>NC_064646.1:30116775-31366775 GCF_023864345.2 Schistocerca serialis cubense
GTCATAGTGGTATGAAGACGTATCAGGGGTTCCATATCACTCCAACTGCACATGCCCCACACCATTACAGAGCCTCCGCCAGCTTGAAAAAAATTGTTCAAATGGCTCTAAGCACTATGGGACTTAACATCTGAGGTCATCAGTCCCCTAGATTTATAACTACTTAAAACTAACTAACCTAAGGACATCACACATATCCATGCCCGAGGCAGGATTCGAACCTGCGACCGTAGCAGCAGCGCGGTTCCGGACTGAAGCGCCTGGAACCGCTCGGTCACAGCGGCCGGCCACCAGCTTGAATAGTCCTCTGCTGATATGCACGGTCCATGGATTCATGAGGTTGTCTCCATACCCGTACACGTCCATCCGCTCGATACAATTTGAAATGACACACGTCCGACCAGGCAACATGTTTCTACTCATCAAAAGTCCAATGTTGGTGTTGACGGGACCAGGCGAGGTGTAAAACTTTGTGTCGTGCAGACATCAAGGGTACACGAGTGGGGCTTCGGCTCCGAAAGCCCATATCGATGAATGTTCATTGAACAGTCTGCACGCTGACATTGCTGATGGCGCAGCATTGAAATCTGCAGTAATTTGCGGAAGGATTGCGCTTCTATCATGTTGAACTAATCTCTTTATTCGTCGTTGGCTCCGTTCTTGCAGCATCTTTCTCAGGCCGCAATGATGTCTGAGATTTGATGTTACACAAGATTGCTGATATTCATCGTACACTCGTGAAATGGTCGTACGGGAAAATCTTCATGTCATCGCCACCTCGGAGATACTGTGTCCAGTCTCTCGTTCGCCGACTACAACACCACGTTCAAACTCAGTTAAATCTTTATAACATGCCACTGTAGCAGCAGTAACCGATCCAACAACTGCGCGAGACTCTTGTCTCATATAGGCGCTGCCGACCGCAGCGCCGTATTCTGCCTGTTAACATATCTCTGTATTTTAATACGTATGTCTACATCAGTTCCTTTAGGTCTTCAGTGTATAGCCACGCGTTATTATTGATGACTGAAGTACCTGTTATGTGTTATGTTTACTAAGCTTATGGGAAAACGCTACGAACTTATGCACCAACATAATATTATGCAATACTCTGCTTATTGTTTGTCCTTGAACTGTGGCCTTTATTTAATTTCATATCAGGTTCAATGTACAAAGGAGTATCACATGAGAACGTGAATTTCACTTTAATGTCCTCTCACGACTCCTTTTTACACCCGCGCGTCATTTCCTTTGCATCAGGTAATCAGAAAGTAACACGAACTACATATATTCTCAGCATTGCCGGAGATGTTCCCCGCACAATATTCCTCACCCCGTGGCCACCATAATGCTTACCCCTCGATCCCCGCACTAGCCTCTGAGTCACGAAAAGTGTAACGAGACTTAGCCTTCCAACTATCGAAATCAGTTTTACAACATATATTGAAAATCGGTTGCGGCATTGATTGAACACCACTATTGCCGAATTAAATAATAAATCCTCCTCACATGCAACGTTTGGCAGATTTGGCAGCCATAAATAATCGTAAGCTTTCTGCGGATTATATATATTGAACGACTTTCTAAAATCCTCTTGATGACAAGAACAGCGTTTGTTTCATTGGTAATAGGACAACAGGAACTTAGACAGGAATTGTGACTTTGCTAATTTCGTAAAAGCGTTGGTAACAGTTCTGAGGAGCCGCTGTTTTCGCGCTTGGCTCTGTTGCCAGCGTGCTGATGTTTCCCATACGGTGTGTATCAGATTTAGGTCCTGTGTCTACTGTCATTTATTCAGTAAACATTAAAAGTGACGACAGTATGCTAGTACTTGCTTCTGTGAAGGCTTCGTTGGGCCAGCGTGCATCCCACGTTCCAGAATTTACTGCTGAAAGAAAGACTTTCTACATGACCTGTTAAAAAGAATTATAAATGTTGCTATCTTTTTAGCCTCACGAAATTTGCCTTGTGGGGAAAGTAGGTACTACAGGTATCTGTGAATCTATCATGCAATTCTATTTATATAGTTTTTAATTTGAGGTAGGTACAAAATTTTAAAAAAGTAATTTAGTAATTACTACTTTCACTGTTCAGAAGAGAACAGAAAAATGTAATCGCGATGTAAACATTGTGAAAAATCTAGAGAAAATAAAACAACCAATAGGTAGCTTCTTTTTGTCAAAGTATTCAGTGTGGAATGTAAATAACCATTCAATGTCAGCAGAAGCAGAAATTTGTTCTGGGCGAACACCTAAACCAGCTGCATCTGATGTAGGCATTTTGCCGCCTTGACAAAGGAGAAGTCAGTGCACGAAAGTCTGAGTGAGATTGATATAGTGACTGCGACTGGAATCCAAGTGATCCCTGGGCAGTGGCCATACTCGTTTATAACACTGGTATAGACAGAACTGTTAGAAAGGGTGTTTTAAATACTTACCTTCGCACAGTTGAAAAGTTTGTAGACAAAGTAGAAAAGTTACCAACCCTCATTTGTATTCCAAATGCTCTAACAACAAATTTTAAATAAAAAGACATTGGTTAGCGTGGAGTGACAACCAAAAACAACTCTTGTTTTAGTCATGCTCGTTATTTCCCAATGATCCAAAATCCTGTTACATCTAGGTTAACTATATTATTTATGGCTGCCAAATCTGCCAAACGTTGCATGTGAGGAGGATTTATTATTTAATTCGGCAATAAAGGATTTGACTACACGGAAACAACTTGGAAAGAGCAGTACTCTATTCTTTGTGATCCGGAGAATAGTTTGTTGCATAAAAGTAATTATTTAGCAAGGAGATGTCATAGACAAAGCGCAGGAGGTAGCAGCGTGTATTTCACCTTCCAGAAATTACTGCTAAGAGAAAGACTTTCTACGTGACGTGTTAAAAAGAATTTTAAATGTTGCTGTCTTTTTAGCCTCACGAAATTTGCCTTCTACGGGAAGTAGTCACCAGGTAGGACAGCCAGATGGTAACTCTTGGAGTTAATTGAGTTATTGGCTTAATATGGCCCATTTTTGAAAGAATATACAATTTGAGTTAAACTCTGTCAAGAAAACATGAGAAGCTAGCGAAGTATTTATCTTGCAGACAAAGGAATGAACTTTTATCCTTGTGTGGCGATAATATATTAGAGACAATCTTAGAAAAAAGGCAGGAAGCTCTGTTTTTTATTTGTTTATTTGTTTTCAGTGCTACTCCAGATAAGTCTAAGACCGAACAGAATAATCTGATTTTAAGGTGCGTTCTTTCTTTTTTTTTTTAACAAAGTGGAAAACCAAAACCAATGGGAACTTTATGAGAAGTTTCTGAAATATTTTGTTTGCATAAAAAGACAGGTGATGCAGTTAGTAATGTAATCATAGATGTATTTAGCAAGAATCAGATTGATTTACAGCTCTGTTTTGGTCAATGCTCTGATAATAATCCTACATATGTTGTGACGTCGGTGCCATTTGTTACGTCATATACAAAAGAAATTACATATATATTTTATATATTTTTATTTTTAAGTTATCAGCATGAATTTTTCTTTTGTTAGAGCATGATTCTTTCTCTCAGGGATATTATCTTTTTTTTATCGCTTTTACTTACGTGCATAAGTAAATATGAAACGGGTTCTTGAAGGGCCGCTGTTATTCATGTACCAACTTTAGATTTTGAACGTGGTGACTAAAGTATAGTTGCCGTTAACTGAATTGAAAGTATTTTGTTAATTTCTGTTTATTGATTGCAAAGCAAGGCTCGAGGGAATTTCGATTGTTGCCGTGGAGCGGCCAAGATAAAACTTACTGAACTCACCCATGAGTTCAGTAATAATTTAAAGAAAATGAGCTTTAACTTAAATTAATTGTCTGTTTCAATTTAGAAAGGTTCTTACAACGAAATCTCTCGTATTTACATTTACTGTTAACACTTTGAAAAATAAATTAATACTTCGGCGCGTAATGGCCGACCAGAGGCTGCATCGGAAGATGAGCTTCTCGCAGCGCAAATTACTGAAAAAATGCTTCTTAAAAATAATTAGCCACTGCGAGCATTTGAGGTGACAAGTATTACAAGAAAATTCATTTTATAACAATAATTGGTTAATTATTGAATAATACAGAATAACTTACATAAAATATGTGTAGCCGCTCAATGGCTGCCTTCTGTATAGCGAAACAAAACAGTGTGTGTACCATAAAATACGTCCTTCATCCTCGGCCGTACAATCGCGTCTCTTTCGATCCTTCTTTATTTTCATAGACATTAAATAAAGATGCTGCTTTTAAATTATCGCTGCATATCAGTCGTTTCAAGAACATTAACTATATCTTTTATACTAATTATATTCATAAAATACTTTAACTGCGGTTTACAAGCGATAAAAATGTCAATATTTATGTGACGTACCATTACAGTGTGTGCAAATACAAAGTGTACAAGCAAAAATTAGAGACATTTATCCGCTGCAGATACACTGTCCTTGTGCAGCTCAAACTCTGAATTTAGTAGAAGAAATAACGAAGTAGCAGCTACAATCTTCAGGTGTCGGAACCAGCGTACAGTTTCTTCAGGGGACTGGGAGGGTTATTAAAATACACTGGTGATCGATCTCTTCATGGCCTGTCTCAAACAAGACGGAGCGCAAGAATTGAGGCAGTGAAGCCTACAGCAGAAAAATTACGAGAAGTAACAGAAGTTTTAGCAACATAAAAATCAATGCAAGCAGTAAAGGAAACAAAAGAAAAATTTGGAGTAGGAATTAAAATCCACGGAGAAGATATAAAAACTTTGAGGTTCGCCAATGACATTGTAATTCTGTCAGAGACAGGAAAGGACTTGGAAGAACAGTTGAACGGAATAGACTTTTTATATCACCATTCAAATTACAGTCACACTTCACGAAATAGCGTCTTCCACTCTTTGTTAATGCAGTCTCCTGTGTTGATTTCGGAATAAATCCTCTGACTTCAGTCTTGCTGCTTTACGTTTCCTTTTCTTCGTTCTCAAATCAAGTCGTATTTCCTTATCGAAACTTCGTTCTTAACTGCAATAATGCTACTATTATAGGTTTTCTGGAAACTTCCTCGTTCAGTACATGCCTGCGTACCAAAACTGCTTCCTCCGCTTCAGTGTAACCCTCGCACCCACGTACAATTTTCTGACTGTTCTACAACAAACTTCCACAAAATTACCACTCTCTTTTACCCATTAATGACCAGTCTACGCCATACATCTTAACGTTGCCGAGTCCCAGAATCGACTAACATCTTTTACTTGTTACTTCACTAAGAACTTATCACATTTAAACCTTCTCCAACCTGGCCAACGTGTAGGTAGTTTGCACACAAATTATATATAACTCAATTTACATGAAGTGTTACAACAAGTTAGGTGCACTAAATTCCATTTACAATTCTACAAAAAGAAAAGGGATCAAGTATGTAGAGACATTTACAATTGTCATTACGCTTGTGGTCAAACGCTGAATAATTTTACGTTGCACCAGTGGCGGATAGATATAGAGGACGCTCCCCCCCCCCCCCCCCCCCTCTGCGGGGGATAGAACAACGGGGCTGCCAGAGCCCATATTCTCCTTCGAACTCCCTCTAACTCTAATTGCGACTTAATTATCACTCTGTTTACTCTGAGTGACATTATGAGCACGACATATTCAGTCAGCAAAATCTTACAAGACCCTAGCTTGGACGTCGCGATGGCAAAAGCAAAATTAGATTCGACGCTCAAAGTGTACGACGGCATGAGAGCTAATGCTGATAGCCACTTTGCTCTTATTGTTGAAGAGGCGAAGGCAGTTACGGAAGAGTTAGGCGTGGAGAAGAGTGTTCCTCGTCTCACTGGCAGAGAAAGACACAGGGAAAACTGCGATCATAATGATGATGCTACGACATATAGGAAATGAACTGTTTTTATTCCAATACTGGACTATAGTTCAAATGGCTCAAATGGCTCTGAGCACTATGGGACTTAACAACTACGGTCATCAGTCCCCTAGAACTTAGAACTACTTAAACCTAACCAACCCTAGGACATCACACAACACCCAGTCATCACGAGGCAGAGAAAATCCCTGACCCCGCCGGGAATCGAACCCGGGAACCCGGGCGTGGGAAGCGAGAACGCTACCGCACGACCACGAGCTACGGACACTGGACTATGTTACGACTGACATGAGAGAACGATTTGCTGAAGAAAATATCTGTCATTTAAAATTCAACATACTTTTGCCCTCACAACTAACGAAACATGACGGTAATGATCTGGCACATAAACTGAATCAGTGCTTAACTGAACTACCATTCTTTGAAGAAGAATCACTCTTTGTGATTAAAAAGAGACTAATGGGAGAGATTCTTCAATACAAGCAAACGACCTTAACGCCCTTAATGATCGTGATTCTGTTATGCAAGCGTTGTCTGTTTGTCCCACATCTGACTGTCCTGGCCTACCTTGCACACGCTGTACAAAACATTCGCTTGTCTACATGCACCTATTGCTACAGTAGAAAGAAGTTTTTCAATATTGCGGCGTACAGAGTCATGGCTGAGGTCGACAATGAAGGAGGATCGACTTAATGGCTTAGCTCTGTTGAACGCTCACCCAGACATTGATTGTCCTATTGCCGATCTAATTAACCAATTTGTCAGGAAGAATAGGCGCATAGAAGTCATCATTTAAGGAAGAGAACCACTATTGTAACTTTTTATATCATAAGATGGCACTGTCTTGTATATGTGTAAAATCAGTTTAAATAATTCTTAAACTTTGCACATAACTTGATTATTTTTTATTTCGGTAAAAGTAAAGGTAGCTCAAGATATCTTTAGCGCCCCCTCCTTGAGGTTTTTCTGTATCCGCCGCTGCATTGCACTGAGATATCAAAATAAATACCCAAGGCGAAACGCGTAGTTGAAAAATAAAAAAAAAAATTGCAACCAAGACTGTTTTTAACCAATACTGTTAAGCACTGGTTTGCTGTATTCCACATATGGATTGGAAGAATTTCTTAAATCAATAATTCAGTCTCATGCTATACATCACACCATATATACCAACTGACTGATCACTAAGAACAAAAATTTACTGCAAACAAGGAAACAGCTAGGACTATAGAAAATAATGGAATTTAGTAGATTGGATTGGACTGTTTGTGGGAAGAGACCATACAGCGAGGTCATCGGTATCATCGGTTTGGGAAGGACGGGGAACGAAGCAGGTGCCCTTTCAAAGAAACCATCCCGGCATTTGCCTGGAGCGATTTAGATTAAGTAAATTTGCCGAAGTTTTAGCAATATTCATGAACTCACTCGTGTAAAAAAGACGAAAATCACTTTTTCATTTAATTAATTTTTTTGGACAAGAATATTCCATTTCGTATGTGCAATAAATTTACGTAGACCCTATAACATTATGAGAATAAATCGTTTCTGTCTATTCAACGATACGTTGTAATAATTCTAGATTAGTTTTCTGGATTATAAGCAGTGCAGAGTAGATAACGTAGAATGCCAAACTAAAGATGTCAAGGGAGGAAAAATATCACTTGCTGATAGTGAAACAGAAATCAAGGTAAACGCTTCTGTTGTTCAGCAGCGTGTCACTCAATATGCGCGTCAGCAGAACAGTTGATTGAGTTTTTAAATTCTTGAAGATGTGTGTTGCTAATAGTAATCCAGTGTACCACTAATAGCGGCAGTTCCTTGGAACTGCTTCCCTCACATCTGCTAAACTAGTACATCAAATAAGACCTTTTCAGTACGAAAATCTGAAACATAATGAAAGATTGTCGTGAGAATAATGAGAAAGAAGCGTTCATGTGGAGCCATTTGTAAAACGATAACTAGACTTCTTGTTCGTTATCGTCGCTATCGCATCTCAGATTAATATAACTTATATTTTAGGATTGTAGATTGGAACTTCGTTCTGCAGAGCAGTGAAACTAATTCGAGTTGCAAGCCCTCTCCCCACTTCTAGCTCCAAGACCAGACCATGAGTACATTATAGTTGCAAAAGCTTTAAATTCTTTCGTTTATATCTTCCGCATTGTTATTTTGAGCAGTCCTCCGCTTCTTTAAAAGTCTATAGTCCAAATTAAACCTTCAGAAACGTAGAATGTCCAGCTGCTACGTAAGTCATTACCTTGCTTTTCTCTCTGTTTATGTGCTTATTGTAACCAAATTGTAGTAGTATATTTTCCATTTTATTGAGCATTTGGTCGCTCTTCACTTTTGCTGACAACTCTCAGGTCATAAGCATATTGTATCACGCCGATATTCTCTGTGTGACAAATCAGCTCGACGTCGATGTAGTCTATTACTTCCCTCATTGCAGCAGAACACCACAAATTAAACATCAGGAAGGCAATGAAACCACTTTGCCTTTCGTCTTTGTTGCTTCTGAACGTTCGTATTTCCTCAGCGATGACTACATCAGCCTGTATCGGATAAAGATAATGGATTATTTTAAAAACCTGTATATAATTCTCACCACACTGTCTAGAAACAAACTACTCCATTCCGCGTTAAACAGAACGTTGTACCAATCTACGAACTGAATGAACGCAAAATATTATTTTCTACATCTACATCTACATTTATACTCCGCAAGCCACCCAATGGTGTGTGGCGGAGGGCACTTTACGTGCCACTGTCATTACCTCCCTTTCCTGTTCCAGTCGCGTATGGTTCGCGGGAAGAACGACTGTCTGAAAGCCTCCGTGCGCGCTCTAATCTCTCTAATTTTACATTCGTGATCTCCTCGGAAGGTATAAGTAGGGGGAAGCAATATATTCGATACCTCATCCAGAAACGCACCCTCTCGAAACCTGGACAGCAAGCTACACCGCGATGCAGAGCGCCTCTCTTGCAGAGGCTGCCACTTGAGTTTGTTAAATATCTCCGTAATTTCTAAGCTATCAGTATTTGTGCAAATACAAAACCCCTATCGAAATTACCGGCCTGCTTACACAATATAACTTGCCGTGTCGTAGATCGACTCACACTCTATAATGAAACATTGTAGTACATCAATTTCAGTTCTGTTATGCCTTGATAATAACACACTTCACTTGCACTTTTGATTTCTGACAATGAGAGTTTGCTGATATGTTACCGATGCCTAATCTTTATCGTGACGTCCAATTATAAATTGGCAATATATTTTGGATAAATGGCAGTATCGGCTGTAAACATCGAAATCTTTTATTTTTACACATCGATTTCCATCACTGTCTGACCACCTTCAATGAAAATTATTCGAGCCTTGTAGGCCCATATCGTAATAGCAAAATATTTTCAATGAGGTGATGATTACTTCCAACAGATATCTTCACTTTTACGGCATACAATAATTTTTAAATTTACAGAAGATCGTACGTTGTATACTTTTCATTTAACATTAGCAGCTGCCGATCCAACGTACAGTGTGCTTGTAGCTCACACAGCCAACCAGCTAAGTTCAGTATTGCAAAAACAAGCATTCACGACCCATGCTGCATTTTATCCTAAATATATTGACAATAATACGGCCGGGTGCGCACGGGTCCCAGTGGAATTAGAGATCGTAAAAGTTATATATTGAGTTATTAGCGCAAAAATGAACGACAGATGTCTATTTTATCTTATCTCTATTTAGTAATAGATCACAGAAGAATTTGTCAAAAAAATGAAACGTTTTTCTTTCCAATTTTGAATTATTAGCCAATCAACACTATTTAAATCTGATGGTTTGACAGGCTGTTTACTGAAGTATTGATCTTCGATATTATAGGAATTATTGAGACATCGCCCAAAAAGAAAGTAGATAATGTTTATTATAATTGATTGCAGTAAGACCAAACCCGAACACGGAAAGAAAGTTAATACTCAGTACTTCCAATAGTGGGTACATACAATTTGTGAAATGGATAATTTACTTTCATGTAACTGCGAGAAACAACACGGAGTTTTCTGAAACTAATTAGTCTTCATTCACAATTGAAACACTGGAAACTAATAGCAGTTAACTTGAGATGAAGAGTGGGACGGTTGTAATTAGTAAGTCAGAGTCATGGTTTTACATCTTACATCACATTCAAATCCACATTTTTTTTGTAAATCATATGCTAAATGTGTCAAATGTCAGAACAGCTGGTCTTAGTTTGACACTGAAACTATCTTTTGAAAGAAATATTCAACAGATCGCACAACTTTCTAGATATAATTTACAACAATATGATGACAATAATTTTTCACGTTATCATATGTAAATGGATCCAAAAATCGATACAGACGGATGTCTCCATAGGAGAGAAGAAACGAACTAAAACTATAGTTATGCAGCAAGCGATTGGGTAACGCCGGCCGAAGTGGCCGTGCGGTTAAAGGCGCTGCAGTCTGGAACCGCGAGACCGCTACGGTCGCAGGTTCGAATCCTGCCTCGGGCATGGATGTTTGTGATGTCCTTAGGTTAGTTAGGTTTAACTAGTTCTAAGTTCTAGGGGACTAATGACCTCAGCAGTTGAGTCCCATAGTGCTCAGAGCCATTTGAACCATTTTTTTTTTTTTGATTGGATAACGGAAAATGAAATTCCGTTCCTCGCTTCTTTCGTCACTTTGCTAGTACTTGGCGATCGTGTAAGCTGAAGTCATGCACGACAAATCCATCTACCGGTCTGTGATCCAGAGTTTGCAACTCGAAAACAATGGAAATTTCTATTATCACGTACCTCGTAACTTCTTCTCACAGCCTTAAGAATGCGAAATAGACTTCCTAGAAAGCGCACTTCGAGATCGACTCTTTCTTCGGAAGGTTTTTTCAATGAGACTGATGCTACGCAACGGCTCCGTTAGTCTTCTGGCCGAACTCATTGTTGACAATGACGTCACAGATAGACGTGTCTGTTTTTTTCTCTATCGTGACGCAATCTGTACGTAATGAAACGAAAAGACCGATCGTGATGAAGAGGTGATCTGAGAGCGGGACACGCGGGCGCGATCTGTTGGGAGGAATTGCCAGCGATTCGGCTTGCCTCGTTACAGCCGCATATTCGGAGTCCTCTCACAGTTCACTTCATCCACATCCCCGATTTAAATATTTTTGGTTTTGTGGAATAATGATTTAACCTAACCATTCCTGTTCTTATTTCACGTTTGTATTTTGTTTATTTCCGTTTCTGAGATGCAGCACGTCTACGAAGGTGTGCTCACTACGTGTCTATTGAACGAAAAAGAAATCTAGTCAAACAAATCCCGACAGAGAGATACAGTTCTCTGTTGAAGAGAAATTTCAGAAAAATGCTCCCCAGCTGTGTATCTATATCTACGTCTAAGCTCAGGAATCCACAGCTAATTGCATGGCGGAGGGTAGCTACAACCGTGACAGTTTTAGAGATTTTTTCCTCGCTTTTTTCACGTACGGAGTGTAGAAGAAATGAGTGCTAGAACGCCTGAGTGCGTGCTGCAACTAGCCTAACCTCGTTTCCGCGCTCTCTATGGAGGTAATACGTCGCGGGTTACGGTACATTGCTTAATTCGTAACTTAAATTTGATGCTAGTAACTTCACGCGATGGTCTGCGTCTATCTTAAAAAAAACTGTAATAATTAAGAAAAATTATGTCAGTTCGATTCAGTCAACATCTCCGTGACAATCTCCCGTGGGTCAAAATAACCTGTGACCAACAGTGCTTCCCTTCTTTGCATGTGTGCAAAATATGAGTTATTCCTATTCGGTATGGGCCCCACGTTGAGCAGTATTTTAGGATGGGTTCCACGTGTGTTTTGTATGCAATCTCCTTCTTAGACTAAATGCAATGAAACGACCATATGAAGATAGTAATGTTTGTTGTGAGCTTACGCGACCATTTCAACAGTGAGAACTACAATTTCAAACAAGCACTTATTTCAGAGTTTTTTTTTTGTTTTTTTTTTAGGCAAAGACGTTCGGGACTACAGGCATATTAAAAAATCACACCTTCTTCACGACTGGTGTTATAATTTTTGAAAATTATTTCCTCTGTTTTCACCTAATTTATCGTATTCTTTTCATTTCAGTAGAATATCAGCACGAATATCTGTTCGTGGTAGATGTAGTAAATGAAGCTGGTGTGGACAGAAAGAGACGAAACATTACATAAACAGTGACAGTGAGTAGGGCTACAAAACGCTGTTCCATAGAAAATCTCTGTCCCTTGGAGACTTACAAGGGGCGTTCAGTAAATAGTGCAACACATTTTTTTGCTAAAGATAAGTTGGTTTTATCCAGTACTCCAATACACCATATTATTCCCCGCTCTTCTGACTACAGCACCCTGTTTTTCAACATAATCTTCATTCAGTGTGACCACCATACGTCACCTTACAGAGATGGAAAGTATGCCCGTATGGTACCACTTTGCTGATCGTCGGCTTAGCTAACGTCTTGCTACATCATAACCCCTCCATCATCCACGTGCTCCTACCCGCGGAGTGCGTCCTTCATTCGGCCAAACAGATGGATGTCGGAAGGTGCGATCCGGTCCGTAGGATGGATGAGGAAGAACAGTACAATGAAGTTTTGTTAGTTTCTCTCGGGTGCGCATACTTGTGTGAGGCCTTACGTTGTCATCTAGAAGGAGAAATTCGTTTGCATTTTTATGGTGATGGAAACGCTGAAGTCTTCTCTTCAATTATCTAAGGGTAGCACAGTACACTCCAGAGCTGATCAATGCACCATGAAGGAGGATTTCAATTGGTTCAAATGGCTCTAAGCACTATGGGACTTAACATCTGAGGTCATCAGTCCCCTAGAACTTAGAACTACTTAAACCTAACTAACCTAAGGACATCACACACATCCATGCCCGAGGCAGGATTCGAGCCTGCGACCGTAGCAGCAGCGTGGTTTCGGACTGAAGCGCCTAGAACCGCTCGGCTACAGCGACCGGCGAGGATGTCAAAACGGTAAATTACAGTCACCACCAACTACAATTGTATGAGTCGGGTACGTGTTCGAAATTAAACTCAAGTATTCTTTGAGCCTTTCAACAATTGTATCATCTGATTTGGGAGGTCGGTGAAAGCACCCAATTATTACTTTATTCCGGTTGCCAAGAATGACCTCTACCCATACTAACTCACAGGAATTATCTACTTCAATTTCGCTACAAGATAAATTTCTTCTAACAGCAACAAATACGCCGTCACCAACCGTATTTAGCCTATCCTTTTTGAAGACCGTTAGGTCCTTCGTAAAAATTTCGGATGAACCTAAGTCCGGGCGTAGCAAGCTTTTAGTGCCTATAACGTTTTGAACGTCAGCTCTTTCTATTAGCCCTTGGAGCTCTGCTACTTAACCAACACAGCTACGACAATTTACAACTGTTATACCGATGGATCATGCATCCCCGTTCTTCCTGTGCGTAACCTGCACGTTTTGAGACTGAAGCCCTTCCTGCCTTCCCCGAGATCTTCTAAACTAAAAGATTGCCCAGTAAATGCCACACTGCCTCTGCTACCGGTGTAGCAGCCTCCTGCGTCTTTTGGATTCCGATTCAGCGGAATCCGAAACCCAACCACTCTATGGGACAAGCCGAGCCGAGTAATCTGCAGCCTACACAATCGCAGAACGGTCTGAGCCTCTGATTCAGGTCCTCCACTCAGCTCCGTATCAGAGGTCTGCAATCGGTCCTGTCGACTAAGCTGCAAATGTTGAGCTCTGCTTTCATCTCGCAAGCAAGACTGGTGGCCTTTATCATTTCTGTTAGCCGCTCGAAACCAGAGAGAATCTCTTCTGATCCGAAGTGACACACATTATTGGTACTGACGTGAGCCACCACCTGCAGTTGGCTGCACTCTGTGCTCTTCATGGCATTCGGAAGGACCCCTTCCACATCTGGATCGACTCTATCCAGTATGCACATGGGGTGCTCATTGCCTTTCTTCCCCCCCCCCCCGCCCCCCCCCCTTGGCAACCATGTCCTTATGTAGCCCCATAACTTGCCTAACACTGGAGCTCTGAACTACCAATAATTCCACCTCTGTGATTGCAGGCTGAGAGGTTTCCTCCAAAACAGGACAAACGACTGCATCTGGCTGAGGGACACTGTCAACGAGCAGTAGCTGGGCTGGCGACCAGTGCAGACTGATCAACGGACTCAGACGTGCTGGATGTCTGTTGTATCCCCACAGCCGGCCCACAGCAGTTATGCCCATCCACTGCAGCTTCAAGCTGTGTAACCGAAGCCATCACAGCCTGGAGCTGAGAGCAAAGTGTCACCAACTCGGCTCGCATCCGCACACAGCAGTCATAGTTCCCATCTGTACAAAATACTGTGGAAAACTACACTACATAGACAAAGGACAATAGAAATGTGTTATGGAAATGTGCTGTAAACACAGAGGAAAAATCAAGAACTGTGTCTAATAAATTACATTAATACGCAGATATTAAAAAACTGAACTACCAAAGCAGTCAGGTGAGACTAAATAATTCACTCCTGATTAGGAACTTGTAACATGTCACAGTAAAGCAGTAAAGGAAACAAAAGAAAAATTCGGAGTAGGTATTAAAATTCATGGAGAAGAAGTAAAAACTTTGAGGTTTGCCGATGACATTGTAATTCTGTCAGAAACAGCAAAGGACTTGGAAGAGCAGTTGAACGGAATGGACAGTGTCTTGAAAGGAGGATATAAGATGAACATCAACAAAAGCCAAACCAGGATAATGGAATGTAGTCAAATTAAATCGGGTGATGCTGAGGGGATTAGATTAGAAAATGAGACACTTAAAGTAGTAAAGGAGTTTTGCTATTTAGGGAGTAAAATAACTGATGATGGTCGAAGTAGAGAGGATATAAAATGTAGACTTGCAATGGCCACGAAATCGTTTCTGAAGAAGAGAAATTTGTTAACATCGAGTATAGATTTAAGTGTCAGGAAGTCGTTTCTGAAAGTATTTGTATGGAGTGTAGCCATGTATGGAAGTGAAACATGGACGATAACCAGTTTGGACAAGAAAAGAATAGAAGCTTTCGAAATGTGGTGCTACAGAAGAATGCTGAAGATAAGGTGGGTAGATCACGTAACTAATGAGGAGGTATTGAATAGGATTGGGGAGAAGAGAAGTTTGTGGCACAACTTGACTAGAAGAAGGAATCGGTTGGTAGGACATGTTTTGAGGCATCAAGGGATCACAAATTTACCATTGGAGGGCAGCGTGGAGGGTAAAAATCGTAGAGGGAGACCAAGAGATCAATGCACTAAGCACATTCAGAAGGATGTAGGTTGCAGTAGGTACTGGGAGATGAAGAAGCTTGCACGGGATTGAGTAGCATGGAGAGCTGCATCAAACCAGTCTCAGGACTGAAGACCACAACAACAACATGTCACAAAATAGGTTTATTTTGTGACTCAAACAAAAACACGAGAATTGTGTCTATTAAATATTAAGCTAATACGCAAAATCTCAATTGAAACTACACAATTCTCTCCTGTTTATGAACTCGTAAAATGTCAAAAATCGATTACTTCCCTGTGGCTGGTTGCGTCTCGGCTGGCTGCTGCTTGCTGACTAGCCTCCCAAATGCATTAGCTGGGTCCTGTGTGGCACAGTCACGTCGTTTGAATATCTGGGCGTAATGTTACGAAGCGATATGATGTGGAACGATCATTTAAGGATAGTGGTAGAGCAGGCGAATGGTTGACTTCGATCTATTGAGAGAGTTTTGCGAAAGTGTGTTTCATCTGTAAAGGAGACCTCATATAGGACGCTAGAGTTATCCATTCTTGAATATTGCTCGAGTGTTTGAGTTCTGCACCAGGTAGGATTAAAGGAAGACATCGAAGCAAATCCTGGACATGCTGCTGGATTTTGCATTGGTAGGTTCGAAATATGCACAAGCATTATGGAGTTTTTTCGGGAACTCAAATAGTAATGCCTGGGTGAAAGGTGACGTTCTTTTCGAAAAACGCTATTGAGAAAATTTAGGGAACTGACATTTGAATCTGACTGCAGAGCAATTCTTCTGCCGCCAACATAGGTTTCACATAAGGACCACGAAGATACTATACTAGAAATTACGGCCAATACGGAATCACATAGATAATTGTATTTTCATCGCTCTATTTGCTATGTAAGAGGAAAGGAAATGGCTAGTAATGGTACAGGGTACACTCCGCCGCGCACCACACGATGGCTTGCGGAGTATTATTGTAGATGTAGATGTACACCGATGAGGCAAAACATTGTGACCACCTGTTTAATAGTGTGTTGTTCCGCTTTTCAAAAACAGTGTAACAGAGATTAAAACAGTGTGCCGGACCGAGATTCGAACTCGGGACCTTGAGTTTCGCGGAGAAGTGCTCTACCGTTTTAATCTGGCAGGAAGTTTCATATCAGCGCACACTTCGCTACAGAGTGAACATTTCATTCTGGAAACATCCCCCAAACTGTTATCCTTTTTCAAGGAGTGCTATTTCTGCAAGGTTCGCAGAAGAGCTTCTGTGAAGTTTGGAAGGTAGGGGACGAGATACTGGTGTAAGTAAAGTTGTGAGGATGTGTCGTGAGTCGTGCTTGGTTAGCTCAGCCGCAAAAGGCAAAGGTCCCGAAATCGAGTCTCGGACCGGCACATAGTTTTAATCCGCCGGGAAGCTTCATATCAGCGCACACTCCGCTGCAAGTGAAAATTTCATTCTGACTGCGACAGAGATTGTTTCTGGCATAGGTTCTGCTAGTCCTTGACAGGACTCCAGAAGTGTGTGCCACAAAAACTCTCCATCTACATCTACATCTACATGATTACTCTGTTATTCACAATAAAGTGCCTGGCAGAGGGTTCAGTGAACCACATTCAAGCTGTCTCTCTACCGTTCCACTCTCGAACGGAGCGCGGGAAAAACGAACACTTAAATTTTTCTGTGCGAGCCCTGATCTCTCTTATTTTATCGTGATGATCATTTTTCCCTATGTAGATGGGTGTCACCAGAATGTTTTCGCAATCGGAGGAGAAAATTAGTGATTGAAATTTCATGAGAAGATCCCGTCGCAACGAAAAACGCCTTTATTTTAATGATTGCCACTCCAATTCACCTATCGCGCCTGTGGCACTATCTCGCCTATTTTGCGATAATACTAAACGAGCCGCCCTTCTTCGTACTTTTTCGATGTCATCCGTCAGTCCCACCTGATGCGGATTCCACGCCACACAGCAATACTCCAGATTAGGGCGGACAATCGCGGTGTAAGCAGTCTCTTTGGTAGACCTGTTGCACCTTCTAAGTGTTCTGCCAATGAATCGCAGCCTTCGGTTTGTTCCACCCACAACATTATCTATGTGATCGTTAATTTACGTTATTTGTAATTGTAATCCCTAAGTATTTAGTTGAATTTATAACCTTCAGATTTGTGTGACGTATCGCGTAATCGAAATTTAGTGGATTCCTTTCAGTACACATGTTAATAACTTTACACTTTTCTTTATTAAGATCAAGCAATTCTCGCAAATTACAGGATGGTGGTTTACGGGGACGCAGCTGGCGTTTGAAAGTGTTCCACTGGGTGCGGATCAGGTACATTTGCTGGCCAAGTCATCAGCGTGAGTTCACTACAACGCCCCTCAATCCAATGTAGTGCGCTTCCGACCTTGCAACACGGACAGTTATGCCGCTGGATGAAGTCATCACCATTGGGGCAGACTTCAAACATTAAGTAATTCAGGTGGTGTGCGATCATGTTCACATAGGTCGCTATTGTCATGACACCTTAGATTACCACCACAGATCCCATGGAAGCCCAACTCAATGTACCCCATTGCATAATTATGCCCTCACCGGCCTGCATCTGTGGCGCGGTACATGTTTCGTGCACAATTCGCCTGGATGACGGTGTGCAAGGACCTAACCATCGAGCTGGTGTAACAAGAAATGTAACTGATGAATTCTTCTCAGGTTATTAACCGAGTGGTGGCGTCGTCTTGTAGCGAGAAGGCGACGCAACCACTCGGCTGATAACCCGAGAAGAATTCACCATTGGAATACGTCGAGAAAGACTGCAATCGCAAGAAATGTAATTCATTCGACTGGCGACACGTTTCTATTAATCCACGGTGAAAACTCAGTGTTGCTGTGCCCACTTCAGTCATAACTGCCGATATCGTAGGGTCAACACATGAACACGCAGGGGTCGTGTGATTTGGAGCCCCATCTTCCACTGTGGCCTTTGAACGGTGTGCTCCTTGTGACTGCACCAGCAACGTACTCTGTTATCAAAACTGCCACAGATCGCTGCCTATCCTGGTTACACAGCAGGGGATCCTCCGACCCTTACATTTTGTGGTGAGGCGTGGTCGCCCAATTCCATGCGTCCTGCGCATTATTTCACAATCCTTCAACCATTTCCCATAGGTTCTCACGACAGTAATACGCCAACAGGCGACCAACTTCGCCGTTTCAGCGATTCTCGTTTCCAGTCACAGCACCACAATGTCCTCTCTGCCGGAACCGCTTATATCCGTGGAATTCCGCATTTGCGTACGGTATCTTCGCTATAATGACTGCCCATTCGTCTCTTCGGCTTACATTCTTTGCTTACTGCGTCACGTGCTTGCAACACCACCAGGCGGCATTAAACCTCGCGGTGGGCAGTGGTCATCACGTTTTGGCTCATCAGTGTGAGTTCTTACATGTTTCTGGGTCATTACGTCATTATGTCACTGCTTACTAAAAAGTGATCGGATAATATATCCAAGCTTCTGTAAACTATTCTGTCTTTTATTCTTACTTCTGCCTTTTGATTTGCAAGAATAGAGTCTGTTATTGAGTTATTGAAGCCACGCCTCGACCTGCCCATGTAAGTTTGTGGATGTAACGACGTTTAAAAAAGATGTTTTGTTTCTCGTAATTCATTGTGTGTGGCAAATTCTATTAGCTTCTTTCAATCAATAATGGGTAAATAATTGAGGAACTCAAAACCATAGCGGCTCAAAGCACAGACACAAGCTTTTGAGAAAAATAGACGTTTCTGAAACTCAAAGGTGTAGACAATCCGCCAGTCTCATAGGTCTGAATTGTCTCTCAACGAAGTTTCAACCTCCTACATGTCTTTTTTTTTTGGTTCATCAGTCGTCCAACTGGTTAAATACGGCCCGCCACGAAGTCTTCTCCTGTACCAAACTTTCCATTTCAGAGTAGCACTTGTAACCTACGTCCTCGTTATTTGCTGGATGTATTCCAATCTCTGTCTTATTCTACAGGTTTTGCCCTCCACAGCTCCCTCTAGTACCATGGAAGTCGTTCCCTCATGTCTCAACAGATGTCCTATCACCCTGTCCCTTCTCCTTGTCAGAGTTTCCCACATGTTCCTTTCCTCTCCGATTCTGCGCAGAACCTCCTGATTCCCTATCTTATCAGCCCACCTAATTTTCAACATCTCAAATGCTTCGACTCTCTTCTGTTCCGGTTTTCCCACAGTCCATGTTTCGCTACCATACAATGCTGTACTCCAGACGTACATTTTCAGAAATATCTTCCTCAAATTAAGCCCTATGTTTGATACTAGTAGACTTCTCTTGGCCAGGAATTCCCTTTTGCTGCTTTTTATGTCCTCCTTGCTCAGTCTGTCATTGGTAATTTTGCTGCCTAGGCAGCTGAATTCCTTAACTTAATCTACCACGTGAACATCAATTCTGATGTTAAGTTTCTCACTGTACTCATTTCTCCTATCCCTAATTACTTTCGTCTTTTTTCGATTTACTCTCAGTCCATATTCTGTAATCATTAGATTGTTCGTTCCATTCAGCAGATCATGTAATTCTTCTTCACTTTCATTCAGGATAGCAATATCACCAGCGAATGGTATCACTGATATCCTTTCACCATGAATTTTAATTACACTCCTGAATCTTTCTTTTATTTCCATCATTGCTTCTTCGGTGTACAGATTGAACAGTAGGGGCGAAAGACTACATCCCTCTCTCACACCCTTTTTAATCCTAGCACTTCATTCTTGGCCGTTCACTCTTATTATTCCGTCTTGGCTCTTGTACATTATCTTACCCGTCTCTCCCTATAAATAGAGGTAATATTTTTCTCAGGATTTCGAACATCTTGCACCTTTTTACATTATCGAACGCTTTTTCCAGGTCGACAAATCCTGTGAACGTGTCTTGATTTTTCTTTAGTCTTGCTTCCTTTATCAAATGGAACGTCAGAATTGACTCTTCGGTGCCTTTACCTTTTCTAAAGCCAAACTGATCGTCATCTAGCACATCCTCAATTTTCTTTTTCACTCTTCTGTATATTTTTCTTGTCAGCAACTTCGATGCATGAGCTGTTAAGTTGATTGTGCGATAATTCTCGCACTTGTCGCTTTTGCAGGCTTCGGAATTGTGTGGATGATATTTTTCCGAAAGTCAGATGGTATGTCGCCACACTCATGCATTCTAAACAACAGTGTGAATAGTCGTTTTATTGCCGCTTCCCCCAATGATTTTAGAAATTCTGATGGAATATTATCTATACCTCTGCCTTATTTGACCTCAAGTCGCCCAAAGCTTTTTAAAATTCTGATTCTAATACTGGGTCCCCCATCTCTTCTAAATCGACTCCTGTTTCCTCTTCTATCACATCATACAAATCTTCCCCCACCAAGAGGCTTTCAATGTATTCTTTCCACTTATCCACTCTCTCCTCTGTATTTAGCAGTGGAATTCCCGTTGCACCCTTAATGTTACTACCCTTGCTTTTAGTGCCACCGAAGATTCTTTTGAGTTTCCTGTATGCTGAATCAGTCCTTCCGACAACCATATCTTTTTCGATTACTTCCCATTTTTCATGGAGCCATTTCGTCTTAGCTTCCCTGCGCTTCCTATTTATTTAATTCCTCAGCGACTTGTTTTTCTCTACTCTTGAATTTCTCTGAATATTTTTGTACTGCCTTCTTTCATCGATCAACTGAAGTATTTCTTCTGTTGCCCATGGTTTCTTCGCAGTTACCTTCTTTGTACCTATGTTTTTCTTTCCAACTTCTGTGATTGCACTTTTTAGAGATGTCCATTCATCTTCAACTGTACCTAGAGTCTTAGAGCACTTCAAGTGTATCTCGTCATCCTTTAGTACTTACGTATCCCACTTCTTTGTTTATTGATTCTTCTTGACTAATCTCTTAAGCTTCAGCCTGCAGTTTGGTTGGTTGATTTGGGGTAGGGGAACAAACAGCGAGGTCATAGGTCCCATCGGATTAGGGCAGGATGTGGAAAGAAGTCGGCCTTTCCCTTTCTAAGGAACCATCACGGCATATGCCTGAAGCAATTTAGAGAAACCACGGAAAACCTAAATCAGGATGGCCGGATGCGGGTTTTGAATCTTCGTCCTTCCCAATGCGAGTCCAGTGTCCTAACCACTGCGCCACCTCGCTCGGAAAACTTAAGCCTACTCTTCATCACTACTACGTTATGATCTTGGGATTATGTTTGTTATTAACGTTATTTCACAAAATTTATATGTATAAGCTAGTGACTTTAGTGTCTTCTGACAGTTATAAAGTTGGTAATTAATGTGAAACTAGAACCAGAACAAAAAGAACGGGTGGTGAATGCACTAAACTTACACAAATGTGACCCATTCTTTTATGATCCTCGTTATCATCGTTTTCATTAAGCAAGTTCTCTGATTTGAGGTTCAGATAAAACTGCCGATATTTACCCGATTACAAAGTATTACTACTATGTAAATGATGTAGACGCTAAATTATATTGGTAACCGTAGACAATAATTTAGCAACGCAGAGTAACAAAATTATCCTTTGTGTTTTGAGATTATGTGGAAATATCGAAGAAACTAGTAAGACAGCTCCTCCTGAGACAGCTATACAATGTAGGCCAACAGTTAAAGATAAAGCTGGTTCAGCATAAAATAAACAGATATCAGGAGCATGCATACACGCTGAATCTGATAACCGTTGACTGTGTGCCTAGCGCTCTTACGGTTCTCAGCTCTCTGTTATTCTATTTCGTTTGCAACAGTTGTTAAAATAAAGCAGACAGTACATGTATACGATAAATTAGTCACTTCACTTGTTTAATTTGTAATTAGTTAGTTTACGAACCTGTGCTGGTCCACTGAAATGTTCACTAGTAGGTTTTCATAGGGTTCGCCCATTCTGAATAATTTCTGTCAGTGTTTTGCAAGCCAGGTAACTCACCCACAGTACATACCAGTACGAGTCCCACATCCTCGAACACCTATATGCTCGCTATAAAGTTAGAGTTCTAAATGAAACGTCCCAAATACAAATACAGCGCAACGACATTGGTGTCATGCACATATATTGACACAATATTATTGCGCCATAAATATTTTGCGTCTGAAGGCCCCTTAAGGGTGGTAATGCGCAATACACACTGTTCCTGCCGAGACTTCATGATTTGCGGACGTGTAAACAACTGACACAACAACGCCACATTTAGATGAATACGTCAGGAAAGACAGACGAAAGAAATCATCTTTTGAAGTACACTCCAGGGAGTATTTTGACAGCGTATTTCTTACTTATTTAGTAATTAGCTTTGGAAACTTCCATAGAAGCGTTAAAGCACAAGTTAATGCCACTGCAACTGCTCCTTTGTTCGTTTGAGAAGTTTGAATTATTTATTAAGAACTGTATAACTACACTATCTACCTATGCTTTACAATAATGTATCTTATTCTTTTCAGGTCTGCATGTCCCTTCCAGCGTAGTGGAAAACGAAATCTGACAAGTATATGAACAGTATTTTTTTTTGTCTACATAAGACGTAACGAAGTTCACCAGTTTGTTGAAAGCTTTCTCGTTCATCCTTAAAAAAATTCCGATAGTCGTCCGGCTCAGCTGCAAGTTCTCTTACTTACGAGGAGAACACGGCAACTGTCATCACGCCGATTTCCAAGAAACTTCGCGCAGTGAAAAACAGGGGTCAAAATAATCGAACACGTGTCTCGGTTTTTGGTGGGGGGCGGGGGGGGGGGGGGGGGAGCAGACCAAACAGCGAGGTCATCAGTCTCGTCGGATTAGGGAAGGATGCGGAAGGAAGTCGACCGTGCCCCTTTCAAAGGAACCATCCCGGCATTTGCCTGAAGAGATTTGGGGAAATCATAGAAAACCTGAATCAGGGTGGCCGAACGCGGGATTGAACCGTCGTCCTCCCGAATGCGAGTCCAGTGTGCTAACCACTGCGCCACCTCGCTCGGTCCCGTAGATACTCCAGCTTTTCTGAGAAAACGAGGCCAAAGTACCACCGTCATTTACATGTCTTTTACATTAGAGAACCAAAGAAACTGGTACATCTGATTCATACCGTGTAGTGCCCCGTGAGCACGCAGAAGTGCTGCAAAACGACCTGGCATGGTGGACTCGACTAATGTCTGGTATCTGAAGTAATGCTGGAGGGAATTGTCACCATGAATCTTACAGGAGTTTCCATAAATCCATAAGAATTCGATAGGCTCGAGATCTCTTCTGAACAACACGTTGCAAGGCATGCCAGATATGCTCAGCAATGTTCATGTCTGGGGAGCTTGGCCAGCGGAAGTCTTTAAACTCAGAAGAGTGTTCCTGGAGCCACTCTGAAGCAGTTCTGAACGTGGGGGTGTCGCATTGTCCTGCTGAAATTGCCCAAGTCCGTCGGAATGCACAATGGACATGAATGGATGCATATGATCAGACAGAATACTTATGAGCATGTCATCTGTCAGAGTCGTATCTAGACGTATCAGGGGTCACATATCACTCCAGCTGCACGCGTCCCACACCATTACAGAGCCTGGACCAGCTTGAACAGGCCCCTGCTTACATGCAGGGTCCATGGATTCATAAAGTTGTCTCCATACCCGTACACGTCCGTGCGCTCGATACAATTTGAAACGAGACTCGTCCGACCAGGCAACGTGTTTCCAGTTATCAACAGTCCAATGTCGGTGCCGACAGGTCTAGGAGAGGCGTAAAGTTTTGTGTCATGCAGTCATCAAGTGTACACGAGTGAGCCTTCGGCTCCGAAAGCCCACATCGATGATGTTTCGTTGAATGATTCGCACGCTGACACTTGTTGATGGCTCAGCATTTAAATCTCCAGCAACATGCGGAATTTGCACTTCTGTCACGCTGAACGATTCTCTTCAGCTGTCGTTGGTCCGGTTCTTGCAGGATATTTTTTTCGGGCACAGCGATGTCGGAGATCTGATGTTTTACCGGATTTCTGACATTCACGGTACACTCGTGAAATGGTCGTACGGGGAAATCCACATTTTATCGCTACCTCGAAGAAACTTTGTCCCATCGCTCGTGCACCAACTATAACGCAACGAGCCGGCCGGTGTGGCCGAGCGGTTCTAGGCGCTTCAGTCTGGAACCGCGTGACCGCTACGGTCGCACGTTCGAATCCTGCCTCGGGCATGGATGTGTGTGTTGTCCTTAGGTTAGTTAGGTTTAAGTAGCTCTAAGTTCTAGGGGACTGATGACCTCAGAAGTTTAGTCCCATAGTGCTCAGAGCCATTTGAACCATATAACGCAACGTTCAAACTCACTTAACTCTTGATACCGAGCCATTGTAGCAGCACTAACCGATCTAACGACTGCGCCAGACACTTGTTGGCCGGCTGGGGTGGCCGAGCGGTGCTAGGCGCTTCAGTCTGGAACCGCGCGACCGCTACGGTCGCAGGTTCGAATCCTGCCTCGGGCATGGATGTGTGTTGTGATGTCCTTAGGTTAGTTAGGTTTATGTAGTTCTAAGTTCTAGCGGACTGATGACCTCAGAAGTTAAGTTCCATACTGCTCAGAGCCATTTGAACCATTTAAACACCTGTTGTCTTATATAAGCGCTGCCGACCGCAGTGCCAAATTCTGCCTGTTTACGTGTCTCTATATTTCAAAACGCATGCCTTGCTTTGGCACTTTACAGTGTAGTACGCAGTAAGTTCAACCGAAGCGGTGGCACGATGGGTAATGTCGCGGCTTCACAACTTTGAGCCATCGTTTTTAAAACCCAATTTCTTTTTTCTTTCGTTTATCTACCCATCCCCGTAGGAGATCACTACGTGAATGTTTCTTATAAAGTTAGCGGTACAAGGACGCTCCATTAATTGTCTAATCATACCTGGGTTTCACGGAAAGTGTCACACATTTACTATATAATATAATTGGTTCAAATGGCTCTGAGCACTATGGGACTTAACTTCTGAGGTCATCAGTCCCCTAGAACTTAGAACTACTTAAACCTCACTAACCTAAGGACATCACACACATCCATGGCCGAGGCAGGATTCAAACCTGCGACCGTAGTGGTCCCGCGGTTCCAGACTGTAGCGCCTAGAACCGCTCGGCTAATCCGGCCGGCTATAATTGTGTACAGTATTTTCACAGGTTACAATCTTCTTAAATGCTCATATTCTTATATTTCATTCTTACATCAATTCTTCTATTAATTCTTACATTATATTCTTATGTTTATCTTTACATTTGCTGCATTTTCCGTTGTATGATACCGATCGTAGAAACCTTGAAAACGTAGAAATTCCGAACACCGTGGGCATCGTGCAAAGGCAGGTTTGTTACAATGACATTTCTTCGAATGAATCTGTCTCGGGAAAGATACATCGTTAAAATTGGTGAAGATTTCACGAGTTGGCAATAATTCCTGGACGAATCACGCATAACGGATCATTTTTCCGAAAACTGGCGCTTGTTATTGATTATGAAGCAAAATACACTAAAGGAATTTCACAGAAAACAATCTCAAATAATTTTCCCATTGCTTTTTTTTTTTAATTCATTCACCAGGTAGACAATTAGTAGACGAATAAGGGCAATGTTGTTTCGACATACATTGGAAACATTGGTGTTGTAATCTTCTACGGACATGGGCAGACATATGAAAAACAAAAATAAAAGCAATGATCAGGTTTCGAACACAGCGCGCGAATGTGTGAACTCGCGAATCTACCCAGGGTTTGACTCTTGCCGTGTTCTCCCCGTTAGTATGTAAGTAAGGCCCAGCAACTGAAATCGCAGTGCAAGCGAGTTCCACATCAGCGAGCGACGATGTGTTCGCTGGAAGGTAGAGTTCTAACTGACGCGTCCCAGGCATAAACATTGAGCTCAATACATCTGCATGACTACTGTACCCATTCACAATTAAGTGTTTGGCAGATGGTTCTTCGAACCACCTTCAGACTATTTCTCTACCGTTCCACTCTCGAACAGGGCGTGGAAAAAAATGAGCACTTAACCCTGAACTACATTCGCGGGGTAATTTATTACCCCACGCCTCACTCCTATGTTGACAATTATGTACCTATTGCAACGTTGCCACTCCACTCCTATGTAATCTTAATACAGGCTGCGCTTTCGCACTGTGCACACGCCTGGTAACCAGTGACCATTATTTCCTTAGCTACGTACCAGTTGGGGTAGACATCTACCCCACGAAGTTATAAATGTTGCTTTTCTTATTTGTCATCACAAATTGTTTTTAGTTGTTCTAGACATAATGAAGCAACATTTGAACGATTATCAGATTTTGGAGTTAATGATAACTAGTGAAGACTTTTCAAGATGCAGCCGAGTTTAGTGACAATGAAACAGAAATATCTGATCATGAAACTGAAAGAGAAATAGAGGATGATGAGGAGGCAGAACAAAAGGTTCGTGAGGAAAACCAAGATATAGTGAGACAATTTGACTATTAGTATAGAAAACAACTGTTAAAATAAGAATAGCAAGATGGTGCATCGAGCTTTTATAAAACAACTCGGCATGGCATCGATCAAAAGAAATAACAAAGAGAAGAAAATGAATTCCAGAAACTTTTCTAAGGGCTTTGAGATTGCAATGGACAAACTTCCTGGTAAAAATTTTGAAAATGATGACGTGCTACAGGCGCGAAATTTAACCGACAGGAAGAAAATGCTGTGATATGCAAATGATTACCTTTTCAGAGTATTCACACAAGGTTGGCGCCGGTGGAGACACCTACAACGTGCTGACATGACGAAAGTTTCCAACCGATTTCTCACACACAAACAGCAGTTGACCTGCGTTGCCTGTTGAAACGTTGCTGTGATGCCTCGTGTAAGGAGTAGAAATGCGTACCATCACGTTTCCGACTTTGATGAAGGTCGGATTGTAGCCTATCGCGATTGCGGTTTACCGTATCGCGACATTGCTGCGCGCGTTGGTCGAGATCCAATGACTATTAGCAGAATATGTAATCGGTGGGTTCAGGAGGGTAACACGGAACTCCGTGCTGGATACCAACGGCCTCGTATCACTAGCAGTCGAGATGACAGGCATCTTATCCGCATGGCTGTAACGGATAGTGCAGCCACGTCTCGATCCCTGAGTCAACAGAGTGGGGACGTTTGCAAGACAACAACCATCTATACGAACAGTTCGACGACGTTTGCAGCAGCACGGACTATCAGCTCGGAGACCATGGCTGCGGTTACCCTTGACGCTGCATCACAGACAGGAGCGCCTGCGATGGTGTACTCAACGACGAACCTGAGTGCGCGAATGGCAAAACGTCATTTATCGGATGAATCCAGGTTCTGTAAACATGATGGTCGCATCCGTGTTTGGCGACATTGCGGTGAACACACATTGGAAGCGTGTATTCGTCATCGCCATATTGGCGTAACACCCGGCGTGATGGTATGGGGTGCCAGTGGTTCCACGTCTCGGTCACCTCTTGTTCGTATTGACGGCAGTTTGAACAGTGGACGTTACATTTCAGATGTGTTACGACCCGTGGCTCTACCCTTCATTCGATCCATGCGAAACCCTACATTTCAGCAGGATAATGCATGACCGCATGTTGCAGGTCCTTTGCCGGCCTTCCTGGATACAGAAAATGTTCGACTGTTGCCCTGGCCAGCACATTCTCCAGATCTCTCACCAACTGAAAACGTCTGGTCAATGGTGGCCGAGCAACTGGCTCGTCACAATACGCCAGTCACTACTGTTGATGAACTGTGGTATCGTGTTGAGGCTGCATGGGCAGCTGTACCTGTACACGCCATCCAAGCTCTGTTTGACTCAATGCCCAGGCGTATGAAGGCCGTTATTACGGCCAGAGGTGATCGTTCTGGGTACTGATTTCTCAGGATCTGTGCACCCAAATTACGTGAAAATGTAACCATATGTCAGTTCTAGTATCATGTATTTGTCCAATGAGTACCCGTTTATCATCTGCATTTCTTCTTGGTGTAGCAATTTTAATGGCCGGGAGTGTAATATCAAAACTTTGGGAAATTTTTATCGCTGATAACACCTACAATTTGCATCGTTTGTCACTTTACCGCTGTTTGTGCAGTAAAATTATCGCATGAGGCAATACGTTATACTATAAATTATTACCTCTTTACTACTAACTGCATTCGCGACGCACATTATAGACAGTAAGCACATATACCACTGAATGTAACTGAAAATTACATCGTTGTACGACACACAGTTCAGGAGCTATGACATCATAAAGAATGAGATGCGTGAAAACTGCCGCATCATACGTAACGTTTAAATCTAGTACTGCTTTGCTACCGACTCCATTCGCAACACAATGTGGTGGCAGTACCCACATATGCCACTGAATGTAACTAAAAAAAATATATCACTGTACGACACGTAGTTCAGTAGTAATGACGTCATGAACATTAACCACGTGGTCAGACGTTACGTGGTACGGGCGTGGAGGCACAGCTATAAATAAATACCCGGCCAAGGCCCGGTTTCTTCGCTGATTTATGAATAAAATATGAAGCAAGAGCTCTGTCCTGCGGGGACGAAACGAAGAACGTTGTCCTTCGCCTTGAGCTCTGGCTTCGGCTTTAGACAAACTGTATGAATAAAGAGAAACTCTGACTTCATTCTAGAAGCAATAGCTTCTAAAACGTGAATTGTGTCCTAGTAGATTCACGTTAGCAGAATGTAGATATGGCTCAACTAGCAGCCTGTGAACGCCATGAAAGACGCTACAGACCGCATCGACGGCAGTCTGAAACGCATTATATAAAATTCTATATCGTTGTGACGAAGTAAATATTAACTGGCTTGCGAATCATTTTCTGTCAGAGACAGGGGAAAGAGTAAGTGGAGTGCTGAGAACATAGGATGAAGGTTTTCCTTCGGTATGTAGCTGACCTGGAAAATCGACATAGCAGAAGACATGGGAATTCGTCAAACTACAGTGACT
This sequence comes from Schistocerca serialis cubense, assembly GCF_023864345.2. Taxonomy (NCBI): domain Eukaryota; kingdom Metazoa; phylum Arthropoda; class Insecta; order Orthoptera; family Acrididae; genus Schistocerca; species Schistocerca serialis. Next base: position 30,145,958 of record NC_064646.1, read on the forward strand.
AAAATGGTCAGCAGTGTTTCCAAAAAGATAATGGAAAAGGTGACTTGTGGATCAAATTTCGGTCGTTACCACAAGATGAGATTGCGGCAGAAAACGGAGGGCTGGAAAAATATAAATTTCCGCGTCGTTTTGGTGCGCTAATTCCGGAACCCACGCAGTATAGCGACAAATATATTAATAGAAACGGTTAGGTTAATATAAATGTACAGGAAAGGAATACGTCACTAGCGTTGAGGCCAACGATGTGAATTACATGAAATACACGTGTTTGAAATGCAAATAGAAAATGAAAAATTTGTATTTTTACTTTGCATTTGGAATACTATTTTTTCAAAAAATGTTTTCTATTTTATTTGATATACTTAAAATATCGATTTTTCTATTTATAAAATGCAAAATGCTTCACTTGATGTAGTTTTTTTTCATACTTTGCAGTTTTCATTCATCTAATAGGCCATTTGTTTGGACAAAAACATCTTTATAGATCTTTATAAAACATCTTTATAGATGCCGTAGTAAGCGAATATGACTACAACCCGAATTATTAGAAGAGCCAGTGCATATTATATGTTTATCATTATTGTTTGTTTAATGTAAAACGCCTAGTGCTCTCAAAAGGAATGAACAAAGAAGGGAATGAGGCTACATACAGAACATTTAATAGCTTCAAGAGATACGCGTAAGACCAGATCACAAAGAAATTCATACAAAAACCTTTATGATGCAACCATATCAAAATGTCAAGCGCTTTGGAATCTGTGATCAAAATCTCTGAAAGCTTGTGATACCTATTTAGAATGAACTGGAAACTCCTCTACTCAACCATGCCCAACGCGATGGAATAATACTATAATTATACACACTATAATTCTATTCAGAATCTAATCACACTCAAGAATACTCTAAACGAAACTTTAAGGAAACTCGGATTAGCAGCTTTTAAAGAAATTCAAATGCAATTTCTTAATGAATGCAAAAGCTGTTCAAAAGCTATTGCTGGCGGAATCAGAAGTTTAGAAGGGTACAAAGATACCTTCTATGGATGTCTTCTGCCAGAACTAATGAGAGTGCAAAGAATGCTAGGGCAGTTTCCAAATGTATAAACCAATGCACTATGGCATACTGATAGAAGTTATTGAAGATTCTATAAATTAGAGGAACCAAAAGCAAAGGATGGCATATTAACATCTATATCTTATCCTTTTTTTCAAATTGAAATGGGCACTGAAGAGTGTAGCAGAGAACACATTAAAGAAATGTTTATTTCAGAAGTGTGAAAAAGGAAATAAGAAGAAGAAGAAGATGAGAACAGCTTGCAACATTCTTATAAAGAAAATGAATCTTACTATATATTTATCACCCTGATTCTTCTGTAGCCAGTGACAGTGCTAACGCTATAATTGGCCTGGAAATATTACAATATTTAAAAGATAATGGCAATAGTTTAGATTCCCTATTTCCTTAAATATAATATTTTCTTTACCAAGTTCACTCCTGCTGAAGAAGTATATCCTTTGGTGGAATAATAATGAGGACAACAAGCACAACATGAAAGATGAGGTATTTGAAAAATTATGCCGGCTGGAGTGGCCAAGCGGTTCTAGGCGCTACAGTCTGGAAACGCGCGACCGCTATGGTCGCTGGTTCGAATCCTGCCTCGGGCATGGATGTGTGTGATGTCCTTAGGTTAGTAAGGTTTAAGTAGTTCTAAGTTCTAGGGGACAGATGACCTCAGAAGTTAAGCCCCATAGTGCTCAGAGCTTTTGACAATTTTTTTGAAAAATTATTGGTGTTAAAATCAGTGAAATAAATGGCATCTAAAATGTTCACTAACTACAGGTATTTTATTTGAATAATTGCATTCTGAAAATACGTATTTTGTATCTAAATACCTTTATTTTAAACCATTTTGTATTTACATTTTAAATAGAAAAAATAACATGTATTCCCTTTTTGAAATTAAATGCATTTAATAAATTATTTTGCACATCTGTGGTTGAAGTTAGCTGGTCTGTGTCAGTACATGACTATCTAATATGGAGTATCTCTAGCTTCTGGGAAGTGCTAAGTGAATTTAAGAACACTGTTCTTTTGCTGATGAAGGTTATGATCTGCAGCTCTTGTTAATCACCTAATCACCCTCTACCGTAATCCAACAGAGAAGAATCACAAATGATTCACCAAGCTTTTTCGAAACGACAGGCCATGAGAGAGAGAGTTTTTTTGGTCAGCTGAAGAGGTGGTTCCACATTTTGCAATATGTCTCTAGAGTTTCCTTATCAAATGTTCCAACAATTATAGCTTCCAGCTTTCTAATGTATAATGTCAATGGGGTGTATATACCGCACAGAATTCAGTGAGCAGAATAAAAGGGTTGTAGTTAACTATAACATTTGGGATGCATTCAAAAAGTATTGATATAATCAATCAACCTAAAACAGAGTAAGAAGCGAAATATTGCAGTCATTTCGACCTGAGAGGCGCTAATGGAGAGGAGACTGTAATTGAGAGGGAAATTCATAGGAGAGGACACGAAAAAAGACTTTAAATTGCAGCTCTAATACACAATGCAAGATTCTGAATCGTTTTATTTACGAAAACATGTAATACTGATGAATGCATACAACAAGCTATTGGTAACACTCTCCATTTTCATTTTGCTCCTCATGTACATTGTTGTCGTTGTTCATCTTTGTATTAAGGAAGTTCAGTATCATAGCTTCTTTTTCCATTTGCATCCTTGTCTGTTTCAATTGTTGCAGTAGCACCAGCCTGAGTAATTGTGTGGTAATGAGCAGCTGGCAAACATTTTTCTTTTTTCAAGGTTGGCGGCCTGTCATGTGAACTTCCTCTTGATGAGCAGGATGATGAGACAGCACAAGGCGTAACATCTTTTCCTAGAAAGATATTTGTATGCCAAAGATGTAAACAGCGATAGAATTTAATGCTTGTTTACATGCTATAAAGAAGTATTTTACAAGGAGAGTAACTCAGCACAAACTTTCCTCCGTAAAGGGTTACGAAAAGTTGGCGGACTAAGTTGGCTCTAGCCATGGCACTTCTGAATACTGAGTAATAAACATGGCCCCTACATATCGGATTAAGCTCATATAATTACCATAATCAGGAACCGAACTGGAATTTCTTCAAACAAACAAAGCATTAAAAGCGCAATACAGTCTATAAATATAAGCAGTTGTTGCGGCTCCTAAACTCCTCATACAGCAATATTTCTGAAATAAAACACAGTTATGCAATAAACAATAAAACGCTCGCTAACATTTAATGCTGGAGACTGCTGCTGCTACTACCACTGCTAATACTGCTAATAATAATAATAATAATAGTAACAGTGATAATAATAGTGGCTATGACAGAGTAATATGGAGAAAATATTTCCTTTTTCCCGCGAAAAACAAATTTTCACTATTATATTAATTATTTATACAGAGTGTAATAAAAATGTATGGCACAAATTGCAAGGCACGTTCCCCACACGCAGACAAAGAAATTATGTTAAGTTAATATGGGCCTGGAAATGCTTTGTTTCCATGTTATAGATCATGTTCTCCAACCCACTAATCAATGGAAACACACGAGAAGAGAACTTTACAATCATGGGGAACGTATACTCTTGGTGACGTCTGGTTAGGTTGTGCACCGCCAGTCATCAACAAAGATTCTCTGTCAGTGTTGTTGGTGACTATTTCGTAGGGTCTCACTTTCTTCCACCCAAGCTCAACGGACAAAGTTAGTATAATTTCGCAGAGAATGTTCTACCTGATCTGTTAGCAGATGTGCCTTTAGCTGTGCGACGAATCATGTACTTCGTGCACAATGGAGCACCTCCTCATTTTAGTGTTGATGTCCATCAGCTTCTAAGTAACAGATTCGGTGACAGATGGATAGGCAGAGAAGGACCAGTTGCCTGGCCTCCATACTCTCCAGGCATGAACTCACTGGATTTTTATATGTGGGGACATTTAAAATCTCTTGTGTAACGAATCCCAGTACAAGATTTTCACAGTCTTCGTGCCTTATTATGGAAGGCAAAGAAATCATACGCAATACGCCAGGGATCCATCGGAGCATTCAAGATTCACCACAACGCTGGGTTGATACAGGTATCAGTGCCAGCCTACACTCACGTTTTTGTAAGTATTAAGTGGGGCACCTCCATGAACACACTTGCATGGTGACCATTCAGAAAGATCTACTGTCACCTCTACAATTGTTAGTATCTGAAAAGAATTCCCCCGAAAATGCAGCAATTTATTTTCACCTGGCTTGTTAACCATTTGCAACTTTCTGAGAAGCATCACGACTGGCGAATTTAGAGAAAAACTTTACACATTTCTCTGGTTGCCATTTTAAAATTTGCTTCTTTTGCCAAAACACAGCGGAATGTACACAGTCTCACCTCATTAACATGTTGTGCGGATACAATGACAAGACAATTCTGAAACGGTGGTTTATTAAGTTAGGAACTGAGGAAACGTAAGATGAGTAGTCGCCCGCACAGTTAGACATGAGGTCTACGCACGTCTTTCCGGACTGGGAAGGAGCGCCTGGTCCCCAGCACGAATCTGCCCGGCGGACTTGTGTCGAGGTCCGGTGAGCCGGCCAGTCTGTGGACGGTTTTTAGGCGGTTTTCCATCTGCCTCGCCGAATGCGGGCTGGTTCCCCTTATTCCGCCTCAGCTACACTATGTCGGCGATTGATGCTCAAACAAATTCTCCACGTACGCGTACACCACCATTACTCTACCACGCAAACATAGGGGCTACACTAGTCTGGCGTGAGCACTGAAAGAGTGGTTTGGTGTGGGGCGGCGGAGGGGTGAAGTGGACTGCGGTAGTCGTCGTGGGGTTGTGGATCACTGTGGCTGCGGCGGGGACGGAGCCTCTCCGACGTTTCTAGACCCCATTTAGCATACAATACAATACATTACAAGTTGAAAAGTTTGTGAAAAAGCACATCCTCTCTATTACACACGTGCAATGTCTTCACTTACGTTTCTCAAAAACCCATAGCATTTCTCGTCTCACCAGCTATCGATGGTCCTTAACAATTATATTCTTTCATCGAAATAGTTTATAGTTAGTGGAATAACACGATAGATAGTCAAGTTTTACATAATAGCGATATAGCAGAATACTCTTTTCTTTGCATGCTATCATTCGCCAAAATCTCATTTCAATACATGTACCCGTTTAAGAAATATGAGGAATGTTGTGAATATTTCAGTCTGGCTTTATCGCTGGCGAGGTGCGAGTGTTCTATGTCAGATCAATTTTCTCTAGGTTGCTGCCAGACAGCCACCTCTACGCAAGTCCAAAGAAAAATTCAATATGTTAGCAAAATTTCATACTCAACAACGTACTATGCAACACGCACCAAAAGCAAAATCACAACGACCTCTATTTTTCATTGCAAACTTTTCCGAATTTCGCGCATCATCTTACTTCCTCGTAAATATCACAATAACTACGACCATTAACGAAATGATGGGCACTTCATCACGAACCTGACATAAAAGGCTATAAGTAAAGCAAAAATGAAACTTTTTTTACCGAATAGCTTCTGTAAAATAGTTTGAGAAAGATTGTAGGTCGTGCGCCTCGATTCTATCATCTAGTCGAAAGGCGGAAAACATTTGTCGGCCTCCCCTGCCAAACAAACGAATGAACTCACCCAGCGCTTTGGGCGGAAACTGGTCACTGGGCATCGGCTACCGTATCCTGCGTGGACCACACCCGAAGCTCTCAGGACATACCAGCACATGTCAGAGGTGTTGGTAGCTTCGTGCGGAATCTGCACCTACCGGCATTGGCGGTCGAAAACAGTAAACCTTAACAGTAATAACTGTCGCACTGGTATGATGCGAATTCACGGCACCCGGCCTTAAGGGGTTAAAAGATCTGTAGCTGGTAATTCAACGTGTCCCCTCTTCAGATATGCATTGCTGCTTTGGCTAGCTTGTCTATCATTTCACTGCCAGAAATACGACAGCATCCTTTTACACTGCACATGGTAATTTCCTGATTCCTCGTTGTAATCTGCAATATCATCAGATTCATAATGACATATGGTGTTGGATCGTTCGCTGTGCAGATAGTACAGAGGTGTCGTGTGCATAGCATCGCGCAGTGGACGGCGACAGCACTTTCGTATCTTTTGCATTCTGTTGGTGTTTTGTTTAGGTAACATTAAGTTAGACGCGTCAACAAGTTTTTTGTTTTTATAAGTACTCGTGCCCTTTCATCATGGCAGACGAAAGATACGATACGATTATTTACGATGAACGCGCGGAGCAAAACTTGGAGGTTGCCACTACAGCGCGTACGCCTCATCATGTCCGGTTGATAGACTTTCCGGTCACATGAAGCAATACCAGCTAATAGGCCTACGTATTTCTGAAACGAATAAACGAAAACGAATAAACTCACATGTATGTACCCAAAACAAAAAAGAACAACAAACTCAATGTGCAAGTCTTGTGGAGTTGCCTTACATCTTGGAGACTGTTTTGCTGCATATCATATGAAAGAGAAATACTAAGTACCAAAGACAATGCAAATAAACAAGTAAATGAAACAAGAAAACTTTGTACTTATTTACGTATCTATATCTTAGAAATTTCATGAAAGTAAGGGAACAGGGTTGAGAACTTCCGAGAACTGACGATGTGATTAATAAAACGTAACAATTTATAATCTCCGGGTAATGTCTAGAACGGCCGGCAACAAGTCAAGTAATCCGAATTAGGGCTGCCGGGCCCAAGTGAATAAATTTGTACGAGACGTGCGGACTGGAAAGTGTTAATAGTTCTGACATTGATCTGGAATCAGAAAGGATAACGAACTCATAGCCCTGCTCTTCTCAGCGTATTGAAGGGCTCTGGCATAGACAAAAATTCGTCTGTAGTTAGGCAGCTTGAATTTCATTCGAATATCACAGCTGCTAACCCAGCAAGTACTTTCACATCCATCTTCATTCTTCGAAGCCCATTATAAATCAACCTGTTTTGTTTGTAGACGTACTCCACAAAACGCAAGTAGATGAATAACCACAACCAAAATCTAGGTTAAATACAACTTGTGGTTCCTGTATACTGGTACGGTGATCTACTTCAAAGTAGAGTAATCTTTGTGCAGAAACGCATCTTTCGAGAAATGGACTGTACAGCATAGCCTCCGGTATTAAAATAGTATAAATAAATTATCGATACTCAACAATGGAAGCGTGATCTGCGCTCTCAGAATAGCAATTTGTATTATGATCTTTGTCCTTTTGTAGAAGAAGAACGAGTGTATTTTTTAGTTTCATTGCCTTATCGATTCTGATGTTGTAGCTAACGGACGCTTATTGTTCACGGTCTGTAACTGATACAATTATCTGTAGTAATAACACCATTTTGTTCAATATATATGAAATTAAACCCGGTAAAATGTGTTTTTGTCAGTAGCGAGTACCTATCCTGCATATGATTCAGTTACGCAATAATTAAATGTTGCCGCCGGCCGGAGTGGCCGAGCGGTTCTAGGCGTTACAGTCTGGAACGGCGCGACCGCTACGGTCGCAGGTTCGAGTGCTGCCTCGGGCATGGGTGTGTGTGATGTCCTTAGGTTAGTTAGGTTTAAGTAGTTCTAAGTTCTAGGCGACTGATGACCTCAGAAGTTAAGTCCCATAGTGCTCAGAGCCATTTGAACCATTTTTTTAAATGTTGCCCTGGCCATTTTGTGTAGGCTCATTATTGTAGCGACGCCGTTGATGACAAAAACCATATACGTTTTTTAAGGGTCACTTAATGCTAAAAGTATTAAAAAGAATAATCTCAATAAACCGAAAACGGCGTCTTGTAATTTTTTCCAATGTATATTAGGCCAGAGGTACAGTTTTTTTTATTAATAGTAATATATATAAATGTGTACGCTGTCATTGCAAATAGGCAGCTATCCTGGAGCATTAAGCCCCACAGAAAAAAATAATTAAGCATTGTGTTTAATGGATTATCGCGTAATATTAAAGAAAGATTTTTAATTCAGCGTAAGACGGATGTCTTCACGTTGGGATACATATGATATTCCTAGCGATAGCGGCCTGAGAAAAACTAGCCGTGGCTTTTAACAAACATTTCATACAATAGGAATAACGGCATATTTATTGTTGTATGAAACAGTATTCAATTTAAATTCATTTTAAAAATTACACGATAACTGGTATCCATTTATGTGGCAACAAGAGGAAGTAGACGTGTGGTGAGCCAGTATCAGGACGTGTAGCTGAAACGCGTTAAGGTATAAAAATTTCGTAATACCTGGTCTTGAGCGAAATGCGACCGTTTTAGTAAAAATGTTGCACTTAGGTATTCGCGACGCAGATTCCAGGTAGGAGCATTCGCTTCGATTAAAAGAGTGTTAGTCAGCGTGATCTGCTAACGCATTGGCGTTCGGCCTGTCATACTCATCAAACCAAGGGGTTGTTGGACCAAGGGTTTCGCTCATGTGGAATCGCAACTGGCTCTGATAACTTACCGAGGTTACTCCCATTTTGCTATTGTTATGAAATAGCGTTGTAACAACAGTATCACCAGCCGATATTATGTGGGAAGAAGAGGATTTTTCAGCTGTTGAATGTTTAGCATTATTTTACTGCAAGAAGCTGATTACCAGGGAAAGGAGTACAATAAGAAACGCTGGTGGATGACCTCTCTTTTGAAATTTAGGAGGCAGTGTGGCGAGAGAAAATTAATGTCTGATCTTAAAGATGGTTTGAAATATGGGCCGTTTCTTATTTTTTACGAATGAAAGCAACAGGTTTCGAGTTATGACTGAATTATGTAGACCCTTTAATTTTCAAAGATGACACATCTGTTAGAAGAGCTGTACCTGCAGCAAAAAGTTCTACATAAAGATTCCATTTTATTTTTCACATCGTGTACATTATTTGCTAACAGCTCACTTATTTCTCTACAAGCGCCTAATCTTTTCAGCTTGATTTTAGAATCGCAATTCCTAGGGTCCCATAAACATTCGAGTTCACGGTAAAGATTATCAGATTTAATGCTGTCTTCACATTCCACTCAATACTCCAATATTGTTAGACACAATAAATACACACCCGTTCAGTAGACACGGCAAATCGCTACTGAATCAACCAACTTTCGACCCAGCGTTCACACTAGTAGGCCCGCCGAACCGCAACCGAGGCAAACGGTTCGGTGGCTGCGATTTGCCGGCCGTACACGAGCAAATTTCGGCCAAAGAAGCGGCTGGTTGTTGTTCGTTCGTTGGGTGTTCACTTTTATGTCCGGGGCTGGCCCAAAACAAAGACAAGCTTAATCCATGTATGTACGTACTACAGTGAGATATAATCTTAGTCCAATGGCCGCATTCCCTCATCGGCTGACACTCATAATAACGTAACTAGTAGTTACCAGTAAATCCCTGATTCTGTACAGGATCAGACTTCCATGTACAAAACAGCTTTAGACGTCTCATTACTTCACAAAAGAGTTAATGTGTCAGATATCTGACGTCAAGCGTGCAAGTGAGAAAGAGTTTAGAGACGGTTTGAAATTATACTTAAAAAGTTTATTGCACTTAGCTAAACAAAACACCGGAAGAATATTGCGTGGGTAATTTACGCTCTATTTCAAGTAAAAGCAGGTTTTCACGAATCTCAATGTTTATGACGTCCTATGTCCTGAACAACCTGTCGTAAACGATATTTTGGAGGTACATTTAGTGAAACATTTATATACTGCCTGCAAAGTAAGTTGCGGAAAAGGTTATGGTAAAAAAGTAATAAATTGAAACGTTGTCTTACGCTGAAGTTTTACTGCGTGTCATTTTACGTAAAAGCTAGCGTTTCACGCATCTACATGTCTCTGATGTAATCTCTTCTGAACTATGTGTAAGGACATACGATTATATATTTGGATACTGTCTGCAAACTGTGTTGCGAATAGAGTGGATAGTGAAGAAGTAATAAATTAAAATATCATGTCTTATGCTGCGTTTTTACTGCACAAACAGCGAAAATCAACTTTTTTCGTTTAGTCGCTTCGTGTAGGAAGCGTCAGTTAGTATCGTAAATGTTTGAAATTATGTGAAAAATTCGCTGGAAGTCGTTAATGCTCTTATTCTCAAATTGCGGACGAATGAAGTTCGGGTATTTGCGCGTTATCAGCTACACTGACTGAAGACTAACACTGTAATACTTGTCTTTATTATTCTAACCTCTAACATAAGATCATACATCTTAATAATTAGATTAAGACAGAATTTTAGATGTTTAAATTCGAACAAAAATCACGCGAAGTATTGATAGTAAAATATTTGTTACCCCTGGAAGCCGTTAGATATGCAACCTGCAACTAATACCAGGCTTCGAGTCCCGGAATCGTCGTTTACAACGGGAGGGTAGATATGTGGTTCACCGATACTGGTCAAGTTGCGCAAGGACATTCTATATTGAAAATAGGAAGACAAGTTTTTCCGTTTTGTGCTAGACACTCCCTAGTTTTTGAAAAATCAAGGTCAAACTTCATGACAGAAAATCGTACTTTAAATCACCTCAGAACTCTGCAAGACTTAGAGAAAGCTTTTCGCAATGTTGACTGGAATACTCTGAATTTCTGAAGGTAGCACAGATAAAATACAGGGAGCGAAAGGCTATTTACAACTTGTACAAAAACAAGACGGCAGTTATAAGAGTCGAGGGGCATGAAAGGGAAGCAGTGGTTGAGAAGAGAGTGAAACTGGGTTGCAGCCTATCCCCCATAGTATTCAATCCCTACATTGAGCAAGCAGTAGACGAAACGAAAGAAAAATTCGGAGCACGAATTTAAGTTCAGGGAGAAGACATAAAAGACATTGTAATCCTTTCAGAGAGATCAAGGGACTTGGAAGAGCGGTTAAGCGGAATGGACCGTGTCTTGAAAGGAGGATATAAGATGAACCTCAACAAAACAAGACTAGGATAATGGAATGTAGTCGAATTAAATCAGATGATGCTGAGGGAATTAGATTAGGAAATTAGATACTTTAAGTAGTAGATGAGTTTTGCTATTTGGGCAGCAGAATAACTGATGATGGCCGAATTAGAGAGGATATAAAATGTAGACTGGCAATGGTAAGGAAAGTATTTCTGAAGAAGAGAAATTTGTTAACGTCGAACATTGATTTAAGTGCTAGGAAATCTTTCCTGACGGCATTTCTGTGGAGTGTAGCTATGTATGGAAGTGAAACGCGGTCGATAAACAGTTTAGACAAGAAAAGAATTGAAGCTTTTGAAATGTGCTACAACAGAAGAATGCTGAAGATCAAATGGGTGGATCATGTAAATAATGAGGAGGGACAGAACTGATGAGAAAAGAAAATTGTGGCACAACCCGAGTAGAAGAAGGGATCGGTTGATACGACACATTCTGAGACGTCAAGGGATCACAAGTTTGGTGTTGGAGGTAACTGTGGAGGGGGGAGGGTAAAAATCGTAGATGGAAACCAAGAGATGAGTACGGTTAGTAGATTCAGAAGGATGTATGTTGCAGTAGTTACTCGGAGATGAAGAGGCCTGCACGGGGTAGCGTAGCAGCGTAGCATGGAGAGCTGCATCAGACCAGTCTTCCGACTGAGGACCACAGCAACAACACCGGAAGACCGTCTGAAAACAGATATTTTTATATTAATATAATATTGGGTCCAAAGTTAATAATGTTCGAGTGACTAATGTTTTTCTGTTTTCATGCTGCAGCTTAGGGTATCCATCATTCAGTCTGTCTGGCAGAGCGATGTCGGCGGTCGAGCGATCAAGCCATTAGACTACCAAGCCGCTGGTCCGTTTTCGATTCTTGGTCGTGGCTTTTTTTTAAATTCGATATTTTTTTCGGTGTATCTGACAATATCCTGATAATGGAAATAACTTTCTTTCCTTTTTATTTGAAGTGAAACATCAGGAGATATGATTAATAATAAAATAACTGTATATAATGTATTGGCAGTTATTTTCGTCGTGGAACGTGACGCATTAGATACGACTTTCGTAGATGATGATTGCTCAACAGACCTGCACCATGAAAGTGGTACCACCAAAATTTGCCTCTCTTTGTCAAACGCGCAACGTTTACTTTTTCTGCCGCGCTGGTTAGCCGCGTGGTCTAAAAGGCGCCTTGCCACCATTCGCGAGGCTGCCCCCCCCCCCCCCCCCCCCCCCCCGTCGGAGGGTCGGGTCCTCCCTCGGGCATGGGTGTGTGTGTTGTCTTTAGCCTGCTAGTTCAAGTTAGATTAAGTAGAGTGTAAGCCTGGGGACCGATGACCTCAGCAGTTTGGTCCTATAGGAACTTACCACAACTTCCCATTTTTTTTCTTTCTTTTTTTTCTAACAAAATTTCATCGAACGACTTCAAAACTAAGCCACATCACAGCAGAGCGGAGAATCGGAGGGCAGGACGGATGCGATCGCAATTTATGCGTTCGTCCACAGCCAGTTGTCCATTGGTGGCTTTCAAGATATGGTCTTGTACACTTGCTGCGCACCTGGAATAATATCTTGCAAATGAGCTTTTAGCATCGTGACTCAGACATGTATTCCACGAACAACGTAGCGGATAACATGTTAATGCGGCGAATTTCCTTCGTGTGTTGCGCACGATGCGAGAAATATTTATGTTTTATCCACTTCTGTGACAAGTTTCAAGCCACTGACTGCGGAAACGCTCACAAATAGAAGATTAGTTACGATTACGCAATAATACACTTTAGGTTTACTTGTGTACTATGAATCACGATAAAATAAGTGCCAATACATTATAATAAGGACCAATTTGATTTACTTAAAAAAGGCAAAGAAAACTGTTTAGATTATCAGAATGTTGTCAGATATGAGGAAAAAATATCGAACGAAAGAAAGTCACGACCAAGAATCGTACACGCACCAGCGGTTTGATAAACTAATGCCTTGATCAATTATTTTTTACTTTTTTATGTTTTTGTGTTGATAGTAGCAAGCCTACCGCTTATGCAGTATGTTTGTAGCAGACTGAAGAACATATGAATTGGGCCGGCTGTCATTATCAGTGGACTGCCATCATATATTGAAGAGCCAAAGAAACAGGTACACCTGCCGAATATCGTGTAGGGCCCCCGCGAGCACGCACAAGTGCCGCAACACGACGTGGCATGGACTCGACTAATGTCTGAAGTAGCGCTGGAGGGAATTGATACCATGAATCCTTCAGGGCTGTCCACCAATCCGTAAGAGTACAAAGGGGTGGAGATTTCTTCTCAACAGCACGTTGCAAGGCATCCCAGATATGTTCAACAAAGTTTATGTCTGGTGAGTTTGGTGACCAGAAGTGTTTTGGCGCTTCAGTCTGGAACCGCGTGACCGCTACGGTCGCAGGTTCGAATCCTGCCTCGGGCATGGATGTGTGTGATGTCCTTAGGTTAGTTAGGTTTAAGTAGTTCTAAGTTCTAGGGGACTGATGACCACAGATGTTAAGTCCCATAGTGCTCAGAGCCATTTTGAGCCATTGTACTGCTGGAATTGCCCAAGTCCGTCGGAAATCACAATAGACAAGAATGGATTCAAGTGATCAGACAGGATGCTTACGTACGTGTCACCCGTCAGAGTCGTATTTAGACGTTTCAGAGGTCCCATATCACTCCAACTGCACACGCCCCACACCATTACAGAGCCTCTCCAGCTTGAACAGTCCTCTTCTGACATGCAGGGTCCATTGATTCATGAGGTTGTCTCCATACCCATACACGTCCTTCCGCTCGATACAATATGAAACGAGACTCGTCCGACCAGGTAACATGTTTCCAGTCATCAACAGTCCAACGTCGCTGTTGACGGGTCCAGGCGAGGCGTAAAGCTTTGTATCGCGCAGTCATCAAAGGCTCACGAGTGGGGCCTTCGGCTCCGAAAGCCCATATCGATGATGTTTCGTTGAATGATTCGCACGCTGACACTTGTTGATGGCCATCATTGAAATCTGCAGCAATTTGCGGAAGGGTTGTACTTCTGTCACGTTGAACGATTCTCCTCAGTCGTGGTTGCTCTCTTTCGTGCAGGGTCTTTCTCTGGCCGCAGCGATGTCGGAGATTTGATGTTTTACCAGATTCCTAACATTCACGGTACACTCGTGAAATAGTCGTACGGGGAAGTCCCCACTTCATGGCTACCTCGGAGATGCTGTGTCACAACGCTCGTGCACTGGCTATAACACCACATTCAAAACTCACTTAAATCTTGGTAACCTGCCATTGTAGCAACAGGAACCGGCCTAACAAATGCGCCAGACATTTGTTGTCTTATATAGCCGTTGCCGACCGCAGCGCCGTATTCTGCCTCTTTACACATCTCTGAACGTCCGCAGCTCGTGGTCTAGTGGTTAGTGTTGCTGCCTGTGGATCACGGAGTCCCAGGTTCGATTCCCGGCCTGTTTGAGGATTTTCTCTGCCTGGGGACTGGGTGTTCGAGTTGTCCTCATCATTTCATCATCATTTGTGACAGTTGCGAGATTGGATTGAGTTACAAACTGCGCTGTGTAAAAATTGGGACTTCGTACGGGCGATGATGACCGCGCAGTTGAGCGCTCCACGAACCAAACATCATCATCGTATCTCTCTGTTTGAATATGCATGCCTATACCAGTTTCTTTGGCGCTTCAGTATATAAAAGTACGCTTTTCGCAAAATTTTTAAAGCCCAAAGGCACATAGTATCCACCGATTCTTACTGAAAGGAACAGAAGTGAGAGAGTTGTTTATTTTGTTGGCAATTGTCTTGGCGAACCACAGTTATGCTCTTTGTTTCGTGCGTTGCATCAATGATACAATCAAGAGTCATTATGAGAAATCATTCACGAAGCCGATGATGTTTATGATCAGAGAGCACAAGTGTTAAACAAATAACAAGAACAAAACAGTCGAGGAACGGAGTCACCCATCAGATTAACACAACAGGCACTACTCTAACAAATTTTATATTTGTGGAGCTCCACAGCCTCTAGTTAATTAATAAACGTAAATATGGTCCGTAGTAGGTTGTAATGTGATATTTTATTTTATCGTGCGATTAGCTAATTTCGACTACTTGTCATTGTCAAGTGTCTGTAAAACCAACGTCGAAAAGCACTACATTGTTTGCATACATCGCCCGGTATAAATAACACTGCACACACCTCACATTAAGATAAAACATTACTGCACAAATTTTTTAAAACTACAATCGAATGCTACCTAGAAGGCGAAATTCCTCGAAAAAAGACCTCAAGAGCACTGAACGCATAGTATAAACGACACTAAATGATGCTAGTAGAATATTATCATATCATTACTAACAACTCTCAGGAGCTCTGTTCCTGTTGTACCATACCGCTTACTAAACAGCTTATTTAATATATTTTTAATGTGAATTGAATGTGGAGGGCACTGATGCTCAAATCGTTACAGGCACTGAAAGCTGACTAAAGTCGGAGATAAGCTCAGCCAAAATTTTTGCGAAGACTCTAACGGTGTTCCGAAAGGATAGGCGGTTTGTTGTTGTTAGAAGTAGTTTATCTTGTCGCGAAATTGAAGTAGATAGTTCCCGTGAGTTAGTATGGGCAGAGGTCATTGTTGGCAACCGGAATAAAATAATAATTGGATCCTTTTACCGACCTCCCAATCCGGATGAAACAGTTGCTGAAAGGTTCAAAGAAAACTTGATTTCAAACACGTACCCTACTCATACGATTATAGTTGGTGGTGACTTTAATTTACCCTCGATATGTTGGCGAAAATACGTGTTTAATTCCGGAGGTACGTATAAAACATCATCCGAAATTGTGCTTAACACATTCTCTGAAACTTATTTCGAGCAGTTAGTTCATGAGCCCACGCGAGTAGTAAACGGTTGTGAAAACACAATTGACCTGTCAGCAACAAATAATCCTGAGTTAATAACGAGCATCGAAACGGATACAGGGATTAGTGAACAAAGGGTGTTCGTAGCTAGACTGAATATTATAACCGTCAAATCCCCCATAAATAAACGAAAAATAAACCTTCTCAAAAAAAGCAGACAAAAACTCACTTGCCGCCTTCCTGAGAGACGATCTCCACTCCTCCCAAATTAATAATATAAGTGCAGACCTGATGTGAATTGAATTCAAAGAAATAGTATCGGCAGCAATTGAGCGATTTATACCAAACAAATTAACAAACGACGGAGCTAATCCTCCTTGGTACGCAAAACGGGTCAGAACACTGTTGCAGAAGCAACGAATCAAACATTCCAAATTGAAACAGTCGCAAAATCCCCAGGATTGGCGATCTTTAACACAAGCTCGAAATTTAGCGCGGACTTCAATGCGAGACGCTTATAATAGTTTCCACAACGAAACTTTGTCTCGAAACCTGCCAGAAAATCCAGAGATTCTGGTCGTATGTGAAGTATATTAGCGGCGAGAAACAATCGATGCCTTCTCTGCGCGATAGCATGGAGATACTATCCAAGACAACGCTGCCAAAGCAGAGTTACCAAACACAGCCTTCCGAAATGCCGTCACAAAAGAAGATGAAGTAAATATTCCAGAATTCAAATCAAGAACAGCTGTCAACATCAGTAACGTAGAAATAAATATCCTCGGAGTAGTGAAGCAACTTAAATCTCCTAATAAAAGCAAGTCCTCTGGTCCAAACTGCTTACCAATTAGATTCCTTTCAGATTATGCTGATGCATTAGCTCCATACTTATCAATCATATACAACCGTTCGCTCGACGAAAGATCCGTACCCAAAGACTGGAAAGTTGCACAGGTCAGACCAATATTCAAGAAAGGTAGTAGGAGTAATCCACTAAATTACAGGCCCATATCATTAACGTCGATATGCAGCAGGATTTTGGAACATATATTGTGTTCGAACATTATGAATTACCTCGAAGAAAACTGTCTGTTGACAAACAGTCAATATGGACTTAGAAAAAATCGTTCTTGAGAAATACAACTAGCTCTTTTTTCGCATGAAGTGTTGAGTGCTATTGACAAGAGATTTCAGATTGATTCCGTATGTCTGGATTTCCGGAAGGTTTTTGACACTGGAGCACACAAGCGGCTTGTAGCGAAATTGCGTGCTTATGGAATATCGTCCCAGTTATGTGACTCGCCTAGCGGGGCAGCCGCGTGGTTTAAGGCATCTCGTCACGGTCCGCGCGGCAGCCCCCCATGGAGGTTCGAGTCCTCCCTCAGGCATGGGTTTGTGTGTTGTCTTTAGCGTAAGTTAGTTTAAGTTAGATTAAGTAGTACGTAAGCTTAGGGACCGATGACCTAAGCAGTTTGGTCCCATAAGACCTTACCACAAATTTCAATTTTTATTGTGACTCGATTTGTGATTTCCTGTCAGAGAGCTCACAGTTCGTAGTAATTGACGGAAAGTCATGGAGTAAAACAGAAGTGATTTCTGTCGTTCCCCAAGATAGTGTTATAGGCCCTTTGCTGTTCCTTATCTATATAAACGATTTGGGAGACAATCTGAGCAACCGTCTTAGGTTGTTTGCAGATGACGCTGTCGTTTATCGACTAATAAAGTCATCAGAAGATCAAAACAAATTGCAAAATGATTTAGAAAAGATATCCGAATGGTGTGAAAATTGACAGTTGACACTACATAACGAAAAGTGCTAAAAAAATCCGTTAAACTTCGGTTACACATAAATCAGTCAAATCTAAAGGCCGTAAATTCAACTACATACATTACGAACAATTTAAATTGGAAGGAACACGTAGCAAATTTTGTGGGGAATGCTAAGCAAAGACTGCATTTTATTGACAGGACATTTAGAAAATGTAACAGATCTACTAAGGAGACTGCCTACACTACGCTTGTCCGTCCTCTTTTAGAATACTGCTCTGCAGTATGGGATCCTTACCAGATAGGATTGACAGAGTACATAGAAAAAGTTCAAAGAAAGGCAACACGTTCTCTATTATCGCGAAATATGGGAAAGAGTGTCACTGAAATGATACAGGATTTTGGCTGGACGTCATTAAAGCAAAGGCGTTTTCTGTTGCGACGGAATCTTCTCACGAAATTCCAATCACCAACATTCTCCTCCGAATGCGAAAATATTTTGTTGACACCAACCTACACGGCGAGAAACGATCTCCAAGATAAAATAAGGGAAATCAGAGCTCTTACGGAAAGATATAGGTGCTCGTTCCTTCCGCGCGCTATACGAGATTGGAATAATAGAGAATTGTAAAGGTGGCAAGAAGCCCCTTCTGCTAGGCACTTAAATGTGATTTGCAGAGTAGCCCTGTAGATGTAGATGTACTCGTAGATATATAAAAAAGGAAAGGAATGATATCAGCTACATCATGATCAGCTGACGTCGCTCTGATAGATGCATTGAGCATAAAAAAAAACGTTAATAATGCGAACATTATTAAGTTTGCGCCCCATATCATACACTCCTGGAAATGGAAAAAAGAACACATTGACACCGGTGTGTCAGACCCACCATACTTGCTCCGGACACTGCGAGAGGGCTGTACAAGCAATGATCACACGCACGGCACATCGGACACACCAGGAACCGCGGTGTTGGCCGTCGAATGGCGCTAGCTGCGCAGCATTTGTGCACCGCCGCCGTCAGTGTCAGCCAGTTTGCCGTGGCATACGGAGCTCCATCGCAGTCTTTAACACTGGTAGCATGCCGCGACAGCGTGGACGTGAACCGTATGTGCAGTTGACGGACTTTGAGCGAGGGCGTATAGTGGGCATGCGGGAGGCCGGGTGGACGTACCGCCGAATTGCTCAACACGTGGGGCGTGAGGTCTCCACAGTACATCGATGTTGTCGCCAGTGGTCGGCGGAAGGTGCACGTGCCCGTCGACCTGGGACCAGACCGCAGCGACGCACGGATGCACGCCAAGCCTGTAGGATCCTACGCAGTGCCTTAGGGGACCGCACCGCCACTTCCCAGCAAATTAGGGACACTGTTGCTCCTGGGGTATCGGCGAGGACCATTCGCAACCGTCTCCATGAAGCTGGGCTACGGTCCCGCACACCGTTAGGCCGTCTTCCCAACATCGTGCAGCCCGCCTCCAGTGGTGTCGCGACAGGCGTGAATGGAGGGACGAATGGAGACGTGTCGTCTTCAGCGATGAGAGTCGCTTCTGCCTTGGTGCCAATGATGGTCGTATGCGAGTTTGGCGCCGTGCAGGTGAGCGCCACAAACAGGACTGCATACGGCCGAGGCACACAGGGCCAACACCCGGCATCATGGTGTGGGGAGCGATCTCCTACACTGGCCGCACACCACTGGTGATCGTCGAGGGGACACTGAATAGTGCACGGTACATCCAAACCGTCATCGAGCCCATCGTTCTACCATTCCTAGACCGGCAAGGGAACTTGCTGTTCCAACAGGACAATGCACGTCCGCATGTATCCCGTGCCACCCAACGTGCTCTAGAAGGTGTAAGTGAACTACTCTGGCCAGCAAGATCTCCGGATCTGTCCCCCATTGAGCATGTTTGGGACTGGATGAAGCGTCGTCTCACGCGGTCTGCACGTCCAGCACGAACGCTGGTCCAACTGAGGCGCCAGGTGGAAATGGCATGGCAAGCCGTTCCACAGGACTACATCCAGCATCTCTACGATCGTCTCCATGGGAGAATAGCAGCCTGCATTGCTGCGAAAGGTGGATATACACTGTACTAGTGCCGACATTGTGCATGCTCTGTTGCCTGTGTCTATGTGCCTGTGGGTCTGTCAGTGTGATCATGTGATGTATCTGACCCCAGGAATGTGTCAATAAAGTTTCCCCTTCCTGGGACAATGAATTCACGGTGTTCTTTTTTCAATTTCCAGGAGTGTATTAATAAAAATGTTTGATTTTAGACGATCTTTCGATGTATAGCACTGAAAATACGATTTTCCATTATCAATTTTAACTTCGGTTTTTTTTTTTTTCACAAACTAGGGGTATCTGTTCAGAGGCCAGACAAACATGTGGTTCCTGAAGAGGGGCAGCAGCCTTTTCAGTAGTTGCAGGGGGAACAGTCTGGATTACTGACTGATCGGGTCTTGTAACATTAACCAAAACAGCCTTCCTGTGCTGCTACTGCGAACGGCTGAAAGCTAGGGGAAACTACAGCCGTAATATTTCCCGAGGGCATGTAGCTTTACTGTATGGTTAAATGATGATGGCGTCCTCTTGTGTAAAATATTCCTATTACGAAGGTAAAATAGTCCCCCACTCTGATCTCCGGGCGGGGACTACCAAGGAAGACGTCGTTATCAGGAGAAACGAAACTGGCGTTCTACGGATCGTGGAATGGTGGTGGTGGTGGTTAGTGTTGCACGTCCCGTCGACAACGAGGTCATTAGAGACGGAGCGCAAGCTCTGGTTAGGGAAGGATTGGGAAGGAAATCGGCCGTGCCCTTTCAAAGGAACCATCCCGGCATTTGCCTGAAACGATTTAGGAAAATCACGGAAAACCTAAATCAGGATGGCCGGAGACGGGATTGAACCGTCGTCCTCCCGAATGCGAGTCCAGTGTGCTAACCACTGCGCCACCTCGCTCGGTATCGTGGAATGTCAGATCACTTAATCGGGAAGGTAGGTTAGAAAATTTAGAAAGCGAAATGGATAGGTTAATGTTCGATAGAGTGGGAATTAGTGAATTTCGACGGCAGGAGGAACGAGGCTTCTGGTCAGGTGAATACAGGGTTATAAATACAAAATCAAATAGGGGAATGCAGGAGTAGGTTTAATAATGAATAAAAAAATAGAAGCACGGATAAGTTACTATGAACAGCATAGTGAACGCATTATTGTAGCCAAGATAGACACGAAGCCCACGCCTACCACAGTAGTAAAAGTGTATTATGCCAAATAGCTCCGCAGATGATGAAGAGATTGAAGCTTAACTTAATCATAGCTAACATTTGGTTTAAGAATCATGAAAGAAGATTGTATACGACGTCCTCGATGCAGGAAATTTTCCCACTTCAACTTATTGATACAGTCTAACAAACTGCGCCGCACGGTTTGGGGCGTCATGACACGTACTGCGCGGAACCTCCCGTCGGAGGTTCGAGTCCTTCCTCGGGCATTGGTGTGTGTGTGTTGTTCTTACCATAAGTTAGTTTAAGCAGCGTGTAATTCTAGGGACCGATGACCTCAGCAGTTTGGTCCCTTAGGAATTCACACTCTTTTTTAAGATTGTATGCGTGGAAGACGCCTGGAGATACTGACAGATTTCAGATGGATTATATAATGGTAAGACAGAGATTTAGCAACCAGCTTTTAATTCGTAAGACAATTCCAGAGACAGATGTGAATTCTGACCATAATTTACTGGTTATGAAACGTAGATTAAAACTGAAGAATGTGCAAAAAGGTAGGAATCTAAGGAGATGGGATCTGGATAAACTGAAGGAACCAGAGGTTGTAGGGAGTTTCAGAGAGAGCATTAGGGAACAAAAATATAAAAATGCAGTAAATGAAGCAGGCGAAAAGGAATACGAACATCTAAAAACTGAGATCGACAGGAAGTGCAAAATGGCTAAGCAGGAATCCTAGAGGACAAATGTAAAGATGTAGAAGAATATACCACTAGGGGTAAGATAGCCGGCCGGTGTGGCCTTGCGGTTCTAGGCGCTTCAGTCTGGAACCGAGCGACCGCTACGTTCGCAGGTTCGAATCCTGCCTCGGGCATGGATGTGTGTGATGTCCTTAGGTTAGTTAGGTTTAAGTAGTTCTAAGTTCTAGGGGACTGATAACCTTAGCAGCTAAGTCCCATAGTACTCAGAGCCATTTGAACCATTTAGGGATAGGATAAATACTGCCTACAGGAAAATTAAAGAGACCTTTAAAGAAAAGAGAACCACCTGTATGAAAATCAAGAGCTCAGATGGAAAACCAGTCCTTAGCAAAGAAGGGAAAGCAGAAACGCGGAAGTAGTATATAGAGGGTCTATACAAGGGCGATGTACTTGAGGACAATATTATGGAAATGGAAGAGGATTTAGATGAAGATGAAATGGGAGATATGATACTGCGTGAAGAATTTGACAGAGCACTGAAAGACCTGAGTCGAAACAAGGCCCCAGGAGTAGACAACATTCCATTAGAACTACTGATAGACTTGGGAGAGCAAGCCACGAGAAAACTATCATCTGGTGAGCAAGATGTATGAGACAGGCGAAATACCCTCAGACTTCAAGAAGAATATAATAATTCCGAAGCCAAAGAAAACAGTTGTTGACAGGTGCGAAAATTACCGAACTATCCGTTTAATAAGTCACAGTTGCAAAATACTAAAACGAATTCTTTACAGGCGAATGGAAAAACTGGAAGAACAGTTTGAATTCCGTAGAAATGTAGGAACATGCGAGGCAATACTGACCATACAACTTATCTTAGAAGAAAGATTAAGGAAAGGCAAACCTACGTTTCTAGCATTTGTAAACTTAGAGAAAGCTTTTGACAATGTTGGCTGGAATACCCTCCTTCAAATTTTGAAGGTGGCAGGGGTAATATACAGGGAGCGAAAGTCTATTCACGACTTGTGTAGAAGCTAAATGGCAGTTATAAGAGTAGAGGGGCATGAAAGGAAAGCACTGGTTGGGAAGGGAGTGAGACAGGGATGTAGCCTATCCACAATCCTATTCAGTCTGTATCTTGGAGCAAGCAGTAAAGGTGCAAAAGAAAAATTTGGAGTAGGAATTAAAATCCAGGAAGAAGAATCAAAAATTTTGAGGTTTCCCGATGTCAAAGGATCTAGAAGAGCCGTTGAACGGAATGGACAGTGTCCTCAATGGAAGATATAAGATGAACATCAACCAAAGCAAAACGAGGATAATGAAATGTAGTCTAATTAAATCTGGTGATGCTGAGGGAATTAGATTATTAAATGAGAGACTTTAAGTGGTAGATGAGTTTTGCTATCTGGGGGAAAAATAACTGATGACGGTCGAAGTAGAAAGGATAAAAAATGTAGACTGGTTATGGTAAGGAAAGCGTTTCTTAAGAGGAGAAATTTGTTAGCATCGAGTATAGAATTAAGTGACGAAGTTTTTTCTGAAAGTATTTGTCTGGAGTGTAACTATGTATGGGAATGAAACATGAACTATAAATAGTTTAGACAAGAAGAGAATAGAAGCTTTAGAAATGTGGTGTTACAGAAGATTGCTGAAGATAACATGGGTAGTTCATGTAACTAATGAGGAGGTACTGAATGGAATTTGGAAGAAGAGAAATCTGTGGCACAACTTGACTAGAAGAAGGATCGGTTGGTTGGACACATTCTGAGGCATCAAGGGATCACCAATTTAGTATTGGAGGGAAGCATGGAGCTTAAAAATCGTAGAGGGAGAGGCAGGAGATGAATACACTAAGAAGATTCAGAAGGATGTAGGTTGCAGTAAGTACTGGGAGATGAAGAAACTTCCACAGGATAGCATAGCATGGAGAGCTGCATCAAACCAGTCTCTGGGCTGCAGACCTGAACAACAACAACAACAATAGATAATGTCTAGCAAAATTCCGAAACAAGCGTCTCTTTGTTTTCAGTGCAGAACGTCCTTACGAAACTCCAGCAAACCATGTCATGCCCTTTCCTTGTTAGTAATGTGCACTACTGGCCATTAAAATTGCTACACGAGGAAGATATGCAGACGATATACGGCTATTCATTGGACAAATATATTATACTAGAACTGACATGTTATTACATTTTCACGCAATTTGGGTGCATAGATCCTGAGAAATCAGTACCCAGAACAACCACCTCTGGCCATAATAACGGCCTTGACACGCCTGGGCACTGAGTCAGAGATTGGATGGCGTGTAGACGTACAGCTGCTCATGCACCTTCAACACGATACCACAGTTCGTCAAGAGTAGTGACTGGCGTATTGTGACGAGCCAGTTGCTCGGCCACCATTGACCAGACGTTGTCAGTTGGTGAGAGATCTGGAGAATGTGCTGGCGAGGGCTGCAGTCGAACATTTTCTGTATCCAGAAAGGCCCATACAGGACCTGCGACATGCGGTCGTGCATTATCCTGCTGAAATGTAGGGTTTCGCAGGGATCGAATGAAGCGTAGAGGCACGGGTCGTAATACATCTGAAATGTAAAGTCCACTGTTCAAAGTGCCGTCAATGCGAACAAGAGGTGACCGAGACGTGTAACGAATGGCAGCCCATACTATCACGCCGGGTGATACTCTAGTATGGTGATGACGAATACACGCTTCCAAATGTGCGTTCACCGCGATATCGCCAAACACGGATGCGACCATCAGGATGCTGTAAACAGAACGTGGATTCATCCGAAAAAATGACGTTTTGCCATTCGTGCACCCAGGTTCGTCGTTGAGTACACCATCGCAGGCGCTCCTGTTTGTGATGCAAGGGTGACCGCAGCCATAGTCTCCGAGCTGATAGTCCGTGCTGCTGCAAACGTCGTCGAACTTTTCGTGCAGATGGTTGTTGTCTTGCAAACGTCCCCATCTGTTGTCTCAGGGATCGAGACGTGGCTGTACGATCCGTTACAGCCATGCGGATGAGATGCCTGTCGTCTCGACTGCTAGCGATACGATGCCGTTGGGATCCAGCACGGCGTTCCGTATTACCCTCCTGAACCCAGCGATTCCATATTCTGCTAATAGTCATTGGATCTCGACCAACGCTAGCAGCAATGTCGCGATACGATAAACCGCAATCGCGAAAGGCTAAAATCCGACCTTTATCAAAGTCGGAAACGTGATGGTACGCATTTCATCACAAAAACGTTTCGCCAGGCAACGCCGGTCAACTGCAGTTTGTGTATGAGAAATCTGTTGGAAACTTTCCTCATGTCAGCACGTTGTAGGTGTCACCACCGGCGCCAACCTTGTGTGAATGATCTGAAAAACTAATCATTTGCATATCACAGCATCTTCTTCCTGTCGGTTAAATTTCGCGTCTGTAGCACGTCATCTTCGTGGTGTAGCATTTTTAATGGCCAGCAGAGTAGTAATGTAGATACTGGACCGACCATACATAGCCTTGTGTTTCCTGCTGTGTCTGTCGCCTTTCGCTGTCTTCCTTATTCGTCAGCTGTAGCTGCCGTGCACGGTGACATCATCGCAGGTGACGAGGTTTTTCCCCGATCGTTTATTACACAGCGCGGAACGTCCCGCCCCGGTGTAGGAAGCGCGGTCAGGCCGGGCCGCTGTGGAGGCCCGGGCGCGCGCTCGCGGCTGGGGCGTGCGGCGAACGGCGAGGCGCGTCGCTCGGCGTGGTTGTCGTTGTCTGGAGTGACGCATGCGGCGGGAACTCGCGTTAGCATCCGGCGCGCGGCGCCGGGTTGCGCGCGATTGATCGCCGACAATGAATCTCTCGGCCCGCGACCAGCGCGACCCGTATTTCAGCCTCGCAGCCGGCACGGCGCGGCTCGCGGGCCGTGGCTGGCTGCCGGGCCATTCGGCGCCAGCTGCGCGACGCCTCGGCCGCCACTTTGTCCTGCGAAACAGCCAGAGACGACACCGGAGCAGTTCGCTGCGGTACCAGCAGGAGCTCGAAACACATATTTAACAATGCTAAGGGGAGACAGTGGCAGAAATAATGAAAAATTTACAAATTATTTTTATTTGCATATTTGATAGTAAATATAATTGAGATTATTATCCCAAATTTTTTCCTTGAAATTCGAACTACAAATGGCATAAAAAAATTAAAACCGTAAGCAGTGTAATGCGCCAAGCCCGCTTTTCAATGTACCAAATGGAGGAAAAATTTTATTGCAGAATTTGGCCTGTGAACCTACAAAATATAGTTCTAGAAGGCTGCGATTTTTTGTATACATAACACCAGTGTTGTAAAGAAGGCTGTGGAGCCATTTTCTGGTCCAATCAGTGTGGTATAGAAGGCTGTGGAGTGTTGTAAACATTGTTTTGTGCTGATCAGTGGAATTCGAGTGATGCTTGATTTATTGTGCCGTTCTTTGCGCAAGGTTGAATCTGTTGATCCCTTTTTACAATTCCTAGGCCTGGTAAAGTATTTAAAAATATAGTAAGTCCCATATTTCCAATGTAAAGCGAAAAACTGACATTGAGGTTAGGTTCGGGCCTGCAGATCCAAACATTAGCTTGTCTCGAAGTGCATCTAAAATAAAACTTGGGACAGGGATTGTGTCAGGAGAAACAAATCATGACAGAAATACAGGTTTCAGAATTGTGGATCTGGAAATGGTGGCAGAAGCACTTAGAAAAGCTTGCAAATGCTCTGTTTGTGGAGGAAATGTGGATTTGGTTGATGATGGAAAGAGAGAAGGTTTGGTTTGCGCATTGCACATTTTGTGTCAAAATGTGATGCTGACAGATCATTCAAGACATCAAAGGTCAGTAATAGAATCTATGAAGCCAATATGAGATTTGATTATTGACTAGATGGTGGAAGCCTTTTATGTGGTATTATGAACATGCCTGGTCCTCCCCTAAAATTTTCTGCAAAGAATACTGCTCTCCTCAATGCAGTTGAAGAAGTATGTGAAGAGAGCATGAAAATGGCAGTCCTGGAGGCAATTCAAGAAAATTGTGAAGCAACTAATAGAAACGATACAGCAGTTTCCTGTGACAGTTCCTGGATGAAGAGGGGGCATACTTCACTGCATGGGGTTTCAACAATCATTAGTACCGACACTGGAAAAGTATTAGACTTAGAGGTGATGTCTAAATATTGTTCTTCATGTTCCTTGCACAAGAAATATATTGATGCAGGTAAAGAAACAGAATGGCAAGAAGCCCATAAAGCTGTTTGTAGCAGAAATTATGCAAGCTCCAGTGGTGGGGTGGAAGCTGCAGGTATGAAATTCATTTTCCATAGACTTTTGCAAAAGTATGGAGTAAGATACGTACAGTCTTTAGGAGATGGAGACTCTAGTGCTTTCAAGAATGTAGTTGAAAGTCAGTCCTATGGAAAAGATTGCACTGTTGAGAAACTGGAGTGCTTAGGCCATATTCAGAAGAGGATGGGTGGACAACTCCAAAGATTTGTTGCAGAAAATAAAGGCAAGCTACTAGAGGATGGGAAGCCACTGGTAGGTAAAAACAGACAAACAAAGAAGAGAACTGACAGCCTACAAGTCTATTACGGTGCTGCAATTAAAAGTAACCTCACAAGCTTCGACAGTATGAGGAAAGCAGTATGGGCTATTTGGTTTTATTACTTGTCAAGAGACACTACACCTCAACATGGCCTCTTTTCTAATGAATGGTGCAAATTTCTGAAAAATAAGGACAGTGGGGAAGCTTATACCCATAAAAATAACCTTCCTTATGAGGTTGCAATGGCCATTAAACCAACATTTAGAGCACTGGCTTCACCAGAACTGCTAGAAAAATGTCTGCATGGGAAAATACAGAACCCAAATGAAAGTTTCAGTGCTCTTATTTGGAAAAGATGTCCAAAGACTGTGTTTGTTTCCAATTTGGTGGAGACGATTTCTGCTTTGGAAGCTGCAGCAGTGTTTAATGGGCTTTACACCTGGAGTCTTCACTGAGCAGATACTGCAGATCATCGATAAGCAAAGAATCGCGAAGGCGGAGACTTCAGTCCAGAACATACAAAAAATTACTAGGCAAAGGAGCAGAGAAGCTAAAAGAGCTGTAGAGGGTGATGAGGATGAAATGGAATATTGATTTGAGCAGTTTTTTATTTTTTAAATTCATCCAAACTTTAAAATGATTTTCCTGCAACTTAAGGTTTGTTGCTTTCAGGAACACGTATATCAGAAACTACTGGAAGGATTGCAACGAAATTTGGCACACCTATTCTTTTACTTTGAAACAATATTTAAGTGGAACAAAATTTTAATCGAGGTATTATACACAGTTTTGTGGTTGATAATATATTGAAAAGTTTTCTTGTAAAAAATGTTCGAATCCAAAATATCACAGAAAATAATAGCATTAATTTACCAAAAAGTTACTGCACTTAATTGTACACCTATTTGTGGTGTCACCGCCAGACACCACACTTGCTAGGTGGTAGCTTTAAATCGGCCGCGGTCCATTAGTACATGTCGGACCCGCGTGTCGCCACTGTCAGTGATCGCAGACCGAGCGCCACCACACGGCAGGTCTAGAGAGACGTACTAGCACTCGCCCCAGTTGTACGGATGACTTTGCTAGCGACTACACTGACGAAGCCTTTCGCTTATTTGCCGAGAGATAGTTAGAGTAGCCTTCAGCTAAGTCCATGGCTACGACCTAGCAAGGCGCCATTAGCATTACATTGCATTTATCTAGAGAGAGTCTCACTTGTATCATCAAGAACGCTGTATACAAATGATGGATTAAAGTTAAGTATTCCAGCAGCTACGTACTTTTCTTTATAACATTCATTACGTATCCTGTTTCAGACCTCACGCCACCCTGCGTGAGTTAGAGCGTGCATCTTGGCCGCCTCTTTCTATTAGTGTACGTAGTGTTGGCAAGTCTGCCGACACTACACTATTAGTGTAGATTACTCAACCATTAAAAAAATTTGCCAAATTTGCCTCGAAATTATGAAAAAGTGTACCTTAAAATAATAATGCAATAAAAAATTCAAAATTATCTCACTGCATTAGGTTGTTATTAAAAATTTTGATTTTTTTTATAATCATAAGTGCGCAAAATTTCAATGAGATTGAAAAAAAAATGGCAAAGATATGGATTTACAAAAATATCAGTGCAAGCCTGCCACCGTCTCCCCTTAAAGCCGTCCTCTCGCGGCAACTCACCTGGATGAAGATCTTGTGACGTTACAGCGTGGAGTTCGGGGCCAACGACATATACGAGCCCTGCAACGAACTTGTGACGTCACACTAGTCGGCTTGTCCAGCACACTTCGTGAACGCTCGGCTCCCTGCAAGGACCACAGGAAATCAATATTTAATTGGAAAGGTACCCACTGAAGGTCTTAATTTTTTCGTGTGCTATCGAGAACTTGCATGCAGTTAAATACGCTGTCAAGAATTATTGAATTCGTCTGAAATAGTTAGTCGCTCCGGCCGGAGATGGGTGCTGGCATTCGTAAGACCCGCAGCGTCAGTGACGTGCGCGCCGCAGCCCGTCTTTCTCCTGGGCCTCCGTGGAATTTCACTCACTTTCCGCTACAATGCGAGGTGAAATAAAGAATCTGGCAAGTCGGACTTTCTACCTCGTGGAGAGGAACACGGGCAATCAGATTTGACATTCTTGTACGTCACATGCAGGACGTATCAACCGCCACATTATATGCCGTTAAACGTAGGCTGACCAGATTTCAAGGGAAAAAAACGGGACACTTGTGTTTACTGAATGTAGCTCCATCTTTTGGCGGAGTATGGGACTACGGCTGTTCAGTGTTCAATAAAAACAATACCAACCGCCTTTATATAGGTTTATTTCTAGGCAGCCAGTTTCGACGTCGTAGTAGGATCTTACAGCGATACGGAACAGGTTGTGAGGTCATCTTTGGCCCTCGGGTTTGAGTGTATGGTGTGACAGTTTCTGACTGTTGTCCAAAGAGCACGTATCGCAGTAATAGCTATTACGAGACCAGTTAAAGGCGCTGCTATATTTGTAACTCGAAGGTTACTCGATTGGAGCAGTTTTGGCCTGAAGATGACGTAGTGTAACGTCGAAATTGGTTGCCTAGAAATAAACCTATATAACGGCAATTGTTATTGTTTTTATTGAACTTGTGTTTACGGCTAACGTCATTACTACACCTGCGCTTACCTTTCTTGTCAGTTACCGCGATTTTCTGAAATCGATAAATAGGCCTATGACGAGGAGGCAGCTGGAAACCCGTGGCAAGAATCCATCTTCATTTTGTGAATTGAAAAGGGAAATGTAGGTACAGTGCACGTAAATAAAATCCTTTTCTTCAGAAATAAGAAAGACCGATATACTTTTTTATTGTAATACCTTGGATATATTTTGTGGAACGTTCAGTCACTTACTAGGTACTTAGGTTCAATTTGTAAGTTCTAAAAACTTTGTATAACTAATCAGTAATCAGATATAAATTACACATTTCATACTAAAATTTAAGATATCGTTTGACTGCATATTGTTACATTTCATTAATATTTGTTCCATAGATCATGAATACATTTCATAATGATGTGGAACGTGTCAGCTTAACGTAAGTTTTCTTTACACCGTATAATTGAGTAGAAGGAACTGTCATTGAGAAATTCTTTTTATTTGTTTTTAAATGATGGTTGACTACCTACCAAACTTTTAGTGCTATTTGACTAACGACCAAAGTTTTTTGTGCCAACATAATTTGCCCCTTTCTGTGCCAAAGTCAGATTTAACCCAGAACAAACAAAGATCATCCTTTCTTCTAGCGTTGTAGCTATGCACTTTACTATTATTTTTGAATTGGGTTATTAATAACATATTTCATAAGTGAATATATCTATTGCGAAGGTACTATAATATCCCAAATTCCTTAAATAAATGTCTGTAAGATAGTCGTGGGTGGGCTCCAGTTATTATTCTGATTACGTGCTTTTGTGCAATGAATACTTTTTCTTTTAATGAGGAATTACCCCAAAATATGATGCCATACGAAAACAGTGAATTGGCAGAGAACCACTTTATACTTTTCTTTAAGACATTATTTACAACTTCCTCATGTGATTCTTGTATTTAGGTGCAATTACTATACTTGTATCATCAGGTAAAAGAACTAGCTTTGAATCTTCATGAATACAGAGTGGCAAGTCATTAATATCTGTATATAAACGACATAGTAGACAAATGGGAAGTTCCATGACACTTTTCGCGGATGATGCTGTTGTATACAGGGAAGCCGCAACGCTAGAAAATCGTTAACGAAATGCGGGAAGTCCTGCTGAGGGTCGACCCTTGGTACAGGGAGCTGCAGTTGACCCTCAACATCACCAAGTGTAGCTTATTATGTACACAGGGACAGAAAGACTCGTTACTGTATGATTATACGATTGTAGAACAATCACTGGTAGCAGTTACTTTCATTAAGTATTTATGCATATACGTACGGGCCGATTTAAAATGGAACGACCATGTAAAGCTAATCGCAGGAAAGGCATATGCCAGACTGAGAAGCACAGGAAGAAGCCTCAGGAAATTTAGTCTATCTATAGGCAGTTTTAAAAACACTCGTTTGACTAATACTTGAATATCGCTCGTCAGTATGGGATCCATACCAGATAGGATAGATAGAGGAAATAGAGAAGATCCAAAGAAGAGCAGCGCATTTCGTTCCAAGTTCATTTAGGAAGCGGGAAAGCGTCACGGAGGTGACCAGTGGGAGACTACAAAAGGTGTGTTCTGTGTCACAGTGGGGCTTATTGTTAAAGTTACGACAGTGTACGTTCCTACAAGAGTCAACAAATACAGGGTGTTTCCGTAAGACCGTCAAAAAATATAACAGTACATAGAGAATCCTCCACTGGACAAGTTGAGGAAGGGAACCTGGGTCCGGAGAAGCCAGCTTAAGGAGATCTGGAAGTAAACTTGTCAACCGCTTCGTCTAACTTTGCTGTTTCTCAGCTTATTTACAACTAACATGAGTACAAGTTTACACGTACTACGCTGTTTATTTACATGTACATTTTTAATCTCCTGCAAGGAAACAAGGAGGACGGCCATGATTACTAGGAAGCCGTGATGCACGTTTTGTTTGCTTTACTTGTCCTTGAGGCGGCTCTGTTGAATCGTATTTACATTGTCTCATGACAGAACGTGCTATGAATCAATGACAGACCCATTCATTACTCAGTGCTATTTGGAGACATACAGTACAATATCATGGAGTAGTTGTTGTTGTTACTGTGGTTTCAGTCCTGAGACTGGTTTGATGCAGCTCTCCATGCTACTCTATCCTGTGCAAGCTTCTTCATCTCCCAGTACTTACTGCAACCTACATCCTTTTAAATCTGCTTGGTGTATTCATCTCTTGGTCTCCCTCTACGGTTTTTACCCTCCACGCTGCCCTCCAATGCTAAATTTGTGATGCCTTGATGCCTCAGAACATGTCCTACCAACCCTGTCCCTTCTTCTGGTCAAGTTGTGCCACAAATTCCTCTTCTCCCCAATTCTATTCAATACCTCCTCATTAGTTATGTGATCTACCCCTCTAATCTTCAGCATTCTTCTGTAGCACCACATTTCGAAAGCTTCTATTCTCTTCTTGCCCAAACTATTTATCGTCCATGTTTCACTTCCATACGTGGCTACAATCCATACAAACACATTCAGAAAAGACTTCCTCACACTTAAATTTATACTCGATGTTAACAAATTTCTCTTCTTCAGAAACGCTTTCCTTGCTATTACCAGTCAACATTTTATATCCTCTCTACTTCGACCATCATCAGTTATTTTGCTCCCCAAATAGCAAAACTCCTTTACTACTTTAAGTGTCTCATTTCCTAATCTAATACCCTCAGCATCACCCGACTTAATTCGACTACATTCTATTATCCTCGTTTTGCTTTTGTTGATGTTCGTCTTGTTGTTGTTGTTGTGGTCTTAAGTCCTGAGACTGGTTTGATGCAACTCTCCATGCTACTCTACCCTGTGCAAGCTTCTTCATTTCCCAGTACCTACTGCTGCCTACATCCTTCTGAATCTGTTTAGTGTATTCATCTCTTGGTCTCCCTCTATGATTTTTACCCTCCACGCTGCTCTCCAATACTAAATTGGTGATCCTTGATGTTCGTCTCATATCCTCCTTTCAAGACACTGTCCATTCCTCTTCCAAGTCCTCTGCTGTCTCTGACAGAATTACAATGTCATTGGTGAACCTCAAAGTTTTTATTTCTTCTCCATGGATTTTAATACCTACTCCGAATTTTTCTTTTGTTTCCTTTACTGCTTGCTCAATATACAAACTGAATAACATCGGGGAGAGGCTACAATCCTGTCTCACTCCCTTCCCAACCGCAGCTTCCCTTTCACGCCCCTCGACTCTTATAACTGCCATCTGGTTGCTGTACAAATTGTAAATAGCCTTTCGCTCCCTATATTTCACCCCTGCCACCTTTAGAATTTGAAAGAGAGTGTTCCACTCAACACTGTCAAAAGTTTTCTCTAAGTCTAAAAATGCTAGAAATGTAGGTTTGCCTTTCCTTAATCTATTTTCTAAGATACGTCGCAGCGTCAGTATTGCCTCACGTGTTCCAACATTTCTACGGAATCCAAACTGATCTTCCCCGAGGTCGGCTTCTTCCAGTTTTTCCATTCGTCTGTAAAGAATTCGTGTTAGCATTTTGCAGCTGTGGCTTATTAAACTGATAGTTCGGTAATTTTCACATCTGTCAACACTTGCTTTCTTTGGGATTGTAATTATTATATTCTTCTTGAAGTCTGAGGGTATTTCGCCTGTCTCATACATTTTGCTCGCCAGATGGTAGAGTTTTGTCAGGGCTGGTTCTCCCAAGTCTATCAGCAGTTCCAATGGAATGTTGTCTACTCCTGGGGCCTTGTTTCGACTCAGGTCTTTCTGTGCTCTGTCAAACTCTTCACGCAGTATTGTATCTCCTATTTGATCTTCATCTACATCCTCTTCCATTTCCATAATATTGTCCTCAGGTACATCGCCCTTGTATAGACCCTCTATATACTCCTTCCACCTTCCTGCTTTCCCTTCTTTGCTTATTACTGGGTTTCCATCTGAGCTCTTGATATTCATACAAGTGGCTCTCTTTTCTCCAAAGGTCTCTTTCATTTTCCTGTAGGCAGTATTTATCTTGCACCTAGTGAGATAAGCCTCTACATCCTTACATTTGTCCTGTAGCCATTCCTGCTTAGCCATTTTGCACTTCCTGTCGATCTCATTTTTGAGACGTTTGTATTCCTTTTTGCCTGCTTCATTTACTGCGTTTTTATATTTTCTCCTTTCATCAATTAAATTCAATATTTCTTCTGTTACCCAAGGATTTCTTCTAGCCCACGTCTTTTTACCTACTTGATCCTCTGCTGCCTTCACTACTTCATCCCTCAGAGCTACCCATTCTTCTTCTACTGTATTTCTTTCCCCCATTCCTAGCATTTGTTCCCTTACGCTCGCCCTGAAACTCTGTACAACGTCTGGTTTAGTCAGTGTATCCAGGTCCCATCTCCTTAAATTCCCACCTTTTTGCAGTTTCTTCAGTTTTAATCTACAGTTCATAACCAGTAGATTGTGGTCAGAGTCCACATCTGCCCTTGGAAATGTCTCAGAATTTAAAACCTGGTTCCTAAATCTCTGTCTTACCATTATATAATCTATCTGATACCTTCTAGTATCTCCAGGGTTCTTCCATGTATACAACATTCTTTTATCATTCTTGAACCAAGTGTTAGCTATGATTAAGCTATGCTTTGCGCAAAATTCTACTAGACGGCTTCCTCTTTCATTTCTTACCCCCAATCCATATTCACCTACTATGTTTCCTTCTGCCCCTTTTCCTACTCTCGAATTCCAGTCACCCATGACTATTAAATTTTCGTCTCCGTTCACTACCTGAATAATTTCTTTTATCTCATCATACATTTCATCAATTTCTTCATCATCTGCAGAGCTAGTTGGCATATAAACTTGTACTACTGTAGTAGGCATGGGCTTCGTGTCTATCTTGGCCGCAATAATGCGTTCACTATGCTGTTTGTAGTAGCTTACCCGCACTCCTATTTTTTTTATTCATTATTAAACCTACTCCTGCATTACCCCTATTTGATTTTGTATTTATAATCCTGTATTCGCCTGACCAAAAGTCTTGTTCCTCCTGCCACCGAACTTCACTAACTCCCACTATATCTAACTTTAACCTATCCATTTCCATTTTTAAATTTTCTAACCCACCTGCCCGATTAAGGGATCTGACATTCCACGCTCCGATCCGTAGAACTCCAGTTTTCTTTCTCCTGTTAACGACGTCCTCCTGAGTAGTCCCCGTCCGGAGATCCGAATGGGGCACTATTTTACCTCCGGAATATTTTACCCAAGAGGACGCAATCATCATTTAACCATACAGTAAAGCTGCATGGAGTAGTTCCGATACAGTTTTGCAGACCTCACTGACATGCACCTAGTGTACGGGAATGCTCTCGCTGCTGACAAGCTGTACAGGGACCAGTTTTCCTAACAGGATCATCTTGTCACGACGAGTCTTTATTTTTCTCGATCGAAGAATGCGGGAGACTGGTTCACTGGAGAGAAGAAACGAGGGACCTGGCAACATGAGAACCACTCGCACACCTGATTTTGTACAGGAGGTGGTGGAGCGTGTTGCAGCGG
This sequence comes from Schistocerca serialis cubense, assembly GCF_023864345.2. NCBI lineage: Eukaryota > Metazoa > Arthropoda > Insecta > Orthoptera > Acrididae > Schistocerca > Schistocerca serialis. The sequence continues at coordinate 30,181,250 of NC_064646.1, forward strand.
ACCCCACTACAAGTACACGGTGTACTCACGACAAATGGTCGCTGCACATGTAGCGTGTGGCGAGTACTTCACGAACAACAATTACACCCACGTCATCCACAACGAGTTCATGCAATGCTTGTGGCTGACTTTGCACCAAGGGTCACATTGCTTCAGTGATTGCACCAACAACGGATTCATCGACCAGGCTTCCTTTACATCGTGCCGTTCACTGACGAGGCCTTATTTGATGGTGATGGTATTTCGAACAGGAGCAGTAGCCTCGTGTAGGACGAGGAAAACCTCGCGCTGTAGTAGAGTCACACCATCAAACAAAGTACGTTTCTGTGTGGATATCTGGGCCGGCATGGTAGACGACAATCTCGCTGGGCCACATCTTCTAGCTGGCCGTCTGAATGACAGTCTGTACTTGAGATTCGCGCAAAGAGTTCTACCTGAGTTGTTGGAGAACGTACCCTTTTCTGTTCGTGAGAGGATGCAGATACAACATGACGGTGCACCGCCTCACTTCAGTGTGGATGTCTGCAACCATCTCAATGCTGGATTTCCTGATCGCTCGGTTGTAAGGGCAGGTGGTCCTATTCCAAGTCCTGAAAGGTCACCTGACCTCAGTCCCCTCGATTATTTCCTACGGGGATATCTAAAGTCACTTTTGTATGATACCCCAGTGGATACGGAGACGGAATTAGTTGCCAGAATTGTAACTGCCTGTGATGTGATTCGAAACAGACCAGGGATATTTGTCAGGGTGCGTCAGAATCTTGTTCGCCGATGTCATGCTTGCATTGAGGCTGATGCCCGTCCGTTTCAGCACATTTTGTAAGATACAGTGCAAATGGAACGTTCATTGTGTCAGTGATGGTATTTGCAGTTGTCTGTAACTAATGTAAATAAAAAAGTAGACAGTAATGTGATTTATTGTTATTATTGTTGTGACTTGGCAAGACAGCCAAGTCACTATGAGAGGAAGCCGAATGGCACGCGCTTAAGCTCACGCAGGCTGGCGCGAGGTCTGGAACAGTTAAGGGAATTAATAGTAGCAAATAAAGTACGTAGTTGATATAACACTTAACTTTAATCCACAATTGGTGTACATCGCTCTTGACGGTACATGTTATAATCTCAATATCAAATGCTATGGCGCCTTGCTAGGTCGTAGCAAATGACGTAGCTGAAGGCTATGCTAACTATCGTCTCGGCAAATGAGAGCGTAGTTATCAGTGATCCATCTCTGGCAAAGTCGGCTGTACAACTGGGGCGAGTGCTAGGAAGTCCCTCTAGACCTGCCGTGTGGTGGCGCTCGGTCTGCAATCACTGACAGTGTTGACACGCGGGTCCGACGTATACTAACGGACCGCGGCCGATTTAAAGGCTACCACCTAGCAAGTGTGGTGTCTGGCGGTGACACCACAATTATCATCTCCTTAAGCTAGTTTCTCCGACCCCAAGTTTCCCACCTCAATTTGTCCCGTGCAGCATCCTCTATATCCTGTTAAATGTTTGCACACTTTTCCTGGAACACCCTGTATGTTGCCTCCTTTTACTTATATCTCGAAGAAGGACCGTGAAGTTAAAGTTAGAGTGACTCGATCCCACACGGAGGCTTGTCGGCAATCGTTCTTCCCGCGAACAACTCGCAGCCGGAACAGGAAAGGAGGCTACGGCGGTGCACGAAGTACCCTCCACCACATCAGTGGCGGGTACAGAGAAACCTCAAGGAGGGGGCGCTAAAGATATTTTGAGCTACCTTTACTTTTACCGTAATAAAAAATAATCAAGTCACAAGCAATGTTTAAGAAACTTTTCTTTAAAGTGATTATACACATATACAAGACAATGTCATCTTATGATATAACAAAGTTATAGTTGTGGCTCTCTTACTTATGGGAAACTATTGTTACGTTATTAGTAAAAATATTGTTACAAGTCTGTGCGGCTGGTCTCGGCGGAGGTTCGAGTCCTCCCTCGGGCATGGGTGTGTGTGTTTGTCCTTAGGATACTTTAGGTTAAGTAGTGTGTAAGCTTAGCGACTGATGACCTTAGCAGTTAAGTCCCATAGGACTTCACACACATTTGAACAATTTTTGTCACAAGTATCGTAACAATATTTTTAATGAGAAATTACTATGAGTAACTATTATTAATACTTCACAATCAATTGATCACTCTCACTCTTGACTAATCTACATACTTGTACTTGCTACAACTGGGACTGTTTACTTACTCATTCTTCAGTCTTAATATTTCTGCTTCTGCTTGTAAACTAGTTTCCTGTTTTTTTATAAATGTGGAGCCCCTCCACACCCATACCGGCATGATGGCCAACTCAGTGGGTGTACTGCATCTCTATATAGGGGTTAGTTTTCACTAAAGTGAGGTGTCGCAGGGTGTGGGTACTGCGATGTTTGCGTACGTCTGGTTAAGGTTAACCATTAACACGCGCTCATCTGGGAACAGATTGGGTCGCAGTCGAACGAAGGGTAACGGTTTGAAGGGCAGAGGGGAAGGGAAGTGCCAAGGCAAAAAAAACCTCTGCGATAGTTAGGTCGGGTGGTAAGATCAGTAGTGGATGACTTGCTGCCTGCGATAGGTCGTGCAAGGGTAGGCTTTGTTAGCAGTGGGTATCATGCATGTCGATACCTTCCTATTCGGCGAATAGCCCGGATTTTATAACGCTACGTATCGAAGGTTCTCTGTACAAGAAAACAGTAGAATATTCGCGACTTCCTGGAACGAATGGCAGACAGAATAACGTATCGAGATCACTAGAATGACCGCGACTTTTCTCGTAGGTATGTGTTAGCTATCTATGTGCCAGACAGAAACGTATAAAACACGATGACGTGGACGCGCGTGCTGCATAGGAAAGTATAACTACTCGATAACTCGCTACAGTCGAGTTGACTGATGAAAGAAACGAACGAATAACGTGCGGGCTGACTGGCGGAGCGGGTAATAATGCGGGCGGTCCAGCAGGGGGGCGGGGGGGGGGGGGGGGAAGCGCACGCAGCATATGTATCCACCACTGCATCACATACCGCGAGATGGCTTGCGGAGTATAGATGTAGATGCAGGGATGAATATAGTAAACAGATTCAAATGCATTCAGCTTGCAATAGTTACGTAGAGATGAAAAGGTTTGCGTAGGACAGACTAGTCTGTAAAGCTGCATGAGACTAGTCTTCGAAATGAACGCCACACAAGACCAACAACAATGTTCCTGTACTAGTCGACCGCAATGTTCTTGCAGCTGTGAGTGACGGCGCTTCGGTCGGCTTATAGTGGGCCAGTGCGTAATCAAGTTTGTGGAGGGAAGGAAAGACGGTACAGCTAGTTATCCAATGAAACCTGTACTAACCTTGGTGAACAGAGTTATCAAGTGGATGATCCATCACACAAGGGGTAGACGCCGAGTTTTTCATCTGCTGTGTCTGTTTCAGTGGAATCCGTTCAGACTTCACCAGTCGTGTCACTTTGTGTACTGCTGCCGTCGCCATGTGCCGCATATTCGTCTTCACTCTCCAGACCAAATTGATTCTGTCACTAAACCGTCTCTGCGTCAATATCCAGTTTCTATTCCTTTTACACGTTCGCAAGCTTTCAACCAATCACAATGGGTAATCTCAGACAAATACTCTTTGGCTATTGGTCTTAGGGCAGTTAAATTCATGGAAGAAGCATTTCTTCAAGCAAATTTTTGTTTCGTTTTATTCCATATTAGCTCCACAATGGTATGGTGGGCGCCGCAGAACGATAAATTCCTTATACCTTAAAACTGCATCTGGTTTAAAAACAGACTTTGCGGTATTATAACACACAATTTGTAAAATCTCATTTCTTATTAAGCTCGATTCAAAACTGATTTTTTTTCTCAATGACCCATTCAGTTATGTGCTTTTTGCGAGTTGCTGTGCATCAACACGAACAACATTACCACCAGCTGGGATGTGAGCATTCAGTTTCTCTTCTAACCATTTGTGATAATTATCTGCGTATATTTCATCGTGATAATCTTGGGATTTAGATTACGGTTCATAAATAAATTCCACTCTCTGTATGAAACCCATTGCACCTCCAACCTGGACAAGAATAGCCCTTTGGCCTCTACTCAGAGGTTTTTCTTTCTGTCAGCATTGTTTCTGCATGATATAATCCGTATGCACCCACCTTTTGTTCGTGACTCTTCTTCTTCTTTTGCTAATGCCTTTGTCCCGCATCGTGCGCAGGGTCAGCATGGTTAAGTACGGATTTGGCATGGTTAGTTTTAAGGGGTGGCCGTATACCCCCCAGGACAGAATTAGTATACCCCAGATGTCTGCATCTACTGTAAGCCATGAAATAGTGCGAATGTTTTCAAATGTCTGCGAGCCGTGTAACTGAGTCGGGACGTGGGGACCAGCCCAGTATTCACCAAGGGGGATGTGGAAAATCACCTAAAAACCACATCCAGGCTGGCCAGAACACCGGCCCTCGTCGTTAATCGGCCAGGCGGATCCGATCCGGGGACCAGCGAGCCTACACGTGTCCAGGAAGCAGTGCATTCCCGCTCTCGGCTAACCTGGCAGGTCACGTTTTGTTCGTGAATAATTAGGCACTTTTCATTATCTCTGATTGCTCTCTGGAATTCAGCACTCTTTGCAACAACGTCGGAACGTTCTGTTAGACTAGTTACCTTATTTTTACATTTTTTGATACGAAATCCGATATCTTTCAAAATTTTCTGAAATGATTTCCTTTCTCTCTCTCCTCCCTCCCCCCCTCCTCCCCTCCCGACAATTCATCTCAGTTCTTAAAAATATAAGCAGCTTTTTCAACGTTGAGATTTCCATCTGCTCATAAAACTCCAAAGATTATCTTAGAGTAACTGCTTTATCGAAGTCATCCAGACAAACTACTTCCCTGGAACGCTAGTGTTTTCTATAAGTTTTGACATTTTCTCCAGTTCCCTCCGCTTTCTCAAAGCCTTTCAAAATATACAGGGTGTTACAAAAAGGTACGGCCAAACTTTCAGGAAACATTCCTCACACACAAAGAAAGAAAATATGTTATGTGGACATGTGTCCGGAAACGCTTACTTTCCATGTAGAGCTCATTTTCTTACTTCTCTTTAAATCACATTAATCATGGAATGGAAACACACAGCAACAAAACGTACCAGCGTGACTTCAAACACTTTGTTACAGGAAATGTTCAAAATGTCCTCCGTTAGCGAGGATACATGCATCCACCCTCCGTCGCATGGAATCCCTGATGCGCTGATGCAGCCCTGGAGAATGGCGTATTGTATCACAGCCGTCCACAATACGAGCACGAAGAGTCTCTACATTTGGTACCGTGGTTGCGTAGACAAGAGCTTTCAATTGCTCCCACAAATGGAAGTCAAGAGGGTTGAGGTCAGGACAGCGTGGAGGCCATGGAATTGGTCCGCCTCTACCAATCCATCGGTCACCGAATCTGTTGTTGAGAAGCGTACGAACACTTCGACTGAAATGTGCAGGAGCTCCATCGTGCATGAACCACATGTTGTATCGTACTTGTAAAGGCACATGTTCCAGCAGCACAGGTAGAGTATCCCGTATGAAATCATGATAACGTGCTCCATTGAGCGTAGGTGGAAGAACATGGGGCCCAATCGAGACATCACCAACAATGCCTGCCCAAACGTTCACAGAAAATCTGTGTTGATGACGTGATTGTACAATTGCGTGCGGCTTCTCGTCAGCCCACACATGCTGATTGTGAAAATTTACAATTTGATCACGTTGGAATGAAGCCTCATCCGTAAAGAGAACATTTGCACTGAAATGAGGATTGACACATTATTGGATGAACCATTCGCAGAAGTGTACCCGTGGAGGCCAATCAGCTGCTGATAGTGCCTGCACACGCTGCACATGGTACGGAAACAACTGGTTCTCCCGTAGCACTCTCCATACAGTGACGTGGTCAACCTTACCTTGTACAGCAGCAACTTCTCTGACGCTGACATTAGGGTTCTCGTCAACTGCACGAAGAATTGCCTCGTCCATTGCAGGTGTTCTCGTCGTTCTAGGTTTTCCCCAGTCGCGAGTCATAGGCGGAATGTTCCGTGCTCCCTAATAAGACGCCGATCAATTGCTTCGAACGTCTTCCTGTCGGGACACCTTCGTTCTGGAAATCTGTATCGATACAAACGTACCGCGCCACGGCTATTGTCCCGTGCTAATCCATACATCAAATGGGCATCTGCCAACCCCGCATTTGTAAACATTGCACTGACTGCAAAACCACGTTCGTGATGAACACTAACCTGTTGATGTTACGTACTGATGTGCTTGATGCTAGTATTGTAGAGCAATGAGTCGCATGTCAACACAAGCACCGAAGTCAACATTACCTTCCTTCAATTGGGCCAACTGGCGGTGAATCGAGGAAGTATAGTACATACTGACGAAACTAAAATGAGCTCTAACATGGAAATTAAGCGTTTCCGGACACATGTCCACATAACATATTTTCTTTATTTGTGTGTGAGGAATGTTTCCTGAAAATTTGGCCGTACCTTTTTGTAACACCCTGTATATTACTGTTATTTCTGACTCCCCTATCACTCTTGCCGCCCGTACGGTTCCTTTCTGTAGTGCTAACGTCAGCTGATTTTGTTTTTTTAGGGTGGCGTGACCCAGTCGGTAAAAACGGAACCCTTAGAGGATCGCTTTATTGTCTGTCCGAGTGTTAAGAACCCTTTTTTCTCAGGAACGAGTATACGTACCACGTTCAAATTTATGTCACAGGTCGGGTTGCCGTATCTAACTGGGACCTCGTCGGAACACTCTGAGATACGAGTGTAGAAATGAAGTAAAAAAATTTTTTTAATATGATTACTTTTTATTTAGTACACAATTACATGGAGCTTGTTGCAGCAGAAGTAGTGGGTACACCAAATTTTTCGGAAGATTTCACCTTTTACAGCAAGTCTTTTTTCCCTTTTACGTATTTGTGAGACTCCACGCAAGTTAGCTTGTAGTTAAACTGGCACTATAAGATTGATTATACAGTCTGTGGCAGCAGTAGATTTCTTTCATCAGTCCACTGGGCCAATATAAGCGAAAACTGTCTTTCCATAGTGGCGTAATGTGCGGGAATAAGAAACAAATACCTGCATAATTTTAGCAGTTGGCATTTGCATTCAGTATTATCGGTGTCCTTAAGAAAGCAAACCCACCTTTCTTCCATGGAGTGTTTAGACTTCTATTCTTCGGAGTCACGCTTAGTTACTAAAAAGCTCTTCAGATAGATTTATTGCTTAAAAAAATTGTCGCCTGAAATCTTTACACCCCTTTTACTCGGGTTCATAATAGTGTTTTCAGTCGTCACCCAATCTGGGGTTTGAGATAGCGTCATCCAATCAAATACTTGATATTTATTAACATGAATAGCCCATTTCTCTAAGTAATCAAATGGTATGGTATAGAAATTCATTGACTCTTCCTCAATTTTCGAAGTTAAATTAATTATTTCTTGGTTAAAGTTCTCACTCTTCAATTCGTTCAAATTAATCTTGGTTTCCGTTCCAGTAAAATTCGCAGTCTTCCTCTGATGCAGATATCTTTGACTGTCGATTAATATATTTCTTATTTAAATTATCGAGACTTTATTCTTCTCCATGCCAAGCTCGTAACAATATTTCGTAAAATCGGGACAAAAGTGGATCTTGTCGGGATGTCGGGACAAGAAGACCCACACCGCTGACGGTCCCGATATAAAGCCTCCAGTTCCTGGACGATGATGGTGAGGTCCCATACTCCGAGGAGCGTAGGGGGCGATGCGGGAGACCCGCACCGCCGACTAGGCAAGGTCGTAGCGGAGGTGGTTTGCCATTGCCCTCCCGGGGATGAATGGTGATGATGAAGACAACACAACAAACACCCATTCATGTCGAGGCAGGGAAAATCCCTGATCCCACCGGGAATCGAACCCGGGACCCCGTGCGTGCGAAGCGAGAACGCTACCGCAAGACCACGAGCTGCAGTCATAGCTCCGTGGCAGTATAAAAATTTTAAGCTACTGAGTCAATACAGTCAAAAGATACGGCTATTTTGATAAACGAAAATTCACTCATCAAAACCTATAATGTCCTTCTCGTTGACCTAGAATCATGAAATTTGACAAGAAGCGAGGTTTCACTGCACAATTAAAGGGGAAAAAAATCCGAAAATTGTTAATTTGTAAATATATAGCACGAAAAAATATTTTTGGCATTTCTTATCCGTCTCCCTGTTGGTCTGTCCGTCTTTTAAGACCCTTTCTCTCTGAAACAGTTTAGTGCACCTAGTTCAAAAGATGTCACATACTAAGGTCTATGGTCTCTTGGCGGTGTAAAAATTTTAAGCTTCCAAGTCAATACAATAAAAAAAGGAGATTTACGTCACGTATTTTGCTACTCGAAAACTCACTCATCGAAACTTGTAAGATGCTTACCCTGACCTAGAATGATAAAATTTGGAAAAAAAGCTAGGTTTCACAGCACAAGTAAGGGAGAAATCCGAAATCATTAATTTGTAATTACACTCCTGGAAATTGAAATAAGAACACCGTGAATTCATTGTCCCAGGAAGGGGAAACTTTATTGACACATTCCTGGGGTCAGATACATCACATGATCACACTGACAGAACCACAGGCACATAGACACAGGCAACAGAGCATGCACAATGTCGGCACTAGTACAGTGTATATCCACCTTTTGCAGCAATGCAGGCTGCTATTCTCCCATGGAGACGATCGTAGAGATGCTGGATGTAGTCCTGTGGAACGGCTTGCCATGCCATTTCCACCTGGCGCCTCAGTTGGACCAGCGTTCGTGCTGGACGTGCAGACCGCGTGAGACGACGCTTCATCCAGTCCCAAACATGCTAAATGGGGGACAGATCCGGTGATCTTGCTGGCCAGGGTAGTTGACGTACACCTTCTAGAGCACGTTGGGTGGCACGGGATACATGCGGACGTGCATTGTCCTGTTGGAACAGCAAGTTCCCTTGCCGGTCTAGGAATGGTAGAACGATGGGTTCGATGACGGTTTGGATGTACCGTGCACTATTCAGTGTCCCCTCGACGATCACCAGTGGTGTACGGCCAGTGTAGGAGATCGCTCCCCACACTATGATGCCGGGTGTTGGCCCTGTGTGCCTCGGTCGTATGCAGTCCTAATTGTGGCGCTCACCTGCACGGCGCCAAACACGCATACGACCATCATTGGCACCAAGGCAGAAGCGACTCTCATCGCTGAAGACGACACGTCTCCATTCGTCCCTCCATTCACGCCTGTCGCGACACCACTGGAGGCGGTCTGCACGATGCTGGGGCGTGAGCGGAAGACGGCCTAACGGTGTGCGGGACCGTAGCCCAGCTTCATGGAGACGGTTGCGAATGGTCCTCGCCGATACCCCAGGAGCAACAGTGTCCCTAATTTGCTGGGAAGTGGCGGTGCGGTCCCCTACGGCACTGCGTAGGATCCTACGGTCTTGGCGTGCATCCGTGCGTCGCTGCGGTCCGGTCCCAGGTCGACGGGCACGTGCACCTTCCGCCGACCACTGGCGACAACATCGATGTACTGTGGAGACCTCACGCCCCACGTGTTGAGCAATTCGGCGGTACGTCCACCCGGCCTCCCGCATGCCCACTATACGCCCTCGCTCAAAGTCCGTCAACTGCACATACAGTTCACGTCCACGCTGTCGCGGCATGCTACCAGTGTTAAAGACTGCGATGAAGCTCCGTATGCCACGGCAAACTGGCTGACACTGACGGCGGCGGTGCACAAATGCTGCGCAGCTAGCGCCATTCGACGGCCAACACCGCGGTTCCTGGTGTGTCCGCTGTGCCGTGCGTGTGATCATTGCTTGTACAGCCCTCTCGCAGTGTCCGGAGCAAGTATGGTGGGTCTGACACACCGGTGTCAATGTGTTCTTTTTTCCATTTCCAGGAGTGTATATTACCCGGAAAAACGTTTCTTTTGTCATTTGTTACCCAACTAAAAACGCGAAATTAAGACATTCTGGGAATTCTTGGAATTCTGGGACCGATATCATGCTAGTATCAATGCCGATAGCAGACAAAAATGTCCGCTCCTCTTAGCTGAGTGATGCTGGCACGGTAGCTCAGCGTGTTCGGTCAGAGGGTTAGCTGCCCTCTGTAATAAAAAAAACTGAGTTGATCGATCAACAACGAACTTAAACGGGTGTCTTACGACATCCGCTCCGAGCAGATGCAACGAACAAAACGAGATTTTTTGGTGCCGGCACGATAGCTCAGCGTGTTCGGTCGGAGCGTTAGCTTGCCTTTATAATAAAAAGACTGAGCGAACGGATCATCGAACAAACAACTGAATGGGTGTCGTCGGACGTCCGCCCTGAAAAAATTCAATGAACAATATAGACAGACAACATCCACTGTCTGCAAGAAATGGTGTACACTACCATTTGTAGGTCAGGTATCACAGACTGTAGCCAAAGCACTGAAATCCTGCAAGTATAGCGTTTCCTACTATGTCAGGAACACTACAGCCCAGTGTGTTTTTAATAGCAAAGACAAGATCCAGTTATTAGCCAACAGTGGGGTATACAAAATCACCTGTTCTGATTGTGACAAATTTTACATTGGTCAGTCAAGCAGAAACATATCAACTAGGCTGGCTGAACATGAACGCAGCTGGAGGTTGCAGAATTCAGACTCTGCATTTGCTGCGCATGCACTGAGTGAGGGGTCACAACTACCAGCCAGTGCCCCACGTACTTGACTTAGCAAACAAAGGCCATAAACTCAACCTGCTGGAAGCCCTGCAAAGTAACAAACATCTTGCTCACAGTCCAGATCTCATCATAAATGACCAGACACAACTCAACACTTCCCCTCTCCTAAACTTCATATAATCATCTTTGTTGTTCATTACTTCCCACACTCTCTCTTCCTACATATTCCCATTTTCCTGCATTCATTAAGTTGTTTTGTTTGTTGCAGTTGTCTTTGTATTCCACATAGGCTGTAGTTTCAATAGTTAAAGGTTTCCTTTTAACATGTACTTGTATTACTGTCCATGTTTAACTCCCCTTGTAGTTGTCCATCAAATACTGTTCATATTTTACTTTGCTCATTTATTTAATGAAAACTGGTACACAGCCACTGCTTTGATTATAATGTTAATGTTAAAATGCAGTACCACCACACTCTCAAACTGGAGATTCCCTCAAACACCTCCATTTTCCTGCATTTGTTAATTTCTGTTTATCTTATTGATATTGCTTAACTTCCTTATGTATTCTGTATTTACATTGACAACTGTCTCTTCTTTTTTAATTGGTTGTGTATCACTCTCCATGTTTCATACCTCTTGATGCAGCCTTGTCTAGTACTAATTTTATCTTATTTTATTAGTTTTGTTTATTAATAGAAACTGTTATGTAGGCATGCTATTCCTATTTTGTGCTAAAGGTTTTCCTGTCAACTCCATTGTTATTTATGTACTGTTCAGTTTTTACTACTTCATTGCAAAGATGTTACTTACTGTATGTTTCTACTTCACTCTAGATGTGTTACTTCTCTTCCAATGTTGTCTGCTAACATTTAACTTCTTTGGTGATAATACTCAGTAAATGTATGAAGATGGCCTTGTAAGCCGAAAACCGGTTAGCAATAAAAGTAATATTGTAGAACAAAAGCAAACTGGTGCTTTTCACTTATTAATATAGAACAAAATGTTTCGCCGGCACGGTAGCTCAGCGTTTTCGGTCAGAGGGTTAGCTGCCCTCTGTAATAAAAAAAAATAAAAAAAAAAACTGAGTTAAGCGATCAACAACGAACTTAAACGGATGTCTTACGAGGCCCGCCCCGAGCAGCTGCAACGAACAAAATGAGATTTAAAAAAAAAAGTGGTCAGAGCGACAGAATGTCAGTCCTAAGGACCCGGATTCGATTCCCGAGTGGGTCGGAGATTTTTCTCCGCTCAGGGACTGGGTGTGTGTTGTCCCAAGATCATCATTTCATCCCGATCGACGCGCAACTCGCCGCAGTGCCGTCAAGTCGAAGGACTGGCACCCAGCGAACGGTCTACCCGACGGGAGGCCATAGTCATACGACATTTACATTTATTTGCAGACAAAAATTGTAAATATCCTCCACTCTCGGAATGGATAAAATTTCCACATACCGTATTTGTTTACTGCACTGCATTTGTTTACTATAACATTACCGTGTGTTTCCAATAACGGCCACGGGAGGCCAAGTGCAGTGATTCTGTGGTCGGGTGGTAGGTGTGCCTGCGTGTGACCGAGGCAAGGGCAGGCGTGCGGCGGCCGGCTGACGGAAAGATCTTGTTTACGGCGCCAGTGGAAGCGACAGGGGCAGTGGGCAATTGTGGGCCGTGTCCCACATACTGCGCGTGCTGCAACAGTGCTGCCTGCCTTGGCACGGGACGCGGCTACATCCACTCGGTGCCGGGAGCAGCTGGTCTCCGCACACGAGAAATACGAGCCTCGCGACGAACTGGTGTGACGTCACTCCAGTCGCCTTGCCCACCACACATTTTGAACGCTCGGCTCCGTGCAGGAACCACGGGAACTCAGTACGTCAATGAAAAGGCACTCGCTAAAGGTCTCGACTTTACATGTAGTAACTCCACGAAAACGCTTCGATCGCTAAAACCTTTATATATGACGTGTTTCGAATATTCATCATCAGATAACTGCGGCAAATCTTACACAAAAAAACAAATTATAGAAGCTTTTAGGTAAATATCACAAGGCAAATGTAAAATCAGGAACGGAAGTACTTACTGAGTAAAAATACACTCATGTTCGGAAAAAACAGAACACCCTTAGGGAGTAGAGAAAGGACGTTCATATTCACAGGACAGGTACAGTAGTATACTCTACAGCACGGCTTCCCACCCTTTTCAGCTGGCGGACCCCTTCTTCAGTCGAAAGTCTATGGCGGACCCCTAGTCAGTCAGGAGCACAGTAACTTCAAATTTCAGAGCGAAACCCATGGGAACTGAAAGCTTCTTAATGCAGGTGCCATGTTCCCAATGACCCCCCTCCGCCCCCCCCCCCCCCCCCCCGAAGTATCAATAGTTTTTGGTTTAGAGATGAATGAAAACAACTTGAAATTAACGATCCAATTTGAATTCCCACTGTATCCTGACACTTACTAGTTGATTTACTCCCTTTGTTCAACACACTATAGCCTGATTAAAATTACTTAGTAATTGAAATTTCACACGATGGAGCTTTCTTCCTCCAAGAGCAATCAACGTCACGTCCAAACTGTTCGCTGTTGACAAGCTGTCGCTTATGGTCTGTTCACTTCCACTATTTGGCTACTGTTCTGCAAGGAGCATGCATATTTCGTAACAGTCCTCTCTCTCTCTCTCTCTCTCTCTCTCTCTCTCTCTGTGTGTGTGTGTGTGTGGTTTTTCCTGAAATCCGAAGAAAAATGTTCAAATGTATGTAAAGTCTTCCTTTGGTCGTCCTCCCTCCTCATTCATTTCAACTGGAAACTTCCCTTGTTGTGAAGGCGATGGAGAAACTACACCCTTCTTCAATGATCCTGACTTCAGCCACCGATCCATGTTAGAAGTAATAAACTGGTCAAAAATCGACTTATGGAACAGGTAGTGCATTGACAAGGCAAGTATTTAATGATGCCTGGGGCCGCATACGTGTCAGCGAGCGCTGTGACTGGTCGACAAAGCTCGCTCCGCGCATCTAGCGCCATGAGCCAGCGCACAAACGACCCCCGTATTGTTGCTAGACAGTCGATCAGAGAAGCCGCATTCTCCGGCTCTAAACTGTGTATACGTTCTCACTTAGGAACCGCGAAGGCTGCTTGGGGATACGACCTGAAGTAAAAATACACATGTTTTTCACGCGAAAAAAACAATAGTGATGAATTTGATTTTCACACTTTTATTCAATAATTTTACTCATGATTTTACACGATTTGGTGAAAGGTGGCCGCGGACCCCCTAGAAAGAGCCGGTGGACCCCCTAAGGGGTCCGCGGACCACACGCTGGGAAGCCCTGCTCTTCAGAAATGATTAGCATTTCAGTCGCCTCACTTCTGCATGTGGTTCAAATAGCTCTCAGCACTATGGGACTTAACATCTGTGGTCATCAGTCGCCTAGAACTTAGAACTACTTAAAGCTAACTAACCTAAGGAAATCACACACATCCATGCCCGAGGCAGGATTCGAACCTGCGGCCGTAGCGCTCACGCGGTTCCAGACTGAAGCGCCTAGAACCGCAAGGCCACAACGGCCGGCTTCTGCATGTGGCCCTGATAACTTTTTCCACGCGCATAAGGTGCGAATGACGTCCTGTGATATAGCCGTCCATACCGCATTCACCTGATTCCAAAGTTGACCTTCGGTGATTGACATTGGGACACATAACTGCACCCGCCGTTTTGCCGTACCCACACATTTTCGATTGACAACAAGCCTGGTGATCTGGCGGGTCAGGAGGGTAAAAGGCTGGCAACCTTTGACACTAAGAAGGCACGTAATCGCGTAGCAACATTTGTTGTGGGTTGTCTTGTTGAAAAATGGCGTCCGGGGTGCTGTGCAGAAACAGTATGGCTACAGATCACACTGTAACACGCCCGTAGTACAAATGGCAGGGGAGGGTACCTTTAAACTGGTTGTCGTTTCTGCTTTGGACCGTACGCCCTATTCACACCACGTACCTGGTAATCCCGCAGTGGCCGTACTGTTCTGCTACACACTGCTGCTGGCTTGCCTGAAATTATCTATCGAAATATGCAAGCGAGTCAGGGGAGCCACTCAATGTCAGAACACAACACTGTTTTACGTCTGGTCTGAACAAACTATATTCTGAGACGATAAAAGAAAGTAGCAGGTCGCACTGTTTACATTCTAATCTATAAGTGTTTATCCAAATTAGTGGATGATTACCAGTCCACAATATCACTCAGACGAGCGTACGCATAACCGACACGACGCGGATGATTGTTGATGATGCGGAAGCCGAATGATCGCACGATAGTTCTTACGCTCGTCATGCATACACAGATATTTGGTACCAGTTCTCCTTGACACTAGTAATATATTTTAACACTAATCACAAAGTTAAATTTACAGTTCACAGTTCTCAGTTGTACGAGCATGCGCGTAAACGTCGCGGCGCGGTTGATTGTTGATGATGCGGAACGCGATGATCGAACGCACGTCCTCACGCTCGCTACAAGACACTGGCACTTGATTGCACTATTTTGTGGTAAATAGTATTACTGATTCACATTAGTTCAGTCTTGGAGACCGAACACGGCGCGGATGATTGATGAAAGGTGCGACGCGCAACGCGAGGATACACAAATATGTTATCAGCAGCACTGCTCATTTTTAAATTACTTCTTGACCCACTTTCCTCCGAATCATTTGCTTATTTTATCACTTTACTGTAACAGCACTTGTAGCAACACTTCAACTTCCATACTAACAATGCCTCTCACATGCAGAGCCACACACTACACAACATAACAGTTCCGTGTCCCGCGCTCGACTCGACTGACGCAGCTGCCCGCAAAGATGCTCCATAACTAAGCCAGCGATATGACAATACGCTTACAACGCGATGTCATTCATGTAGGTCACACTGGCCACAGTGCCCTGGACACGCACCAGCTGTGGTTTGTAGTTGTACCCAGTAGCACCCCACACCATAAGCCCTTGAGTTGGCGCTGTATGTCTTGTGCGAATGGAGTCACTGTGACGTCGCTTCCCCCGTCTGCGGCGAACCAAACGCCGCAATTATTTTTCAAACAAACAGAACCTGCATTCTTCCGAAAACATTATCTGATGCCATATCTGTCCCCAGTGACGTCGTTACATACACCATTGCCGTCTAGCATATTTTTTCACATTCGTCAAACTTAGGCGGAGAAGTGGACGACGCGCACGTAACCCATGCCGTAATAAACGACGACGGACTGTTACCCTGATAGTGTACGATGTGTTCCACTGTTCCACTGTTGCGCCAGAGCAGAGAAGGACGCAGAGCTGTCCTGCAATGCCATTCGGATGAGGTATCGACCCCCTTAGAAGGGTGACTCATCTCGTCGTGTTCTAAGGCCTTCCGTGAACCATTCTGCACACACCCTTTGCATTGCCGAAGAACTTCGTCCCACACGAGCAGTAATTTCCCTGATGGATGCATCACTTTCTCTCGTGCCAGCAATGCGCCCTCCTTCAAACTCATTGATTTGACGGTACTATCGTGCACACGTCTGCGAAGTATCCTGCACGTCTGCTCAACTCACACTGATCCATTACCTTCGGTTTATGGCAGCAAGGAGAGTTGCAGGCTCATTTTACCGGTAGGTATTGTTGTGGCGCCGGTCGCAGGTTCGAATCCTGCCTCGGGCATGGATGTGTGTGATGTCCTTAGGTTAGTTAGGTTTAAGTAGTTCTAAGTTCTAGGTGACTGATGACCTCAGGTATTAAGTCGCATAGAGCTCAGAGCCATTTTGTTGTGACGCCATGTCGATGTTGACCTCGAACCCGCGGGCCGACATGGTTCAAATGATAATCATTTCTGCAGACGCAACTAATGTACATTTCCTTTGAATAGGAACATTCTATCTCTAGCCGTCCAAGATGTTCTTTTTTTTCTGAACATGAGTGTTGTTACAATGCGCTTACTTGTTGTTGTTGTTGTTGTGGTCTTCAGTCCAGAGACTGGTTTGATGCAGCTCTCCATGCAGCAATCCTGTGCAAGCTTCTTCATCTCCCAGTACCTACTGCAACCTACATCCTTCTGAATCTGTTTAGTGTATTCATCTCTTGCTCTCCCTCTACGATTTTTACCCTCCACGCTGTCCTCCAATACTAAATTGATGATCCCTTGATGCTTCAGAATATGCCCTACCAACCGATCCCTTCTTCTAGTCAAGTTGTGCCACAAATTTCTCTTCTCTCCAATTCTATTAAATACCTCCTCATTAGTTATGTCATCTACCCATTTAATCTTCACCATTCTTCTGCAGCACCACATTTCGAAAGCTTCTATTCGCTTTTTGTATAAACTATTTATCGTCCACGTTTCACTTCCATACATGGCTACACTCCATACAAATACTTTCAGAAACGGCTTCCTGACAGTTAACTCTATACTCAATGTTAACAAATTTTTCTTCTTCAGAAACGCTTTCCTTGCCATTGCTAGTCTACATTTTATGTCTTCTCTATTTCGACCATCATTAGTTAATTTGCTCCCCAAATAGCAAACCTTACTTACTATTTTAAGCATCTCATTTCCTAGTCTAATTCGCGCAGCATCACCCGATTTAATTCGACTACATTCCATTATCCTCGTTTTGCTTTTGTTGATGTTCATCTTATATCCTCCTTTCAAGACACTGTCCATTCCGTTCAACTGCTGTTCCAAGTCCTTTGCTCTCTCTGACAGAATTACAATGTCATCGGCGAACCTCAAAGTTTTTATTTCGTCTCCATGGATTTTAATTCTTACCGCGAATTTTTCTTTTGTTTCCTTTACTGCTTGCTCAATATACAGATTCAATAACATCTGGGATAGGCTACAACCCTGTCTCACTCCCTTCCCAACCACTGCTTCCCTTTCGTGCCCCTCGCCTGTTATAACTGCCATCTGGTTTCTGTACGAATTGTAAATAGCCTTTCGCTCCCTGTATTTTACCCCTGCCACGTTCAGAATTTGAAAGAGAGTATTCCAGTCAACATTGTCAAAAGCTCATAAGACTGGCTTAGCGAAGCTCATAAAAGTGAGCAATACAAGAAAAACATAGAATCTCATGTGCAATCACCGTTAGGCGTAATCGTATTTGCAAAAGATGTTATTCTGGGACGTGGCATGCCAGACTGAAAGCAGCAGACTCGATGGTCGTATTATTTCAACTTGGCGCTAGATGGCGTTGATCTTAAAGATCGAAACAAACCAGGACATAACTTTTATAATATACAAAACAACGTAAATATTCCTTACGACATATCGTCAGTTAGAAATGAAAGATAGAATACGTTATGAGTAAAACCTATCATAGGGCATATAAAAAGATCGTACAGCACAATAGGAATATTCCATCGAGAGAGAGAAAGAGAGACCAATGTAAAGACCATCATTATAAAGGATGACATTATAATTTTTAATTACTATTTTCCCAACAAAACAAGCAAACAAACTTCAACCTATTGAGGCCACAAAGGAGTCATGTCGAAAAACAAATCACTATCAAATTTTCAACCGTGTCAGGTTGGACTGGGGATAGATAGGACGAGAGCCTGTGGGGAGAGAGGGTAATAAGGGCAGGATAGGGGTAGATGAGGGTAGATGGTGCAGATGTTGAATTAGTAGGGTGGGGGGAACAGGGGGAGGAGGGGGAGGGGGAAGAGAACTAGCAACTGGAAGCAAGGGGGGGGGGGGATGTTACCCCAATGATGGTAATTTTTCAGTAAATTCTATATAACAGACAAAATGGTATTTAAAGTTACATTATAACAGAAATGACCATGGTTTTTATTCCGTATATCATTCTCTTTGAAGCTGAAACGTCTTGAAATCCCATGAATATGTTTACAAGCACAACAGTGTCATTTGAGCATATTAGTGGGAGGGTATGGGGGAAGGCTGCAAGAGGAGGAAAGGGGAATGGAAAGTGCAATATGCAAATACGTAACATTATTCAAATACAATTTGCAACTACATGACATTATTCAAATACGTATTACTTGAAGAAGAAACATTGTGTGCAAACCTGCACAAAAAAGAAAAGAAAAGAAATGTATACCTATTTTAGTTTGGAATAAAATTAAAATGAATTACAAATCGAACCCTATCAAGGAGTCATATCTAAAAGATAAAACACCACAAATAATAAATGTACATTGGAAATTCGAGGTAAAGTCTTATGGGACCAAACTGCTTAGGTTATCGGTCCCTATGCCTATGCACTGTTTAATCTAACTGAAACTAACTTACTCTATGGACAATACACACACTCATGCCCGAGGGAGGACTCGAACGTCGGACGGGGGCAGCCGCACGGACCGTGCAAGGCCCAAGCGTTTTACGGTGGACTTGGGATGGATAGATAAAGGTGGTTGGTTGGTTGGTTGACTTGGAGGGAGGGGACAAAACAGCGAGGTCATCAGTCCCATCGGATTAGGGGAGGATGGGGAAGGAAGTCGGCCGTACCCTTTCAAAGGAACCATCCCGGCATTTGCCTGAAGTTATGTAGGGAAATAACGGGAAACCTAAATCAGGATGGCCAGACACGAGTTTGAACCGTTGTCCTTCCGAATGCGAGTCCAGTGTGCTAACCACTGCGCCATCACGCTCGGTGATAAAGAAGGTGGGAGGGGGGGGGGGGGGAGCGGGAGGCAGTAAGAGTAGAGAAGGCGGGGGAGGGGCCTCAACTTTGTCGTGTGCTATCGAGAGCTTGCGTGCATTTGAACACACAGTTAAAAATTATTAAACTCCTCTAAAATAGTTACTCGCTTCCCGCCGCACTCGTGAGGCCTGCAGTGTCACTCCACGGACTGTCAGACTGCCTCGTGGGCCTTGCTTATTGTGAAGTGGTGTCAAAATGACACGCTTGAAGTCTATGCGTAAAAGAAACTCGACAGCAATCGACAAATGAAGATGTTTGGAGGCGCCATATTGAGCATCTCGAATATCATTATTTTCGTATTTTACCTTGCGTGTTATGACAGTATGCCATTTCGAAGCAACGGTGCACTGTAGATTTATCACAAACACATCGTTCTTGGTAGGATTTGTTAAGATAAAATTGATTAGAGCCTAAGGTGAAAGACACAATTGTTGAGTGTTGCATGTGTCCACTGAGTTGTAGCCTACATCTACATCTACCTACAAATTCCTCAAATTCATGGCGGCAGGCACCTTGTAGCACTGCAAGTGATTTCCTTTCCTGTTCCATTCGCCAACAGACCGAGGGAAAAACGACTGTCTATATGCCTGTCTACGAACCTAATTTGTCGTACCCTGAATTCGTGGTCCTTACGTGAAATGCACATTAGCAGCAGTGGAATCATTTGCAGTTAGCTTAGACCTCCTGTTCTCTAAATTTTCTAAATAATATTTCCAAAGAAGAATGTCTTCTTCCCTCGAAGTATTCGGTATGAGTTTACAAAGCAGTTTTATAATATCTGTCCTACCAGTAACAAATCTATCGATTCGCCTCTGCAGTGCTTCGATGTCTTCCTTTAATATGACCTGTTGGGGATCCCAAACACCCGAGTAGTACTCAAGAATGGGTCACACTAAAATTCTATATGCGATTTCTTTTATAAATAAGCCACACATTCCCAACATTCTCGCAATAAACCAAAGTCGATCATTCACCTTTCTTACATTTTTTTTTTTGGTCATCAGTCTACTGACTGGTTTGATGCGGCCCGCCACGAATTCCTTTCCTGTGCTAACCTCTTCATCTCAGAGTAGCACTTGCAACCTACGTCCTCAATTATTTGCTTGACGTATTCCAATCTCTGTCTTCCTCTACAGTTTTTGCCCTCTACAGCTCCCTCTAGTACCATGGAAGTCATTCCCTCATGTCTTAGCAGATGTCCTATCATCCTGTCCCTTCTCCTTATCGGTGTTTTCCACATATTCCTTTCCTCTCCGATTCTGCGTAGAACCTCCTCATTCCTTACCTTATCAGTACACCTATTTTTCAACATTCGTCTAAAGCACCACATCTCAAATGCTTCGATTCTCTTCTGTTCCGGTTTTCCCATAGTCCACGTTTCACTACCATACAATGCTGTACTCCAGACGTACATCCTCAGAAATTTCTTCCTCAAATTAAGGCCGGTATTTAATATTAGTAGACTTCTCTTGGCCAGAAATGCCTTTTTTGCCATAGCGAGTCTGCTTTTGATGTCCTCCTTGCTCCGTCCGTCATTGGTTATTTTACTGCCTAGGTAGCAGAATTCCTTAACTTCGTTGACTTCGTGACCATCAATCCTGATGTTAAGTTTCTCGCTGTTCTCATTTCTACTACTTCTCATTACCTTCGTCTTTCTCCGATTTACTCTCAAACCATACTGTGTACTCATTAGACTGTTCATTCCGTTCAGCAGATCATTTAATTCTTCTTCACTTTCACTCAGGATAGCAATGTCATCAGCGAATCGTATCATTGATATCCTTTCACCTTGTATTTTAATTCCACTCCTGAACCTTTCTTTTATTTCCATCATTGCTTCCTCGATGTACAGATTGAAGAATAGGGGCGAAAGGCTACAGCCTTGTCTTACACCCTTCTTAATACGAGCACTTCGTTCTTGATCGTCCACTCTTATTATTCCCTCTTGGTTGTTGTACATATGACCCGTCTCTCCCTGTAGCTTACCTTTACTTTTTTCAGAACCTCCAACAGCTTGCTCCATTTTATTTTGTCGAACGCTTTTTCCAGGTCGACAAATCCTATGAAAGTGTCTTGATTTTTCTTGCCTTACTTCCATTATTAGCCGTAACGTCAGAATTGCCTCTCTCGTCCCTTTACTTTTCCTAAAGCCAAACTGATCGTCACCTAGCGCATTCTCAATTTTCTTTTCCATTCTCCTGTATATTATTCTTGTAAGCAGCTTCGATGCATGAGCTGTTAAGCTGATTGTGCGATAATTCTCGCACTTGTCAGCTCTTGCCGTCTTCGGAATTGTGTGGATGATGCTTTTCCGAAAGTCAGATGGTATATCGCCAGACTCATATATTCTACACACCAACGTGAATAGTCGTTTTGTTGCCACTTCCCCCAATGATTTTAGAAATTCTGATGGAATGTTATCTATCCCTTCTGCCTTATTTGACCGTAAGTCCTTCAAAGCTCTTTTAAATTCCGATTCTAATACTGGATCCCCTATCTCTTCTAAATCGACTCCTGTTTCTTCTTCTACCACATCAGACAAATCTTCACCCTCATAGAGGCTTTCAATGTATTCTTTCCACCTATCTGCTCTCTCCTCTGCATTTAACAGTGGAATTCCCGTTGCACTCTTAATGTTACCACCGTTGCTTTTAATATCATCAAAGGTTGTTTTGACTTTCCTGTATGCTGAGTCTGTCCTTCCGATAATCATATCTTTTTCGATGTCTTCACATTTTTCCTGCAGCCATTTCGTCTTAGCTTCCCTGCACTTCCTATTTATTTCATTCCTCAGCGACTTGTGTTTCTGTATTCCTGATTTCCCCGAAACATGTTTGTACTTCCTCCTTTCATCAATCAACTGAAGTATTTCTTCTGTTACCCATGGTTTCTTCGCAGCTACCTTCTTTGTACCTATGTTTTCCTTCCCAACTTCTGTGATGGCCCTTTTTAGAAATGTCCATTCCTCTTCAACTGTACTGCCTACTGCGCTATTCCTTATTGCTGTATCTATAGCGTTAGAGAACTTCAAACGTTTCTCGTCATTCCTTAGTACTTCCGTATCCCACTTCTTTGCGTATTGATTCTTCCGGACTAATGTCTTGAACTTCAGCCTACTCTTCATCACTACTATATTGTGATCTGAGTCTATATCTGCTCCTGGGTACGCCTTACAATCCAGTATCTGATTTCGGAATCTCTGTCTGACCATGATGTAATCTAATTGAAATCTTCCCGTATCTCCCGGCCTTTTCCACATATACCTCCTCCTCTTGTGATTCTTGAACAGGATATTCGCTATTACTAGCTGAAACTTGTTACAGAACTCAATTAGTCTTTCTCCTGTTTCATTCCTTGTCCGAAGCCCATATTCTCCTGTAACCTTTTCTTCTACTCCTTCCCCTACAACTGCATTCCAGTCGCCCATGACTATTAGATTTTCGTCCCCCTTTACATACTGCATTACCCTTTCAATATCCTCATACACTTT
This sequence comes from Schistocerca serialis cubense, assembly GCF_023864345.2. Lineage (NCBI taxonomy): Eukaryota > Metazoa > Arthropoda > Insecta > Orthoptera > Acrididae > Schistocerca > Schistocerca serialis. The sequence continues at coordinate 30,204,160 of NC_064646.1, forward strand.
CTCTATCTGTTCATCTTCAGCTTGCGACGTCGGCAAGTATACCTGAACTATGGTTGTCGGTGTTGGTCTGCTGTCGATTCTGATTAGAACAACCCGGTCACTGAACTGTTCACAGTAACACACCCTCTGCCCTACCTTCCTATTCATAACGAATCCTACACCTGTTATACCATTTTCTGCTGCTGTTGATATTACCCGATACTCATCTGACCAGAAATCCTTGTCTTCCTTCCACTTCACTTCACTGACCCCTACTATATCTTTCTTACTACAACCCTCATATGCCCGTTCCGTTTCAGATCGCTCTGCAGTGTTACGCCTAGTCATTTAATCGACGTGAGTGTGTCAAGGATCTCACTACCAATGCTCTATTCGAACATGATGGGTCTTTTTTCTTTTCCTACTTATCTGCATAAACTTACATATTCTAAATTCAGAGCAAGCTGCCATTCTTCACAGAAAATAGAAATGGTGACTGAGTCATTCTACATCTTTCTACCGTCACTCAGTGCCAATACTTTCCGGTATGGAACAGTGTCATCAAAGATTGCTGCTTACCTGTCTGTCAGATCGTATTTATTTGTAGAGGATAAGAGTGGTTCTATCATACTTCCCTGGGGCACACCTGACTATAAACTTGTCCCTGATGAACACTTGCCGTCGGGGGTAACGTACTGAATTCTTTTATTTAGGAAGTGTTCGAACCACTCACATATCTGGGAACCTAAACCATGTGCTCGGACCTTCGTTACCAGTCTGTAGTGGGGCCCCTTGTCAAACGCTTTCTGGAAATCTAGGAATACAAAATTTGGTTGTTTCCATTTTCATTCATGGTTCGCATGATATGACATGAGACAAGGGTAAGCTCAGTTTCACACGAGCGATGTTTCCCAAATCCGTGCTTGATTTGTGGGCAGAAGCTCTTCCGTCTCAAGAAATATTATTACATTCGGTCTCAGAACATGTTTAAGAGTTCTGCAGCAAAGCGACGTTAACGATGTTGGTCTGTAATTTTGCGAGTCCGTTCTTTTACCCTTCTTACATACGGGAGTCACCTGCGCTTGGGGCTTTGCGCTGCGTGGGAGATTCACGATAAATGCAAGCTAAGTAAGGAACCAATGGTGTAGGACACTCTTTCGGAAACCGAACTGCGATTCCATCCGGCCCTGGTGACTTGTTCGTTTTCAACTCTTTTAGCCGGTTCTCTACATCAGGGATGCCTATTACTGTGTCCTCCATACAAGAGTCTTTGCGATAGTCAAACGATGGCATGTCTGTACGATACTCCTGCGAGAATGATTTTTTAAAAAGTGAAATTTAAAACTTCAGTTTGTGTTTTGCTGTTCTCTATTGACGCACTAGACTGTTCGACGAGGTGATCAACTTGTAAGAATGGCAGAAAGTAAGCTTGCACTTTGCTATATTCAAATATTTGTTTTAGATTTTCATGTTTTTAAAAGGTTCTGAGACTTCCTTATTAATGTAAACAAAGTGTATTCTGCAATACTCGAAGTTATTTAAATGTAAGAGCATACTTCCTCTGGAGTGAGTTTGACCGTGTCTCTTCAGATTGGCAAAAAACTTCTTTCTTACTTCATTTCGCAGATATTCGAAATTCCTTTTCATCATAGATTTATGCTTATCTAAGGAGTATATTTCTGACAATCCCTGAAATGTTCGGCTTTTATTTTGCTATATATTACCTAAAATAATTTGGATTCACCGAGTTTTGCCTCTGTTCCCAGGGATCTACAGAGTTATGCTTCTGTAGAAATCGATGTGCATACACCTTAATAATGTTACAGGAGATTTAATGACTAAAACTGAAAGTGATTACAAAGTATGAGACATTAAACAATAGTTTGAAAGTAGTTAATACAAAGTATGTGACATTAAACAGTAGTTTGAAGGTAGTTAATGGGTCACAAGCTTTCAAATCCTGTCCCGTCCCCTCTAAATTACACTGGCAACTCATTGTCCTCTGGATGAATGTCAAAGTCTGAATCTTCATCTGCATTGTTCCCAGCTGTCTGACAAAGGATTACATTCTGGTAGAAAGCAAGATTTTAGTTTTCTTCCCAAGTGTGCCCGAAATGCTTTTTGAGCAGGAAATCAATACCCCTCACCTTAGCTTCCTTTAAGGCTCTTCTAATTCTGATCACGTGTGGCTCCATGGACGAGCAGGCTTTGCCTCGTGTGCATATCCCTCTTCCTTCACCAGCGTCCGTTCTATAAGCCACTTCACCTCTTACTAGTGCGTTTCTTTGTTTACCTCTGGTGATCACAACCCGTTTTATAGGGGCAAATCTGAAGGGCCATTGACGAGGTGGCTCAGTGACATCAGCAACTGCCTCCTTCCAACACAGCTTCCCAATAAACTCCTTAACCGCACCTCGTTTTCCTTGATGAATATTCGACATTCGGTCTCCACCTCGTCTTACAATTGGAGCTTCTCATGTTAGTAAGTACCGTCAACAGACTCGCTGTTGATATGCCAAGAACAATAGCAAACATCTTTTGACTCATGCGCTATTGCTGAGTTTAGTTTACCGCTTTCAGATAGGACAAATAGTATCTGATCGAAGTATTTATGTTTTTCTTGGAATCTGCCTCCTCGGAGATTCGACTGATGTGTTTATAATTATAAACTTGTCCTCTTTAATTTTGTCTGTCACTTTATAAAAGGCGTGACGTGATCTCCTTATATCCTGCATTGATGCTCTTGCACACTGGTACACTGATGAAGCTACATGTTTGCAATGGGGACGAATTGGAAACCCACTTGCGGAATATCTACCAAAGAACAGTAGTAATAAGGAGAATGCTAGGATAATGCTCTAAAAACATCATATACTGTACTACGTTGTCCTAAACAAATGATTATAAAATCAATGATGCACTGTTCATTCAAGGGAATCGTTCCTGACTGCAGCCATATAAAATGACCATAATTTATATTGACATAAACCTAAAACATCACAGTGTAACTTACTGTTTACACAAATGTTGGTAATGAAGTCCTTATTAGTTCCATGCAGTGAAATAGCACAAAATACTAGGGTTGAGGTCTAAATCTTACCTCAGGCGTTTTCCTTTGTTGCCCTTCCAGTCAGAAGGATTGGCCGATTTTTTACGGCCTTTTCCTTTTGGAGCTGATTGTACATGTCTCCCATCAGTAACATCCACGACTATGGAGGAAATGATAAAGCACTCTTCGTATTTTATCCAGCAACAATATCACAAACGCTCTCCGTACACTCACAAACAAGCGAAGCCAAGAAAAACGCGCCAATATGGCTAGGTAACAGTTGACGTGCTACTGTTTTCTGTTTCACATTAGTTTGCAGTACGGACAACTTGACAGATTGTCACCCATAGGCTCAAAAGTAAAGTTTATGACGTAATAAGCTTGGAAGGCTGTATTATTCGGCCAAAGTACATAGTGTGTACAAAGCGAGTTTTGCATCTTCAAACCTTTCTAATAATGGCGCATGCTAAATACACACCAAGTTCTGCTTCTGTATCATACAATGAATCCACTCAGTTTTGCTTTGCAACCAGAAGTGGAAAGACAGAGATTTGCATCTGTAGACGGTTTTCGAGCAAAAAAACTGTTTTGTTCGTGTTTTAAGAGCGTAATCGATAGATGGCAGCGTCCGCAGCTCGTGGTCGTGCGGTAGCGTTCTCGCTTCCCACGCCTGGGTTCCTGGGTTCAATTCCCGGCGGGGTTAGGGATTTTCTCTGCCTCGTGATGACTGGGTGTTGTGTGATGTCCTTAGGTTAGCTAGGTTTAAGTAGTTCTAAGATCTAGGGGACTGATGACCATAGATTTTAAGTCCCATAGTTCTCAGAGTCATTTGAACCTTTTTTTTTTATAGATGGCAGCACAGTGAACAAAACGGTGGCACCATCTCATTTTCGAGAAAAAGTGGATTTACAGCAGTTTGCGTCTGGGCGCCTCATTTGGCTGTTTATTTCTTAATTTGCCGCGATTTCTGATGGTCCACTCACACACTTCACTTCTGTGAAATTCCACGCGCCTACGAAACTCGATAGCAGTCGACATAGGTTGTGGACAAGTACTCGTCGTTGTGACGTCACTTCCCAGTAAGCCTCGTTGCCAGAGAGCACCACCTCCGTCCGGCAATCTTTTCTTTTTTATACACCGTGCCAGAAATGGACGCAGCGGAACTCCCCAACATGGCGAGGAGATGCCCACAACATGCGCTTCGGCTTGGGTGGAAATGTAGCACAAGCCACACTAATTTGTGACTGCAGGCTGAATATAGCAGCCCGCCCGTCGTCTCCCATGCGCCGACCCACTATTGGGATCGCGGAAAAACTATCGATTCTTCTCCGTATCGAGTACTTTCATCTCGATACCGACTCTTTTTTTACTTCATTCTATTCAGCCGATTCTTTTGAGCGACCCCTAAACTGTCAACAATGCTTTGTATGTCCATCCTTTTGACAGAAGGTCTGTGGGACTACGGCTGTTTCCTACTGTGAGAAAGTAAAACGCATACAGCCGTCCTTATGATTTTATTTATTTTGTTGCAATCAGTTTCGGCGCTCCAATGTGCCATCTTCACGCCTGTATGCATAAAACAGTAACGATAACATTATCAACTTATCAATCAAGCAACATAAAAACGGATTAAAAGCGGAATGAGAAACAAGGACAATATTCTACAAGTGAAGCTGCAGCAAACATTTGACAGAACGAAGAGATACATCCATTGTCACTATCTAAAATATACCATACCGAATTTGCACTCAATACATTGTAAAATCATATTATTGTTTAAAACTTTCTTTAAATAACTATTCATGATTTTTATTGGCCAGTCGGACATATATTATCTGCACAGCCCTGAAATAACCTACTAAGAGACAAAATAATCTGTAGAAGGTTATAAATGTATAAAGGAGACAAAACAACATAAACAAGTAAAGAGAAGGAACATGACCTACGTGTCGTGTCAAAGTCTGCACGTAATACGATAACAAGATGTGCTGAAGACATGAAAACATCTGACACCACGTAGATCGACAAATCGATAGTCAAATCGAAACCAGCTGTATTTCGACCGCCATCTTGTCCACTGCACTACAGAACTGTTTGTGATCGTGTTTCCAAGTTAGTGCTATCTTAGTGACAATTTGTGAACAGCGACCAAGAGAGCCACGGAAATGGAAACACTTCAACGCATCACAACGAGACTGCCACGCCAGAAGAACAAAGAGAGTGACCGTTACAAAACATTCTAGTGCAAACATCAGTCCAGCTTCCAAAGTGACATCGCCTCTTACTAACTTTTCTCTTATTCCGCAGGATGACCACAGCATTTACGAAAAGACTATGTAACATCAGCATGACCTTACTGTAAAGTTGTTTTTGTAATGCCATTTAGCCTGAAGATGAGGTATAACCCTCGAAACATGTTGCTAAAAAATGAAGTTTGACAAAGTTTGTGACTGGTAGCGGCAATTTAAAAAAAAAAATACCTTTACCAATGAAATTTATTGAGCTCCTCTCGAGTGAGCAGACTTGTGAGGGGCCATGCGTTGTCACGGAGAAGTTCGATTCCAGTTTTATGGCAACAAATATGCTGAGGTCACTTATTCAGTTTCCTGAACGTAGCACAATACACTTCCGAGGAACTCGTTGCACCACGAGGAAGGATATCAAACCGAATAACCCATTCAGAGTCCCAGATGGCTGTCGCCATGGCTTTAGTGCCTGAGAGTGCGTCTTTGAACTTTCTCTTCGGAAGAGAGATGGTGTGGTGCCACTCCACGGACTGCCGCTTTGTTTCCGGTTCAGAGTGATGAATCCTTGTTTCGTCCGCCTGTGGCGGCATTCGACAGAAAACTGCCGCAGTTAGCCTCGTAACGCGCAAGCAATTCCGCATAAACGGCCCTTCGTTGCTCTTTCTGCTCTTCTGGTAGGCGGCGAGAAACCTAGCGTCGCACACGTTTGCGTTCCCCAACTAGCGGACGAGTGTGTCAGCAGCACTAAAGAGACGTCTAGCTGTGCAGCGAGGTGTTTTGATTGTGATCACCCCCAACGGGAGTGTCCGCATGTCCTAACAGTGCAGAAGGCAGCTGTGTACGGCCGTCAGGCACGTGGCAGATCGGACAGATTTGATGATAAGGTTTGGTTTGTGGGGCGCTCAACTATGCGGTTATCAGCGCCCGTACAAATTCCCAAAATTTGCACCGTCCAATCTCGCCACTTTCAGGAATGATGATGAAAATGACGAGGACAACACTAACACCCAGTCTTCTCGAGGCAGGTGAAAATCCCTGACCCCGCCGGGAATCGAACCCGGGACCCCGTGCTCGGGAAGCGAGAATGCGATCGCGAGACCACGAGCTGAGGACTCGCTCAGGTTTGCGCGACCTGGTTGCGATGATGACAGACACCTCTCTCAACGACTCAACGTGCTTTTGTTCACTGCCAAGTTTCCGTAGACGTTCTGCAAGTGCTTATAAATATCTTTGATGCTCTGGCTTTCCTCCAAAAGAAAGTCATTGACAGCATTCTGCTTGGAACGCACCTCCATTAAAAAATGCTGTTTTGAACGCTACGTGGAACACCACCGCCTATCGGAACTTCATGAAATTATAGAGGCTAAAGCAGGAATATCCCACGATGTCCCACAACAAATTCCGCATTTTTTTCAACCGAAACTTACCGAAAAAGAAAATATGTTGCATTATTTATTAACGCCCTCGAATAAAGCTTGAAATATGACGTACAAGATAAGGAAAGGTGTAAACAAGTATTTAATAATGATGCTGTGATTATATCAACTGGAGCGGATTTCTTGCCCTCGCAGAAAGTTAAAAAGATCAAAAGTACCGCATGTTGGTCCCAGCTGCTCGTCAGCTCCATCTTCGTTTTTCGTTGCACATTCCTTTACGGATACATTTCCCTCCTTTCCGGATACATTTCCCTACATTTCGAGAACAGCTGACCGTACTGCTCCGTTTTCCTTTGATGGCTACTATACTCCTCTTATTTTGCACACCATAAGGCTGACAAATCACTATAGGGTTCAGATTTCCTGTCATTATTAAGTGAATGTGCATTCCGTAGGTCTCGAAGCTGTTTAAACAGCTCGGTTTACACCACACGAAAAGTGACGCAAAATAAACTGTTTCTCATACTGGGCTGAGCTGACAATATATACAGCATTAGCCAGAAACTATACGTGCAACCAGTTTGCGCAATAGCAATGTAATTTCAGTAGCTCCATCAATATATCGTACAATATATTGCACACCCGTCAATCTTATCTCTAAGTGGTCAATAATATTTTACGATGTTGCTCACAGTCGGGGGCCCACTTTACTCAATAATCCTCCTACTCCTATTTCAATTTAATTTCAGTAATATTGCATGCCGTTGTGGCCGAGCGGTTCTAGCCGCTTCAGTCTGGATCCGCGCTGCTGCTACGGTTGCAGGTTCGAATCCTGCCTCGGGCATGGATGTGTGTGATGTCCTTAGGTTAGTTAGGTTTAAGTAGTTCTAAGTCTAGGGGACTGATTACCTCTGATCTTATGTCTCATAGTGCTCAGAGCCATTTGAACCATTTTTCAGTAATATTAAAAAGAAAACACTTCGTAATGTTCTGCAAAATTATATATATTCGGTAACGAATCGGCTTTTGGGTTATTAGGTGATCTTTAGGTGACAACTGAATGTCGCAAAAACAGATAAAATGATATGCTACTTACACAGATGTGATTTACGCAAAATATGCAAAAATGATGACATGTAGGTTTTTTACGTAGGAAAGTACTGCATTATTTGTCACACAGAAATTATAACATTAACTAAAAAAAACAAAGGTTTTTGTTTGGAGATATATTTAACAACTGATGAAAAATAATTTTGAATTTACAATTTCGATCAATTATTTGTAACTAAAAAATTCAGAACGTGAGAGAAAGGAAACAGTTTGATCATTTAATTCCATTTAATGTCATTCTGTGTCCTGTCTTTGTTCATTGCCAGTATTTCCAGCGGTGGCATATTTCTACTTTTCTGTACAGAATGTAATATTTCACATTCTACATCATTTGAGTAGTTTTCTGTTCTTAGATGAGCGGCGGAAGTTGGACCTTTTTTTCTTAACCTCCTGCTTCACTCGTGTGCAGATAACCTATCTCGCACACCTCTGTCTGACTGACGAATATACAGGATGTTTGTTTTAAATTATACGCGTCAGGAAGTGTTTCCTTCTTTTATAGTATAATTATCTTCTGCCAGACACTCACAGAAAATTCAGTTAATTTTAACATGAGTAAATAACTGGTATGATCTTAGTGTTAATGCCCTGAAAGCACAAAATTTTGACCTATGAATGACTTGGATTAATGATATTTTCGGAAGTAATAAAAACTTAGATAGCGCAACTAGGAATTAAAGAGCATCTTGAACAAACGTTTAGGTAATACATGATTACGACCAATACACCTAAAGTTGTTAACGAAACCTGAAACTATACTTCACATCTCTTACAGCGTGTGTGAAATGGAGATATTGTGGTTATTTATTCTGACGATTTTCATATTTTGTTCTAAGTTGGTAGGATGAGCTGATAGTACTTTAAGTGCTCTGCAATCAGCATAAATAACCACAGCAAATGCTTTATACCAATTCAGGGAAACTACCGTATCCAGAAAGCCATTACAGAGAACAAGTAGGTGATAAAAGACCAGACATATATCAACATAAACCTCTGCTAAACTTAATAAAGAAAATGATAAGTTAAAAGAGAAAAAAATCCACTTACACACTTAATCATTTCCAAACCGGTAAAATAACATCAAGTAAATGAGTGTTCATTTCCTAGCGCTGTGCAAATGAAATTTCGTTTGGCAGTATGCAGAAGGACAGCTGCAAAACCAGAAAAAGAACACACGTACAGTTGCATCTACGAAATTTGTAAGTATACATTAAAACTATTATTATGTCAAGGAAAGCATAAAATTAGCAAAACTCTATATAACTTCAATATATAATGTCCAGTATGTAAAATGAAATATTATAAACACAAATATGTATACATTTCAGGCCATAGAATATGTCTTGCAATTAACAGTAAAGGCTACACATATACGGCGCGTAAAATTTGTTTTATTCCGCTGTAATTAGAAGGATCCATAGTAATAATTATCAGCATCAGTAACGTATACAGAGGACAACAAGAATGGTCACAGATTTGTTTGACCCGCGCGAGAGAGTCACAGAGATGTTGAAAGAACTAAACGGGTGAACGTTTGACACTTGAAGATACGAGTAGGCGTCAACAAGTCCCAGGAAGCCTGCCTACAAAGTTTCATGAACTGGCTCCAAATGATGACTCTAAGAATATACTATAACGTCCTGCATATCGCTCCCGTAGGGATTGGAAGGACAAGATTAGATTAATTACAGCGCGCCCAGAGGCATTTAAATGGTCATTCTTCCCTTGCTTCATACGTGAACTGAGCGGGAAAAAGCTGTAATAACTGGTACAATGGGACGTACCCTCTAACACGCCTTTTCTCTCGTGACCCATACTCTATTCCAATAAAAAAAGGTTGTATTATAATTTTTTCATAAAGCAGGGCCACAGTCATAATGTATTTCTTTAAACTTAGTACCGCCATTAGACTGTTGTTTACTTACAGTGTTACATTTACACTTACACAATCATGATTTCGGCTTCAAAGTGCCATTATCAAGTGTTTTCTGAAAGAAGGTTAGACAATAATATGAAATACATAACAAGTGATACAACCGTATAACGATCCATATTTGTAATGCTTACTTACAAGTGCTATAAACTGTCTAAGTTGGTATAATGTCGTATTAAAATACACTATTAGACACATTGTCTAAGAATCGATATTTCTGGCAGAGCCTACTGCTTTGTTTCATTACTGAGTACACCATCTTGACTGAATGACAGTTGGCTAAGTGTCAAATTGTCTTGGTCAAAGAAATTCCTGTTACAAGCAGGCCGCCACTTTTTTTAGTCTTTGGACTCAGTGTCGGGTAGGATAGGAAAGCTTAGGAACAATTTATTTTCTTTGGTGGTTGTCACATCTTTGCAGTACCTATTTATCTTAGTATACTTATTCTACTCACTCATTAAGTAATTGCACTGTATTGTATTAATTCTGAAGTGAGGCAAAATTACACAAGTTAGAGTTGGCCATGTGTTAATTCCACGTACAAAGCTGTATATTTACCTACTAAAATGTACTTTAAACAACATCAATCACTAGCTGGACTTTTATATTTATGGATGCAGCGAATATTATCGAGAAGTTTCTTACTGTTTATGTTTATGAGCAGGCAATTTCATTGTATACTAAGATAAACAGGTACTGCAAAGATGTAACAACCATGAAAGAAAATAATAAATTGTTCCTAACCTTTCCTATCCTACCAGACACTGAGTTTAAAAAAAAAATGTCACCTGCTTGTAACAGCAATTTATTTGACCAAAACAATTTGACACTTAGCCAACCGTCATTCAGTCAAGATGATGTACTCAGTAATGAAACAAAGCAGTAGGCTCTGCCAGAAATATCGATTCTTAGACAATGTGTCTAATAGTGTATTTTAATACGATATTATACCATCTTAGGCAGTTTACAACACTTGTAAGTAACCATTAAAAATATGGATCGTTATACGGTTATATCACTTGTTATGTATTTCATGTTATTGTCTAACCTGCTTTCAGTAAACACTTGATAATGGCACTTTGAAGCCGAAATTATGATTGTGTAAGTGTAAATATAATACTGTAAATAAACACCAGTCTAATGGCGGTACTGACTTTAAAGGAAAAAAAAAAGTTGTGATTTTAAAAATTGATAAATGCCATGGCAGTCTAAAGCGCGATCAGAAATTTTCGAAATTGAATTTTAAAAAATGATGGCGTTAACGAGGTTAAAATGTACGTCAGGTAGGCCGCCTCCCCTTTAATCCCTTCAAAGGACTACCAGCTGTGTACCAGTGGCTTAAAAGTGAAAGTGATGGAGGATAATCCCGTTTAAATTTACAGGTGTCCCCTCGTTTTGAGACAGAATGCTTCCACTTAAAACGTGACATTGAGATACATCAGTAGCACAACAGCTGTTGCGTGGTTTCATCGCAGTAGGAAGTCATGCTTCAGATGACTATTCCATATACCAGATGGCAAGAAGCAGATTTAGTCCCTTGTGCTCGGAATGCGTAACTAAATGCAGTCTGACGTCGATAGTGACAGGAGGTTTAAATAGATAGTATTCACAAGTTTGCTCTTGTTCTACAATATTACTTTTATTGTTAACCGGTTTTCGGCTTACAAGGCCATCTTCAGACCGGTTAACTATAAAAGTAATATTGTAGAACAAAAGCAAACTTGTGCTTTTCATTTATTATAATGTTGTTCTAGCAAGAACCGACGGAAGATTCTGTTACTAAGATAGTATTCATTTTAATATCTCCAAAATTGCAGCAAGTATCAAGTAAACAAATAATTATAAACGGTGGTAACTCATACAGTAGTGAACACTGCCCTACACTGTCCTCTGATTGTCTCCTAATCTCCCCAACCCCGTTGTCCCGCTCCTTACGCGAGATAAACAAACCGAGCTATAAAACTGTAGCACACTGTACCTCGAACACCAGTAATCTAGATTTACTCACTAGGATTCTGCGAAAACAACATTCCCGTTCTTCCATCGACAAGCATTTTACTTTTTCTGAACATCTCTATTACACTTTAGTGCGTAATATACAAATCTTTTACAATCCTAGTTTCACGTCTTTAAATCCCTACCAAAGTTACCAACGATCATTCTGATATTATGCGAATAATGCCGTTTAGATGGCTTAATGTACAGAGCGAGCACAAAGTTTTGCCCTGATTATAAAAATTTAGAACAGAATAACCGTTTGACATAATAAGTTACATTTGATGCCGTCACATAGGTTAGTGTTACTAGTTGATGTGACCAACAGATGGCGCTAGTGCTCCACAACACGGACGCAGTCTGTTAGGTCACGTTAGTTCAAATGGCTCTGAGCACTATGGGACTCAACATCTGTGGTCATCAGTCCCCTAGAACTTAGAACTACTTAAACCTAACTAACCTAAGGACATCACACACATCCATGCCCGAGGCAGGATTCGAACCTGCGACCGTAGCGGTCACGCGGTTCCAGACTGACGCGCCTAGAACCTCACGGCCACGCCGGCCGGCCGGTCACGTTAGTTGCTGTCGAAATGGCGTCGAAGCAGGAGAAAGCGCAATGTGTGCTTTGGTTTCGCGAAACGAAATCGCCCATCAGTGTTCAGCATAAATTTCGGGCTCCTTATGGATGCAGCCCTCCTGACGTTATATCAATAAAGCGATGGTATGCAAAGCTTAACGGAACAGGCAGCGTTGAAGATCGTCCTGGAAGTGGCAGGCCTCGTGTGAGTGATGCAACTGTTGATCGTGTTCGAAAATCGTTTCAACGGAGTCCGTCTGAATCAACTCGTCAAGTATCACGTGAACTTCAAATACCGCAAGCAAGTGTGGTGAAGATTCTTCATGAAAGTCTTAGATTACATGCTTACAAAGTGCGAATCGTACAGGCCTTGCAACCGAATGATTTGCTGACACGTGCTGAATTTGCAACTGAGATTCTCAACAAGATTGATGGCGCTAACGATTACTTAAATCGCATATGCTTTACCGATAAATACACCTTTCATGTCAGTGGAATGGTAAATAGGCATAATATCCGTTTATGGGGTTCAGAGTCTCCACTTGCTACTGTTCAGTTACAGCGAAAAAGTGAATGTTTGGTGCGGCCTCATGCATAACAAGGTTTTTGGACCGTTTTTCTTCGAGGAAAAATCCATTATCGCTGACATTTACTTAGACGTTTTGCAATAGTTCATTGCCCCACAGATAGAAGAATATCAATCATGGATACGTTTCCAGCAAGATGGAGTACCACCCTCCTCCCCCTTCCCACTGGGCTTTGACAGTGCGTGATTTCGTGGATGAAACATTTCCGGGTCGGTGGATTGGAAGGAACAGCGTCTTGACTTTTTTTTCTAGGGGCTATATCAAAGACAGTCTTCGTCAGACCAGTTCCTGACGTCTACGAATTGAAGGCTGGGATACAAGCTGCTGTGGGCACTGTGACAGAACACATGTTACGAAACACCTGACGGGAACTGGAATATCGCCTCGACATTCTCCGAGCTACCAAGGGAGCACACGTTGAGATTTAGTAACGAAAGTGGTCTTAAAAAAACTAGTTACACTAACCTATGTAACGGCATCAAATGTAAATTATTATGTCAAACGGTTATTCTGTGCTCACCCTGTATCTTTTAATGTATTATTTTAGTGGCATATTTGAACTGTTGTCAGCATCAGACCCGTAACTTATCAGTTGTGAAACGAACTTCAGTGTCAGTTGAGGGCACTATAAAAATAGTGATCTACACGAAATTAGTCAGAAAAGAGTCCTTAGATTATCCTATAGGGACCTTAGATTGGATCTGTTTTTCAGATGCTGTCTTCATGCTGTCATAATCACAAATAATTAGCTCCTATATGGCTTTCCTCGAGTACTAGAGTGTGGCTCTTCGACAACACTCACAGCTGCCGGTTCCATTTCAGTTTCAACATCTCTCCTTAAAGTATTATGTATGACAAAAATTCGACACTTCTACTGACTGTACTGCATGCTCTCGTCGGGTCAAGTTCTTTCAGTTTGTCTGCTAACTCTTATCATTGGCACTATCCGGAAGGAAAGATTTAGAATTGTCGAATCGATTTTTCTCTTCTGTCCGTTGCGTACATATTTCACAGCCTCCGCGTAAATCCTTCCAAAAGCGCTTCCTTGCTGGAAGGCTTACACCAGCGTCGCACTAGGTGTAATTTACGTGACGCAATTTAAACTGAATAACGACCGCACCGCATCACCCACTCGTTCGAGGGCGTTCCTTCCCACGAATTGTCGCATGCCTGACAAAATGCAGTTGGGGGTATTATTCACTTTTACGAGGTTGTCGGGGAAGATAAAAGGGAAGAACTTTGCTTCAACACCCCACCGTTGCGAAAGCCGGGCGAGAACAATTCAGTGTTAAGTATGAGAAGCTCAAATATTTGTGAAAGTACACAGTATCTGAGTTCGGTTCATACTATTCACTGTGGTGGATGTTATTGCATCTCTGAACTGAAATCGATCAGTGTGTCGGAGTTATTCGAGATATTCCGAGGCAGCACAGCATCGATTCATTTATGCATGACAGTCATAGTGGTCCTACACTACTGCTACTAACCATTAAAATTGCTACACCACGAAGATGACGTGTTACAGACGCGAAATTTAACCGACAGGAAGAAGATGCTGTGATATGCAAATGATTAGGTTTTCAGAGCATTCACACAAGGTTGGCGCCGGTGGCGACACCTACAGCGTGCTGACATGAGGAAAGTTTCCAACCGATTTCTCATACACAAACAGCATAGACCGACGTTGCCTGGTGAAATGTTTTTGTGATGCCTCGTGTAAGGAGGAGAAATGCGTACCATCACGTTTCCGACTTTGATAAACGTCGGATTGTAACCTATCGCGTTTGCGGTTTATCGTATCGCGACATTGCTGCTCGCATTGGTCGAGATCCAATGACTGTTACCAGCATGTGGAATCGGTGGGTTCAGAAGGGTAATACGGAACGCCGTGCTGGATCCCAACGGCCTCGTATCACTAGCAGTCGAGATGAAAGGCATCATACCCGCATGGCTGTAATGGATCGTGCAGCCACGTCTCGATCCCTGAGTCAACAGATGGGGACGTTTGCAATACAACAACCATCTGCACGAACAGTTCGACGACGTTTGCAGCAGCATGGACTATCAGCTCCGAGACCACGGCTGCGGTTACCCTTGACGCTGCATCACAGACAGGAACGCCTGCGATGGTGTACTCAACGACGAACCTGGGTGCACGAATGGCAAAACGTCATTTTTTCGGATGAATCCAGGTTCTGTTTACAGCATCATGATGGTCGCATCCGTGTTTGGCGACATCGCGGTGAACGCACATTGGAAGCGTGTATTCGTCATTGTCATACTGGCATATCACGCGGCGTAATTGTATGGGGTGCCATTGGTTACACGTCTCGGTCACCTCCTGTTCGCATTGACGGCACTCTGAACAGTGGACGTTACATTTCAGATGTGTTACGACTCGTGGCTCTACCCTTCATTCGATCCCTGCGAAACCCTACATTTCAGCAGGATAATGCACGACCGCATATAGCAGGTCCTGTAGGGGCCTTTCTGGATACAGAAAATGTTCGACTGCTGCCCTGGCCAGCACATTCTCCAGATCTCTCACCAATTGAAAATGGTGGCCGAGCAACTGGCTCGTCACAATACGCCAGTCACTACTCTTGATGAACTGTGGTATCGTGTTGAAGCTGCATGGGCAGCTGTACCTGTACACGCCATCCAAGCTCTGTTTGACTCAATGCCCAGGCGTATCAAGGCCAGAGGTAGTTGTTCTGGGTACCTATTTCTCAGGATCTATGCACCCAAATTGCTTGAAAATGTAATCACATGTCAGTTTTAGTATAATATATTTGTCAAATGAATACCCGTTTATCATCTGTATTTCTTTTTGGTGTAGCAATTTTAATCGTCAGTAATGTATAACTGTGTCGTGGAGTCACCTCGTGGACAGAAACTACGAGAGTGGATGTAAGACACTCAGCAACCAGGGCAAAAAGCTCAAGTTTATATTGCCTCTCAGTGAAACACAAAGGAAAGGTTTAACCACAGTCCTAGCGCACAAACACAGTCGAGAAGCGCCTGATTGTTTTTGTTATTCGCTGTACTTTATTAGAGTTCAGTTATTTATTCCCAATGTTAACAATCATCAATCTTCTGCAACAGCCTCCGCTGTGTTGCGTGTTGGATTCTAACTGACGTCCGTCGAGTCAGCTCAGCGTTTGCACGCCCAGCCACCCTGGCGCCGCGGAACCTGCCGGCGAACGAAGCAGCAACTGCCAATCGCGAAGTCGTTCTCGCGCCGGCGCCGGAGTGTATTCGGTCCCACTCCGAACTCTTCGATGACCCATCTGCGATGCACCCGTTGCCGTATTCGTGTGGTCGGTTGATCTGCACCCTACCCCGCGTGGGTTTCAGCACCCGAAGACGCCTGAGTGTTGAACAAGAACGTTGACCCCAAATGCGCCGGTTGCTGGCTTCCACTTTGAGGTCTGGTATTGGCAGCACTCTGCGATGTGCTGCTGTGGGAAGACAATCAGTTTCTCCATCATCAGATGGTAGGCGGCGACCATATGAAGTCATCCGGTAATATATCTTCGGCTAGTTCATAAAGTGTGCTGGTACATCTGGTACATAGACATTAGTATCGTAATCATGGAATCGAACGCTGTTATTGTGAATGCCATCGATTCGAATGTTCAACTCATGGTGAGAGCTGGAGTGTGAGGCTATGACACAACGCTCGGTTCGTAATGACTGAATGTGTCCTCCTGCTACACTCGCTTAACAGGCTGTTAACAGCTGTGCCGGTGCCTTACTATGTGCTCTAATGAAATAGACACAATTTCTTGGTTCACAAGCTGCGACATTGTCGCGAAAAAACTGTGACCCGTATATGCAATAAGTCTCTTTTAATTTACGTCTATGGTCACAACCTTTTTGTTAACAGAGTACCGGTTTCGATCTTTAATGACCATGTAAGTAGGCTGCTTAGGTTTTTTTATTGGCAACGTTACGTAGCGCTCTGTATGAAAATCACTGGCTGTGCTGTGTGCAGTCTGTGGCCAGTTTGCATTGTTGTCCGCCATTGTAGAGTTGGGCAGCTGGATGTGAACAGCGCGTAGCGTTGCACAGTTGGAGGTGAGCCGCCAGCAGTGGTGGATGGGGGGAGAGAAATGGCGGAGTTTTGAAATTTGTAAAAATGGATGTCATGAACTGCTGTATATATTATGATTTTTGATGACTATTAAGGTAAATACATTGTTTGTTCTCTATTAAAATCTTTCATTTGCTAACTATGCCTATCAGTAGTTAGTGCCTTCACTAGTTTGAATCTTTTATTTAGCTGGCAGTAGTGGCACTCGCTGTATTGCAGTAGTTCGAGTAACGAAGATTTTTGGTGAGGTAAGTGATTTGTGAAACGTATAGGTTAATTTAGTCAGGGCCATTCTCTTGTAGGGATTATTGAAAGTCAGATTGCGTTGCGCTAAAAAATATTGTGTGTCAGTTTAAGCACAGTCATGTATAATTTTTCTAAGGGGACGTTTCATATGGCGACCCTGCCAGGATACGAACCTGGAATCTTCTACATTTGTAAGAATGGATGTCATGAACTACTAAATATATTATGACTTTTGAACACTTTTAAGGTAAATACATTGTTTGTTCTCTATCAAAATCTTTCATTTGCTAACTATGCCTATCAGTAGTTAGTGCCTTCAGTAGTTTGAATCTTTTATTTAGCTAGCAGTATTGGCGCTCGCTGTTTTGCAGTAGTTTGAGTAACGAAGATTTTTGTGAGGTAAGTGATTTGTGAAATGTATAGGTTAATTTAGTCAGGGCCATTCTCTTGTAGGGATTATTGAAAGTCAGATAGCGTTGCCCTAAAAAATATTGTGTGTCAGTTTAAGCACAGTCATGTATAATCTTTCTAAGGGGACGTTTCAACAGATTACCAGTTTTGGTCTTTAATGACCATCATCAGATCTGTTTCATAAAAACAAAGTCATTACATTAGGACTTTGTTTTTATGAAACAGATCTGGTGTTGGTCATTAAAGACCGAAACCGGTAATCTGCTAACAAAAAGTTTGTGACCATAGACGTACATTAAAGGAAACTTATTACACTTTCTTGAAACATGCCTTACGAGCTAACGAATATGCTACTCTCGCTTTGTTTGGCTTTCCGTCCTCTTTTCTGCTGAATGCTTATTTCTTACTCGGCAAAAAGTGTCGTCTACCTGACCCACTTGTGATATATTGAAAAGCCCAAGAAACCGGTACATCTTCCTAATATCGTGTAGGGCCCCCGCGAACACGCGTAAGTGCTGCAATGCGACGTGGCATGGACTCGACTAATGTCTGAAGTAGTGCTGGAGGGAACTGAAACCATGAATCCTGCAGGGCTGTCCATAACTCGTAAGAGTACGAGCGGCTGGAGATCTCTTCTGAACAGCACGTTGCAAGGCATCCCAGATATGCTCAATAATATTCATGTCTGGGGAGTTTGTTGGCCAGCGGAAGTGTTTCAACTCAGAAGAGTGTTCCTGGAGCCACTCTGTAGCAATTCTGGAAGATTGGGGTGTCGCATTGTCCTGCAGGAATTGCCCAAGTCGGTCTGAATGCATAATGGACGTGAATGAATGCAGGTGATCGGACAGGAGTCGTATCTATACATATCAGTGGCCCCACACCATTACAGAGCCTTCGCCAGCTTGAACTGTACCCTGCTGACATGCAGGGTCCATGGATTCATGAGGTTATCTCCATACCGTACAGGTCCATCTGCTCGATATATTTTCAAACGACACTCGTCCGACCAGTCATCAACAGTGCTATGTGAGCGATGACGGGCCCAGGCGAGGCGTAAATCTTTGTGTCGTGCAGTCATCAAGGGTTTAGGAGTGGGCCTTTGGCAATGACAGCCTACATCGATGATGTTGAATGATTCGCACGCTTACACTTGTTCGTGGCCCAGCATTGAAATCTACAGCAATTTGCGGAAGGGTTGCATATCTGTCACGTCGAACTATTCTCTTCAGTCGTTGTTGGTCCTGTTCTCTTATCGCAGCGATGTCGGAGATCTGATGTTTTACCGGATTCCTGATATTCACGGTACACTCGTGAAATGGTCGTACGGGAAAATCCCCACTTCATCGCTTCCTCAGAGATGCTGTGTCCCATCGATCGTACGCCGGCTATAACACCACATTCAAACTCACTTAAATCTTGATAACCTGCCATTGTAGCAGCAGTAACCGATCTAACAAATGCGCCAGTCATTGTTGTCTTACATAGGCGTTGCCGACCGCAGCGCCGTATTCAGCCCATTTGCATATCTCTGTATTTGAATACGCATGCTATACCAGTTTCTTTGACGTTTCAGTGGAAAAGTAGATACTGTGAGTCTATGACACAAAGTTCAGTTCGTAATGGCTGAATGTGACCTCCTTGTTCTGCTGCACTCACACTGTTAACTGCTGTGTCGATGCCTCGCTATGTGCTCTTATGAAATAGATGCAGCTTCTTTAAACATGCCTTCATAAGCTAAAGAATATGCTAGTCTCACTTCCTATGGTTTCCCGTCCTCTTTTCTGCCGAATGCTTATTCCTTATTCGGCAGACAGTGCCGTCGACCTGAGCCACTTGTGATACAAGATAGCTCGTTTCCTACTTCCGCCTCTGTGTCTGGCATAATTTGAATTTCTCTGAAGCTATGTGGGGGAGTTTTAATAAATTTTTTTCTGGTTTCTACCCTTTACTATTCTGTGCCATAGTACGTAAGTTCCAAACGAGATTACTTCCAAACGAGATTACCCAAAATAAACCGTTACATGTGTCGCCTAGGTTAATGATATCAACACCAACTTTAAGTTGCTCAATATGTGTCTCTATGTATTACCAAAACCATGCACCCACAAACTGTTATCCAGCTTAAACTTATAGGTTAACCTTTGACTGAACAGAACGTAATTTGAATTGGCCGGCACCTGTCTGAATACAACTTGTCTTTCCTGCACCTGTCTGAATACAACTTGTCTTTAAATTAAATGCGCAACTGAAATAAAACAATAATCTGGCCGTAATCAGAATTTCCACTTCCTTCGCGTCTTGACAACATTGTTACAGATTTCTGGAAAGCACAACAGCAAACAGCACGCAGGCAGCGGCTAAGCAAGATTTCTATTTTTTTAAGAAAATTTCCAAAGAATATTCACATTGTTGCATACCACGTTATGCAATGTGGTAATGCGTAACGATAAACATTCTTTAAACAATGGAATAAGGAGAGTATATATTCCTATGAAATGATATTCAAAGATAACGATTTTAAAGTGAAGTGTATATATTAAAAAAGACAGAGTAAAACTTCGCGTATAACACTTAAAACATTGGTCTGAACAATACTATGCTTAACAGAGTGAACAGTGATTTAAAAAGGGTATAATGTTAAAGAGAATTTCTATAAAAACCAAACCGCTTCTTTTCGCCTATCAATATATACATCATATTCATCCTGGAATTCGCTAGTAGGAAAAGGAAGAGAAGGAAGCGTAGTAGGTGAATATGGATTGGGAGTAAGAAATGAAAGAGGAAGCCGCCTGGTAGAATTTTGCACAGAGCATAACTTAATCATAGCTAACAATTGGTTCAAGAATCATAAAAGAAGGTTGTATACATGGAAGAAGCCTGGAGATACTGAAAGGTCTCAGATGGATTATATAATGGTAAGACAGAGATTCAGGAACCTGGTTTTAAATTGTAAGACATTTCCAGGGGCAGATGTGGACTCTGACCACAATCTATTTGTTATGAACTGCAGATTAAAACTTAAGAAACTGCAAAAAGGTGGGAATTCGAAGAGATGGGACCTAGATAAACTAAAAGAACCAGAGGTTGTAGAGAGCTTCAGGGAGAGCATTAAGGAACGATTGACAAGAATGGGGGAAAGAAATACAGTAGAAAAAGAATGGGTAGCTTTGGGAGATGAAATACTGAAGGTAGCAGAAGATCAAGTAGTTAAAAAGATGAGGGCAAGTAGAAATTCTTGGGTAACACAAGAGATATTGAATTTAATTGATGAAAGGAGAAAATATAAAAATGCAGTAAATGAAGCAAGCAAAAAGGAATACATACGTCTCAAAAATGAGATCGACAGGAGGTGCAAAATGACTAAGCAGGGATGGTTAGAGGCCAAATATAAGGATGTAGAGGCTTATCTCACTAGGGGTAAGATAGATACTGCCTACAGGAAAATTAAAGAGACCTTTGGAGAAAAGAGAACCACTTTTATGAATATCAAGAGCTCAGATGGAAACCCAGTTCTAAGCAAAGAAGGGAATGCAGAAAGGTGGAAGGAGCATATAGAGGGTCTATACAAGGGCGAGGTACTCTATGGCGCCGGCCGAAGTGGCCGCGCGGTTCTGGAGCTGCAGTCTGGAACCGCGAGACCGCTACGGTCGCAGGTTCGAATCCTGCCTCGGGCATGGATGTGTGTGATGTCCTTAGGTTAGTTAGGTTTAACTAGTTCTAAGTTCTAGGGGACTAATGACCTCAGCAAGCAGTTGAGTCCCATAGTGCTCAGAGCCATTTGAACCATTTTTACTCTATGGCAATGTTATGGAAATGGAATAGGATGTAGATGAAGATGAAATGGGAGATATGATACTGCGTGAAGAGTCTGACAGAGCACTGACAGACCCAAGTCGAAACAAGGTCCCGGGAGTAGACAACATTCCATTAGAACTATTGACGGCCTTGGGAGAGCCAGTCCTGACAAAACTCTACCATCTGGTGAGCAAGATATATGAGACAGGCGAAATACCCTCAGACTTCAAGAAGAATATAATAATTCCAATCCCAAAGAAATCACGTGTTGACAGATGTGAAAATTACCGAACTATCAGTTTAATAAGTCACGGCTGCAAAATACTAACGCGAATTCTTTGCAGACGAATGGAAAAACTGGTAGAAGCCGATCTCGGGGAAGATCAGTTTCGATTCCGTAGAAATATTGGAACACGTGAGGCAATACTGACCCTATGACTTATCTTAGAAGACGGATTAAGAAAATGCAAACCTACGTTTCTAGCATTTGTAGACTTTAGAGAAAACTTTTCACAATGTTGACTGGAATACTCTCTTTCAAATTCTGAAGGTGGCAGGGGTAAAATACAGGGAGCGAAAGGCTATTTACAATTTGTACAGAAACAAGATGGCAGTTATAAGAGTCGAGGGACATGAAAGGGAAGCAGTGGTTGGGAAGGGAGTGAGACAGGGTTGTAGCCTATCCCCGATGTTATTCAATCTGTATATTGAGCAAGCAATTAAGGAAACAAAAGAAAAATTCGGAGTAGGTATTAAAATCCATAGAGAAGAAATAAAAACTTTAAGGTTCGCCGATGACATTGTAATTCTGTCAGAGACAGCAAAGGACTTGGAAGGGCAAAAAAAAAAAAAAAATGGCTCTGAGCACTATGGGACTTAACATCTATGGTCATCAGTCCCCTAGAACTTAGAACTACTTAAACCTAACTAACCTAAGGACAGCACACAACACCCAGCCATCACGAGGCAGTGAAAATCCCTGACCCTGCCGGGAATCGAACCCGGGAACCCGGGCATGGGAAGCGAGAACGCTACCGCACGACCACGAGATGCGGGCTTTGGAAGAGCAGCTAAAGGGAATGGACAGTGTCTTGAAGGAGGATATATGTTATGTTATGTTAACTGGGGACCTAGAAACGACGGAGAGGCTTCGTCCCCGCCGCATCCGCAGTGGTCCACAACCCCACGACGACTACCGCAGTCCACTTCACCCCTCCGCCGCCCCACACCGAACCCAGGGTTATTGTGTGGTTCGGCCACCGGTGAACCCCCAGGAAACGTCTCCTACCAGACGAGTGTAACCGCTATGTTTGCGTGGTTGAGTAATGGTGGTGTATAGTATAGCTGAGGCGGAACAAGGGGAACCAGCCCGCATTTGCCGGGGCAGATGGAAAACCGCCTAAAACCATCCACAGACTGCCGGCTCACCGGACCTCGACACAAATCCATCGGGCGGATTCGTGCCGGGGACCAGGCGCTCCTTCCCGCCCGGAAAGTCGTGCGTTAGACCGCACGGCCAACCGGGCGGGCAAGGAGAATATAAGATGAACATCAACAAAAGCAAAACAAGGATAATCGAATGTAGTCGAGTTAACTCGGGTGATGCTGAGGGAATTAGATTAGGAAATGAGACACTTAAAGTAGTAAATGAGTTTTGCTATTTGGGGAGCAAAATAACTGATGATGGTCAAAGTAGAGAGGATATAGGATGTAGACTGTCAATGGCAGAAGAAGAGAAATTTGTTAACATCGAGTATAGATTTAAGTGTCAGGAAGTCGTTTCTGAAAGCATTTGTATGGAGTGTAGTCATGTATGGAAGTGAAACATGGACGATAAATAGTTTGGACAAGAAGAGAATAGAAGCTTTCGAAATGTGGTGCTACAGAAGAATGCTGAAGATAAGATCTGTAGATCACATAACTAATGAGGAGGTATTGAATAGAATTGGGGAGAAGAGGAGTTTGTGGCACAATTTGACTAGAAGATGGGATCGGTTGGTAGAACATGTTCTGAGGCATCAAGGGATCACCAATTTAATATTGGAGGGCAGCGTGGAGGGTAAAACTCGTAGAGGGAGACCAAGAGATGAATACACTAAGCAGATTCAGAAGGATGTAGGGTGCAGTAGGTACTGGGAGATGAAGCAGCTTGCACAGGATAGAGTAGCATGGAGAGCTGCATCAAACCAGTCTCAGGACTGAAGACCACAACAACAACAACAATCCATCCTTGCTGTCCTTCACAATAAATCTTTCTTCATCTACCAGATATCATCACAAATCAACACAGCACTGAATACGTCCGACGGCTACCACACTTCAACTATGAATTTATCAGACTGTGCAGAGGCAAAGACTGTGCCACAACAAGACCAAAGTTTGTTGAGCAGTAACATAACTTGCTCCCTCTCTTACGTGCACCTTAATAACTTACAGAAATCAAAATGACATGCTCACCTTACACAACTAATGAACCACCCTCTGAGACCTTGGAACTTCCAGTGCATCTCCATTGATGTCTCATGGCTGTACACTATTATACAATACTCGCTTTCACGGTGGACATTTGCGTCTATAGTTTGGCATTAGGCTGTGATCCAAGGTATATTACTGTGCCTAGCCTTTAGTCTCCTAATGCTGCAGATCTAGTCAGGGACTATAAGGACTCAGACAGCATTTTCAAACTTAAGCAAGCTCAGCAAACCGAATTGTTTACATGCATCCACGCAACGGTCGGTTCTTGACGTGACCATACTACTGCCCAAGCCTGACGAGAAAGTCTGGGGCGGCACAGAAGTCAAAGCACGTGACACTTCAGGACTTATGACTGCCAGCAGCCTTCTCTGGCAGAAAGAGAATAACCACTTCAGACGATTTTAATAATTCTTAAATTCGCTTTTAAATGCTTGCAAGTTCTCGGTAGCAAACGACAAAGTTAAATGCTTTGGTGGGTATCACTTCATTGACATACTGACTTCCCATAGGCCTTGCACAGAGCTGAGCGTTCGCCAAGTATGGCGGACAAGGCGACTAGTGTTACGTTACAAGTTCGTTGCGGGGCCCTTATCTCTCAGGGACCCTGACCACTGCCTAAGATCGTGGTCGTGCCCTGACGTGTGTTATGGAGTTTGTAATGGGGAACAGTAAGCGCTGTTTGCTTTATTTAGCACTAAGGCCCACCACATGTCTAATGTAAATCCTTCTTTTCTGTGAAAGTTGTTTTTGAGCTTTTGAGTATCTATGGCCTCTCTTTACATCCTGACATGGTAATCATTGGATCTTAACAAAATCATAGTACTGGGAAAACGAATTTGGTAGCTCCCTGGCCCCAGTAATGGCTGAATGGTTACTAGTGAAACACTACTAGTCTAATATTTTAGGGACAATGAAGAACGGTGAGGAAATTATTGAAGAAAATTATATGGGTAGATACTGGACAAACAAAATGTCACGTCCTCTCATACTATTTTAACTAGATGTTCAGAACCTTCAAGGTTAGATGATAACTCTTTGTGGACACCTGACAGGGACGGAAACAGACAACGGACATCGTAGTTCGTCGGCTGTTGAACTTGCGATACAGGGGACCTCTCAGAACCAAAATGTATCTGTCTGCTGTCGACGCCAAAGTCTTGAAACTACTATATATAAACAAACTGACGCCAAAAATGTAATAAATTCAAATTAATAATACATGACCCAATGTTGACCGCCAAAATGTAATGAATTCAAATTAATAATAACATAGGTCTGCGTTGGGCGCCAAAATGTAGTAAATTCAAATGAATAAAGCAGGAAAAATTTACTTATTACAATCACTCACGAATCTTCAATACAAAAAAATCAAAGGTTCGACTTGACTGGGCATTGACACTACTCGTTAAAGGTGCGGTCTCAAAGGCTTGCTGCAGCGACAACAGACCCCGCGGTGAAGTGGGCCGTCTGCTCGATCAGGTACGGAGCGGTACGAGAGAATTTAGTGCCGGCCGAGGTGACCGAGCGGTTCTAGGTGCTACAGTCTGGAACAGCGCGACCGCTACGGTCGCAGGTTCGAATCCTGTCTGGGGCATGGATGTGCGTGATGTCCTTAGGTTAGTTTGGTTTAAGTAGTTCTAAGTTCTAGGGGACTGATGACCTCAGAAGTTAAGTCCCATAGTGCTCAGAGACATTTGAACCATTTTAGAGAATTTAGTACGCAGTCGCCGCTGTTTCCCAAGGCGCGCCCGCAACACTCGCCGCAACGGGATGAAGAGAAGCGCTGCCGAATCGAATCTGACTTTGAACTACATTATTGCAAGAAGAAAGTGACACAGTAATATCACTGCGGCTCTTCAACTTGATGAAGAAGAAGAATATTAACAGTACTTTTGCGGCAGATGGCAGCGAAGGTCGTTATAACATTTGGATTAACAGGAACCTTATAAAAGGCGACGACAAATTTTACGTTAATTTTCGCATATTTTGCACATTACAGAAGAAAAGAGCAACCTATTCAAGAAATCCAACCTTTCAGACGAAAAACTGGCAGTAACGCTTATTTTCTTCTGTAATACACAAATTTTTGTTTAAAATTATTAAAATAATTTTTCTCTTTGTCACATTTCTAACTCTCTCGTTCTGACAACTCGTAACGTTGTAGCACATCATAGAACGCTAAGTAAGAACGAATGTTTCCAGATGGCAATTGAACACCTTCCTGCCACATCCTGTCAGATTTCTCCTTGGAGGTCAAAACAGTGAAACTTTGGAAAATAGTTTTTTATTAACACTCTTCCATATTATTTAGGTAATAGCTTCTGCATAGTACTTAATCTTTGTGATAAAATCCCTTATTTACTCTCTCACCATCGACATGTTCACAGCAACGAAGAGAGAGGGAGTACTTAAAATAAACTGTATCGATTAAAATGGCAAGCTGCTTTTAAGAAACTTACAAAATATAGTAAAATATTAAATGACACTTTAATTTTGTTTTAAAAGGAAATACATTATGCCCCAAGACCACCATTATCAAATAATATCAACCTGTTCTGACACTTTTAAACTTCTGGTTTTTGAGTTTTATATCCATCACTTAATTCCTAAATTCCCTATGCTTTACTGACTCAACAAAGGTTGTTGGGTGGGGTGTTCTCATAGCCATGTCCATGCCCAGTAGAAATAAATTTATATATTCCTTCGTAGGCGCCTGTAGGCGCTTTATTTTAAATTCTGCGGATGCTTTCTCCCTTTCAGTCTGCCTTTTCTCTTCTTTTTTTTTCGAGGGGGAGGTACATCTCTCCTCAGCATTTTCTTCCTCTTACGTAAACTTGTTCAACTGGGACCAAGACCTTTCTTTATTTGCACGGAAGTTGTATGTCCATCCAAAACAGTTAATGGAGCTTGTTTGTACCTCTCTCATATCAGGCTCTCCCAGGTTAAGTGATATGGTCTCTGGAATCAATGTTTGAAACAAAACGGTCGGTCTTTACTCCTTACTGAAAGAGTCGAATAATGGAGACAGATCTGCAACAAAATATTTTCTGTTTCAGTTCGTCAAATGTATCAATATAGTGCTTGCTCAATGTTTAGGGACACACCTAAATTTCGTTGAATCCACATGTGTTATCTAAGTAACAATATTTCAGACAGAGTTTTACATGATGTTATTAGAGGTCTGAATTACGAGTTAAAATTTCACTCGTCTAGTGCTAATACTTTAGGACGTTTAACATTTTTCCGTTTCGTAAACAGAGCTGAAAAAAAATCTTGTTTTACCGACTAAAACGTTTTCCTTCCCTAAAACTGCTAGTCCTCCTGCTGTTAAACTTAAATACCGTTTCATTACACTATATCAGTCACAAGAATAATAACACATCATGGGGAAAAAGTTCCTACTGATTTGGTGACCTCTCAATCAAGATTATTTTAAATTACGCTGTAGGAAAAACTGCAACCAACCACAAACTTTCTTGGCATCATTTTCTTATATCACTAATAGTTTCGGACCTGAGCCCATCGTCGGGTAAAGGAGGGCTTTTCAGGTTGACACAAATGTGAAAGAAGTCAACGCTACCATGTGACGATGGGCTCAGGCCCGAAACTGATAATGGTATAATGATAGCATTGCATAAAAACTTGTGACTGGTTGCAGTGTTTCTACAGTGTAATTTACGAACATAGCTGCCGTGTTCTCCAACAAAAATTGGTAAAATAATAAGCTTATTTCTCCTGGTGAATACGGTAGCGAAATTGGTCATTTTCGCTCCACGACAACTATCGATTGCCAACTCTTATACGAATGTTGACAACGCATTTGTTTTCTCCGTGTCCTGTTTGTAATGGATCAGCAGTCAAAATAAGTCTAACTATTGCCAATCCGGAGTTATCGGTGACTGTGTCACCGAGTTTATCGGGGAAAAATTTTGTTTGAGAGGCGACGAAAAGAGCATTTAGTATCCGTATCATTTCTATGCTGTAATAAAACAACAGGAAAAATTTCATAGGTGTAAGACTAACGGTCATCGCGAAAGGTAACATTTTAGTCAGAAAAACAGCACTTTTTTAGTGTCAGCATTTGTATGATTTATATTCTGTAATAAAACAGCAGTAAAACTTTAATAGCTGCAGGAGTAGCAGTTTTCGAGAAAGGGAACATTTTAGTCAGAAAAACAGTATCTTTTAGCTCTGTTCCATAAAAACACGGGAGAACTGCCGGATATCAGTAACTTCCTGCCACGATATTTCGGCGCAGAGTCTTCTGGCCATCTTCAGGTGAGTGCCACTGTAGTAGTACTGATGGCCAGAAGACTGCGCCGAAATATCGTGGCAGGAAGTTACTGATATCCGGCACTTCTCCCGTGTTTTTATGGAACAATCAGTACGCCGGGAAAGCTTTAAACATCACATCTTTTAGCTCGGTTTATTAAACGGTAATACATTCCATCATTAGAGCTGCAGCAGTGAAATTCTACTGAAAACCCGCAATTAAGACGTCCAATAACATCATATACAACACCGACTGAAGTACTGTTACTTTAGCGACACTTTGGCCTGAACTGAAGTACTGTTACTTTAGCGACATTTTGGCCTGTCAGCAAATTTCCTGCAAGCGCTTTAACAGCCCAAATTTAATTTTCCCGAAGGCAAAGATGCGGAAACTACTGCCAGAGGAAAGCAGTATGCTTCAAATCAAGAAATTTACTTATTCCGTATTGAACTGTACCCAGGGAAGTGTAGTGATGATGCAGAACCCAGTTCTTTGATTTCACTGAGACATTTGATCCTGTTCCAAGTGTTCTTTCTCTTCTATTTCTACGAGATGACTCCCTGATGTTTCCCCATATGTTCTTGAAAGTGTCATTTAAATGCCATGAAATATAGTTATTAAAAATAAAGGCTCACTAGCTTCATTAGCTTTTTTCCAGGTTTTTAGGGGCAAGAGAATCTTTCCAATCTCTAGTATTTTCCTTCCGAATATCTACAGAACACGTCAGCAGAATTGTGGAAGAAATACGTGTTTGCCTACAACTTTTCTCCTGTTTATTTCCAATTCTTTGAACAGAAAAACTTTTGGTACAAGCAAAGCAATTTTCGACCAAATGCCAGTTTTCCAACTGTGACGGTGTTGGAACAGAGCTCCCTTGTATTTACGACGCTTTAAACCTGAAGACACTGTCGGTAAGATACTAACTCAAAGAGTATTACTTTTTATTTGTTTATTTACACGTCAAGTTCCGTAGGACCAAATTGAGGAGCAAATTTCCAAGGTCATGGAACGTGTCAGTACATGAAATTACAACATAAAAGTAATAACAGATAAAAATAAAATGTTTATGAACCGGAAAAAAGTCAATCCGTAAGTTTAAGTAAACGCAATCAACAATACAACAAGAATCAGCTTAATTTTCCAAGAAACTCCTCGACAGAATAGAAGGAAGAAACTCTTCAGTTTCGATTTGAAGCTACAGAAGTCCGATCCAAATGCAGGTTTGATTTCTGCTGAGTATTAACTGAGTGAAAGCTGCTTATTCTTGGGCATAAGCTAATATTGTTAACAAGAAATTACAGTAAGGAATATATATATATTGAGAGGCCAATGTCAAAATTCCAAGACCCGTGAACAGGGGATGACAAGAGGTTCGTGAACTTACACCACTTATTGCTTGAACCGCCCGTTTCTGAGCAAAAAATATCCATTTAGAATGGGAAGAGTTACCCCAAAATACAATACCATACGACATAAGCGAATGAAAATTAGCACAGTAGACTAATTTTCGTGTCGAACGATCACTCACTTCAGATACCGTTTGAATAGTAAAAATGGCAGCGTTAAGTCTTTGAACAAGATCCTGAATGTGGGATTTTCATGACAGTTTACTACCTATCTGAACAACTAGAAATTTGAACTGTTCAGTTTCACTAATCATATTCCCATTCTGTGAAATTAAAACGTCAGGTTTTGTTGAATTGTGTGTTAGAAACTGTAAAAACTGAGTCTTACTGTGATTGAGCCTTAGTTTATTTTCTACAAGCCATGAACTTAGGTCATGAACTGCACTATTTGAAACCGAGCCAATGTTGCACACAGCATCCCTTACTACCAAGCTAGTGTCATCAGCAAACAGAAATATTTTAGTTACCCGTAATACTAGAGGATATATCATTTTTACAAATAAGGAACAGGAGTGGCCCTAACACTGATCCTTGGGGCACCCCCCACTTGACTGCACCCTACTCAGATCCCACATCACAGCCATTCTCAACATTGTGAATAATGACCTTTAGCTGTTGCTAAAGTAAGTGGTGAATCAATTGTGAGCTGCTCCCAGTATTTTGTAATGGTCCAACTTGCTGAACAATATTTTGTGATCAACACAATCAAATGCCTTAGTTAAATCAATAAATATACCTAGCTTTCGAAACCTTTTGTTTAACCCGTCCAGTACCTCACAGAGAAAAGAGAATATAGCATTTTCAGTTATTCAACGACTTGTGAAACCGACCTGTACATTTGATAGCAAATCGTGTGTTATAAAATGATCAATTATTCTTACGTACACAGCCTTTTCAATAACTTTAGCAAACACTGATGGCATACAAATAGGTCTAAAATTGTCTACATTATTCCTTTCTCCCTTTTTATAAAGCGGCTTTACTACTGAGTACTTTAATCGTTTAGGAAACTGACCCTTCCTAAAGGAAAAATTACAAATATGGTTAAATACAGGGCTAATATGTGCAACACAGTACTTTAATATTCTGCTAGGCACTCCATCATATCCATAGAGTCCTTAGTCTTCAGTGATTTAATTATTGACTCAATCTCTCAGAGGAGTATTTCAGACATCAATCTCGGAAAGGCATTTCCCAAGAAAGTTATAGGATCCTCTGTAGAAAATAATTTTTTATTTAATTCATCAGAAATGTTCAGAAAATGATTGTTAAATACTGTACATAAATCTGATTTATCACTAACAGAAATATTTTTACTACAAACTGAGTTTATATCGCCAATCTTGTGCTGCTGACCAGACATTTCCTTCACAACTGACCATATAGTTTTAATTTTATCCTGTGAAGTAGCTATTCTATTTGCATACCACATACTCTTTGCCTTTCTGACAACATTTTGAAGCACCTTACAATACTATTTGTAATGGGCTACTGTAGCTTGATTGTGACTACCTCTAGCATTCTGAAATAATTCCCACTTTGTTCTACATGATATCCTTATCCCACTAGTCAGCCATCCAGGCTGTCTATTACTGCTAGTATCCCATTTAAAACGTTCTAATGGAAAGCAACTCTCAAAGAGCATGAGAAATGTGTTAAGGAAAGAATTATATTTATCATCTACGTTATTGGCACTATAAACATTCTGCCACTTTTGTTAAAAAACTCTCAGTAGCTGTTCGATTAACTTTCCTACATAGTTTGTAATTATATGTGACATTTGTTTGAGTACAAAAGCCTTTTAGTGTTAAAATTTGTGCATAATAATTTGAAAAGCCATTCACCCTTTTAGAAACAGACTGCCTATCTAGTGATGAAGAATGCAAAAAAAAAAATTGTCTATGGTTGTGCTACTGTTCCCCTCACCCTAGTTGGAAAAAAACATAGTCTGCATGAGATCATATTGTCGCAGAAGACGTGAGGATCGTGAGTTCAAAACTCACCTGGACTGTACAACTTTAATTTCTATATTCGGTTCGAGTACATTGAAGTATCCACAAATGTCAAGAATCATCGTACTGGAATGTTCTGTAGCTGTATATATACTGCATATGTTCTGGCCGGAGGCAGTTCGCTCCGCGCTCTTGTATGTGCCAGTGCTGCATAAACCTTCGTTAAGTGAAGTTAGTGCTCGTCATTCATCTAATTACACCTTCTTCTACGTGACAATATGAATTTTGGAGATCTAACAACATCCTTTTTCCTGTACCATCATATACAAAATTTATATTGAAGTCATCACATATAACTAATTTCTGATACTTCCTACAAAGTGAATCAAGAACCCTCTCTAGCTTGAGCAGAAATGCTCTGAAGTCACAGTTAGGGAACCTATAAACAATAACAATTAGAAGTTTAGTTTTATTAAATTCGACTGCCCCTGCACAACATTCAAATATCTGTTCCCTGCAGTGCCGTGATACGCCTATGGACTCGAATGGAATACTGTTTTTTACGTACATAGCCACTCCCTCACCCTGCAAGGAACTCCTTGAAAAACACCTAGATAATCTGCATCCTGGTAAAGGAAGCCTCCGGATTGTCAGATTATTTCTGTGAGTGTCTCACTGCAGTTTCCATTGTGTGGACACCATGCGACAACACTGGGCAGAGCGCCTGGGTCGCGCGGCTTCCGCTGCACCGCTGGTCTCTGGTGTAGACGCGCGCCGCAGCCCAAACTCGAACTGCGCATCCGCGAACAGGCAGCCCCTTTGGACTCGGAGGTTCCTGTCGCTGCCGCAAGCCGCTGTCGCTCCTTGGACAACGCACCTGAAATGGTCATGTAGGGGAAGGGTTTATCTCACAGCACAACAGAGTCGGTGACACTTGTAGCCACGTTGCATCGTTCTCTTGACACTTCTCTCGTGGTCTCGTGTTGCCACTGGTTGACAGCTGGCAGTTTTTATTTATCTTCACGTACGGTGGCTTCGGGACGACACTCAGGCAGCGTAACTCATCTGTCATTCTGCTTAACCGCTCTCCAGGTAAAGCAACCACTCAGCAGCCGACACAGCGTTATTGTCCTCGGCGAAAGAGTTATTCGTTGGCTTGGATGCTTTAAGATTCGAGCATCGGATTGCAAAAAAGACCATCCAACATGGAATGGAAAATTAGGATGACACTGTAACGTTCCCTGGCAAACTCACACTATTAATAAACTAAAATTAAATTGTACCAAATACGCCGCTATGAAGCAATTTGTATATACTGTAATTATTTAACAAAAAATTATTATTTAATTTTGTGTAAAGGACATTCGTTATTATTATAATATTTTCTGTAGTAATATTCTCGATGTATTTAGGATGGTAATATTTCTATACTCATAATGTAATTGCGAAATGTGTCAATATCTGCGATAGCAAAAATGTAAAATTCAGCCACAGAGGAAAATAATGTTGTAAGATTACAAAGAGATGTTAATGGTCAGCAGTAGTATAAAAGCACCACGTAGTGTGTATTCTTTGTCGTCTCCCTGTAGAGCTGAAAGTGAGAGGAACCTGTGACGTAGCATTTTATGAATGGGTAGACTTCTTTTGTCTGTATCTAGATTTAGCCGCCATTAGAGGAGAAATTACGAACTAATGTAAGTTGAATTATTGTTGTGGTCTAAATACATCATAATTTATCAAAAGTGTGTATTACTAATGTAAATTAGCTTGCCTATGTCATCTATAATATTTCTTTAAAGAGTTTTCAGCATTTTTAGCGGTGTTGCCGGGCTGTGCCGCGACCGAACGATTTGCAGCGGCGGCACATTTAAAAAATTGTTCCGCCAAGAAAAATTAACCAAACCCGTAAATCGGGAGCAGATAAAAATTAGCAGTGAATTAAGAAAATGTTTTTCTTTTACAGCGATCCAGAGACTGACGGAATTTATTACTAGTTTCACATTTGTGCATTCATAGGCGGATAGTTAACGTTGAAATTTAACAATTTGTTGGTTCTTCCAAATAACTTAAATGTATAGTGAAGTGTGTTTTATCAATGATAATTAAACGTTCAGGTCGGCTTGGCAATATTTAACCATTTTCTGCTAATAGAGACAGTCTTGTGTTCCATAGCTAACGCCGGGAAAGAATTCAGTAAATATTTTTTAAAAAAAACCACTGCATTTAGAAATTGTGTGCCAAGGCCGAATTATATAAAGGATTTAATTCTCAACTAAATATTCTTAATCAGTTAATATGAATTCACGTAATTTTAAATGTACTTAATTCTGTGTAAATGAATTTTTATTACCACACGTAAATAAGAGGTTCTACAACAAAGTTCGTACGTACAGAAGGAAAGAAAGGCTAATTAACTAAAAACAAATTTAAAGAAAAGGGTAACTGTTGATTATATGATTATGATGATTATTTTATTTTTCTTTTTAATGAAATTTCATTAAAACACAGAGCGACAGCAAACTTTTGAATGAATTCAGAGATCAGACTCAGAGTCTGAAAACCGAGTTGGGAAACAGACCGACATGCCCAGGAAGGTAAAGTCAGAACACTCCATGCAAAACAGTATTCCAGTCATTTAGTATGACTCCTGAGAGTGTCCTGAAAGGATCTCCAGTGCGACTAGCTGCGTGGAGTGGCCGCGAGGTTTGAGGCGCCATGTCACTGGTTGGTCGGTCCCTCCCGCCGGAGGTTCGAGTCCTCCGTCTGGCATGGGTGTGTGTGTTGCTCTTAGCGTAAGTTAGTTTCAGTAGTGTGTAAGTCTAGAGACCGATGACCTCAGCAGTTTGGTCCCTTAGGTATTCACAAACATTTGAACATTTTCCAATGCGACTCTCGAATCACCTCACAAGGAAACATCTCTAACAAGACCTCATATTCTGAGGAGAAAAAAGTACGCTTGCAGGAAATTAGCCCTATCAATCGGTTCCGAGTGAAAATCTGGGTCATAATTCTCGTAATATTCAGTTATGACCTTCTGAATGTACAGCTTTTTTTCTTCGTGTGCACCTGTTGTTTGAGACTCGATCCGCCACACTGCAGCCTGATGGAGCACGAAGTTCTGTACGGCGGAACGTTCGCGAGATGTTGAAAGCGAGGGGAGAGGAGAGAGGAAGGGATCGCTCTTACCCAACGTATTTTGAATCTTGTTCGAGAACACAAGTCATTCTACGTGAAAAATAGGTAAGTGATATGAGTATGTAACACCTAAGCCTCAAGCACACATACACAGATCAGCCAGAACATTATGAACACCTACCCAATAGCCGGTATGTCCAACGTTGTCACGGATAACAGTGGCGACGCGTAGTCGCGTGGAAGCAATGAGGCCTTTCTAGGTCGCTGGTGGTAACTGGCACCACATGTGCACATACAAGTCACCCAATCCCCGTAAATGCCGGCGAAGGGGGCGACGAGGTCTGACGCCACGTTCAGTGACATCCCAGATGTGTTTATCGGGTTCAGATCTGGCGAGCTTCGGGGCCATCACATCAGTTGGAAATCTCCACTGTGTTTCTCGAACTACTCCATCCCACCCATGGCCTTGTGACATGGAGCATTATCTTTGCAAAAACAGACATAATGTCTGCAGGGATACCGCGATCACTTTTTTTTATGCAATGTTACTTATAATCCGTCTTGACTGCAAAATATTTATCCACATAACCGGTTTCGGTTCCTCTAGAACCGTATTCAGATCTGCAAATTTCGGTTACAGGAGTAACCCCTCCACACTCAGCAACCTTCACATGCTGCTGAGTGTCGACGGAACACTCCTGTAACCGAAATTTGCAGATCTGAATACGGTTCTAGAGGAACCGAAACCGGTTATGTGAATAAATATTTTGCAATCAGGACGGATTATAAGTAACAGCGCATTATCTTGTTGAAAAACGCCACTGCCGTCGGGAAACCTGATCGTCATGAAAGGGTATACGTGGTCTGCTACCAGTGTACGATACTCTTTTGCCGTCACGGTGCGTTGCAGAAGCTCCACTGGGCCCGTTGAGGCCAACATGAATGTGTTGTTGTTGTGTTTGGGTGAGGAGACCAGACAGCGAAGTCAGCGGTCTCATCGGATTAGGAAAGAATGGGGAAGGAAGTCGACCGTGCACTTTCGAAAGAACCATC
The DNA here is from genome assembly GCF_023864345.2 of Schistocerca serialis cubense. NCBI lineage: Eukaryota > Metazoa > Arthropoda > Insecta > Orthoptera > Acrididae > Schistocerca > Schistocerca serialis. Next base: position 30,239,857 of record NC_064646.1, read on the forward strand.
CCGGCATTTGCCTGGAACGATTTAGGAAAATCGCGAAAAACCTAAATCAGGATGGGCGGACACGGGATTGTACCGTCGTCCTCCCGAATGCGAGTCCAGTGTGCTAGCCGCTGCGCCACCTCGCTCGGTACGTGAATGTCACAGAGCATAATGGAACTGCCGCCAGCTTGTTTCCGTCCCGCAGTTCTGGTGCCAAGGAGCTGTTCTCCTGGAAGCCGACGGATTCGCGTCCTCCCATCGGCATGATGAGGAAGGTATCGGGATGCATCAGACCAAACAGCGCTCTGCTACTGCGCCAACGTTTGTCCCGATGCTCACCTGCCCATCAGTCTTAGCTGCCGATGTCGCGGTGTTAACATTGGCGTATGTATGGGTCGTCGGCTGCAGAGGCCTATCGTTGGGAGTATTCGGTGCAGTCTGTGTTCAGACACATTTGTACTCTGCCCACCATTAACGCCTGATGTTAGTTCGCCGCCTGTCCTGTTTTACCAGTCCGCCCAATCTACGACGTCTGACATCTGTAACGAGGGGCGGTCGCCCAACCCCACAACGTCCGGACGTGGTTTCACCTTGTCTTCGCCACATGCTGAAGACACTCACCACAGCACTCCTCAAACATCCGACAAGTCGTCCAGGCCGGCCGCTGTGGCCCAGTGGTTCTAGGCGCTTCAGTATGGCACCGCGCGACCGCTACGGTCGCAGGTTCGAATCCTGCCTCGGGCATGGATGTGTGTGACGTCCTTAGGTTAGTTAGGTTTAAGTAGTTCTAAGTTCTAGGGGACTGATGACCTCAGATGTTAAGTCCCATAGTGCTCAGAGCCATCTGAACCATTTGACTAGTATTAGCACGCAATCTGACTGCATAAAATAAAAATAAAGAATGACAAGGAATTTCCATTAACACAATTGATTAATTAAGCCCCCTGCAACTATAAAAGCTACGAAATAACAAAGCACAAGTGTAACTGTTCTGTTGTGTGTGGTAGTGTGACTCAACGTACATGTATCTGGCTAGGTTCTTTCTCAATACGACAAAATATTTTAAACACCGTTTACAGTGAACTAATTGAAAAACCAGAAATACTATAACTGCACATAAAAACCAGAATTACAACTCTAATAAATGAACACGAGCCAGATGCTTTGTTGACTGTACCTGTGAGCAAGAGGGATTGTTATTAAAGAAAACTGTAATACCTTTTTACCTCATTATATATTGACGAAATATTCCATTACACCAGCATCATAAATCAAAAGCCCATCTCCTTTCTCAAATATATTCTGACAATTGCATCTTCTTCCATCTATACATTACACCAACCGAACAGTACAACATTTCAGTCAACACTCAGATCGTCTACTCTCTCGCCCAACAGAACAACGACTGCTCACGACATCCTCTGAACTACTACCGCGCCAGTGGAGGCGGCGGAATGATTTTCTTTGGCGCAATCTCTGGCGCTGTGACTCAGTGTAGCCACCTTTCAACCTCACAAAGCTCTCCGCCCACTGAGCTCTCCGGTCTGCCACTGCTCGACACTTTTGTTCATCTTCCCCCCACCTCTGTCGTTCAGGGCGCAGATTTTCATATCGTATCGTCTTTTCCACTCGCGTCCTCAATTTGTAATGTCACCCAATGAGCAAGAGCTACAAGGTAACCACGCATACCAGTCTTTATAACAGAAAGCCAAACTTTCGTATATTGCTCCAAAACGTCCCTGTGCGTCGGGTGGTGTAAATTACGGGCTTGTTCGACCGTTTCTTGAGTACTGTTCATCAATCTGGTATTCTTGTCAGGTAGCACTGACAGAAGAGATAGAGAAGATCCAACGAAGAGCGGCGAGTTTCGTCACAGGACCGTTTGGTCGCCTCGGGAGCGTTAGAGAGACGCTCAACAAACTCTAGTGGTAGATGCTACGAGGGAGGCGTTATGCATCACTGACACGTTTGCTGTTGAAGTTTCGAGAGAGTACTTTCCAAGAAAAGTCGGACAACATACACTCACGGATTCTACACAATTCGATTCTACACAAAGTACGCGAAAGAACTTGCCCGCCTTCTAACAGCCTTGTACCGCAAGTCTCTAGAGGAACGGAAGGTTCCAAATGATTGGAAAAGTAGTCCCAGTTTTCAAGAAGGGTAATCGAGCAGATGCGCAAAACTATAGGCCTATATCTCTGACAGCGATCTGTTGCAGAATCTTAGAACATGTTTTTCGCTCGCGTATCATGTCATTTCTGGAAACCCAGACTCTACTCTGTAGGAGTCAACAGGGATTCCGGAAACAGCGATCGTGTGAGACCCAACTCGCTTTATTTGTTCATGAGACCCAGAAAATAAAATGTTCGATATAGGCTCCCAGGCAGATGCCATTTTCCTCGACTTCCGGAAGGCGTTCGATACAGTTCCGCACTGTCGCCTGATAAACAAAGTAAGTGCTACGGAATATCAGACCAGCTGTGTGGCTGGAGTGAGGTGTTTTTAGCAAACAGAACACAGCATGTTGCTCTCAATGGAGAGACGTCTACAGACGTTAAAAGTAACCTCTGGCGTGCCAACAGGGGAGTGTTACGGGACCACTACTTTTCACAATATTTATAAATGACCTAGTAGATAGTGTCGGAAGTTCCATGCGGCTTTTCGTCGATTATGCTGTAGCACACAGAGAAGTTGCAGCATTAGAAAATTACAGCGAAATGCAGAAAGATCTGCAGCGGATAGGCACTTGGTGCAGGGAGTGGTAACTGACCCTTAACGTAGACAAATGTAAGGTACTGCGAATATGTAGAGAGATGAACCCCTTATTGTACGATTATATGATAGCGGAACAAACTCTGGTAGCAGTTACTTGTGTAAATTATCTGGGAGTATGCGTATGGAACGATTTGAAGTGGAATGATCATATAAAATTAATTGTTGGTAAGGCGGGTGCCAGGTTGAGATTCATTGGGAGAGTCCTTAGAAAATGTAGTCCATCAACAAAGGAGGTGGCTTACAAAACACTCGTTCGACCTATACTTGAGTATTGCTCATCAGTGTGGGACCCGTACCAGGTCGGGTTGACAGAGGAGATAGAGAAGATCCAAAGAAGAGCGGCGCGTTTCGTCACAGGGTTATTTGGTATGCGTGATAGCGTTACGGAGATGTTTAGCAAAATCAAGTGGCAGACTCTGCAAGAGAGGCGCTCTGCATCGCGGTGTATCTTGCTCGCCAGGTTTAGAGAGGGTGCGTTTCTGGATGAGGTATCGAATATATTGCTTCCCCCTACTTATACCTCCCGAGGAGATCACGAATGTAAAATTAGAGAGATTAGAGCGCGCACGGAGGCTTTCCGGCAGTCGTTCTTCCCGCGAACCATACGCGACTGGAACAGGAAAGGGAGGTAATGACAGTGGCACGTAAAGTGCCCTCCGCCACACACCGTTGGGTGGCTTGCGGAGTATAAATGTAGATGTAAAAAAAAAAAAGTCTCGACACCGAGAAGCAGATGTGCGACATAAACGAAAGTTGGTATACGCGTTTCTACATCTGAAAGATTATGTCTGTTCAAATTTCACGCCAGTTGCTTAAGAGGGGCGTTAATAGCGCCACTATGAAGATGCAAATCAGGTTTGCTTCACGCTGTAACCGTTGTGATCGTTAGTTACCTTTGAGACTGAACTGGTGAGTTGACGTTTGTCAAGAATGCCTGTAAGACGACAAGTACGCCATTATGTTTGAACGATGTTGTGTAATAGGGGTACGAGAAGCTGGATGTTCCTTCTGCGATACTGCTGAAAGACGTGCCAGGAATGTAGCCGCTGTAAATGATTGCTAGCAACGGTGGCCACGAGAATGTACGGTCGCAAGAAGACCGGGCTCTGGACGACCACGTGGTACTGTCGAGAGGGAAGACCGCCGTATTCTGCATATGACTCTGCCACATCGTACTGAATCTGCAGCAGCAATTTGAGCAGCAGTTGGCAACGAACTGTTACAGATCGGATACTTGGACAGCTCTGAGCCAGGCGCCGTCTACTGTGCATTCCACTAATCCCGAACCACCGTCAATTGCGACTTCAATGGTGTCAAGCGAGAGCTCACTGGACGGTAGGGTGGAGGTCTGTTGTGTTTTCTGATGAGGGCTGGTTCTGCCCCGGTGCCAGTGATGGCCGTGTGTTGGTTAGGAGGCCAGGTAACTTTCCTGCGTGCTAGAGCTGCGCCTAGAGTTATGGTCTGGGATTCGATTTCGTATGACAGCAAGAGCATTCTTGTGGTTATCCCACGCACTGTAACATTATGTGATTGCCTTATCATTTTAAATCATTCACTAATCGAGCAGTCGCTCGGCAACAGCTACAGTTAGCAAATAATGTTGCGAGAATGTAAAAGGTGAACCACCTGTGACGTAACTTGTTTATTGTCGAAGCGCCGTCAGAGATGCTGTGAGTTACTGACTTTGAAAACCGCGGCGCGAAAAACGGACAGAAGAAGAACACTTTTTTACACATTTTTTTTTGATGTACGAGATATTCTCAATGAACAGTTACTCATTCTTCTCTTGTCTCCTGTAACTTGTGTCGGACGCGCATGTCTTGCGGCCGTATTATTATCGTTAAAAATAATATTGTTCTAGTGTAAAGTAAATGTGTAATACTAAAAGTGCCTGGCAGTAGATTTATTGTGCGACGTGTATGTGAAAACGTCAAAGGAATTGTTTTCATTACGAGAAGTGCCAGTCAAAACGGCATCCATGTTAAATCCTTCATTGCAGTGTAAGTTCGTCAAATTCAGATTTAAACGGAACTGGTGTGTGGACTATTTATTTGATATAGAATCTATATCTCACTCCTTCATGAAGTTATTTAATTTTCTTTATGTTTCTGCCAAATAGAGAGTTCACAGTCACGAATTCTTTCGTCGAAATCGGACGGAAGTTGTATGCGGCGAAATATTTTCTCCGCGCCATATTCTATTGGTAAATGCATGATAAACTACGGTCCCTTAGGAAATTCATGTTGAGCTATCCAAAAATAATTATATTTTGAATAGGCATTTACTCTCTTCCGCAATGCAACTTCCGACTGATCAGACGATCCAACAAGAAACAGCCGCACACGGTCGGCGTTCGCAAATATGTTTCCACCGCTGATTATAGCTATATGTTACAGCACAAAAGTAATCATATTGTTATAATTAGCGGCTACGAACGGGGACATTTATAACTGTATGTTTATGTATACACATTACGTAAACATATCGTTATAGCACCCAGACTACAGATTTGTGTGATTCGACCTGTTGTGCTGCCATTCGTGATCAGCATTCCCGGGGAATGTTTTCCAACAGGATAACCCTTGTCCACATAACGCAGTTTTAACCCAACACGCTCTGCAGAGTGTCGACATGTTGCCGTGGCCTGCTCGATCACCAGACCGTGTCGAATTGAGCACGTATGGGACATCATCGGATCACAACTACGGCGTCATCCACAAACAGCATTAACCGTCCCTGCGTTGACCGCCCGAGTGCAGTAGGCTTGGAATTCCATCCCACAAACTGACATCCAACACCTGTACAACACAATGCACGAACCTTTACGTGCTTGAATTCAACATCCTGGCGCTTACACCTGGCGCTGTACACTGTACTAGCATCTCACATCTGCACTGGCCTATCTCGCGCTTACATTAACCCGTGATCTTGCAATGTTACTCACTTAAATATGTTACCCAGACAATATACTCTCGCAATTTCATTATTCTACATTAATTGTTTTTTAGGTGTTGCGCTTTTTCCCGCCTTACTTCCCTCATACATCTCGTGAAATGACCACGACGAGAAAATTCGAGAAATTAGAGCTTGTAGAGAGGAATATCGACAATCGTTCTTGCCACGCGCCATTCGCGAGTGGAACGAGGAACGGGAGAGCATTTAGTGCTACCAGAAGTACCCTCTGCCACGCACCGCAAGGTGGCTGGCGGAGTACTGATGTAGATGTAGATACGAGAACTCCAGCGACGTTCTCACCCCGCCTCATTTCAGGACACCTGCCACTGTTTCTTCGTGTGCCTGAGTCACTGAGATGGCTGCAACTCAACAACACAGCCGTTTGTTCATTACCGGAAGGGCTTTGAGCTCTCACTCAGATGCCTCAGGAACTTAGAAGTTAGCGGCGTTCTTCAACTGCCACTCCCTGAATGGTACACCCCTCTCAGGCCGAAGTACTTCATTTAAACCGTACCAGTTCATCTTCTGAGACTCGCGGTCCCCTGTCGTCAATTAACTGGAACCCTTTTGTACAGAGCGTCAGCTTGCACAGCATTACACCGCAAACTTCCTTGTTGCAGACTATAAGGTCGTGGGGTGAGGGTTTAGCTGCGCCATGAGACGTTATAGTACTATGGGAAACTGTTTTCATACAATTCTACCAGTCACATTAGCTTCACGGCAAGAGTCACTGCTGGGATACGTCCCAGAATGAGAAAATAAGTCTGCAAAAGCATACTTTTATTGAGATCCTCTTTAACCAATCAGTTTAACACAACACATCTAATAACTTGTGTACAGCGGCAGATGCTCTTAGACTAAAAGCACGATGTGCTGAACATGCTAAATGTGACGTCTATTGATGCAGCTAATGGTTTTATAAAAGCACCGGCCAACATGACCGGTAGTCAGCCGTGGTTGTCAAAAATGGCTAAGCCAGAGCCTATACATTTGCACTTCCCAGAAGGAAAGTAATCAAATCTGAGAGGTCAATTGAAGAAGTATCTGAAACCGGTAATGATTTGTTTTAAATAATATTCTTAAGACATACTTGTGGGTGGGTGCTGTTTTAAATTATAAGCCTTACAATCCAATTATCTTATCTACAGACCGCGAAATGACTTCCTTAGGGGTACTGCTGTTAGGAGTGTGACACATTTTTGCCCATTGTTCAAGATTGATATTATTTAATTACATACTGCCAACAGCATCATTTAGTACTGACAAATTATACAATTTCAGAAAAAAACGGATGATTTATTTAAGAGAATGGGCTTCACAAATTGAGCAAGTCAGTAACGAGCTGGTCCACATTTGCCTCTTATACTACCAGTTATTGAACTTGACATTCATTGACAGAATCCTCTTGAGCGACATAGGGCGAAATTCTGTCCACTTCACGCGAATTGACGCATGGTGCAGGGAATGACTATTGAATCTCAATGTAGACAACTGTAATGTGCTGCGAATGCATAGGAAGAAAGATCCTTTATCATTTAGCTACAGTATAGCCCCCCCCCCCCCCCCCCATGAACCATGGACCTTGCCGTTGGTGGGGAGGCTTGCGTGCCTCAGCGATACAGATAGCCGTACCGTAGGTGCAACCACAACGGAGGGGTATCTGTTGAGAGGCCAGACAAACGTGTGGTTCCTGAAGAGGGCAGCAGCCTTTTCAGTAGTTGCAAGAGCAATAGTCTGGATGATTGACTGATCTGGCCTTGTAACAATAACCAAAACGGCCTTGCTGTGCTGGTACTGCGAACGGCTGAAAGCAAGGGGAAACTACAGCCGTAATTTTTCCCGAGGGCATGCAGCTTTACTGTATGATTACATAATGATGGCGTCCTCTTGGGTAAAATATTCCGGAGGTAAAATAGTCCCCCATTCGGATCTCCGGGCGGGGACTACTCAAGAGGATGTCGTTATCAGGAGAAAGAAAACTGGCGTTCTACGGATCGGAGCGTGGAATGTCAGATCCCTTAATCGGGCAGGTAGGTTAGAAAATTTAAAAAGGGAAATGGATAGGTTGAAGTTAGATATAGTGGGAATTAGTGAAGTTCGGTGGCAGGAGGAACAAGACTTCTGGTCAGGTGACTACAGGGTTATAAACACAAAATCAAATAGGGGTAATGCAGGAGTAGGTTTAATAATGAATAGGAAAATAGGAATGCGGGTAAGCTACTACAAACAGCATAGTGAACGCATTATTGTGGCCAAGATAGATACGAAGCCCACACCTACTACAGTAGTACAAGTTTATATGCCAACTAGCTCTGCAGATGACGAAGAAATTGAAGAAATGTATGATGAAATAAAAGAAATTATTCAGATTGTGAAGGGAGACGAAAATTTAATAGTCATGGGTGACTGGAATTCGAGTGTAGGAAAAGGGAGAGAAGGAAACATAGTAGGTGAATATGGATTGGGGGAAAGAAATGAAAGAGGAAGCCGCCTGGTAGAATTTTGCACAGAGCACAACATAATCATAACTAACACTTGGTTTAAGAATCATGAAAGAAGGTTGTATACATGGAAGAACCCTGGAGATACTAAAAGGTATCAGATAGATTATATAATGGTAAGACAGAGATTTAGGAACCAGGTTTTAAATTGTAAGACATTTCCAGGGGCAGATGTGGACTCTGACCACAATCTATTGGTTATGACCTGTAGATTAAAACTGAAGAAACTGCAAAAAGGTGGGAATTTAAGGAGATGGGACCTGGATAAACTAAAAGAACCAGAGGTTGTACAGAGATTCAGGGAGAGCATAAGGGAGCAAATGACAGGAATGGGGGAAATAAATAAAGTAGAAGAAGAATGGGTAGCTTTGAGGGATGAAGTAGTGAAGGCAGCAGAGGATCAAGTAGGTAAAAAGACGAGGGCTAGTAGAAATCCTTGGGTAACAGAAGAAATATTGAATTTAATTGATGAAAGGAGAAAATATAAAAATGCAGTAAGTGAAACAGGCAAAAAGGAATACAAACGTCTCAAAAATGATATCGACAGGAAGTGCAAAATGGCTAAGCACGGATGGCTAGAGGACAAATGTAAGGATGTAGAGGCCTATCTCACTAGGGGTAAGATAGATACCGCCTACAGGAAAATTAAAGAGACCTTTGGAGATAAGAGAAACGACTTGTATGAATATCAAGAGCTCAGATGGAAACCCAGTTCTAAGCAAAGAAGGGAAAGCAGAAAGGTGGAAGGAGTATATAGAGGGTCTATACAAGGGCGATGTACTTGAGGACAATATTATGGAAATGGAAGAGGATGTAGATGAAGATGAAATGGGAGATACGATACTGCGTGAAGAGTTTGACAGAGCACTGAAAGACCTGAGTCGAAACAAGGCCCCCGGAGTAGACAATATTCCATTGGAACTACTGACGGCCGTGGGAGAGCCAGTCCTGACAAAACTCTACCATCTGGTGAGCAAGATGTATGAAACAGGCGAAATACCCTCAGACTTCAAGAAGAATATAATAATTCCAATCCCAAAGAAAGCAGGTGTTGACAGATGTGAAAATTACCGAACTATCAGCTTAATAAGTCACAGCTGCAAAATACTAACACGAATTCTTTACAGACGAATGGAAAAACTAGTAGAAGCCAACCTCGGGGAAGATCAGTTTGGATTCCGTAGAAACACTGGAACACGTGAGGCAATACTGACCTTACGACTTATCTTAGAAGAAAGATTAAGGAAAGGCAAACCTACGTTTCTAGCATTTGTAGACTTAGAGAAAGCTTTTGACAATGTTGACTGGAATACTCTCTTTCAAATTCTAAAGGTGGCAGGGGTAAAATACAGGGAGCGAAAGGCTATTTACAATTTGTACAGAAACCAGATGGCAATTATAAGAGTCGAGGGACATGAAAGGGAAGCAGTGGTTGGGAAGGGAGTAAGACAGGATTGTAGCCTGTCCCCGATGTTGTTCAATCTGTATATTGCGCAAGCAGTAAAGGAAACAAAAGAAAAATTCGGAGTGGGTATTAAAATTCATGGAGAAGAAATAAAAACTTTGAGGTTCGCCGATGACATTGTAATTCTGTCAGAGACAGCAAAGGACTTGGAAGAGCAGTTGAATGGAATGGACAGTGTCTTGAAAGGAGGATATAAGATGAACATCAACAAAAGCAAAACAAGGATAATGGAATGTAGTCTAATTAAGTCGGGTGATGCTGAGGGAATTAGATTAGGAAATGAGGCACTTAAAGTAGTAAAGGAGTTTTGCTATTTGGGGAGCAAAATAACTGATGATGGTCGAAGTAGAGAGGATATAAAATGTAGGCTGGCAATGGCGAGGAAAGCGTTTCTGAAGAAGAGAAATTTGTTAACATCCAGTATTGATTTAAGTGTCAGGAATTCATTTCTGAAAGTATTCGTATGGAGTATAGCCATGTATGGAAGTGAAACATGGACGATAAATAGTTTGGACAAGAAGAGAATAGAAGCTTTCGAAATGTGGTGCTACAGAAGAATGCTGAAGATTAGATGGGTAGATCACATAACTAATGAGGAAGTATTGAATAGGATTGGGGAGAAGAGAAGTTTGTGGCACAACTTGACCAGAAGAAGGGATCGGTTGGTAGGACATGTTCTGAGGCATCAAGGGATCACCAATTTAGTATTGGAGGGCAGCGTGGAGGGTAAAAATCGTAGGGGGAGACCAAGAGATGAATACACTAAGCAGATTCAGAAGGATGTAGGTTGCAGTAAGTACTGGGAGATGAAAAAGCTTGCACAGGATAGAGTAGCATGGAGAGCTGCATCAAACCAGTCTCAGGACTGAAGACCACAACAACAACAACTACAGTATAGCAGGTCAGCAGCTGGAAGCAGTTAATTCCATAAATTATCAGGGAGTAGGCATTAGGAGTGATTTAAAATGGAATGACCAAATAAAGTTGATCGTCGGTAAAGCAGATGCCAGACTGAGATTCACTGGAACAATCCTAAGGAAATGCAGTCCGGAAACAAAGGAGGTAGGTTACAGTACACTTGTTCGCCCACTGCTTGAATACTGCTCACCGGTGTGGGGTCCGTACCAGATAGGGTTGATAGAAGAGATAGAGAGGATCCAACGGAGAGCAGCGTGCTTCGTTACAGGATCATTTAGTAATCGCGAAAGCGTTACGGAGATGACAGATAAACTGCAGTGGAAGACTCTGCAAGAAAGACGCTCAGTAGCTCGGTACGGGCTTTTGTTGAAGTTTGAAGAACATAAAAATGGTTCAAATGGCTCTGAGCACTATGGGACTCAACTTCTAAGGTCATCAGTCCCCTAGAACTTAGAACTACTTAAATCTAACTAACCTAAGGACATCACACACATCCATGCTCGAGGCAGGATTCGAACCTGCAACCGTAGCAGTCGCGCGGTTCCAGACTGTAGCGCCTAGAACCGCTCGGCCATCTCTGCCGGCTTTCGAGAACATACCTTCACCGAGGAGTCAAGCAGTATAATTGCTCCCTCCTATGTATATCTCGAGAAGAGACCATGAGGATAGAATCAGAGAGATTAGAGCCCACACAGAGGCATACCGACAATCTTTCTTTCCGCGAACAATACGAGACTGGAATAGAAGGGAGAACCGATAGAGGTACTCAAAGTACCGTCCGCCACACACCGTCAGGTGGCTTGCGGAGTATAATGTGATAAAAGAACATTAGATGCAATGCATGTAGCAGACTTATTAAAATAAATGACTATCATAGTCTGCTACATGCATTGCATCTAATGTTCTTTTATCACATTATGTTTTTGTGTAAATGATGACTTCATATAAGCAAGCCCACACTAGCGACATCTAGGGAGGGTGCAGGCAAACAGGTTTCTGGATGCTACTGTACCTCAGGAGCTAGTAGGCAATAATCACTATGTGTACGATGTGGCCTATTCTACGCCATATTTTAAATCTATGCGACGATGCTATGCTGATTATATTCATATATTTTGACGATGCCATTATGATTCAAATGGCTCTGAGCACTATGCGACTTAAATTCTAAGGTCATCAGTCGCCTAGAACTTAGAACTACTTAAACCTAACTAACCTAAGGACATCACACACATCCATGCCCGAGGCAGGATTCGAACCTGCGACCGTAGTGGTCGCTCGGCTCCAGACTGAAGCGCCTAGAACCACACGGCCACTCCGGCCGGCAATGCCATTATGGCCGTATCACTTTAGGACATGGTGTAAGAAAGGTACGTTATACCATATTTTATCTGTACATTTCCCTGGTGTATGACAGTATATTGTGATACATATTGCTGTTTTGTGTTAAAAGACACACTGATCACTAGATGTATATTTTAGATCTAAAGATGGTCATTACAGACTTAATCCGGTCATCGTCTAAAGAATTCATTTGTCGTCAGAGACTGGAATAAAAAAGCATTGTCGGTATGCCACTGTGTGGGCTCTTAATCTCTCTGATTTTATCCTCATGGTCTCTTCGCGAGATGTACGTAGGAGGGAGCAATACAGTACTTGACTCCTCGGTGAAGGTATGTTCTCGAAACTTCAACAAAAGCCCGTACCGAGCTACTGAGCGTCTCTCTTGCAGAGTCTTCCACTGGAGTTTATCTATCATCCCCGTAGCGCTTTCGCGATTACTAAATGATCCTGTAACGAAGCGCGCTGCTCTCCGTTGGATCCTCTCTATCTCTTCTATCAACCCTATCTGGTACGGATCCCACACCGGTGAGCAGTATTCAAGCAGTGGGCAAACAAGTGTACTGTAACCTACTTCCTTTGTTTTCGGATTGCATTTCCTTAGGATTCTTCCAATGAACCTCAGTCTCTCATCTGCTTTACCGACGATCGACTTTACATGATCATTCCATTTTAAATCGCTCCTAATGCCTACTCCCAGATAATTTATGGAATTAACTGCTTCCAGTTGCTGACCTGCTATATTGTAGCTAAATGGTAAGGGATCTTCCTTTCTATGTATTTGCAGCACATTACACTTGTCTCCATTGAGATTCAATTGCCATTCCCCTGCACCATGCGTCAATTCGTTCAAGATCCTCCTGCATTTCAGTACAATTCTCCATTGTTACAACCTCTCGATATACTACAGAATCATCCGCAAAAAGCCTCCGTGGACTTACGATGTTATCCACAAGGTCATTTATATCGTATATTGTGAATAGCAACGGTCCTACGACACTCCCCTGCGTCACACCTGAAATCACTCTTACATCGGAAGACTTCTGTCCATTGAGAATGACATGCTACGTTCTGTTATCTACGAACCCTTCAATCCAGTCACACAGTTGGTCTGATAGTCCATATTCTCTTACTTTGTTCATTAAACGGCTGTGGGGAACTGTATCAAACGCGTTGCGGAAGTCAAGAAACACGGCATCTACCTGGGAACCCGTGTCCATGGCCCTCTGAGTGACGTGGACGAATAGCGCGAGCTGGGTTTCACACGATCGTCTTTTTCGAAACGCATGCTGATTCCTACAGAGTAGATTTCTAGTCTCCAGAAAAGTCATTGTACTCGAACATAATACGTGATCCAAAATTGTACAACTGATCGACGTTAGAGACATAGGTCTATAGTTCTGCACTTCTATTCGACGTCCCTTCTTGAAAACTGGGATGACCTGTGCCCTTTTCCAATCTTTTGGAACGCTACGCTGTTCTAGATACCTACGGTACTCCGCTGCAAGAAGGGAGGCAAGTTCCTTCTCGTACTCTGTGTAAAATCGAAAAGATATCCCATCAGGTGCAGCGGCCTTTCCTCTTTTAAGCGATTTTAATTGTTTTTCTATCCCTGGCGGGATCTACCATTTTGTCATCTGTGCAACAATCTAGAGAAGGAACTACAATGTAGTCTTCCTCTGTGAAACAGCTTTGGAAAAAGGCATATAGTATTTCGGCCTTTAGTCTGTCATCCACTGTATCAGTACCCTTTTGGTCACAGAGTGTCTGGACATTTTGTTTTGATCCACCTACCGCTTTGACATAAGAGCAAAATTTCTTAGGATATTTTACGCCCCGTTTTGTTGCCCTTCATGGCATGCCATCCTGTGTTTATATTTCAGCGAGTTAATAACACCCGGCACACGATGGGTTTTTACTGCTTGTCGTCGCGCTTGCCAAACCCTACCTTGGCCGGCAAAGTTGCCAGATCTCTGCCTAACTGCAATTTTAGAGCAGTTTGGGCATGGACCTCAAATCAGCTCGGGATCTTGACGATCTAATGTGACAACTGAACAGAAGTTAGCACGATATCCCTTAGGAAGACATCCCTCAACTTCGTCAATCAATGCCTAGCTGATTAACTGCTTGCATAGGGGCCGACGGTGCAATGACACCTTATTGATTTGCCCAATTTGTGAAGCTCTTTATCTTGAATAAATCATCATTTTGTTCTGAAATTATAATCATTTGTTTGTACATATCCATTACATCTACCGATTTTCCGTTCCATTCGGAGAATTCCTTCTTAGTCCTTCTAATTTTTTCTCGAGTATAATTAACCTGCACAGTAGGTACTTGTACTTCATGGCCTCATCTCATCTTTCTTTTGTTGTTCTTGCCCTTTTCCTAACTTTATCCGTTCGGATTTTAATTGTGTGACAGCCGTAAAGCGAATTATGGCTTAGCCAGTTCCGCGCCGTTCACGGCCGTGCACGGTGAAAAATCTCTTCGCGCAGTAACACTCTAGTCCAGCTCTTAAGTTCTGACAACTGCAGAATTACTTCGTCACCCATTCTTCTACGAGCTCGCCTGTCGGCTTCTATGACTGACAGACACGATCGGTTTTCTCTCCGACGCTCTGGCCATCGTGTGTGGACTTTGCACGTCCTGTCGGAGCAGAGCTGTATGCACATTCGCGTCTGACATGCTCCATTCTGTCTGTCGAAACATTTTCTGGCCACTTGTTAACTTCCTGAAGCATCCTTTATATACGTATTTTGCTTACTAGGTGCCACTGGTCTACTGAATCAAAACTGTCGGAATAATTTGCAAAATGGATGAAATTCTCTTCAGCCTGCTCTGGAGGCAACAAGCGTTTGGCGGACGGATTCTGATGCGGTCAGAGCTTAAGTAGCTTCGTAATAGTCCGAGGCAAAGACAATCCATCCCGGAGGGTGCTTCTCGTGCCTCCCTTCAAACGATGGCAATTTCTCCCGCAGAAGGCCGCTGGTCAGGTTCTGGTGGCATCTTCAACTGCAAACCTATCTTTCACGCCTTACACTATCTTTACCGTGCAGCACTGGTAGTATATGACAGGACCGGATTATAGTTGCACTTTTGTGGATCATTTTACAGTGCTGGGACTTCCACATAAAATGCTTACCCTCTGTATCAGCTAAACAGATGTTCTAGAACCAAATATCACTATTGGCAGCGTGAAACGTTCATTAAAATGTGCACATGTCCTATTCTAGCTTCAGCATCTCCATACCTCCTGACTAAGACATGACTATGAGATGAGTTAGAGATCTTTCGGACCAGGGTATCGTTCTTCGTCGGCCTATTTCACGCCGTGTTTTAGATTTATGTGACGATGCTGTGCTGAGTATAGTTATATGTTTTGACGATGCCATTACAGCCTTATCACATTAGGACATGGTGTAGAACAAATGTGAAGATGGTCATTACTGACTGAAACCGGTCATCATCAAAGGAATTTATATTGTGATCAAAGACTGGAATAAAAAACATTTGACAAGACCGGATCACTGTTCATATACACGACTATGTCGCAGCTGGTGAAACGGGATGTCTTATTTTTATTTGTATATTAACGTATAATACAGGCAGATTACAGCAACTAGTTTAATCATGATTAGCATTAACATGAATGCCCAGGAATCAATAATACAGAGTTATTGTATTTGCAATGAGGCACAGCTGTTTGTATGACTAGGACCTTTATATTTAAATTCAAAATTTTTAAATTAACTACAAACCTTCAAATGAACTGTTGACTTATTTCTGTTGTTACATTGACATGATCTGGGATATTAGCAAGAGTAGTTTCTGTTTATTTTAGCTAAAGGTATATTTGTAAAAGTTATAGTGTTTGTAATGGACTAAAGCTGTTTGTATGATGGTACACTTTATATTTAAAGACAAAGAATAAATGTTCAAGTGAACTGTTGACTTATTTTTGTTCTTACATTAAAGTGATCTGGAATATTGATAAAGGCAGCTTCTGTTTGTTCCAGCTATAAGAACTATGTATAAAAGTACTGATTTATGTTAACAGTAGAGGATTTTACCATTTGGAAATATAGTACAGGTTTTATTCTATGGTAGGATATTACATTGACACCAGTGTAGTTAGGATGTAAGGAGAGGGATTGGGGGGGGGGGGGGGAGGGAGTCGTTAGGTTGGCGGTGTAAGGTTGGTTGAGTGGTTACTTGTTTTGAACTAGTAGATCTTCACAGTTCTGAAGGAAAAATTTGTTTCTCAGTTCAATTTGGTCATTGAGTAGGTAGTCAGGTGCTGTATTTGTGTAGATAAATATTTCAGTTTCTTCAAGAAGGTCAAGTATCGTGCCTTTGTTGGCAAAATGAAGTATTTGGAGATTTTGTTCTATGATGTTTGCAGAATGATGTGTTGGGCAAGATGTGGGGCAAAGCTGGATTTATTCAGGTTGTTAAGACAGAGTTCATGTATGTGTTCTTTAAATCTTGTTGTGAAGCTTCTGCCAATTTGTCCAATGTAAAAGCTTGGACATGAGTTGCAAATGAGCTTGTATACAGTATATTTGTTACTGTTGTATAGTGGTTTTGGAGCTGTGTATGATTTTATTTTGTATTTTGTTGTTAGTGAAGAAGCTATTTTTATGTTGTATGTCTTGAAGAGGTTAGTAATTTGGTGAGAAATCTTCCCTAGGAAAGGCAGGTTTATAAATGTGGTCTTCTTTTTTGTGGGTAATTGTTCAGCAGTTGGTTGATTTAATTCTGCTGTATGGATTAGTTTATGTATTATTGCAGGGTTGTACCCATTGCTGGAGGCGATTGATTTAATAATTTGTGTTTTTTTTTGTCTTTCACTTGTGTCCATTGGAATTTTAAGCATTGAATAAAACATAATTATTCAAAAAAGTGACTGATTGCAGTTTTATATAACTTATTTACATTCAAGTAAAGTCATGGTTCTAAAATACCTGTAATGGATAATCATAATCGGTTTTAAGTAAGTCTTTCTGTTTCTGTTGCACACGTGAATTCCTGAGGAGCATAGAAACTGGTTTTACAAGTTGCATGAACACATGAAGAAGCAAAGAGCGAAATTATACCTTTATTGTAAACTTAAAGCTTCTCAGTTTTGATATAAATAAATTCGAATTCGGTTGGTAGATACATAATCTCCGTTTTTTTCAGCTATCGATCTCACTGTTAATAGAAGTGTTCGAAATGGAGATTGGAAAAAGTGACACCGAACTGCGTGAGTGGTAAAAAGAGTACTACTGAAACGTCTTTCCTTGCAAGACTCCAATTTCTCTGTTCATTTCTCTCCTATGAAAGATGATGTCAACGAACTCATTTACCTTCCATTCTAACTCAGTGAGTTTCTGTCAATCTCTTCTAACTGTAAATACATTATCTCTTAGTTTCCCGACAGTTATCAGCCTCGCAGTTAATGGAAATGCTGACGATAAAGAAGAAATTGTACCGATCGATCTCACGGCTGATGAAATTGTGTATTGTGAAGAAGATGTGCGAGAAGTGGTAGTAGTAATTTGTTTTCTGGTTCCTCTCTACATTTCCTCTGTTGTATAGTACTGTGATATGAATGATGCGCAGAAGCAGTAGTATTAGGTATCATTTATAAACAGACTTTGCCGGGGTATGTATTTATTCCACTCTTATATTACCCATCTCCACCTTTCTCCATTCTCTGTCAATCTCCTCTTCCTCCTCTCTGATCGTCTCTTCCTCCCCTCTTTCCTTGTCCAACTGTTTCATCCCCGTTCTCTGTTCACCTCCTCTTTTCCCTCTCTCTGTCCAACTGTTCCTCCTACTGCCTCTGTCCACCTTCTTCTCCTGCTCCCTTTGTCCATCTGCTCCTCCTCCATCTCTCTATTCACCTGCTCCTCCCCTGTCTCTCCATCTATCTCTTCCTCCCTCCTTTCTCTGTAAATCTGCTCGTCGCCGGTCCCTCTCCTCCTACCACCCCTCCCCATCAATGTCCTCCTCCACCTCTTTCTGTTTACATCCCTCTCTTCCCTTTCTCTATCTGTCCCCTCTTTCTGTCCATACCCTTCTCTCCCGTTTCTTTATCAGTTTCCTCCTCTCCCTATCAGTGTCCATGTTCTCCTTTCCCTTCTCTGTATACCCCTCCACCCTCTTCCATCATCACCCCATAATTATCCCCACTCCAAGAGGAAGTTGGTGGTTCTTACCCCCATAATATTTCTTTCCAGATAGTAATGTGTCTACCAAATTTAGTTTAAATCGATCCAGGAGTTTAGGAGACGCTTTTCACCTGTGGCTTTGCCCGGGTACGCACATGTCACATATATTTCACCTATATTTAACATATTTCCTGTGTGTATGACGCCATATCTCCGGAAGTATGACTCGTCCAATGATATGCACTGAAGTGCCAAAGAAACTGGTATAGATATGCGTATTCAAATACAGAGATACGTAAACAAGCAGAATACGGCGGTGCGGTCGGCAACGCCTATATAAGACATTAAGTGTCTGACGCAATTGTTAACTCAGTTACTGCCGCTACGATGGCAGGTTATCAAGATTTGATTGAGTCTGAACGTGGTGTTATGGTCGGAGCGAGCGATGGCACACGATGGCACACAGCATCTCCGAGGCAGCGATGAAATGGGGATTTTCCCGTAGGACCACGTCACGAGTGTAACGTGAATGTCAGGTTCAAATGGCTCCGAGAACTATGGGACTTAACAGCTGAGGTCATCAGTCCCCTAAAACTTACAAGGGAACCTCCCCATCGCACCCCCCTCAGATTTAGTTATAAGTTGGCACAGTGGATAGGCCTTGAAAAACTGAACACAGATCAAGTGAGAAAACAGGAAGAAGTTGTGTGGAACTGTGAAAAAATAAGCAAAATATACAAACTGAGTAGTTCATGGCAAGATAGGCAACATCAAGGACACTGGGACCGCAGGAGCGCCGTGGTATCGTGGTAACGTGAGCAGATGCGGAACGAAAGGTCCTTGGTTCAAATCTTCCATCGAGTGAAAACTTTAATTTTTTATCTTCAGTTTATGTGACAAACTCTTACGATTTCACCACTTTTTTGGGAGTGATTATCACATCCACAAGAAAACCTAAATCGGGCAAGGTAGAAGAATCTATTTACCCATTCGCCAAGTGTACAAGTTAGGTGGGTCGACAACATATTCCTGTCATGTGACGCACATGCCGTCACCAGTGTCGTATAGAATATATCAGATGTGTTTTCCTGTGGAGGAATCGGTTGACTTATGACTTTGCGATCAAATGTTTTCGGTTCCGATTGGAGAGGCACGTCCTTTCGTCTACAAATCGCACGGTTTTGCGATGCGGTCGCAAAACACAGACACTAAACTTATTACAGTGAACAGAGACGTCAGTGAGCGAACGGACAGATAATAACTATGCAAAAATAAAGAAAGTAAAATTTTCACTCGTGGGAAGACTTGAACCAAGGACGTCTCTCTCTGCAGCTGCTCACGCTTCCACGGGACCATGGTGCTCCTGAGCTCACGTTCTCCTTGATGTTGCCTATGTGGCCCATGGACTACTCAGTTTGTATATTTTGCTTATTTTTTCACAGTTCCACACAACTTCTTCCTGTTTTCTCAGTCAGTTTATCAAGGCCTATCCACTGTGCCAAGTTATAACTAAATCTGAGGGGGGTGCGATGGGGAGGTTCCCTTGTTAGAACAAATTAAACCTAACTAACCTAAGGACATCACACACATCCATGCCCGAGGCAGGATTCGAACCTGCGACCGTAGCGGTCGCGCGGTTCCATACTGTAGCGCCTAGAACCGCACGGCCACCTAGGCAGGCTGAATTTCAGGAATCCGGTAAAACATCAAATCTCCGACGTCGCTGCGGCCGGAGAAAGATCCTGCAAGAACCGGACCAACAACGCCTGAAGAGAATCGTTCAGCGTGACAGAACCTTCCGCAAATTGATGCAGATTTCAATGCTGGGACATCAGCAAATGTCAGCGTGTGAACCATTCAACGATACATCATAGATATGGGCTTTCGGAGCCGATGGACCCTCGTGTACCCTTGGTGACTGCACGACACAAAGCTTTATGCCTCTCCTGGGTCCGTCAACACCGACATTGGACTGTTGATGATCGGTTGGACAAGTCTCGTTTCAAATTGTATCGAGCGGATCGACGTGTACGGGTATGGAGACAACCTCATGAGCCCATGGACCCTGCATGTCAGCAGGGGACTATTCAAGCTGTTGGTGGCTACGCAGTGGTGTGGGGCATGTGCAGTTGGAGTGATATAGGACCCTTGATACTCTAGATACGACGCTGACAGGTGACACGTACGTAAGCATCCTGTCTGATCACCCCTGCATCCATTCATATCCATTGTCCATTCAAACAGAGTTTGTCAATTTCAGCAGGACAGTGTGACACCCCACACGTCCACATCAGTGATGAGTGGTCTTGGAATTTTAGCTCACACTTATGGAACTCCCTTCTTGTTGTTCTGGTGCTTCGCGAGTGCGACATTCAGTTCTGCAGTGATTTGCAGCTGTCGTCTTCCTACTTTTCGCCACAGTCTCCTTCAATGACCGTCTGTCATGATCACTGACACACACTTTCGTCCGCGTTGTGACTTTACGGCTAATGTTCCTCTGTATTACCTATCTTTGGTATAAATCTGATACGGTGCCTCCGCACAAACTCTTCCACAACCTGGTTTGCGGAAGCAATTTTCCTACGTTCAAATTCACTGAGCTCCGACATAATGCACTGACAACTGCTGAGAAAACTGTTCAGAGCACGACTGACACAACCTATTGAAGACATTGCACAGATGCCGTTCGTGGTCAAATACAGAAGCACAACCAAACATCTGCATTTATTTGAACATGGACTTTTCGCGGTTTTTCCATATTTTTGTCCAGCTCCTGTACCTACGGTAACAAGGTATATGTGAATCCCAGAAATTGCAACAGAACACATTTCACCCCAGATAGCAAGGATTTCTTTGATGAGGTCTGTTACTGTTGTCATTTATTACCAATGGTAAGTAACTGATTAGTCCACGGCGAAATGAACTGAGTCTGGCTTACATTAAATCATAAGATTAATTCAACAATAAATCTGATGTTGTAGTAAGACTTAAAATACAATCACAGGTGCCATAAGGAGAAGGCATGGTAAGACTGGCGGGGAGGGATCTGGAATACAGTGTTTTAATTCATTTACTGAATGGGTAACCACCAATTCTCTGCGATATGACGAGCTTTTTGTGTCACCTATAAAATTTAATTTTTGTGGAATGAAATAGCTCGAAACTGACCATCTAATCTATAACAAAAATGGCAATTTAAGAGTCATGCTACCACCACCCTCCTCCATTACCACTGAAAAGATTTCAGCAGAGACACATGTTTACAACACTGGTATTGCTGTTAGTGTCTTAGTAAAATGTCTGGAGGGTTAGTGATTTTTACTCCCGATAACAATGGCAGAGATAGCCGTCCAAAGCTTGAGTATTGTATTCAAACTGAAGTGGTTTGAAAGCCGAGAAGATTTTTCTCAATCTTAACAACAGCTACTATCTCCACTGATACTAAAATATTGTCTGTTCATACACTAAACATTTTCAGTATCATCTTTCAGTATCATCTTGTGTCTTCATTAATATACGTCTTGGTCTGTGTAGATGTCCTTATTGTGAGTGTTATGGTGGTGAATTTTATCTCTCTTACTGCAAATTACGGTTCAGTTTCGCATGTGACGCAGAGGAACAGTGGAAACACATTGGCTGAAAACACTCAAGATACGTATCTTCTTCTTTTTTCTTTTTAATAAAGATGGGTTTGCAATAAAACTAAACTCTGGCTGAACACGCCTCGGAATACCGACCGACCGCCGTGTCATCCATAACCTACAGGCATCAGTGGATGTGGATATGGAGGGGCATGTAGTCAGCACAGCACACTCCCGGCAGTTGCCACTTCTCAGGCAAGTAGCTCTTCAGTTGCCTCACAAGGGCTGAGTGCACCCCGATTGCCAACAGTGCTAGGCAGGCCCAGACCGTCACCCATCCAAGTGCTAGCCCAGCCCGACAGTGCTCAACTTCGATGATCTGAAGGAGTCCGGAGTTACCACTGTGGCAAGGCGTTGGCTCGTTTACGATGGGCCGTTAAAAAGATCTAATTATCCTCACTGCCTTTTTGTGTAGCAATAACATGTTCGTGCAACTGCAAAGTGCCCCAATGTCTTAGCTCATAGTTGACATTCCAGTAATATAATACGTAATAATGTAAGGAGTACTGTACTCTTCAGTTATTAGCGAGCAAGTTGGCGCAGTGGGGAGGCACTGGGCTCCTATTTTAGGGATGACTAAAACTAAACTAAACTCCGCCCGAACTGGCCATGATGGTCCTACGGTACCGACCGGCCGCCGTGTCATCCTCAACCCACAGGCGTCACTGGATGCGGATATGGAGGGGCATCTGGTCAGCGCACTGCTCTCTCGGCCGTTTTGTCAGTTTACTCAATCAAGTAGCTCCTCAGTTTGCCTCACAAGGGCTCAGTGCACCACGCTTGCCAACAGCGCTCGGCAGATCGGATGGTCACCCATCCCAGTGCTAGCCCAGCCCGACAGCGATTAACTTCGGTGATCTGACGGGAACCGGTGTTACCACTGTGGCAAGGTTGTTGGCTGTATTTTACGGATGACAGCAGGCCAAAAATCCACGTTTATATTTTCCCTAAGCCGCTTAAGGCATTTTCTGTATGGCTCTTCTACTGAATGAGCATGGCTGGTTTATCTGAGCTTGTACTCCGGCTCAAATGGCTTCGTCGTCGACGGGGAGGTGAAGCCTAACTTTCGTCCTTTCCTACTGTTATAAAAGATTTTAGTTTTCTGAGGAGACTGAGAAATCATGAAAGCTTGACAAACACATGAATGGTGTGCACTTCCCAAATTAATTTCCTGACGATGACGAAGACCGTAAGTTTACAGTTCGTGAGTCATCCAGAGCCCCAGTGTCACAAAGTTTACATGTCGCCTTCTGTGCTTTATGTTTTCGTTTATTGTCTTACCAAACCGGCCTCCAAACCGACGTTAGTCGACTTGAAGGTATGCCGGATCTAATCTTGGAATTGGAAAATTTTCGCTTCCAGTATTTGGCCGAAAAGGAGAGGAGAGGTAGTGATTTTAAAGGGCCCCACACGTGATATCTAAATTTTTGATTCGGACAACGTTCCCAGCGCAGGACGCTGTCCCAGAAACAAATTAAAACAGTTCCAATACCCCATTTCCGACCAATGATTTTTGGGAGTTTCCCTTGGCTGTCAGGTTCGTATCGGAACTAGTAAGCCCTTCCCATTTATTCCAAATTGCGAACCCTCTCTGCCTTACCATCAGCTCTTTTGGTAATTGGCTGAATAGAACTACTATTCTGTAATGAACTGAGTCTCAAACAGTCCGCTCCACTCCTTAGAGTAGTGAAGAAAAAGATACAAGAGAAAAAAATGTACACACACTCGCCAAGTCATCCACACAACACAGAAATACAATTGACACTAACAAGTTGGAGCAAGGCAACAGCAAATCACTTCCACTAGGGCTTACCTAGAGCGGATGCATGATTCCAGCGTCTGCACCCCAGAGCTCGTTTCCTGTGTACGCAACATTTATTAATTTACTATTCACGTTAAGCGACTTCTTCAGCAAATCACCTAGGATATGTGCTGGTTATACATCTACATCGAACACCGTAAGCCATGGGGGGGCGTACTTCTGGTACCACTACTTGATCCCCCGTACCCTGTTACACTCGCGGGTGGCGCATGGGAAGAATTATTGTCGCCAAGCCTCAGTATTAGCTCTGATTTCTTGTACTTTCTAGTTGTGGTCATTTTACGAGATGTATGTGGGAGGAGGTGTATGTTGTCTGACTCTACCCGGAAAGTATTCTCTCGAAATTTCAATATTAAACCCCACCGCGATGCACAACGCCTCTCTTGTAATGTCTGCCCCTGGCGTTTGTCAAGCATCTCTGTAGCGCTCTCGCGCCGACTAAACTATCTCGTGACGAAACGCACCACTCTCCTATTTGTCCTACCCGGTAAGGATCTCGTATCGATGAACATTACTCAAGAATCAATTGAGCAAGCGCCTTATAAGCTACTCCTTCGTGGATGAGCTACATTTCCTTAAGATTCTTCCAATGAACCTATTTTTCCTACTATATGCTTCATGTGGTCATTCCATTTAAGGTCGCTCTGGAGAGTTACTCCTAGATATTTTACGGTAGACACTGTTTCTTTTCCTACACATGCCTAATATGTTACATTTATTCACGTTCAGGGTCAACTGTCAGAGCATGCACCATTCATCAGCCCTCTGCCGGTCATTGCGCAATTGGAGACTTCTGGCGTTCCTAATTTGTTACAGACAACAGAAATATCTGCGAACAGACTGAAAGAGCTTCCGACGCTTTCAATTAAATGACTTACATACATAGTAAACAGCAAAGGTCCTATTGGAGTGCTCAGTAAATCAAGGTAAATCTGTCGCTTTTTCCGTTAAGGGAGGGTTGTTGAATTCTATCTGTAAGGATGTCTTGAATCCATTCGCAAATTTGGTCCGATACTTGGTAAGCTCGTATTTGTTCACTAATCGACGGTGCGGGGCAATGACTTTCTGAAAGTCAACGAACACGGCATCAACCTGAGGGTCGTCGTCTACAGCGCTATTGATCTCATGGAGGAACAGAGTGAGCTGAGTTTCGCATATCTCTGTTTGCAGATCTACCTGAATGTCACTCTTTCCACTAGAGAACAATGTTATATCATCTGCAATGTACGGGATGTGTCCAGTGTAGCTTAAGGCATAAAAAAACAGGCGCTAGAATAGATCATGGAGGCACATCCTGTGTCAACTCAAGTTTGTATGAGACTGTGGAGGTACAGGGAAGTGGTAGGGTTCGGTTGAGCTGTTAGAGAGCATAAAAATTTAACATTTTATTTAATACCATTTTTAGTTTACAGCAAACCTTAAATCACTCTCCAGGATGGAAAATAAAAATAAATATTTAGTGACATAGCGAGGCTTACTCAGTCAAAGCAGAATGCAAAAGTGATTACAATTATAATTAAAAATCTAAGATGATATGATGAGGTCCCATACTCCGAAGAGCGTAGGAAGACGACTCGGGAGACCCGCCCCGCCGACTAGGCAAGGTCCTAGCGGAGGTGGTTTGCCGCCATTGCCTTCCTCCGACCGTAACGGGGATGAATGGTGTTGATGAAGACGGCACAACACCCACTCATTTCGACACCACGGGAATCGAACCCGGCATCCCTTGCTCGGAAAGCGAGAACGCTAACGCAAGACCACGAGCTGCTATGATGATATAATAAGCCCCAAAAGATGAAAGGGATAGTAACCACAATACTAAAAATGAGACTATTAATTCATCGCTGGCAAGGCCTTGGAATAAAAACAATTCAAAGAGACTATATAAGATTCATAAGAAGCTCAAAGCTAATGGAACCAGAAGGCTAAATAATAATCACACTCTACAAGAGTCACAAAATACACATGTAAGTTACTCTAGGTAATCGTGCCCATAGGCCATTCCAAATTACAGAATGACAAGAAACAGAAGTGTCAGTAAGACTATTTTACCCCTAAACGACTTTATTACACAGATTACATCGATGACTTTATCCGTAAATAGAGATATTAAAAAAAGGTAGGAAGATTTTTCTGTTTAACAAAAGTGACAAAAAGCAGATTTCAGAGTACTTGACGGCTCAACACCAAAGTTTTGTCTCAAGTACAGATAGTGTTGAGAATCAGTGGACAAAGTTCAGACCCATCGTACAATGTGCATTAGATGAGTATGTGCCAAGCAAGATCGTAAGAGATGGAAAAGAGCCACCGTGGTACAACAACCGAGTTAGGAAACTACTGCGAAAGCAAAGAGAGGTTCACTGCAAGTTTAAAAGCAGCCAAAACCTCTCAGACAAACAGAAGCTAAACGATGTCAAAGTTAGCGTAAGGAGGGCTATGCGTGAAGCGTTCAGTGAATTCGAAAGTAAAATTCTATGTACCGATTTGACAGAAAATCCTAGGAAGTTCTGGTCTTAACGTTAAATCAGTAAGTGGGTCGAAACAGTATATCCAGACACTCCGGGATGATGATGGCATTGAAACAGAGGATGACACGCGTAAAGCGGAAATACTAAACACCTTTTTCCAAAGCTGTTTCACAGAGGACGACCGCACTGCAGTTCCTTCTGTAAATCTCGCACAAACGAAAAAATGGCTGACATCGAAATAAGTGCCCAAGGAATAGAAAAGTAACTGGAATCACCCAACAAAGGAAAGTCTACTGGACCTGACGGGATACCAATTCGATTCTACACAGAGTACGCGAAAGAACTTGGCCCCCTTCTAACAGCCGTGTACTGCAAGTCTCTAGAGGAACGGAAAGTTCCAAATGATTGGAGAAGAGCACAGGTAGTCCCAGTCTTCAAGAAGGGTCGTCGAGAAGATGCGCAAAACTATAGGCCTATATCTCTGACAGCGATCTATTGAAGAATCTTAGAACATGTTTTTTGCTCGCGTGTCGTGTCATTTCTGGAAACGCAGAATCTACTCTGTAGGAATCAACATGGATTCCGGAAACAGCGATCGTGTGAGACCCAACTCGCTTTATTTGTTCATGAAACCCAGAAAATATTAGATGCAGGCTCCCAGGTAGATGCAATTTTCCTTGACTTCTGGAAGGCGTTCGATACAGTTCCACACTATCGCCTGATAAACAAAGTAAGAGCCTACGGAATATCAGACCAGCTGTGTGGCTGGATTGAAGAGTTTTCAGCAAACAGAACACAGCATGTTGTTCTCAATGGAGAGACGTCTACAGACGTTAAAGTAACCTCTGGCGTGCCACAGGGGAGTGTTATGGGACCATTGCTTTTCACAATATATATAAATGACCTAGTAGATAGTGTCGGAAGTTCCATGCGGCCTTTCGCGGATGATGCTGTAGTATACAGAGAAGTAGCAGCATTAGAATTGCAGCGAAATGCAGAAAGATCTGCAGCGGATAGGCACTTGGTGCAGGGAATGGCAACTGACTCTTAACACAGACAAATGTAACGTATTGCGAATATATAGAAAGAAGGATCCTTTATTGTATGATTATGTGATAGTGGAACTAACACTGGTAGCAGTTACTTTTGTAAAATATCTGGGAGTATGCGTACGGAACGATTTGAAGTGGAATGATCATATAAAATTAATTGTTGGTAAGGCGGGTACCAGGTTGAGATTCATTGGGAGAGTCCTTAGAAAATGTAATCCATCAACAAAGGAGGTGGCTTACAAAACACTCGTTCGACCTATACTTGAGTATTGCTCATCAGTGTGGGATCCGTACCAGGTCGGGTTGACAGAGCAGATAGAGAAGATCGAAAGAAGAGCAGCGCGTTTCGTCACAGAGTTATTCGGTAAGCGTTACGGAGATGTTTAGCAAACTCAAGCGGCAGACTCTGCAAGAGAGGCGCTCTGCATCGCGGCGTAGCTTGCTCTCCAGGTTTCGAGAGGGTGCGTTTCTGGATGAGGTATCGAATATATTGCTTCCCCCTACTTATACCTCCCAAGGAGATCACGAATGTAAAATTAGATAGATTCGAGCGCGCACGGAGGCTTTCCGGCAGTCGTTCTTCCCGCGAACCATACGCGACTGGAACACGAAAGGGAGGTAATGACAGTGGCACGTAAAGTGCCCTCCGCCACACACCGTTGGGTGGCTTGTGGAGTATAAATGTAGATGTAGATGTAGATTTCCGGATTGGTCGCCTTAAACGAAACATCATTCTCCTGTTTTAGAAGAGCAATGCTGATTGGCAGACGATATTCCTGACGCCTTGAGCTGAAGGAGTAATGGAAGAGACCGAAAGATATACCACTTCAAGTCTGGTGTGGAGAGGGGCCATTCCATTGACGCTCTTGGAGCGAGAACACGTAACGAGAGCGTGTGCACTCATACGTGTACTCAAAGAGCGAGGAACAAGTCTCTCCTCAGTACTTCACTGGGAGAGCACTTCTGTCGAGAGTGAATCAGAGTGCGACTCTATATTGAGTCCTTGCGGTTAAGTGTTGTTCACTGTATTGGCCGACACACTTATTGTGCGGTGTGAATGGACAGAGTTATAGATAATTGCCTGCGAGCGAATTTTTGAGTGGCATCGCAGTGGACTGGTTATCTGACCGGTGTACCACGCCAATAGTTAGACTAGGGGCGAATAGGTGTCCTTGACTTCATCAAGGCGTAGGGAGAGTTTGATTGGCGAAGGTCAATCCAGATAGAACGAGAGTTATCTTATTTGGCAGCAGCGAGCGGCGCAGACAGCAGTCATCGCAGCTTACGGTATTGTGCGCTACAGCTCCTGCGAGCCCATATTTCCTCCACAACAGTACACTTCACTGCATTTCACACGCGACAGCCTCGACCGTGCCTAGCAACATTCTAACGGATAATTATTCAAGTTGAGCGGGCGCGGCTCTCAGCCATTCTGCTAAGTCAATAACAATCTTAAACTTTGTATAGAAATTTCATTAGCGAATCCTATCCTTAAGAGGTAATTTCACATTCCGAAAAGAACCCGGAAATAACTTGTTCAGTTCATAACTAGAAGTGCCATTGTCATTTCTCAGAATTTTTGCAAAAAAAAAAAATAATAATTTTCGTTAGTTTCATGTTTTTCCAACACTAACTAGCACTACTCCAGTACCCAAGTATCAAAGTAGTTACGTAAGAAATTTTGTGAATTTTTGTGTCATTTCTTTACAGCGGACGACTCCAGAAGATATTTATTGCTGAAAGTTTTTCAGGCATTTCTCTTTAGAACGTTAGGAGCGTCTGTCTGACTTCTGTAGTAGTGTGGGGGTGGAAATTGCATCTTTCAGGAGCCACATGGTAAAGGGTACATCTCAGATTAATCCGTTGCGCAGAATGACAGAAAAGCACCCACACGTTCACCACAGAACCTAGTACAGTGCAATATCGGTAGTGAAGTGGGTACACTTAAAAGCACGCCGGAGCCAAGGGAGTGCTGTACATAAAACACACACCTAAATAGCTCAAAACACTGTCCCAGTTGGTGCTCTGCAGCAACATCAAGGAACAGACTGTTATACACAGAAACATCACCGAACGTCGCGTACTCCTAGCCTTTGCACAGCACACTCGTGTTATCGGCCGCCGTTCTGCCGACGGTTGTACTGGTGCCTCTGTAAGTCCGTCCTGTTCGGTTGCTGTCTTCCAGTCACAGCGGGCCTTCCTCGGAGAAGGGTACTGGCGCTGCACTGCTGCTATCGGAGAGAGAAATGCGTCAGCCTTGGCGCCACCGTGTAACTTCGGGGCATTGTACGAGGTGCGTTCAGTAAGTAATGCAACATATTTTTTTCTGAAAGCAAGTTGGTTGGCTTTGTTCAGGATTCCAGTACACCGTATTACACTGGGGTGACAAATGTCGTGGGATACCTCCTAAAACCGTGTCGGGCCTCCTTTTGCACGGCGTTGTGCGACAGCTCGACGTGGCGTGGACTCAACAAGACGTTGGAAGCCACTGCAAAAATACTGAGTCATGTCGCCTCAGTAGCCGTCCATAAGTGTGATGTGTTGCAGATGTAGGATGTTGTGCACGAGCTGACCTCTCGATTGTGCTCCATAAATGTTCGGTGGGATCACGTCAGGCAATCTGGTTCCATCTTCGGTTGGGAACAAATAGTCTCCAAGTAGCCAAAAACAACAATTTCGAGCCAATGGTCGGTTCAGTTGGACCAGAGGATGCAGTCCATTCTATGTAAACACAGCCGTCACCATTATGGAGCCACCACCAGCTTGCACAGTGTTTTGTCGACAACCTGGTCCATGACGTCGTGGGGTCTGCTCCACACTCGACCCGTACCATCAGCTCTTACCAAATGAAATCGGGACCCATCTGACCAGGCGGCCGTTTTCCAGTCGTCTATAGTCCACCCTATGTGCAGGCGATGTAGTGTTGTTAGCAAAGGCCCTCGCGTCGATCGTCTACTGCCATAGCCCATTAACGACAAATTTCGCGGTACTGTCCCAACGGATACTTCGTCATACGTCCCACATCGATTTCTGCGGTTATTTCACGCTGTGTTGCTTGTCTTTCAACACTGACAACTATTCGCAAGTCTGTGATAAGAGGATTTGGTATTCTCGGCACACTCTTGACACTATGGATTTCGGAATATTGAATTCCCTAACGATTTCCGGAATGGAATGCCCCGTCTAGCTCCAAGTACTATCCCGTGTTCAGAGTCTGCTAATGCCCATCGCGCACCCACAATCACGTAGGAAACCTTTCCAGATGAACCACCTGAGTACTCATGGCAGCCTCACCAGTGCACTGCCCTTTTATACGTTGTATACGTAATACTTCCGTCATCCGTATACGTTCAATAATGTACCCCAAGGCTTTTGCCACCTCAATATATTCCCCGCTCTTTTGGCTACAAAACCGACTTTTCGACATAATATCCGTTGAATGTGATGTCCTTACGCCACCTTACTACGACGGCCTGTATACCCGCATGTTATCACCCTATTGGTCGACGTTGGAGCCAACGTCTTGCTGTATATAGGGCCAAACAGGTGGAAGTCGAAAGGTGCGATATCGGGGCTGTAGGCGAGGAACATACATTTTTGAATATCCCAACTGATGGACGAGTGTGTCAGCAGTACAAGCAGAGACGCCCAGTTGTGCAGCGAGGTGTCTGCTTGTGATCCCTTGACCACCTCGAATGAGAGTGTCCGCACGTTCCAACACTACAGGAGTCACGGCTGTGCACAGCGGCCGGCATGCAGGAGATGGGACAGGTTTGCGCGACCTCGTTGCCATGATGACTGACACCTCGCCCAACGGCTCACCGCGCTTTTGTACACTGTCGTGCCTCTGTAGACATTCTGCAAGCGCCTATGCGATGTCCTGGTTTGCTGCAAAAAGAAACTCAGTGACAGCTCTCTGCTTCGGATGCACCTCCGTCACGGACACCATTTTGAAGGCTACGTATAGTGCCAGCACCTAATGGAACTTCATCAAGCGGTGGGGACTGAAGAAGGGATACGAGGTGTGACTATAAAGTAATGAGACTGATGTGAAAAAAAATGTTGCTTACCGTTTTAGTGAGGTTTAGTGTTGTCTCCTTCGAAGAAGTTCACTTCTGATTGCACACACTTTTTCCAGCGCTTCTGCCATTGAAGGTAACATTCTTGGAACTCATCTTCTGTAATATCCTCCAAGACCCTCGTCACAGTTTTTTGTACATATTGTGTTGTTTGAAAACGGTGCCCCTTGACCGCCGTTTTGACTCTTGGAAATAGAAAAAAGTCGCACGGAGCGATATCTGGTGAATAAGGTGGCTGTGGTAGTACTGAAATTTGTTTTGAGGTTAAACATTGCTGTACTGACAGAGCTGTATGGGATGGCGCATTATCGTGATGCAGAATCCAATTATCAGCAATGTTGGCACGGACATGAAGAACTCTTTCTAAAATTTCTTTGTAGTAATATTGGTTAACTGTTTGTCCCTGAGGCACCCACTCTTTATGAACAATTCCCTTGGAATCAAAGAAGCACACAAGCATGCATTTCACTTTTGACTTTGACATGCGAGCTTTTTTTGGTCTGGGTGATCCCTTTGAGCACCATTGCGAACTTTGGCGTTTTGTCTCTGGATCGTACTGAAAAAAACGACTTTCATCACCAGTGATAACACGGCTCAACAGTTCTGGATTGATTTCCATTTTGTCTACCAGATCGGCTGCCACATTTTTCCGTCTTTCTCACTGTTGTGGTTTGACATTTTTGGGGACCATTTTTGCACAAATCTTTCTCATACCAAGATCTTCAGTTATTATTAGACGAACCGTCTCTCGATTGAAGTTCAGTTCTTCTGCAATCATTTTTACGGATAATCTTCGATCAGATCGTGTGAGTTCACGCACCCTGGCCAAGTTGACATCTGTCCGTGAGGTTGATGGTCGTCCACTGCGGTCTTCATCTTCAACATTCGTTCTGCCTTCACTAAACATTTTATGCCAACAAAAAACTTGAGCTCTTCACATAACCTGCTCTCCTTCTGAAGCTTACCGTAAGTTGTCGTCGCGTTTTCACCCAATTTAACGCAAAAATAAATGGCATACCATTGCGCAATATTATGCGGTTCCATTTCCGTGAAGAGAGACACAAACACGTGTTAACTTATTACAGCGCAACTCACGACTGAGCCGGCCGGGATGGCCGAGCGGTTCTAGGCGCTACAGTTTGGAACCGCGCGACTGCTTCGGTCGCAGGTTCGAATCCTGCCTCGGGCATGGATGTGTGTGATGTCCTTAGGTTAGTTAGGTTTAAGTAGTTCTAAGTTCTAGGCGACTGATGACCTCAGCTGTTAAGTCCCACAGTGCTCAGAGCCATTTGAACTCACGACTGAGCAGTTGCATCGATGTGCCACTTGGACTAGAAGCAGCTTATAGACCAGGGTCAAAGATATTGTGCCTACGCAAGCCTGCAGGGTTGCCACATCTTGCAAAGAAAATCAGTCTCATTACTTTATTGTCGCACATCGTATTCCACTATGTTCTGCAACAAGTTCCGTATTTTTTTATCTGAAATTGGCCGAGAAAAAATGTGTTGCATTACTTTGTGACTGGAACACAGCAACCGAACAGGACGGACTTACAGAGGCACCAGTGAAACCGTCGGCAGAATGGCGGCCGGCAACACGAGTGTGCTGTCCGAAGGCTAGGGGTACGCGACGTTCGGTGATTTTTCTGTGTATAACAATCTGTTCCTTGATGTTGTTGGAGAGCACGAACTGAGACAGTCTTTTGAGCTATTTAGGTGTGTGTTTTATATACAGCACTCCCTTGGCTCCAGTGTGCTGTTAAGTGTACCCACTGTACTGCCGATATTGTACTGTACTGGGTGTGTTCAATAAGTAATGCGACACTTTTTTTCCCTCGGTCAATTTCAGTTGAAAAAAATGTGGAATTTGTTGTAGAACATTGTGGAATATTTCCGCTTCAGCCTCTATAGTTTCATGAAGGAGGCGGTGCTGTACACAGCCTTCAAAATGGTGGCTGTAACGGGGGTACTTTCCAACCAGGGAGATGTCCTTGAGTTTCTTTTGGCGGGAAACCAGAGCGTCGCAGATATTCGTAGATGCTTGCAGAATGTCTACGGAGACCTGGCATGGTGGATCGCCGGGTGAGGCGCCTGTCATCATCCCAACAAGGTCGCGCAAACTTGTCCGATCTCACGCGTACCAGCTGGCCGCATGCAGCTGTTACTCCTGCAGCATTATTATGTGTGGCCACTCTCATTCGATGAAATGATAATTAAATCAAGACCCTAACCTGTCGACAGGCGTTGATATACATCAACAAGGACAGTTGAAAATTTGTGCCCCTACCGGGACTCGAACCCGGGATCTCCTGCTTATATGACAGACGCTCTATCCATCTGAGCCACCGATGGCACAGAGGATAGTGCGACTGCGGTGATATATCCCTTGCACGCTCCCCGTGAAACCCATATTCCCAACTTAATATCCACACACTACATTCGTAGTGCCCCTGCCCATTATACTCATTACACGCAGCAGGTAATCTTACCGAGTCCCGTAAGAGATCGGGCAATGCGTGTGCAACCAGCTCAGAAGAAGAAGGTCAATGGCCGGTTAGCCGTAACTATATGAAGATGGTGTCTGTTCTTTCGGCTCAGATGGATAGAGCGTCTGCCATGTAAGCACGAGATCCCGGGTTCGAGTCCCGATCGGGGCAAACATTTTCAACTGTCCCTGTTGACAGCTGTCGACAGCTTAGGGTCTTGATTTAATTATCATTTCATTCTAAGAGAGCTGCATGGTCACCGATGGTATCTGTTCTTTCGCACATGTCCTAAAAAACAGATACCATCTTCATCCCGTGGTGATAGATGGGTTACAGCCAAACACCTCGCTGCATAACTGAACGTCTCTGTTGGTAGAGCTGACACACTCGCCCACCGGTTGGTTTACTCGAAGGTGTTTGACCACTGGGTTCCGCGCCGCCTAACAGAACACCATAAACAGCAACTGACGACCACCTGCGCGGAATTGCTTGCACCTTACGAAGTGGTCGAACAATTCTTTGTCGAACATCGTCACAGACGATGGAACATTGGATCGTCACTTCTAGCCGGAAACAAAACGTCAATCCGTGGAGTGACGCCACACATTTCTCGTCCGAAGAAAAAGTTCAATGCCGCCCTCAGCCGGTAAAATAACGAGACGAACTTCTGGCATCTGAAAAGATTATTCTGTTTGATGTCCTCCCTCATGGTGCAAAGATCAACTCGGAACTGTATAGTAGCATCCTCAGTAAATCGAAGAAATAACTTCAGCGTTTTCGCCGTCACAAAAATGCAAACGAAGTCGTCGTTCTGCATGACAACACAAGGCTCCACAGAAGTCTGTGCACCCGAAAGGAGCTCACCAAACATCACTGGGCTGTTCTTCCTGCTCCACCCTACAGCCCAGATCTCGCACCTGTCTACTTCAACCTGTTTGGTCCAATGAATGATGCACTCGGCGGAAAATAGTGCGTAGAAGCTGGGGAGATTACTGATGCAGAAAAACGCTGGCTCCGGCGTTGACTAGTGGAGTGCTAAAATGAAATGAGCACGTGGCATTGTTGGCCGGAAGGCCCCATCCGTGGAAGTTCGGCCGCCTTGTGCGAGCCTATTTCAGTCGACGCCACACTGGGCGAATTTCGCGCCGGGGATGAGGATGAAATGATGACGAGGACAACACAACACCCCGTCCAAGAGCGGAGAAGTCTCGAACCCGGTCGAGAATCGAACCTGGGCCTGCTGCGTGGGAGGCAAGCTCGTAACCAATCAGCTAAGCAGGCGGACAGCGGAGTGGTACTATGCGGGCATATAGGTCCCCCAGTAAGGTGGCGTAATGCCGTCTTATTGAGCAGAGATAATGTTGAAAAATAGCGTTCTGTAGTCAGAGGAGTGGGGAGTAATATGCCGTATAGGAATCCTAAATAAAACCAGCCTGCTTTAAAAAAAAAAAGAACCGCATTGCTTATTGAACGCCCCTCGCATTTGCAAGAAAGAAATTTTGGAAATTTGTGGTAAGATCTTATGGAACCAAACTGCTGAAGTCTTCGGTCTCTAAGCTTACACACTATTTAAACTAACGTATGCTAAGGAAAACACACACACAGCCATGTCCGAGGGAAGACTCGAGCCTCCGACGGAGTGAGCCATGCGGACCATGACAAGGCACCTGAGACCGCGTGGCTACACCGCACGGCTGCAACAAAAAACACACGTTAGTACTGGGTGGCGTACATGGGCCGTAACTCTGTGTGGGGTTGACTATAAAAGTACTACAAAGCCGTAACTGACTTGTCTGTGTGTGATCACGTCTGATTTTGAGTACGCGGGCTAAAATTATTTCGAACTGTTCATACAACAGTATTTAGGGAAACAAATTGCATTCATGGGTGATGATGTGTGTGCATCTACATCTATACCATACTCCGCAAGCCACCCGACGGTGTGTGGCAGAGGGTACCTTGAGTACCTCTATCGGTTCTCCCTTCTATTCCAGTCTCGTATTGTTCGTGGAAAAAAATGGCTCTGAACACTATGGGACTCAACTGCTGTGGTCATAAGTCCCCTAGAACTTAGAACTACTTAAACCTAACTAACCTAAGGACATCACACACATCCATGCCCGGGGCAGGATTCGAACCTGCGACCGTAGCGGTCGTGCGGTTCCAGACTGTAGCGCCTTTAACCGCTCGGCCACTCTGGCCGGCGTTCGTGGAAAGAAAGATTGTCGGCATGCCTCTGTGTGGACTCTAATCTCTCTGATTTTACCCTCGTAGTCTCTTCGCGAGACATGCGTAGGAGGGAGCAATATACTTCCTGCGTCGTCAGTGAAAGTATGTTCTCGAAACTTCAACAAAAGCCCGTACCGAGTTACTGAGCGTCTCTCCTGCAGAGTCTTCCACTGGAGTTTAACTATCATCTCCGTAACGCTTTCGCGATTACTAAATGATCTTGTAATGAAGCGCGCTGCTCTCCATTGGATATTCTCTATCTCTTCCATCAACCCTATCTGGTACGGATCCCACACTGGTGAGCAGTATTCAAGCAGTGCGCGAACAAGTGTACTTTAACCTACTTCCTTAGTTTTCGGACTGCATTTCCTTAAGATTCTTCCAATGAATCTCAGTCTGGCATCTACTTTACCGACGATCAACTTTATATGCTCATTACATTTTAAATCACTCCTAATGCCTACTCCCAGATAATTTATGTTATTAACTGCTTCCAGTTGCTGACCTGTTATATTGTAGCTAAATGATAAGGGATCTTCCTTTCTATGAATTTGCAGCACATTACACTTGTCTACATTGAGATTCAATTGCCATTCCCCTGCAACATGAGTCAATTCGTTGCAGATCCTCCTGCATTTCAGTACAATCCTCCATTGCTACAACCTCTCGATATACCACAGTATCATCCGCAAAAAACCTCAGTGAACTTCCGATGTCATCCACAAGGTCATTTATGTATATTGTGAATAGCAACGGTCCTACGTGTTCCAAAATTCTACAACCGATCGACGTTAGAGATATAGGTCTATAGTTCCGCACATCTGTTCGACGTCCCTTCTTAAAAACGGGGATGATCTGTGCCCTTTTCCAATCCTTTGGAACGCTACGCTCTTACAGAGACCTACAGTACACCGCTGCAAGAAGGAGGCAAGTTCCTTCGCGTACTCTGTGTAGAATCGAACTGGTATCCCATCAGGTCCAGCGGCCTTTCCTTTCTTGAGCGATTTTAATTGTTTCTCTATCCCTTTGTCGTCTGTTTCTATATCTACCATTTTGTCATCCGTGCGACAATCTAGAGAAGGAATTACAGTGCAGTCTTCCTTTGTGAAACAGCTTTGAAAAAAGACATTTAGTATTTCGGTCTTTAGTCTGTCATCCTCTGTTTCAGTACCATTTTGGTCGCAGAGTGTCTGGACATTTTGTTTTGATCGAATTACCGCTTTGACATAAGACCAAAATTTATTAGGATTTTCTGCCAAGTCAGTACATAGAACTCTACTTTCGAATTCATTGAACGCCTCTCGCATAGCCCTCCTCACACTAAATTTCGCTTCGCGTGATTTTTGTTTGTCTGCAAGGCTTTGGCTATGTTTATGTTTGCTGTGAAGTTCCCTTTGCTTCCGCAGGAGCTTCCTGACTCGGTTATTGTACCACGGTGGCTCTCTTCCATCTCTTACGATCTTGCTTGGCACATACTCATCTAATGCACATTGTACGATGGTTTTGAACTTTGTCCACTGATCCTCAACACTATCTGTTCTTGAGACAAAACTTTGGTGTTGAGCCGTCAAGTACTCTGAAATCTGCTCTTTGCCACTTTTGCTAAACATAAAAATCTTCCTACCTTTTTTAATATTTCTATTTACGGATGAAATCATCGATGTAATCTGTGTAATAAAGTCGTTTGGGGGTAAATTAGTCTTACTGACACTTCTGTTTCTTGTCATTCTGTAATTTGGAATGGCCTATGGGCACGATCAACAAGAGTAACTTACATGCGTATTTTGTGTCTCTTGTAGAGTGTGATTTTTATTTAGCCTTCTGGCTCCGTTTGCTTTGAGCTTCTTATGAATCTTGTACAGTCTCTTTGAATTGTTTTTATTCCTAGGCCTTGCCCGAGATAAATTAATCGTCTCATTTTTAATATTGTGGTTACTATCCCTTTCATCTTTTGGGGTTTATTATATCATCTTAGCAGCTCGTGGTATTGCGGGAGCGTTCTCGCTTCCCGCGCACGGGGTCCCGGGTTCGATTCCCGGAGGGGTCGATATGAGTGGGTGTTGTGTCGTCTTCATCATCACCATTCATCCCCATTACGGGCGGAGGAAGGCAACGGCAAACCACCTCCATTAGGACCTTGCCTAGTCGGCGGTGCGGGTCTCCCGCATCGTTCCTCTACGCTCCTCAGAGTATGGGTCCTCATCACATCATCTTAGATTTTAATCATTCTTGTAATCACTTTTGCATTCTGCTTTGACTGAGTAAGCCTCGCTATGTCACTAAATATTTGTTTTTATTTTCCATCCTGGAGAGTGATTTGAGGTTTGCTTTAAACTGAAAATGGTATTAAATAAAATGTCAAATTTTTATGCTCTCTAACAGCTCAGCCGAACCCTACCACTTCCCTGCACCTCCACAGTCTCAGACAAACTTGAGTTGTCACAGGATGTGCCTCCATGATCTATTCTAGCGCCTGTTTTTTTATGCCTTAAGCTAAACTGGACACATCCCGTACATTGCAGATGATATAACATTGTTCTCTAGTGGAAAGAGTGACATTCAGGTAGATCTGCAAACAGAGATACGCGAAACTCAGCTCACTCTGTTCCTCCATGAGATCAATAGCGCTGTAGACGACGACCCTCAGGTTGATGCCTTGTTCGTTGACTTTCAGAAAGTCATTGCCCCGCACCGTCGATTAGTGAACAAATACGAGTTTGCCAAGTATCGGACCAAATTTGCGAATGGATTCAAGACATCCTTACAGACAGAATTCAACAACACGGCCTTAACGGAAAAAATCGACAGATTTACGTTAATTTACTGAGCACTCCAGTAGGACCTTTGCTGTTTACTAAGTATGTAAATCATCTAATGGAAAGCGTCGGAAGCTCTTTCAGTCTGTTTGCAGATATTGCTGTTGTCTGTAACAAATTAGGAACGCCAGAAGATAATCTCCAAATGCAGAATGACCGGCAGAGGGCTGATGAATGGTGCGTGCTCTGACAGTTGACCCTGAACGTGAATAAATGTAACATATTGCGCATATGTGGGAAAAGAAATCCACTACTGTACAACTACACTATTAATGACAAACTGCTAGAAACAGTGTCTACCCTAAAATATCTAAGAGTAACTCTCCAGAGCGACCTTAAGTGGAATGACCACAAAAAGCATATAGTTGGAAAAATAGGTTCTTAAGGAAATGTAGCTCCTCCACGAAGGAAGTGGCTTATAAGGCTCTTGTTCAATTGATTCTTGAGTACTGATCATCGATACGGGATCCTTACGAGGTAGGACCAATAGGAGAGCGGCGTGATTCTTTACGAGATAGTTTAGTCGGCGCGAGAGCGCTACAGAGATGCTTGACAAACGCCAGGGGCAGACATTACAAGAGAGGCGTTGTGCATCGCGGTGGGGTTTAATATTGTAATTTCGAGAGAATACTTTCTGGGAAGAGTCAGATAACATACACCTCCTCCCACATACATCTCGCGAAATGACCACA
This sequence comes from Schistocerca serialis cubense, assembly GCF_023864345.2. Taxonomy (NCBI): domain Eukaryota; kingdom Metazoa; phylum Arthropoda; class Insecta; order Orthoptera; family Acrididae; genus Schistocerca; species Schistocerca serialis. Next base: position 30,279,233 of record NC_064646.1, read on the forward strand.
ACTAGAAAGTACAAGAAATCAGAGCTAATACTGAGGCTTGGCGACAATAATTCTTCCCACGCGCCATCCGCGAGTGTAACAGGGTACGGGGGATCAAGTAGTGGTACCAGAAGTACGCCCCCCCCCCCCCCCCCCATTACGCCGTTCGGTGTCTTACGGTGTTCGATGTAGATGTATAACAAGCACATATCCTAGGTGATTTGCTGAAGAAGTCACTTAACGTGAATAGTAAATTAATAAATGTCGCCTACACAGGAAACGAGCTCAGGGGAGCAGACTCTGGAATCATGCATCCGCTCTAGGTAAGTCCTAGTGGAAGTGATTTGCTGTTGCCTTGCTCCAACCTGTTAGTGTCAACTGTATTTCTGCGTCGTGCGGGTGACTTGGTGAGAGTGTGTACTTTTTTTTCTCTTCTATCTTTTTAGTCTCTACTCTAATTGGTTATGAACTGTAGATTAAAACTGAAGAAACTGCAATAAGGTGGGAATTTAAAGAGATGGGACCTGGATAAACTGAAAGAACAGAGGTTGTACAGAGATTCAGGGAGAGCAAAAGGGAACAATTGACAGGAATGGGGGAAAGAAATACAGTAGAAGAAGAATGGGTAGCTTTGAGGGATGAAGTAGTGAAGGCAGCAGAGGATCAAGTAGGTAAAAAGACGAGGACTAGTAGAAATCCTTGGGTAACAGAAGAAATATTGAATTTCATTGATGAAAGGAGAAAATATAAAAATGCAGTAAATGAAGCAGGCAAAAAGGAATACAAACGTCTCAAAAATGAGATCGACAGGAAGTGCAAAATGGCTAAGCAGGGTTGGCTAGAGGACAAATGTAAGGATGTAGAGGCTTATCTCACCGGGGGTAAAATAAATACTGCCTATAGGAAAATTAAAGAGACCTTCGGGGAAAAGTGAACCACTTTTATGAATATCAAGAGCTCAGATGGAAACCCAGTTCTAAGCAAAGAAGGGAAAGCTGAAAGCTGGAAGGAGTATATAGAGGGTCTATACAAGGGCGATGTCCTTGAGGACAGTAATATGGAAATGGAAAGAGGATGTAAAGAAAGATGAAATGAGAGATACGATACTGCGTGAAGAGTTTGACAGAACACTGAAGACCTGGGTCGAAACAAGGCCCCGGGGGTGAACAACATTCCATTAGCACTACTGACAGCCTTGGGAGAGCCAGTCCTGACAAAACTCTACCATCTGGTGAGCAAGGTGTATGAGACCTCAGACTTCAAGAAGAATATAATGATACCAATCCCAAAGAAAGCAGGTGTTGACAGATGCGAAAATTACCGAACTATCAGTTTAATAAGTCACGGCTGCAAAATACTAACGCGAATTCTTTACAGACGAATGGAAAAACTAGTAGAAACCGACCTCGGGGAAGATCAGTTAGAAGCTAGATTAAGGAAAGACAAACCTACATTTCTAGCATTTGTAGACTTAGAGAAAGCTTTTGACAATGTTGACTGGAATACTCTCTTTCAAATTCTGAAGGTGGCAGGGGTAAAATACAGGGAGCGAACGGCTGTATACAATTTGTACAGAAACCAGATGGCAGTTATAAGAGTCGAGGGGCATGAAAGGGAAGCAGTGGTTGAAAAGGGAGTGAGACAGGGTTGTAGCCTCTCCCAGATGTTATTCAATCTGTATATTGAGCAGACAGTAAAGGAGTAAGTATTAGAATCCATGGAGAAGAAATAAAAACTTTGAGATTCGCCGATGACATTGTAATTCTGTCAGAGAGAGCACAGGACTTGGAAGAGCAGTTGAACGGAATGGACAGTGTCTTGAAAGGAGGGTATAAGATGAACATCAACAAAAGCAAAACGAGGATAATGGAATGTAGTCGAATTAAGTCGGGTGATGCTGAGGGAATTAGATTAGGAAATGAGACACTTAAAGTAGTAAAGGAGTTTTGCTATTTGGGGAGCAAAATAACTGATGATGGTCGAAGTAGAGAGGATATAAAATGTTGACTGGCAATGGCAAGGAAAGCGTTTCTGAAGAAGAGAAATTTATTAACATCGAGTATTGATTTAAGTGTCAGGAAGTCGTTTCTGAAAGTATTTGTATGGAGTGTAGCCATGTATGGAAGTGAAACATGGACGATAACCAGTTTGGACAAGAAGAGAATAGAAGCTTTCGAAATGTGGTGCTATAGAAGAAAGCTGAAGATAAGGTGGGTAGATCACGTAACTAATGAGGAGGTATTGAGTAGGATTGGGGAGAAGAGGAGTTTGTGGCACAACTTGACTAGAAGAAGGGATCGGTTGGTAGGACATGTTTTGAGGCATCGAGGGATCACAAATTTAGCATTGGAGGGCACCGTGGAGGGTAAAAATCGTAGAGGGAGACCAAGAGATGAATACACTAAGCAGATTCAGAAGGATGTAGGCTGAAGTAGGTACTGGGAGATGAAGAAGCTTGCACAGGATAGAGTAGCATGGAGAGCTGCATCAAACCAGTCTCAGGACTGAATACCACAACAACAACAACTACTACTAAGGAGTGGAGCGGACTGTTTGAGAGTCAGTTCATTAAAGAACAGTAGGTCTATTCAGCCAATTACCGAAAGAGCTGATGGTAAGGCAGAGAGGGTTCGCAATTTGGAATAAATGGGAAGGGGTTACTAGTTCCGATACGAACCTGACAGCCAAGGGAAACTCCCAAAAATCATTGGTCGGAAATGGGGTATTGGAACTGTTTTAATTTGTTTCTGGGACAGCGTCCTGCGCTGGGAAAGTTGTCCGAGTCAAAAATTTAGATGTCACGTGTGGGGCGCTTTAACGTCACTATCTCTCCTCTCCTTTTTGGCCAAATACTGGCAGCGAAAATATTCCAATTCCAAGATTCGAACCGGCATACCTCCAAGTCGACTAACCTCGGTTCGGAGGCAGGTTTAGTGCGAATAAGACGAAAATAAACCAGAGGTCGAGATGTAAACGCTGTTACACTGGAGCTCTGGATGACACAGGAGCTGTTAAACTTACGGTCTTCGTCATCGTCAGGAAATTAATTTGGGAAGTGCACACCATACATGTGTTCGTCAAGATTTCATGATTTCTCAATCTCCTCAGAAAACTAAAATCTTTTATAACAGAAGGAAAGGACGAACTAGAGTACCAGCTCAGATAACCAGCCATGCTCATTCAGTAGAGGCATACAGAGAATGCCTTAAGCGGTTTAGGGAAAATCTAAACCTGGATTTTTGGCCTGCTGTCATCTGTAAAATACAACGAACGGCCTTGCCACAGTGGTAACACCGGTTCCCGTCAGATAACCGATGTTAATAGCTGTGGGGCTGGGCTAGCACTGGGATGGGTGACCATCCGATCTGCCGAGCGCTGTTGGCAAGCGTGGTGCACTCAGCTCTTGTGAGGCAAATTGAGGAGCTACTTGATTGAGAAATAACGGCTCCGGTCTTTTAAACTGACATACGGCGGGAGCGCCGTGTGCTGACCACAGGCCCCTCCATATCCGCATCCAGTGACGTCTGTGGACTAAGGATGACACGGCGGCCGGTCGGTGCCGTTGGACCATCATGGCCTGTTCGGGCGGAGTTTAGTTTAGTTTTAGTCATCCCTAAAATAGGAGCCCAGTGCCATCCCACTGCGCCAACTTGCTCGCTAATAACTGAAGAGTACAGTACTCCTTACATTATTACGTATTATATTACTGGAATGTCAACTATGAGCTAAGACATTGGGGCACTTTGCAGTTGCACGAACATGTTATTGCTACACAAAAAGGCAGTGAGGATAATTAGATCTTTTTAACGGCCCATTGTAAACGAGCCAACGCCTTGCCACAGTGGTAACTCCGGACCCCTTCAGATCATCGAAGTGGAGCACTGTCGGGCTGGGCTAGCACTTGGATGGGTGACGGTCTGGGCCTGCCTAGCACTGTTGGCAATCGGGGTGCACTCAGCCCTTGTGAGGCAACTGAAGAGCTACTTGACTGAGAAGTGGCAACTGCCGGGAGTGTGCTGTGCTGACTACATGCCCCTCCATATCCACATCCACTGATGCCTGTAGGTTATGGATGACACGGCGGTCGGTCGGTATTCCGAGGCGTGTTCAGCCAGAGTTTAGTTTTATTGCAAACCCATCTTTATTAAAAAGAAAAAGATACGTATCTTGAGTGTTTTCAGCCAATGTGTTTCCACTGTTCCTCTGCGTCACATGCGAAACTGAACCGTAATTTGCAGGAAGAGAGATAAAATTCACCACCATAACACTCAAAATAAGGACACTCTACACAGACCAAAACATCTATTAATGAAGACGTAAGATGATACTAAAAATGTTTAGTGTATGAACAGACAATATTTTAGTATCAGTGGAGATAGCAACTATTGTTAAGATTGAGAAAAATCGTCTCGGTTTTCAAACCGCATCAGTTTGAATACAATACTCAATCTTTGGACGGCTACCTCTGCCATCGTCATCAGGAGTAAAAATCACTTACCCTCCAGACATTTTGCTAAGACACTAACAGCAACACCGAGCGAGGTGGCGCAGTGGTTAGCACACTGGACTCGCATTCGGAAGGACGACGGTTCAATCCCGCGTCCGGCCATCCTGCTTTAGGTTTTCCGTGATTTCCCTAAATCGCTCCAGGCAAATGCCGGGATGGTTCCTTTGAAAGGGCACGGCCGACATCCTTCCCTAATCCTATGTGACCGATAACCTCGCTGTTTGGTCTCTTTCCCCCAACCAACCAACCAACCACTAACAGCAACACCAGTGTTGTACACGTGTGTTTGCAGAAATCTTTCCAGTGGCAATGCAAGAGGGTGGTGGTAGCCTGACTCTTAAATTGCCATTTTTGTTATAGATTAGATGATCAGTTTCGAGCTCTTTCATTCCACAAAAATTAAATTTTATAGGTGACACAAAAAACTCATCATATCGCAGAGAATTGGTGGTTACCCATTCAGTAAGTGAATTAAAACACTGTATTCCAGATTCCTCCCCCCCCCCCTCCCAATCTTAACATGCCTTCTCCTTATGGCACCTGTGATTGTATTTTAAGTCTTACTACAACATCAGATTTATTGTTGAATTAATATTATGATTGAATGTAAGCCAGACTCATTCATTTCGTCGTGGACTATTCAGTTACTTACCATGGGTAATAAATGGAGACAGTAACAGACCTCATCAAAGAAATTCATGCTATCTGGGGTGAAATGTGTCCTGTTGCAATTTTCTTGGACTCACATATACCTTATTACCGTAGGTACAGGACCTGGACAAAAATATGGAAAAACCGCGAAAAGTCCATGTTGAAATAAATGCAGATGTTTGGTTGTGCTGTTGTATTTGACCACGAACGGCATCTGTGCAATGTCTTCAATAGATCTTGTCAGTCGTGCTCTGAACAGTTTTCTCTGCAGTTGTCAGTGCGTTATGTAGGAGCTCAGTGAATCTGAACGTAGGTAAATTCTTGGTGCCCGTACGGTGGGTGCACCCGCAAACCAGGCTGCGGAACAGTTTGTGCGGAGGCACCGCATCAGATTTATACCAGAGGCAGGTAATGCAGGGAAACATTAGCCGATAAGTCACAACGCGAACAAAAGTGTGTTTCAGTAACAATGACAGACGGTCATTGAAGGAGACTGAGACGAAAAATAAGAGGACGACAGCTGCAAATCACTGCAGAACTGAATGTCGCATTCGCGAAGCACCAGAACAACAAGAAGGGAGTTCCATAAGCAGGGAATTTCAGTGTGAGCTGAAATTCCAAGACCACTCATCACTGATGTAAACACCCGTAATTGGAAAACGTGGTGCCGAGGCTATTAAATCTGGACTATGGAACTGTGGAAGAGTGTCATTTGATCGGATCAGTCTCGTTTCACACTTTTCCAACTTTTGACCTAGTTTACGTCCCAAGAGTGAAACATGGCTGGGATTCGGTGATCATTTAGGCAGCCATACCGTGGTATTCCACGAGCATCATGGTTACTTCGCAAGGTCGCATTACTGCTAAGGATTGTGTGACGTTTCGGCTGATTAGGTCCATCCCATAGTACAAGGTTTTTTTCCTCAATGGCGATATTGTGTTCCAAGACGACAGCTCGCAACGTCCAGGACTGGTTCTGTGAGCAAGAGGACGAATTGTCGCCTCTTCCGTGACCATCACAATCACCAGATCTCAATATTATTCAGCCTTACTAATCTTCGCTACACATTTCCCTCATCGTTGTTTGAACTTGCCACTATTTTGCAGGAAGAGTAGTATACGATTCCCTTGTAATGCATACAGGAACTGTATTTACCCATTATGTGATGACTGGAAGCTGTCTTGAATGCCAACGGTTTTCCTACACCGTATTAGGCATGGCAATGTTTACGTTTGTGGCGTTTCCATCTTTTTCTCAACCCCGTGATAAAATCCTGTTCTTATTAAAATAATGCATCTCGCAGATGCACTTACAGTTACCGGTACAATTTTAGTACTGCCGAATCATTACTATTCCAGAGTAATTTTTATACACGGAAAAACATACGAGTAGGTGCCTCTACTCTATGTACGGTATTTCAAATATTCAGTTGTGCTGTGGAGTTAGCTCATCATTGTACAATAAAAATAGCTGAAACAAAACACAATATTTATTTTATTAATCTAACGGCATAACGTACCATTAAAAGTGTTATTTACATATAAAACTATTTAGAAAAACTAAAGAACCGCCGGCAGGGGTGGCCGAGCGGTTCTAGGCGCTACAGTCTGGAACTGCGCGACCGGTACGGTCGCAGGTTCGAATCCTGCCTCGGGCATGGATGTGTGTGATGTCCTTAAGTTTATTTAGGTTTAAGCAGTTCTTCGTGACTGATGACCTCAGAAGTTAAGTCCCATACTGCTCAGAGCCAACTAAAGAACCATTGCTTCTTACAGAATAGTAAATCACCTTGTGCTTAGAGTCATACTTCGCCTGAAGTGAATCATTTGTATAAAGAAACAAATATTCCTTCGAGCTGGATGGTGAAAATCATAATTCTATTGTACACCTGCTATTGCTTGTCTGTCTTACATTCGGTAAGACTAACAGGCAATAACGAACCGTGTGCCTTAAAAGCTAGGAAATGTTACTGGTCCTTAGAGTAATTGTTACAGCTATGCTAATTATTACAAGTAATAAAAAATAACCGTTTTCCAAGTGCAGTAGCCGCACAAGGTACCGTAGTATTGTAGTACTTTCTCCCGTCTGTCGTAAGCGTCTTATCAAGTTCCCGAATTCGCCACTGACAGCGCTGACTGCAAGCCACAGACTGCCGTCAGTGTTATTTTATTTTTCGTCGGCAGGAGTTGGTAATTTATCCGAAAACTTAAGGCTGGGTCACGGTGCGTTTGTGAGGTGGTCATTGGCTGCAGTGTTAATGCGTAAATAATTGCGTTGCGAATTTTGTTCTGTTGTTTTCTACTCGGTTGTAAGTGCAAGTTTTTACGCGAATGGTATGCAAACTGTTCAGCCATAGTGCTCTGTCGACGACATGTGAGAAGGAAAACAAACGTAAATTTTAAATCACAGGTAAGGGGTGTATGTGTGATGGAAGTTGTGCTGAACAACATTGTTGACACCATACGAAGATAGTGTATTGGTCACGTTCTGTGCATGTACACATGTACCGTGGCTTATGAAATGAATAATAGTTTATGAGGTAATCATTATTCATAAAGCTCACTAGCCTTGACCGTTCAGAGGCTTAAGTCTCCGGATACTGTTAATGCTGTCACGTATCTACATTTCAATTGTTTTTTCCCGTCATGTATATCAGCAGAAGGCAGCATATTATTTATGACAGATTCATGCACATACTAGTATTACGTGGTATGAGCAGTATGGAAAGTAAAATCAGATTTCGGTGTTACTCCCCCCTGTGTCAGAAATTTCCGTGTTCTGGGAACAAGTACAGGACAGTAACTTTAGGATTCTGCCGCACCCTCATATGACGCGACATCAGGAATGCTGATATATTTACACGGAGTGATGCCCGAATGCATGTTGGTTGTCATTGCAAACGCCAGAATGTGGCTAAAATTAAGTATAGCAGTAATATTGTTGGTGTTATTGAGTTTAGGGATCAACGTTTTGGTTTAGTTTATGAAGAAATAAAACAGTCGCTTCTATTTTTTTTCCGTATTCAGAATGTAACATCGAAATGGCATCGGCAATAGAACAACAACAAGATGATGATGATACGTGTTCTGAGGCGAGCAGCGCAGTACACAATGGTTCAGTGATTTCCACAGTTCCTGATCGTCATGGATTTCTTGGAGGTTCACAGTACACACCTGATCCGTAAGTGTTTCAGATTCCCCGTTGCTAATAATTATTTAGAAGTAATTTGTACTTTTATTCAGTCGGTGAACTTTATTTGTTGTCATCTAAGTTATTTACTGTTGTTCATAATCAGGCATCAAACAGCCCGTGTTCAGAACCCAAATACGAAGGGGAGAGAGGACACTTACACCTATCTTTTGAAGATATTGTAATCTAGTCAGTTATTTTATAATTTGAAAAAATACCTTTATTATTTATGATGAATTCTTCTACCAGATTCCATAAATGTTTTAAATTTTTCGATTAAAATTAGGGCAAAAATTTAAGTTTTATCAATAGATGTCACTTGCCACGATCAACGGCGCATGCAGCGTTTTCTGCTCATCAATGGCTCTTTAATGTGTTGTGTGTAAAAGCCAACAACAATGTAATTCGCGTTTTGAATTTTTTGTGCTGCTCGTAAAAAAAAGTGCCCCCAGCTGGATAGTACACATTATTGACAATGTCTTGAAATTGCAAGGAATGTGCTAAAAGATGTTTTTCAGGTTTTGGACTTGCACATCAGTACTTCTTAAATAAAACCATGTCATTAATATAAGTGAACAACACTTGAAGAATTTTACCTTTTTGAAACTTTAGAGTTGGCATAAAGTATGCCCCCCCCCCCCCTTTATTAATGTGCATTATGGAAAATGTTTTGGTATTGCTAGGGTTAATGATTCTCTCTTTAAGTACAGATATATGACGAAATTTGCTGATGCTGTTTATTAGCCTAAAATATAGAATAGTATTTCATCATTACTCTTTTATGTTTATAGACAACATACACATTTACAATATGATATTTTATGAGTCCTAGACGTCACAATGGGTACAAGTTTCCTGATGATATCATGAATATTTTTTACTATCGTGAATAATGACGAACTGTTTACTAATTTTTTCAGCCTAAACAGTTTTAGTACTAAAGTCTGTTGATAAGTGAGTAGGTACCCCTGAGAGTTACTGTTTGGCTACACACACACCCAAGAGAAGAATTACACTATTTATTATCACTAAAAGAGGTCATATTCACAAAATATTTAAATTTTACAAGATGAATACATACATAGCATCTGAAAGGTCAACAACATTCAGCACTTTATGCCATAAAAAAATTCATCTTCGCTGTAATAGTTTGTTGTTAGTTAGTTCAGTTACTTATTGCAAAGCTTTATCCCAGTGTGCAGCTGTCCATCTTGCTTTACTTTTTACGTCTTTTGATTTGAGCATGTAACTACAGCTTTTTGTCTGGTGGGTGATGTGGTTTCTGCTGTCATTTTCCTCACAAATATTGCCATCTCCAAAATGCGTGAGGATGGCCATACAAGAAGTTTTTGTATTTTTAAACATTGGGTGATGCGAGTTTGTGAACATTGTTAACTTTTTGTTTTATAAACCAGCTTTGGCCTGCAAGAGAACATTTTTTTTTAATAATCTGCTGTGTTAGAATTCTTAAGTGGTAACGGTTTTTAATTTGTCTGTAGAACTATAGTTCACATGTTCATCCCATTTTTAGATTATCATGTATCCTCAGACTGTGGAATTTAATGGTATTCACAGTTTCAACTTGCTTTTTTAAAGCCGTGTAAATGAATTGAAACTGTGGCTTTTTTCTGCATCTATTATGAGAATAATTTTGGACAAATTCTGTATATGCGATTCACATACTTCCATTTCACCATGTACCTTATTTGCAGTCTTCCTTCTTATTAGTATGTTCATCATCATCTTCAAATTTAAGAAGTAAGTGATGTGAACTGGATGACTATAGACCACATGAATCATGAACAAGATTAAACATGTAACATGTTTCCTTCTTGTACATTGACTTACACTTTCTGTTGCTGTTTTGAAGATAGTGCAGTACCCATTTTTGCGTTGTTTCTGTATACTTAAAGTTCCAATTTTGTAGTCATTAACTCCTCATTAACACCTTTGTAAGAACTAATAATACAGACATTATGTGTTCTTTATAAATCTGTGAAGTCAGGGCATCATTGGTAAAATCAAAGATACCACTTTTTGTAGATTTAACATTTCTGAAATTCATACTGCGAGATAAAAAATATTTTTTTTTCTGTAAGTGTACAAGTTTCTTACATAATATTTTAGAGAAACCAAAGAACAACAGGAATGCCCTATAACTTTTCAGGTCTTCCTTATCTTCTTTCTTTTACAGGACCCTCATTTCCCCACCATAAATTTTTCAGGAAATATTCTGAAGAAGAGGATTGCAGATGCAATCAGGACATTTGGCTTTCGCAGCTTCACTCTTCTGTGCAATAAAAATCAGCAATGTTATCAGTGATAAATGAAAACTTTGTACTTCTGTTCACACTGTTTCCTTCTTATTCTCCAAAATATTGAACCTACCGATACCATCCGTATGCTTTGACCCATGCTAACATCAAAATGGTTATGTAAACCACCTGTAGGAATCCAGTATGCATACAAATCTACATCTGTATCTCTACTCTGCAAACCACTGTGGCAGAACGCGCGTCTCATTTTGACAGCTCCATTTCCGTTCCATTCACGTATTGAGCACAAGAAGAATTATTGTTTAAATCCCTTTGTTTATGGTGTAATTGATCTACTCTTGTCGATCACAGTCCGTCTGCGAGAGATTGTAGTATATTCCTGGAGTCGTCATTTGAAGCCTATTCGTGAAACTTTGTAAGTGAGCTTTTTCAGGGTAGTTTACGTCTATGTTCAAAAGTCAGCCAGTTCAGTTTCTTCAGCATCTCTGTGACCCACTCCTATTGGTCAAACCAACCTTTGACCATTCGTGCTGCCCTCCACTGTATACATTCAGGTATCTCCTGTTAGTCCTATTTGGTGTGCACCCCATATACTAGAGCAATATTCCAGAATGGGTTGCACAAATGATTTCTAAGCAATCTCCTTTGTAAACCTATTGAATTTTTTGCAATATTCTACAAGTAAACCAAAGTCCACCACCTTCTTTACTCAAGACTGTTATTGTCCAATTTCATATCCCTTCAAAGTTTTGCATCCAAGTACACTGTGAGACCAAAAGTATCTGAACACCTGGCTGAAAATCACTTACAAATTCCTGGCGCCCTCCACGGTAACGCTGGAATTCAGTATAGTATTGGCCCACCCTTAGACTTGATAACAGCCTCCTCTCTTGCAGGCATCACTCAGGTGCTGGAAGGTTTTTAAGCCCATTCTTCAATGAGTGCTGCACTGGGGAGAGGTATTGATGTCAGCCAGTGAGGCCTGGTATGAAGTCAGCATTCCAAACCATCCCCAAGGTGTTCTATAGGATTCAGGTCAGGACTCGGTGCAAGCCAGTCCATTACAGTGGTGGTGTTGTCGTGTAACCACTCCACCACAGACCGTGCGTTATGAACAAGTGCTTGATCGTGTTAAAAGATGCAATTGCCATCCCCGAATTGCTCTTCAACAGTGGGAAGCAAGAAGGTGCATAAAACATCAATGTAGGCCTGTGCTGTGATATTGCCATGCAAAACGTCACAGGGTGCCAGCTTCCTCCATGAAAAACATGACCACACCATAACACCACCACCTTCGAATTTTACTGTTGGCACTACACATCCTGGCAGATGTTGTTCACCGGGCATTCACCATACCCACACCCTGCCATCGGATCACCACATTGTGTACAGTGATTTGTCACTCCACACAACATTTTTCCACTGTTAAATCATCCAATGTTTATGCTCCTTACATCAAGCGAGTCGTCGTTTGGCATTTACCGGCGTGATGTGTGACTTACGAGCAGCCGCTCGACCATGAAATCCAAGTTTTCTCACCTCCCACCCGACTGTCATAGTACTTGTAGTGGATCCTGATGCAGTTTGCAAATTCTGTGTGATGGTCTGGGTAGATGTCTGCCTATTACACATTACAACTCTCTGTCAGTCAACAGAAGAGGTCGGCCTGTACACTTCTGTGCTGTAGTATCCCTTCACATTTCCACTTTATTACCACATCAGAAACAGTGGACCTAGGGGAGTTTAGGAGTGTGGAAATCTCGCGTATAGGCATATGACACAAGTGACACCCAATCACCTGACTATGTTCGAAGTCCGTGAGTTCCGCGGAACATCCCATTCTGCTCTCTCACAATGTCTAATGACTACTGATGTTGCTGATATGGAGTACCTGTCTGTAGCTGGTAGCACAGTGCACCTAATATGAAAAACTTATGTTTTTGGATGTGTCCGGATACTTTTGATCACAAAGTGTACCTCATTGTGCTAGAACTCAGATTCAACAACAATCGATATTGGGTGGTAGTTTTGTGGATCACTTTTACGAACCTTCTTGTAAACTGGTGTGCTTTCTTCCAACTACTGGACATCCCCCTACCCCTCGCCTTCCCCCCGTCACCACTGCCACTAATACTGATTTCGCATTTGGCTCATCTTTTCAGTGGTTTGAGAATTGAATTGGGGTTTCCCTTAAAAAGGAAGATTTTAATTAATGGAGTTAAGCATTTCTGCATTTTGGTTTTGCTACTTTGGTACTACTAACAGCCTTTACATACAACAGAATTTGTGAAAAATCATTTGATAGTATTCTGCTACGGTAGTAATTGAAGGTGCCACACTTTGCTTCCTTGACAGCCAAATGTATTTCATCTCTATCTATAGTCTATCAGAAATATGTCTGCTTGTGTCTGTATGTGTGGATGGATACGTGCGTGTGTGCGAGTGTATACCTGTCCTTTTTTCCCCCTAAGGTAAGTCTTTCTGCTCCCGGGATTGGAATGACTCCTTACCCTCTCCCTTAAAACCCACTTCCTTTCGTCTTCCCCTCTCCTTCCCTTTTTCCTGATGAGGCAACAGTTTGTTGCGAAAGCTTGAATTTTGTGTGTATGTTTGTTTGTGTTTGTTTGTGTGTCTATCGACCTGCCAGCGCTTTTGTTCGGTAAGTCACCTCATCTTTGTTTTTATATATAATTTTTCCCACGTGGAATGTTTCCTTCCATTATATCTATCTATAGTCTTATACTTCGTTTTACATATGTTATACTGGAGTCAGTTTCTTAGCAATGACCATGGAGGGTCTCTTCCATTATAAACTGTTCTACTGGGTACATACCTGTCCAGTGCATTGCCAACTATTCTTTTAAACTGGAGCCATACTACTTCTACATACTCCTGCTGTGTGCTGAAAGTTTCAAGTTCCTCTTTGGTATATGACACTACTACTTTTTTTATCTAATTTACTGGACATATATACCTTTCTGCTTCTTTTAGTTCTGTTTTGTACTGTGGTAATCTTTGTTCCATAACCTCATGATGGTCACTGGTACCAGTTTAGATACGGACATCCTTAAAGAGGTCGTGTCTGTTTATTGCCAGTAGATCCACTATATTTCCATCCTGAGTGGGGTTCCAAACTATCTGTTCTAGGTACTTTCCAGATAAGGCACTTAGTAATATCTCAAAGTACACCTTAGTATGCCCACCATTTACAAAACTGTAATTTTTTCCAATTGATTGTTTGATGTTTAAAGTCTCCACTGCTGATTACAGTAAGATTGGGGAACTTTTAGGTACAAGCGAACTTTTCTCTAAAGTTTTTGGTTAGCCTACATCAAGAGATGAGTTGGTGATAAAAAGATCAAATTATCATTTTATGCCCATCCCTGATACTGAGTCTTGCCCAAACAATCTCACATGTGGCTTCAATTTATATCTCAATGGATTTGAGTTTCTTGTGTAGTGCAACAAGTACGCAACCTTTGTTTCTCATTTGCTTATCCTTTTGACATACAATTAAATTTTCCCCAAAAATCTCATTGCTGTGAATTGCGGGTTTCAACCAGCTTCCTGTATCGAGTATTGTGAGCTTCACTGCTTTTCAGGAGCACTTACTTTGGCCTAGGTTGGAGTAGCATGGAGAGCTGCATCAAACCAGTCTTCGGACTGAAAGCCACAACAACAACGAATACTGCATCCCATATGAGCATCTTCTTGAAGTTTCTTAACTTTATAAATGATTTCCCCCATTTGCAGCTTTTTGGCTAATTTGCCTGCGGTTATTTGAAAGTTGGCAATTCACTAAGGGGTCTAAAAGATCTCTGCATGCATTATATGCGTAGTATGACAAAATTAATCCAGAAAATTGACTTGCTCAAATAATGTCCCCCCCCCCCTCCCTCCCCAAAAACAAAAAAAGTGAAATAAATTCGAAGATTGTACAGAGCATGGAAAAATAAACAATTTTTGCGACACTTATTTGAAAAGAGGAAAGTTTGCTGGATCAAAAAGAGCTCACTTACGCATCCAGAGGTTAATGCTTGTGGAAAAGCGGCTTTATGCGTAATAAGTACTTAGCTTAGGAATTATTTTCATTACATGATCTTTGCAGCAGCCTACATTGGAAATTTTCGCTGTGATGTAATCCAAATAGCTGCACTTACATTAAAGTCGCCTCATAAAATGTTGGAATGGATTCTAGTACTACGACATTTACATCTGAATAGGAACATTGAAGACACCTTTTGGTGGATACATGAGCATTGTCTTTACTTCAGTAGAACCATAATCTCGTTAGATGTAAGTAAATGTATATCAGACAACTTTACACTTAAGACAAACACTTAGGGCATTTTAGATTAAAAAATATCTACTCACCAAGTGGCAGCAGGGGAACACACACACACACACACACACACACACACACACACACACACACACACACACACACACAAGGATTTAACTTTCACAAGCTTTCGCTTGGTGAGTAGATTTTTTAATCTGTCCATGTACATTATGTTATCAGTAGTTGATTATTTTCTTTGCTATAAGTTAGGGCATTTTATAACTTTCGCTTGATTAACCATATAAGCTGCCATTTTATAAACCAAACATTTCTTTGTTGAGTTGCTTTCAAAATCTACAGCATATGTTATCATTTGGACCGGGTTCTGTGGCAATGCGTATAGAACACACACGCAGTGTTTTATTGATTACATTTTCCGGTTCCAAAACTATCTCTGTTACTGTTGTGACTTGGCGAGACAGCCAAGCCACTATGAGGTAGCCGAAAGGCACGCGTTTAAGCCCACGCAGGCTGGCGTGAGGTCTGGAACAGTTAAAGGAGTTGAGTCTAGTAAAAAAAGTACGTAGCTTCTGGAATACTTAACTTTAATCCATAATTGGTGAACATCGGTCTGACGGTACATGCATCACAAGATAAATAGCAAATGATAATGGCACCTTGCTAGGTCGTAGCAAATGACGTAGCTGAAGGCTATGCTAACTATCGTCTCGGCAAATGAGAGCGTAATTTGTCAGTAAACCATCGCTAGCAAAGTCGGCTGTCCAACTGGGGCGAGTGCTAGGAAGTCTCTCTAGACCTGCCGTGTGGCGGCGCTCGGTCTGCAATCACTGACAGTGGCGACACGCGAGTCCGACGTATACTAACGGACCGCGGCCGATTTAAAGGCTACCACCTAGCAAGTGTGGTGTCTGGCTGTGACACCACAGTTACCTTGTTGCAAAAGTTTAGCTAAAGCCCACATTTGGCTTATATATGATGCCGAGGAACATTCACATACATATCTCAGTTTATACTGGAATATAACAACTGTTCTACAGGGACAAGTGCAAAATTGAGGAAGTCTGTTGCTGATGAATGATCATTGAAACTTGGGGACTGTATGACACTGAAATGACGTTCAAGTGTAGCCTGATTAAATTTTTTTGTCAGCGTATTTCTGAAACATTTTCTGTACCCGATCAGATCTATTTTCAAAAGTTACTCATAGAGACTGGAGACGTCTTTTGGGAGCGGAGTTGTTACATTTATCGGCAAGAAAGTTTCGAGATTTACTTAAGGTTTTGTGAGCCTTTGAGTTCTTACACAAGGCTCCATTAGGGAAATAAGTTATATAACGTCCAAGTTGTTCATATCACTTGTGAATTCCTCTACTGCTTTACTACCTTCAAATCCTATACCTTTTATTTCTCTAAAGAATTTTATGCTCTTCACAACTGAGTGACTGAACAGAGCTCATCTTATGTTTATTCATTGATATGATGCCTGACCCAAATGAGTGGAAGTTAACTTGTGAGAAATTTTCAGTCCTGCATATCTGGGGAATTATCATATGGATAAAAATTATAGTTAAACTTCTCATCATGAAAAATTACATCAGTTTTACCACAAAAATATCTGAAAATACCCATTTCTGCTGTTTTTATGTTTGGGTTTGGTATAGTCCAAGTAATTTTATATTTTATGCCACTAATTCCTATAAATATTCAATTTTTTGTGTAATTGACTGTCAGCTGCAATAATTTTTGTTCTTGCTTGCTCTAGCTGGATAATCACTTGAGTTAGTATCTATAAGATGGCAGCACCAGGGTTGTGTTAGAACCCACATCCACAGCTACTGGTTGAATCCATTTATGGAGCAGAGGAGCAAATGTTAACATTAGAGCATGATTTTAAAGTTTATCCTTACAATTACCTTTAATACATTCCCATAGATGAATAAAACCATATATCCTCAGTCAAGCATTATTGAACTACAATAATTTTTCTTGAAGCTTCATCTTTTTCAAAAATCAACTCGCACATGAATTTGTTTTCATATTGTTCTTCCTGAAAATAATTCAAGTTGTTTCCACAGCATGTGTATTAATTGTGTGTGCATTTGAGACTCTGTACTAAATTTCAGAGGTGTGTACCCCAAGAAAGTGGCAACAATTCATGCTTCGAATAATGCCTAACTTTTGGGCAACTTAATTATTAGGAGTACACTGTTCAGAAGAAATTTGTCATACTTGATTCACTTGTTATTTTTCAGTTAACATTTACTTAAAATTAGGTCAGCCGGGGTTTTATGTTTCTTATTGTATTTCAAATGGTGCTGTGGCATGTTGCATTTTTCATATGTGAGCTACTTTCGCAGTAGATCGATTTTAGTGTAGCATCTCAGTTTATTTTGTAATTGCACAACTTTTAATTCCTTATACTTTAGTATACTTTCTGATCAGACTATCACTGCATCTGGTACCGATTCATTGCTGCTCATTTCGAGCAGAATAAACACTGGCAGACATCACAGTGTCTTCTAATGTACAATGCCCTCTGCCGTAACTTGTCTTTAGTAAATATTTTACTGGTTATTGTATTTATATAATCATTGGAGTATATAGTTTGGTAAAATGAGGAATATCTCTTGCTTTGAAAGACCATCATCCTCTAGTGCTGGAGGGACCAGCTTTTCTGAACTACCCCAGATGCAACACATTCTTCACTCCTGTAATCCTTCTTGTCTCACTCTCTGCTAACTGTCTGCAACCACACTTCAACTAGTGTGTGTGTGTGTGTGTGTGTGTGTGTGTGTGTGTGTGTGTGCGCGCGCGCAAAATTTTCATTCTTTTTTTGTGTGTATACCTGTCCCTTTTTCCCCCCAAGGCAAGTCTTTCCACTCCCGGGGTTGGAATGACTCCTTACCCTCTCCCTTAAAACCCACATCCTTTCTTCTTTCCCTTTCCTTCCCTCTTTCCTGATGAAGCAACCGTGGGTTGCAAAAGCTCGAAATTTGTGTGTGTGTTTGTGTTTGTTATTGTCTCTAGCAACGTACCAACGCTTTCGTTTGGTAAGTTACAGAATCTTTGCTTTTAGATATATATATGGAGTATACGAATGAGGCAGATGTAACAAAAAAGACTACCACATATTATTAAGCTGTTGAACTAAGTCCGTCATCCAACGTGGATGAAACCAAACTTGCACACAAGCACAAATCTGACACTCGTGACTACTGTTGTATCTGGACCAGCTGGATCAGGATCAACTGCCCAGATTTTTTTTTCCAACACCTTCTGTATGTTGTGACCAGCAATTTATACTTTCCATATTGTTGTATATGTAAATAATGTTGTAAGTTTGAAGGTTTCGTGTTATCCAACTTTGTAATACAGCACTATACTGTATGTGATGTTGCACATAGATTAATCAGTGTAAAATATAAAAGTACTTTATGGTGGAAGCCATTATCATTCCCAGTCAGTCATCAACTGATTGAGCATGGACATTTTATTATAGTCTCCTAGTTGTATTATTATCAATAACAACATCTAGGAAATGTGGTCTGTCCTTGCAACTGAGTCAAAGGCTGTTTGTTTCTGTGCAATAATCATTTTGCTGCTTCTTATTTATGAAGCATTCTCAGGGGGCGTGGATTGAAAGTAAATGAATTTCTACCCTGTGTAAGATGGAAAATAGTTTGTAATTGAAAACAGAGTAACTATAAGAAAACTGCTTAGTTACTTGACAACTTTGATATCCATGACAATACAAATTATATTTCAGTTACCACATGAATTTTCTTACAGTGTACCATAAAATATATTTGCTAAGCTCTGCCAACTTAATAAATAATTACAGTCATTTCAAATAGTGCTCATTTTTTTACACTTCTTAGGATGTAGAGAGTCTTAAAAAAAGGAAGTGGTTTTCAAAATGCTCAGTCTGAAAAACTCCTTTTCATGGATGCTATTTTACCAAAATTGGTAACAAGGTTCTTCTGTCACTTTTTCTAAATGACAGGGTTGTTGCCAGTCAATTTTTGCCAATATACATCTGGCATCAGATAACGTATTGGCCTTGCAGTGTCACTAGAATGCACCCTCATCTGCTTCCTCATGTTTTCATCTACATCTGCATCTACATGGAAAATCACATTTAAGTGCCTGGCAGAGGGTTCATTGAACTACCTTCACAATTCTCTATTATTCCAATCTCGTATAGCGTGTGGAAAGAACGAACACCTATATCTTTCCGTACAAGCTCTGAATTCCCTTATTTTATTGTGGTGATCGTTTCTCCCTATGTAGGTCGGTGTCAATAAAATATTTTCGCATTCGGAGGAGAAAGTTGGTGATTGGAATTTCTTGAGAAGCTTCCGTTGCAAGGAAAAAGCCTTTATTTTAAAGTTGTCCAGCCCAAATCCTGTATCATTTCAGTGACACACTCTCCCATATTTTACGATAATACAAAACATACTGCCCTTCTTTGAACTTTTCTGATGTACTCCGTCAGTCCTATCTGGTAAGTATCCCACACCGTGCAGCAGTATTCTAAAAGAGGATGGACAAGCATAGTGTAGGCAGTCTCCTTAATAGGTCTGTTACATTTTCTAAGTGTCCTGCCAATAAAACGCAGTCTTTGGTTAGCCTTCCCCCCAACATTTTCTGTGTGTTCCTTCCAATTTAAGTTGTTCGTAATGTATTTAGTTGAATTTACGGCCTTTAGATTTCACTGATTTATCGTGTAACTGAAGTTTACCAAATTCCTTTTAGCACTCGTGTGAATGGCCTCACACTTTTTGTTGTTTAGGGTCAACTGCTAATTTTCAGACCACTCTAAATCGTTTTGCAATTTGTTTTGATCTTCTGATGACTTTATTACTTGGTAAACGAGCGTCGTCTGCAAACAACGTAAGATGGCTGCTCAGATTGTCTCCCAAATCGGTTATATAGATAAGAAACAACAAAGGGCCTCTAACACTACCTTTGGGAACACAAGAAATCACTTCTGTTTTACTCAATGACTTCCCGTCAATTATTACAGACTGTGACCTCCCTGACAGGAAAACACAAATCAAGTCACATAACTGAGACAATATTCCATAAGCACGCAATATCACTACAAGCTGTGTGTGCGGTACAATGTCAAAAGCCTTCCAGAAATACGGAATCGATCTGAAATCCCGTGTCAATAGCACTCAACACTTCAGGTGAATAAAGGGCTAGTTGTGTTTCGTATATGAAAGCGAAAGAAAATAAGTTCACAAGACCAAAAATTACTCACTCCTAGAAAAATCATTACAAACATCATTTAATACCCTGTAATTCCGCTCTTGTACTTAATAATCATCTGGAATCAGGTAGGAGGTGAGCCCACAAGGCCGTGCAGGTGCATCACATCCAGGTTAAGCCACTCACTGGGGATATGATCATGTAATTCTAACATGTCTCACTGATTTTTCTATGGGCTCGTTTTGGTGAATTAATCAGGTCACTCGAAATATAATAGGGTGGGCGAGTGTTCAGATGGCCTCACTTTCTTCCATCCCAGTGAACTTTACTTTAGTCGTCTTTATGTGCGAGTGTGAGCAATGGCCTCGTGCGGGGTGGCAGACTCCAAATGTTCGTTGCAAGCAGTTCCCATTGCAGTGTCCTCGTTTGGGGTGGACCCTTTCACTGTCAGGTTTGGAAGTGATTTTGATTCACAAGGTGTGAAATGCATCTTCGGTTCCTCTGTACCAGGATCTTTTTCCAACCAAAATTCTGAAGTCATGTTTTGTGGCCTCGTGCATTACGATGCGTTGAATAGTCTGGTGCAAAACACCTACCAATCCAGAAACTTCACACACTATATGGCCAAGGGCGTTGTCAAATATGATTACCCCTTTTTGCAGTTCTATCATATTTACCCACATTTATGTATAATTTCTAGTGAAACATAAATCTGTGATTGCTGCTGCCTTACACTCACATGGAGGAAGCCCACGCCCAGTTGAGCACATGACTCGCTTGCTGTACCACCTGTAAAGGGTTAACAATTCATCTGTGTGTGCCCACTGGTCAAATCTTTTGCCAATGAGCTTATAATGTCAATATATGCTCCTGGTAGCTCATCCCTCTACTATTAAGGTTCTTAACTCACCTCCAGTAATAAGGCTCACAAACAGCAGACAGTCTGTATTTACCTGACTATAAGATATTTTTTCCCCCAAATTTTACATTCCATTTTTACATAGGGTAATAGCTTAATACAGAAGTTGTCTTACACTTACAGATGAATCTGTGATACATTAGGTCCTGCACATGTTTAGTTTGAAGAATTCGTAATGGTGTGAGGAGGAACAGTGTTACCAGGTTGGCTGAGTTCTAGGATGTATGTGAGGAGAGGAATAGTAAGCGAGCAACAGATTTCATCCTATTGCCACCCACATGACTGTATACAGCACACCTTGGCTGTTTATGAGCATCTGCCATGCTCACCACTCTTCGGTGAGTCTGTGTTGGCTTCCATGGGGCCTCAACCTATGCAGCACTGTTTCCCTTCCTTGCATCATGTCTATCCTCCTGCTATTCTTTTTTCCCCCCTTCCTTGGGGAACATGTCTGGTATATTCTTGGGAATATGTTCTCAAGTTTTAGTAGCCTGACATCAGAACAGCCCCTCCTCTGGTTTTTCTTTCTTTCTTCATTCTCCATTTCCTATCCTTCCTCCACTTTGGCACTTGATGTTCCTTTCTGTTTCTTCTTTCTCCCTGTGCGCTCCTGAAGACTGGCCCACGTATCCTATACATAACAGGTGGCTAGAAAACAAATAATTCCCAACTGTGGGTTGACTGGTAGGGTTCGCACATAGCCCCTGGTACAGGTCAGGCCCAGGGAGGGGTAATTGCATGAGTTGTTACCTCCACAAATCACCAATTGGTCCCTCTGTCAGGAGTTTGGAAGGTGTGACGTGAGGTGTAAACAACCACCCAAGGTAGGTGAGCCTCTGTCTGAGGGGGACCCCCATTTGGAAGGAACGCGCCATCGGAGACACCCGCAATCATGGGAAATTTTTTTGCAATGAGCCAATAACCATCTCAGTGTACATCAAATACGTTGATGCAATTGCCGGCCCTGTGAAATCCTGCCCTCGTTTACACAATGGCACTTTATTTTTGGAGACCAATTGTGATTCTCAAGCCCAACAACTGCTTGCAGCTTCACTCCTCGATAGCTATCTGTTCATGTTGAGGCCCATCGAGCACTGAATTCTTTGAATTGTGTATGTACACTAGGCTTGTTGATGTTCTGAGCGAGAGAGAAATTCAAACTTACCTCTCTGATGAGGGCGTCAATGCAGTCTATCAGATAATGAAAGGGGTTTATGCAGCTTTAGTGCCTGCACAACTCTTGTTATCATGTTTGATAGAGCAGTGCTGCCATCAAAGATCCAAGCAGGCTATGAAGTCATTACGGTCTGACTGTACATCCCAAATTCAAAGTGCTGCTACCAGTGTCAATTTTAGGACCACACTTAAATGTCGTGTCGAAATGTGGCCAAATGTGTTACTAGTGGTAGGGATGCTCATGGAGGATGATCACTCACCTCCTTCTACCTGCTGTATCAATTGCAATGGTGACTATGCAGCTTCCTCTTGAGAATGTCTCGTACATCTCGATGAATGGGCCATCCAGGAGATCCAGCTGAAATAAAAAGTGCCTTACCCTTCACTCACAAGTTGTTTGCTAAACGGAAGCCTAGTGTTTTACCATCTGGCACTTACACTACTGTTCTTGCAACACCTCACTCCACAAAGAACATAGACACGCAGACTTGCCAACTCAAATTCAGCACCACAGTTGTAAAATCGCCCAATGTCAAGGTAGCATCTCAGTCTCCTCCTCCTCCAGCTGTGCAACAAGCCACCAAATCCAGTGGCAAAATCGCCTGCTGAACAACTGTCAAACTGGGAAGAACAGAAGGAATATTCCCACAAAGACTTTTCACGTCTGTCCAGCCAACAAACATATGACTCTTCATTTGCCAACTGCAAAGGCTCCAAGAGATCAAAGGCAAACAATCATCTCCTTCGCCGACTCTGAGAGAGATCCTTGTCAACAGTGTTGTCGTGGTACCCTCACCAGATCAACCTCAGTTTCACCAGTACACACCATCAACCGTTTCTCTGCCCTGGAATCTGCAGGCTGACTCAGTGAGAATGCTGATGCCTCTTGTAGATCTCATGGAACAGTACCGTCCCCTCCAGCCTCTGCGCCCCATAGCAATGAGTCGTTGAAGGATGGCACTCGACAGTCACCCTCGCCCCCTCTCCTGCGGACAGCATTCCATCTCGGGGGGGGGGGGGGGAGGGGGGGGGGCTCGTAATGCTCATCCAGGATGACATTCATAGCCAAACCATCTTGCTGAACAACCAGCTGCAAGTTATTGCAGTTCCCATTGTCCTTCCTCACTTCACCTTCATATCGTCTCCATCATTCAGTGTCACTAGGGCAGACTTCCTCTGGCTTATTGAGCAACTTGCTCACCTTTTTGCTGCTCTGTGACTTTAATGAACACCTTTCCCTTTTGGGTTCATTCAGAACCTGTCAGAGAGGTGCTGTCTTGGCTGCCCTTCTCAATCAACTCACCCTCATCTGCCTTAACACTGGAACACCTACGTTCTTTTCAGACTCCGTGCACACCTATTCCCAATTGGACATCTCACTCTGCACTGCCCAGCTTGCCCATTGTCTCGAGTGGTCCATTATCTGTGACACATACTCGAGCAACAATTTCCCGTGTGCTGCCCATTTGCTGACTCCTACCCCAACTAGGTGTAAACCCAGTTGGCAGCTCTCTAAGACCGACTGGAGGCTTTACTGTTCCCTGGCAACCTTCAACGAACAACCAAGTAGAATACCTTACAAATGTTATCCTTACTGCCATAGAATGTTCCATTCCTCACATTTCATCTTTATTACATCATGTCTCAGTCCCTTAGTGAACTGAGGCGTGCTGCATTGCAATTTGCATGCGGAGACATGCTCTTTGCAGTTTTAACAGTCATCCTACAATGGCGAACTGCATTCGTTATAAACAGTTGCATGCGCAGTCTCGTCTCATTCTTTGGTGTAGCAAAAAAGCTGTCAGGATTTCTTTTACTAGTTCTTTTCAGCATTTCCACTCCCTCCTCCATTGTGGGTCTGCGGCCACTTTTTTCTTTATTTTGAGAAAGGCTACGACACCTACTGGAGGACTAGTATCCTCCATGCTCTCTACACTTGGGGCTTCTCTGAGGCTGTCGGCCCCTTTTTCTGTGGGACTTTTTGAAAGATAGGTTTTCGAGGTACATGTGGGTTTTGCCTTGGCGGACACCTTTATCCAGGAAGATGGGGTGCCTCAGGGCTCCATCCTAAGTGTTAACCTGGTTATGGCCTGTCTTCCACCAGGTATCTCCAGCTCCCTTTTCGATGATAATTTTGCAGTCTATTGCAGTCTCCAAGAACCTGTCTCCTTGAACGGCATCTTCAGCGACGTCTCGATTGTCTTTATTCCTGGAGCATCAACAGTGACTTTCACTTTCCCAATGACAAAACCGTCTGTATGAATTTCTGGTGGTGCAGTGAGTTTCTTCCACCGTCTGTTGCTCTTCCGTTCGCTGAAACTGCAAAATTGGTGGGGCTCATGCTTGATAGGGAACTTTCTTGGTCCTCCATGTGTCTTACCTGGCCACACACTGTACCTGGTCTCTCAGTGCCCTGTGTGTGCTAAGCGGTACTTCCAATGGAGCAGATCAAACCACCATCGTCCATTTGTACCTATCCCTTATCCGTTTGAAATTAGACTACGGGTATTTTGCTTACACATCTGCACGTCCATGTGTCTTACACCATCTAAATACAATCCACCATCATGGAACCCGTTTGGCCACTGGTTCCTTTTACTCTAGCCCAGTTGAGAGTATGCAGAAGCTACCGAACTATCACTGTCATACCGATGTGATGCTCTCCTCAGCAGATATGCCATGCCCGACCACCCATCCTTTGCCGCCTCCTTTGCTGGCTCCTTTGACCACCAGGATGGGGCACATCCCTCTTCTCAGAGTTCTCTTTTGGCTATTGCTCTGGCAGCTTAACTTCGCACTACCTGCCATCTTTGTGTTGTACGCAGTCCATCCCTTAGGGCAAAGGTCGAAGAAAGCTTCCAATTGTTCACTCTTGATGGAGCCACTGTGATGTTTATGTGGTTCCCTGGTCACGTCTGTCTGATGGGAAACGAGGCTGCTGACGCTGCTCCCAAAACTGCATCCTCCTTATCTTGACCCACTAGTTCTTCCATTCCTTCCGATGATCTTGTTGCTTTGTCATGATCACTGGTCTTCCCTCCATGGGAACAAGCTCCAGGGAATTAAACCTCTCCCAGTAGCTTGGCCAACCTCCTCTCTGCCCTCTTGCCATGAGGAGCCCATTTTAGCTAGGTTATGCATTGGGCACTGTCGTATTAGCCATTGCCATTTGTTAAGTGGTGATCCTCCACCACATTGTGCTCATTTTCAGCCTTTGACAGATTGCCATCTCCTGACTGAATGCCCGTTTTTTGACTACTTATTTTCTAATGTCTATCTGCTGTCTTGAGTTATCAGCCATTTTAGTGTACACTGCACAGGCTGTTGACCACGTTTTACTTTTTATCTGTCATACCAGTACGGCGAAGGACATTTAATCTTTAGATCTGGATCTCCGTTGTCTCTACCTCATATTTTGTGGCCCTTTGCTCTTAGCTCTCTGTCCTTCCATCAATTGGAATTAATATGTAGTTGCTTCTAACTCCTTTTTTCGCCGTAGTGGTACAAGGTTTTGACATGGGTGCATATGGCCTAAAACAAAACAAACAAATACCATGCTTAAATTGCAGTTCACCTGAATCTACTTGCAGTTGGAACTGAACTGAGTTTAAATTTGGGTAGTTACTCAACAATAACAGCCTATATGTTTCTACAAATTATTACTGAAAAAGAAAATGTTTTTGCTAAACACTTGAAATGCAGCACAAAAAATGAAACTTAGGCTTTGACAACAGCAGTAAAGCTGCCACTGCTCTGTAGTATGTTGAGTTTGTAATAGTGTTGCTCCGAAGTGGCACAGTTTCTGTCAATTCAGCTGTAAGGAGCTATGTGTTGTCATAGAGTTTGCTTATATTGTCAGTGATGTAAAAGGCACTACGAACATGTCAATTTAGTGCCCGGTCAACCAAGCAAACAACTAGTTTGGTGGCAGCCTACACATATCCCAACAAAATGCACTAAACAATTGCAGTGCTGCCCTGTTACTATCACTGGTTGCAAATGTTTATAGTGTGTTCATTGGGGACATGTTCTACTAGCTGCTGCTACTGCTCTTACGAAAATAAAAGCTAGAAACAGAAACTGGGATTTGCCTTGGCTATTTTAGATGTAACGAGGCCAAGAAAAGCCGAGCAAAAGCTGTGAACAAGGAAGTGGCTTATGCAATGAAAGAAATTCACCCAGGCTTTGTTACTTAAGGTGCTGGGAGTCATTGATTTTCATAAATATGTAAGAATGGATGAAATGTGCTTTTCGGAGCTGCTGAATGTCATGAAACCATTCTTAACAAAAAAGAATACAATCGTGAGAGATGCAATAAGTTGTGAAGAGAGGCGGTTAGCTACATTTGGTGTCTAACCACTGAAGAAATTATGAGGATTTCAAATTTAGTGCTGTTGTTCCTCCATACTTGTTATCAAAAATGATTCCTGAAACCTGCAGTGTGGTTTACAGGTGCCTGAGGGAATATATCAAGGTAATACAAAACAGATAAAAAATAAAACAAATAATATTCAAGTAAACTTGATTAGCACACATTTGTACCATAAATCATCATCATTTTGAACTGTTTCCAGCCACATGCTGGTTCTGTTTGGAACATATTTTCCCCCCGTCCTTCTGTGTTCACTCTGGTCTGTCCTTGCCTCTTTCTTCCACACCTTTCGGCCATCTGTCCCTCGGTCTTCCTCTTGGTCATTTCCTTCATGTTTCCATTTCTTGTATCTTCTCGTGACTCCTCTTGTTTTCTGTTCTTTTTAAGTACCCATACCGTCTTGTCTTTGGTGTTCTTATCATGCTCTGCAAAGGTTTCTCTTTCACTATTTCCCTTGCTCTTTCATTTCTCAACCTCTCTTCTTGTTACTCCTGTCCTACTTCCAAGGAACTTCATTTCACATGCTTGTAATTTGGTTATATCTCTTTCCTTGATTACATATGTTTCAAATGCATAGGTTAGTATAGGGATGTGGTAAAGTCTGTATATTACTTTTTTTTAAAATGTGGGATAGCTTTGTTCCAATCAGGCTCCTAACACTTTGTACGATGTTTTTGCCTGTCTGCCACATTCACTGATCTCTGTCACACTTCTCAAAATATTTGATGCTTTCCATCTTCTTCAATTGTTCACCTTCAATCCTTATTCCATTAGTTGACTTAGCTTTCTTTCTAGTTGTGACTAGGATCTCACATTTGTTAACATTATATTTCATTCCATACCGTCACTGTTTGTTCCCAAGCATCCACCTGTTCCTGAATCTCCTCCTCTCCGTCTCCTTAAATCATCAAGTCATCTGCCAACACCATTGCTGTAATCTTGTCTTTGTAGTTTTTTCTGACATCTTAACCATTATCTATTTCAGGACCACAGTGAAGAGGAGAGGTGACAGTTCACTGCTCTGTTTCACACCACTTGTTCGCTGGAGCCAATCCATCCTTTCGTTTCCCACTTTCACACAACTCTGCAATCCTTTCTGTTCCCTTTCTCGAACTCGGGGACAGTTAGCGCCCTCTTCCAATCTTCTGGAGTCTCATTCTACACCACCCTTGTCACACAGTACACTGTTTCCCAACCCCCCCTGCTGCCTTAACCACTTTGACAGTTACTTCATCCGTACCTGTTGCCTTTTCTACTTTCATCTTGTCCAGTGCCATTTCCATTTCTTTCTATGTCAGGTCCTTTTCTCTCCAAGAGATTACTTCTAACTCCTATAGTCTACCAGATGTAGAAGTATGAAACAGAATTTCTGTATATATGGTGTCAGCCATCAGTGTAGGGCGTTGGAGATCGCATCTGCAACGCCACCTGCTTCCTCTAATGGCTGATGACGAGTGTCAACACACACAGTAACCCGAGTTCCATACATTGATATCTGTTTCGTACCTGTAAGCATGTAGTGTGTTGTGTCCATGAGCTACGATTTGCGGACAGCATTGGTTTTCTGTTATTATTTGGTTATTATTAGAAGAAAAGTGCTGCAGAGTCACAATGAAAGCTTGTCGAAGCTTTCAGTGAACATGCTCTTGGGAAAACACAATGTTTTAGGTGGTTCAAAAAATTTAAAAGTGGTGATTTTGACATGAGAAACAACAAACACGGGAAACCAACGAAAAAGTTCGAAGACAACAAATTGCAGGCCTTATTGGATGAAGATGACACTCAAACTCAACAGAAACTCTCTGAACAATTGATTGTGGCACAGAAAGCTGTTTCTCTTCAGTTGAAAGCTATGGGAAAGGCGCAGAAAGTGGGGAAATGGGTCCCACATGAACTGAATGAAAGACAGCAAGCAAATCGAAAGACCACTTGTGAAATGCTACTCGCCAGATACAAAAGAAAGTTGTTTCTTTATCAAATAGTGACAGGTGATGAGAAAGGGATATATTTTGAGAATCCTAAGCATTGTAAATCATGGGTGGATCCAGGCACACCATTGACATCCACTGCAAGACCAGATCGCTTTAGAAAGAAGACAGTGCTCTGAGTTTAATGGGATCTGAAGGGTGTCATCTATTATGAGCTGCTAAAACCTGGTGAAACTGTTAACACTGGTCGCTACCAACAGCAAATGATCAATTTAAATCAAGCATTATGTTAAAAATGACGGGAACATGGGAAAAGGCAACCCAAAGTAATACTGCTCTATGATAACACCCCATCACACACAGCAAAACAGGTCAAGGAAACGATCGAGGAATGCAGGTGGGAAATACTAGGGCATGCGGTTTATTCCTCAGACTTGGCTCTGTCTGTGTATCATCTGTTTGCATCACTGGGGCGCGCTCTTGAAGAACATTACTATAATTCATGTGAAAATGGCTTGCTGACTGGGTCGCTTGAAAAGAACAACTGTTTTTTTGGTGTGGCATTCATAGCCTGCCGGAGAGGTGAGAGAAATGAATGAGCAGCAATGGAGATTATTTTGAATAAAATGTTGTTTATCAGTTTCAAACAACAGACATGTAATTATTGCAACCAAATTCCGGTTTCATACTTCCCCATCTTCAAGCCTTTTCAGATTTAGCACATGCTCAAAGTACTCCTTCCGCACTATATCCAGTGTCTCTTTATTATTAACCTCATTCCCATTTCTGTCCATCATTGTTGCATCCTCTCTCAAGCCTCTCTTACTTTTGACCATTCCATTATACTTTCCTACTTCCTCTGCTTCCTTCCTCCATCATCTTTGGCCTTTCTTCCATTGACTTCCTTCTCTCACGAGCCACTGTTTTATTTGCCTCTTTCTTCTTTTTCTTATACTCTTCTCTTGCTAATTCAGTCTTTTGTCAGAACAACAGTCTGACAGCCTTGTTCTTCCTTCCCACTACCTCTGTGACTCTCTCTATCCACCATTGTGTCTCCTTCCACTATTTGCTGCCACTTGTCCTTCCATATACAGCTACTGCAGTTTCTACCATAGCACTTAAAGTGTCCCCATTCTCTTCCTGTTTCTATTTCGTCCTTCGGTAACCTTTCCCCTATAATCCCCAGGTATTCT
Organism: Schistocerca serialis cubense; assembly: GCF_023864345.2. Lineage (NCBI taxonomy): Eukaryota > Metazoa > Arthropoda > Insecta > Orthoptera > Acrididae > Schistocerca > Schistocerca serialis. Next base: position 30,308,940 of record NC_064646.1, read on the forward strand.
TACTTGACGTCCTTTTTCCTTCAGTTTCCGTACTAAGAGTTTCATCTCTTGGTTCTCTGTCTTCTTCTGTTCCTTTATAATTCTCATGCTCATCACCAGTAGCCAGTGGTCACTGTCCAGTGCCTCAGATTGTAGTACCTTCATATCCGTTACAGTCCTCTTCATTTTCCAGTCGTAGAACATGTAATCCCCCCAAAGATTTCTGTGCTAGTTTCGTGGTGTACCACTTTACTTTATGGCAATCTTTTTTTCCTAAATCACTTAATGGGCATATACCTGAACCACCCCCATACTTCCTTTTGATATTATTCTGATCTTCATTATCCTGTTGCTTATCATCTGTACCTCTTCTTTTAGACCATCCCTCACTACGACTCACACTTCCTTTTGTCTTCCTTCTTCATTTCCATGCCAATACAATTTTTGTAGCATAACTAGTCATGATAAATAAAGAAACAGAAGATCCCTGTCTAGAAACACTATCAGATCTGTATTTGCCTTGCTATCTGCTGTAGTAGCCGTATTCAACAATGTATATTTTCGTGTGAACATTACTCATCAGCTGGGAAGTTGGCACATGTACAAGAACTGTAATTGTAGCAAGTGATAAAGGATGCAAATAACAGCCTCTATTGAGGAACTTGTATCCAAAGAGTTCACAGTGAGCTCATACAGACGATACGACACTAATTTTAAGTTAAGAGTGACATGTGTAGCAGAAACAACAAGCAGCTGTGGAACATGAAGAAAATTTAGTGTCGCAGAAGCAAATGGTCATAGGTGGTGTCAGATGAGGAATAAATTAAAGAACACCATTTCTACTTGCCAGACATTCAGTGGTCTTGAAGGTTTCATTAATTGGAGCAGCAGGTTGTTTAGTACATGTGAGAGAAACACAATGAGGCTTCCTGATTACGCGAAGTTATTCGAAATAAGGCACTAAAGGCAGGAGGAATTTTCCAGCTGCATGCTTTGTGGAATTCAAAGAAAGTATTGGCTGGTGCATAAAGATCATGAAGAAGACAGGGCTTACTTTACGAGAGAGAACATCGCTAGCCCAGTGACTTATGTCATTTGACTAAAACCTAATTGTTTATCAATGTTGTGTGATCATTCTAATAACAGGGCCACATGATCAGATGCCTGTTTATTTTGACATGCCCTTCAAAATTTATTGTCAACATGAAGAACATTAAAAGCATTCCTATAAATTCTGACAATAAGGAGATCAATATAACAGTAATTCTGGGGGCACTAACAGATGGAAAACCATACCAAAAGAAAATCTGCCTGCAGGTGTTATCTTCAGAGGCAGAGAAGTGGGATGGATGGCAAATGACCCAATACTAGACTGCCTAAAAGTTATTTGTAACAGAAAATAAGACATTTTGCTTAACAGAAGGAAAATGTTGGTGATGGATTCTCTCAGGGGACATCTCACCAGGTACATAAGAATTTGATCAAAGAACAGCACAGATACCTAGTGGCATGGTCTCACAGCTGCAAGTAATAGATTATGTTGTGAATACACATTTTAAGGCTCACCTGCGACAGCTTTACAGTGACTGGCTTCTTCAAGGAGACCAGCCCCTCACACCAGGGGGTAAGTCAAAGAAACTCTCAGTATCTATGCTGGACCAATAGATCTTTACTGCCTGGCACACAATCCCGACTCAATTTATAATGTAAAGATTCAAAAAGTGTTGCATATCCAGAGCTATGGATGACTCAAAAGATGACATAATATGGGAGGAGTGGCAGGAAGGAAGAAATGACAGTAGGCTTACAAATGAAGATGATACAAGTGGTGATGGTTAAAAACTAGTAGTAACACAGACTACTCACTTAAAAAGTGAGCAGAAAAGTAATTGAAGATGAAAAGTAGTGTAAACTATTTCTTTTTGTTAGTTGAATTCTCCTTGTATTACCAAGATGTAGAAAATCAATAATGGCATAAGTTTAGAATAGGTATAATTTTATTTTTTTTAGACCAATGTTTTATGTCTGTAAAACAGTTTCTAATTTTGATTAGTAAGACTGTGTTAAAAATAAATATTTCTCAAAGAGGTTTCAAAAAACAGGGGAGCCTGTCATCTCAGATTCAGGACTGTCTTTTAGGCAGGTAAATTGGTACAAAATCAGTTACTAGCCACTAAAAAAAGTCATGCAAATAAGGTGAAATGAAGAGAGTGATATGAATGTAGCAAATTCTGACTTCGCAGTACATGATAAAAATTTCAAAAAACTTGCAAGTAGAACGAATCAGTGATTTAACCAAGTGGTCCAAGAAAAAAAATAATTGGTTGCTTGCCCATCTCAGAAAAATTTTATATTTGCTGGGCGAATTCCCCAGTGTTCAGTAGTCACAAAAATATTTTTTAAAAAAGTTTATTGTTTATTATTTTAAAATGGTGGCCACATTTGTTCCAGGCCGCATGCATTTTTTCGTATTTGCAAGCATCTACATTTTTTACAATTATTCAGTAGTGGATTGCCCTAAGGCTTTCAGATAAAATGCATATAGTTCAACACACTCTGGGCTACAAATTAACATCATTATCACTTAGCTGAATGTATTCTGTAATATATTTTTAATAGTTCAAAGTTATCAGCCACAAATTAAAAAGACTCAATTTTTGAACAGTAGTTTTCCAAAGAAAGATTAATTTCTCAGCTTTAATATTTTTTCTGCTATTACACTGTATAGTATAGTTACTTTTTATAGAGTATCAATAGTGATACTTACACTTAAAAAATGTATTTTTCTTTGCCTGCAATATCTTTGTTGGGGACCAGATAAAAATCTGAAAATTTCACAGTTAATAGACCTTTATGATATCAAACTTCAGTATAAATTTCAACTTTGCGATTCAATTGGAAGTTATGGAGAAAAAGAAAAATTACAAACACGAGTCAAAAATACATTTTTTAATATCTGTGATATGTAGACTTATGGAATCAGATGTATCAGTTGCAGTATATAATTTAATCATATCTATGATTACTTACTTTTTTATTGAAAATAAGCCTACTAATTACATTATATTGTTCTCTTGTTATTTTTTTATTACATTGCTCATTGATCATTTGAGATATTTGTTCATTCAGTTTGGGTGTTAGATTATAAGTTCGCCCAGCCACAGTTGTAAATTACATGGGAGACAGCTTCCTTAGTACATTTTTAATTAGCATCTAAACTTGATCCTTCTCAATTTTTTTAAAAGATGTCCTTGGTCCTGGATGGTGATAAAATACAACATGTACATCTTGGTTTTGACAGTCAATATTATCAACTTCTCCAATCCACCACTGTTCATCGTAAACACAAGCCACTGTGTCTTTATTTTCAAGAACCAGTTGTACAAGTTTTTCACACTGATGTTCACTATCAGGCAAACTTGATGTGATCTTACACGTCAGTTGTTTGAATGGGATACAAAAAAAGGAAAGGTTGAGTGCCTTTAATCTTCTGACAAGTGTTGTACCTTTCCTTCAAGACACCGTCACAGACTTCCTGTATTTCCTCAAATTGTACAAAAACCTAGGTAATTCCTTTGATATGTTTTTTACAGAATTCAAACATTTCTTGAGGTGTTATGATATGATTGTCATCGGTCCACTGCAGACTTTCTTTCGTGACAGCTCGCTTTGTTGTACCCCCGACACCATCAGAAGCATTCTTCCCATGGTATGAAGTGAAAAAGTGCCATTCTACATCAAACCCAAAATCTTCTTTATGAAACGAGATGTTAATAAATTTCTTTTTGTTCTTATATCTAAAAACAAAGATGTTGTAACTTACCTAACGAAAACGTTGGTATGTTGACAGAGACACAAACAAACACAAACACACACACAAAATTCAAGCTTTCGCAACCCACGGTTGCTTCATCAGGAAAGAGGGAAGGAGAGGGAAAGATGAAAGGATGTGAGTTTTAAGGGAGAGGGTAAGGAGTCATTCCAATCACTGGAGCGGAAAGACTTACCTTAGGGGGAAAAAAGGACAGGTATACACTCGTGCGCGCGCGCGCACACACACACACACACACACACACACACACACACACACACACACACACATCCATCTGCACATATACAGACGCAAGCGGACGTATGTAAAAGCAAAGAGTTTGGGCAGAGATGTCAGTCGAGGCGGAAGTACAGAGGCAAAGATGTTGTTGAACGACAGGTGAGGTATGAGCGGCGGCAACTTGAAATTAGCGAAGGTTGAGGCCTGGTGGGTAACAGGAAGAGAGGATATATTGAAGGGCAAGTTCCCATCTCCGGAGTTCTGATAGGTTGGTGTTAGTAGGAAGTATCCAAATAACCCGGACGGTGTAACACCGTGCCAAGATGTGCTGGCCGTGTACCAAGGCATGTTTAGCAACAGGGTGATCCTCATTACCAACAAACACTGTCTGCCTGTGTCCATTCATGCGAGTGGACAGTTTGTTGTTGGTCGTTCCCACATAGGAAGCTTCACAGTGTAGGCAGGTCACGTGGGTGCTTTCACACGTGGTTCTGCCTTTGATCGTGTGCACCTTCCGGGTTACAGGACTGGAGTAGGTGGTGGTGGGAGGGTGCAATTGGACAGGTTTTACACTGGGGGCAGTTACAAGGGTAGGAGCCAGGGGGTAGGGAAGGTGGTTCAGGGATTTCATAGGGATGAACCAACAGGTTACGAAGGTTAGGTGGACAGCGGAAAGACACTCTTGGTGGAGTGGGGGGGATTTCATGAAGGATGGATCTCATTTCAGGGCAGGATTTGAGGAAGTTGCATACCTGCTGGAGAGCCACATTCAGAGTCCGATCCAGTCCCGGAAAGTATCCTGTCACAAGTGGGGCATTTTTGGGGTTCTTCTGTGGGAGGTTCTGGGTTTGAGGGGATGAGGAAGTGGCTCTGGTTATTTGCTTCTGTACCAGGTCGGGAGGGTAGTTGTGGGATGCGAAAGCTGTTTTCAGGTTGTTGGTGTAATGGTTCAGGGATTCAGGAATGGAGCAGATTCGTTTGCCACGAAGGCCTTAGGCCATAGGGAAGGGACCGTTTGATATGGAATGGGTGGCAGCTGTCATAATGGAGGTACTGTTGCTTGTTGGTGGGTTTGATGTGGATGGATGTGTGAAGCTGGTCATTGGACAGATGGAGGTCAACGTCAAGGAAAGTGGCATGGGATTAGGATTAGGACCAGGACCAGGTGAATCAGATGGAACCAAAGGAGTTGAGGTTGGAGAGGAAATTCTGGAGTTCTTCTTCACTGTGAGTCCAGATCATGAAGATGTCATCAATAAATCTGTACCAAACTTTGGGTTGGTAGGCCTGGGTAACCAATAAGGCTTCCTCTAAGCGACCCATAAATAGATTGGCGTATGAGGGGCCATCCTGGTACCCATGGCTGTTCCCTTTAATTGTTGGTATGTCTGGCCTTCAAAAGTGAAGAAGTTGTGGGTCAGGATGAAGCTGGCTAAGGTAATGAGGAAAGAGGTTTTAGGTAGGGTGGCAGGTGATCGGCGTGAAAGGAAGTGCTCCATCGCAGCGAGGCCCTGGACATGCGGAATATTTGTGTATAAGGAAGTGGCATCAATGGTTACAAGGATGGTTTCCGGGGGTAACAGATTGGGTAAGGATTCCAGGCGTTCGAGAAAGTGGTTGGTGTCTTTGATGAAGGATGGGAGACGGCATGTTATGGGTTGAAGGTGTTGATCTATGTAGGCAGAGATACGTTCTGTGGGGGCTTGGTAACCAGCTACAATGGGGCGGCCAGGATGATTGGGTTTGTGAATTTTAGGAAGTAGGTAGAAGGTAGGGGTACAGGGTGTCGGTGGGGCCAGGAGGTTGATGGAGTTGACTTGTTGCCCCATCCAAAAAGTAAATCAGTTTTTTTTAATGGAAGGGTGCTGCTGTTTAATGTAGTTCGTTAATTTTAGTTGAAAAATGTGCACTGCTGTAGTGTTGTGTTCAAGGTAGCCACTTATGCGGCTTTTCGCGGATGATGCTGTAGTATACAGAGAAGTTGCAGCATTAGAAAATTGTAGCGAAATGCAGGAAGATCTGCAGCGGATAGGCACTTGGTGCAGGGAGTGGCAACTGACCCTTAACATAGACAAATGTAATGTATTGCGAATACATAGAAAGAAGGATCCTTTATTGTATGATTATATGATAGCGGAACAAACACTGGTAGCAGTTACTTCTGTAAAATATCTGGGAGTATGCGTGCGGAACGATTTGAAGTGGAATGATCATATAAAATTAATTGTTGGTAAGGCGGGTACCAGGTGGAGATTCATTGGGAGAGTGCTTAGAAAATGTAGTCCATCAACAAAGGAGGTGGCTTACAAAACACTCGTTTGACCTATACTTGAGTATTGCTCATCAGTGTGGGATCCGTACCAGATCGGTCTGACGGAGGAGATAGAGAAGATCCAAAGAAGAGCGGCGCGTTTCGTCACAGGGTTATTTGGTAACCGTGATAGTGTTACGGAGATGTTTAATAAACTCAAGTGGCAGACTCTGCAAGAGAGGCGCTCTGCATTGCGGTGTAGCTTGCTCGCCAGGTTTCGAGAGGGTGCGTTTCTGGATGAGGTATCGAATATATTGCTTCCCCCTACTTATACCTCCCGAGGAGATCACAAATGTAAAATTAGAGAGATTAGAGCGCGCACGGAGGCCTTCAGACAGTCGTTCTTCCCGCGAACCATACGCGACTGGAACAGGAAAGGGAGGTAATGACAGTGGCACGTAAAGTGCCCTCCGCCTCACACCGTTGGGTGGCTTGCGGAGTATAAATGTAGATGTAGATGTAGATGAAGCTGTGGCTCATTAGTTTATCTTCATCTTTATAATAGAATACAAATGGATGAACTGTGGCCTGTTTGTTTACCCAGTGGTGTCCTTGTACTTGATCTTGAACAACAAAGGAATTATTTTCCGAAAAGTCAGCAAGAACTATGCATTCATCAGCTGCCAAGGTTTGCTATTTTCTTTCAAAAATTTACTTTGAGCTTTTGCAATAACATTTTCAAGGTTAGCCACCAACACTTCAAAAAACTTTTCTCGTGATTTTATGACTGTCACCATTTCAGTTCTGTCTTGTGTCACCCATTGTTTGTATTTTATATTGTCAGGCATCAAATCATCATCTTTGGATTCTTCAAACATGTCAAGTAAGGCTTGTTTGCCTGAACAATTTTCACATTTTCCCTTGATCATACAATTGTAACTGTCAATATTGCATACTATAACTTCCAAAAGGTCTTTATTGTCAACTCTAACATTGACCCCATCGATCATCAAATTTACATTCTGATGATACAAACACAAATATTGTGGGTGCCAGATGCCCTGCAACAATACACCATCTTGGTCTCAACTCGCAAAACTTTGATCTTCCAATTTTAATGTCAGGGTTTTCTTTTTTAAATTCAGTGAATAGTTCATTTAAATTACACAATATTAACCTTTTTTGTCTTTGAATCTTAGAACCATTTTCTTTCACAGAAACACAGTCTTTTTTGCCAGACATCAAATGGCTGTTATTGTCATCATCATAATACATAATAACTTTATTGATTGAGTTTTCACCTACCAAATTATGTGCACTTTTCTTCTGTAATGCTGGTAAAATTCCCTGTTTTTTTACTAATTGCCTTGTTAACTTGACAAGACATTCTGACACTTTAAATTCGTCACTAACTTTTGCTCGACTCCAAGAATTTGGCAGTAAACTGATAATCTTAATTTTATCCTCTTTGTTTGAAGTACTGCATTTAGTTTTTCTATCAAATCATCATATTTGGCTGGTGAAGTTTTAGAACTTCCATCTGTTTTAGTACAAATTGTATTTTGAAATGAAACTTCCAAATTCTTTTTGACTGTAGCTACCACGTTCTCAATTTTTATATTCAGGCACTTGGTCTTTTATCTCGACTTAGTTTTCTAATTTTACTAGCAGGTGATACACCCAGGATTTCACAAGCTGTATCTACTTTTTTAATGGTTGCTGATAAGTCATAAAATTCTGTATCTGAGGTTTCACTATCCTTTCTCTTTTGAATTACAAATATCTTAGAATAACATGTTGGATACAATGATTTTCCTGGTATGAGATTGACAAAAGGGCTTTTATTTTTAGAATAATGATAAAATTTCTCGCAGACCTTTTGTTGTAGGTTTCTTATGTTTCTCAAAAGGATCCATGCATTTCATGGTACTTGCATGTTGATTTGATCTCTGGGCCGACTTGTTAGTAAAACAACACTTTTTCTTCTTCACTGTAATCTTCTATTAAAGTAATGTCTTTAGGATACGCTCCATACACACTTTTATGACATGCTTCATTAATAACACCAACAGAACACTGAGACACCATTTTTCAACTGCACACTTCAAGAACTTCTAGCTAAATACTGTAAGTGTGAGTAGACAATTGTTGGTGTTAGGGGGAAGACAACAATCAGACTTGTATAGGCTTGCAGATGCAATTGTTAGTCTGCTGAAACAATTACCGTAGCATTGTTTCGACAAACAAGCATTAGCTAATGTAATGTGGTGTGTTATATTATGGGTCAGGCCATGATATTGTATGCCACAAGTACTGAAATTCAAAAACCTTTTAATCACCATAAAACTTCTGCTATTTGTACTATGTAGTTTCATATGCTATAGTCATTTTCGTTTTTAAAAAATTATTAGTGTGTTTTTTTCACACATTTCAAAATATAAAATATTTTCTGTTACAGGAGGACATTTCATTTTTATTATTTGTATCACACACATTGATGATCCTGTGACAAAATCTATGTGGGCACTTAAGTTAGCCTAACAGGAATACATTGGTATTAAAAGAAGGAATTTGGTATGTTTATCAAAGACATAACATTCCCCCCAAAGTTGTAAATGTTCTTCCGTAACAAATTGTTGACATAATTTCAATATAAAATATAATGAACAGTTAATATAAAATTTTCTTTTCCATAACATCCTAATATAAGAGTATTAAGATGTCTTCAGTACCATAAAGCCACATGAAACATGACTATTTAATAAATATTTATTTTGTAAAACTTGTTACAGAAGGATATTTTTTGTTACGGAAGGACATTTGTTATAAATGTCTATTTGAGTTTCCCTCTAAAAATGAAACCAGCCACTCACAGCATGTCTTTACCTCGCTAGCCAATGAATCAATTCTGTCAGATGTTTTCCCTCCAGTTTTCTGTTCTCTCTCTCTCCATTGTTGTATAGGTTTCAAGTGGCTGTTCATGTTGGAAGTGTAAATTTGCTGGTTATAAAGGTTATAAACAATTTGAAAGTAAGTATTAGTTTAATGTAAACAAAGTTTGTTTATTTATGCGTAAGTCTGAAACTTTTTTCAAGTAAGCCTGATTACTTCAAAAGCCTGAGTGAAGAATGTAGGTTATAACCCCATGTGCTACATAAGCAAGTATATCAAATATTTACATGCTGAGGCATCTTGTTAATATTGTTGGTATTTATCTGACAACTTCCAAATATTTTTAATAATTATTAACAGTGAACGAATATCGTAGCCTACTCTGCAAAGGCTAGGTAACAGTGATATGTCAGGGTGTATACGACCGGGGACATCCGGGAAAATCCCGGGAATATTTTCGTCCGGGAGAAAACCGGGAAAAACCCGGGAATTTTTTAGAATTCCGGGAATTTTTCATTTTTTTAGTTACCAGTTAAATTTTTGTGATTTTGACTGGTAAGAACCAATACTCTAACGAAGGATATTACTGTATCCCGCTTCTGCAGAGTGATACTGCAGCAACAAAACATGAACGAGAGAAAAAAAACGAAAATAAAACTTAAGTCGCAAAGGAAATGCGCCATATACAACAACAAAACACAGTGCTCATACAAGCGTCTGCCAACCAAATTGCGTCAAAGGCTTTAGGAAGAATATGCAGTGCTTCCTAACAACAAATTGCCTCTGATGAGCGTGACGTGACAGCTGTTTACATTAGATTCATTTGAGCAGTTGCGGGCGGGCTCTTAAGCATGAGTACCTTCTCCCGCTTCTGGTTACAGATGTGTGGCTGGGCGCCACTATCTAAATTGGTCCGGTTCGGAAATATCATAGATCCGGACCTGATGCACAGAGCAGTCTGAGTTGTAGTGGGGAGGTGGGTAGTCTCCAGTGATTTTTCTGTTTTCTCTTCGTTTATTGCTCTCACATTAAATGAAAACAAAACGGATTTCTGTGGCCGGGAGCTGCCAAATGAATTAAAATACGTTCATATAATTGCGGAAGGCAAAAATATGTTTTCAGTTTCAGGTTTTTTCCACTTTTCTGACAGTCAAGCATTAATCGTCTTGCAGAACAATGAAGTTATTTTTGACGGTTTGCTAAAGAGATTTGGCTTTTATTAATCTTTTCGCCGAGGCAGTCAATTTATTTGAAACGAAGTGTTTAATTTCACAGTGTTGGCTGCACACTGTCCGCTGCATTTGAAGTGCACGTTTTCCATCTTCTAGTTCGTATGGCATTATGCCATAACAATACTGGTACTCAAGAAAATTTACATCCGAATCTGGACACAGGATTGTGCACTTTAAGCCGAATTATGTATTTTAGTATGGTTCACGAAATTCCGGTGCTCTTGAAGTGTCCTTTGATGTCTTATTTCTTTTATGACATAATACAAGACCTTTTTATGTTTTACACGTACGAACATTGCGGGCTTCCTGCGTCATCGTAGCTGCGCAGGCGCAGTGACGCCTGTTATCTGACGCTCTCTGGCAACTGCTGAAACGAACCAATTTCTAACAGGTCACGGGAAAATACTGTGGATGGTGGTTTGAAAAGTGTTACTTTCAAAGTAAATTTCCTTTTACGCAAGATGAACTACCATATGTGCGAGAATGTACGATGAATTTCTTAAATCACAGAGCGTTTGACTCTCATTTACAAATCAACTCTTTAAGGACGACCATCTAGAAGAATTTCGAGCCTTGAAGATCAGACATTTACGTCGTTATTAAAAATTTTACTGGCACATTTGTGTGCTGTATCTTAAAGTGTAAGTGCCGGCAAATTCTACGGCTGTGTAGAAAACCATAAACTTTCTAAGGATTGATAAGTTTTACAGCGCCGAGGAAAAGTATATTGTCACTTAAGACTGAAAAAGTTTATTTACACCCGGGAGAAAGTGTATTTTCAACCGGGAAATCCGGGAAAAATCCGGGAATTTTTTTTCCTTGTCCATGTATACACCCTGTATGTGCAACACTTTTAAAAACATGTAAAAAGAATTTCTCAATTTTTTGGCTTTGTAATTTTTAATTTATACTCTAAACAAACATGGCATATCTGCTTTGAGCTGAGCATATGTTCACTCTTTGAGCTTGCAAATAAAATGCAATGTACATCAATGGCTTACTATGAAATTTTTGGAAACGTAATGTAAATTCAATTGGTTCTTTGGTTCAGTTATAGACTTAACAAGTTTCTTGAATATATGTGCAGGTGTGATGGCCAAAACTGGTGCCGAGCGTGCTAAGGAATGCAGAAAACGAAAAATGAATCATCCAGGAACAGCAGAAGTGTATCGTCAAAAAGATCGTGAGAGAAAGAAAGCAAAACGATAGAAGTCAATAGCTGAGGGAAAGATAGGTCATTAACGAAAATATGAAAAATAAAATAAAAAAATGCAGTGCACCCTTGCTCGTCAAACCAGTGCAAATCCAACATTAAAAATGCCAGCTAGCATGTTAGGTAAAGCTACCGCTAGGATCAAGAGATGTCTCCCAAAATCACCTTCCAAGCATCCAGAAGTTCTTGGAAAACTCGTCAAATCCTTTTCACCTCAAAAACTTAATAATTTTTTTGAAGTTGCTGGCTTTAGTGCTATGAATGCAAAACCAAAACAATCAGTATTTGAAAGGAAAAAAAAGAAGGGATTCTGTGTCAAATCAAAAAATACAGAAGGTGATACAATTTTATGAAAGAGGTGACATAAGCTGGCAGTGCCCTGGCAGAATGGAACTCATTTCTATTAAACGTGGTAAAGAGGACAGTCTAAAGATTTTTGTTATACAATATTAAAGAAATTTATGAACTTTTCTGCAAAGAGTATGGGGAGTTACCCATTGGATTGTCAAAATTTAAACAATTACGACCAAAGCATGTTGTACGTATAACACTAAGAGATTGAGAAGTTTGTGTCTGCGCTTATGAAAATGCTGCTATGTTATTAAGGTGTTTGAACAAGCATGTGCCAAGCATACCAAAAAGTTTAGATGAAGTACTTGAGAAAACAGTTTGTGATTCCATCAATATCAGCTGTATAGTCAGGAATTGTGAAGAGTGTGGCACTTCAAATTTTGACAGCTATTTTGAAGGGTTAGATTTAAACAAAAGAATAACTTTTTATAAATGGTGTCTAGAAGAAGGTCGTACAAAGAAACGAGAAATGCAAACAAAGTTGTCAGAAGCAAAGGTACAACTTTATTTACAATTACAGACTTTGACCAGGCATGTTTACAATGCACTTAGGCAGCACTCAGAGTTGCGCACATTAAAACGTGTCCTTCCTGAAACAGACATTGTTGTACTAGAGGATTTCTCAGAAAACTTTTCGATAAAACATCAATCTGAGATCATGCTGGCTCACTAGTATTCACCCAGTGTGTCTATTTTTACAGCCATTGTGTATTACAAGTGTCCTGAACTGAAGCATATAAACTACTGTGTTGCATCTGATTCTTTCGAACATAGTAAGGACAGTGTCCATGCTTTCAATCAGGCAATTTTAGCACATATGAAAACAAAAGTTGGGCTTCCAATTTCACATGTTCATACTTTAGTGATGCAGCTGCAAGTCAGTTCAAAAGCCGGTTCTCTGGTTGTGATCTTTTTCATGAAGAAGATTTTGGTGTAACAGATGATCGAAGTTACTTTGAAACAGCTCATGGAAAGGGTCCACATGATGGCATCAGTGGAGAACTGAAGAGAGTCATTTTTCGTTCCATACTCCAGAAAAAAATAGTAGTAAATAAGGCAGAAGAATTTGCAACAGCTGCAAAAGATCTTGCCAAAAGTATTATTGTGATTTACGTTCCAGAGTCAAGAATTGAAGCAGTAAAGAAAATGTTGGAAAGCCGATAGAATAACTGTTTGCCTATAAGTGGCCTTCGAAAATATCATTTTGCACAACCCTCTTCTGATAAAAAAAAACCCCTCTTCTGATAAAAAAACATGTCACACTTTTGGAAAATTCTGTTTTTCTGGGCAGCATAGTAGTGGAAGGACCTACAAACTTATTCAGAGTGCAAATGTTTTCAGCAGCAGCTGCAGAACCAAGTAGTTCAAAGCAAGTAACCAATGATTCAGTCTTGTCTAATGGGTCATTTTTACTTTGCAAAGTGTTTAGTGATACAGCTATTGTATACAGGTATGCATGCATTATTCAGAAGTGATGGGAATGAAGTCGACAGACAATACTAAAAACACATTTAAAATTGTCCAGAATTATGTCTTTAATGTTTCTCCTACTGACATTATTTCTGTGTTAAGTGAACCACATATTAATGGTAGTTCTGAAAGACTTACTTATATATTTTCAGATCCTGTTGATGTTTATAAACAATAACTAAATAAAAGTTTTTTTTCCTGTTGGTCTCTTTAAAAAAAAAAAAAAAAAAAAAAAAAAAAAAAAATCTCAGCAACATTACTCATGCTTTCTTGAGCAAGTAATTATGCCTAAGTATATATTTTTTCAATTATTTTGACGTTTATAAACCATTTTCCAGTGTTACTTTATTAAATGTAAAGGGTACTTTCTCAGAACAGTGTTTTAAATTATTTATGTACAAAGTCTATATTTTAACAACAATTTCACTTTCCTACGCTACATAATTTTAATTTCAGTAATAAATTGATATGTAGCATGTATGATAGCATTTATTGTTATAAAATCAATAAATAACAATGTATTTTGTGTTAAAAGTTAAATTTGTATAGCCGGGAAAAAATGTCCTTCCGTAACGTCCTTCTGTAACACTGCAGCTATTCACTTTCTTGGATGCAGGATTTAATCTAAGAGCTAAAAAAATCTATTATGCCCTTATTTATGTACTAAACAGGTGCAGTTAACCAATTAAAAAATTTGCTTAGTGAGACATAAACATCAGAGCAGGAATTAATCTTTATATTCAAGCATCAAAAAAGCTGTGCTTTTTCTTGTCCTTCCATAATGCTCAGTAAAATAATTACTATTTAAAATATGGAAACATAATATTACTATTAAAATGCATAAAAAAATTTCTGTTGCTTGTAACAGTTTGCAGAATATACACTCCTGGAAATGGAAAAAAGAACACATTGACACCGGTGTGTCAGACCCACCATACTTGCTCCGGACACTGCGAGAGGGCTGTACAAGCAATGATCACACGCACGGCACAGCGGACACACCAGGAACCGCGGTGTTGGCCGTCGAATGGCGCTAGCTGCGCAGCATTTGTGCACCGCCGCCGTCAGTGTCAGCCAGTTTGCCGTGGCATACGGAGCTCCATCGCAGTCTTTAACACTGGTAGCATGCCGCGACAGCGTGGACGTGAACCGTATGTGCAGTTGACGGACTTTGAGCGAGGGCGTATAGTGGGCATGCGGGAGGCCGGGTGGACGTACCGCCGAATTGCTCAACACGTGGGGCGTGAGGTCTCCACAGTACATCGATGTTGTCGCCAGTGGTCGGCGGAAGGTGCACGTGCCCGTCGACCTGGGACCGGACCGCAGCGACGCACAGATGCACGCCAAGACCGTAGGATCCTACGCAGTGCCGTAGGGGACAGCACCGCCACTTCCCAGCAAATTAGGGACACTGTTGCTCCTGGGGTATCGGCGAGGACCATTCGCAACCGTCTCCATGAAGCTGGGCTACGGTCCCGCACACCGTTAGGCCGTCTTCCGCTCACGCCCCAGCATCGTGCAGCCCGCCTCCAGTGGTGTCGCGACAGGCGTGAATGGAGGGACGAATGGAGACGTGTCGTCTTCAGCGATGAGAGTCGCTTCTGCCTTGGTGCCAATGATGGTCGTATGCGTGTTTGGCGCCGTGCAGGTGAGCGCCACAGTCAGGACTGCATACGACCGAGGCACACAGGGCCAACACCCGGCATCATGGTGTGGGGAGCGATCTCCTACACTGGCCGTACACCACTGGTGATCGTCGAGGGGACACTGAATAGTGCACGGTACATCCAAACCGTCATCGAACCCATCGTTCTACCATTCCTAGGCCGGCAAGGGAACTTGCTGTTCCAACAGGACAATGCACGTCCGCATGTAGCCCGTGCCACCCAACGTGCTCTAGAAGGTGTAAGTCAACTACCCTGGCCAGCAAGATCTCCGGATCTGTCCCCCATTGAGCATGTTTGGGACTGGATGAAGCGTCGTCTCACGCGGTCTGCACGTCCAGCACGAACGCTGGTCCAACTGAGGCGCCAGGTGGAAATGGCATGGCAAGCCGTTCCACAGGACTACATCCAGCATCTCTACGATCGTCTCCATGGGAGAATAGCAGCCTGCATTGCTGCGAAAGGTGGATATACACTGTACTAGTGCCGACATTGTGCATGCTCTGTTGCCTGTGTCTATGTGCCTGTGGTTCTGTCAGTGTGATCATGTGATGTATCTGACCCCAGGAATGTGTCAATAAAGTTTCCCCTTCCTGGGACAATGAATTCATGGTGTTCTTATTTCAATTTCCAGGAGTGTATGTTGTGCCCTAGTTTTACATTTCTAATGAAAGTTTTTTACCCAGATTTCACAGAAAAGTGTCCTTCCGTAACAAAAAAATAGCATGGCCTGACCCTTATGCAATTGGTATACTTTATTTGATTAGCCTACCAGTTATCGCAGTTGTTAAAAATTGCATTTTTGACTCGTGTATGTAATCTTTTTTCAATAACTTCCAATTGAGTCTCAAAGTTGAAATTTATCCTGAAGTTTGATGTCATGAAGGTCTTTTAACTGTGAAATTTTCAGATTTTTATTTGGTCCTCCAACAAAGATATTGCAGGCCACAAAATGGAAAAATAAAAAAACACAATTTTTAAAATAGTGTATTTTTTTAAGTGTAAGCTGCTCACCATTGATACTCTATAAAAAGTAACTATACTGTACAGTGTAATAGCAGAAAAAATATTAAAGCTGAGAAATTAATCTTTCTTTGGAAAACTACTGTTCAAAAATTGAGTTTTCTTAATTTGTGGCTGATAGCCTTGAACTATTAAAAATATATTAAAGAATACATTCAGCTAAGTGATAATGATGTTAATTTGTAGCCCAGAGTGTGTTGAACTACGAGGGCAGTTCAATAAGTAATGCAACACATTTTCTTTCTCGGCCAATTTTGGTTGAAAAAACTGGAAATTTCTTGTGGAATATTTTCAAACATTCCCGCTTCGTCTCGTATAGTTTCATTGACTTCCGACAGGTGGCAGCGCTGTACGGAGCTGTTAAAATGGCGTCTGTAACGGATGTGCGTTGCAAACAACGGGCAGTGATCGAGTTTCTTTTGGCGGAAAACCAGGGCATCTCAGATATTCATAGGCGCTTGCAGAATGTCTACGGTGATCTGGCAGTGGACAAAAGCACGGTGAGTCGTTGGGCAAAGCGTGTGTCATCATCGCCGCAAGGTCAAGCAAGACTGTCTGATCTCCCGCGTGCGGGCCGGCCATGCACGGCTGTGACTCCTGCAATGGCGGAGCGTGCGAACACACTCGTTCGAGATGATCGACGGATCACCATCAAACAACTCAGTGCTCAACTTGACATCTCTGTTGGTAGTGCTGTCACAATTGTTCACCAGTTGGGATATTCAAAGGTTTGTTCCCACTGGGTCCCTCGTTGTCTAACCGAACACCATAAAGAGCAATGGAGAACCATCTGTGCGGAATTGCTTGCTCGTCATGTGGCTGAGGGTGACAATTTCTTGTCAAAGATTGTTACAGGCGCTGAAACATGGGTTCATCACTTCGAACCTGAAACAAAACGGCAATCAATGGAGTGGCGCCACACCCACTCCCCTACCAAGAAAAAGTTTAAAGCCATACCCTCAGCCGGTAAAGTCATGGTTACAGTCTTCTGGGACGCTGAGGGGGTTATTCTGTTCGATGTCCTTCCCCATGGTCAAACGATCAACTCTGAAGTGTATTGCGCTACTCTTCAGAAATTGAAGAAACGACTTCAGCGTGTTCGTAGGCACAAAAATCTGAACGAACTTCTCCTTCTTCATGACAACGCAAGACCTCACACAAGTCTTCGCACCCGAGAGGAGCTCACAAAACTTCAGTGGACTGTTCTTCCTCATGCACCCTACAGCCCCGATCTCGCACCGTCGGATTTCCATATGTTTGGCCCAATGAAGGACACAATCCGTGGGAGGCACTATGCAGATGATGAAGTTATTGATGCAGTACGACGTTGGTTCCGACATCGACCAGTGGAATGGTACTTTGCAGGCATACAGGCCCTGATTTCAAGGTGGCGTAAGGCCGTAGCATTGAATGGAGATTACGTTGAAAAATAGTGTTGTGTAGCTAAAAGATTGGGGAATAACCTGGTGTATTTCAATGCTGAATAAAACAACCCCTGTTTCAGAAAAAAAAAGTGTTGCATTACTTATTGAACTGCCCTCGTAAATGCATTTTATCTGAAAGGCTTAGGACAATCCAGTACTGAGTAATTGTAAAAAGTGTAGATGCTTGCAAATACGAAAAAATGCGTGTGGCCTGGAACAAATATGGCCGCCATTTCAAAATAATAAACAATAAATTTTTAAAAATATTTTTGTCATTACTAAACATTGGGGAATCCTCCTAGAAAATATAAAATTTTTCTGAAATGGTCAAGTAGCCAGTGCTTGGACCACTTGGTATGGATTGACCCTTAGGGAACCTACTCTCCAAAATGTTTTCTTAAGTAACAATAAGAGAACAATGAAAAAACTGTAATTTAGTAGCATATGTGAAAACATAGCACATTCATTATATACATACATACACCAAAAATGTATTATAGGCCACTGAGGATGCTTAATAAATAAAAGTAAGCGAAATGTGTGTGGCATAAAATCAAATGGCTTTCTGTTTAGATGTATAGACAGATCATACCTTCAAGGTGATGGTGTTGATAACAATTAGCTTTAGTTTTTCTGCGTGTTTCATAAGGGGAAACTTCGTAAAAAAATAACCACAAAAACAGTTTATTCATTGTAGTTGCCTGGTTATGTTGTTTTTAGAATTTTAAACGTGTTATCATATTTGTGTGGAAATTTTAAGTTCTACCACAGAATCCAACTCTTCTTTTAAAAACTATATTTCAATTTCAGGAAATTGACTGTTCCTCCAAGTGTCATACTTCGCCGTGAAAGAAAATGGCTGCGCATGCTCAACAATTGGGAGAAAATGATGAACAAACACTATAGGAAGGTCTGTACTATTACTGCTTTTTTCAGTTTGTGCCAGCTTCTTATACTGCTTCACAATTTGCAAATGTATTAATAACTTTATAACCTATCATCTCATTTAAGATAGTTTCTCAACATCAAATCATGCATCTGTTCTCTATAAGTCACCATACAACCCCACTCCCACTCAACACACACAACTATCATCATTATATTCTATATGAAAATTACGTCATAGTGAGAACGGTTGTTGATGTGCCTCCTTATAAGTCCACCTTAAGCTGTTCCACCATAAGTCATTGTGCAAATTGTATACGGCAGAGAGAGACTATTTCTTGACTCTTGGAACAGTCATTTTTAGAAATTTAAAGTTAAGCCTTTATGTAGTGCACTCCCTCCTTCCTGTAGCATCTTATGCTAGCTACATAAACATGCCAAATTGCACAGTTCTTCTTTCATCCAAATATATACATGTCAAAGATTTAGAAACAGTACTGAAGTATTGATAAGGCAGTTTTGTAAGTGAATCTCATTGGGACGAATTCCATTTCCTTTGGAATTTCCCAATGAATATTCGGTATTTACCTTGCCAGCAACAAATCTTACATGTACTTCCACTTCCACTGTGTACCACTAGATGTTTCGCAGTCGTGACCAGTTCCGGTGATTCATCAGCAATGATTTAACAATTTCAGCAACTGAAAAATGCTTGCAACCTCTTTGCAGTTACATGCCAGTGAACTTCTGATCTGTCCAAATCCTTGCATTGCAAGCTTCGAAAGATGTTCTGAGAGAAAATAAGTCAAATTAAATCTGATAAGTTTTTTTATTCACTGACATTAATGGACATTGTGTATAACAGAAACTAAAATAATTTTCTGTTTTCAGTTTTTCATAATGTACATAAAGAGTTTAATACAACTGGCTAATCATAAAACTGTATTGTTTTCTTTTAATATGAGCAATTTGTATTGTATAAATTGGATCTGAAAAATAAAATATGTAATGAAGGTTATTTGGTATTTAATTGAAACGAAGGTTAGGGGTTGTCTCTTTCATACATGACATCTCAGCTGAAGAGCGAAGCAGCTGTAGCATCTTTTAAAAAATATCCCAGCAATTGCTTATAACTGTTTGAGGAAACAATGTAAACCTTAAATTTTGGATGGGTGCATGATTTGAATACTGTTACTTCCAAATAAAATGTCCCAATTCCCACTGACACTTCAAATAAATAACTTAAAATATATGATGATAGATTGATCGGCAATTTTGGTTTTGACAGACATAATTACAAATAATGGTATATTCTATAGGGACTGCAAAAGAACTATTCATATTCCTTGTATGTATATTTTGCTTCAAACCTTCTTTCTCACCCATTTCCCTACACTTCTGTATGCACATTGGTCAACACAGTGTTTATGAAAAAACAGTGATCATGAATTGAATAGTTGAAAGTTACCAAACTTCTTGTAAGGGTAGTTGTTTGTAAATGGTGTGTTTTGTCAAAATATTATGAGATACAAAATGTGAATGTGGTTTTCTACAGCTACTATAATTGAATGCCCTAGTGGAAATAATGGCCTTACCTCTTTCGAGTACTTTTTTCTGGAATACATAATTACAAGTGATTTTTAAAATATACTTTATAACAACACTTATTTATGAAATTAAGAGTGAATTAGTTCTCAACATGCATGTTACAGAGCATGGAAGCTGGTAATATCGTTTTTATCAGTTTATCCTCCATTCAGAGGCTGTTGCACGCAGCGACTGTTATTTTGATTTGTAAATAATAGATTTCAGCTATCAGTCGTCCTTTGGAATATTTATTGGCAGATCTAGATTTCGGCTAGCAACTAGCCATTCTCAATGCACTATCCTTTCTGGTCAATGCCTGTAATGCCTGTTGGTCTGGCTTTGTACATCACAACTGATAGCTGAAATCTATTATTTACAAATACAATATCATTTTTATTTGCCTTAGTAATCTCACATTATTAACATTTCTTTTTAAATGTTAATATCATTCGTGGAAATCAATGATACATGTTAAAAATAAATATGTAGTATATACATTCAGTAGATGTCTATAGCATAAAGCATTGGTAGCATTGTTACTCATACGTGGAGAAATGATTGCCTAACTACTGCATTTTCAGGTGAGAGAACGCTGTCGCAAAGGTATCCCTCCATCAGTCCGACCACGTGCCTGGCTCTATCTTTGTGGTGGCAAACTAGTTCAAGATCAGTGTCGAGAGCAATATGCAGCCCTCATTAAACAAGAAGGAGATCCTAAGTGGGTTGATGATATACGCAAAGACCTTCATCGGCAGTTTCCATACCATGAGATGTTTGTTGACCAGAATGGACTTGGGTCAGTATATCTATGTCTTTTGTGTTATATTATATAGAACACTGTAACATCTTTGATACATACAAGCACAGTTTATAGGTGTTACACTTGCTGAATATGTCTATTTGCCATGAGCAGTCCTATTTAGGTAAAGAGTTCTCTAATTTGTGTAAATCGATGCCTCTAAATAAACTACATTTCGTTTCAGTAAAGAGAAAACTTCATTCTGAATTTTTCACATCATATTTCACATTCATTGTTGTTATACTATAAGACATTGTGGCTAAGTCCTGTATTATCATGGGGGGGGGGGGGGGGGGCAGTTTTTGTGTAAATCGTGAACATTGCCTCTGTGTGTCATGCTCTATTTGGGAAAACACTGTGAATTACACTGTGCTGCTACTTTCTTTCCAGATGCTGAAAAATATGTAGCTCTTTGGAGTGTTTTGAATTATGATGCTTTGTGTTTTGTTACTTGTGGCTTATACCAGCTTCATCTCTGTGTTACCAACTATTTGTTCATACATTTAACAGCTTGAGGTGGCAGACATTTATCTCAGCAGTTTGTTTGGAATATGAAGTTGTTTTCTGTATGTCACAAAGTTCAAAACTTGCTGTTGTAAGACACTGAAGTATAAGAACTATCTGTACCATTTTTCTTTTCTAGTGAGAGTATTGCTTACAAGCAGCTTGTGAAATTAGAAAGTCTTTGGTAATGGAGACCATGGCTAAAGGTTCTCATTTAACTTACCATGTCAAGTTTCCTCATATCTGCTATTAGGAAGGAGAGTCTGTGTATAACATGAAATTCATCTTGCAGTTTATGTTTATATGATAGTTCTTCCACCATTCTTACTGCTCAAGAATCATCTGACAAAGCATCTAAGAATCTGCATTCAGTCTGAAAATTATTACTATAATCCGTTCACCATAAGAATAACCCCGATGTAAACAAACACAAACGCGATGATGGGTCGAAGCCTTAGCACACGTAAACCAGTGTTGTTACACTGTTGGAAGTAGGTCATAATTATGTATTAGATATCTTATTACTAGGTTACGTTAAATGAAACTTTAAGATATTCAAATTTATTAACAGCCATCAACATTTTTCTTAATCACACTTTAGCTACATAGTTTTTATTTCAAAATTCGTGTACAGTCGCAGCCTGTGCAGCGTTGTGCTCCGATTGTCATGCTGTTAATGCACAGAATAAAAATGCTGAAGCTGCTTTCTGTTCTGTAGTAAAACACGCACGTGGAAAATGGTTAAAAAGTGCCGAGAAATAGGCTGATGTTTTTCATAAATTTACGGAGATAATCGGCTTTTAACTTCTATCAGAGTTGTATCTGATGCAGTTGATTGTATTAAACATGTAGCCCAGTTGGTAGCGTAATGTGATGTAACCAAATGTGATTATTTGTCCATTGGTTCAAATCTCCCCAGTACCATATTTTTATCATTCAATTTGAAGTTCCTACATCTCATTATAAAACTCATAATCATTTTTATGAATAATGCACATCTTGTTTCTAATTACATACTGAATGCAAAATTCCTCTTTCCATTTCAAGTACAAATTCTTAATTATCAATGGTTTATGAAAGACAGTTCATAAAAGTTGTTTAAATTAAGAAAATGTAACAATTTAATTTTTTAAGGCAAAAATCAAAAACCATATTGTCTCTATTTGGACTATGTCCATCGTTTTATACCACAGAGGTAAATAAGTAACGAAGAAACATGAAAAACAATCATTTTCACGGCATCAAGCACATCACACAAATACTGCATTTTTACATTTGCTGCTGTACCATTACAATATGAACCCAACAGAACTGATCTGGAGCCAAGTGGCAGGATTGGCCCGAGAAGTAACAAGACTGTTAAGCTGCTAGACGTACTGGAACTAACACACGCAGCATTTTAACACTTCACTACCAAGCACTGGCAGGATATAGAACAGCTCACGATAAAAGAAGAAGAGAAAAGGCTGCACCTGTTGGCTTTGTGGATTCTGTTGTTGATAGGCTCGTTATCAACGTAGCAGGAGACACTTCCAGAACTGAAATGTATTTGTTGCATTCGGATAAGGGAGGAGCTAAGAGATTAACAGATGACTGACTGTAAGTAATACCTTCAGTGGCTTCAATATTTGATTGTATGGTGAAATCCTTCAATACTCTTACGTTACACACTGCTTATGCAGAAAAATTACGCTGTAGGTAAGTCAGAAATTTTCATCCGTCTTGTTTTTCATTACAATAGTACGTCAGCTAAAAACAATAACATGTTGCGGTTTTCGTCTAGTTGTCTAAGGAGCGTGTTGTGGGAGATTTGCAGTGTATTATTTCATTCTGCTTAAAAATTAAATGACATTCGAAGCTGTATTACTCCTCCGCTTGTCTCTTTTATCATGTGAACTGCAGCTGACCACGTCACTGCAGGCTAGCGTTACCAGCTGACCAACCAGTGCTGTCCAAGTTAAATGTGCTGGTAAAGCTGTTGTCCCGTATTATCGCTAGGTCGATGTGCACGTAACGCACAGCACAAAACATACCCTTATTACTGTACTTGACAGTACTCGAAACAGCTTGGCTGCAGTCCCGCGTGAACCGGAAATCCAATGAGGTTCCAGCAAACGCGGAAGAGCACACAGTGCAATGTTTACATCAGGTTTCTTCTTATGATGAACGGATTATAATAAGCAGGGCTGTTTCCAGTCAACTGTATGTATGTGTATTATGACAGGAGCTTTTTTCTGGATTACATTAATGCAGGATTCTCTCGTGAATGAATATTCCTCTTTTAATGTTTCACAAACTCTAATCTCATGCAGGTCACATGTTTAAATACAGAACACAGATTCGAAAATGCATAATCAATCATATTTTATTCCAGCAAGCCACAACACAAATTTTGCATTGTTGAAACTTTGCATCACAGTGGCATTGTCTGTCTTCTCAAGAAATCAAGTCGGCAAAACCTGGGTTTAATTTGGTCTCCATTCAATGGTTCTCACTCTAATATTCAATAGAAATCTGTTCTGCTTGTCAATTGCTCCATCTAAAATACAAAGGATCGTCAGCTATTACTCATCTGACTTGTGCCATTTTGTCCTCCATGACCTGGTAGAATTTCTGTTGGACACTCTACCACATTTGCAGCTAAGTTAGAGACTGTCTTTAACCATCATATACCATAGATCTCTTGAACACAAAAAGCATGCCCAGTGTTTGGAAGAAAGCACATGTCAGAACGATCTAAAAGAAGGGCAGCAGAAGTGACCCAAAAAATTGCCATTATTGTCTTTGATATCAATTTACAATAGAATTTTATAATATTTTCTGTGCTCAACTGCAATAAGGTATCTCGAACAGAAAGACCTCTGTGCCAACTAGCATTGATTCCAAAAACTTCGATCATGTGAAACCCAACTTGCGCTTTTGTCACATGTCATCCTGAAAACCATGTATCAAGGCGACCAGATGGATTATGTCTTGACTTTCAAAAAGCATTTAACTCAGTACCACACGTATGCTTATTATCATAAGTAGGGTCATATTGAGTATCAAATTAAGTGTGTTACTGGATTGTGAATTACTTGTTAGGGAGGACATAGCACATTATCTGGGATAGAGGGTCATTGCCAGATGTAGATGTAACTTTGGTGGGATCCTTGTTGTCCATGTTGCATATTAATGACCTACAGACAATATTAATAGTAACCTCAGTCCTTTTGAAGGTGAGACAAGGTATCCAGCATCCTGTAGAACCTGGGCATTTTATTGCCTTCTGCTTGGCTCGATACAACACTGTGCTTCACATTCGTCGTCAGCTTAGTGCTGTGTGAGTGCCATGCCTCTGGCGTTTCAGTATCCCTAACTCCGTTCCCTCACTCTGCCCAATGCAGTGCCCAGCCGCCCAACAGGGATGCGGGCAGACAAGCTGAGTTGTGCATAGATTTGTTGTTGTTGACGTGGAACAGCCTGTCACTGAAGCCAGGGCACACTTCCCTGGTTTCTTGTTGTACCCAGTGGTGACCACTGAGGCCTTCATTGGCAGTGCAAAAAAAAAACATAGTTTAGTAGCATCGAACGTATTATGGCATTTCGTCAATAATTCATCAAACAAAATGTATAGGGAAACAGAAATAAACGCTTACTACAACAGCATCTATCTCATGCACAGTGAGAGTTTGATATATTCCTGAAGAACATGATAGCAAACATTTGTGTGTGTGTGTGTGTGTGTGTGTGTGTGTGCGTGCGTGCGTGCGTGCGTGCGTGTGTGTGTGTGGTGTGTGTGAGAGAGAGAGAGAGAGAGTGAGAGAGTGAGTGAGGGGAGGGTGTTTTAGCTATCTTTTTTCCATGTCTGCATGAGATATAAAATGTAACACGGACTCAGAAAATCTCTCTCGCGCACACACACACACACACACACACACACACACACACATGCTTGCGTGCGCACACACACATACAAACAGCACAATTCTTCACTGCTCACAGGGTTTGTGTGGTCACATTTACGACGAACAGCACAATTCTTCACTGCTCACAGGGCACGTGCGGTCACTTTTACGTGGCAGACATAAGTAGGGGGTGTTTGATGTGTGGTTGCTTAAGATTCTGGTGTAAATCAGGCATGAACTACATGTTAATGACACTGCCAGTCTCAGCTAACAATTGCACTCTATCCATTACCGAATGATTTATGTGCTCTGCTTTGCGTTGGAGTTGTGCTTGCTGGTTGTTTCCCTTTTCTTATTTTGAAATGAGTGCAGAGAGCAATCCAGGGTTCGAATATGACTCTCACAACACAGAAGGAATCAGTGATCTATGTCCATTATTACATCGGTTCTGCCTTTCCAGGAGCAGAGAATGTGGATGCAGGCTGCCAGCCCTGTGAAAGGGAGACGTGGCTTGTCCTCCACTCCGCTCTCCTCCCCTCGACAGCTAGAACTTCTCGTTTGTTTTACATTCATGGCCGACTGCCAGAAAAGTGTCTGCTACAACATGAGTGCCAGTGCTGGAAATAATAGAGCATGTATAAATCATTTGAACTTGTAATATGGATTTTGCGAAGCAAATTCAATCAAATTACTGACATTTAATACTAAAGGCACTGTACTCATCTAAAGCAGCGACTCCATGACTTTGTTTGCCTGCGGATTGTGATGACCTCAACCCACAGGAAAAATAATTATCAAAATCTGAACTGTGAAGTCATCCAAGATTCTAGTTGGAAAACCACACTCTTTTCTATACTTCTCAATTGGTCAGGATCCCACTTTGTTTATGAACTGAAAACTCTAATAGTCACAAGAAACTGCTCTGAAATTAACCTGAACCGACAAAATTGTGTATATATTCTCTGAAACTTCAAAGACATCTAAGACAATATCTGAAAGGAATTAGAAAAAGTGCCAAAATTTCGTGAATCACACACAATACTGTTAATAATCACATGAACACTGGGGGGTTTCACCATACATATACCCACTTTTGAGTATAATCAGTGTCTCTTAATACTACGACTCGTAGCAATACAATATCAAAAACTTTTTATTACTGGGTAAACAGTCCCTACGTAATTTGACAGCTGACATTTATAATTCCCGCTCGCGTCAGGAAAAGCACCAATACGGGAGTAGCAGCTTTTACGTTATTGGTCAGAACGCAAGCAATTATGGCAGTCTCCGTAATTTTCCCGCGAAGCCACATTTCGCGACAAAATACTCTTATTAGTCACTATCATATAACTAGTCTAATAAAACTACATAAAATAACTACAATAATTTTGACATGCAAGGAGAATTAGTCCTAATGAGAGGAAGAAGTTTATGTTTACTGGTGTTTCAACAATGACTACCAGGCAACTTTTAATTCACTGATTGTAATTTTATTTTTGTTAGCAGAAAGCAAACATAAACTAAACAAAGAATTTATTTTAATAGAGTCTGTAATTCTTATACTTTTAATAGAGAAATAAAGTTTCTAGGTCAGGGGATAGTGTTCGGCGAAATCTCTTAACTTTTTGTTGCATACAAAGCGTTGCATTGAGCAGCACGATGTCGGCGCATTACAATGATGAGAGCAGGATACAGACAGTTCCGCTGGTGAATCTTCTCCGGCGAAACGCAAATAAAGTTCTGGCACAGCTGTATCATTAACCCCGTGGTGATTAACAAACCACAAGACACCAGTATACGAACATTGTTGACATGTCCTCTCTTTCAAAGTACATGACGTAGACATCGCTTGTTTTTACACTTTATGCACTGTCCGCGTTGCTATCGTCCATAATTACAAAGTTCGTCACATTCATATAGTCATAGCCACAAATACACAGTTCATAGAATTGTTGTTGTATGGTAAACGAAATCACACCGTAAACAATGTCCACTCTGTTCTCGCATTTCAAACTTCGACGACGTCACTGAAAATCATTTATATTGCACAGTTAATTAAAGTCTTCACTTTCACGGCTTGATAGAATGTGATATACAACAGTTCCACCACCCAAAACCAATACCAGCAAAGTTCATTTGAATAAAAGCACAGTTCGTGTCGGCCACAACAAAGTAATGTTAGCGGCACTTTCACAGTCCGGTTTATTTGCCCTTAAAGTTTGCTGGCGATGGCATTACATACCGCAGTGGTAAAGAGAATTAACAATCTGATAGTTCAGTATCATTGTCCATACAATTACGTATGCTTTTCATGAACCACAGTACTATTTTTCCCGCGCACGCTTCAGACACACCATCCACCATCCCTTCTACTACACAACCACCTTTCGACTCGATATCACTATCGCTGTCCCCTGTCTATAGATGTTATATCATTATTGTAAATTACATAAATCTTTTTAAATTGTTATTGTCTGCATTTTTCACCATTAATAATGTTCCAAAAGAGAACTTTACAAACTTTACCACAGGTATAAAGTGAGAAACATACTTATCCATTGGTAAACGAAATAATCACAATTACATCTTTACATTTAAAAACCACAGTAGAATGTTACATAATCGCAATTAAAAATGTCCATATGAACAAAAGAAAAAGAATAGAAATCTAAAGAAAATCACGAAAAAAATTGTATGTGCGTAATTAGCAATGACTTCACAGGATCCAAGGGTTAGAATAGGCCCGAGGTATTCCTGCCTGTCGTAAGAGGCAACTAAAAGGAGTGTCTCACGTTTTGGCCTTTATGTGATGGTCCCCTGTAGAGTTTGACCTACATTTTCTAAATTTTCCCGAAGAGCGAGCCAATTGGGGAAGTGCACCTTACACGGTGCATCGTGGTCATCATGCATTGAGATATTTAGCCCACTTTCTCGTCGTGGCATTGCAGTCCTGCTCATTCTCCATCTCTTGGGTGAGGAGACACCTTCCTGGGTGTGTTTACCTCCACCCTCTGTGCAATGTCATTTTCTGCGCCGACGATCACCATGGAATTCTTCGCACCTCGTATCCGGCAGGGTAGCCAGTCTGTTGTGATGGGGCCGCCATGTACCCTGTTGGTTGTAGCCCCCTGTTTACACAGTGATCGCTCTGCTTATGCCTTCACTGTTAACTCCCCACGTATGCCAAGGAGTAGATGCCTGTCTTCCTGGGGCACCGGGACTCTCGGCAATGGCCATCCTGCCAGGTGGCCCTTGCTGAGGCTGGAAGCGCTCCTTTGGTGAGGTCCCCTGTTCAGAATGGGTGGCATCAGGGTGGATGACACGCCATGAAGCGTAGTATGTCATCTCTTGCTGGTGGTCCTACACCAGCAGTCTCTAAGCGGTCAAAGTCTAACTTCAGTATTAAGAAATACGACCCCAAATTGTATCCCTCCCCGGCCACACCATGGGAGGAACGCCAGGCTAAGGATGGCAGTGAAGCTTATTTGCCCCGGTACCTCGTTTATACGAAAGTTGATGGGGAATCTTTCATGCCAATGAACCTTCCGATTTTTGTAGAGCATTTAGAGGGCAAGTTTGGGGAGGTGGAGGGCTTGTCCAAAATGCGATCAGGATGTCTTCATAAAAACAGCATCCTCTGCCCAGTCAAGGGCATTACTCACTTGTGAAAAGTTGGGGGATGTATCTGTTACCATTTACGCCCTATAAGAGCTTAAATATGGTCAAGGGTATTATATCCCACAGGGACCTTCTTTTGCAGTCTGACGACGAGCTGCACGCCAATTTAGAGTGGCGAGGTGTTCATTTCATGCGGCGCACCCATCAGGGTCTGAGGGATAATCTGGTAGCCACCGGTGCCTTCGTCTTGGCCTTTGAGGGTACTCGAGAAGGTCCGGGTGATGGTCTACTGCTGTGATGTCAAGCCAAATATCCCTCCCCCATTGCGGTGCTTTAAGTGCTGGAAGTTCGGCCATATGTCTTCCCGCTGTACTTCCACCATCACATAGCGAGATACTCCATGTGCCCCGCCTCTCATCTATGTCATCTGCGGAGAGCATCATTCACCTTGCTCACCAGACTGCAGGATCTTACAGAAAGAGAGGAAAATCATGGAATACAAGACCTTGGACCAACTGACCTACACTGAGGGAAAGCAAAAATATGAGAGGCTACATCCTGTGCATACGACATCCACTTACGCTGCAGATATGACAGCGATTCTAACATCTTCTGCCCCACCGCGCACAGTTGGCTCTGAGCTGTCAGACTCCACCTGCCCCCTTGATGGTGGGGGCACTTCCCTCTCTGTTGCTCCTGCACCACCTACTCCAGGGCAACCCCCCCCCCCCCCCCCCCCCTCCAACCATTGTGACATCAGTCCCCACTTCTGTCAGAGAAGCAAAAATCTTCAGCTCCTCTCGTTAGGAAGGGTTCCCTTGGATAACGCCCTTCCAAACGTTCCTACCAGTGGCAAAGCTGACACCCGCCTGTGGCCGAAGCAACCACAGGTAGCTGGTCGAAGGGCTTCACGTTCCTTCTCCGTCCCTGAGACTGACTCAGGGAAGCCCTTCCAGCCAGTACAGCCAAAGGTGCAGCGAGAGAAACCAAAAAGAATAAAAACCCCAAAAACCCAGACTTTGCAGTGACACGCATACCACCGCTACCTACAAGCTCTGTGTCTGTGGATGAAGTGGAGATTCTTTCGTCCGCTGAGGACCTAGATCTCTCTGGGCCCTCAGACACAAATGGATTTCAATCACACAGGTACTCATCCAGTGGCAGCAGGTGACCCTGAGGAGTAGACAGCCTCAATGAGTGTTTCATGCCTTCCCAATCTCGCGAGCACGTCATACTCCAGTGGAATTGCGGCAGTTTTTTCCACCACCTGGCTGAGCTACAGCAACTCTTCAGCTTTACACCTTTCTGCATTGCCCTCCAGGAAACCTGGTTCCCTGCAATGTGGACCCCTGCCCTCCATGGCTATAGGGGATATTACAAGAACCATAGTGAGGGTAAAAATCGTAGGGGGAGACCAAGAGATGAATACACTAAGCAGATTCAGAAGGATGTAGGTTGCAGTAGGTACTGGGAGATGAAAAAGCTTGCACAGGATAGAGTAGCATGGAGAGCTGCATCAAACCAGTCTCAGGACTGAAGACCACAACAACAACAACAGTGAATACAGTAGTGTCAGGTGGAGTTTGCGTCTCTTTCCTGAACTCTGTTTGTAGTGAACCTGTGCCCATTCAAACTCCTCTTGAAGCTGTGGCTGTCAGGATAAGGACGACGCAGGAAATAACTGTCTGCAACGTATATCTTCCTCCACATGGAGCAGTACCCCTGAATGCAGTGGCTGCAGTGATTGATCAACTCCCTACACCTTTCCTACTGTTGGGAGATTTTAAAGCCTATAACCCCTTGTGGGGCGGCACCGTGCTTCCTGGCCGAGGTAGAGATGTCGAATTTTTACTGTCTCAGTTCGCCCTCTGCATCTTAAATACTGGGCCCCCCACACATTTCAGTGTGGCTCACGGCACTTACTCGGCCATTGGTTTATCCCTCTGCAGCCCAGGATTTCTCCCATCTTTCAGAGGAGAGCACATGATGACCTGTGTGGTAGTGACCACTTCCCCATCTTCCTGTCACTCCCCTGGCGTCGTGCCCATGGACGCCTACCCAGATGGGGTTTCAACAAGGCAGACTGGGAAGCCTTCACTCTGCTGTCACCGTTGGATCTCTCCCACATGGTGCCATCGATGTTGTGGTTGAGCAGGTCACTACAACCATCGTTTCTGTGGCGGAAAACGCGATCCCTTGTTCTTTAGGCTGCCCACGGTGAAAGTCAGTACCGTGGTGGTCACTGGATGTCACTGAGGCAATTGGGGAGCTTCAGCGACATAAGCGGCACCCTTCCCTAGAGCACCTAATAGCCTTTAAACGGCTCCATGCCCACGTTCGCCAGCTTATAAAAAGATGGAAACAGGAGTGTTGGGAGAGATAAGTCTCAACCACTGGGTGCCATACGTTACCTTCCCAAGTCTGGACGAACATCAGACGTGCTTTTGGATACCAGAACTCAACAGGTGTCACTGGCATTAACATCAATGGCGTGTTATCTACAGATGCAAATGCGATTGCTGAGCACTATGCTCGAACCTCTGCGTCGGAGAATTAACCTCCAGCCTTTCACACCCTTAAATGGCAGATTGAAAGGAAAGTCCTCTCGTTCATCACACACCACAGTGAATCCTATAATGCCCCATTTACAGAGTGGGAGCTCCTCAGTGCCCTTGCACATTGCCCCGACACAGCTCCTGGGCCGGTTCGGATCCGTAGTCAGATGATTAAACATCTCTCGTCTGACTGCAAGTGACATCTCATCCTCTTCAACCAGATCATGTGCGATGGCATCTTTCCATCGCAATGGCAGGAGAACATCATCATTCCAGTGCTAGAACCCAGTAAAAATCCACTTGATGTGGATAGCTATCGGCCCATCAGCCTCACCAACGTTATCTGTAAGCTTCTGGAACGTACTGGAGTTGCTGAGCAGCACCTACAGGGAGCCATCCACAAGGTGCAGTCATGGGCTCTAGCCCACAGCTTCCAGTTTTCGGCCACGAAGTCGTGTGTTATGCACTTCTGTCAGTGTCGTACCATTCATGGAACCAGAACTTTACCTTAATGACAATCCACTCACTGTAGTGGATACATATCAATTCTTAGGATTGGTTTTTGATGGGATTGACTTGGCTTCCTCACCTTCGTAAGCTTAAGCGGAAGTGTTGACAGCACCTCAATGCCCTCAGCTGCCTGAGCAACACCAACTGGGGTGCAGATCGCTCTACACTGCTGCAGCTCTAGACAGCCCTTGTTCAATCCTACCTTGACTAAGGGAGTGTGGTTTATGGTTCAGCGGGGGCCTCAGCGTTGTGTTTACTTGACCCAGTGCACCACTGTGGCGTTTCACTAGTGACGGGAGCTTTTAGGATGTGTCCAGTGACCAGCTTCCTGTTAGAGGCTGGAGTCCCTCCATTGAAGGTTATGTATCCACAACTGCTCGCCAGTTACATTGCACACATTCGTAGTTCTGCGTATCCAAATTACTGTCTCCTTTTCCCAACCACGATGGTTCATCTCCCGCATCGACGGCCCAGGTCAGGGCAAAACTGGAGTCCTTACCTTTACCACCTATACGTGATGTCCATGGAAGTACACCTCCATGGTGTATACCTAGGCCGTGTTTTTACCTGGACCCTTCACATGGCCCTAATGACTCAGTCAACCCCGCGCTTCTCCGCTACCACTTCCACTCAATTCTTGACATTTACCAAGGTCAGAAAGTGGTTTACACTGATGACTCGATGGTTGATGGTCGTTTCAACTTTGCGTATGTCCATGGAGGACGTATTGAACAGCATTCCTTGCCCAATGGCTGAAGTATTTTCACTGCAGAGCTGGTGGCTATATCTCACGCTCTTGAGCACATCCGTTCATGCCCTGCGGAGTCATTTCTTTTGTGTACTGACTCCTTGAGCAGCATACATGCTATCGACCAGTGCTACCCTCGTCGTCCTTTGGTAGTGACCATCCAGGAGTCCATTTATGCCCTGGAACGGACCAGTCGTTTGGTGGTGTTTGTTTGGACCCCAGGCCACGTCGGAATCCCAGGCAACCAGTCTGCCGACAAGGTGGGCAAACAGGCTATACGGAAACCGCTTATGGAGATCGGCATTCGAATAGCTGACCTGCGTTCGTTTTTACATCGCAAGATTTTTCAGCTTTGGGAGACGGAATGGCTTAGTCTCGGCATGCATAACAAACTGTGTGCCATTAAGGAGACTGCGAATGTACGGAAGTCCTCCATGTGAGCCTCTCGCAGGGACTCTGCCGGTTCTGCATTGGCCGTGCTTGGGGATCCACGGCTACCTCCTGCACCGTGAAGACCCGCCTCGGTGCAGCGCCTGGTTGACAGTGGCCCATATTCTGGTGCACTGTCCCACTTTGAGTGCCCTGCGACGAAATCTTGGGTTGCTAATTGTATCTGACATCGCCTCATCGGCTGATTTAGTTTTATGTTTTCTTCATGAGGGTGAGTCTTATCATTTGATCTAAGTTTTAGCACATGTCCTTTGTCCCTCTGTATCCTCCACCCTAGTGCTTTTATGGTGGAGGTTTTAACGTGTTGCAGTGTGGCTGGCTTCTCCTTTTTATTCTTATGGTCAACCCGCCATGGTAATCTCCTTTGTCGTTTTAATATCTTATACCTGTTTCTTTTGTTTTCTTGTCCCCTTTGGTCCATGTTGCCCTTCCATCATTCTTGTGGTTTTTCCTTTCATTCCGTTTTGTGTTGTAAGTCTCGTTTGTTTTATTCTCACCCTTGTGGCATTGTTTTATTCGAAACAAGGGACCAGTGACCTATCAGTTTGGTCCTCCGCCCCCCCCCCCCCCCCCCCCCCCCTCAATCAACCAACCAATCCATGACTTTGGGATAACAGCTTCAAAAGATTTAGTAGGAACTATATTGGAAATTCATTCCTTGTTGGAAATAAATCTGTCACTCTCAAATTGAAATCTTCAGTTTTAGCCTCAAATGACTTTTCACAGGATAGCATCCCTAAGGCACTCAGTCGTTCTTCTTCCATGGTGTTGCACAGGAACATTTTAATTCTCTTGAGCCTTGAAAAGCATCTCTCAGCTTCTAATGTCGAGATAGGCGTCGTTATTAGCAGTTTCAGAATATTTTAACAGTCTCGTCAAATGTGTCACAAAGTTCATCCTCTAGAATGAGTGAAAGAAATGGAACTATGCCAGAAACTGCTCTCAACTCAAGCTAACATAGAAGACTTGAAGCTCACCCCTCTAATTTCTTTTTTCCAGAAATGTATATGTGTATGTAATTTGAAGGAATTTGTGTGGAAAATTTGTGATGTATTTGTCAAACTGATTTACATCAAATAAGTTGGCTGCAGTGAGGTTTCCAGTGAACTGAAAATGTAATATTGTTTCAGAAAGGATGGCAACGCACACTTCCAAAGCATCTCTCTTTTTTATGCCCATCAAAAGTCCGTGGATTCTTGGCAGGCATCATTTCATCATTTTTGAAACTAATATCATTAAGGATTGAGTCAGTGTCATCTCTCTTGTTTTGCATTACCACTTTAAAGTTTTGGGTGTCTTGTTCTGCTTTGGTCAGTTCGGTTATCTTCTTCTGGAGCTGATTAAAAAGTACGTCTGCATGAGGAATTATCTTATAGAAAAATGATAGTCAGAAAATGAATTCGTTATCCTGCAGTCTTTGTATGAACCAACTTTTTCAATATTAGAAGATAGTTTTATGCTCTCAGTTGTTTCAGTGTCTTCCATAACAGCAGTAGTATCTTCCCTGTTTTCAAAAACATCTTTTACCACTACTCAATGGTAATTCCATCTCGTGACACACACACAGGACAAGCTTTTTTGAATAATGCTATGCACACTTTTGATGTTTGTGGCGAGTAAAAGAAAAGAACAAAGAAGTAGCTGAAAGATGTGCAAAAAATATACAGGCTTTGCGATTAACAGAGGCTGCCATAGATATAATAAAGTTGAACTGATGTGCATAACAATGGATGTAGTTTTCATTTGGGTATTTGTCTTTAATTAGTTTCTGGACGAGATTCGACTTGCCACTCCTAATGTTTGCACCATCGTAGCTGTGAGCTATTAGTTTTGCTGAGTCATCGCCAATTAATGATTCAATTTCTTTCACAGTATTCTCAGCTATAGTATGAACATTCTGACTTCCTGGATTAACAAAGTTCCAAAATCTTTCAACAGGTTTCCCCTCAACACTATAACGCAAAACAATAACCAATTGAAATTTGCAAGTCACATCTGTATTTTCATCCGCAATGATTGCAACATAATCGGCACGTTTTATCTCTTTACGAAATTCATCATGGTATACTTCCAACATGCATTGCAGTAGTTCATTTTGAAGAGTGTTAGAAATGCCCTTGAACACTGATGCTTGACTAAGATGAACGTGAAGATCTTTATCCTGTTCCGCACTGAAGTGAATTAGCTCACAGAAAATACCCTTATTTTGGGAGGCATCAGATTCATTGTGGCCCCTGAGAGCCAGTTCCAAAGCACCACAGAATTGAATACATTTTACAGTTGAATTCAATATATCTTTTCTAGAAGTTTGCTGTTGCTGTCAGTTGTCTGTCTATATTGCGAATCTAATTTCTGCTGAACGTTGGTTTTGGCTGGAAATGAAAGAAAAGCACATTATTCATGTGTCACTTTGACATTTCATGTACTTTTATTTTAGACCATATATGCCCAATATCAGTTATTTCAGTCTTACCCCAATGAACATCTCCCCCAAATAACATACAAGGAAAACAGTTTTTCTTTCTTCACAGCCACGAATCCATTTGCTTTTTGGTAAATTTCCAGATTGAACTTATGGCATCGATTTTTTGTTTGCTGCTGCAGATTCAGATTTTTTTCGCTGAGAGTCCTGTCACTAACAAGGGAACCTCCTCATCGCTTCCCCCTCAGATTTAGTTATAAGTTGGCTCAATGGATAGGCCGTGAAAAACTGAACACAGATCAATCGAAAAAACAGGAAGAAGTTGTGTGGAACTATGAAAAAAATAAGCAAAATAGACAAACTGAGTAGTCCATGTGCAAGAAAAAAATTCAGATAAAAACACTAGATAGGCCACTCCCGAATCTGAATCTGCAGCAGCAAACAAAAAATCGATGC
Source organism: Schistocerca serialis cubense (assembly GCF_023864345.2). Taxonomy (NCBI): domain Eukaryota; kingdom Metazoa; phylum Arthropoda; class Insecta; order Orthoptera; family Acrididae; genus Schistocerca; species Schistocerca serialis. The sequence continues at coordinate 30,344,911 of NC_064646.1, forward strand.
CATAAGTTCAATCTGGAAATTTACCAAAAAGCAAATGGATTCGTGGCTGTGAAGAAAGAAAAACTGTTTTCCTTGTATGTTATTTGGGGGAGATGTTCATTGGGGTAAGACTGAAATAACTGATATTGGGCATATATGGTCTAAAATAAAAGTACATGAAATGTCAAAGTGACACATGAATAATGTGCTTTTCTTTCATTTCTAGCCAAGGACAGTGTGAGCTCAGGAGCGCCGTGGTCCTGTGGTTAGCGTGAGCAGCTGCGGCGTGAGAGGTCCTTGGTTCAAGTCTTCCCTCGAGTGAAGAGTTCAATTTTTTATTTTCGGACAATTATTATCTGCCCGTCCGTCTGTCCAATACGAGGTAACTGCGCCGTAGTATTGGGACGCTACACCTAAACAATTAGCACACCCACAAGAAAACCTAATTCAGGCAAGGTAGAAGAACCTTTGTACCCATTCGCCAAGTGTACAAGTTAGGTGGGTCGACAACATATTCCTGTCATGTGACGCACATGCCGTCACCAGTGTCATATAGAATATATCAGACGTGTTTTCCTGTGGAGGAATTGGTTGACCTATGACCTTGCGATCAAATGTTTTCAGTTCCCATTGGAGAGGCACGTCCTTTCGTCTACTAATCGCACGGTTTTGCGGTGCGGTCGCAAAACACAGACACTAAACTTATTGCAGTGAACAGAGACGTCAATGAACGAACGGACGGATCATAACTTTGCGAAAATAAGGAAAGTAAACTTTTCACTCGAGTAAAGACTTAAACCAAAGACCTCTCGTTCCGCAGCTGCTCACGCTAACCACAGGACCACTGCGCTCTTGAGCTCACATTATCCTTGATGTTGCCTATCTTGCGCATGGACTACTCAGTTTGTATATTTTGCTTATTTTTTTCATAGTTCCACACAACTTCTTCCTGTTTTCTCAATTGATCTGTGTTCAGTTTTTCAAGGCCTATCGACTGTGCCAACTTATAACTAAGTCTGAGGGGGTGCGGTGGGGAGGTTCCCTTGTAAGTGACATTTTTAATAACTTGTTTACTTTGTTCACATTTGCTATTTTCACAGTCAACTGAATTTTCCCTTACAGATAACACTGTGCACACAGCTATATACAGTCAATTACATGATCTCACAATAAGAACAACATATTCGGACAGAACTGTATTACATGAACGCAAAGAGTATAAACAGAAATACTACACCGTTGTTTGAAAAACAGATGCTCAACTGGTGGTGAATACGTTAGATTTTTTGTTCTGTTCCTATAGCCCTGCTGTTGTGAGATATGCCAATATTGAAATAATGCCTCTTAGTTTCAGAATCTAAGGGCATAATTATTTCACATTGTATATAACTATTTATAATGATAATTAATTTTATTATTTCAGTGTTTGATTTAATTAAGCATTAATTTCCATTTAGGAATGCTTTAGCATTCGCTTGCAGAAAGATTATAGAACTAGTTTGCACCCCCATGTATTCTAACGTGATCACTAAATGGCAGATCATGCTTCTGTAGTTCTGCACTGTAATGCTCTCTGGCAGAAGGAACGTAAAGCTCTGTGCCAGAGCAGCTGTGGCTCCATTCACCGCCATAAGAAGCGTATAGAAACAGACCGCCGATCCTTTCGCACAGTGCTTATTAGAGCAGATGGTACCAGTGTGCAGTTGACTCAGAGCTTCAGAAAACCACTGTGAGAGCGCGCGCAGCGAAACGTACCTTTTCAAATCAGAATATACATACTCTGGAACAGTGTTCTGCGCGCAATTCGTATAGATTTCTCTTTCTTTCTTTTTCATACAAGTGGGGCCACAGCACAGTGGCACTACCTCAGAAGCTGCCCCTGTTTGTATCACTGTGTGTTTACCATGCAATGTGACCAGCAAGGATCTGTGAAGGCTATTTGGCATGGTTTACATTTACACTTGCACAGATGTAAGTATTGCTTTGTGTACTAGCATGATGTGGTGGGAAAGATATGTCTTTTAAGGGGAGTTCACAGCTTATTTAAATGCGTTTATTTTGAACCAGGTGTAGGTGGTACCGAGTGATAACAGCTCTATGTTGTCAGGATGGTGTTGTGGAACCTGTAGGGTATCTTTCAGTGCTAATAAAACACGGTTAGCGAGTTAATATTTATTCATTCAGATATACAGTCGTGTCTCTTCTCGTCAGCCTCATCTGATGCCTCGTGTCAATGACGCAATTCTGTTGACTCCTGTTGTAGGCTCAGGTGCTAAGCCTCCCGCTCCAACAATCTGGCCGAAGTCTTGCGGTCTGAAATCCGCTGTCTGCAGGTGAAGCCATAGCAAGAGATTATGTCCTCACACTGTTGTTACTGTCCTCACTCCCTCTCCAGAAAATCATGATGATTCATGGTAAATGATTGGTATGTATCACACTGTCGAAAACCGTGTAGTTGGCTGATCCAGACCCCAACAGACAGTTAGGCCAAGACACCCAGAAGTGCCTTTAGCAAGGATCAGGAAACAGGCACTAGACAGCCCTCTTATCCAGCAGTGATGACGAAATTAGTGGGGCAAGCACTGCAAGATGTACTGGCGTTGGAAGACCCTCACTTGGATGTTATCATCTTGGAAACAGCAAGCATTGTGTTCATGAGAGGTGCTGGAACATCTATTACGTGGGTGTCACTACACCGTAATAATCATTAAATCTAGGGCTTCGGTACAAAAGCCATCAATCTTGATGACCAATTGAATTCAGAGCTGGAGAACTGCAGTATATATGAAGACATGTGGGAGATAATGACATGAGACTCTTGTCTGTTATGACTGAATGTGATCTGCTTCTTTACTAATGGTGAGGAGTCCTTATTCTCTTGTGTTTGTTTGATGATTTGTTACAGGCCATTAACAGCACTGGAACTGTCAACTCTGTGAAGTGTGTTATTGCATCTAAAGTATAGTTTATTGCTCCATGTAACAAGAGCTAATAAATCTCTCGACTCTTCGTCAGTAAAAAAGACACACACACACCATTCATACACGCAAGCAAACACACCTCATGCACACATGACTGCCAACTAAAAAACTGAAATAACTGATGTAAAATGATGCTGGCGTGGCATTGGACATCACTTAGCGTATACAAACTTTGCATGGTTAAGTTTCCTGACACCAAGGTCGTGCTCTAACACAACACATCTGAACTGATAAACAGGTCACGATTCGTACCATATCTCCTGCCGCTGCCAAGTTCTACTCAGCTTGGCGGCTGATGGGAGTAATGAGGATTGTTTGTTCGAATAAAGGTATCATGACCAATCACAGTCATTTCCAAACTGTCTGCTGCGCATGAGCAGCTTTGTGGATGTTCTGATCATCATGACATCTTTGTCAAACCTTATTTAGCATGTTTTGTCGTTTGGCCACTTGTAGCATTAGCTGACACCTTTGCCCAGTTTTTGTTGCTCAAAGCCTCAAATGTTTTTGATTTAAACTCGGTGCTAGTAACGTTTTTTTTATACTTAGGAAGACATGTTTCAAGTTTTTATTCTTCTTGTCAAGCACAATATTTATGTAAGTATTTTATGTGACATTTCACAAACTAACATTTGAGTGAGAGATTGTGTGTGAGTGGTTTTCTGTGTAATTGGGGGACACAGTACCGGATAACTTCAAAAAGACAACTACATTGCAAGAGACACAGAACAACACATATGCCAGTACTGCACAGAATACTTAAGTAAATATTTTCACTAGGCAGTGAGAATGAATTCTCGAAATAGGTCTTGCTAAGCATGAAAAAATAAGTAACTGTTGCAGTGTTTCATTATTCAAATAATGAATGAGAGCTACATGCTTTCCAAAAACATTGATTATGATGTATGGAATTAAGTCAAACATTTCTATTTCCCAGACAGTTACTAGTTCTAGTTATATCAGTGGTTTTTATTTTATAATAAACCTTTACATGTAACTTTTACCACTTAAAATGTTTTTTCCTCATTTTACATTTTCCAACATTTATTGGTCAAATAATAGGGAAGTGCAGTGTCTGCAAAAGAGATTGGTTGCAAAATATTTGTGTGACCCACCTTAAAATATTGCTCAGGTGAGTGGAACCTATTCTAAGCAAGACTAACAGGTGATATGGAATGTATACAAAGTATGGCAGCACAAAGTTTATTTGACCAATAGGAGATCTTCATGGAGATACTGAAAGAACTTAACTGGCAAACACTTGAAGATAGATGCAAGCTATCTGTGAGAGCTTACTAAGTAAGTTTCAAGAACCAATTTTAAGTGATGAATCTACAAATATACTACAATTCTCTATGTATCACTCCTGTAGAGAACACAAAGACCATCCTAATTACAGTATGCACAGATGCATTTAAGCAATCATTCTTCCCACATTCCATACGTGATTGGAATGGGAAAAAGACCTAATAACTTGTACGATGGGAAGTACCCTCTACCATGCAATTCACAGTGGTTTTCAGAGTATTGCTGTAGGTAAGTGTACCTTTCATGAAATACTCTCATTGGGAACAGATTTGCCAGTCTACTTCTTCAGATGTGATTTCATAATGTTGTTGTCTAGTTTGGGAAAGGGGAATAATAAGTGCCAAAATTGCTGCAATGGTGTCGCCATAAAAAAAATTATTTCTACTTTTTTAACTTACAGATACCAATGCCTCAGTAATACACAATTGTCGTTGTACTGTTACCATGTTGTAGTTCCTTATTCTTGGCATGGCTGGCACTTTATATATTTTTGTTGGTGCTTTTTATCAACTGGATTGAGACATTAGAAATGCTCCACCTTACAGTAGATTTGTCGCCCTGAATACTATCACTGATACAGTCCTCTAGTGCTCATAATCTATTTTGGCATCTTGGATGCAGACAAAAAAATAAATAAATAAATAAATAAGCAAAAGGACACCACAAGTCATACAAACTGAACTCAATACTGTTTGAGATGTACTGAACCTCATGGAGTGGCCACGAGACCGCAACTACATGTTTAATCAGCATAGCAACCATTGTCATACTGAAGTATTTCAGTAATCTAACTTGCATGTCTGCCCTACTTTTTGAAAATCAAAATACTGGACAAACTTTTGAATGCATGTCTTCTGTGAGAAACTCTTTCAGGCCAAAATTCAAATATTGAGACTTGGTCTCAAAAATAGGGTAAACAAAATACATTATGAAAGGATTACAGGCGGAGAAGAAGAAAAATATGCTAGAAAATGTGTTTATGCCGCAAAGAGGTTCAACTGAATCACAGTTGGGAGCATTTATTTCGTGTTTTCTTTGCAGTATAAGTCATATAAAACCATTTGTATAGCAAAAAATGTAAAAACATGTAAAAGCCCTGGATCATTGTCACAATAGCGGTGTTGTCAGAGGAACAGGACATAGTGTATGTTCTACAACTGCCAAAATCAACAAAGATTACAAATATTATATACTCTTGTGGGAACTTAGGATATAATTTTATAAATAATTTACATAAATAGCAATCAACAATTTGTGTGCTTTGCTTTGTTGAATGTAAATGCAAGTATCTGCTGTAGAACTAATAAGCATTCCCGCCCCCCTCATGAATGAGTTGAAACTTATTATTCCAGCTATGAGGTGACTGCATAAGTGCATACAATGATTTTGTGAGGCGACAAATACGACCTGACCCATCATCGAAACCTTCTGGTTGAGTCATGTATACTTCTGTATCCAAGTCACCATACAAAACTGCAGTTCAGACATCTAATTGACCAAGTTCCAAATTTTCTTCTGCTGCAATCGCTATTATAGCACAAATACTGCCATAAAGAGCAACTGGACTAAAAGTTCCATCAACCTGGCATGTTGAAACATATTGCACACAACCTAGTAAGCACAGTATCGATCAGTTGATCCATCAAGTCTATTTTTAATATGAAGTGCCCATCGATTATTGATAACACCTCTTTTTTTGTACAGGTATTTTCTTCAGAGGACTTCATTTCTTAGCTTTTATCGCATTAAACCGTTTATTGGAATTACTACTTTCCGTAGCTTTGTTGAAGTTTGGTGGCTCAAGCTTCGTTTTTGTCAGGCAAACTAATGTGTTTGCTTCTTGAGACTCCTGAAGGTGTTATCCCAATTATAGTTACTAAATTTCACTTGGGGACGTATTTTATGAACTGGTTGACGATTTGGCAACTTATTCCAATATTCTGGGTCACTAGTCACAAGCTGATAGACAGTAGATCCACTTTGTTCTCCAGTTTCTTCAGGTATGGAATAAAATTCCAATTATATCAAATTTCCAGTTGCACATAGTTTTTCTGGTTGAAAATCAACATTGCACAATTTTGTCACACAATGTTTTGATGGAATCCACACTTTGTAACGATTGTTGTCAGTCACGTAGCCAATGAAATGGGCAGGCATAGCTTTGTCATCAAACTTTGAGTGAAATTCTCTTGCAAATAAACATAGCATTTGGATCCAAAAAATTTGTAGATAGCTGAAACACTTAAACATTTTGCCAGACCACAATTCGAAAGGTGTATTACCTTCAGCATGTGACTTCCCAGTACAATTGAGTAGAAAAGCAACTGTGTCACTTGCACGAGTCCAAAATGATCTAGGTAATGTGCTAGATGTTAACATTGAGTGAGCTAATTCAGCTATATTTTTATTTGCTTGTTCAGCAGCATCATTTTGCTCACACCCAAACCTCCAGATGTCAGCCAATCAGATTAGTACCAAGCATTGTGTGTTGATAAAGTATCTACCAAAACACCGATTTAGTTCATGCTGTGTGCTGTTGTCACGCAGAAGGTGGGCAAACAGTAATTAAAAGTAACACCAGAACTATGGAGTATAGGCAAAACGTATAAAGATCTCTGGCAGGTGAGTTGGTAGGGTGTCAGATTGTCATTCTAAAGATCCTGAGTTGAAAACTCGCTGATTGTAGTGTTTTTTTCCCAGTCTGTTTTTGCTTCGTTGGTTGAAAGTAACAAACCTAAGAGTACATTTATATAGGCAGGTGTGGTGTTATCTATACAAATGTGTGCTATAGGTTTGCTACTTTCAACTAACAAAGTGAAAGCAGACTGCCAAAAGAACATTGCTATAAACTCAGAAACGTCCTTTTACATGGCAGAAAAATGTTCTCCCATAAAACAATTTCACACGTAATCTGTTACTTTTTAATTATCATTTATGCATCTTCTAGTGGACAACAGTACACAGCACAAACTAAGCTGTTGTTTTGGTTGGTACTCGATTGATGCACAACATTTGGTACTGATCTGAGTGTCTTGACATCTGGACATGTAAAATAAAACTTAAAACCATGCTCTTGTAGCACTGCAGCTACCATGTTACAATTACTCACTCCTCCACCATCAGACCAAAGTACTTTTACCTTATGACCTGTACCGAGCGAGGTGGCGCAGTAGTTACACACTGGACTCGCATTCGGAAGGACGACGGTTCAATCCCGCGTCCGGCCATCCTGATTTATGTTTTCCGTGATTTCCCTAAATCACTCCAGGCAAATGCCGGGATGGTTCCTCTGAAAGGGCACGGCCGACTTCCTTCCCCATCCTTCCCTCATCCGATGAGACCGATTACCACGCTGTCTGGTCTCCTTCCCCAAACAAACCAACCAACCTTATGACCAACAGCATCACACTCCTTCAAAAATGTTTTCAAATTGTCAGCTGCTTTAGATTTACTTTGCATGAAATATATCCAAATGAAGCAATCATCTCTCAAAATAAGATAGTAACGAAAACCATTTATAGAGTTAGCAGACATTGGTCTATTAACGTCTGCATTGATCAGCTCACTGAAAGTTTGTGGACAATCTCTGGTGCGGCGAAATGGTTTGCGGTGGGATTCCCAAGAACACATCCATCACAAAATGATGTAGTATCAGAACACTTAAATGATATACCAAACTAAGAGAGCAAATTTTGTACATGACGTTTATCTTGATGACAGTCTCTCATGCCAGCATTGCAGTTGTTCTTCTGAAGTTCATAAATTAATCATTACTTGTGAATCTGGAGGACAGACTCACATGTTTGTAATAAAGGCTGGACACATAACTCTTCCTGTTATGACTGTTTCACTATGTTGTTATCATAATTCACATTATATCCACATTGTGCAGCTTGATGCACAGAGAAAAGTTGGTGTCTGATATTGGGTACATACCAGTCACTTTCAAGCAAAGCAGTTGTCCCTCATTTGTTGAGGAATGTTTGAGTATGAATACTGCTAGCCCTCTGTGCAAAAATAATTTCTTTGCCAGCTGTCTGTTACACATTGCGGAATCTGAAACTTTTCAAATGTATTGAAATGGTGTTCATTTGGTGAAATGTTCGAAGTCCAAGCATCTGCACTATCACAATTAACATGAAGCAACAAGCTAGTGCCTGTTTGGTTTGCTGCTCACTTTTAAACAGGAAATCAAATTGTTATTGTTGTTAGCTGTCGTTTTTACTTCTGTGGCCATCTGCTTTCGACAGTTCGCGACAATATGTTCAGCTTTCTTGCAATACAGACATGTACAACTTTCTTTCTTTCTTTGAATGTCATAACACAACTGAAGCATCATGCCTGCCATTCCACAAATCTTTCAGTCTCACGAATATCCTAGTAAATAAAAAAATAGTCTAGTGAATGAATACTATAATTATCACAATCTGAAACGTTCAAACCTGGTCCCATAATTTGTTGTGGTCAACTTAGGCTATAATTCATACAGTAAAAACACGAAAACAAAAGGAAACTCTTAGGAGCAAAGAATGCCACACAACACAAAACTAAGCACTGCCGAAGGAGAGGACAGGAGCCGCCACTGCAAAAAAAGAAAAAAAAATTCTTTCAAGAAAATTATTTAAAAGTATATTTCTTAGATTTTTTAACAGGGTCAGGCCTGAAACTTTTTTGTGGCTACTTAAGCCACCATTTGCCTTCCAAACAAACTATCATATGGCCACCCTTGCATCTAGATGTATACCATACTTTTTGTGTGTGTTTCTTGTTTAGGAAGGAAAGTAATGAGGGCATAGTCATTAACATTTTCAATTTCTTTCATTGTGTTATATAATTTTTGAGTGCTGTAGCAAATATTTCCTTTGTATTTTACAGGCAGCAAGAACTTTTTCAAGTACTGAAGGCATACTCAATCATGAACAAAACTGTTGGCTACTGCCAGGCACAGGCTCCGATTGCAGCTTTCCTGCTAATGCACATGCCAGCTGAACAAGCATTTTGGTGCCTAGTCTCCATTTGCGACAAGTACCTTGTGGGCTACTACAGTCAAGGAATGGTATGTATAGTGCTACTGAGACTTCTTGCATAGAAAAGAGTTAACAAAAATTAAAAGCATGTTGGAAATAAAGATTGGGGGACTTAGATTCACACACTGTGAATAGGTTAGCAGATTATAGTAATGCGCCTATGAAACCACCTGGAGAAAATTATTGTTTCATTAGATTTTTGAAAAAAGGGAGAGGGTTATTTTGGAGTCAGTCCCAAGGAAGAACATGAGAGGCACTGATAAGAGATGGAAAAGCAAGGTGTTGAAGATAATGAAGTAAGTTTGAAAAGATCTTCTGTTAGTCAGTCTTAGTTAGTCTTGAAGTGAAAAAGGATAATCTGTATCGTCACAAAACAAGCTCTTGTGTTACGCAACATCGACAATTAAATATGAAAAAGCACATGTATTTACTGTAAAAATAACAACTTTATAAGTTGTGGATGTGTCTCAGTAGAACTTTCGACCATGCCTGTCAATTAAAATTACTTTCATTGATTTGTAGAAAGTTTCATTTACATTTATACTCCGCAAACCACCCAACAGTGTGTTTCACAATGGAAAAGTGGACTGTAGGTAAAGAGGGAGAAATTTTGAAGAATATGTTGACATAGAATCTTGGTAGAATGGAAATTGGAAGAACCAGATAGGAAATGACTTTGATAGTCCTGTAAACACAGCATGGCAGATAATCCATAACGTTGACCAACTACAGAGTTTAGTGTTACATTCATTTCTTTAGGCAATAGCGTGGGATTTGCCAGTGGGGAGGGGGAGTGTGGAATGGAAAATAAAGGGGATTAGAATAAATTTAGTACTAGCTAAGATCACAATTTTCCTCTAGCACACCAATGATTTGGGTTTTGTGAAAGGAAATTCTGCGTTAATGTCAAATCATAATAAAAATTTCCATGCTAGTGTCAAAGATATTATCTTTATATAATTCAAATTTCACTTGAAGCTGTACACTATAGAAATGAGTAGATGTGCCTTTTAGGTGATTTTGTGTCCAAGAGATGCTATAGCTACAACTATTAAATGTTTTCATAGTGGAAAAACCTTTGTGGATCATTATCTCATTTATGGTTAAAGTTTCACTTCTAAATTTTGGCAGTACCTTTTCTATCTGTACCATGACACAATTTTTAGTTTTGTAGTAGGCAGGTCCTTCAGTCCACTTATACTGTGTTGTATTGTGATCACTTCATTTGTTCTGCTTATGCCTTTGGAACTATAAGGACCATCGACAAAAGAGACGTAAAGGTAGTAAGGTTGTGGAACAGAGCAAGTTTTGTGATGTCATGAGATAGAATTTCACATTACAAATCATTCACGAATGTGAACAGTGCTTGAAGTCTTGTTGGATTTTAGCAATGTGCTTTAAAACAGAAATCAGTACAGTGTGAAATGCCTTTCAGCTTTATGGGCTGAACTGAGCAGATACTATATTGTGATCCAACTGACATGCAGTATTTGGTGCTTTTTAGAATTTGTAAACAATGAAAATGTAGTGTTTCAAGGCACTGGACATTATAGAGACATCAAAATCACATCGTGTTAGATACAGTTTGTTATGAGAGTGACAGATGGTATAGGATGAAAAGATAAACATCTCCAAATGCTTTACTCAACCAATGGTCATGTGTATCTCCACTGCTCACAGAACAGTGAAAGCTTGGTTTGTTGTAAGCTTGGAAGACATGGACATGAAACTTTGATGGCACCTCTGTTATGTACATGTATAGTACATGATGTCTCAGATTTACTGACCATGATTGATTAATGTTGTGCTTCTGAGTGTTCTGTCAAATAGTAGTTTCCATTGTATGCACTAACTGACAGGGCTTGTTTCATGATCGAGAAGGTTGACATGATAAAATGTATCAAATGAACAATTTTGTATGACTGACATAACACTGCCTTTGAAAATGGCGTAAAGTCAAGGTTGTTGGAAAAATAAGTGTGCTCAACACATAAGAAAAGTTATCAAAAGTACATCCACATGGCTGCATCGTCTCACAGCATTTTCATGCATATTGCAGTTGTTGTAAAGATACTGTGCATAAAAAGGAAACAACTCATCAGAACACATTAATGTGTAGCATGTTTGGTAGAGAGTTGTTTTCTTGATTTGGGGATCTAAGTTTGATTCCCAGTCACACACAAAATTTTGAACTCCTCGTGATTGTTTTAAGTTCTCTGTGTGTTCAAATAAATTATCTGTAGTAGTTTATCTAGAAGGAAATTGAAAATGTTTGTAGTTCTGTTTTCCAATTTGTTAAGTACCTTTGAACCCATAGACACCTCAACAATATTCTTAGTTTTTCTTCATGCATTTTTGAAAGTCACTAATGAAGTTAAATCATCCATTTCTATGTGTACATTTTTTGGAAGCAAAATGTGTGTGTACGGTGTACAGTGCACCACTGGAGCATGTTATGGCTGCAGATCACATGGGTGGACATGTCACTTGTGACCATTTCTGAGCACTCACCATCCATGTTCGGAATTGTGTCCATGTTTCTGTTTCATTCTGTGTGAGGACAGCTTTAAAATTTAAGGTGATTTTCTCATGTTCATGTGTTAATAAAAGAATGTATTAATGTGGTTTCTGGTATTTTCATAGCGGAAATTATTATTATTATTATTATTATTATTATTATTTTTTTTTTTTATTTTTTATTTTTTATTTTTTTTTTTTTTTTGGTGGGGGGGGGGGGCGGGTTGACCTTCCAGATTTATGATTTTGTATTAATGCACACTTTTAGAGATTGATCTAGTTGTTAAACGATGAGCACATAGATTAATTTTATTTTCGTAATTCTTTGACGTGGCCCTTCCATATCTTTACATCTTATTCTTGCCGTAACTTGGTTTAATAATGAAGTATGCTTACAAGCGCTTTGAATAACATGTTGATACTTTCTTGAAATGTCTGTTTAGTGACATGAAGCATGATTAGTGACATGAAGGAGATACATTTTTTATGTAGTCCAACAAACAGGTCTATAAAGTTATGAACTGGCAATATTGAGAAGGTAGACTACAACTTACCGCCTAGGTAAAGTGATTTGTGGTGGGTAAGAATGTAAAAATTTGTGATAACTGCATCTGTAGGCCTGTAAATTTTATTATTCCTTGCAAACAACAAATATGTATATACACTTCTTGGATGAGGAGTTGAGGAAACCAGGAGAGTTTGAAGAGAGAAGTACTGCTGTCCAGGGAATAAGTATACAGTGGAAGTAACAACAGAGGGAAAGAAACCTAAAAACAAACCAAAGTTGAATAAGTTATGTGAAATTAAATAAATAATGAAGCAAGAGCAGAGCATTTGCAAAGTCAGAAACCAAGCAGAGGGAACATTTTAGGACATGGATAGATGAGTCTAGGGCAGTATAAGTGGACAGGAGGTATAGTTGGGATGGTGGAATTTGCTTAGATGATTGTTGGAACCAAGGGATACACAGGATGAGAGTTCGGAAGAGCTAATATATGGGGAGTGCCCAGGTGCTATTAGCCATAAAGTAAGAGTTGAAAGTGGCTCTCTGGTGTGGTCTGATACATCCAGGCAACATTTTTTGACTGGCAATTAATTGGAATGGACAACAGGATCATTGTGCATGGTGATTTCAATAGGTCCTTTTCATTTGCTAGAGTAATAAATAATTGTTATGAGACAAATTTAAGAAGTAGTGGGTAGATGGCATGGGCTGGACTTGTAAGTTGTTCAAATGTACATGATCAATGGACCATTGGGTTGGAAGCAAAAAGGGTATAAGCATGAACCAGTAATATTGTACGGTATGGTGGAGGAGAGGCAGATTAACAATTTTAAGGATGCAAGAAATATATTAGGCAGAATATTCTTATCCTTTCAGAGTGTGACAAAATGTATACGAAGACCGAGGACACAGATGAATAGCGCGACTGCAGGGACTTATCCCTTGCACGCTTCCCATGAGACCCACATTCTCAAATGTCCACAATCTACATATGTAATGTTCCTAATAGACATTTGCCCATCTACTCATTATTCGTGCACACTAAGGTGACGATTTCCGTAAGAGTTCGAGCAACCTGTGCACATTCGCACAGACGAAGGTCAATGGCCAGAAAGCGCACAGGTTGCCCAAACTCTTACGAGAATCGTCATCTTAGTGTGCACGAGTAATGGGTAGATGGGCAAACACCTATTAGGAACATTACATATGTAGATTGTGGACATTTGGGAATGTGGGTCTCACGGGAAGTGTACAAGGGATAAGTCCCTGCAGTCGCGCTATTCATCTGTGTCCCCAGTGGCTCAGATGGGTAGTGTGGTTTGTGGGATTAAAGGGACCAGACTGCTACGGTCATCGGTCCAGACGGGTAGTGTGTCTGCCATGTAAGCAGGAGATCCTGCGTCCGAGTCCTGGTCAGGGCACACATTTTCAGCTCTCCCCATCGAGGTATATCAACAACACCTGTCGGCAGCTGAGGGTTTCAGTTAATTATCATGTGACCAAATGTAATTCAATTTCTGCAGGATGTTACATTTAAGTTGTTGAAGTCAAAGGTGGTATTACATTTTGGCTCTTACCGTCTGAGGCAGTGCAGTGTTTTAGACTTCAAACGTATTCAGGAGCAGCAGGGTTCAAATCCCAATCCAATATTTTCAGTGAATACCCTAAATTTATAATTTTAAAAAGAACACAGCTTGTTTTTTTTTTCCAATTCTCTTGAAATTCATCTTTTGCTTTATATGTGATAACCATGTTGTCGACAGGACAGTAGACCTTAATTTTTCGTCCTTCAATTTTGACTACTGCAGTAAATTTGAGAATTAGTAGATATAACAAGTTTGTTGGAGATAGAGAGGATCCATTCTGTGTGTATAACCTTTTCAAACTCATTATAGTGGGATAGTGACTTTGTGTACAGTGTATGAAAGTATCCAGACAATGAGGAAGAAATTTTCATTGATGGGGAGTTTGCAATTGTTGAGGTGGAGAGACTGCCAAAATTATGTCGGGACCACGTCAGAACTTGAGAATTTTGGGTCAGTGGCTATATCTATTTTGATATCATCCTTTGGTTTTCATTTTTAATGTTACACTAGAAAGCATCAGGAAATATGCTTATCAGAATAGAACTACACATGACATTGTTCAACAAAGTGTTGTGTTTTATTACATACACCACTTATTGTGAGAAAAACCATTTGGTAGCAGTGGTGGAGTCAGAAAGTTTAATACTGACTACTGTAGGATTACAATATGTATTACAGGATTATAGTATATACATTACAGGTGTTAAAGCAAATAATTAAAAGCTGTATGATTATGAATGATAACCCGTTGCTTTTTCCAGGAAACATTGCAGCTAGATGGTGACATTTTGTTTGGACTACTTAAAAAAGTTTCTCCAAGTGTTTATAAACACATAGTAAGTATGGTATAGCAGTTTTTAGTCATAGCAATGGTGTAGTCTGATAATACATGTTATTTACTTATTTTCAATTTTTTTACAGAAAAAGCAAAAAATTGAACCTATTTTATACATGACTGAATGGTTTCTTTGTGTGTTTACAAGAACACTTCCATGGGACACAATCCTTAGGGTGTGGGATATGTTCTTGTGTGAAGGTAAGCAAACAAAATGCTGCACCACTTAGAAAATAATTATTAATTTGTTTCCATAATGTCACCTTAAAACATGCTATATGCCTTTATTTAGTTCATTATAGCATCCCTAATTTTAACTTACACTTTGCTTGAAAATAATAGGGTAGGCTACAGAAATTTGGAGCAATATTTGTTATAGATCTCTATGGAATAACAGTAGTGATATACGAAGTTCCTTGTCTTGCAGCAGGCACCTCCCCTACTAGCAGGTAGGGAATTCTCGCCCAATATGGTGGGTACCAGGGAAATAGAATACAGAGGGTGGATCAAAAGAAGCAACTGCTGTTTTCTATTATTATGTCGGTTTATGCGAGCCTAAAGGAAGAAAGCCTTGAGAGTAAATTAAATGGTCCTCCAGGTTTGGGATTGTGTAGCAGGCCAGCTTCTCGGCACCTAAAAAAATGAAATGCTTAAAAACCCAATAAAATGCGTTGGAAAAGCTGGAACTTTGGATGACAGTCTAATGATGGAAAAATGAGATTTGGATGCTGGCATATGTGAGGTATTTTTGTTAAACTGAATGAGTTAACCACAGAACGTAGCACACTCAAAATTGATGTTACTATATTTTCTTAAACAAAGTTGAAAGATAAAGGAGAGAAAGAGCTTGGTAAATATATATACATTCGGAATGGTATAACCAAAGCAGGAGTTTCTACTATGATAGAGAAAATTATAGAAGAAAAGAATCGGAAATTGGTAATTTATTAGCAATGTATTGATATAGTTCAAATGACACTATTTGCTAGGAAAGTTGGGATTATTGCAGTATGTGCACCCAAGAGTGATATAAATGACCAGAAGAATGGGACAACTCTCAGAGAGACACAGAGAAACTAAAAATCCCAGGAAGCAAAGAGCTGATTATTATGGAGAATGCAAGAGTAAGAATGAGGAATCGTGTAGGATAGTGGGAAAATGCGAATAACAGTATATAATGACAATGGAGAACGACTGATCAAAAAATTTTCTACACAGTTTTTTTTTAATACAAGTATTCGGTAGCAGAATACCGGACAGTGTGAATCTATAATGGATTATATATCCATTTGAGGAAGAAGTACTTGTGAGGTAGCTGAAATGAGACTTTATGGAGAATACTAGTGAAGATTAATCTCTCTCAGTAACTGTTTACTGAGAGAGAAGTGTTTCTGGCTTTGGAAAACAGCAACAAGATTTGTACCTTTCTTAAAAGTCCTTAAAAGCTCTTAATTTTTGTACCGTGCTATAAAAATACTTAGAAGTGCTTATTTTGTCCTTTTTTGTGTTGCAGTCCTGAAAGGTCATTATTTTCATCTTGGCAATTGTATTCATACTTAAAAAAAGATTAACTTGTGAAGTTAAAAAAGCGAAAAAAGGATGGATGCATGTGTCGAAAGCCAAAGCAGTTATGATGGTCACTCAGCTGCATGACGTGTAGGGCGAGAGGGGCAGGCTGCCCCCCCCCCCCCCCTGCCCTCCCCCCCTCCCTCACCACAGGCATGTAGAACAGAGTGGGGGTATGATTACATGCGGTACTGGCAACTGACACTGCTTGCTGTATGTGAACTCATTACTGCAGTGCTTGTGCAGGAAAATACTATACATAGGCCGCAGTGGTACTATACATTGGCTGAAATGGCAAGGGGCACGGAAATCTTAACTAAATAGTACACCTGTGACAAGAAAATATATGTGGCAAAGTATCAGTCTGCAATTTATCAGCCATCCCTACATGTCACATACATTTGGTTTCTATTTAAAATTGTGATTAAAATGTCTGGAAAGTGTGCATTTAGCCAAATGTGGCAGCGACAGGACAATTATAAACAATGATATAGGGATGATGGGAGAAGTTTAATTAAAAGCCCATATGAAAAGTAAATGTTATTTCACATCATATACAACTTGATTAGAATGATTTGAATCGTTAATGAGTTGGTAATCAGTTTCATCTGTAACTACTTGCATAATAATGATATTTAGTATCTGCGAAAGTTAGTGTTAAAATATATGGGAAAGGTGAGGTATAAATGAAGCAGACATTAACAATAAAACAAATGGTAAAAGATTAGTGTGCAATCACGATCACTCGAAACTGTGAAAATTTATCGGAAAGATGAGGTACTTTACAATCAAAAGAATAAAAATAAAAGTAACAAAGGTTGAGGTAAATTATTTGTGCACTGCACTTACCGTATTTACTCGAATCTAAGCCGCACTTTTTTCCGGTTTTTGTAATCCAAAAAACCGCCTGCGGCTTAGAATCGAGTGCAAAGTAAGCGGAAGTTCTGAAAAATGTTGGTAGGTGCCGCCACAACAAAGTTCTGCCGTCGAATATATGTAGCACTACACAGGCATGCTTTGCAGGCACAAAGATAAATACTGGCGCCAAAACCTCTGCATCAGTAAAAAAAAAAAAAAAAAAAAAAGGGGGGGGGGTGGAATACGAGCTTTTTTTCTCCGCCCCGAGTTTCGATCGTTGCATTTTCATACATTATCCAACGAAGTAAATACAAATTCCATATTGTTCATCTTCGAATGTAGCACCATTTCAATGTACTACGAAAATCCGACTGGCAAGACTATTTGGGATGTTCGTCAATATGGCCAACTCTACGTTCTGAATTTTTTCCTACCTGTGAGAAAAGATGGTTGATAATAGGAACTTTTATGTATTGTGAATCACATGCAGTATTCTCTTCACCATAAGAATAATACGAATATAAACATTTTGCCAGGTATTGTTTCGTGTTTGCTGCTATCTCACTTAAATCCTGTCTGCCTAATAAACTACGAAACTACAGTGAGACAACAGCAAACACAGAAGAATATACATATCATGTCATGTTTATATTCGTATTATTCTTATGCCTAATAGTGGTACAATCCGAAATGAAGCACGGCAATTGACTAGATTTTTAAATCTAATATGAGTCTAATTTCTGTGCAGAATGTTATGTACTACAGAGGCATCTGCAAAGATTTTCAAACGGAGAAAAATTTTCACTAAACTCTCGTTCAGAACATCTTCTATCATATGCAGTCTATTATTTGGTTCTTGTTGATCATTATCGAAGAAAGCAGCAGTGTAAGTAACAACAAATAGCAGTCTGTTACCATTGTTTCGCTAATGAGACGATTCCGCTCTTTTGTTTTTTAATTGTAAGCAGCGGTAGCGTGCACAAAAGCAAGCCATACCACGAGCGGCGACAGGTCGTAAACACACATTGTCAGAATGCGACAAACAATTCATTACACAGTACAGTAATGCATTTTCAGCTGAGAGTGACGTAAACACCTATAACAAAGAGAACGGCACTTATCAGATCAAAGAAAAATAAGCAATCAATTCAAACCAGGCGAAGCACGTGAAAAAGGAAGGGTACCCGTATATATACGGACGGAACACCTGAAGCATAGCAATGGCTACCTGGTAAAGCTTAACTGCTAAGCTTACGACTCGAACCAAACTACTGTAGCTGTATCGTCATTCATTCGACCTAAATTGTGACTCAACTTTGTTTTGATTTGGAGGTGCGGCCTAAAACTTTTCTCTCCCGTTGAATTTCGAGACTCAAATTTCAGGTGCGGCTTAGATTCGGGAAATTTTTTTTTTCCTTGATTTCGAGTCTCATTTTTCTGGTGCGGCTTAGATTCGAGTGCGGCTTAGATTCGAGTAATTACGGTAATCCGTGCTACACCGACAAATTATATCGCAAAACTCGTAATTTCGCGAGCACTTTCATTATATAGATGGGCACAAAGATATAGATTTCTCATAGCAAGTTGATTTCAGATTAAAAAGTATGAATTATAGACCAAATCGTTCAAAGTCAATATAGCGGAAGCTAGAGTGTTTAATGGCAACTATCAAGACCCAATGAGGATGGAGCTGGGTACATGATGGGAGAGCTGCGCCGCCAGCAGATCTAACACGAAACTGGAACACTACAGGACACACACATTTAAGAACATTGCGGGCACTGTGTAGCAGACTGTACAGAAAGCATGATGTATTACCTCTATTTGATATAACATTGGCAGTGACAGGAAGGCATCAAATTGTCCGGCTGGAGGCATGTTTTTTTTTTACTTCTAGGCTCCTAAAACCTGCAAAACACCAATTCCAGGGAAGCTGGTCAAAGAAAGTAAGTTTTGAGATATAGTTCGTAGTCGTAACATGTGTCTGAGCGAAAAAATTTGCCGTAACTCGTAAACTGAAGACATGCCAATAATTTTTTAGAAAAAACTGACTTAGGTGTTTATATTAATTACCAAGAGTATTACTAAATAATAATACTGGCACATTTTTCTTTTCTTCTATGACAGAAACACATTGTGTTGGTGAAACAGCAAGGAAGCATGCTACTTTTTTTACCCTACTACAGGAACATTACAAAGTGTGGACCATTTACTTTTGTCTTATAAAGACTTGCACTCAAATTCAGAAACAAATGAAACTTCAAGCTTTTCATCTTCGTTAACAGTAAAATCATATTTATTGGGAAGTGAATGTCTAAAGGCTGAAATAATTAGGGTAATGAAATTCTGTGAATCAAATTATTCTTTCAAGTCATGAACAAATATTTCGTTTTTATTTATAAACATGTTTACTGATAGTGAAATAGTGAAACACCTCACCTGTGGAGAGAAAATAAAAATGTGCCTGTATAATTTGTTTTGGTACTACCGTATTTACTCGAATCTAAGCCGCACCAGAAAAATGAGACTCAAAATCAAGGGGAAAAAAATTTCCCGAATCTAAGCCGCACCTGAAATTTGAGACTCGAAATTCACGGGGAGAGAAAAGTTTTAGGCCGCACCTCCAAATCGAAACAAAGTTGGTCCATTGTAATATGAGACACAATTTAGGTCGAATGAATGCCGATACAGCTACAGTAGTTTGGTTCGAGTCGTAACCTTAGCAGTTAAGCTTTAGCAGGTAGCCATTACTATGCGTCAGGCGCTCCATCCGTATTTATACGGGTACCCTTCCTTTTTCACGTGCTTCGTCTGGTTTGAATCGATTGCTTATTTTTCTTTGATCTGATAAGCGCCGTTTTCTTTGTTATAGGTGTTTACGTCACTAAGCTGAAAATGCATTACTGTACTGTGTCATGCATTGTTTGTCGCATTCAGATAGTGCGTGTTTACGGCCTGTCGCCGCTCGCGGCATGGCGTGCTTTTGTGCACAGTGCGCACTGCGCACTAACACCGCTTACAATTAAAAAAAAAAAAAAGAGAGAGAGAGGAATCGTCTCATTAGCGAAACAATAGCAAGAGATTGCTATTTGTTGTTACTTACACTGCTGCTTTCTTTGATAATGATCAACAAGAACCAAATAATCCATGCAATGTACATTGTCTCTGGATGAATAAACTACTACTACTACTGCGCATGATAGAAGATGTTCTGAACGAGAGTTAGCGAAAATTTTTCTCCGTTTGAAAATCTTTGCAGGCGCCTCTTTAGTACATTACATTCTGCATAGAAATTAGAGTCATCTTAGATTTAAAAATCTAGTCAATTGCTGTGCTTCATTTCTGACTGTATCACTATTAGGCATAAGAATAATACGAATATAAACATGACATGATATGTATATTCTTCCGCGTTTGCTGTTGTCTCACTCTAGTTTCGTAGTTTATTAGGCAGACAGGATTTAAATGAGATAGCAGCAAACAGGAAACAATACATGGCTAAATGTTTATATTCGTATTATTCTTATGGTGAAGAGAATACTGCATGTGATTCACAATTCATAGAAGTTCCTATTATCAACCATCTTTTCTCACAGGTAGGAAAAAATTCAGAACGTAGAGTTGGCCATATTGACAAACATCCCAAACAGTCTTGCCAATTTGATTTTCGTAGTACATTGAAATGGTGCTACATTCGAAGATGAACAATACGGAATTTGTATTTACTTCGTTGGATAATGTATGAAAATGCAGTGGTCGAAACTCGGGGCGGAGAAAAAAAGCTCATCTTCCACCTTTTTTTGTAATTTATTTACTGACGCAGAGGATTTGGTGCCAGTATTTATCTTTGTGCCTAAAATGCATGCCTGTGTAGCGCTACACATATTCGACGGCAGAAGTAAGTTGTGGCGGCACGCACCAACGTTTTTCAGAACTTCCGCTTTCTTTGCACTCGATTCTAAGCCGCAGGCGGTTTTTTGGATTACAAAAACCGGAAAAAAAGTGCGGCTTGGATTCGAGTAAATACGGTACACCACATTTCAAACAAGGTTTGTTTAAATACTTAGATTGTATAGATGAGTACACAGTTTTATTTTATGAAACTTTAAATAAATCCACCCAGGCTGAGCAGATGGATGCTTCAGTTACATTTTGGAACACATACTTAAATCAGGTTCACACAAGATACATTACTTCTTCTTTCATGGGTGTGCAACAGCAAAGGATACTAAAATTCATTTATGCCTACTGTGGAAAGTATCAAGCTTCAGAAACATCTGCAAGTGTGCATGGATGGACCTGCAGTAAATAAAAAATTCATTAAGATGCTGCCGAAGAATATGAAACAGGATCATGGTAAGAAATTATTGGATTTAGGCTCCTACAGGTTACACACACCAATGATGCTTTTGATAAAGGTGCTCAAATTTCTGGCTGGGACATATATATTTCCTTAAAAAGTTTCTATTGTTTATTTCATGACTCACATGCAAAAGTTGAAACGTACATAGAACTTTCAAATTTCAAATTCAAAGCAAGTTGGCCTAAATTTTGCCACCGTAGGTGGTAAGAAAACTTCCATGCAGTTCCAAGGGCTCTGGAAATTTTGGATGACATTTCTCTGCTTGTTGCTTATGTAGAAGAGGGGAAAATTGACAAGCCAGCTTCCAGTTTGAATACTGTTGTTACATCAGCAGTAGATGATAAGTTACTTCAATTTTTTGTTGCTATAACCTTATATATATATATATATATATATATAAAAAAACAAAGATGAGGTGACTTACCGAACAAAAGCGCTGGCAGGTCGATAGACACACAAACAAACACAAACATACACACAAAATTCAAGCTTTCGCAACAAACAGTTGCCTCATCAGGAAAGAGGGAAGGAGAGGGGAAGACGAAAGGAAGTGGGTTTTAAGGGAGAGGGTAAGGAGTCATTCCAATCCCGGGAGCGGAAAGACTTACCTTAGGGGGAAAAAAGGACAGGTATACACTCGCACACACGCACATATCCATCCACACATACAGACACAAGCAGAAATATGTCTGCTTGTGTCTGTATGTGTGGATGGATATGTGCGTGTGTGCGAGTGTATACCTGTCCTTTTTTCCCCCTAAGGTAAGTCTTTCCGCTCCCGGGATTGGAATGACTCCTTACCCTCTCCCTTAAAACCCACTTCCTTTCGTCTTCCCCTCTCCTTCCCTCTTTCCTGATGAGGCAACTGTTTGTTGCGAAAGCTTGAATTTTGTGTGTATGTTTGTGTTTGTTTGTGTGTCTATCGACCTGCCAGCGCTTTTGTTCGGTAAGCCACCTCATCTTTGTTTTTATATATAAATTTTTCCCACGTGGAATGTTTCCTTCCATTTTATATATATATATATATATATATATATATATATATATATATATATATATATATATATATATATATATATATATATATATATATATATATATCTAAAAACAAAGATGATGTGACTTACCAAATGAAAGTGCTGGCAGGTCGACAGACACACAAACAAACACACAAAATTCAAGCTTTCGCAACAAACTGTTGCCTCATCAGGAAAGAGGGAAAGACGAAAGGATGTGGGTTTTAAGGGAGAGGGTAAGGAGTCATTCCAATCCCGGGAGCGGAAAGACTTACCTTAGGGGGAAAAAAGGACGGGTATACACTCGCGCGCACACACACACGTATCCATCCACACATATACAGACACAAGCAGACATATTTAAATATGTCTGTCCCCCCAATATATATATATATATTTGGGGGGGGGATGACCTCACAAAATTAGTAAACCGTTGTCTCCTCAGTTTTCATATACTGAAGAAAGAGGATATGAAGAAAATGGATTCCTCAGATAAGCTTGGCACTTATGAAGTGAAACCATCTTTCACTCTGTGAATTAAGTAAAATAGGGTTAGGCTCTATTGGAGACAATATTTTGTTTAGCATTGTTAAGGAGGAAAACATTACCAGGGAAGATGTCCTAACCTTAAAATGCAAAGCACAGTCATTTATTATGAAAATGGTTAAAAGTATTTTTGAAAAATCTCCATTGCATATTATTCCTTTGTACGTAATTACGTGTGTCTGGATCCAAAAGTTATTCTTGAAAATGAAGATGGTTGCATGATCAACACGAAATTAATGCTGCAAGTCTGACTGGAAGTGGCCACGTTTTGATGGGAAATTGTGATTCCCTCTTATTGGAGTTTGGAGATTTTGCATAGCAAATTCCATATAAAGAATGTAGAGACTTTGATGTTAAAATTTCAAGATTACTTCCTGTACAAGAATTATGTATTCAAGAAGTTTCAAAAAAAAAAAATTGGAAGGTTTGGAAGAAGATTTTAATCTGTTCACATGGTCAGGCAGCAGTAGAGAGTAGATTCTCAATCAACAAGGCTCTAGAAGTAGAAAATTTGGAAGAAAGATCCTATGTTGCTATGCGGCAAGTTAAAGACCACCTTAAATTTTGTGGGAGAGTGCAAAATGTACAACTTACTAAGGATATGTTGGCATCTGCATCTCCTGCAAGAAACACAATACATGGCTTATCGTGGGGAACAAAACCAAGTGCAGAAGACCGAGACACTACTGGAAAGAAAGTAAAATTGTAAGAGGAATGGGAAGGTTCACAGCAGAAAAGAATGCACCTCAGTTCTGACATTCCTTCATTGTACAAACCTGCTGATGAACTTTCAGAGGTTGTAGAAAAGGCAAGAATCATTTCGTACTGCTTACAATAATGCAATAAGGAAAAAGACTTACAAAAAGAAAGAAGAGGTTCAAGCATTAGACAGCCAAATTAAGGAAAAAATTGACAAACTTAAAACATGTTATGTTTTACTGTTTATAAGTTTTTCTTATTGACAATTCTCAATTTCGTTAAAATTCACACGTTGGAATTACTTTTAAGCTTTATTGTTGGATGAAAACTGCAGAGAGGGCTATAAAATGTGATGTACTTACTTTAACCACTTCAATAAGAAAAAACATTATCAAAGATCAAGCAAACATGTAATGAAGTAAATTGTTGTAACTTGTTAGAGAATTTGCCTTATATCTATTAAGCTGATACTGCTGAATTTTATTACAGTGATACTATATTGAAGTTATCATCTATTTGTGCATGTTAATTTTATTCTTGACATTACTACAGCATTGAGTGCAACTATTGTCAGTAAAGAAGAGGTACTTAAAAGTCCTCGATTTTTATTTTGTAAATTCAGTACTAACCCTGTGTAAGTAAAAACTAGTGCTGTAAAAATGAGCCACACTGAGAAGAATGAAAGTAAACATTATAATATCAAGAGCATACAAAATGAAAGTATAAGAACATTGCTTGCTACCAGAATGGGAATGATTCATCCAGCATCATTTTGAAGAAAGAACAGAAGAAATGTATGAACAGATAAATACCATTGTTGAAAATAGCAGCAGAGGTATTGGGTGTACAGGAAAACAACCACAAGCAGAATGGTGGTCAGAAGACATAGAGATAGCAAAACAGAAAAGGAACACACATTTTCAGTGTTTATATTATAAATTGGAAGAAACTGAATCTATCTATAAGGAAAACAAGAGTGAAATTGGAAAAAATAAAGATAGCAAAGAATGAAAGATGGGAAAGAACATGTACCAATGTCAATAATAAGCTGGGATTTGAGAGAGTGAAAGAAGTGTGGCCAGTATTAAAAGGAGCTTGACGACAGATAAAATCCAAAGCAAATCTACAGTTTATAACACAAAAATAATGGGAAGAATATTTCAAAAAATTACTAGAGGAGGATAGAGAATAATAGATCTGCCTGGATAGTGGTCTGTTAGCATGCCACTTCCTGGAATCGGGGAGGTGCATCAGCCCTAGATTATATCCTGCACGGCGTGTTAACAATGAGGGCCAGTGTGGCAGCCAACCTGGTTCTGATTTTTATGTGGTTTCCTACTCTGATTATGTGAATACCAGGCTGGTATCCATGTCCTGCCCCAGTCAAATGATTCACACACACAAATTCATGTGGGATCACACTGCATGCAGATAGAGAGCTTGCACAAAATCCACCCAAGGGAAGGACGGGGTGTTACAGGAAGGGCATCTGGCAGCCATCCTCTGCCACTAACATTACCAAATCCAGATTAACATGCTGATCCTGTGAAGACACATGGTAAAGCCAGCAGTGAGAAGAAGAAGAAAGAAGGATAGAGAAGACTGTATGGAGGAAGGAATAATAGGGAGAAGTGAACACAAAGGTGATGAGTTCCAAATTTCTGAAAGTGAGTGCTTGATGTATTAAGAACAGGAAAGATGGGCAAATCACCTGGACCAGGTGATACCAATCTGGGACTTTGAAAATATAGTGGCAACAAAGTTTAGCATCACAGCTACTCAACAAAACATTAATGGAGACTTAATATCAAAGGAAAGAAGAAAAGTTATACTGCTACCATATTTAAGAAAGGAGATTGCAACATTTGATTGAACTATAAAGAAATTTTTGCTACACACTCATTAGTGAGAATTTTAAGAATAATAATACAGGGGGAGAGGGAGGGAGGAAACTAATTTTAGGACCCAAGAAGAACGATGTGGTTTGACAGGAGATCGTCTATAAACCATATTTTCATATTACGACAGATTTTGGGAAAGTATAGAGAAAAATTAAGAAGTATTGGACTAGTTTTAGAAAACATTAAATATGGCAGACACAGAGGCTCCCTTAATTAAAAATACTGTAAGACATGTATTAAGGGAATACAATGATCAGTCAGAACATTATGGCCACCTGCCTAATAGCTAGTATCTCCACCTTTGGCACAGATAACAGAGGTGATGCATCGTGGCATGTAAGCAGTGAGGTCCTGCTGGGTTTAGGTTGCTGGAAGGAGTTGGCATCACATCTCTTCACATAAGTCACCTAATTCTCGTAAATGCCTGGGAGGATTTGAGCTGTAACACCACATTCAATCGCACCCCTGATGTGTTTGATCAGGTTCAGATCTGGTGAGATGGGGGCCAGCACATCAATTGGAACTTGCTGCTGTGTTCCTCGAGCCACTCCATCACACTTCTGACCTTGTGACATGGCGCATCATCTTGTTGAAAAATGCCACTGCAACCAGTCTACAATTGTCCTGGTGCCTTGCATGAGCTCCGTTGGACCCTTGTATGCCCATGTGAATGTTCCCCAGAGCACAATGGAGCCGCCACCAGCTTGTCTCTGACCCACAGTGCATGTGTAAAGGAGCTTTTCCCCTGGAAGATGACGTATTCACACCCTCTCATTGGCACGATAAAGAAGGTCTCGGGATTGAGCAGCCCATGCAATGCTCTGCCACTACCCCCAGAGCAAGTGCCGATGGTCACGTGCCCATTTCGGTCGTAGTTGCCAATGTCATGGTGTTAACATTGGTACATGCATGACGTGTCAGCTGCAGTGGCCCCTCATCAGGAGTGTTTGGTGCATGTGTGTTCAGACACACTTGTACTCTGCCCAGCCTTAAAAACTGATGTTAGTTCCATCACAGTTTGCCGCCCGTCCTGTTTTACCAGTCTGCCCAGCCTACGACGTCTGACATCTGTAATGAGGGGTGGCTGCCCAACCCCATGATGTCTGGACATGGTTTCACCTTGGTTTGGCCATGTATTGAAGACTCTAACCACAGCATTCCTCGAACACCCAACAAGCAGTGCAGTTTCAGAAATGCTCATACTGAGCCGCGGCCCCTTACAATCTGCCCTCAGTCAAACTTGGGTGGATCGTGTGCCTTCCCCATTCTACATACAGACAGCACTCTCACTGATACTGCACAACCGTGAGCGTGTCTGGCTAGCAGTCATTCCTTGTTTGGTGTCACGGCTATCAGCTGAACAGGTTTGTATTGATAGTAGGTCAGTTATCATAATGTTCTGGCTTATCAGTGTATATGCCTAATAAGAAGTGGTAATATAATAAGAAGTGGTAATATACTTTCATAGTAATTTAGAACAAGCTAGGACTTCTTACAAGGTCATGTCACCAGTGCTATTAAATGTCAGTCAATGGATCTTCTCATTTTGCTGTCAGTCAGAAGCAAGATGGCATTCACTCAACAGAAGACTTTTTGTGTGCTGCAAATACGCAAAGAGTGAGTTAATGATTTCAGTCGAGCATTCTTTTTGTTGGCGTTTTGGTATTGATCAACTGCACTGAAAAACATTCGTCATTGGTATCGCCAATTTGAAGAGACAGGGTGCTTGTGCAAAGTTGAGAGTCCAGGTTGACCTCAGACTTCTGATGACACAGTGGAAAGAATTTGGCAAACTTTTGAATGGAGTACATGAAAGTCTACTTGCCACACAAGCAGAGATTTGACATAGCCTTACATAACTATCTGGCGAGTGTTACGACATTGGTTGGACTGTAAACAATAAAGACTACAATTAGTGCAAACGACATTGGTTGGACTGTAAACAATACAGACTACAATTAGTGCAAGCTCTTTGAGTTGGTGGTAAAAGGTAATAGATTGACTTCAGCAGTGCTTCACTAGAGAATGTGGAAGATGATACATTTTTACCACACTTAATTTTCAGTGATGAAGCAACATTTCCTGCTAGTGGTAAAGTAAACTGACGAAACGTGCACATACAGAAACTTTAGAACCCTCACAACATTATTGACCATGAAAAAGACTCACCTAAACTGAACTGTATCCAGATGCTGCAAAATTTGCTTTTTCCATAACTTAAGGACTTTTATGACTTCAGTTTCCAACAGAATGGAGCTCCACTTCACTGGGACAACAACATACATCAGTTTCTCAAGTGACACTCTGCCTCAACACTGGATAGGGTGCATAGGACTCCAAGATACTGCCCTGCATTCTTGACCTCCAGTATCGCGAGACATCGTCCCATGCAATTTTTTTTCTTGTGGGGTTGTGTGAAGGGAAGTGTGTTCATCTCACCTTTACCTCGTAACAGCAGAAGTGAAGAACAGAATAACAGCTGCCATAACTTCTGTAATAGCTGATATATTGTGTAAACTTTATGACCAATGTAGCTATTGGCTAGATGTTGTTCGTGCTGCTGCTGCTGGTGGTGGTGGTTGACACACAGCGCATTTGTAGTAATATAGCAAAAACTTCGATTTTATGAGTATTTTGCAATTTACCCCATGTGTGAGGTGTGTTTTTATCATTAAATACAGAATTTTGAAATCGGGTTGTTGATTATGAAATACACTGTATATTATAGAGTACATTCCTGCTTGGAACAGAGACGTGGACACCTATTATCAGCCACACAAAAACAAGCTGAAAGTATGGAAATTGATTTCTGGAGAAAATCCTCAGTGATCTCAAGGAAAGACTTCGCAGGGAACACTGAAATGATGATGGAAGTGGAAAAAGGAATATGTGATGTTACGGATCAAAGTAAATTGCAGTTGTACAGACATTCCGAAGAATGGAGAAAACAAGAATACCTACCAAAACTGATACTGGGGCAGGAAACTGAACAAAGAAAAAGGAAATGACCAGTGACTACCCAGCTTCAAAATGTAAAGATGACAATGAGAAAATATGGCACAGAATGAAACCCACAAGACCGAAGTACAAGGAGGAGCATCTTGAAGAGATATTATTGCGTAATACTAATTTTAATAAGTTTTAAGGATATTATTGTGATGGAAAGGAACCTCTGTTCTGTGGAAAGTCTGAATAAATGAAAAATAAAAAATGGAAGTGGGAGTGAAAAGGGAAGTAGCTGTAAATGTGTAAATATTTCTTTTAAGTGGCTGTTGTGGTCTTGCTCAAGAATTCTCACAGTTTGTACTTGAATTAATCTCTCTCTCTCTCTCTCTCTCTCTCTCTCTCTCTCTCTCTCTCTCTCTGTGTGTGTGTGTGTGTGTGTGTGTGTGTGTGTGTGTGTGTGTGTGTGTGTGTGTGTGTTTGTTTGTTTGACAAAGGCCTTGTTGGCCAAAAGCTTATTTTGTGACAGTCTTTTTGTTGTACCTATCTGTGACTCAGCATCTCCGCTATATGGTGAGTAGCATCTATCCTTTTCATAATATTGTTACATTCCATTCTGGGATTTTCCATTGTTTCATTGTGATCTTTGCTGTGACGAATGTGGTACCTTTTAAAACATTTGTGGTAAAAACCATATATGTCTCAAAATGAAAAGGCATCAGTAGCTGTGTTGTGTACCAGATGAGATATCTGTTTTTGCTGCAGGATTATGTATCATCTGTACCACACTGGAGCATATCAAATTTACTCGTAATGTGGAATCTTGCATCTGCTACAGTGTCATTCAGTCAGTCCAACACATGTTTCCCAGCAGATAAAAAGCCAAGAGTATCCAGTACATACTCACTGGGAAAGTAAATGTCATTCTGCTAGGTTGTGTCACAATTCCGGGAAATTTAGCATATTCAAGGGACTCATGGGCTCATGCTCAAATGTGCTTGTAGTGTAAGGAGTTTAGTACACTGGTCTCAGTGTTTGTATTTAGATGAGAACAGAGTTTGCTTTACCATTCCATTTTCTTCTGTACTGGCAGATAGACGAACTTTTAAGGTATGTCCAATTTGCTTTTGAAATTATGAGAGACAGTATTTTATGTATTGTCAGGGTGGATGATGTAGCAGACTGTACTATTCAACTTATATATTCACTTTCTGCCCATCATTTTAATGGTTATTAAATCACTGACCTTGTAAACAGTTTCATTATTCTGAATGGTAGTATGATTTTGTGGGTGAATGTGAGTGAAAATGGGAGAGTGATTGGTATTTTAACAGTTTATATTTTATTTTGGCTCACTTTAACAACATTTGCCTTAGACTATTTCATCAGAATGTTCAGTTACTTTTTGTGAAAGCTTATGAACAACATAAACCAGTAAAATCTGCAAACAAGCATATAAAAAATTACCTATAGAATATATATCAATCTAAGTAAAATTAACATAATTTAAGTAAACTTTTTGTATAAAATCTTGCTATTTTGAATGTACAAGGTTATTACTGTAAATAAATGAAGTGATTTCACTGATTTGATGTACCTATATTATTTGACATTTTGTCACAGGGCTTTGCACACACATAGAACAACTCAAAATGCCCCCCCCCCCCCCTCCCCGCACTCAAGCACTACACGCACACCCCTACTCATTTGGTGCAACCTATCCCTATTTCTTTTTATTCTGTTGGTGGATTTTAATTTGCCACGTAACTAATTGGTATGTCTTTTTACTGATCTGTGCTCAGATGTTAGTGATCTCTCTGTTGTGTACACCAACAATTAAATCTCTAATGTATTCAGACTTGATTGATACATTTCTTCTACTCTTGGTAACTCCCCCCCCCCCCCCCCCCCCCCCCCCCCACACACACACACACACACACACACACACACACAAATAAATATATGGATGACACCTTGAGGTTTCAGATATTGTGACAGATACCAGTGTCGTTCTTGCACAATATTTCGACAACATGACTTGTTATCATTTGGAGTCAATAGAGGTGGCTAGGTACAAACCCTTATGCTTCCTTCAGGTATGTGGATGATGTCTTTGTGATGTGGCATCATGGTAGGGATTAGCTCAATGAGTTTTTGGAACATCTTATCTCAAGCCACCCAAATATGAATTTCACCTTGGAGCCAGAAATGAATGGTCAGTTGCCATTTCTGTATATATTTGTTGAAAGGAGAGAAGGTTGGTGGTTTGATCACTGCGTGTATTTCAAACCTACTTGTCCTGATTTACAACTGCAAGCCAGCCACTGTCACCACCCGATGCAGAGGAATGGACTGCTGAAGACATTGATCCACAGGGCACACACCTTTTCAGACCCAGACAGATTGGCAGTAGAAATAGATCATCTCAGATCAGTGATTTGCAAGAATGGATACTTGGCCAGAATCAGAAGGCCCTTCAACCAGCCACATGATGTAGAAGATGAAGAAGAAGAAGAAGAAGCGACAAAGACTGTGGCATACAAGCCATATGTGGGATCCATTCGTGCCAAAATCAGAAGGATTCTCAAGAACCATAACATCAAATGTGCATTCTGTCCACCTACTAAAGTGAGAGAACTACTGAGGGTGGAAAATGCGCAAGATGATCTGGGACGATGAAAACCAGGAATTTACAATATACTTTGCCATTGTGGCATGTTGTACATTGGCCAAACAATTAGGACAGTAGACATGAAGTGCGAAGAACATCACACATGCACTCGACTAAGACAACTAAATCAGACATTACCAAGCATTGTCTGGAACTCAGTCAGTCCATGATCTGTGGTGAAATGAGGATTCTGGCACAGACCCCTAGATACTGAGACAATGTTATAAGAAAGTCTGTAGAGATGAAGTTGACAGAAAAACTCATGAATCATGACACTGGGTAAAGTTCAGTAGAGCCTGGGATTATGCACTGGAATTGCCGAAAATGTAGTGGGGGTCAGCAGCAAAACCCCACAAAAAGAACTACTGAGGGTGTGGATATGGGGAATGAACCTCAGATAGAGCACCAGACCGAAGAGGAAACATTTAAGAACACTGCTGGTGGAAGAAGGCGGCATAACATGTCGAACTGACCTTGGAAGAGGAAAATTGTAGGTACAAATACTGGACCTTTACCACTTGAGGAACGTTCTCGGGTAGCACCTGATGAAGATAATGGGTCATGTCAAAATATTGTGCAAGAACAAAGCCGATATCTGCGAGAATATCTGAAACAAAGGTGTCAACAGATCGCCAGGAAAGTCTGTACATGTAAAAGTGGATAGGTATTCAAAGGCATTAAAGATTTTATTTTCAGTTCGCTTTGTTCATTCTTTTCATATATTTTAAACTACTGATTATTGTGTAATAAGGAGAATTTTTATGGTTTCAGGGGTTAAGGTGATCTTCAAGACTGCACTTGTACTTTTGAAATTCAGTCTTGGAAGACCAGGTGTTATAAAAAGTTGTCCAACTATGTACGAAACCTTGGAAGTACTACGCAATCCACCAATTGAAGTCGTGGAAGAAGAATTTATGATCAGCCAGGTAGGTCTGAAACCCATTTAAGGTCCAGAATACTATAAGAATGTATTGTACTAATTCCACACATAAGATTTGTAAATAGACAAGGTGTTTCACTTTAAAACCTACATTATGCAAAGAGGCAAAAAGATGTGAAGAATGTGTTTTTTGTTAATTGCAGATACTGCGCTTGAATCTTTCTGAAGAAGATTTTGATTATGAGCACAGGCGACAGTTGGCAAGAAGGCGTGCAAGTCAAGAGAATGGTCACAAAAGCAAGAGATAACAAGAAACTGCAGTACCAGAAAAGGCAAACTCTTTTTAAAGTTTTTCATGTAAAATGTGCAATGCTGCATGAAATATAAATGCTGCATTCATTCTCAAGGTGAACCACATTTTTCACGTATTCTAGTGCAGTCCTTATTTTTTGATAATGATATACTCAGTATTGCTTCACAGTTTTTTTGGTCCTTTTAGAAGTATGATCCTAAAAGCAAAAAAAGTGTGAAGTTGAATAATGAATCTCTCCTCTTTGCTCTAAACCATTGTTTCTCATTAAAATCACATGCTCCAAACTAAGGTTCTGTGTAAATTATAAAAAAGTAGTTTTGTAGTGTGGTACTGTTAAATGTGTTATGGAGTATAAAGCACAAAACACTCATTATTAGAGTTTGCAGCTATGTACTTTTGTAAAATTGCAAGATCCAGGAAAATGTGCATTGTGGACAGAGGTTTAGAAACTGTTGACTTGTGAATTGTTAAACATTACTGTATTTAAAATTATGTGAGAGTGAGTTGTCTATTAATGTTTTCCTTGAAACAAGACAGAATTATAGGGTCATATCAGTCACAGATTAGAGGAAGACAGATAACGCAAATTAAATTTTAAAATACTTCTCACGTACTGTGGTTTGTTCATAACTATTCAGGTACTTCCATAGGTTCAATATGGTACGCACAGCATAACACAAAAAAGATCTTTCTGAGTACCTGCTCTAAATTTCGCTGTTTTTTAAATAAATACAATCAACCAATCAAGTTTGGTTGCTTTTCTTCTGGATTAAATTTTAAGTTATGTTTAAAATGTTACTGTGTTCCTGAGAAGATAGTTGTGCTACATGTACAGTGAAGGTTGAAGAGCAGAGCTCAAACAAAAATTGCTGTGCACCTGCTTAGAGCTATGTGTAAACAATCAAAAAACTTATTAATTCTGTGCTACTTACTCTATTCTGTGCCTTAATGAAGAAAGACTGTACAATGCAGGTTTTATAAAATGTTTTTAAATCCATTTATATATAGTTAGAGGTTTGGAGTGTTCACAGCATTAAGCAATGGTGGAAAATTTTGAGAAGGTCCAATGTGCAGCTGATTGATACAACTTATACCAGGACATCAAAGTTAGTTTTTTATTAATTAAAATTCTTCAGAACAGGAAGATCAGAAAAAAGATGGACAAGAGCTTCATTCTATCTTTAATCATTTCTTTAGTTAAGCCAAAGTGTTACTTGCCATTACTTTTGTGGAAGGAATAAGTTGGTTTTTTTTTTTTTTTTTTTTTTTTTTTTCTTCTTCTCATTGTGCGAAGTTGGATGTTGAAATGTCTTTGCGTAACAAGAGCTTCAATAAACATCAGAAGTGTATGAAGACATGATTTATTTAAAAAAAAACATTTTAAGCAGTGCTTTAAGATATACAGCTGAGGTTATATTCCTAAGTTAAATATATTTGCTGTAATTTTTACAATATAATCACTTTTTTTACCAAGTACTGATGTTCTAATGAACAGATTTCGGATTTCAGTAGGAAACAAGTTTTGAACACTTCCAAATCCTCAGAAGTATTATAGAATTGTATTATTGAATGTGTATCGGATGCAAAGTGATGTTTATGGCAGCATTATTTCTATTTTTGATACTCAAAAGTTTAGAGGTGTGTCTTCCCTTGACATAAATGACCTTTGTTACATATCGTTCCACGAAAAACAAATTTATGAAAGTAGCTGCTGTTATGTGTGTAGAATATACTGGTGCTTTTTTTATGTGACACACAATTAGCCAAAGCAAGTGTACCTATTGAATTTTATTTTCATTTTGTTAAAATCATTTACTTTCCAGATAAGTATGTATCTTTATTCAAAATACTTGTATTAGTTAATTTATTTATTACAGAAAATATTATATTCTTGCACTTGTTGTTTTGTGTGCACAGAAATATAATTGTGTACATAGATAGCACAGTATAATGTGTTCTGTGTATATATTGCAATGATCAATGTTTTGTAGTTTAAATTTTCGTAGTATACATTCTTGTATTTGCATTTATCTACAGTATTACTTTGCTGTAGGCAACAGACATTTGAATATTATTTGATTTGACTGTTCTTTTTTTAAATAGCATATACTACGAAGAAATATTGTCCAAAATGCTGAAGTCATTTATTTGTTGCTGCATAAGTTGATTTTATGAATTAACATTTTATTGCTGTTTGACATTCCAACTTTTATTGAGACAGCCATTTCATTTGCTATTATGTTATCTGTCAAGTTACTGTTTGTTGAAAGTATTACTTCTTTTTATAAGAATAAAGAAAGGCTGTTAGATTGAAGTCAGTTATTTGTTTAATGTAATACTTCCCTTTTCATAAGTAAAATAAAACAAAAAAGAATGTTTTGTTAGTAATACTCTTTAGTCATATTAAATATTTAATTGAACTAAAGTAGCATGTTGTATTTAGAAAAAAGGCAGTTGGAAAAAGGGACATATTATTGCCATAGATTTTTAACTCTGATTATAATCTACTACAAAATCATGAAACAAACATTTTGCTTAGACATTATGATGTATTTGAAGATTAAAAAATGTCTCTAGCGGTCACCATGGATTTGAAAACCAGTGGATCTGTGAAACTAGACATGCTCTCATTTGTTCATAGGCTTCTGCTATCTGGCTCAATTTCCAAAAAATTCTTCCGAGTTGTAGAACATGTCCTGTTATAAAAAGATAAACGGTTTCATATACTATTACAAACACTGATGTAGGTCATTTGCAGTAATGATAGACGTTGGTCCATCATTTTAGAAGATGACACTGTCCACAATCCAGAAAAATTGTGTGTAAAAACATCAGGCTGCTCTGTTTACATATGGGGTCCAAGCAGCAGTATATATACACAGTGGTAACCAAGGTGTTGCTTATTTCTTGAACTCCTCGAAGGTCCCACGTAGTTGCGTAATGGACAAAATACGAGATTAAGGAGCCTTCAAATGTGAAAGACCTTTTTATATGCACTAAAGGAGTGTCATATGACTGGGAATTAATGTCAGAAGCCACATTGTGCTGACTGCAGATGATGTTGTTGTATTCAGTTCAGGAAACTTACAATACCACAAAAGTATAGAAAAATGCAGGAAGATATACAGTGGATCAGCAGTTTGCACAGGGACTGGCAGTTGACCCTTAACACAAACAAATGGGATGCACAATTGGGTGGTAAGATACATCGTTTGATAACCATTAGCAATCAGTCACAGGAGATAGTCACAACCATATACCTAGAACAGTTTCAGATGGAACTGCCAAATGAAACTACCTGTACGAATGGAAGATGCCAGGCCAAGATTCATTGGAAAAATTGCAAGAAAATTTACTTTAGCCGTAAGAGCAGTCGCAGCTTAGAAATCCCTCATGCAGCCAGTTGGTGAGTTGCTCGATGGTCTGAGGCTGTAACTGCACAGTATTAATAAATGTGATTTAAAGAAGAGCTCTTTGCACACTCATTGGATTTGTTCAATCATTGGAAGAGTGTCATGGAGAAAATCTGCAAAATCCTGGGAAGGGGGGGGGGGGGGGGGGGGCAGACACCACAAGAAGGGCAGTTGCATTGATGATAGTTTATCAATAAAATTTATAGAATGCATGTGCTTAGAAGATCAGGACAGTTATTGTCCTCAAGTTCCATTCACAAAAGTAACAGGAATAGTGGCAGATGACGTACCCTGTGCTGCACATTGCAGGAAGGTGGCTGGCAGAGTATAGAATGTAGGCATAGATGAAGTTTCACAGTTACATGCATTTTCGTCTTACAGTTGGGACAAAATGCAAATGCATCACCAGGAACAAAACCGGTTCAGTAAGAAACTGTTCAGGGACAGACTGGTACTGAGGAGCAAGACATACTCCCTAAACAGCTTAGGATCACTGTTCTCACCAAGAACTTGATAGAGATAAAATCAAACCTTAGCTACTGGGAATGTTTCAAGATATACTTGCTACAGCTGTCTCTCAAGATAATTTTGGGATCATTTAGTGCAGCATAAAAC
Source organism: Schistocerca serialis cubense (assembly GCF_023864345.2). Taxonomy (NCBI): domain Eukaryota; kingdom Metazoa; phylum Arthropoda; class Insecta; order Orthoptera; family Acrididae; genus Schistocerca; species Schistocerca serialis. The sequence goes on from NC_064646.1 coordinate 30,381,433, forward strand.
CTTTTCTCCCTCACGTCATAGTCCAAAATAGTTAATGATATTTCTCTCCTATTTAGAAATAACAGTGTGAAAAGAAGGGACTTGAAATCCCAGAGGGAACTATTCCCTGCCAAAATGAAAAAACAGTAAAGAATTTTATCACACTCCGAACAAACAAACACACCACATAAAAAAATGTCGCTGCTCACTTATTACACCCCAATAAGGATCTGTACACAAGTAAGAGCAAGGAGTTAATGTTGTTTGAAGTATTTTGAACCATTTTCGTGAATTGTTTTTCCAGAGAACTTCTTTTTCCTCTTCAAAAACTGGACATTTGTGAGCTATAAGCATCACACCTACTTGGATCTATCACCACAGTGTATAAACTGCAAAACTCCATTAAAGAATTCCACAAATTTCAGATTTATGCAAAAGGAGCAGTTAGTGTAAATAATTCACTGAATGTTGGTATGTGTCACATAACAACAGTATTAAAACATTACAAGAGTAATAGTCTTTTCATATATCGTCACATTGTAACCACAATCAAGACTAAATCCGAAAACAGGGTCATCAATGAAATACAACACTTATCCTGAAAGCACATCTATTATATGCATCCATGTACAAGCACAACAGAGCTGCCTCATGGATGCAGTGTGCAGCTATTTATACAAACAAAACATATTTCAGAACTTGCAAACATAGGTAATTTTGAGAACCTTCTTGAAAGATATAGGCTAAATAACAAATACCTGCTGGTGACTATATTTGAAATGGTCACCCACAACACACCAGCCAGTGACACTAAGTGCTACTTCACAGTGCATATAGCACAGCACAGCATTGCTCAGTCACCTGAAGAAACAGTGACTGGCTGTTTCTGAAGTTCTCATTGCAGCTGATTACAACCACCTACTTCTAGATCCTCTCACTGATTGTCTGTATGGTGTTTGGATCGTGTTGTTGCATCCTCTTTGCTAGGATGAGCATCGAAGATAGCCAACTGTCACAGCTTCGCAGTCATCGAGTGGACCTTCAGCTTCATTGAATGAGAAGCCCTAATCGTCAGTCTGTGCCTCTGGACTCTTAGGGCTTCACCCGAGGACATGGATGACATCTCTGCACTTTTGTCGCCTGGTTGAAGGTCATAATCCTCGACTTAGTATGTAATGTCGGACAAGCAACAAAAGGTGTCATATGGCCCAAAGGTAGTGTTTTACTAACTTTCCCAATAATCCCACTTTTTGCATAGGTGTAAAAATCCACACCAAGTTCCCAAGCTGTGTCTTACTGGCTGGTTCTTGGCATCATTGTGCTTGGTCCTTGGGCATCCAGGGACCAAATGTGAGCCAGCTGTCTTGCTTCTTTGGTCCAGATGATATGAAATCACCTCCTGTAATAGTCTTGACTGGAAATCATTTCCATTGTCAAAGGTCACTTAGGGTGCTCCAAGCTTCGAAATGATTTCTTCTACAAAGAACCTTAAAACTTCCAGAGCTCCAGCAATTACATCTTTGGTGACAGTGCAGCAAGTGAGGTATTCAGTGCAAACTATTACCCATGGTATTCAGTGCAAACTATTATCCATTGATTCCTCTTTGTCGTTTTTGGGAACCTTCCAAAGCATTTGATTCCAATATGGTAGAATAGTGCTGCCACAAGCGGTATTAGTATCAGATGGCGCAGAGCTAATTGCGGCACTTGCTTCCCCAGCAATCCTTGCAAAGGCTCACAGATATAAGCTCTACTTTGAAAATAAAGATTCAATTGCCAAAACTGTGAAAAACAGGGATTTGGTGCAATGCCCCCTTTAATGGGAAAGACAGCATCTGTTAGATTTAGGAAGTGCCATTGAATTACATCACTGGGCTGAACATTAGATATAGCATTGGCACATGTGGTAGTAAGTACATAGTTACAGTGCAGCCTCACAGGGCGAGCATAATTAATTCCAGAAACTCGTGGTGCAAAATACTCTATAAACGAAACAATTTATCCCGCATAAATTAATGTAAAATACGGTAATGCGTCCTATGCAGAAAAAGTACTAAACGGATTATCTTATTCATGCCAATTATTCAAAGAGAATTATACATACAGTATTATGTACTTTATATCTAAAAACAAAGATGATGTGACTTACCAAACGAAAGCGCTGGCAGGTTGATAGACACACGAACAAACACACACACACACACACACACACACACACACAAAATTCTAGCTTTTGCAACCAACGGCTGCTTCATCAGGAAAGAGGGAAAGACGAAAGGATGTAAGGTAAGTCTTTCCACTCCCGGTATTGGAATGACTCCTTACCCTCTCCCTTAAAACCCACATCCTTTCATCTTTTCCTCTCCTTCCCTCTTTCCTGATGAAGCAGCCGTTGGTTGCGAAAGCTAGAATTTTGTGTGTATGTTTGTGTTTGTTTGTGTGTCTATCAGCCTGCCAGCGTTTTCGTTTGGTAAGTCACATCTTCTTTGTTTTTAGATATATTTTTCCCACGTGGAATGTTTCCCTCTATTATATTCGTATTATGTACTTTATTATTCACGATACATAAATAATTCTTTTTTACTAGGAAGCTATCTATAGTCATTTGTTTCTGTCGACACTTCAACACTTGGCGAAAATGCAACACAGCAATATCATCAAATAAATTTGTAAATGCGTTGTACTGCTTTATTGGAATGATGATTTTCAATGTACGATGCAACTGATGCCCACGCTTTCAGCATTTCTCTTATTGCACAAGAAGATTGCTGCTGTGCTGTTACTGCCTCCTCCTCTGAAGAACTCCTCTCCACAACTTTCTGTTCTGAAACACACTGCAACTCCATAAGCTCTTTGGTGGTCGTTTCATTGCTACGCTTCTACAAGTCCATCAGTACTTTTGTTATCCACTTCTAGTCCCATTGCTTGGCCAAAGATGCAATCTTGTTGACTACAGGCTCCAAAGGTACTGACTCAAATGCCTGAGAGTCATATTCGACAACACACTTCACCCAAAGCCGCTTCCAAGCAGAAGTGAGAATTCTCTTGGTAACCCCTTCCCAAGTCTTTTGCAACCATTTTGATGCAGGCAACAATGTTGAAGTGATGTTTCCAAAACTCTCTGGGATTTAGATTGGTAGCTTCAGTTAAACACCAAGCAGTGCTTGAAGAGTGCTTTAGTGTAGAGCTTCTTAAAGTTAGAAATAATCTGCTGGAGTAACTGATTGGTATTGGGAGGCAGAAATTGGATCTTGACAAATTGAAATTTTTCAAGGAGGCGGTCTTGTGGGCCTGGAGTACTGGCAGGGGCGTTGTCCATAACGAGTGACAGATTCATCTCAAACAGATATTTCTTCCCTGAAGGACCAAACACTTCATTCATCCAATCAAAAAAAAGTGTCACCCAAGCCTTTGTTGTTTTACCTCCATATCACATTTAAGATGGTCTCCTGGACTTTACACTTCTTGAAATCTTGTGGAGTTTCTGAATGGTAACCAAGCAGTGATTTAATTTTCAAATCTCTGCTTGCATCGGCAGAGAATAGCAGTGTGAGATGGTCTTTCATTGGCTTGCGACAGGGCAATGCATTCTCCTCTGCTGTTATAAGTGTATGCTTTGGCATCTTTTTCCAGAATAGACCTGTCTCGTCACAACTTGCCGATGAAGTTCTCTGCTGCCTTTCTGTCGGAGCTGGCTTATTCGATCCCAGTTATTCTCGTAAACTTCTTGAACCACCCACAACTTCCCTTAAACATTTCAGCCAATGGTGATCCTGGCGTCGTCTTAAGGAGATCGGCGAAAATCATTCTCACCCTCTCACAAATGACATTCTCATTAATAGTGTCACCTTGCAATTGCTTTTCATTTATACATATAAGGAGCAATCTTTTGACATCATCCAAAATACGCAACTGTTGTTCAGATACTCTTGTCACTCCCTTTGAAGTATCTGTCTTCTTAAACTTGTGTTTGTTCTTGAGGATAGTGCAAATAGTTGATCTAGAACAATTATATGTGCATGCTAATTCAGCAACACTCACACCACATTCGCGTTTTTCAATGATTTTTACGTTTCATTTCTTAGGTCATTTTCTTTCTCTTATCATTGTCTTGTTGGAGCTTTATCTTTGGGGACATGGTTATTAAAACTTGCACACAAAAAAAAACAATGTGTGAACACAAGTCTAGAAAAATATGTGATCAAAATCTGCATTAAGATGGTAACAGAAAGAGCAGTAAATCCAGACTGTAGTACGTACTAAAGTCATTGCTCATACGTTGCTTTCGACAATGAAAGGTGTCCATATTGTTGAACGTCCCCCCCCCCCTCACACACGAATGGCTGATGTGTCACACTAAATCGTTGTCATTCGTTATGCGAAACATTGCTCTTCAAGCGAGTCATTTCTTTTACAGTTTCTTTTGCTCATTATGTGAATTGTATGTTATGTGAGATGGTCGTTAAGCGAGGTTCCAGTATATATTGAACCGAGTGTAAAGTTGCTTTGCCAAACCAAGTGTTTAGTTGTTGGTAAACAACAGCTTTTCTGTAAACAGTTTCAGATAATTAATACAAAAGAAGTGTTTTTCTTACCATGATGTTCAAGTAAGATGTTGATTGTAACAGATTGCTTATTACTTTGGTAATAAAATATTAAATATCATGACTTAGTGTTCAAGTCTGGAATCTTAGCTATGCTCAGGACTATATAATTAACTATTTGCGCCCCCTTCCTCATTTGGGCATAGTGGGCAGGAAACCTGGCAAAACTGTGACAGGATTGTTAGACATTAACACTTTACAAGTGACATATGTTATTTTTCACTGAAAAAGCATAACATGATTTGCAGAAAGTAAGATTGTTAAGTACAGTTCTTTAAAAGGTAATCAAACAATGAAAAATACAGGATGGAATGTGACAGTATTATGAGAAGGAAACTTGCTACTCACCATATAGCAGAGATGCTGAGTCGCAGATAGGCACAACAAAAAGACTCTCACAGTGGGGGTGACGGACACTGAAGTGCTGCAGGTTAGACGGAAGGCTGGGGAGGGGGGGGGGGGGGTGGAAAAGGAAAAGGAGAGAAATAAAAAGACTGGCTGCATTGCTGGGATAGAGGGCTGTGTAGCGCTGGAATGGGAACAGGGAAGGGGCTGGATAGGTGAGGACAGTGACTAACAAAGGTTGAGGCCAGGACAGTTACTGGAATGTAGGATGTATTGCAGGGAAAGTTCCCACCTGCGCAATTCAGAAGGTGGGAAGGATCCATATGGCACAGGCTGTGAAGCGGTCATTGAAATGAAGGATATCATGTTTGGCAGCATGTTCAGCAACAGGGTGGTCCACTTGTTTCTTGGCTACAGTTTGTCGGTGGCCATTCATGTGGACAGACAGCTTGTTGATTGTCATGCCTACATAGAATGCAGCACAATGGTTGCAGCTTAGCCTGTAGACCACATGACTGGTTTCACAGGTAGCCCTGCCTTTGATGGGATAGGTGGTGGTGGGAGGATGTGTGGGACAGGTCTTGTATCTAGGTCTATTACAGGGGTATTAGCTATGAGGTAAGGGATTGGGAGCAAGGGTTGTGTAGGTTCGGTGGACAGCAGAATACCACTGTGGGAAGGATAGTGTGCAGGACATTTCTCATGTCGGGGCACGACAAGAGGTAATGGATCCTTCCCACCAACATGAGCTTTTCTGATTTGCGCAGGTGGGAACTTTTCCTGCAATACATCCTACATTCCTGTAACCCTCCTGGCCTCAACCTTTGTTAGTCACTGTCCTCACCCATCCAGCCCTTTCCCTGTTCCCATTCCAGCGCTATACAGCCGTTATTCCACCACCACACCCAGTCTTCTTATTTCTCTCCTTTTCCACCACTTCCCCCACCTCTCCCCTGCCCACCGTATAACCTGCAGCACTTCACTGTCCATCAACCCCACCATACTACCCCTCCCCCTCCCTGCCCCAGCCTCCTTCTTACCCCCACCCAGTCGCCACTCCCACCAAGCACTGATGCTGCTCCTTACAGTGTGGTTTCAGTTGACTGAGACTGCAGTCTGTGTGTGTGTGTGTGTGTGTGTGTGTGTGTGTGTGTGAGAGAGAGAGAGAGAGAGAGAGAGAGAGAGAGAGAGAGAGAGAGAGAGAGAGAGAGAGAGAGAGGGGGGGGGGGATATTGCTGACGAAGGCCTTAATGGCCAAACGCTATAATTGTGTGTCTTTTTGTTGTGCCTATCTGCAACTCAGCATCTCCGCTATGTGGTGAGTAGTAGCTTTCTTTCTCATAATATTCTTTAAAAGATAGTTTTTCATTATGTAGGATTTACCAAAATTGTCAGTTTTCTGCTCTTGTAGTTCAAGTTCCTGTAATTAAGTCTTTGTTTAGGGTAATAGCTTTATGTACTTTTAAACAAGGCAAATATTCCTCATTTCAGTTCTCGCTGACAGTGTAACTTCAATAGTGTATGATCAACAAGGCAGAAACAGTAGTTTAATGATTGTAGTTTTCCTCCTTTTTTCTCATAGTAAAGTGTTAAAATTCAAAGATGGTGGATTATAGAAATTGTTGGATGTTCCTGTAGGCGATGACCAATTGAGATGGATCCAAGGGCAAGGTGTGGGCGATGATGTCAGTTGGGATTACACCACTTTATTGTTCAAGGTCCTAACAGAAAGGTGGTTGACTGGAACAGTAGGCAAGAAATGTCCATATAGTTCTGGATGCATTTAAAGGTAGCATCAGAGTGACTGTCATCACCAGCTTACACGAAACAGTCGTGCAACAGAATAATAAGTACATAGCATATGACCTACATAGTTTGTTCTGAAAGAATATTCATTACTAGTATAAAATAACATTTTTATACAAATAGAAATCACAAAGGATAAATTAAATACATCAAATGGATCCTTGTTTAGTGTAGGGGGTCTTTTATATATTTCATCTACTAAGCATTGCTCAGCATCATGTACAGGGTGGTTTAGTACATCGTGATTTAAACCACCAAAGTTTGTGATGAGCAAGTTCATAGAGTCGGAATCACTTTTGTTATTAATGTCCATAACATGCACTATGTAAGTGTCTCTGGCAGGCAGTTTTATTTGAGTGTAAATATACGGTTCAAGAGGGTTAGTCACACCATTGCATCACAGTGCTTATGGCACATCAAACATCTAAGTTCCTTAGCACATGTGAAAGTGTATGAAAAATCATTCCATCTCACATGAGGAAAACTTCATCATCTTGCCACTGTTCCAAGAATGGATAGCAGAATACTGAATTTATCTAAGGTAAGTGCAGGATACGTCAGAAAGCAGTAACTGCTATTTACACACACATATCAGTAAGTGTTTAAGTAACATAGGCAGTGCAGTGCCTAGCAATCAGTTCATTCAACATGTGAAAAATTTGCTCCATCTAGATGGTAAAAGTCTACATTTTTCTCTTTCTAATAAATGACCTAGTACTAATCGCATAGTATTCTTTCAGTCCACATGCATACTTTGCCTACATGTGACTCTACATATCTAAAAGATTCTGCAAACATCTCTGGTTAAGACAGTTGCTAGATCGCAATTGATAATTTAAGCACAAACAGTCATTCATGTAAATATTTTTAAGAGCTTGGTGCTCATATAATTCCTTAACTTTATTGGTTTTAGGATAGGCAAGGAGGTATCTTCCTTCTTGGGGAATCCTGAGTATTTTGAAAGGACCTGTGTACAATAGTTGTCACTTACAATTACTTTTGTGAAGAAGTAAAGATTTTGGGAAACATCCTGCCTGATATCATTGCATTTGCTGTAATTTCTTGTCATAATGGGCTTTTCTCATATGTGCTTGTTCAATGAGTGTGTCTAAGGTTTGTCTTACCTTTGTGACCACCATTCTCTTGGTCCATGGGCTGGAATATGTATTCTAACAGTATATTTCATGGGGGTGAATTTTCAATTGATGTTGGTACACGTTAATAACACCAGGTTTTTCTCATATACATCTACTTACTTTAAAAGCAATTTCTTTAATTCTGCCTGTTGCAAGGAGTCAATAGTTGTAGATGCTGTAACCTTACCTTTTCTTCATTTTCAATGCTCTCAGCTGGATTACCGTGTGAAGGCGTACTACCGGTGCACACTAAGCTTGTCTTAAGGAACTTGACCTTCAAGCCTTGGCAGTATTTACCATGCTCTATCTTTGTTTTTGCCAGGTCAGTTACAATACTTTGTATTCTGCCATCAGTATTTAGAAAGCATTTTCCTGAGATGTTGATCACTGTGCCCTTCTCCCTTAGGAAATCAATGCCAAAAATGTATTCACTGACTAACCTGCTTACTATTGGGAAGATGCATTTTATAACTCCATTTCCTATTTCAACTTCCACCTGTATTTACATTTTGACATCTCATGACTTAACACCAATAGCTCCAATAAACTTACAATTCTGTGGAGGAAATGTGGATACTTTTGTGACCTCACAAATCTTACAGAATAAACTGCACAACTCAACATTCACTATAGCACACATGTCCAGAACAATTGTAGTCGGCACAGTTTTTATGATAGCATGTACAGTAATTTGAACAATCTCTTCACTATGGTGACAGCATGTGCAATGGTCAGTTGTAAATTCTTCCCTAATGTCATTGTATGGTAATAGATTTACAGAGTTAGTTACATTGTCCCCGGGCCACCACATGGCTTACAGTTTCTTGTTACATTTAATTTGTTAACCTTTGATTATGGGGCATTGCTCTTCCTCCATCTCAATAATATTTATGATGGGATTCTGTGATTGGCAATTTCCTTCGATCATATGGTTTTCAACGTGACCTTCGTGCAATTGTGTTTTGTTTACATTCCAGTGATTGTTTTTCTCATGTCCTTGGCACTGTCCTACTCCAACACAATGGTAACCAGTTTGGTCTGTTACCATCACTCCTTATCTTAATAAGCCTAGGTGGGCCACATTTAGCATGTAGAGCATTCCGTAATGGAGTGTTGCCAGTTACGCCACAGGATTGACGTGATAGTCTTTTGATCTGCAACAACTGTAAAATTCTATGTGCAGCAGAAAGAAGTGAGGTGCATCCTGTTGTTATTTTTACTGGTTGTGAACACCTGAACTTGTTCATTTTCAAACACATATTCATGTAACAAAATTGACTGTAAATAAAGTACTGCCCCCACTCCATAGGATAAGTGCATAGATGACAAACCTGCATGATTTGTTTTTTCACTGGTTATTTCCCCAGGTGGTGCATAACTAATATATTCATTGGTGATTTTAACAACAAAGGATGGTGTGTCGTGTATTATTTGCATTATACTTGATAGCTTGTGTTGTACATTGCTGCATTGTAACATAAGACTACCTTGCCACTCCAGTAAATATTTTCATAGGGCAGTTTTAATTTGGTTCAGGTCTGTGTTAATTACTTCTCCCAAAGCACTGTCCAGTGATAACACATCAGTAACTGTCTGCTGAACAACACACAGTAGATCTTAATCTAATCATTCATTTATATTTGTTTCCTTAGTTGAAGTCCTCCTGGAAAAATCTATAGAAAAACTTTCTCTTCATGCAGCAAACTGAATACTTGTCTTTGTCTCTTGCTAAGCAGTAAAATCCTCTCCTTTTATAACTAGTTTAAGAACAATTCTTTTATTTGTGCTTGTTTGTCAGTTGACTGTTTTATAAACTCAGGAATGCTTTTGATATGCAGTTTTCAATGCGGTGGTTTCAGTAGTTAATGCACCAGGTTGAAACATGAAATTTGATTTAATGGATGTTAAGTTTGTTAGCTCAGAGGACATCTCATCTTCTTTGAATGACATCTCATTATGTTTAGTGGGCATTTCATATTTCATCTTGAGTGGATGAGATTTCATTAGGCATTTCATCATATCTGGATGACACTTCATTATGTGTAATAGATATTTCTGTTGGCAGTTCATATTTTATTTGTTGTGAACTTGTCCTCATCATATCTGCTAAACTGTGATACAAGGCAGTATTTCGATCTTGTATGGGGTTGATAGTTTCATTAATTTCCTCGCTCTGAGCAACTGATTCCGTTTCACAAGGTGAGGTTTTATCATTTTCAGTGACCGCTTCAGCGAATTCACTATTGCCGGAATTCAGTTGTATTTCATCTCATATTTCAGTTTCCATATTTGTGGCTCTTCCTATTTTTACCATAATATGTAAAGTGGCTCGAATTACATGTGTAAAATCGTGTATTTCAATTTAATATCAGCAAGCAAATAATAGTACTGCTGAGCAAGAATGTTCTGGAAAGATGACATTCATTGGCTAAAACAACAAAGAAGTGCTGTGCCACGCAAAGTCAGTCATCTTGTGAAAACTTGTTTACCAACAACTAAACACTTGTTTGGCAAAGCAACTTTATACTCAGTTAAATGTAACTATGTACTTACTACCACTATATGCCAATTCTACATCTGACATTCAGCTCAAGTACTGCAATTGAATGGCACTTCCAAAAATTGTAAGAGATTACCATTGTAGGGAGCATTGTAATGGTTCCCTATGTTTTTTAACGTCACTGATTGCATCATTACATTTAAAATAGAATTTATGTTATCTGTTCTAGATTTTCATTCATCTAAATGTACATCTACATGGCTACTCTGAAAATCACACTGAAGTGCCTGGCAGAGGGTTCATCGAACCACCTTCACACTAATTCTCTATTATTCCACTCTCAAACAGCGCACAGCAAGCTCTGATTTCCCTTATTTTATTACGAAGATCATTTCTCCGTAAGTAGGTCAGCATCAACAAAATATTTTCGCATTCTGAGAAGAAAGTTGGTGATTGGAATTTCGTGAGAAGATCCCACGAGATACGGCTTTGTTTGTAATGATGTCCACCCCAAATCTTGTATCATGTTTGTGACACTCTCCCCTATTTCTTGATAATACAAAATCTGCTGTCCTTCTTTGGACTTTCTTAATGTACTCCATTAAGTCTATACGGTAAGGATCCCACACTGCACAGCAGTACTCCAAAAGAGAACAGACAAGCATAGTGTAGGTGGTCTCTCCAGCAGATCAGCTGCATCTTCTAAGTGTTCTGCCAACAAAACAGTCTTTCGTTCACCTTCCCCACATTTTCTGTGTGTTCTCTCCAATACAAGTTGTTAGTAATTGTGATTCCTTGGTATTTATTTGAATTTATCGCCTTTAGATTTAATTGATTTATCATATAACTGAAGTTTAATGGATTCCTTTCAACACTCACGTGGATGACCTTGCACTTTTCATTATTTAGGGTCAGTTGTCAATTTTTGCACCATACATATCCTATCTAAATCTTTTTGTAATTGATTTTGATCTTCTGATGACTTTACTAGACAAACAACAGCATCATCTGTAAACAACCTAAAACAGCTACTCAGATCATCTCATAAATCATTTATTTAGATAAGGAACAGCAGAGGATCTATAACACTACCTTGGGGAATGCCAGAAAACACTTCTGTTTCACTTGATGATTTTCCATAAAATGCTACGAGCTGCAACCCCTCACAGAAGAAATCACAAATCCAGTTGCATAACTAAGATGACATTCCATAAGCAAGCACTCTGATACCAGCTGCTTGTGAGGTACAGTATCAAAAGCCTTCTGGTAATCAAGAAATACAGAATCAATTTGAAATCCCCTGTTGACAGCACCAACATTTTGTGTAACGAGCTAGTTGTTTCACAAGAACGATGTTTTCTAAATCCATGTATCAATAGGCCATTCTCTTCGAGGTAAATCATAATGTTTGGACACAATATATATTCCAAAATCCTGTTGCAAATTGACGTTAGTGATATGGGCCTATAATTTAGTGGACTACTCTTATTGTCTTTCCTGAATAATAGTGTAACCTGTGCAACTTTCCAGTTTTCGGGTATGGATCTTTCATCAAGCGAGCAATTGTATATGATTGTTAAGTATGGAGGTATTGCATCAGCATACTCTCAAAGGAACCTAATTGGTATACAGTCTGGACCGGAAGACTTGCTTTTATTAAGTGATTTAAGTTGCTTCACTACTCTGAGGATATCTATTGTGTTCTCTCATAAGTTTGTTTGTTTCGCTTACCTGTTCCATCTATAATGCATACAAACACCGAACCCACTGTGGCCCCCAGGTTAACACAGTTGCCTAACTGCCCTTTGATGTAGAGGTCTACAACCTGATGTGCCATTGCATACTTCAGTGTGTGTTTGTGCCTGGCACTGGATGAACAGCATGAATGTATGTTTACAAGCTATGGAAAGCAAGAAAGAACATTTACAACATCTTATGCTGTTTTACTATCACAAGGGGAAAACCACCTCACAATTCTGGAAGAAGATTTGCACTGTATATAGGGACAATGCAGCAACAGCTCAATCATGTCAAATGTGGAATGAAATTTTCAATCTACAACGGAATGTGCGCTAATATGAAACTTCCTGGCAGATTAAAACTGTATGCCGGACCGAGAGACTCGAACTCGGGACCTTTACCTTTCGCAGGCAAGTGATCTACCAGCTGAGCTACCCAAGTACGACTCACGCCCCGTCCTCACAGCTTTAATTCCGCCAGTACCTCGTCTCCTACCTTCCAAACTCCACAGAAGCTCTCCTGCAAACCTTGCAGAACTAGCTCTCCTGGAAGAAAGGATATTACAGAGACGTGGCTTAGCCACAGCCTGGGGGTTGTTTCTAGAGTGAAATTTTCACTCTACAGTGGAGTGTGTTCTGATATGAAACTTCCTGACAGATTAAAATTGTGTGCCGGACCGAGACTCGAACTCGGGACCTTTGCCTTTTGCGGGCAAGTGCTCCAACAACTGAGCTTTAATTCCGCCAGTACTTCGTCTCATACCTTCCAAACTTCACAGAAGCTCTCCTGCGAACCTTGCAGAACTAGCACTCCTGGAAGAAAGGATTTTGTGGAGACATGGCTTAGCCACAGCCTGGGGGTTGTTTCTAGAATGAAATTTTCACTCTACAGTGGAGTGTGTGTTGATATGAAACTTCCTGGCAGATTAAAACTGTGTGCCAGACCGAGACTCAAGCTCGGGACCTCTGCCTTTCGCGGGCAAGTGCTCTACCAACTGAGTTACCCAAGCACGACTCACACCCCATCCTCACAGCTCAGTTGGTAGAGCACTTGCCCGCGAAAGGCAGAGGTCCCGAGCTTGAGTTTTGGTCTGGCACACAATTTTAATCTGCCAGGAAGTTTCATATCAATGCACACTCTGCTGTAGAGTGAAAATTTCATCCTAGAAACAACCCCCAGGCTGTGGCTAAGCCGTGTCTCCGTAATATCCTTTCTTCCAGGAGAGCTAGTTCTGCAAGGTTTGCAGGAGAGCTTCTGTGGAGTTTGGAAGGTAAGAGACGAGGTACTGGCGGAATTAAAGCTCGTGAAAGACAAAGGTCCCGAGGTCGAGTCTCGGTCCAGCACACAGTTTTAATTGACCAGGAAGTTTCGTGTCAAAAGTGGTTTAGTCAATTTCAAGCTGGGAATTTTTCCTTAACACATAAACCTTGATCTGCACAGCTAACAGTTACAGATGTAGACGGCTTAATGACGTGATAGCCAACAAGCCACGAATGACAGTGCTGGTATTGGCGTTGGTGCTCAGTGTCAGTTGTGCTACTGTAGCCTGGAACATGAAGGAGCTGTGTTATGTAAATATTCGTGATGTATAGATTCCACATTAACTGAATGGAGCAAACTGATTCAGCAAATGTCCATCTGTGACCCCTTACTGAGACACAATCCGAATGCTCCTTTTCTGGAATGGATGATAACTGGAGAGCTGAGAAGTGGATCATGTATAACAATGCATGGAAGAGTATATTGTGCCAGAAGACAGGGCAGCCACCACTATTGGTTCCTAAAACTGGGCTGCATCTGAGATAGGGTTCTGCTAAGCATCTGGTGGGACTGCAAATGTGTCCTGTATTAAGATCTTCTTCTGGTTGAGACTATCACTCCCAATACCGTTCACAGTTGGACCATCTCAAGGCAGCCATTGATGAGAAATGAGTGGATCTGGGACACAACATTGTCTTTCACTACAACACTGCCAGACCACATACTTCTATGGTGTCCTGTCAAAAGCTGTGTTCTTTTGAGTGGGATGTGTTACCTCAGGCCCCGTATTCACCAGACTTTGCCCCTTCTGACTTTCATCTATTCTGTTCCCTGCATAATTTCCTGAATGGCTAATGCCTTACCTCCTGGGAGAACTGCAGACTGAACCTTGAAGAGTTCATCAACATGAAAACCCCCACAATTTGGAAGAATGGCATTTATAAATTTCCAGGGAAAATGGCAATAGATTGTTGACAATAATGGTGTACACTGCACAGCCTTATTTATTTATATTGTGCATGATCTTGTGTGTGAAGTGTGTAAGCAGACAGGCTCGCAACCACTCTGTTGTTTCTGTGCTGCAGGGAGGTGCATTTCCAGGCATTCTTTGTGATACCACTGAAATACAGGGAGCGAAAGCCTATTTACAATTTGTACAGAAACCAGATGGCAGTTATAAGAGTCGAGGGGCATGAAAGGGAAGCAGTGGTTGGGAAGGGAGTGAGACAGGGTTGTAGCCTGTCCCCGATGTTATTCAATCTGTATATTGAGCAAGCCCTAAAGCAAACAAAAGAAAAATCAGAGTAGGTATTAAAGTCCATGGAGAAGAAATAAAAACTTTGAGGTTCACCGAAGACATTGTAATTCTGTCAGAGACAGCAACGGACTTGGAAGAGCAGTTGGACGGAATGGACAGTGTCTTGAAAGGAGGATATAAGATGAACATCAAAAAAAGCAAAACGAGGATAATGGAATGTAGTCGAATTAAGACAGGTGATGCTGAGGGTATTAGATTAGGAAATGAGACACTTAAAGTAGTAAAGGAGTTTTGCTATTTGGGGACCAAAATAACTGACGATGGTCGAAGTAGAGAGGATATAAAATGTAGACTGGCAATGGCAAGGAAAGCGTTTCTGAAGAAGAGAAATTTGTTAACATCGAGTATAGATTTAAGTGTCAGGAAGTCGTTTCTGAAAGTATTTGTATGGAGTGTAGCCATGTATGGAAATGAAACATGGACGATAAATAGTTTGGACAAGAAGAGAATAGAAGCTTTCAAAATGTGGTGCTACAGAAGATTACTGAAGATTAGATGGGTAGATCACATAACTAATGAGAAGGTATTGAATAGAATTGGGGAGAAGAGGAGTTTATGGCACAACTTGACAAGAAGAAGGGACCGGTTGGTAGGGCATGTTCTGAGGCATCAAGGGATCACAAATTTAGCATTGGAGGGCAGCGTGGAGGGTAAAAATCGTAGAGGGAGACCAAGAGATGAATACACTAAGTAGATTCAGAAGGATGTAGGCTGCAGTAGGTACTGGGAGATGAAGAAGCTTACACTGGATAGGGTAGCATGGAGAGCTGCATCAAACCAGTCTCAGGACTGAAGACAACAACAACAACCACCACTGTAACAAAAAGCAAAATAACTCATGAGAAAACTCAGTACTTCTAAGCTACTCATGTTGACAGGTGTTCTTGTTTCGAATTCTGGAATATTTACTTCGTCGTCTTTTGTGTAGGAATTTCAGAAAGCTGTGTTTAGTAACCCTGCCTTAGCAGCACTGTCATCGATAGTATTTCCATTGCTATCACA
Source organism: Schistocerca serialis cubense (assembly GCF_023864345.2). Taxonomy (NCBI): domain Eukaryota; kingdom Metazoa; phylum Arthropoda; class Insecta; order Orthoptera; family Acrididae; genus Schistocerca; species Schistocerca serialis. Next base: position 30,397,123 of record NC_064646.1, read on the forward strand.
CAGAGAAGGCATTGATTGTGTCTTGCCACTAGCATACTTTACATACAGGCAGAATTTCTTTGGATTTTCTACTAGGTTTCGAGGCAAAGTTTCAGTGTGGAAATTATAATAAGCATCTCGCATTCAAGTCCGCACTAAATTTTGAGCTTCTGTAAAAGATCACGAGTCCTGGGGATTTTGTATTTATTTAAATTTGGCATGCTTTTTTCATTTTTTTCTCCAAAAGTGTTCTGACCTGTTTCGTGTTCCATGGTGTATCAGCTCTGTTGTTTGTTAATTTATTTGGTACAAATCTCTCAATTGCTATCAATAGTATTTCTTTGAAATGAAGCCACATCTGGTCTGCACTTACATTGTTAATTTGGAAGGAGTGGAGATCATCTCTTAGGAAGGCGTCAAGCGAATTTTTATTTGCTTTTTGAATAGATATATCTTTCGTTTATTTTTGGTGTATTTGGGGGGGGGGGGGGGGGTTGTTTGGGGAAGGAGACCAGACAACGAGGTCATCGGTCTCATTGGATTAGGGAAGGACAGGGAAGGAAGTCGGCCGTGCCCTTTGAAAGGAACCATCCCGGCATTTGCCTGGAGCGATTTAGGGAAATCACAGAGAACCTAAATCAGGATGGCCGGACGCGGGATTGAACCATCGTCCTCCCAAATGCGAGTCCAGTGTCTAACCACTGCGCCACCTCGCTCAGTGTATTTGGGAGTTACAGTATTCAGTTTCGCTACAATAACCCTATATTCACTAATCCCTGTATCCATTTTGATGTTCGTTATTAGCTCAGGATTATTTGTCGCTAAGAGGTCAAATGTGTTTTCACATCCACTTACTATTCGAGTGGGCTCGTGATCTAATTGCTCAAAATAATTTTTAGGGAATGCGTTTAGGACAATTTCGGATGATGTTTTATACGTACCTCCAAACTGAAATATGTATTTTTGCCAGCATATTTAGGGTAAATTGAAGTCACCATCGACTAAAATTGCATGTGTCACCGGCCGCGGTGGTCTAGCGGTTCTAGGTGCTCAGTCCGGAACCACGCGACTGCTACGGTCGCAGGTTCAAATCCTGCCTCGGGCATGGATGTGTGTGATGTCCTTAGGTTAGTTAGGTTTAAGTAGTTCTAAGTTCTAGGGGACTGATGACCACAGATGTTAAGTCCCATAGTGCTCAGAGCCATTTTTGCATGTGTCAGGTACATGTTTGAAATCAGATTCAAGTTTTCTTTGCACATTCCAGCAATTGTATCATCTGCACTGGGAGATCGGTAAAAGGATCCAATCATTATTTCATTCCAGTTGCCATGAATGACTTCTCCCCACACTAGCTCACAGGAACTATCTGCTTCAATTTCACTATAAGATAAACTGTTACTAACAGCAACAAATGCACCATCACTAACTGTTTTTAGCCTATCCTTTCTTAACATCGTTAGATACTTTGTAAAAATTTTGGCTGAACTTAACTTATCTCCAGCTTTAGCCAACTTTCTGTGCCTATAATGATTTGAGCATCAGTGCTTTTTATTGCTGCTTGGAGCTCTGATTCTTTCTCAACACAGCTACAACAATTTACAACTGTTACACTGATGGTTCCTAGATCCACATTCTTCCTGTGTTCAACCTGCACTCTGTGAGACTGAAGCCTTTTTTCGTGTTTATACAGTTATCTTGCAATAAAGTCTTGGGAAGACAGTATTGTCTGAGTTTATTCAGGATGTTACCTCAGTGTATGATAAGTGAATAGACTATTTATGAGTTCTTGACTGTATCATTCTTAGAATTAAAATGCTTAGAATGAGTGAATTTAAATTCAAAAGGTGCATAAATAACATTCAAAGATGTTCTTTCGGGAACAGATACTACCGTCATATATATTTAAAATATGGCTTCCCGGCCATTGACCTTCTTGTGCGAATGCACACGCTATGCCCAAACTCGTACGGGACTTGGTAGATTAATCTGCCACGAGTAATGAGTATGATGGGCAAACATCTATTAGGCACACTATGAATGTAGTGGTGTGGACATGTTGGGAATGTGGATCTCACAGGGAACGTGCAAGGGATAAGTCCCTGCAGACGCGCTATCCTCTGTGCCCGCGGTGGCTCAGATGGATAGAGCGTCTGCCATGTAAGCAGGAGATCCCGGGTTCGAGTCCCGGTCAGGGCACACATTTTCAACATGTCCCCAATGAAGTACATCAACACCTGTTTGCAGCTAGGGTGTCCATTTAATTATCATTTCATTCAAAGATGTATTCTGTTTTGAGGGAAAAGAGTATTGTGATTGACACTTTCATGTATTGTGACCAATCCTGTAACTTAAATTAATTTTTTTAACAAAATGTACAATCATTCAGAAATTTTTGTGGTAAATGTATTAGGTGTATCTGCTGTAGCAAGCATGAAGGCTGCCATTCAGAAATCGTCTTTAGGAAAATGGCAGGAGCGTGTACAAATGCACAGCACTTCACAGTTGAAAGTACAGATTTCTTTTAACATATATACAGATTTCTCCCTTTACAATACATCATAACAAGAAGACAACAGTGAGTACTCCAGAGTTTGCAAGGTAGTCCACATCACTAATGCTCCTCTTGGTCTTTGGTCCCCATTAACTTCCGATGAGTTCAACATGATTTACGGCAAGTTAATTTGCTTCATGATTGTCAGTGAAAATCTTCATACAATGGGACAGAAAACAGTCTTGACCAATCTTACTGAAAAGCTGTTCATCCACTTCATTTCTGCTACACATTCATTCAGAACAACAAACTCTGATTCGACAGTGCTTGTGCTTAGAGCCACTGTTCAGTGTTTCTGATGCTCCAACTTATAGCTGCACTCCCAAAACCTGTCAAATATCCACTAAAGGATTTATGATGATTTGGATCAGCTTCCCAGTCTGCACTGAATGCATTTCAATTTTCTTACCCATCTTGCGGTAACCATTTGCATCATTATTGTTCTAACAAATAACATAGTATGTGTTTGATGACACTGCTTCGCACTTGGATTGCTGTCGTACCAGCATTAAATAAGTTGTTGGATGGGCTAAATACGGCCTTGTACCCGTAGCCAAGTACAGAAGACTTCCAATTATGGTTCTGTGTTTTGATACCCCCTGTCCACTGAGCTTGTTGGCATCTCTTCACACAACATTATATCATCCACATATGCAATTGCTATGAGTTTATGCTGTAGCTCATAGTAAAGAGATTGAAGAAATGTATGATGAGATAAAAGAAATTATTCAGATAGTGAAGAGAGATGAAAATTTAATAGTCATGGGAGGCTGGAATTCGATAGTAGGGAAAGGAAGAGAAGAAAACGTAGTAGGTGAATATGGAATGGGGATAAGGAATGAAAGAGGAAGACGCCTGCTAGAATTTTGCACAGAGCAAAACTTAATCATAGCTAACACTTGGTTTAAGAATCATGAAAGAAGGTTGTATACATGGAAGATGCCTGGAGACACTGGAAGGTTTCAGATAGATTATATAATTGTTAGACAGATATTTAGGAACCAGGTTTTAAATTGTAAGACATTTCCAGGGGCTGATGTGGACTCTAACCATGATCTATTGGTTATGAACTGTAGATTAAAACTGAAGAAACTGCAAAAAGGCAGGAATTTAAGGAGATGGGACCTGGATAAACTGAAAGAACCAGAAGTTGAAGAGAGTTTCAGAGAAAGCATTAGTAAACAACTGACAAGAACAGGGGAAAGAAATACAGCAGAAGAAGAATAAGTAGCTTTGAGAGATGAAATAGTGAAGGCAGTGGAGGATCAAGTAGGCAAAAAGACTAGGGCTAGTAGAAATCCTTGTGTAACAGAAGAGGTATTGAATTTAATTGATGAAAGGAGAAAATATAAAAATGCAGTAAATGAAGCCAGCAAAAACAAACACAAATGAAGCCAGCAAAAACAAACACAAATGCCTCAAAAATGAGATTGACAGGAAGTTCAAAATGGCTAAGCAGGGATGGCTAGAGGACAAATGTAAGGATGTACAGGCATATATCACTAGGGTAAGAGGAAAATTAAAGAGACCTTTGGAGAAAAGAGAACCGCTTGTATGAATATCAAGAGCTCAGATGGAAAACCAGTTCTAAGCAAAGAAGGGAAGGCAGAAACACTGAAGGAGTATATAGTGGGTCTATACACAGGTGATTTACTTGAGAGCAATATTATGGAAATGAAAGAGGACATAGATGAAGATGAAATGGGAGATATGATACTGCTGAAGAGTTTGACAGAGCACTGAAAGACCTAAGTTGAAACAAGGCCCCAGGAGTAGACAACATCCCATTAGAACTATTCATAGCCTTGGGAGATCCAGCCATGACAAAACACTTTCATCTGGTGGGCAAGATGTATGAGACAGGCGAAATACCCTCAGACTTCAAGAAGAGTATAATAATTCCAATCCCACAGAAAGCAGGTGTTGACAGGTATGAAAATTACTGAACTATCAGTTTAATAAGGTACGGCTGCAAAATACTAACACAATTTTTTTACAGATGAATGGAAAAACTGGTAGAAGTCGACCTCGGGGAAGATAAGTTTGGATCCGTAGAAATGTTGAACACATGATGCAATACTGAGCCTATGACGTATCTTAGAAGATAGATCAAGGAAAGGCAAACCTACATTTCTAGCATTTGTAGACTTGGAGAAAGCTTTTGACAATATTGACTGGAATACTCTCTTTCAAATAATGAAGGTGGCAGGGGTCAAATACAGGGAACGAAGGCTATTAACAATTTGTAAAGAAACCAGATGGCAGTGATAAGAGTCAAGGGGCATGAAAGGGAAGCATTGATTGGGAAAGGAGTGAGACAGGTTTGTAGCCTATCCCCAACATTATACACTCTATATATTGAGCAATCAGTAAAGGAAACAAAAGAAAAAAATTGAATTGGGAATTAAAATCCATGGAGAATAAATAAAAACTTTGAGGTTTGCTGATGACATTGTAATTCTGTCAGAGACAGCAAAGAACCTGGAAGAGCAGCTGAACAGAATGGACGGTGTCTTGAAAGGAGGATATAAGATGAACATCAGCAAAAGCAAAATGAAGATAATGGAATGTAGTCGAATTAAATCAGGTGAGGCTGAGGGAATTAGGTTAGGAACTGAGACACTTAAAATAGTAAATGGGTTTTGCTCTTTGGGTAGCAAAATAATTGATGATGGTCAAAGCAGAGAGGATATAAAATGTAGACTGGCTATGGTAAGTAAAGCGTTTCTGAAGAAGAAAAATTTGTTAACATCGAGTATAGATTTAAGTGTCAGGAAGTCTTTTCTGAAAGTATTTGTATGGAGTGTAGCCATGTATGGAAGCGAAACATGGACGATAAATAGTTTAGACAAGAAGAGAATAAAAGCTTTTGAAATGTGGTGCTACAGAAGAATGCTGAGGACTATATGGGTAGATCACGTAACTAATGACAAGGTACTGTATAGAATTGGGGAGAAGAGGAATTTGTGGCACAACTTGACTAGAAAAAGGGATTGGTTGGTACGACATGTTCTCACACAAACAAAGGATCACTAATTTAGTATTGGAGGGCAATGTGGAGGGTAAAAATCATAGTGGGAGACCAAAAGACGAATACACTAAGCAGATTCAGAAGGATGTAGGTTGCAGTAGGTACTTGGAAATGAAGAAGCTTGCACAGGATAGAGTAGCATGGAGAGCTGTTTCAAACAAGTCTCTGGAATGAAGACCATAACAACAACAACGACAACAACAAACACATGGGTCAGCTACTGATGACAGGATCCCTCGTTTGCGAAGGAATTCATCAAGTGTTTCATTCCATCTTCTGGCTGACTGGTGCAGCCCATAGATGTACTTTCCAGTCTGCTTATCCAGTCACCTTTGTTCAGTTCCTCTTGATCTGGTATGCCATTGAATTTTCTTTGTAGTTTCTCAAGTGGCATCTGTGAAATCAATGGGTAATTCCACATAGTCTGGATTTTTTATGTCAGCCATTGTGGGGCGGCGGGTGAAATAATTGTTATTAAAAAATGTAATGTAGAAAAGATGCATTTCCCGGCCGATTAGGAACATATGTGGGGCGGCGGGTGGAATTATTGTTATTAAAATGTTCCTATTATTTATTTAATGCTGTTGTTTGCCATTCTCAACACTGGCTCTCTAACTACAATATTGGCAACCAGAAAGTGATTAGCAAAACGTGAAGCCTGTAATTAGAATTCCTAGTGCCCACTTCATCTGAGAAATACATTTATAGCTACAGCTTATAGCTCTGAGGAATTAGGAGATTGTCTGGGATTCATAATCAAAAACGATTCTCTCTAAAATGTTCACTATATTCTGAAAATCACAGACCAAAAAGGAATCCACACAATCAAACTACCAGAGCAGTTCAGAGTCTAATGCGCTGATGCAACTATAACTGTTCAAATTAAATGTTTAAATGAATGATCTCCATAATTTGATGATAATGTTCATCAACCACCTGAAATCTCCAGACAGTGCTAATAAATACACTGTTTTCCATCAGAGCATTCAAGGCTTATTAAGTAAACTAGATAAGCTATCCATAACATTCTAGACAAGGTCTTTATTAATAATCTGATGTAATCTATTTTACTGAACACTATGAAACTTGGTTCTGACACTCCCTGAATAACTATAACCCAGCAGCTCTTTATTGTAGACATACTTTAGATAAAGGTGGAGTGGCGATTTATGTTAAGAACAAAATAGCTTATAGATATTTAGACTTGAGTGAGTACTGTATTGATCAACATTGTGAGGTCTGTGGAGGTGCAATCTGTAATGACTTTCTGAAATTACTGACTTCTGATTTTACAGGGCTTCTAGAGGCAAAATTTGTATTTTCCTAAAACAATTGGGATCTCTGTTAACTCATTTTTTTGCAAAAACAAAAGATATTATAATTTTATGCGATTTTAATGTTGACTTCCTTACTGATAACATGGGAAGAAATGACTTACCACATTTAATGAACTCTTTTAATTTAACAACACTGGTGAATTTTCCCACTAGAGTCACACCTAACTGCATGAGTCGAATTGACAATATCTTAGACAGAAGCAGAAATCTAAACATAACTGTAAAACATATGAGTATATTAAATGGTTAATGGATCTCAGACCATGATGGTCAGCTACTTTCAGTTGAAGGTGTTAGCCCTCTTAGTAAGAGCAATTCCTGCAGTAAAACCTTCAGAGTAATTGACACACAATCTATCAATACCTTCTGTAATTCCCTACAAGAAGTTGACTGCGACCAGTTTGAGCTCTTTGACAATGTTAATGACAAGTACAACGCTTTTCTAAATGAATTTATCTGCCTATTCACAGCGGCCTTTCGTAAAAGGACTGCCAAATTCAGACGTGAAACCCATTCTAATAAAAACTGGTTAACATTGGGCATCAAAACTTCCTGCAGAAGGAAAGGGAATCCGTGTGTCTCACTCAAATCCAGTTATAGCCTAGAAAAGGAAAAAATTCTCTAATAATAAAATTAAAACCACATGGGACATAATAAAAAATGAAACAGGTAAAATCCCTGCTGGAGAAAACATCATAGAAACTAAAACAAATGATATCATTTATAAAATTGCTGAAATAATTACTGACATTTTTAACAACCACTTTTTGGAACCAGCAGCCCAAACTGGAAAAAACATGTTCTCTTAATGAAGCCATGTTATCCCTTCAAAATGCTATTTTAAAAAAAAAGGAGATCAAAATGTCTCCTGTCACAGTACATGAAATTGAGAATATAGTTAGAGAGATGAAAAGCAAGAATTCTGTTGGTACTGATATCTCTTCAAGATTATTGAAGGAATGCTATCAGCCAATGAGCAAAATGCTGTGCCATATATTCAATGAATCCATCCAGCAAGGGACTGTTCCTGGGGGATTAAAGTATGCTAATGTCAAACCTCTCTTTAAAAAAGATAATAAAACTGACATTACCAACTATTGGCCTACATCCCTTTTAACAACTTTATCTGAAATGGATGAAAAATTGGTTCACAAAAGACTTATTGACCACCTCATTCATTATAAGGTGTTAAACAGTAGCCAGTTTGGATTTCAACAGGGTGTTTTAACAGCTATTTTCTCCTTGTGTCTTTTAATAAAAAATTATCTCCTGTTGATATCTTCTGTGACCCTTGTAAGGGCTTTGATACTGTTAACCATGAAATCCTCTTAGCAAAGGCTGAATATTATGGTATAAGTGGATCAGCTGGCTCATGGATTAAATCCTACCTCACTGGAAGAAAGTAGAAGGTCATGTTGAATGAATCTGAGGGGCTCTCTGTGTAATCTAGCTGGGGCTCTACTGGCTGTGGTGTTCCTCAGGGCTCAGTACTTGGCCCCCTTCTCTTCCTCATCTTTACAATGACCTTCCCTTGTATACTAGCTTTAAAACTCATTTTACTCTTTTTTCTTATGACACTTCCATCCTCATCAACAAAACTCCCAACAACAATCTTGAGGAATCAGCCAATATTGTCTTTAATGAAGTACTTAATTGGTTTGAAAATAATGGGTTATCACTAAATGTTAACAAGACCCAGTTTGCTCATTTCCAAGTAACTTAAAAAGTGGAGGCTCAAATAAGTATTAAATGTAATGGTAGTGAGTTACTACAAGTTGAGTCCTCCAAGTTCCTGGGTGTACCCATTGACAGCAATCTAAAATGGTCTGAACATATTTTACAACTTCTCGAAAAACTCAGCTCAGCAACATTCACTATTCATTTTATTTCCACTGTCTGTCACCGAGACCATAAAAAACTGCTTATTTTAGTTACTTCCATGTGCTGTTGTTGTATGGCATAGTTATCTGCGGCGATCAGACACGTTCCAGAAAAATATTCATTGCCCGAAAGATAGTTATTAGGATAATGACTGGAGTCCAGCATAAACATTCATGTAGAAACCTTTTTAGAAAATTAGGGATCCTGACAACTGCATGTCAATATATCTACTCCCTGTTATGTTTGTTTGATAAAAATGAGCAACTATACAAAACCAATGATCCATACCATACTCACAATATGAGGAGGAAAATGGACCTCCATCATGAATTAAAAAATTGTAGTATTGTACAAAAAGGAGACCATTACATGAGCTGCAATATGTTCAATGCTCTCCCCCCATCACTGAAATCACTTGTCCACGAGCTTCCCAAATTTAAACAACAGTTCAAATGTTATCTATTAGATAATTCCTTTTATTCAGTTGAAGAATATTCCAAATGTGCTAACTCTAATTGATTTTTCTTTTAATTAAATCTAATGTACTTTTATGCATTACGATAGTTGGAATCATTGTTAACATTTCTATGCCTTTTATGTAGCTATTAGGATCTACTTTTATTTTAACATCTTTAAGTGTAATTTTGTCTATGTCTACTAATGTGTATTTTGTCTCATATCTATACTGCCTCTTGTAAGAGGGTTCTTTGTGTGTTCCTTTTGTATAATTTGTAATAATCTGACACGTCCTACATCCATGTGAATGTCTCACTGTGTTGGATTTATGGGATCTAAATAAATAAATAACATATTTGTTTGATTTTGCAGGAAAGATTTTTAATCAAATACAGCATCCCTGGCAATCACTATATATTTAATGATTTTTGAATATCCAACAATTACATGAAGTTGCCCTTCAGGTTCAAATTTTCCACATCTGTTTTCCATGACATCCAAATAATCGCAGACAGACAATCAGTGTGTGTTTGTTATCCATGCCATCATTTGTAGGGACTTTATCATTTGCTGTTGTCAGACATCTATTTCGCAGGTAATTTACCATTGCTCTTGCTTCGTCCTTGAAGTTTTGTGATGTTCCCCCTCCAACAGCATACATCGTGCACTATTTCAAGGGTTTGGTTGAACTGTTCTGCAACACTATTTTACTGAGATGTGTCAGAGACAGTCAACTGCCTCTGAATCCCTTCTTACAGCAGATGATGCTTGAAGTCTTTTCTCATACATTGACCTCCATTGTCCATACATAGCGTTCTTATTCTTTTCTGCTGAAAATTTTCTGCATACACTCTGTAATTTTTGAATGACTGGAACACTTAACTCTTGACTTCTAGTAAAAAGCAAATACTACTAGTTTATTTTGAATAATCGTCAATGAAAGTAACAACATTTCGCTCCACCAAGTGATTGTGACCAGAGAGACACATTACTTCAATGTGTATCAAACATAAATATAATGGAAGGAAACATTCCACGTGGGAAAAATTATATATAAAAACAAAGATGAGGTGACTTACCGAACAAAAGCGCTGGCAGGTCGATAGACACACAAACAAACACAAACATACACACAAAATTCAAGCTTTCGCAACAAACTGTTGCCTCATCAGGAAAGAGGGATGGAGAGGGGAAGACGAAAGGAAGTGGGTTTTAAGGGAGAGGGTAAGGAGTCATTCCAATCCCGGGAGCGGAAAGACTTACCTTAGGGGGAAAAAAGGACAGGTATACACTCGTACACACGCACATATCCATCCACACATACAGACACAAGCAGACATATTTGTTTGTGTGTCTTTAAATATGTCTGCTTGTGTCTGTATGTGTGGATGGATATGTGCGTGTGTACGAGTGTATACCTGTCCTTTTTTCCCCCTAAGGTAACTCTTTCCGCTCCCGGGATTGGAATGACTCCTTACCCTCTCCCTTAAAACCCACTTCCTTTCGTCTTCCCCTCTCCTTCCCTCTTTCCTGATGAGGCAACAGTTTGTTGCGAAAGCTTGAATTTTGTGTGTATGTTTGTGTTTGTTTGTGTGTCTATCGACCTGCCAGCGCTTTTGTTCGGTAAGTCACCTCATCTTTGTTTTTATGTATCAAACATAAGGTTCATTTGTTCTGTTTTCAGCCTGTTTGGGGCAATGAGTTTGAATTTCATAGAGTGGCTATACATTCTCCATATCTGAAGAAAACTGAATTCTCATTTGCCATTTTATCTGTAATCAAGGGTGTTTGCTGCATCACAATCTCTTGAAATTGACTAACCTCAAACAGTTCATGCTAGCTTTGTTTTTTTCTCGAAATAACATTAACCAGCAGTGATTTTTGTGTACAGTAGCAGCAACAGGGAAAGTTTTAGTAGAAATGTGAATAAACTTATCACTGTAGGTAAAATTGAAGGTGACTTAAAATATTTCCATCCACCACAATAACTTCTTATTGCACCCAAATTGAATGTAAATTAATCCAATTTTAGCAGGTACCACCAGAAGATTTTGGAGTAAATTCAAAATGCATTGTGGTTAGCTAGTAGAAATGGTGACTGGCGCTGAAATTCTGTGCCTTCATTTGTATGAAAATATGTACAAGCAGTGTAAATATTAAATTACATACTTACTATGTGCTACTCATGACTCATTAAGAGTTTTATTGACCAAATTGTTAAAAGTTCACTTTCTGGGCCCTGGCTGAGCAATTTTTTCTTTCTTTCTTTTAATTATGTTGTGGAAAATAAAAGAGAGTTGGAATTGCTGGGCAAAATGTGGCTCTGACCTCATGTGTCTTCAAAGTGATGTGGACAGATGTAGTTCATTTTAGTCGGAAACCATTTGTCCCATTTCATATTTTTAACCCATCTCTTCAGTAGCTCCTGTCATTTTGATTCATGCAATTGGCATGTTTAATTCATATTTCATTAAACAAATTGCAACAAAAAATTAAATGATTCACCAAATAAAGCAATTCACTTTCCATACAGACAAACTATAGGCTGGCTTCTCTCAGTGTTCTGGCCACCATAAATATGGCAGCCGAGTTAACGTTAGTTGCCACAAGGAGTGCTGTAACTTGAATGTTACCCGCTCTATTAAATTTAAACTCGTTGATTTGGGAAAGGCTTGGCTTTCATCTTGCCCCCCATCGCAAACAGTACAAACAGATTTGTTCGGTCATCTGATGCTTTGAGAGTTATTCCACTACATTTGACATGTTTCTAAGCTTTATGAATGTGTACATGGCTTAGCCCTTGGTGCCATAAATCCATTTCCCGACTAGTGATAAGATTTGACACACAGCCACATCCATGCATTGAAATTCTTGAGTTTTCTTCCCTAAAGTAGTATGCATTGCCTTTCTTTGGATCTTTTATAATTATTTTCTTGCTTTGTTTTATGATTCTGGCTTCAGCTTTTATTAAAGATATCTCTCTTTCATCAGTCATCTGAGACACTAATATAAAACTACGCATGATGCCTGGAATGTACAACATATTGTACAAGCTGACTGTTTGTCTTACACATTATTCTGATACAATGCCAAACCAGTAGTTTACAAATGTCAACCACCAATTACTTTTACTGACTCCTCACACTCAGTGAAAGTGACAAATTTTTCATGTAAGTCATTTAATCTGTTGTTTGACTGTCCAAAATCCACACATTATTTCTTTCATTTTCTCAGAAAATGGTGGATAATACACAACAGTGTCCAACATGGCTGCACTTAATTCATTGCTAGGATGACATTTTGTATCATTGTGTTTCACTGTCTGTAACACACTTTTGCTAGCAGTTGGCATCACAGTATTTGAAGAAGTTTTACCTGCTGTCTTCCTGTGGTTTGCTCGGTCATTGTTTGAAACCTGATCATCAAGTTGTAGGCAATATTTTCCAGTATGTCTGTAGTCTTGACAATGAATTTACTCTGAAAACTAGCAAGTTTTCTTTCTTTTTGAGTCTGTCTTTTTGTCAACTCAACACTTCTGCTTTTATTTACCTCCCACCAGAAATTTCCTGCAACAATTATACAAACTCAATGTGTGCTATATGCTGATGAAATGGGTGACTGATGAGGTAATAAATGTTTTAATGGGCAATCTCAGAGGCACCACCTACACTCCAATTGTGTCAGGCTTACTTAAGCACTCAGTATTCTGCCCGAGTTACTTTATGTTTTCTTATCTTCTCATGGAACTCACAGATTTAAATTAAAAAAAAAGTCCCAGCAATTTGGTCACACGTCCAGGGAAAACCAACAGCCACCATCGTAAGAGGACTCAAATATGTAGTCCTTGGATTGATGCATTATCAACAATAAAAGGAAATAGTAATAATAACATAACTCATATTGTATTCCAGAATGTGTTTTTTACAATGAAGAGTATGGAAGGTATTTTCAAAAAGCATTTTTCATTCCATATCCAATTGAAATAGCAACATCATATCAGGCAGCAAACTCACTGAGAATACTCTGTAAGTGTATCCAATACAATATGAAAAACACAATCCATCTCTGCTATATGGTGAGTCGCAATTATCCTTTTCATAATATTGTTACAATATATTTAAGAATATTAAGAAGTAATTATTACACACTGTAACATAATGTCAGTTGGTGTTGAACAGGAATGGGATAGTGACAGAGTTATGCATGTATGAAACATACTTAAATAAATGTATGGGGAGCATAAGGAGCAGACATTTTCATATCCACCAGTTAATCGAGCTAACCAAAAAATGTATCAACACCTTCAACTAGCATAATTTGTACAATGAAAAGTTTATCCATAAAAATACATCTAGCATACTGTGATATACCATGTACTTATTATTGCTGATCTTGTATGTGTGTTTTTTTAGTCATATTTATAGTTTCCCTTAATTCATAGGCTGTCACAGTGTTGCGGCAGGGCTCCTCCATGAAACTAAATGCCCAGGCACCTTATAGTTTTGGTTATTCTACTAATAGAACATCTCCATGTTTAATGAACACATATTATTGTTGAGTTCCTGGAAATTCTAAGATGAAAATAAATTTAAAAAAAATGAGTAAAGATAACCACAGTCCTATGATAGCTGGTACACAGGACTTCTGACAACACTAAATCTGACAAGACCTCCCACAGTAAGATGGCGGTGATGAAAGGTACACGAAAATTGAGTTCCACAAAAAATGCAAAAAAGAATGAGTCTTTATGTACTCAGTGCAAAAAAAGTATCATGGTTCGACCTGTAAAATGTTACAGCTGCGAAGTTAAAGTGAAAAACGCAAACGAAATCATTACTACATGATCAAAATCTAGTGAAAAAACCGTGGCAAATATAAATTCAATTTACATCCATATGTAAATCAGTGAACTTAAAAGGACTGTTGTCTCACTGGAGAAACAGCTGCAACATCTTGGTTGTAAAACTCAACAAACAGAGCATCAACTGAACCTGGAAGAAATATTAGCTACCGGAGATATAATCAAAGAAAGAGCGACTGTGGAAACCAGCACAAAACTTGTAAATAATAAAGTAAGTGCATCAAATAGTTATAATGACAAACATGATTCTACAAACAATGTCACTCAGAAACATATGAGTCCAGATAATAATTACAAACAACAACAGCCGTGCACTGTAAATTTTTTGTGCTTGTCATATTGTTAACAATGAAATATGATTAAAAAATCAGTCGACTGGCCACAAGTGTGCAAAAAAAAAAAAAAAACGACAAGTCTTGATTTTTACCAATAATCATGGGTGTCAGATAGCAGAAAAAGTAGCAGATACACAAACTAACACAAATGTCCAAGCCTTTGTCAAACCAGGAGCAGGCATTGCAGAAGTGACAAAAACAGTGGTAAAATCGTGTGAAAACCTTAACCCAAAAGACTGTATCGTATTTTGTGCAGCTGCACATGATGTTTCCAGAGATAAAGGTAGTGAACTCACCACTGTTCTTCAAATTAGGCAACACCAATGTAGATATTGTAAATCAACCACACAGATACGACCTACCTCCTTGGTCATGTGTAAATAAATTAATAGGAAGAGTAAACAAAGAGAGAGATTATGTATGCAAAAAATTTCTGTGTGTGAACTTCATAAATGTAAGCATGCTGGACAGGTTCATGCATACCAACCACGGCCTTCATTTAACCACAGTGGGAAACAATTTTTGGTTGAAGAAATCTGTCATTTAGCAAATTTGACTCACAAGAGGCATAATATGGGTCATAAAGAAAGATATGATGTCTTATAAAAAGGGCTAAAGACATTTTTTAGGGAAGTAGACTGTATCACAAAAAAATGTGATGCAGAATTAAACTGCAAATACACACTGATGAGTGTACACCAGAATGTACAGTAATTAACAAAGTTGATGAAATAAATATACTCCTCAATAGCGAATGGAAAGATGTGTCAGTTTCATGTTTTGTTAGCTTTGGTTACAAAACGACTATTTTCAATATATGGGAAACAGGAATACGGATCACTGTATACCAACAAACTGTTCCCATAAATGTCTATACACACTTATATTTCGGCACAATGAAAGATACATGTGTACACTGTACAAGGTACAAAGGCTGACTGGAACATTAACATGGTGGCTCATCAGAGCAGTTAGAGTTCATGCTTTACGTGGTCAATGTGACCTATCGACACCACACAGCTCCTTTGATGTAGCATACGTCTGTAATAAATTGAGAGACCAGGTCAAAGTGGCGGAAATGCCGAGGGGATGGGTTCTCGGGAGGGTTAAAGAAGTCATCCGCCAATGATTTGTGGTCAGAAAGGATGAAGAAAGAACGACCCTCAATGTCAGAGCGAAAATTTTGACAGCTTCATAGACCTCCAGAAGTTCTCTATCAAAAGTGGAATATTTCTTCTGTGCTGTAGACAGTTTTTTAGAGAAGAAATGAAGGGGTGAAACCATGTCGCCTTTGCATTGCTTTAATACTGCCCCAACTGTGATGTCGGTGGTGTCTGTAGTGATAAACAACTCAGCAGACAGATCAGGGTGGGCAAGCATGATGGCATGAGCTAACGCTGTCTTTAGAGCTCTGAAGGCCTCTAGCATAGGTTCAGTCCAACAAACTGGCTTAAGGCCTGAGGTCTATTTGCGAGACAGCGAGTCCATCAGCAGGGCCTGCACTGTGGCAGCAGAAGGTAGATGTCAGCAGTAGTAATTTATAGTACCCAAGAAACATCAGAGTTCTTTGTATGTAGCTGGGGGAGGCACTGACGTGGTAGCCTGCACGCGGGATTTGAGAGGCTGCATTCCGTCTGTGGAGGCGGTGTAGCCCAAAAATTTCACAGGAGACTGGCACAACTGGAATTTATCTTTGTTGACCTCAACACCATTTGAGTTCAAGGTCTGGAGGACCTAGCATAACTGGTCTTCATGGTCCTCAGTCGACTTGCTGAAAATGAAGATGTCATCCAGGTATGCGAAACAGAACTCGAACTGTCATAAGATTGAGTCAATGAAACGTTGCCACATTTTTACCACATTGTTTAAACCGAATGGCATGAAGTTGTATTGTAACAAACCAAGCAGCATGATGATAGCAGTCTTTGGAATGTCTTCCAGCACTACAGAAATCTGATGATAGGCATGTTTACAGTCAATCACACTGAAGATTGTGGCGCGCGATAACATATGGGTGAAATCGTTTACGTTTGGCACTGGGTAAATGTCCATGACAGTACGAGCATTTAAGCATCTGTAACCACCACACATTCAAAAAGAACCGTTGTGTTTGGTGACGAGGTGAATTGGTGAAGACCAGTTGTTGTCCGATGGCTCTAGAATGCCTGCCTCCATAAATTCGTTAATTTGCTGCCGGGCCGTGCGCAACTTAATGGGGTTGAGGCATCTAACCTTGTGCCTAATAGGAGGGCTGGCAGGGATAATTATCTTGTGTGTCATTCCGTCACTGACGGAAGAGACTGAGAACTGCACAGAAGGCTGAGTAACATCCCGTCATGATGTTTTGGGACGAATGGGGCGCGATGAGCTGTAGCCATTAGTGCAAGTGGGAAAAGGCAGCACGAAAGTCACTTGCCTATTATGTGAGTGTGGCGTGTGCTTATTTGGAGAGTTCAACTGCGCATGCAGCACGGAGCGGATCAGGGCGTGCAGTGACCTTCTGTTGTTAGCTTGGCCTTGAGTAACTGAGGTGGGCGAGAGAAGCATTGGCATCGCGCGGGAAACGGCGATGGCCGACGAATCACGTGGTTGGTGCATGAGAGAGGGGGAATGTTTACCAACACGCGGCATGGCTGCCTGCGCTGTGGGCGCGTTTGCATCACATGTGCGACTGTCATTAGAAGCGCTGTTTGAAATACATGGCACTATACGTAGCGGACATGTGGCGGGTGCAGAGATCACTGAACACAAATCGTCACACACAATGAATGTTTTTGAACTAACCTGATGAGTGTCCATACTGGTATCTGCTGATAAAGGTCAATCAGGTGACGTATTAGCCGCAGTGAGCTCATTGAAAATGTGAGCAATGCATTGTTTCAACTCGTCATTTTTCTGACAGAGTTGTGCCGCAGCGTCCTACTCTGACAGTAGTTAGTGACGCAGGTCACAATTTTGTCCGCAAGGGTGGAGCACTCGCAAACCAAATCACATGTCGCAATGGAACTGGAATGACGAGCATAAGTGCCTGAGCACTTATCTGGATGTCAGAAGGGTGATGTAGCACTGAACCTTGGACTATGTTCTGGGAGAGTTTGTAATGGGGCAAGAAATCCATACCGAGAATTGGTTCATCAATCTCAGCGATGTAAAAAGTCCACGGGAAACGTAGAGTAGGAGATAGATGCACCATAACTTTAGCAGAGGTGACAGTTTGTAATGTTGATTCGTTGACAGGACACAGAAGCGACTTCGTCGGTGGAAAATTGGGAGGAGCCAACGATGTAGGTATGATGGATACGTCAGTGCCTGTGTCGACTGTGAAAACAAGCCATGAGGAAATGTCACGTATAAATGAGTGCTCGGCCAACAGGACGAGTGGACAGAGTGCAATGTTTGAGGATGCCTGTGACGTTCCCCGCAGGACTCGGCGTTTTTTAGATCCTGTGGTTGGCGTTTGGGTGCTGTCAGGGTAACCTGCACTTCTTGGCCTCATCACCGAAAATTTTGCGGTACCAACAGTACGGATGAGCCGGATGTGGCGGTGGCGGTGATTTTGACAGCAGAGGAGGTTTGTCCTCGTTGATCTGTTCCAGAATGTAAACAGGGACATATGGTGCGTGTACGATTGTTGAGTGCTCGGAAAGAGGAGAGAGCGGACAAGTACTGCCTGATGGTGTAGATGGGGTGGAGGCGGAAGAAGCCCTGCCTCTGCTTGCAGACGGCCGGTAAACAGGAGGCATAGTGCCAACCAGCGGTGAGAGGTGTGCTGATTGTTTTTGTCGCAATAGTGCATACAGCTGATCTGCGATGTGAAGGCGAGAGCCAATAGACTCAAAGGAGTGCAGTAGCAGATGTATCTGCAGGTCAGTGTGTAACTTGGCAGACCGTACTGCCCACAGGGTAACGTCCGGCATTGTGTGTTCACTCACAAGTAGCTGAAGGCAGCGCCAGAATTGTGACGGAGTGCGGACCCCCAGATGTTCCTTGTACACTATCTGGATTATTAACTCCTGTGGCTAGCAGGCGAGTCAGTCCAATATTGTCTTCTTTGTGAACTTGTATTTTGGCGGCAGCGGTGGCGAAAGGAGGAGGTCACAATTTAAATCTGAGTGGTCATGGTGGTGTGTGATGAGACATAGAAATTTAGAGTTGTCGTCAGTCACCTGATGTAACTCGAAACGGGGTTGTCCTCGTATAAAGGAGGTAGCTTCAGCAGGCAGCGGAGGGAGGGAGGGAGGGGAGGGGGGAAGGAGGGGGGGAAGGAGGGGGGGTGAAGGGGGGGGGGGTGACAAGTGTGGCTTCGGCGTATCTTGAAAGCCCTGGTGTCCTGTGGTAGGATAGGCTGTCCAGTAACCCGGCACTACTGGCGTGGGTGTATTACTAGCAAACACGTCCCAAACAATGGTCTGTTGCAATGTCCCTGATGAGTCATGGAAGCACAACGCGGCAGACACGGTCAGTACCGTGGGAACAAACAGGTGAGTAGCGCGTGAGGTAGGCCCGTAAACTGGATCGGAGGTTAAAGGCACAGTACTTAAATTGTCCACTTCAGAAATGACGCGGAAGGCTAGCATGGCAGGCGCAGACGGTACTGCAGAAGGAATTGGCTCCTGCCCCGCCCCCCCCCCCCCCCCCGTGAGTAAGGGGGGGGGGGGGGGTAGGGAGGGATGGTTTGGTACTTGGTGTGGCAACAGCGAGAGTTTTCTGTGCACATCGGAGACACAACCCATGTGGAAGGACCATAAATCACAGGTGAAACCTGCTTGCAGTCACATTGTCGTGGTACAACCTTCCTGGATGGCGAAGTGCCATTGGGTGTGCTCAAACCCACGTGGTCGAGAAACTGGGTGACAGATCTGGTGGTTGAGCCTGGCGAACTTGATGTATAAAAATGTCCATTATTAAATTGTGAGGAAGGCAAAACTGGCATAGCTTGATAGCAGCTGACCGCATGTGTGTTTTGCATGAATGTCGGCATTGCACACGGCACTACTGTAACCGACATTGCGGCGGGTAGAGGATCAAAGCACATGTGCGAATTTGGGTCCCTTTGAACACTACACAAGTGATCAATCGTTACACAATTCTGGAAATCGTCCACTTCACCTTTCACATGTTGGCATGCACAGTCCAGTGACACGAAATCTGAATCCATGTTGGAGGTAACAGTGTAACACTCGGCCATTGTAGAGCTGCAGAGTTTGAGGTTAACTCTGTTGGAGATCGCGAATCACTGTCCGTTAGCAGTGAAAGAACCATTGGCAGGGGATTGGAGTAGCCTGGTAGAAGTAGCTGAGCCTCCAAATCCTCATATAAAATGTTGGGTGAGGCAGCCATGGTGCAGAACGTAAAGCCTGTTGATTGACACAGCCAGTGCAGAAGTCGCGGAAGATGTAGAAACTTCGGAGTCACCAATATGAGAAACGGGAATACGTATCATTGTATATGAAATAAACTGTTAACATAAATGTCTATACATACATATATTTCAGCACAAAGAAAGATACACGTGTACACTGTACAAGGTACAAAGGCTGACTGGAACATTAACATGGCAGCTCATCAGAGCAGTTAGAGTTCAAAGATCTTGTTTTACATGGTTGATGTGGCCTATCGACGCCACAAAAACTTAAAAATAATGCATTTTAAACTTGCAAACTGCTTTTGTAGAATGGAATCAAAACATGGGGGAGCTTCTATACATGTGAAGGAAAATGTAGATTGTAAGAGTATAGGCTCTGTTTGCAAACTTGGTTGTGAAAGAGACTTTGAAATCTCAGCTGTTGAGTTAATATCTGAAAAAACTATTATTTGATATGTGTATAGATCTCCTGTTAGCAACATCAGAGTTTTTTTTCTTCCCCCCCCCCCCCAAAAAAAAAAAAAAAAAAAAAAAAAAAAAAAAAAAAAAAAAAAAAAAAAAAACTGGACCTTGCTTCAGGCAAGACGACTGGGAAAACAGTGGTACTATGTGGAGATTTTAATATTGATTTTCTGAGCCATAGTCCTCACAGGGAAAAGTTCTTAAATATTATAAAATCCTACAATCTTTGTCTAACTGATAGCTCTCTAACACATGTAACAAAAACTAGTGTCACTCTCCTTGATCAGGTATGTGTAAACATGGACAAGTGTACATCATAAAACACTGATACTGGCTATAGTGACCATCTTTTGCAATTACTGACCATACCTGTACATCACATTTCGACAAGTGTACAAAATCTTATCCATAAGAGGATTTATAGCAGGAAAAATATTGAATACTTCCAGTATCTAATCAGCGAAAAATCTTGGAGAGAAGTATATGATACCTCTATTACCAATGAAAAGATGGAAATTTTTTTGAAAATTTTCAAGCATAACTTTGACATAGCTTTTCCACAAAGGAAAGTGATTTCCAAAAGCACAGATAGATTCAAAAACTGGATTACATCAGGAATTAGAGTATCCTGTAAAAGGAAGCGGGAACTTTTTCTGCAGTCAAAAACTGACAGCAGTCCAGAATTTCTTAGTTATTTGAAAAAATACGAGACAGTTTTGAAACTTGTCATAAAAGAGGCAAAAATTAAGGAAAATGACCAATATATTGTGAAGTCATCCAATAAAACTAAGTCCATGTGGAAATCTGTGCAGGATCTTATGGGGAAGAAGACAACTCACAAAAATATTGTGATATCACACAATGGCAAGAATGTCACTGACCCTAGGGTAGTTGCAAACAGTTTCAGTTCCTATTATGCATCTGTTGCTGGAAAATTTGTGAAGCAAAAATTTGGTAATCCACCTAATATAACATGGAAAGAACTTTCATCTATTGAAATTAATAATATATCCATGTTCCTCAGTCCAATAGGCCCAACAGAGCTCCTAAATACCATTAATTCACTGAAGAGTAATTATTCAACTGATATTGATGATAGTCCAGATTATACTATAAAAATAACAGCAAGATAAATACTTTTGCCTTTATTGGACATATGCAATTCATCCTTATCATGTGGTGTCTTCCCACAGCAACTGAAAATGGCAAAAGTAATACCCCTATATAAAAAATGGTGATCATCAATGTATGGGTAACTATTGGCCTGTGTCTCTACTGTTCCTTTCAAAACTAACTACATTCTTTGACAATAATAATATTGTTTCTGGATGTCAACATGGCTTCAGACTACAGCGATCAATTGAAACAGCCACTTTCAATCTGATAAACCATGTCTTAAATTCAGTGACAACTACATAATATCTCGCGTTTATTCTTGGACCTAACAAAAGCTTTTCATGAGATTGATCATTCTGTGCTCCTGAGGAAGCTTGAACAGTATCATGTAAGAGGTGTGCCAAATCAATGGATTAAATCATATTTGGAATATCACTCTCAGGTAGCTGAAATTAAGTACATGGAAGGAAATGAACTCCAGGTACACCTTTCAGAACCATGTGGACCAAGTCATGGTGTTCCACAGGGCTCCACTTTAGGCCCCTTTCTTTTTTTGGTGTACATTAATGATTTCCCATCACACTTTAAGGATTCTGAACCAGTACTGTTTGCAGATGACACCAGTCTATTGATAGAAGGGAATAAAGAAGAAAATCGTACTGCATCTGCAAAAGATATTACAAAAGGAGTGTCTGAATGGTTTCCAGAAACAGGCTAATAGTTAATCCCTAAAAAATGGTACTCATGAATTTCCACACCAATCAAAATAAAAATGCGACAAAACCCATAACACATATAAATAATCAAAACATTAGTGCTGTCAATGAAGCTAAATTTCTTGGGATTCATATCCAGGAAAATCTTAAACGGATCAGTCATATCACATCCCTAAATTCAAAACTAGCAAAAATGAGCTATGTAGTAAGAATTCTTTGCAACAGTACTAGTGCAGAAACAGGTGGGGCTGTATACTTTGCTCATGTACATTCAGTACTGAAGTTTGGTATCATTTTCTGGGGAAATGTACACCAGGCAATAACAATTTTCAGGAAACAAAAGGCAATTGTAAGAATAATGAAACAAGTGAGCAGGAGAAAACCATGCAAAAACCTTTCTTTAAAGATCTAAAAATCCTAAACCTTCCCTGCATTTATATACTGGAAGTAGTCATGCATGTCAAAAAAAGTATACTGAGAAAACCTTTTTTCTCAAAACAAAAGTGTCCGTGATTACAGTACCAGGTCAGACAGTGACATACATGTTAATCATTGTAACAACACATTATGCCAGCCAAAAAGGTGTATATCATGCAGGAATAAAACTATACAACAGATTACCAAGACATATAAAATCTCTTCCTGAAGTACAGAGCTTTAAAAGTCCGCGACAGCCTACCTTCTGAAAAAGAGCTACTATTCAATCTCACAGTATCTTAAGCAAGAAAAAATGTAATTTGTATCTTTAATTGTAGAAATAAGTAATAAATATAAAGTATTTTTAAAAAATTGTAATTATTAACTATATAGATCCAATTTGTTATAAAAATTTAAATAATGTATGTTTGACATTTGAAAAACCAATAAATAAAAAGGTTTTCTGTCCAATATCCTGTGTACGATATATGTACTGAAAAAGAGATTTTTATGGACAAATAAACAAATATGCATGCCTGACATCTCACAACATTTTACCACAGGAGAGCATAGATTAGATTAATACTTGTTCCATAGATCATGAATACGACACTTCGTAATGATGTGGAACGTGTCAGGTTAATAAAAGATGTCTGTACAAGATATTACATTACACAAAATATTGCATGACACTAATGTTGAAGTAGTTTTTTTTGTCCCCCCTTAATTTATATCTAAAAATTCAGCCAATGAGTAGAACGAGTTGTCATCTAGAAATTCTTTTAATTTATTTTTAAATGTTAGTTGGCTATCTGTCAGGCTTTTGATGCTGTTTGGTAGGTGACCAAAGACTTTTGTGGCAGCATAATTTACCCCTTTCTGTGCCAAAGTCAGATTTAACCCTGCATAGTGAAGATCATCCTTTCTCCTGGTGTTATAGCTATGCACACTGCTATTACTTTTGAACTGGGCTGGATTATTAACAACAAATTTCATAAGTGAATATATATACTGTGAGGTTACTGTGAGGATCCCTAGATCCTTAAATAGATGTCTGCAGGATGATCGTGGGTGGGCTCCAGCAATTATTCTGATTACATGTTTTTGAGCAATGAATACTTTTCTACTCAACGATGAATTACCCCAGAATATGATGCCATACGAAAGCAATGAATGAAAGTAGGCATAATAAGCTAATTTACTGAGATTCTTATCACCAAAATTTGCAATAACCCTAATAGCATACGTAGCTGAACTCAGACGTTTCAGCAGACCATCAATGTGTTGCTTCCAGTTTAACTTCTCATCAATGGACACACCTAAAAATTTTGAAAATTCTACCTTAGCTACAGACTTCTGTTCAAAGTCTATATTTATTACTGGAGTTGTGCCATTTACTGTACGGAACTGTATATACTGTGTTTTATCAAAATTTAAAGAGAGTTCGTTTGCTCTTCATCAATGTGGAATGGTAAGTCATTAATGTATATCAAGAACAGTAAAGGACCTAAGACCGAACCCTGTCGGACCCCGTACTTGATAGCCCCCCAGTTTGAGGAATCAGCTGATGTTTTAACATTACATGAACCACTTATTTCAACTTTCTGCATTCTTCCAGTTAAGTATGAATTAAACCATTCGTGCACTGCCCCCCTCAAACCATAATGATTTAGCTTATCTACAAGAATTCCATGATTTACACAATCAAAGGCCTTTGAGAGATCACAAAAAATACCAATGGGTGATGTCCAGTTATTCAGAGCATTTAATATTTGATCAGTGAAAGCGTATATAGCATTTTCTGTTGAAAAGCCTTTCTGAAAACCAAACTGACATTTTGTTAGTGCTTTATTTTTACAAATATGGGAGGCTACTCTTGAATACATTAATTTCTCAAAAATTTTTGATAGAGCTGTCAGAAGAGAGATTGGGCGGTAGTTGTTGACATCCGACGTATCCCCCTTTTTATGCAATGGTTTTACAATGGCATATTTCAGTCTATCAGGGAAAACACCCTGCTCCAAAGAGCTATTACATATGTGGCTGAGAATCCTACTTATCTGTGGGGGACTGCCATTAGCGGCCCTCACACGGATGCTCCTAACCGCGTGAATTAGGATGTGCCACGCAGTTCTGCATGCAAGAGCGCCCGTGTGATTGCACGTAAATTCAAGACGCAGGTGCGCGGTCAAGCCGGCGGTTAGATGCACCCCGCTCTTGCCAGCCAGCAAATTCAAACTTACACACCTGGCGTGTGGCGTTCTCACGTGTGCTGCTTGTGCTTCCCTTAGTTGCCTACAGTGACGTGAATTATTGTGCGCTCTCCCACTGGTTGTTGTCAGTAACCAACAGTACTCGACGTGATCATGGCAGAGTCCCGTTGCTGGACGAAGGACTTTTTGACGAAATTTATAAACATCTACAAAGAGCAACAGTGCTTGTGGAAAGTGAGATCAAAAGGCTACATAAATAAGAATTTAAAGAATGAAGCTTATGATAAATTTGTTGTGTTTTGTAAACCAGTTTTTCCTGAAGTGAACGGCGACTTTGTTGCAAGAAAAATACATAGCTTGCGGGGCTCATTTAGAAAGGAGCTGAAGACAGTTTGTGACAGTAAGCGTAGTGGCAGTTCTCTCGATGACATTTATGTACCAACTTTGAGGTACTACGACTTGCTTTTATTTACTGTAGATCAAGAGCTGCCAAGTGCGAGTTGTTCAAACATGGATATTTCTGTGGGTGTGCAGAGCGGTATCTCTGACTGTGAAGATGACAATGGAATTGACAATGAAGGCAGTGATGAGGTCAATGAGGTTATGATTGATGGTGGAAGTCAACACAATGAACGACAACTTGAAAAAGTGAGTTAACGGTTGTGTATTTATATTGTTAAGAGTACAGTTACTTGAGTGTATTTTATAGCAATAGAACTTCCAGAAAAATGCTAGAACAATATTATATCTTTTACTATACAGTTCCCATGTAATGAAACAAATTACGCTCTTCCAGCACGTAACATGTCTTCCTGCCAGGGCACACTTCCTTCTGATACAAAATATTTCTTATATGCTTCTCGATTGTCTTTTGCTCGTATAGATGGATTTCTTGACACTGCAGACTGTAAACCCTTTCGCCAGTCACCCTCGTGTAATGTACAGTCTACCAAATCTTCCATGTCCAATGCTGTAACTGTAATATATCCTTTACTTCGTCTACGTAAAAAATTGTGTAATGCACATATGGCCAAAATAATGTACTTTATCTTTCCGATCTTCATGTTGATTGGTGTGTGGAGGATTCTAAATCGTAATGTTATTATACCAAAAACATTTTCTACAACATTGCGAGCACGTGATAATCTGTAGTTAAAAATTCTTCTGTCGTGATCTAATTCTCTTTGAGAATAAGGTTTTAAGAATTTCTCTTTCAATGAAAAAGCTTCATCACCCAAAAACACAAAATTTAAATTCTTTATAGTTTCATCATTATTTGACAAATTTAAATGTTCGTTCAGCAGTGCGTGAAATAATTCTGTGTATTCAAGAATTCCTCCATCAGACATTCTTCCATTTTTTCCCACATCAACAAATACGAATTCATAATGTGCATTTACCAAAGTGAGTAAAATGACACTGTAGAAGTTCTTGTAGTTGAAGTAATGGGCTCCAGAGTGAGGTGGTGGCACAATGTGTGTATGTTTTCCATCTATTGCTCCTCCGCAGTTTATAAATTGCTACTTTTCTTCAAATCCTTTCGCTATGTCTATCCATTCTTCTTTTTCTGTAGGAAACTGTGCCGTGCGGGATTAGCCGAGCAGTCTCAGGCACTGCAGTCATGGACTGTGCTGCTGGTCCCGGTGGAGGTTCGAGTCCTCCCTCGGGCATGGGTGTGTATTTGTCCTTAGGATAATTTAGGTTAAGTAGTGTGTAAGCTTAGGGACTGATAACCTTAACAGTTAAGTCCCATAAGATTTTACACACATTTTTTTTTAGGAAACTGAAGCAAAACCGAAAACAGTAATTTACTATTTCTCCTCTTACAGGGAGAACAAGAACAAACACAACCTACATGTATGTCTTTGCCAGAAATTAAAAAAAAAAAAAAAAAAAAAAAAAAAAGGAAACAGAAGTGTAATATAGCATTGGCCACATATGAGATGATGCAAACGTGCACCAGTGCTTTGCAGCAGATAAGAAGAGATGATCTGAAGGAACATGAAGCTACAGGTATCAACGTGGCGAATAAATTAGAATGGATGGAGCCTGTAACAACAACAACGCTGTACTATTATACAAATAATATTTTTTTCTGATTTTTCGATAAATTAGTGTAATCGATGTTCTGATTTCATTTCTTTTTTGTTTCATGCCATTATGTTAAAGAAACTGTAAACAATTTTCGATGTGAATATTAATGTTTATGTCAAATTTCAAGCAATATTATTACAGAATTGAAATGTAAGAAACATTGAAACTATTGTAAGATGTTAAAATTGTAATTGTGCATCTGGTCCATACATAGGCAATGTATTAGGATATGTAGAATGCAAAACCTCGGGTGAATACCCTGTCTGTAGGGGAGCGGTAAAAGGTGGATGGCAGGCGAGCGCTGGAAAATGCACACGGGCACTGCACGGCATAACGGGCTCAGCAGTACTAGTCAGAGTTGGGCATCGGTCTGAGCAACACGTTCTGGATCGAGGAGGCTCTCCTGGAAGACGTAGTTTCATTGAGCCTTGGATATGCTGTTCAGACGCCTATACAGCATGGCAAAATTCCATAGGCACTAAATGGGAAAGTATTGCGACGCTATGAAGAAGTGAAGTGCCGATACATCAAGAGCCATTGCTGTGGTTGTATGTGTGCTCTGTGCCTCGCCATCTCGCCGCCCGCCAACCGCCACATCGATACAAACAGGTTGAAACTTTTAGTACTGTATTCGTGTGGACCAGTGTTACTTTTGTTCCATACTGTTCAACAACAACTTAAATTTTACCAGAACTGTCCTATCATTTAATTATCCTCACAACTAACCTAGACAGGGTCCTTTCCAAATGTTGTGCAATCCGAGTGTCCCAAAATGAAGAATTAAAGTTTATGTTAATAATAATTACTGGTAGACCTAGCTATGTTAGAATGATGTTTGAAGAACTTTTTTTGTTAATGAACCAATAGACGAATAACAAGGTCTGACAAAGTTGGAAGATAATTTTGATATTGATTTAGTAATGAAGCTTAATTATTTCGAGACAGATATAATGGTATTTAAATGAGCAGGAAATAAGACAAAAAGAGTATTAAATCATATATTGGAAATCTTGAGGGCATAATGATTTCAGTAATTAATTGTTTTAATACAGTGATCATAACAGTTTCAGGGTCCCCCCCCCCCTTTTTTTCTTCATTTGAATTCTGAAGTGTTCTAAACTGATTTGACCAGCAAAGTCAAAGCCAAAATAGAAACAAAAATTTATCAGTGTTTTACCTTTATCAAAATTGACATTGTGTGTGTGTTTCAAAAGTGCTATTTCTAGGGTAACCTATGCCCAATTTTAATCAGATTAATAGACAGTACGAAGTTTTGTAGTAAATATTATAGTGTAATGTTATGTATTTATGGTTTATCCATATTAGTACAGAAAGTGAAATTATCAGTTCAGTAGATTTTCTGGTTCTAAAATTTACCATATTATGCAGTGTTATTACGTATGGTTTCGCATGAACGTACATTAACTTGTACAGGGAAGAAACTCAGTTAGTGCCTAATTAGGCTGGCGACCATATTATTAACAAATTGGTAGCATCTTCTGTGTTGTTTCTTGTCTGTCCTGACGTGTAGTTGCATTTCGGACTTGCTCGATGTATCATTGTTATTACAGGGTGGGTGTAAGTCTGATTTGCCTCCATTCAGGTACACGCGGTCAATTTCTATACAAAAATCCTTTCTCATAAGGTGAAGCCCGTCAACTTACCATAGTACAGGCTTTAAGGAGTATCATGTGCCCACAAGCGCAGCGTTTACAAGACCATACAAGCAATATATGCTGAATCATTAATTAATGTAGTGTTAATATGAGGTTTGCTGAAAACTTCGACCCAACACACTGATTTGTGTGATAATGACATCTTTAAAGTCAGGCTGTTGTCAGCACCATCCCAAGCTTCTACACCTATTTCTGCTTCATCTCCTTCTACATCAGCAGTGTCTCAAACTTCTGTTATAGATCAAGGCACTGTTTCCATTAACACTTATTATGATCAATATGGTCATTATATGATCAGAGATTAGTAACAGTGGTGATTTTTTTCTAATTTTTTAAGCAATGGTTCCAGTATGTTTTTGTAAGTTTCGTACCATGTAATAATAAGCTACAGGTACTTCTGAAATAATAATTACTAACACATCGTCAATATTTTTAATTGCTTAGCTTCATGACCTCTGGCCGAAGTGTTTCATAAATTGCTTTGCATGTCTCTGGAATTATATTTGACAATGACAGTGCAGAAATTCCTGTGGCAAATTTTAAATCTTCAAGGGAGTGACCCGTTGCTAAAAATCAGAGAGTAGCTGTTCCTCTACAGAAATGCTTTTTCTCATCACAGTGTCCCTCCGGCTGTTTTTCTGCTTGATGTTGTCCAGCAATGCATCAAATTTTTCACTGTCCATTCTTAAATAGTTTCAAAAGTCATCTGGATAATTGTCTCGTAGTTCTTTAATCAAGGAAGTATGGTTGTGACAGTACCTGTATTCCTTAACCCAAGTACCAGTTTTTTAAAAAAATTTTTATTTTTTTAAATTTTTTTTATTTTATTTTATTTTATTTATTTATTTTTTTTTTTAATTTATGGTCATGCTCATAGCTGCAATACCTACTGCTATAGTAGCGAGAGCAATACTTCTTCGTTCCTCTTTCGCACAAAACATGGCTGCAACTAGAGCACTTGCTGCGCACGCGCCACACAAGATTTTAGAACTGACAAAATTCCACGCGCCATGCTTGCACACGGGTTTCACAGTTTACATGCAGACGCCTGCACGGGGCACTCCTGACTGCTGACTTGTGTGTGCGCAAGAGCATGTCCCTAAACTTCCCTCCATGCACCTGAGCGCCACAGTTCAGCACGCGTTCAGGCGCACGCGCAGATCCGCCCCGCTCAGTCGCGCGGTTAGGAGCATCCGTGTGAAGGCCGCTATTGTTATAATGGCTTACAGTAAACTGTCCTTGTTTTTCAAGCAGAATGAGAAATAGTAGGTGTGTAAGATACTTGTCTTGAAGTACAGGCAGATAAGGACATTGTAGTGAAGAACATGGTTGCAGCTCCTGAGAATATGCTACTGAGAGAGAAGTAGCTCATAATCAAGACACTTCTCTAAGGTTTTACGTATGTGGAAAGGAAGTAGTTTAATTTGTGCTAAATATGCAGGGCTCATGGATCTGTCTCTAAAAATACATAACCATATCAGCAAGAACATTATCACCATTCATCCTGCCAGCACCCAATGCTTTAATTGTCACAAATAGACACATGTCATAAAATATTGCCACAATCAGCTGACGTGTTAAATGTACTGTCAAACATGATACCATGTAAAACTGGTCAAATCTAAATAGTAAAGCAACAAATCTCTCTCTCTCTCTCTCTCTCTCTCTCTCTCTCTCTCTCTCTCTCTCTCTCTCTCTCTCACACACACACACACACACACACACACACACACACTATTGTTTCTCCCAGTAGCAAATAAGGGCCACTCTCCTCCAAAAATAAAAGATTTTCATTATAGCTGAAGTAAAATTATAGACATGGAAAGGGTCTTGATCAATTTTCTCCACCTGTCATCCCCACCAATAGCAATATGACACTGTCAGTGGCATTTGAAGGTATGCATTCAATAGAAATTTATGTTAATATTCATAGATTATATGTAAATTAAATGAGTAATGAACTGAAGCTTGATATAAATTCATATTTTTCCACATAAAAATATCAACACTTTTGTTCTTTCAGATCTATTATATACATACCTATACACAAGAGTCTCTCACAGAGTTTAGAGACCACTCCAGTATTATGAAAGACTTGTCTACAAAGATCAACTGGCAGAGTCATAGGTGGGGAAAGCTGGGTGCATCTGGTCTCCTCACAAAATCACATGTACATAATGTCTTGGTGTTAGCTGATGCCTCTGAACCAGTGTGAATTTCAGTTAGGGTAATTGTCATTTTTAAGAGTTAATGGATATCATGACAGAAAAATCATTGATGTCAACATTGTGCATTCTGTCATGGTATGTTAGTACTTTGTATGGGCCAACATATGGTTGCTGGTGCAGTATTCAAATGGTAATGTGTCAGATTAAAACCTCTTCACAGGCATGCAAGTTGTAGGAATGAATAGTCACTGGATAGTATGTTTTTTCGAAACAGCTGGGTGGGACTTGTGGATCTGAAAGTGGAGATGTTTGTGCAAAGTGTGATGCTTCAATTATATTGTTTGGTATGTTGGTGAAGAATTCTCGTGGCAGCCAAAGTGTTTGTCCATATACTAATTCAGAACATCTTTGAAAGCTCCTCAGAGATCTCATAGAATTATAGAGAGGATGACATTTCAAATCTCTGTGACAAGGGGTCTGAGCAAAGCCTTTGTCAGTGGCACCATTTGATGAGACATTTATGAGAAGTAAGGTATGTACAAGCCTGATCCATGTTCGTGGCAAGCAATCTTGAGAGTGCTTTTAAAAGGTTTGATCTGAAGTGTTTGCCCTGATCAGTAGGATGCGAAATGTATGCCAAATCGGACAATCCACTCACAAGAAAATGTCTTGGCGACAGTTGTTGCTGTTACATTTTTTTATCCGATACAATTTAAGCTAATGAGAGAAATGGGCTGTTGCTGTCAGGGAGTGTTGGAATCCTTCTGACAGTGGTAGGTGGGGGGGACAATGATGTCAATATGGACATTCTCAAATCACTGACTCAGTGGAATGAAAGTATCTACCAGAGCTATATTTTGTTGCACTGATAGACAAATGTCTTGCATTCTTTCACAAATTTGCCAAACAAGTGTCCTTTTCACTAGTCACGTAGTACCTCTGATTCATGGATGAGAGATGTTGAGGAGAGATGTAACTGCTTGCTCCCAGAAATTTGCTGTACCAAATGGTCAAGCTCATGACATCGATATGTCACACTGTAGTGCTACGTTCGAGCGTGGTATTTGACTACATCAGAGCGTGATGGTGCTTTGAGGGACATCAGTTTGCTGTCTCCTTCTTGAGTGTTGGTAAGTGCTATGAATTCTAGTTCCTTCACAATACGCCAATGTGAGACACTGTGTCTACTGGCTCATTTTGCACTCAACATGTTGAATACCTGTAGTGAAATGTGCACTTCATTCACGCCTCATCTGTCTTCTGACAGAAGGTGAAAATGATTGGCTTATGATCTGTGACACGGGTGAAACATCTACTTTCAAACATGTGTGTGAACTTTTTGACTGAGGACATAGGCCACATACAGCCCATGGTCATACATGGATGAAATTGCTTGCAATGGTGATATATTTTTTAGAAAACCAAATGTTGTACTCGCTGTTGTAATATAAGACCTATGGCAGTTGATGGTGTGTCTACAATAACTGTTAAGAGGCACATCAGGAAGAGGGTGAATTAATAATGCAGGAGGCTTTCTTTTCCTCGGTTCACAACAACATGGTTCCTGGTTTAGGCAAATGTTTTAGAAATTTATTGAAAGGCACTGCCAACAATACATGACTGTGGACAAAATCATCAACAAAAAAAACTGTCAAGCACAAGAAACAGCATAGTTTGCAGAGTGCAGGGAGCTCCTGAAATTGAGAAATAGTTTCCACTCTTGTGTTGAGGTGGCAGGATTTCTTGTGCATTGGTAAAGCCACTTAGGAATCATTCCAAAGACATATATTCATCCGTCAGTCACTAAAGGGGCCCTCACATGCTCAATATTAATTGCACAACAATACTGACAACAAATTACTTCCTTCACATATGTCTTGGAAATGACCATGAGAAAATCGGAAAAATTACAGCTCATACAAATGTTTAACAACACTAGTTTTTCCCACACAAGAAAGAGGGGGATGCATGAATGATAGAGGTATGAGAAGTATCTTTGGCCACAGACCATAAGATGGCTTGCGTGGTATAGATGGAGATGTAACAATAAACTGCAAATACCATCTATGTATAATTCATTTGTTCAAAGTTCAGAGACAATATGCTTAATCAAAGAATATAAGCATCACATAGAATATAACTAACAATTTACTATCCACAGGTTCATTTGGGCTACTCATCCTGGGTAATGCAGTTTTTACAGATATCTGTGTAACCATTACACAGTAATGAAAAATCAAGGACAAATTCCTAAATAGCAGCGGCCTTTCCAACCATGTGAACAGTTATTACAATACCTTCATTCATGATATTGTAGTGAAGACATCTGTTAACAACACCAAAGCAGAGTATGAATGTAATTTACAAATTAGGTGTGGGAATGGGTTGGAAGCTGCGGAATGGAATCATCGTAGGGTTGTTGAAGGAACAAGTAGGCATCATATGGCCATAAGACTTGGAACAATGGCCACAATGCTGGTTTGAACAACATATAACTACTTGACCAAATACCCAAAAACGTTTAACTGCAGTTGATTGGATTAAGTCCTGAAAGAGAAAGGGGACTAAGAAATTTCATCAAATGCCTGAAAAATTTCAAGTAATATCCATTCAAGAGAAAACAAGGAGTGTCAATGGAAGAGTTCTGCACTAAGCTATCAGTCTTCATCTGATTCCGAACAAATTACATTTGGCATCTCACAAGGCCTTGCCTT
Organism: Schistocerca serialis cubense; assembly: GCF_023864345.2. NCBI lineage: Eukaryota > Metazoa > Arthropoda > Insecta > Orthoptera > Acrididae > Schistocerca > Schistocerca serialis. The sequence goes on from NC_064646.1 coordinate 30,430,495, forward strand.
AGGCCCATTGTCTTCTGTTATTTACATTAATGACATTTCATGAACAATTGGTTCACAGTCAGTTCATTATCATGAGACGGGGGGGGGGGGGGGGGGGGGGGGGGGGGGGGGGGAAATCTGGGCGTGGTTTCAAGCCAGTATATGCATAAAGTTTAACAACACACAGGTAGTAACTGGTTGACAATCTTAAATTCTTGGTATTAAGATTATACTCAGTTGCAAAAGCTTATCATATAACTCTACGAAATGCCAATATGAATGTTGTCAATCATAAGTGACATAAAGCAGTAGAAAGTTCAGGGTGGGATAACAACAATATGGAAAGGACCACATAAAGGAGGTGCTAAGGTGCAGATGGCACAATGAAAAAGACTGCTGAAATGATTAACATTTTGGACACAGTCCTACTTCTAAAATAGAAAAAACATACATTACACAAGAAAAACCCACACGAACAGCGCTGCTAGGTGCAGGGACAGGCAACTATACTGAGGATGGAAGGTGGAGGTAGGAAAGGAGGAGGGGAGAGGAGAGAAGCAATGACGGGGAAAAGACTCGTAGGCGCGTTAGTGAGGTAGAAGGTATGTGTAGCGTTTGAGTAAGAGCTGGGAAGGGGATGGGTAGGTGGAGTAGAGAGACTAGTGAAAGGTGACGCTCGGTGGGGTTAAGAGACTGAAGGATATGTTGTAGGAAGAGTTCACACCTACTAAGTTCAGAAAATCTGGTGTTGACAGGAAGAAACCAGACGGCGCAGGCTGTGATGCAGTCATTAAAGTGAAGCACATTGCGATGGGTAGCATGTTCAGTAACCGGGTGTTCCAACTGTCTCTTGATCACATTTTGGTGGTGGCCTTTCATGCGGACAGACAGCTTGTTAGTAGTTACACCTGTGTAAAAAAGTGGCACAGTGGTTGCAGTAGATCACATTGCTGCTTTCACATGTAGCCCTGCCTTTTGTGGGGTGGGAGATGCCTGTGACAGAACTGAAGTTGTTGGGGGAGCAATCGGTCTTGCATCTAGGTCTGTTGCAGGATATAAGCCATGAGGCACAGTATTTATAGCAGGGTTGGAGTAGGGATGGCCAACGATATTGCTTGGATTTTTTTTTTTTTTTGGGGGGGGGGGGGTGAACTACCACTATGGGATAGATGGGAAGGATAGTGGGGAGGATGGAGGATATTTATGATTTCAGGGCACAATGTGGTATAGCCGAAAGACTGACAGAGAATGTGATTCAGTTGGTCCAGTCCTGGGCAGTATTGCATCACAAGAACGATGCTCCTTTGTGACCAGACAGTGGTTTGGGGAGGAGGTAGGTGACTAGAGAGACAAGGTTTGGGAGATCTGTTTCTGGACAAGGTTGGTAGGGTAATTTCAGTCCATGATTGCCTCTGTGAGACACTTAACATATTTGGAGAGGGATTGCCTTTCACTACAGAAGCAACAGCCACAAGTAGCTGGATTTTATGGAAGGGTCTTCTTGATGTGGATTGAGTGGCAGCTGTCAAACTGGAGGTATTGTTGGTGGTTGATAGGTTTGATGCGGATGGAGGTCCTGATGAAGCCATCCTTGAAGTGGAGATCAACATTGAGAAAGGTGGCCTGTTTGGTTGAGGAGGACACGGTGAAATGGATGGGGGAGGTGCTGAGGTTTTAGAGGAATGTGGGTAGGTCCACATAAAAAAGATTTCATCAATTAATTTGAACCAAGTATGAGGTTTGGGATTCAGGGTGGTTAGGAAGGATTCCTCTAAATGGCCTATGAATAGGTTGGCATAGGACGGTACCATGCAGGTATCTATTGCTGTATCACAGATGTAGTGTCCTGCAGTCAGCAGGAAAGAACTAATGATAAAGTTTGAACACACTTTATTTTAACTAAAATGCCTTCTTGGTGTGCACTAATTTCCAAATGCAAGAACAACAAGAAGCACAACAATTCTTGTGGTGGCAAAAGACAGGTAGGAGTACAAGACAATGAAAACAAAATAATAACAAAAATATTACTCTACACAATTACAAAGACATGACTTTCTACTGAAGGTTACGACGAGTGTCTACCGGGCTAGAGCTGGCATAGGTACTGGCCAGAGATCCTAGCTGTAGGTACACACTGCCGGTCTGACTCTGCTGACATGCTTATAATGCTGACTGCTACATGCAGTCACATTAGTTCCAATAGGAGGATCTCTGTCACATGGCTTTTCATGAAGTAGTGCCATGTTTATGCAGAAAGTCTGTTGATGTTTACATCCACTGGCAATGTTTTGAGCCGAGCTCTTGAAGGGAGGTCAGCAGCCCATCTTAGTTGTCCATTGTGTGGGCCCTCCACAAATGTCCATAGGAGGAGGAGGGTCCTGGTTGACGTCCATAGGTTTGTGGCCGGCAGGGGCTGGAGACAGTGATGCAGTAGGGACAGCTGGTGGTGACGGCAGGCGCCCAGCGTGCCCTTGGATGAGAGAAGATCCGCACCTAGACCTCCTGCCCGACGTGGAAGGAATGTACCGGAGTGCAGGCAGGAGGGTGAGAAGTCTCGGGAAATAGGACAGACAAGGGAGAGCGGAATGGTCAACTGTGAAATACCTCTGCTGGAATTTTACCGGCATGGGGGATGGCATGGTATGTAGCCAGCAGGTTATGGCTCAGCAGCTTATTGAGCTGGATCTTGAATGTCTGCACAAAATGTTCTGCCCGGCCGTTTGACGCAGGGTGAAACAGGGTGGTGTGGATGAGGAAAATCCCATTGGCTGCGCAGAATTGCTTAAACTCGGTTGAAGTCAGTTGTGGACCATTATCTGTAACGATCATTTTAGGGAGTCCCTCAACAGCAAAGAGGTGTCAGAGAATTTTGACAGTCTCAGCAGAAGTGGTGTTCACAATGCGTGATATGTAAGGGTATCCTGATCCAGAGTCGATCAGTATGAGTGACTGCGAACCATGAAATGGCCCTATGAAATCCAAGTGGAGGCGTTCCCACAGAGCAGCTGCATCTGGCCACGAAAAATACTGGCACAGGGGTGCTGCCTGACGTGTTTGGCACATGGTGTAGGCCGACACGAGGGAGGCAGTGTCTTTATCCAAACTGCACCAATAAATGTGTCGGCGGGACAGCTGTTTGGTGAGGACGATTTCCCAATGGCTCGCATGGAGGTGGTCAAGGGCATGGCGGCTCAGTGCATGCAGTACGACCACCTTGGGGAACGTCTGAAGCACTGCAGAAAACAGACTGTGCCGATGATCCTAAAAATGCTGGACCCCTGCATCGCGGATGCTGCAATGGCTGGTTGGCCAACCCACAGAAATTTGGCAGCAGAATGCTTGCAGTGTCTGATCCAGAGCAGTGGCCTGCCGGAACCCATCGTCATCCAACAGAAGCGCGTCCAGAGCTGCGACGATGTCCGGTTCCATGTGGAAACATACCAAGGGGAGGTGTCAAACTAATGATCCAATCTGGCACACAACCGGGAAAGAAAATCAGCGTTTGCATGCTCTTCAGAGGTGCAATAGACAATATCAAAGTCAAATGTTGCCAGGAAGAGCGCCCAACGCTAGAGGCAGCATGCTCTCCAGGTGGGCACTGCGGCACCCAAGTGAAACAAAGAGACCAAAGGTTTGTGGTTGGGCTGCAGAGTGAAATGATGATCATACACAAAATCGTAGAATTTCGTCAGGGTGAAAACCAGTGCCAAGCTTCCTTTTCAATTTGACTATATTTGGTTTGAGCGTTTGGTCAATTTTTTGATATGACAGCCACTGGCCTCTCAACGCCATTGACCACTTGCGAGAGGACCACACCCAGGCCAGAGTCCAATACATTGGCGGGGATGATGAGGGGCAGGGAAAGGTCACAAGTGGCCAGACAAAGAGGGCGGGAGAGAGCCGACTTGAGTCTCGTGAAAGCCTGCTCACATGCCACGTCCCAAACCCAATGCACACCCTTGTGCGACAACCCGGTCAGGGCGACGAAATCTCTGTGGCATGGGATATAAAACGCCAATAATAGTTGATTTTACTGAGGATTGATTGCAGTTGCTTCACGTTGGTGGGAGGAAGCAGGTTATGAATCACCTTGACGTACTCCTTAGAGGCGTGGAGGCCGCGGGCATCAATCTTGAACCCGAGATAACTGATCTCGCGCTCAAAAAAGACATACTTTTCTTTCCAGCATACAGGTTAGTCTCAGGAAGACCCTGAAACAGCCTATCCAGCTTGTCCACGAGGTCCACCATGGATGACCCACCAATGATGACATCAACCAGATAATTTGCTGCACCAGGCCCCTGCCTTTTGAGGTGTTCAAAATAACTTTGTGAAATGGCTGGGGCGCTTGCAATGCCAAACAGGTGGTGGTTTTACTGGAAAAGGCCTCACGGGGTATTGATGACTAGGATCTGCTGAGATTCCTCGTCCAACAGCAGCTACAAATACGCATCGCACAAATCAATTGTGGCGGAGACAGTGGAGCCCGTAAGACTTGTCAGTATGACATCCACAGACGGGACAGGATGTTCATCGATGATGGACTGAGAATTTACCGTGACCTTAAAATTGTCCCAGATGCGTAAAGCACCATGCAGCTTCTTGATTAACACAATAGGTGCCTTTGTCTTGTAAGTGGCGAAGTTCCACCTGGAGCCTGTCTCAGAGAGCAGAGGGGACCGGATTGGCCTTAAAAACACGAGGGACAGCGGAGGGAAGAAGCTGAACATGCACGGTGAAACCCTTCACTCCTGGTGTGGAGGATGAGAACAACGTTTCCTGCTGAGCAACGGGGCAAGGAGGGTATCAAAGGAGGGGATCAAAACCCCCTGTACTTCGTCCTGCACTGATAAACCCAGATGACCAAAAATGTCCACACCCACAAGGTTAGTAGCACCGGGATAGCTCACCACCAAAAACTGAGTGTTGAAGGAACGACCACTGTAGGAGCTTTGTGTTGAAAATATGCCGTAGACTGATATGTGGCGATTACTGGAACTACGCAAGGCGCGAATGTATGGAGACAAAGCTGGCGAGCCCAAGCGTTGGTCTGTGGCACCATCCACAATAGAAATGGAAGATGCCGTGTCAATTTGGAAGAGCACAGGAATATGCGCAACCTCCAATGTAAGGAAGAAACAGGCTACCAACTGGGGAATGATGGAGATAGTCGTTCATGAATGGAATGCAAGGCGTCCAGGTCATGCGGTGATGATTTGTGATGAGCCGCTGCATCCGCAGGAAGCCTGACACACAATGGCGATATGGCCTGTTTGGCTGCAAGCCGTGCACCTTGCTCGCCGGTGGGGGCACTCCAACCATTGGTGAGTCCGGAAACAGTCTGGATGTGATGGAGAACAGGCAAAAGACTTTCTGTCATGGGATGTACCAACGGACCAACATGACTCCCACTCAGTGCTAGGCAACTGGCGAGCCACAAAAACAGCCAGATCAAGATGCGGCAGTTGTAGCTGGTGGGACTGTTCAAACACACAAATGACTGGCAGACAGGTGTCGAGGGATGGGACCTGTAAATTCAAAATATCAGCCCAAAGACTCTCGTCTGGTGCGTGAAACACCATCATACCATGAATCAATGAAGAGGCATAAGACTGCTTGCAGGCAACGTTGGCACACTGGAATTTGCAATCACGGGAGAGACCCTAGAATGTTGTTATCCATTCCTGATATGTCTGACCTGGGGACTTTCAACAAAAAAAGAAAGTCTGACGGGTGGAGGTGATGTTTATTTGTGTGTCAAAGTACTCAAAAGGACAGACCTTAATATGGGCAAATAAGAGATCTCAAGGTCACTGCTCAGGGTTCAATTGTCAAATTAAATGATACACCTGTGGATCGACTGTTGCTTAAAAAATAAAAAAATAAATAAAAATAAAGCACGACTTCGATTTTCATCGTGGATCCCCTGTGCCAGTAAATGTTGTTCCAACTGTTCGACATAATTTGACCATGGTTTGACAGACCTATCGAAAGCTGGAAATGTCAGTGGAGCCATGTGCAAAGTGTTCAGTTTTCATGCAATGGAATCAACTCTACGAGCTACAGCGTGTGTTCCATAAGTAATGCGACCAAATTCATAAAAACCATTTATTGAATATATTCGTACAAATAATCAAAAAAATTCAAAATAGCACCCTCTTGCATCGATATGCTTGTGGAGGCAGTGTTTTCATGCCTGGAAGGCATCCTGGAATGCCTTTTCTGGAATGTCCTTTAGAGCTGATGTAACATGCGCCTGGATGCTTTCAATCGTGTCCCGATGTTTACCTTTCATGACTCCTTTTAACCCAGGAAACAAAAAGAAGTCAGTGGGAGCCAGGTCAGGACTGTAGGGAGACTGGGAAACCAATGTGGTCTTGGTCCTAGCCAGGAAGTCGTTGACAATGAAGGCACTCTGTGACTCGGCGCATTGTCGTGGTGAACTTTCCACGTGTCCTTGATGTCGTTTCGGCAGCGCGAGACTCTCCTTTTCAGTCTTTTGAGCACGTCCAAGTAGAAAGCTGAGTTCGCTGTAGTCCCGGTAGGTATGAATATGTGATGGACAATGCCTCTGATGTCAAAGAAGAAAATGAGAATGGTTTTGATCCTGGATTTGCTCATGCGTGCCTTCTTGGGACGGGGCGACAATGGGGTGTGCCACTCTGAACTCCGCCTTTTTGTCTCAGGGCCGTACTCAAAAATCCACGACTCATCACCAGTGATAACTGAGTTTAAAAAATGATGATCATTTACACACATTTCCAACATTTATTGGCACCGAAGCACTTGCATGTGCTTGTGTTCGTCAGTCAACATTTTTGGGACGAGTTTGGCACACACCTTTCTCATGTTCAAATCTTCGGTCACAATGTGGAAAATGGCGGTTTTTGACTTGTTCAGAGTTTGTGCTATAAATTGAAGGCTCAGCCATCTGTCAGAGTTCAAACAATTGTGCACACGTGTCACATTTTCGTCGACTTGTGCGGTTGATGGCCATCCACTGTGAGGTTCGTCAGTGATCTCCTCTCGGCCCTCCATGAACAACTTGTGCCATCGGAAAACTTGTGATTTGGGTAAGCAATCATTCCCAAAGGCATGCTGAAGTAATGGAAACGTTTTGGTGGTGGACTTGCCAAGTTTAATGCAAAATTTGATAGTGCACCGTTGCTCTACAGAATGATCCATTGTATTACATAAACTCAAAATGGGGTTGACGGAAATGCACGTCCTGACTCTCTGGCAGCTTGCAACCGAATGAGACAAAGAGCGTTCTGAAGCTAACACCCCCCTCCAATTAGCCCAGCTGGTTACAACATGCTGTGGTGTACCGTTGCATCAGAAGAAAAACTGGTCGCATAACTTATGGAACACACTGTACGTCTTGCAATGCTGGGAAGTGAGGGCGAAGTTCTGACTGTGTGAGCACTGCTTGAATCTGCTGTGATGTTTCCATCAAGGACTGATGAAATTCCTCTAATGAATCCATTTCGTCCAAAAATGAAAGTTTTATTCTCGTTGCCAGTAACTGTAATGTCCAGCGGTCGGCACGAAAGAACTTACGATCAAGTTTGAATACAGTTTATTTTAACTAAAACACCTTCTTGGCATGCACTAATATCCAAATGCAAGAACACTAATAAGCACAACAATTCTTGTGGTGGCAAAAGCCAGATAAGAGTACAAGACAATGAAAAGAAAATAACAACAAAAATACTACACTGCACAATCACAGACACAACTTTCTGCTGAATGTTACGGCGAGTGTCTACAAGGCATAGGTTTTGGCTGGAGCTGTCCTAGCTGTGGGTACACACTGCTCACATGGCTTTTCACGAAGTAGTGTCATGTTTATGCAGAAAATCTGTTGATGTTTACATCCACTGGCGATGTTTTGATCTGAGCTCTTGAAGGGAAGTCGGCAGTCCACCTTGCTTGTCTGTTGTGCAGGCCCTCTAACTGATAAGGGCCACTACAACAGATTTGTTTGTAGGTGATGCCTGCAATGGAGTAGTAGTTTTGGGTGAGGATACAGTTTGTCATGGTGAGCAGGAATGAGGTTGCAGGTTTGGAGTCTGCCAGACTTTAGGAGAGGTAGTGTTCAATAGCAGGTAGACCATGGGGGCTTTGGGGATGTAAGTGTAGATTACTCTTACTCCCTCACCTTTATCTGTTTTTCTGTACCATTCAGTGAAACTTTGTTGAACCTTGCACCTTACCCCCAACCCCGCCCGCGCCCCCTTTTCCCTCTTTCTCTCACTTCGTGTCCCAGCACACAATTGCCGAGCTCACTTAACCCAGTCACAGCTGATGCTCTCCTCTCTTCGGGCGCATCCACCCAGTGACCTGAGTCAACGATTAACGTCTTTTATTTATTCTTCTCTTTGATCTCATTGTGTTTTCACGTTAATTTTAGTTCATTTTCATCTTTCACTGTATGCTCTAATCCCTCCAGCTTCATCTTCTTTCCCTATCTTCATATGTTTTGTCCTTTTTCTGATTTTTCCACATATATTTTTATACCTTTGTACCCTCCACTGTGGATCCTTGCTCCTTCCAGCTGCGCCAATACAGTAAACTTTCCTTGTTGTTGTTGTTGTGGTCTTCAGTCCCGAGACTGGTTTTATGCAGCTCTCCATGCTACTCTATCCTGTGCAAGCTTTTTCATCTCCCAGTACCTACTGCGACCTACATCCTTCTGAATCTGCTTAGTGTATTCATCTCTTGGTCTCCCTCTACGATTTTTACCCTCCACGCTGCCCTCCAATACTAAATTGGTGATCCCTTGATGCCTCAGAACATGTCCTACCAACCGATCCCTTCTTCTGGTCAAGTTGTGCCACAAACTTCTCTTCTCCCCAATCCTATTCAATACTTCCTCATTAGTTATGTGATCTACCCATCTAATCTTTAGCATTCTTCTGTAGCACCACATTTCGAAAGCTTCTATTCTCTTCTTGTCCAAACTATTTATCGTCCATGTTTCACTTCCATACATGGCTACACTCCATACGAATACTTTCAGAAATGACTTCCTGACACTTAAATCAATACTGGATGTTAACAAATTTCTCTTCTTCAGAAACGATTTCCTTGCCATTGCCAGCCTACATTTTATATCCTCTCTACTTCGACCATCATCAGTTATTTTGCTCCCCAAATAGCAAAACTCCTTTACTACTTTAAGTGCCTCATTTCCTAATCTAATTCCCTCAGCATCACCCGACTTAATTAGACTACATTCCATTATCCTTGTTTTGCTTTTGTTGATGTTCATCTTATATCCTCCTTTCAAGACACTGTCCATTCCATTCAACTGCTCTTCCAAGTCCTTTGCTGTCTCTGACAGAATTACAATGTCATCAGCGAACCTCAAAGTTTTTATTTCTTCTCCATGAATTTTAATACCTACTCCGAATTTTTCTTTTGTTTCCTTTACTGCTTGCTCAATATACAGATTGAACAACATCGGGGAGAGGCTACAACCCTGTCTTACTCCCTTCCCAACCACTGCTTCCCTTTCATGCCCCTCGACTCTTATAACTGCCATCTGGTTTCTGTACAAATTGTAAATAGCCTTTCGCTCCCTGTATTTTACCCCTGCCACCTTTAGAATTTGAAAGAGAGTATTCCAGTCAACATTGTCAAAAGCTTTCTCTAAGTCTACAAATGCTAGAAACGTAGGTTTGCCTTTCCTTAATCTTTCTTCTAAGATAAGTCGTAAGGTCAGTATTGCCTCACGTGTTCCAGTGTTTCTACGGAATCCAAACTGATCTTCCCTGAGGTTGGCTTCTACTAGTTTTTCCATTCGTCTGTAAAGAATTCGTGTTAGTATTTTGCAGCTGTGACTTATTAAGCTGATAGTTCGGTAATTTTCACATCTGTCAACACCCGCTTTCTTTGGGATTGGAATTATTATACTCTTCTTGAAGTCTGAGGGTATTTTGCCTGTTTCATACATCTTGCTTCCTTATCCCTAGCCAAACCAGGCACAACTGTTGCTCCTGTGTTGTCATCTAGCTCATGGAATCCCCCCCCCCCCTCCCCCCCCAAATGCTCCAACCATCAAATTACCTATGTCTGGCTGCAACCCAACCTTCCAGAATGATCTGTATCTGTTCAAATTTCCCTCAGTCCATAGCCCTCACCAACATGGTATTGCAATACCGTGTAAGTCAGTCCCAAACATCCTTGTAATACTCGAAAAACTCTACAGTCCGTTCATGTCCTACTCCTGCCTTGGACTACCACTATCCACCATCTCTACAAGAACTGAACAAAACTCCTCTGCATCAATTTACAGCTGATAAATCCTGCCTCACATGCCTAACACATTTACCACACCCTCAGAAACTCCCTCCCACTGCCATACAGAATTCACTACTTAAATAAACCCAAAACGCAGTCATGAATGTGTCTTCCAAAAGACACAGTTTCACAGAAGTGTCAGCCATTTCCACATGCCTTACCTTTTGCTCCACTCACAGATTCAATAATGCTGGGCCTGTTAAAGAGCTTATCTCCTTCTCCAGGTCCATACAGTGGAAGCAGTTTTTTACCACCAATCCTACCACTCAGACTCAATCCAAAGCCACTACTAAACCCTGCCAGACTCAGTGCACTCCTCCATCCAACCATGATCAACTCCCATACTTCCAACTCACACCCTGTTAAATTTCAAGAATTTCCTAAACTTGAAACTTGCCTCATCAACATTCCCTAGAGTCTTCAACGTGGTTTCCATCTGCAGAAAGAACCACTAACCGCCATCTGAAAACTGATTCCAAAGTTACAGTACTACCTGGCGACAAAGGCTCCAACACTGTGGTTATTGATAGTGACTGGGCCAGATATCTCACGAAATAAGCATCAAACAAAATAACTACAAAGAACGAAACTCGTCTAGCTTGAAGGGGAAACCAGATGGCGCTATGGTTGGCCTGCTAGATGGCGCTGCCTCAGGTCAAATGGATATCAACTGCATTATTTAAATAGTAACCACCATTTTTTATTACTTATTCGTGTATTATGTAAAGAAATATGAATGTTTTAGTTGGACCACTTTTTTCGCTTTGTGATAGATGGTGCTATAATAGTCACAAAAGTATAAGTACGTGGTATCACATAACATTCCGCCAGTGCGGACGGTACTTGCTTCGCGATACATTACCCAGTTTAAAATGGACCATTTAACAATTGCGGAAAAGGTCGATATTGTGTTGATGTATGGCTATTGTGATCAAAATGCCCAATGGGCGTGTGCTATGTATGCTGCTCAGTATCCTGGATGGCATCATCCAAGTGTCTGGGCCATTCGCCGGATAGTTACATTATTTAAGGAAACAGGAAGTGTTCAGCCACATCTGAAATGTTAACCATGACCTGCAACAAATGATGATGCTCAAGTAGGTGTTTTAGCTGCTGTCGCAGCTAATGCGCACATCAGTAGCAGACAAATTGCGCGAGAATCGGGAATCTCCAAAATGTCGGTGTCGAGAATGCTACATCAACATTGATTGCACTCACACCATATTTCTATGCACCAGGAATTGCATGGTGACGACTTTGAAAGTTGTGTAAAGTTCTGTCACTCGGCACAAGAGAAATTATGGGATGATGACAGATTTTTGGTATGAGTTCTATTTAGCGACGAAGCGTTATTCACCAACAGCAGTAGTGTAAACCGGCATAATATGCACTATTTGGCAACGGAAAATCCACAATGGCTGCGACAAGTGGAACATCAGCAACCTTGGTGGGTTAATGTATGGTGCGGCATTATGGGAGGAAGGATAATTGGCCCCCATTTTATCGATGGCAATCTAAATGGTGCAATGTATGCTGATTTCTTACGAAATGTTCTACCGATGTCACTACAAGATGTTTCACTGCATGACAGAATGGTGATGTACTTCCAACATGATGGATGTCTGGCACATAGCTCATGTGCAGTTGAAGCGGTTTTGAATGGCATATTTCATGACAGGTGGATTGGTCATCGAAGCACCATACGATGGCCCGCACGTTCACCGGATCCGACATCCCCGGATTTCTTTCTGTGGGGAAAGTTAATGGATATTTGCTATCGTGATCCACTGACGACTGACAACATGCATCAGTGCATTGTCAATGCATGTGCGAACATTACGGAAGGCGAAATACTCGCTGTTGAGAGGAATGTCGTTACACTTGTTGCCAAATGCATTGAGGTTGACGGACATCATTTTGAGCATTTATTGCATTAATGTGGTATTTACAGGTAATCACGCTATAACAGCATGCGTTCTCAGAAATGATAACTTCACAAAGGTACATGTATCGCATTGGAACAACCGAAATAAAATGTTCAAACGTAGCTACATTCTGTATTTTAATTTAAAAAAAACCTACCTGTTACCAACTGTTCGTCTAAAATTGTGAGCCTTATGTTTGTGACTATTACAGCGCCATCTATCACAAAGCGAAAAAATTGGTCCAACTAAAACATTCATATTTCTTTAAGTACTACACCAAATATGTAAGAAAAAATGGGGGTTCCTATTTTGAAAAATGCAGTTGATATCCGTTTGACCTATGGCAGCGCCATCTAGCGTACCAACCATAGCGCCATCTGGTTTCCCCCTTCAAGCTGGACAAGTTTTATTCTTTGTAGTTTTTTCGTTTGACGCTCACGTGAGATATTTGGCCCGGTCACGATCAATGGACCACCCTGTATACCACACTGATTACCTAGCTGTGGGACTCTGCTGGCTGTCAAACATTTCCACTTACAAATTGTGTCACAGTGACACCATTCCAGAAATCCAGCGGTATTTTCAGTCCCTCCCCAAACCCCCAAGTCTATCATATAATCTCTCTGTCAAGTCTATCCTTTACCACCTGGCACAGTGCTCATCATCGTTGATGCCACCTCCATCCACACTAACATCCCCAGTGTCCATGACCTTACCTTTATTGAAAAACTACCTTTTCCAATGCGTGACTGATTCCTCCCCATTCCTGCACACCATGACCAACTATAACATCACTCACACTTACTTCTCCTTTGCAGGCATCACCTACAAACAAATGTGTGGTACAGCAGTGGGCTTCTGTATGGCACCATCCTATGCCACCCTACCCACTAGAGGAATCCTTCCTAACCACCCAGAACCACAAACTCCACACTTGCTTCAAATTCATTGATGATATCTGTATGATCTGGAATTTCTCCTCAAATTGCTTTACCTGATCCTTGTCAACTCAACAAGTCCCCTTCCACAATGTTGACCTCAACCTCAAGGATGGAAACATCAGAACCTCTATCCACACCAAACCTACTAACCACCAACAACACCTCCACTTCAACAGCTGCCACTCAATTCATATCAAGAAGTCATTTCCATACAGCCCAGCCACTTGAAGTCATTGCTTCTAAGTTGATGGGCAACCCCTCTCCAAATGTGCTATGGGTGTCATGGAGGCCTTCACAGACCCCTCCAACCCTTTCCAGAAACAGCTCACCCAAGCCTTCTCTTTCCAGTTACCTTCACCTACCACCTCCCCATACCGACTATCTGATCAAAAAGGAGTGCTGTTCTTGTGGCTCAGTACCATCCAGGACTGAAGCAACTGAAACACATTCTCCATCAGTGTTTCAACTACCTCTTGCTGTTTTCTGAAATGAGAAATATCCTCCCCACTGTCCTTCCCCACAGTGGTATTCTGTCACCTACCAAATCCATGTAATATCCTTGTCTATCCCTACTCCACCCCTGCTGCAATTCCCTTTCCTCATGGCTCATATCCCTGTAATAGACCAGATGCAAGACCTGCCCCATACATCCTCCCTCAACCACCTACCCCAATCCTGTCACAGGCATCTCCACCCCATCAAAGGCAGGGCTATATGTGGAAGCAGACACGAGATCTGAAAATTAAGCTGCAAACACTGTGCCACTTTCTACATGGGTGTGACAGCTAACAAGCTGTATATCCGCATGAATGGCCACTGCCAAACGGTGACCAAGAGACAGCTGGACCACCCAGCTGCTGAAAATTCTGTCCTACACAATGTACTTCACTTCAATGAGTGCTTTACAGCCTACATCACCTGGTTTCTTCATCCCAACACCAGCTTTTCTTAAATGCACAGGTAGACATTCTGCCTCTTTTGATCTTGTAATCCTCTGGGAACTCAACCTTTGCTAGTCCCTATCTTCCACCTACTGATCTCAATATAGTCCACACAGGAAACGGAGGCTGATGCACAGTGACCAGTTTTCCTCTAAAACGCTGGGCAAGTTTATTTGTTTGTTCAGAAGGGGAGGCTTACAAGTGTTTTCCACCTCTTGGTCAGTCAGCAGTGACAGAATCGAGGCGCACTCCCTACAATCTTTCTCAAATGATTTTACAGAACCTATTTTCTTTTGCTTTACTTATTGCTTTAGATGTTAGGTTCTTGATGATGAGCCCATCATTTTGTTAGTGGTCATACTTACTATGATATTTATGTGGAAGTAAGACACTGCACAAAATTCAGAAAAGTTTGCAATTAAAAATAGAGGTTGCTATGATTTTGCATTTGGTGCATATTACGTAATATGTTATTGCATATGAAATTTAGCTAACATACTGAATATTTCTTCAAACTTGGGTAGAGGTATCTGTCATCAATCTCGAGTAAATTGATCAGATGTAAAACACTCATTTGTAATCATGCTACACCAGCGACAAAGCCAGAGTGAAATATCCACAACGTTCCTCAGATTTCATAAATGGTCTCACATATCGAAATGAGATTATGGCAAATGATAGCACACAAAGAGGAGAGTATTTTACCATGGTATTATTATGTAAAACTTCATTATAATAAATGAAAAGCACCAGTTTGCTTTTGTTCTACAATAAAAGTAATATTGTAGAACAAAAGGAAACTGGTGCTTTTCTTTTATTATAATGTTGTTCTACCAAGAACCGACGGAAGATTCTGTTAATATGATAAAACTTCATTATCTACCATGTTATTCCACTAATTACAGAGTTTTTCAATGAAAGAATGTAATATTTAACGGCCATCAACAGCTGGTGCAATGAGAAATACTATGGGTTTTGGAGCAATTTAAGTGAAAACATTACATATGGTTTTTTTTTTATTTTTATTTATTTATTTATTTATTTTTTTTTTTTTAATAGGACGTACTTTTTCATAAGATACTGACCTTACTTTTCCTCACTTAATAACCCATGGTTTCACAAGTCTCTCACAACTGTGTCTGCACATGTTAGGAGATGAGACTGTGTAAACTCCACTTGTTTTGACAAAAAAGCAAATTTTAAAATGGCAACCAAAGAAATGTGTCCCTGAAAGATACAAATAGTTAACAAGGCAGGCAAAAATAAAGCATTACATTTTCAGCAGCATTCTTTCTAGATACTAATGAAAGCAGAGGTGACAGTAGATATTTTTGAATGGTCGCCATGTAAGTGTGGGTGTGGAGGTGCCCATTTAATATTTACAAAAAATGTGAGCACAGGGTTCAGTTTAGAAAGGCATTTCCCTTGCCACGGCTGTCCATAACCCCCACCACTACAGCTCTCCCCACACATATGGCTGTCTGTGCATCTACTGGCCATGACATTCTGCATGGACTACAGCTGCTTCCACTCCAGCACTAGACACATTTTCTATCCTACCAATGCAGTTTTTTCTCCTTTGCTGCTTCTCTTCTCTCTAGCTACTGCCCCCCCCCCCCCCCCTTTTTCTCCTGTACCCATCTCCTACCACCACCTCACGACACTGCACCAGACAACCCTCCATCATACCCCTGCACATTCCGACAAGCAGCAGAGCCTCTTCCTCCACCCTTACCCTGCTATCCGCCCCCCTTTCTGCCCCAGGCCAGACACAGTTGTGTCAGCACCACTGCACAGAGACATTGGACATGTTTGTGTGAGTTGTTCTTGTGTAATGTGGGTGTTTTTTTCTACTTTGGAAGTAGGACTGTGCCTTAAAGCTTAATTATTTTAGCAGTCTATTTCAATGTGCCTGTCTGCGACTCAATGCCTCCTTTATGTCGTGAGTAGCAGTCTAATCCTTTCCTTATTGTCATAAGTATCATAAATGTAGAAAAGCTGGCATATGTCACTTATTTTATTACTATAATTGCACATGATATCCTCAGCAGCATCATCATGGCAAGTTGAAAAAGAGAGTGAGAGATATGGTGATATATATGTGCATATTATAAACCCCTTCCCTCAAAAATGTGTCTCTCCTTCATACCTCCTCTGTGTTACCACAGATGACATGTTACTGATGTCATTTGCACTAAGACTGCAGTACACATGAGGTGCCTATTTGCTTCCATCACCCTGAGTGGAATGCGAGTTCTAATAAATGTACACCAACCTGCGGTCTTTTACAGTTGCTGTCCCTTGCACAGAAAACAGCATGTAGATTGTGAATCCGTTATCCTGAGGGTAGGGGGAACTGTTATTTTAGAAATAATTAAATTTCCAATCAGTTTGTTTATATGGGATGCCATTTGCTTTTTATTAGCAGAACACAAGAAACTGCACAATTACATTCCACTTTAAAGTCACAAATATTTTCTATTCTTCAACAAATTAATGAACTGCATATGTCTGCAATGACAATCACACTATTCTCAGCCACACACCCATAAAACCATACTTGCTAATAAAGTCTTAATCTGACACCTACCATGGTATACAACATGTCTGTCCTCAGAGGCTTCTGAACCAGGTCTGATCTTACAGCTGAACCACCTCGCCCGCCAACCAAGTTAGGTGCGATCCAAAGTACATCATCTGCCTTTTCATTTAGCAGTTGTTTATTATACTGCTGGTTATTAATACTTGTGAAATAATGAAATGATGGCATGCTGTTAAGAGATGCTTTAATTTGAAATTCAAGTAAATACACTGTTTAGTTTTTCTAATATTAATAATAGAAGATTAACTTATTGGCACACAACTTCCTCATGCAGCAGCCAATTGTGGAGAAGGACCACAATTTAGGTAGTCTTCCTCATGATACCTGTGCCAAACAAAACCACCTGTCATCGGTACTTCACACCACATTATGTCATCTTGCCACTGCTGCGTTCTCCACTGCTATAAAAAGAGCTTCTTGTAGTCAAATATGATGGCTGTAAAGCCAGATATATTACGCATCCATCTTCTGACATATAGCTTGATCTCCTATGCCAAACTCTTCATGTTAGAGTAGCATTTGCACCTAACATGCCTGATTATTTGTTAAACATATTCCAACTTCTATCTTCTGCTACTAGTGTTGTCCTCTTTGGCCCCCTCTTGTACCATGAAAGTATTTCTCTAGCGTCTTTGCACATGTTTTATCAATCTGCCCCTTCTTCGAGTCAGTGTTTTCCTGAAACTCCTTTCTGCACCAATTCTGTGATGGATCTCCTTGTTTCTTATCATGTCTACCATTGAATTCTCAGCACCGCTATGTAAAACTATGCCTCAAATTATTCATTTCTCTTTGTCCCAGTTTGTCAAACACGAATTACTTCAATACATTGCAGTGATCCTGCTGTACATTCTTTGACATAAAACCTGTGCGTTGTCCAGAGACTGCAGAGTCTAATTCTGCAGCAGTCACATCATGAGGCAAATAACATGGCTATCTGCACAAACTGGCTACACTGTATGCCACAGCAGTTCCTGTAGGAAGTCTTGTCTTCTGTTTGAGCTGTTCCGCTACATCTACACCCACGGTCCAGCGGCAAAGAGCGTGACGTCTCATCGCAATATCTAGCGGTTGAAATCACACATTGCCTAAATTTTAATAGCTCCTATTGCCTGAGTTCTGGAAACCTGAGTGTAATGATAGCACAGCTAAAATGTATTTCTGACACATCACTAATAACAGATCTGTCCCATAACATTTCTTTGAAAAATTTCTCAGCAGACTGTCGCCTTTAAACAGGCTCATGTGCCACAGCTCTCTTGGAACCATTTTCTGGTAACCAGCAGTGACTGCGGCACTGTACTCCCTCACCCTTTGCTGAAAGTGCCAGCTACCACTCGTTGCTCTGGACATTATAAAATGCTTTACTATTGTTGAGTGATGCTCCACAAAAAGTCTACGATACGCATTTCACACTCAACAGCAATGGAGGCAGATGACCCATTTTAATACAATGAGTATTGTATTTCACTAATATGCGAGGCATGAGTATTACTCCAAATTAATTTTATAGTTTGTAATCCAATTAGAATACCAGTCTATGTTGTTTAATGTTATTATTATTAATAATACTTTATATTTCATTGCTTTTCCCTTTTAGAAGCAATCCTTCATTCAATTTTTTCATCAGTAATTCATATGTTTTCATCAAACCACAGTGAGTAATAGTGGTGTAATGTGTTTTACTATTGTTGTTTGATTTCTTATGGTAAACGAATGTGATAAACTGTGTGAATACCTTGCAGTGCATAAAGCTGATCAAAAGTGATATTCAAGGTATTCAATTAGATGTAAACCAAGAAAATTGGCCATTTTTTGAATCTACCCAGAGTGGAAGAAAGTTGCTAACACAAGTGTCAGCAAAAGGGGTGTCCAATAGCTGTTACACAGATTTTTCACAGAGGAACTGTATTCACTTGATAACTCTTCTCTTGACATATGGATCCTACATGACAAACAGAACTCTTAATTCATGTTGTTGATGGCCAAGTCAAAGCTCTTCTGAGACATCTCTAGAGAGAAAAAGTTTAGTTTTCACAAAGCAGGTGTCTGTGACCATTAGTACAGCTTTCTGAATTGAGCTTGTGAGAATGCTTAATGTGTGAAGGTGTTTAAATGCGAACATTTTAGGTTAGGCTTTACTGTGACTGTTACTGACGTTAAATGAAACAACAAGTTTACTGTTTAACAGTCATGGTTTTATTTATTCACTGGAGGTACTCTAGTTTACTTATTTTATGTTTACCATTACATATCAGTTTAATTTTTTGTCAGAAGAAATCCAAAACCATGTTCTGAAATAGTGTCTTGTTTCTCCACTAGGCAGTGCCACAAGTTCCTCCAAAAAATCTTAACACAACACAACACACACACACACACACACACACACACACACACAAATGTCACACTAAGTAATGTAAATCCACCCGATGATGGAGGTTTAAACCTTTGAAATGCGTCATGGAAATAAATAAAACAGTGACTGGTAACAGTAAACTTGTTGTATCATTTAGTTTAAAGGTGTCCTTCAGTTTTTGTTAAAGAATATCTTCAAGCAATTTGCTGCTCTATTAAATAAAGCAGAAAATTAGATCTTAGAGTGCACTGGGCTGCATGACAACAAGAACTGACAACTTACACTGCCTGTGCATCACAAGAAATTGGGAAGCTACTGAGCTAACAAGACACTGCTGGGAGCGATAGCTCATTGCAATAATTGTCAGTGAGTCTGATAATGCAATGGTAAAGATAAGGACAATTGTCACTTACGTGACGAACAGCATTCCTGGAGCCCACAAATTCGTATGTTTTTCACCTTGAGATCTATACATGTAATACTGTAGGAACCTGCCAGATGCAGACTCCTATGTGAGTGTACAATAGTCTTGAGGGGTGCAGTGGTGGAGTACTGGGACACTAACGAGACATTGTACAATTAACAGTCATTTATTTCTGAGAGTTTTATGATCATTCTGTCTTCTTCTCAGTGTGACCTGATGGTGGCCATGCTCAGCCCACACTGCATGGACCCATGAGACAGTACATCAGTTCACAATGAGGAATTTGCTGGTGCAAGCCCCTGTTGTCTGAGGTCAGTGCTGCAGCCTTGTCATAGGAGGATACAGTGGCCAGCACTTCGCTGCAACTTGGTGTTGCTGCAGACTTCTGTCGGAGCCTCAGCACTCTCGTTGAGTGAAGCTGCGCTCAGGCTTGGCCCCAGAAATCCGCATGCCCCTGTTGTTGGTTATCAAGATGGCAGGTAGGTAGTAACCCAACAGCAAAACAAAGAACAGTCTGAGAGGCAGTCCCAGTATGCAGTTGGTAAGGTGGCACTTGTACTGCCCAGGATTGGTCACGCAGGTGCCCTGCTTCCTAGATGAACAGCTTGTAGATGGCAGATCATTCATTCACAGATTGGCCTGGTCCTCATCTTCAGGTAGTCACAAGTGTGGCCAGAAAGAATACAGCTTGCAGAGTTAAAGTATCTCCATAGCTGGATGGCTGCAGACTCAGAGCCTGGACCCCAAGCTGACTGTGGCTGGTGACACTTCTTCATGTTCATCTAGTCATCTTGCAACTAATAGAGCTACCCTTCCATCAGTATATGTGACGCAAATGGAGCAGCCAGACTCTGAGAGCAAGTAGATGGAGGGTGAGGGTTGTATAACAGCTGATGACGTGTTTACCAAGTACTGATGCCCAAATATGCTCCTGGCTAACCAACTATTTAGCTTCAGGGTTTCACAGCATTCCTTTATGCAAAGCTTGTTCTTGTGTCATTCCTATGTGAAATTACTACATATAGCCCCATTACAGAAGAGCATTGTATCTGCTCAACACTGTCATATAAATCAGATGTTCCTGCCATTCTCTCTCACACAATCTGAGGCAATGAGCTCACTGAATCTTTGTAATTCAGGTCCTCAAAGTGTTAACTCCTCATCACAGCATATTGAACGGGCATACTCCATGTATCATCATCCCAGTCGATTACAACAAAATTTTATTCCTACACTTAATTACTATTCTGCCATGCGACATTCCATTGTTCTTTATAAAATTCATCCCAAACATTTGCACTTTGATATCTAGTACATGTTATATTAACTCACCTTTCATGTCATATGCCAATTTTTAAATTAAAGCTAATTTCACAAATCCGAATCCCCTAACTATTACAGTAATCAATTCTTTACTCGTATTTTTAGTTCTAGGATTCAAATTAAATTATTCCTTAGTATTTCCTGTTATACCAGTAAATCAAGAAACAGGTATCTGATGAATAGGTAATTCTGGGTGTTGTACAGTTCTTCACTGTAATAAACTTGTATTATACAAATGGCGACCAAAATCACTACAGTACCACTAGCCGAAATGCTTATGTTCATAACTTAGTTATGTTGCTTCTTGTGATACTGTTGGATGTGTTGCAACATCTATTCTGCAGAAATCCACCCTTTTTAAGATGCTATTAGTTGATCTGATGAGCAGAGGATATCCGGGTTTAAGGATTGTTTAGATATGTTAGGTTTTGGATTGGCAGTACCTCTAGCAGCTTCTCTGGCCAAAACAGCAATGTATGGGTCAACTCAATCAACATTGTGCCGGTAATTGTGGCTAGTACATGAAACATTGTCCTGGCTATGTCACAAAGCATACTGTTTATTAGGATTTTCAGAAGTCCTGCATCAACTCTTCAGTGAGTTCACATGTTACAATAAATGCACCCAAGATTAATCATAAAAAAAAAGAGAATTTCAAGAGCAACCTCTCCATCTTGTACAGACTGTAACAGCCAGTTTCAGTATGGACAGAGAGCTACAGTATCTGCACTGGTAAGTAAATACACTACCAACACTTTTTGAGGTTTCAGTTTAAGTCTGCAAACAATTTTATGACTGACACTGCTTACACACTAGGCTGAAGTGCTACACGGCAGACAAATTACCTTGAACTTTTTTCCAAGACCACTTGTAACTTGTCTGGTTTGTCTAAAACTCACACTCCACAAGCCGAAGTCCAGAGTACAGAGATTATGCAGCAATCAGAGCGTATGTCAACAGTGCCGTTCCCCGCACAACACTAGCTACAGCTCTGTGTCATACATGAAACACACTGCACTTGTAACAGTGTGATGAGTTGTGCCTTTGTGTATATCTTGATGATGATGATGATGATGACGATGACCATTTCACTAAGCTGTTTACAGTAGTTCACTCACATTCATTGTTCATTAGCACAGATACTTGTGTATTATCTTTATTTGATTTGCTTTGATAACCATTTACTCATTTAATGATATTATAAAAACGATAGTTGCTACTCACCACATAGTGAAGATGCTGAGTTGCAAATAGGCACAACAAACAGACTGTCACAAAATAAACTTTTGGCCAACAAAGCCTCTGTAAAAAATTGACAAAACACACACACACAAATGCAGCTCACACACACATGACCACAATCTCTGGAAGTTGTCCCCCCCCCCCCCCCCCCCAAGGCTTTGTTCGCCAGAAGCTTATTTCATTACAGTCTTTTTGTTGCGCCTATCTGCGACTCAGCATCTCCGCTATATGGTGAGTAGCATATCCTTTTCATAATATTGTTTCATTTACTTATTTATAATAGAGGGAAACATTCCACGTAGGAAAAATATATCTAAAAACAAAGATGATGTGACTTACCACTTTGACCTATGGAACACATGTGGTAAATGCAATTCAGATTTTGAAAATCTTTATGGATGCATCTTAGATATTGTGTAAAGGGAGCTGTGGCAAGAAAGGTGAGAGGAAAAAAGATCATGAACTGCCAACAACAGACAAGTTTGTGATGTTGAGATTTTAAATGTTGCAGTCAGCTTGTCTGAGAGGAGAAAACAGAATGAATATTAAAGTTAACATTGGAATGAATTTCGCATTATTAGGGCCAAAAACCTGATTCTTGGTTGCTAGACTACTGTAATTTCATTTTTTTTAACCTCCTATGATCAGAAGGTTAATCAGAGACAGAACCAAACCACTGTTTAAAATTTTATAACAATGTATCAGTGACAAGTACAAAGTAACTGTTTCAAATGAGAAATCTTGTATCTTTACTTTCTGAAGAATAAGGCTCAAAGATTAAGCATTGGCAACAGTTGTAAGGCATATGCTGTTTAATACATGGGATTGTAATACATCATAGTAGTTAAACTTACTTGAGATATGTTTGATAATACTTTTAGAATAAACTATTTGACAATGTTGTAAATATATATGATAAATATCACTGACAAAAATAATTGCAGATTGTGCTCACTGTAGTGTTCATAGGCAAAATTGTAATAAAAAGATATATATTATTCAAATATAGTCAGTAATTTAAGAAATCAGAATATATCACAGAAATATTCATGTATTACACAGTAACACACATTATGATTACAATTTTAATGTCTGTGTCCATTTCAGAAGATTGTGTACTTAAGGAATACTGTTATTATTGAAAATTTACACACACGCATGCATGCATGCGCGCGCGCGCACACACACACACACACACACACACACACACACACACACAGAGAGAGAGAGAGAGAGAGAGAGAGAGAGAGAGAGAGAGAGAGAGAGAGAGAGAGAGAGAGTGTTTTGAGGAAAACAATGTCTCTGCAATAATGAATAATAAGAAATTTGTTTACTTTATAAATGTATAGCGTTTGTTTGTGCCAGAATTATGTCATATTTTAGAGAGATTCAACATTAAACAGAAAAAAAATAATATATACTAACATTTTAAAGGTGGAAGCTTTAACTATGAATAGCATAACACAAAAGAACTTTGCTAATGACATCAGTCATAGAGTTATTATCTACACATCTTCATATTAAAATCACATTCTTGGGTATGCAATAGCTGTGTAAATTACACAATGAGTTCAGACAATGTTTATTTCTTCCACTTTCTGAACATTTCTACTCTGCTTTTGTAAAAACTATAGGTTACTTATTTCTTTTTAAACAGTGCATTTGGAGCTGCAGTATGAGGTGATAATGTTTAAATTTAATCATTACAATTATTTATTATTTTAGATGAAGGAAAAAACCACCTGTTGTTAAAGTTACACAATTTTAAGTTCATGATTGCAGAATAATTTTGTCTTTAGTTAAACAATGTTAAATTAAGATTTTTAAGGAGCTATTACCATGAGGCTAGCTGGTAAAGAGCATTAGAAACTTATTAGCAGTCATTAAAGTTGTATGTACCCTAAAATTTCAGAATATGAAAAATGGTTCTCCTTAGAATTAACATTCCATTAACGGTTAGGCCCATTTCTTTCAACACACAAGCAATCAATCTACAGAATGTGAAATTAGAGAATAACAATAATCCATCTGATAATTCCATTTGTTAATCTTGGTGCACTTCATTTTATGCTTATTCCATAATATGGAATACACGTGAACCACAGAGCAAAACTTTTTTAAATCCATTTTTATGATGGTAGGCGCCACTGTAATGCTCTGAGTAATGTCTGTGCTCCTATCTTTAGGTAAGCTTAAAATAGATTTCAGTTTGCACAATGTTTCTCACTTATCCGTAGCAAAACATAACAAGTTTTCATGAATATGTAAAAATCTTTAACAGTCACTAGTTCCTGTTGTGGGAACCACTCAACAAGCTGTTGATATGTTTTCACAAACACCTATGATACTGGAAAGAAATTTCAACTAGTCCAGAAATTTGAGGCTAGCATTTTATCTCCAAATTCACTGTGATTGTGTGTTGCTCCTATGACTATAAATTCGAATATTCAAATATCATATTCAGCCAGATTTAATAAATATCTCAGACGAGGTGTAGTGTATCCACAGGCATGTCAGGATAAGACACATATATGCATACATTCACACCACCACTAATCCAATTTGTATAAGTGTCGATATATAAACTGTCATTAGTATCCCCTGTATGTCTGGTAAACTTAGGAACCTTGACAACTTTTGTCAGCAATTAAATGGGGTGCCTCATAGTTAGACTAGGAACAAAAATGTATTAACTTTCCTTAACTGAAATATTCTTCTCCGTCCATGGAACTTTTCTTATACACACAAAAACAGACACAAGTGTGTACACTAAATGATTCATAGTTCCAAGTAAAATAAACATACAGCCATAAATCCTCATGTGTGAACCACATGAATGTTTTGTACACCAAGCAACAAACATTAAATCCAATTTAATTTCTACTAAGTGATTAGTCACGTTTTCATCTTGAACTGATAAAAAGTATAATAAGTCATGTAGCAACCTAGTTTCTGGTCTGGGTCCTGCAGTGTATACAGATAGTATATACTGCAGAAATTCTTACATCTATGCACAATCTGATTTTCTTCTGCACTTCAGGAAATATACTAAGATAAGTCAATAGAAACAATTACAACTTAACATCTAATACGTAAGTCTCAAACAAATTCCTCCTGTGTTTCCAAGATAAACTGATGTAATTAAACAAATCTGAAAGAATTTAGTTTCTGAAAATTTTCAGAAGTGCAAGCATAACAGTGCAACAACAGTTTTTGAACTTTTTTCCCCTAGTACAAAGTGATCAGATGGTCCCTCCCCCTCCCCAATATATTAAACAGAAATTGGGGTACAAACAATTTTCATTTTTTGTTAAGGTGGCCACTGATATCTAAATAAGACAATGTTAGATGCCATCTTCATTGTTTACTTAGGCTATGTGCAGTTCAACTGGACCCAACAATACAGAGAATTTTGAAAGATGATGTGAAGTTTCTTTTATTTACATTTGCTAAATTTGTGCCCTTTCATTACATCATCTTCAGTATTTATAACAACTTCTCTCTATCCAATAGATCAATAAACAGTCAATGAAAATCTATATCTCAGGATAAGAGGCAAGAAATTTTCACCACAATTTAATAACAAATTGAGAAATAGTAATTTTCAAGTCTAATGAACAAAATCCTGACTATTAACTTAATTTTCATCAGGGAAAGTTCATACAGCACTTCTCTTGAGATTACTTATGTCTGACTTATCTAAAGTATCATAAAAATCTTTCTATATGTTCAGCAAGTAGCCATACTTAAAAATTAAGTTGTGACGTGTATGTGAAATGACTTCTTCCACATTGCACAAATGATGCATGGAACATGAAACTAACTAACCAGAAAAATTGGGAGATCAACTGAAAATAAAATCTGACATGTAAAAAAAAAATGAGGGTGCAGAAAAGAAAAATATAATCTAGAAGAAACAATGAATCTGGCAGATAAAAACACAAGAGTGGCGTAAAAAATAAGGCAACGAGATGCAAAGTAAAAATACCCCATTAAATTACTATATTACTGGAGATAGAAAGCTATGAAAAACTGAATAATCCATATCTGCACCAGAACTCCTGAAGTCTGTGAAATACTTAGCATTTTATGTAATTATTATGAGTTATTAAACTTACAGTGACAGTTTAAGATGATTATGAGATCCAAATTGGACAGGAGGATCTAAAGATATGTGAAGATGATGATGATGATGAGGATGTTAGGTTTGTGGGGCACTCAACTGCGTGGTTATCAGCGCCCGTACAATCATCCAATCTTTGCTCAGTCCAATTTCGCCACTTTCCTGGATGATGATGAAATGAGGAGGACAACACAAACACCCAGTCATCTCGAGGCAGGTGAAAATCCCTGACCCCGCCGGGAATCGAACCCGGGACCCCGTGCTCGGGAAGCGAGAACGCTACCGCGAGACCACGAGCGGCGGACATATGTGAAGAGATGTTTGTCATGGACTAAAAGTGTTGTGCCAAGTGAGTGATGTGAAGTGATTACTGTGAAGTTCCACATCACACTTGTATAAAAAGGCAAATTTTCTCTGCGCCTTTTCTGCACTGATGTACCCAAAAACATTTTGTGTTGGTTTTTCCATTTTTTTTTTTTTACATTAAAAACCAAAAGGATTAACCAGACTTGATCATGTTGCCATGAAGAGTTTTCAAACACTTGAAAAAATAAAGGACAACAGAAAAGATTATGAAGAATATAGAAAATTGAGAGAGGGGAGAATAAAATGGACATAGAGAAAGGAATGAGACAAAAGGGGGTGGGGGGTGGGGGGGGGGGGGTGCAGGCAGCAAGAAGGGGATGCTGAAGCAGCAATGGCAGCTTATAAGAATTCAGACACTGGACAGTTGGCAGAAAATGCGGGTAACTGAGGGAAAGTTCGGAAGAAGAACTTGTCCAAAAGTTTAGCACTTTGCCATCCGCACGTCTTATACAAATCTATTCACTTGGCGCCGATAGCGGTGATTCCGATTACTTGGCTTGTCACCGGCCGTTCTTGACATTGATCCCATCGTTAGTTCTCATAAGTTCTCAATCATGTTCCCCTACTTTCATGAAATTTCGAAGATATACATACTTAAATAAATACAAAATTTGTTTGTTTCATATATTTGTTTATTTGCACTGTCTTTGGTACTTTGTATTTCTCTTTCATATGATATGCAGAAAAACAGTCTCCAAGATGTAACACAACCCCACAAGCCTTGCACATTAAGTTTGTTGTTTTTTTTTTGTTTTTTAATGTACATGGCAATTTCTTCAGTTTAGTTTACTTGTTTCGGAAATAAGTATTAGCTGGTGTTGCTTTACGTGACCGGAAAGTCTGTCAACCGGATCATGATGAGACATATGTGATGTAGTGGCAACGTCCAAGTTTTGCTCAGAAGCAGGTACATGGTCTTTTATCCACGAATCAGACACTTTCAATAAGTACTGAAATATTGACGTGTACAGAAAGTATAAAAGGTAATAACTCAAATATTGGTCTACTCGATTCACTCCTTTCATGTATTTGTTGTAGTCTAGAACACTTTCAGGTTTTTTTAATGTGTAATTGGTTTTTCTGCATTTTTTTTGAGTGTCAGTCAAAGTGCCATTATGTATTGCATACATCATTCATACCATTTTAGTTTTCAAAGCTCTCCATACCTGTGTGAGTACTTCACCTTTTTGTTGATGACAAGCTTCAAACACATTGACGTTTGCATGCTTTAATTTTTCCAGAAATTCTCTATGTTGCCGTACATTCCACGAAATCGAATTTCATTTTCAGATAACTTCTCTGCAAGTTCTACACTATTATAATAATTATCCATGTAGGTCGTGTGGGATTAGACGAGCGGTCTAAGGCGCTGCAGTCATGGACTGTGTGGCTGGTCCCGGCGGAGATTCGAGTCCTCCCTCGGGCATGTGTGTGTGTTTGTCCTTAGGATAATGTAGGTCAAGTAGACTGTAAGCTTGGGGACTGATGACCTTAGCAATTAAGTCCCATCAGATTTCACTTTTTAATCCATGTAAAGGCGTTGCCACTTTCCATAAGAAGGCTGTCCAGCACCGGAATATATCTTGAATGTGGAAATGTATCTCTTACTTGAATCGCACAGCATCTGAATGAGTTTGCCATATTTCATAGTTTTCAACAGATTGTAAACTTCAGAATTTAATTGCCCACGCCACGGTATCATTCCTTCATCAATTGGGATGTTTTGACACATAGATTAATTTAATTTAAACTTTTTGGAAAAATCATCAATTACCCCATAAGGACAGCAAGCCCAAACCATTTTCTAAGTCTGGGTCCCATAACATTGACAAATTGGCATTTTTTAAAATCCAGTTTCCTTCATTGCAATTTTGACTATAGTACTTGCTGGTTTCGTTGCTGATATATTCAGAGAGATTGTTCCCAAAATATAATTCTATGATATTCTTGACACTCTGTGTATCTTTGGGAATTACGTTATTGGTCCTCAGTAAATTTATTATTGGTCCTTGGTAAATCAAAGTCTGACCACTGCGCACTGTCTGAATCAGTTGGCAACTGTAGCATTCGCAGAATTCTTCTTGGACGTAATTCACTATCTTCCAACAATTCCACTTCACTTTCATTTTTTTTTTTATATATCCAATGTCTTCTTCCCAATTGGACAAGTCGTCTGGAAGGTCAGACAAGATGTCCGCGCATTCATTGTGTAAATAATCGTATCGTCTCTTTCGTCTGTCATGATGAAAGGGCACAAGTACTTATAAAAACAAAAAAAACTTGTTGACATGTGGAACTTATTGTTACCTAAACAAAACACCAACAGAATGCCAAAGATACTAAAGTGCTGCCACCGACCACTGAGTGATACTATGCACTGTTGACCGCTGTTTTGAGCACAACACCGCTGTGGTGTCGCCAGATGGCAAAGTGTTAATATCTTGGTAGCCTTCCTCATTGTGCCTGTCAGCAAATCAATGCCTCTTCTATGTGGTGACTATCAATCAATACTTTCCATATTATTCTTATTCAATGGCGGAAAAAAAATCACACATGAAGCTGTGAAACACTTTTGTCCATAAATTAGAACCAAGTACAGCAGACAACTAAAGAGGAAGTTCTACGGCATTAAACATTGTGCTACAGTGTGATTTTCATGTTCATATGACTAGAAATATTATGTTTTAGCGCCTCATCTCTCACTTGTGGTTGCACTTCTTTCCAGTATTTGCTTTTACATCACAAACACTACCAACTGCAAAGCACAGTGTAAAGAATTCCTGATGCACCCAACAGCCAGAATCTATTTCGAACTATTTACACACATTTTCTACAGTCCCTGACTTCATTATCTGAATTTGCTGATTGTGGTAAGCTTTGGCAACTGTGATAAACACCATGACCAGGCTGAATGGTGTGGTATGGTACCATTCAGAATGCCACTCTATTTCATTAGTTCTGTTCTGTAAATAGGAGAACACCCTGACATCCATGACAGGGATCTAGATTCCTCCAGTGAAAGGGCACTTAAACTAAAAAATGGAGCGAAACATTCTACTTCATTTGTTGCCAATATTGCAGAGACAACATGGAGCTAAGGAGCTGGAGCTACAGTAAATACGTGTGGACACAATATCTGTACAGCCTACAATGTGTAACATCATTGTTGATGTTTCAAATAGACTTTCAAAATGCTATGGCAAGATTTAATGGTGAAAATGGAAAAATTACATGGGATTTTCTAAAGAATATTATATACAAAATAGTAGTCACATTTTTGCATACACTCCAGTCTTCATATTTAATTGGCCACTAAATAAACAACCTAAAAAAATCAGTCTTACTGAAAACAGCTGTCTCTTACTGTAACATGTAGTTCACAAATGCAAGGGAAGGAATAATAATACAGCATTCACAAGCTTTACTTAAATGATAAACATGATCCAGTGCTTCGATGTTCTGGAGGTGATGTGCCTCTATTTCATACCAGCAATTAGTACATAATTAATTTGGGATTGGTTGGATGTCTGCATTTTACATTTTATTGGGTCCTGTGAGCTTGTAGTATAGCATAAAACACATTATGCCAAAACCAAGACTGTAATCTGGACTTCATTCTTCTAGCCATTTATCTTTAATAAGAAACAGAAAATAACAGAAGCTGAGTTACAAAATACCTTTTTAAAATGTAATGTCACTTGGAAATCTTAATTTAATATGCTTAGTGATTTCCAGCCAAATGAAACAGGGAAAGTAGATTTAAAATAAAAAGAAAGCTTAATACTTGCTCTTCAACACAATGCCAGCGTTAAGTGAGGAACTGCAACAGTGGAACATAAAATGCACTTGTAAGAACATCTGTTGTTATACATATGACTGCCATAGCTCATTTACATTTTCCAAGTTTTCCCTGAATGCTAAGATGGTTTTGTGAGTGAGATCCCAGTCACTGGGGAAATCTGAGGGAGATGAAGCAGTAATTATAAGACTCAGCTCTGCCTGCAAGGACTTAAAATATTTCCTACATACTGTTTCTTTTACAGAATAAAATGT
Source organism: Schistocerca serialis cubense (assembly GCF_023864345.2). Lineage (NCBI taxonomy): Eukaryota > Metazoa > Arthropoda > Insecta > Orthoptera > Acrididae > Schistocerca > Schistocerca serialis. The sequence continues at coordinate 30,461,075 of NC_064646.1, forward strand.
AACAAATAGATGTGTCAGCTGCCACTTTGTTACCAATGTAATTTTTCCATGTATACTGTTCTATTCCTCTAACAATGTTTGTTCTCATTACTTCGCATGCTTCAATTCACATTACCATTGATTGCTTTACATCTCCTTTCTTTTCATGGTCATTCAAATGGATCACACCATAATCAGCCATTTATTGTCCCCTTTTGGCCCTATGGACCACACCATAATTACTCGTGTAATGTCTGTTTCTGTTATGTCAAAGGTATTTAACACAACCATACTTTCTCTTCAGATCATGAATGAATGCAGGAAGGAATGAATATTCGAGTTTTTCATGTCCCATCAATGTTAAGGTCATTAAAGGAGAATCACAAGCTTGGATTGGAGAAATGATGATGATGTTTGGTTTGTAGAGCGCTCAACTGCACGGCCATCAGTGCCCATACAAAGTCCCAATTTTTACTCAGTCCAATTTGTACACAGTACAATCTAGCTATCGACATGAATGATGTTGATGAAATGATGAGGACAACACAAACAACCAGTCCCTGGGCAGAGAAAACCCCCAAGCTGACTGGGAATCGAACCCGGGACCCCGTGATCCAGAGGCAGCAACACTAGCCACTAGACCATGAGCTGCAGATGGATTGGAGAAAAACTAGCTTTGTCATTTTCAAAAGAAACATCCAAACATTTGCCTTACGTAATTAAGAAAAACCACAGAGAACCTGCACATGGATGTTTCAACAGGGATTTGAACTGCAGTCCTCCAGAGCATGAGGTCACTGGAGATGGAAAGCAAGCTCAGACTGGACCAAAAGAGGAAAGGAAATGAGTTATGTCCTTTATAATATTCCTACCTCAGATTGCATCTACAAGGCAACTGGTGATTATTTTTCCTATGACCATTTTTATTGTAACAATATGTTAGCAACTGACAATGTCTGAATGATCATACCAACTCCATTGTCCTTTTGCTTCATTTTTAGCCACGATAGATGTGACATATTGTTTCAAGAAAATGAGATTCTACAAGTATTTCTGGTGGATTAAATCTAAAAGATTTTGAAGAAAGACTTCCAGTGTGAGATTAATGTATGTTAAAAATACATGATTATCTGGACCCATTATGTCACTGCTCATGGTTCAGCTTGTTCTTATAATTTAAATGTTATTAAGGAGGATAATATGTGAATGGAAGATTGTTGGAAGGAAACATTTCCGACAAAAATCATTAGTTCTTAAAACATTGATCACTTGCAAGTCATGATCAACTACACCGTCTTTCAATTTTTTTTTGCAGGAAGCTATATTATGTGCAAGCAGCTTATTTATTTTGAACTGATCAGTATTTAGGCTTTTAATAGCTGTATTTCTTCATGATACCAGACAGTGGGCTGCTTGCTGACGCCATGAATAAAATATAACGCAATACTAACTATGAAACAACACCATGTTTCATTTGCTTCAGATGTGAAAAACTGAAAGTGTGGTTAATCCATGTGAGATTACTGTGTGTACAACTGCAGGAGTTTGTATCCATCCCACAAATGTTATCCATTATTGGCAGGACCCTGTGCCAAATGGCAAGTCCTCTGTCGATGCATGGGAACGCTCATCTCCATCAGGACACAGTGCAATTGTTTCCTGCTCTTCTGCCCACCGTTGCCGTTCTCCAGAGGCAAACAAGCCATAAAAAAGAGCACCAAGGAGATACACAGCAGCTGCTATGTGGAATACTGACTGCCATTCTTGTTGTGTCTGGAATATAATGAGAATACATTTTAATATAATCTGCTATTGCATTACAAAAACACAACAGAACTTTCTTGTTCAGTTGACAGTACTTAACAGGAAATCCACCGCCACCACAGTACTCTTACAGCAGGGTTACTAATTAAAAATCAAATGATGGCATTACAGGAGCACATCTAATAATGAATGAGAAAACAGATATACAGGTGCGCTACTATGAACGGCATAGTGAATGCCTTATTGTAGCCAAGACAGATATGAAGCCAACACTCACCACTGTAATATAAGTTTGTATTCCTACTAGATCCACAGATTATGAAGAGATTGAAATAATGTGAGATCAGAAATAAGAAATTATTCAGATAGTTAAGGGACATAAAAATTTGATTGTAATGGGGGGACTGGAATCAATGGTATGAAAAGGATGAGACAGAAAAACATGTTGTGCCTCGAGTAAGTATTGGCATGGAATTAGGAATTGTTGAAAAAATTGCACAGCTGTGGTCAGAAGGTACAAGTTAAAGGGCTGATGGACACATTGGGTAGTGGGTTCTGCCAATGTTGATGTTAAGTATACAGCTCTGCGAGGCAGGCTTACGACACCACTCGCAGGGGAGGAAGCACGACTGGTGGGCACTATAAACAAATGTGGAGATGGGTGTGCAGTCATCAGGCACAACACAGGGCACTGATGTGCTCTGAAAAACCTGTGTGTTGCAATTACAGCCAAAGTGGGCTAGCAAAAGCTGATATTATAATTATCAAGTAACACTCTTCTTTTCCCCTCCAGAGGACCTATGTCAGAGGTATTTGAAAAGGATTATAAATGATTTAGTCCAGAGGCTCAAGGTAAGCTGTCAAGTTGCCATTCTGTCATTACTGGAACCGGAGAGAATGACAACTGTTTCAGTTGCAAGCCAACCAAGATGACAGTCTAATGACAAATTTCGGTGGCCAGCAGGCCCACTGAGCAGGTGGATGACCAGCCTCTGCTGTCTGGGTGATGTCATCTCAGGGACAGAAAACTGTGTCTGTGAGGGCAGAGCTGGGGCGTGATCTAGCGGCCTCCTGGGTCAATGGCTCTCCTCACTCACATACCGAGTTGCCCTGGGTGAGCGACTGGAGCTGCTGAGGCTCTACGATAACGATGGCTGCTGGTGGTTTCCCTTCAGCACTCTACATGGAGACCACGAGTAATGCCTGATGGAGTAGCCAGCCAAACTCTGGTGGGCTGGCATGGGGCTTCCGGCTCAGCTGATGTACGGCCATGGAGAGGTCATGGGCCATTACATCATGGTGATGGAGCTGCTGGGTGCCAGAGCACATGATGCCAGTGTGGTGTTTGCACTGACACATGTATACAAACCAACCTCCTGCCACAAGGATCAGCAGAGGCACTGCATATTCTTTGACAGAATAAAGTCAATGCCAAACATGCCTGTGTACCTCTGCATACCCCGGCATGATTCAACCCTCTCACCCAAACCACATCTCTCAGTAATCTTGGCACATTACAATCCTTGAGGTTGGTAGGTCATAAAAATTTGGTGTCAAAAAGCGTCCATCACTACGGTATGAGGAGAGAGTTGATTTTGGAGAGTCATGAGTGAGGCTGTGGCACTATGTGCATTCGGTGGAATCAGCTCAGTGCAATGTAGTGTGGTGAGTAAAGTTTTAATTGATGTTATTTTTGGTGTTTGTTCTAGGTATCAAGAGTTTGTGTAAGTTAGGTTAAGCGAAGTTTCAAATTATTGTGAAACCACAGCAACCCATGGACATATCTTTGTTTAGAGGTAATGACAGACATGATAATTTAGTGCCAGTGAGGTGACCATTTTGTAGTTTGTCTGGGCATAATTTGCCATGTACCAGAGCGGTAACAGCTACTTGTTCTGTGTAGGCAAAATGGTCATTGACTAGTAGCTGTACTGAGTGTATATCGGTGATGATTTGCTGAAAGCATTAATTTGTGGTTTGATTTATGTGTCTGGGGTGATTGAATGGGAGTTTGTGGTTTTTTAATAGATGGATTAAGGTAGTAGTAGTGTAGGCAAAATGGTGGAAATGTGCTGCAACTACTGCCGTAGAAGCAATTCCTGCTTTAGCTCAGCTAGTGCATGTATTGAGAGAGGAATTGAACCTGACAGGCAGAGAAATTTCAAACTTTATCATGAGTCAGAAGCTGGGTCAGTGAGTCAAGTTCAGCCGCAATTGGAATCAGATGAAAATAAGTCTTGATTGAGAATTCCTTCTCTTCCATATGACCCAGCAGTGGTCGTACTACTTAATCCCCTCTTGGGCAAGACAATGGAGGACGTGACAATTTTTATTAAGTATGTTAGGGACATTGTGGAAGGGCATAGGTGGCCATACAAAATAACCCTCCATGTTGCTAGTATGCATTTGACAGGGAATGCCAAAGCATATGTTGTATATTCTGAGACCTTGAGTAAAGCACAAACGTTTCAGGAGTGACCCACAGGACTTGCCAGTGGTACCAAAAGCAAAATAGTGCACGGTTTTTTTAGGAGAAACTTAGTACTTCATCAATGCAGAACAACAAGTATGTGGAGGCATTCTCAGATAGAATCTGTAAAGTGAATGCAAAGAAATATGCAGACGCAGTATGCAGAAGCTAATAGGGTGTTGTTGCAAGATGCAGAAAAGAGAGCAGTGGACATTTTTCTGCTGGTATACCCGCAGAGGTGTCAGAGTATGAATGGAAACTCTGGAGGACTTAGTGTCAGCTCTTCGGATAGCAACACATATAGAGGAGATGGATATTACAAAAGAGCAAAGAGTGGACTACCGGGTGTACGCTTCTGAAATTTGGTATTATATATGTAGTGGGGAGGGGCATATAGGGAAGCAATGTAGACAACTAGAGTCCTACGAATGATGCAGAGTGGGCCACTGGGCATCGGATTGTAGAAGTAAGAAAGCTGGGAAGCACTGGCAAGGGAAGCAGCTGCTAAATGCGAACATGAGTGATTCAACCACTGGAAGGCAGTCCTGACAGAACGTAACACTGTACACATTAGTGCACGGATGGAATGCTGCTTAGTGGGCTTGGCCAGTAGCAGGAAACAAAGATTTTTGGTAGTCACAGGGCACATGTATCCTTTATTAGTATGGACCTTGTGGCAAAGAGGAGATGGAGGCCATCACAGTAAAGGTTACGTGGGGTTGGTGATAATAGCAAGGAATCAGTGGGTGTGGCAGCTCTGGAGTTTTCAGCTGGGAGAACTAAGTTCAGCAAATGCATGGAGGTATTGCCTTGTGTAGACGAAGGTTATTCAGTGATTTTCAGGCTATAGTTTCTCAGAAAACATCATACTAAGTTGATCATTGACAACCAACAGTAGAACTCGGAGGAAATTTAATCCAGTTGGGGGAAGCAATTGGAACTTTGGCAGAGGGAAGTGACTCAGTCAAAAGGTGCATAATAGCCACTCTGGAAGTCTTGCAAGCAAACCATTAACATGGAAGTGTTACGAGGAAAAGTGAGTCACTTAAAGGGCAGTGATCGAAGGGCTATGGAAAACTTGTTGCTGAGGTTTAGTGATTTATCTTGTACCAACAGAGGGTTACTAGCAACCCCAGTGACACATCATCATATACTGACATTGGATAGCACACAATTTTATAGGAAGCTATATCATATAATAAGGCATCAGTAACCATTAGTTGAAGAATTTATTGAATAAATAAATAAATAAATAAATAAATACACTCCTGGAAATGGAAAAAAGAACACATTGACACCGGTGTGTCAGACCCACCATACTTGCTCCGGACACTGCGAGAGGGCTGTACAAGCAATGATCACACGCACGGCACAGCGGACACACCAGGAACCGCGGTGTTGGCCGTCGAATGGCGCTAGCTGCGCAGCATTTGTGCACCGCCGCCGTCAGTGTCAGCCAGTTTGCCTTGGCATACGGAGCTCCATCGCAGTCTTTAACACTGGTAGCATGCCGCGACAGCGTGGACGTGAACCGTATGTGCAGTTGACGGACTTTGAGCGAGGGCGTATAGTGGGCATGCGGGAGGCCGGGTGGACGTACCGCCGAATTGCTCAACACTTGGGGCGTGAGGTCTCCACAGTACATCGATGTTGTCGCCAGTGGTCGGCGGAAGGTGCACGTGCCCGTTGACTTGGGACCGGACCGCAGCGACGCACGGATGCACGCCAAGACCGTAGGATCCTACGCAGTGCCGTAGGGGACCGCACCGCCACTTCCCAGCAAATTAGGGACACTGTTGCTCCTGGGGTATCGGCGAGGACCATTCGCAACCGTCTCCATGAAGCTGGGCTACGGTCCCGCACACCGTTAGGCCGTCTTCCGCTCACGCCCCAACATCGTGCAGCCCGCCTCCAGTGGTGTCGCGACAGGCGTGAATGGAGGGACGAATGGAGACGTGTCGTCTTCAGCGATGAGAGTCGCTTCTGCCTTGGTGCCAATGATGGTCGTATGCGTGTTTGGCGCCGTGCAGGTGAGCGCCACAATCAGGACTGCATACGACCGAGGCACACAGGGCCAACACCCGGCATCATGGTGTGGGGAGCGATCTCCTACACTGGCCGTACACCACTGGTGATCGTCGAGGGGACACTGAATAGTGCACGGTACATCCAAACCGTCATCGAACCCATCGTTCTACCATTCCTAGACCGGCAAGGGAACTTGCTGTTCCAACAGGACAATGCACGTCCGCATATATCCCGTGCCACCCAACGTGCTCTAGAAGGTGTAAGTCAACTACCCTGGCCAGCAAGATCTCCGGATCTGTCCCCCATTGAGCATGTTTGGGACTGGATGAAGCGTCGTCTCACGCGGTCTGCACGTCCAGCACGAACGCTGGTCCAACTGAGGCGCCAGGTGGAAATGGCATGGCAAGCCGTTCCACAGGACTACATCCAGCATCTCTACGATCGTCTCCATGGGAGAATAGCAGCCTGCATTGCTGCGAAAGGTGGATATACACTGTACTAGTGCCGACATTGTGCATGCTCTGTTGCCTGTGTCTATGTGCCTGTGGTTCTGTCAGTGTGATCATGTGATGTATCTGACCCCAGGAATGTGTCAATAAAGTTTCCCCTTCCTGGAACAATGAATTCACGGTGTTCTTATTTCAATTTCCAGGAGTGTATTTACCTCTAAATGTAGTTGTGTGTGTAAAACCAAAAATTTCAGTAATATTAATATTAACACTATTCATGTGTGTATTTTTATCTTTTAATCTGACTTGTTCCACATCATATCGATAAAATAATCAGGAAAATGATCTATGGAACATGACATAACTAAAACTAAACTAAACTAAGTGATAGCATGTAGAGAGTGAATATAGAGGTCATGCCAAAGAAAATAGTGTATGGAACAAGAAAATAGAGATTTCGCTATGGCTACAGATATCTAAATGCGCAAACTTTTTGGATGCTTATCCAATTCCAAACATCACAGAAACTTTTGGATAGTCTAGAGCAGTGTATGTTGTTTACAACTAAGGATGACAGGTGCAGGTACCATCAATTGGATGTAGTGCCTGAGGGTAGGCCAAAAATAGCATTTACAGTACTGGATGGCCATTTCCATTACAAGCATGTGCTGCTTGAACTAAAGAACTGACTGTCAAGTTTTCTGCAGTTGTTAGATGGGGTATTGACAGGATTAAAACCAAAACCTTGTCTGGTGTATCTGGATGACATAACTGTCTATTCAAAGGTTTTACCGGAGGATGTGAGACATTTGGAGGATGTCTGTAACAGCCTACACTTGGCACTTTTTACATTAAGTAAGTACAATTCCATTATGCGCAAACTCAGGTAAACTACATGGGGCATGTGATAAGTAAATGTGGCAGACAGACTGATCCTCATCTTACCGATGCAGTTCAAAATTTTCTGACATCACAAACAACTAAGCAGGTACAGTCATCAATTGGCCTTTGTAAAAATTATAGATGGTTCATAAGGGACTTCCCAAAAATAGTTGAATTCCTGAAAAAGCTAGTGAAAACAAATACATTTTTAACTTAGTATCACGGACTTTACCAGTTGTGGAAATGTTCTCACCAGACAATATGAAGATAGAGTTCCCCACAAAAAGGACTGTTATACACATCAATGAAAACTAACAATTTTTGACAGTATAATGTAATGGGATACATTTAAAAAAATCTATTCACCAAGTAGCAGCAGGAGAACACTCATATAAAAAAGGTATTATACATGCAAGCTTTCACAGCTCTTTGCTTCTCATCCCGTCCAGTAAGTTTCCCCTGACACAGGGTTATGAATGAGTTTTCTTAACTCCACTCCTTTTCTTAAACCTCTCCAATCCTTTTCCTTCACTCCTCTTTCTTCACCTTCAACACTTCTGCCAGAAGAAGAGGGCCACTGACTCCAAAAGCTTGCGTACATAATACCTTTTTTGTGTGTGTGTTCTCCTGCTACCACTTGGTGGGCAAATGTTAAACACGTCAGTTGTGTAAAGCCATTTAAAGGAATGGTAGATGGGATACTGCAGTTACCAGCAAAGATACAAGGGGTGAAAAAAGGGAACTGAAATTTTTCAGCATTGTGAGGTGCATGATGTGCCATATAGGCTAAGGGTGTGTAAGTAAGTCGTATGATTGTAATATTTGTTGTTGTTGTTTTTGTTTTACCACATTAGTGTATCAGAGAGTGCGTATTTTTATTGCCAAAGATTTTTTTTACAGTGTGTTCTCAGAAGAGGGAGGGTTGTGATCTGTCTGAGTGGGCAGGTATGGACTGTTACACAGATATGTTAAGTGAGTTTGTTTCTGGGGGAAGAAAGTGGAACAAGTTGTAGGAAGGAGCTTCTGCCACTTGGACTTACTTTCAGAGAATGGGAACACACTGATTGTAATCAGTATTCATGCCAGAAACTGTAGGGTTATTTTGCTACAAAGGAGGAAGATCCGTAGGGTTGAGAAAACTCAAGCTTCAAACAAGCGGAAAGATTATTAATGGCAAGACTTGTGAGGTACTTGGGATGGACTTTCATTTTCTCGCTATGCTCACAGGTTCAACTGCTGTGACACTTGTCACAGAATATGTTGTATTGGCTGGAAGGATCTCTGAGGGTATTACCCATTCGAAATTTAACCTATTTAAACAACACATTCAATCCAGAACTTATGCAGTCCTTCGACAAACTGATAGAGTCCAATCAGGGGAGAATTTCAACAAAATAAATGTTGCACCATATACATGATTTGCAGGAGCAATAACAGCATGAGTGTGTTGGCTACCAGTTGGGGCACGTTTCTAGCACACATTTATGTACTGTATTTCTGGGTAAAATGCAAGAAGGCTCAGGCTGTAGATTTGCCAATTGCCAGCAGAATGGCTGAATGGCATTGGTCAGTGAAGTGACTAGTTTTAAGTAGTTAATTAGTATATTAGAGGTACATAATAACAGTACATGGTAGTTAGTGAAAAGGGTGGTGAGCAATACAAGTGTGGTAAGAAGTTCCATGTGGGAACATTACATAGTGAATTGGGGGGGGAGGGTTGTCCTAAATATATTCATTATTAGCATTAAAGTGCCAGAATGAGATTTTCATTCTACAGTGGAGTGTGCACTGATATGAAACTTTCCTGGCAGATTAAAACTGTGTGCCGGACCGAGACTCAAACTTAGGACCTTTGCCTTTCGCGGGCAAGTTCTGCAAGGTTCGCAGGAGAGCTTCTGTGAAGTCTGGAAGGTAGGAAATGAGGTAATGGCAGAAGTAAAGCTGTGAGGACAGGGCGTGAGTCGTGCTTGGGTAGCTCAGGTGGTAGGGCACTTGCCCACGAAAGGCAAGGGTCTCGAGTTCGAGTCTCGGTCCGGCACACAGTTTTAATCTGCCAGGAAAGTTTCAGGCATTAAAGTAGTTTAGTGGGAGCTCAATATTAAAGATTTGGGATGAATCTTCACAGAATGGAGGAGGTATGCTGTGTCATGATTAAGTATAAGCATGGATTTAGAAATTCTTGAAAATTTTGCGCAGCTATGGCCTGAAGGCACTAGTTATGGGGCCGGAAGACACATCGGGTAGTGAATGCTGGCAATGTTGATATTAAGCAAACAGTTCTGCAAGGCAGGTTTACAGCACGACTTGCAGGTGAGGAAGCACAGCCTGACAGGCACTATAAGTAAGTCTGGAGATGGATGTAAAGTTACTAGGTGCTGCACAGGACACTGTCATGCTACAAACAAGCTGTGTGTTGCAGTTACAGCCGAAGCTGACATTATAATTATAAGGGAACACTCCACTTTTCCACTCCAGAGGAACATCACAAGTGTACAAAAAGGAGTATAAATAAGTGAGTCCAGACAGTCAAGGTAAGCAGTCATATCACCATTCTGTCAGCATCTGCAGCCTGAGAGAATGACAATTGTTTAAGTTACAGACTGACCATGACGCCCATCTGCTGACAAATTCTGGCAGCCAGCTGGCCCCCTGAATCAACTACCAAGCTCCACTATACAACACACAGCAGCTGTGGTGGAAGCAAAACTTAGCACTGCAGAGGTATGGGCAGTGGTCAGCCTCCGCTCTCTGGGTGATGTCTGACTGACTGCAAGCTGGTGTCTGAAAGGGCAGAGCCTGGGTGTGATCTTGTGGCCTACAAGGTCCGCGGCTGTCCTCAATCACAGGTTGAGCCACCCCGGGCGGGCGACTGGAGCTGCTGAGACTCTGCTACTACAAAGGCTGCTGGCTGCTTCCCTTCAGTGATCAACATGGAGACCAAGAATAGTGCTTGATAGAATAGCTAGCTATGCTCTGGAGGGTCGGCGTGGGGCTTCTGGCTCAGCCAATGCATGAATACTGGCCACGTGGCCATGGAGAGGACAGAAGCATTCATGTGGCAGAGGCAGGGAGGTTGGGTGCTGGAGCAGTAGACACTGGTGCTGGTGATTATGCTGACACACATACACACACTGCACCACCTTCACCTGGATCAGCAGTGGTAATGTGCATTCTTTGACAGAATCAAGTCAATGCCAAAATCGTCTGTGTATCTCTGTGTGCCCCGACATCATGCGCCCCTCTCTCCCAAACCATCTCTTCCATTCATCTGGCGCATTAGATCCCTGAGGTTGGGGTCATAACAAATAATTGGAGAACATGGCCTCGTGAAATTAAAGAAAGAGGTAGCCACCTAGTGGAATTTTTCACAGAGCACAATTTAAACACTGCCAACACTAAGTTTAAGAATTGTATATATTGAAGAGATCTAAAGAGCTGGAAGATTGATTACATAATGGTATAACATGGGTTTTGTAAACAGATTTTAAACTGTGAAACATTTCCAGGGGCAGATGTGAACTCTGGTCATGATTTATTGATTATGAATTGCAGATTAAAAATGAAAAAAGTTGGAATTTAAAGAGATGGGACCTGAATAAATTGAAAAAACCAGAGGTTGCTGAGAGTTTCAAAGGAAACATTAGGCAACAACTGACTCAAATGGGGAAAGGAATACATTAGATGATGAATGGGCAGCTTTGCAAGATGAAATGAAGAAGACAGTATAGGATCAAAAAGGCAAAAAGACAATGCCTCGAAGAAATTCTTGAATAACACAAGAAATTGAACTTAACTTATGAAATGAGAAAATATAAAAATTTAGCAACTGAAGCATGCAAAAAGTTGTGTAGGCATCTGAAAATGAGATTAACAGAAAGTGCAAAATATCAAATCTGTAAAAGCATGCATTACTATGGGGAAGACAGATGCTCCATACAGGAACATTAAAGAAACCTTTGGAGAAAAGGGAATAACCACCATGAATATTAAAGACTCAGATGGCATGCCAGTATTTAAGCCTAGAAGGGAAGGCCAAAGGGTGGAAGGAATATATAGATGGCCTATATAATGGGCACAGACTTGAAGACAACATTATGCCAATGAAGATGTAGTGAATGTGAATGTGAATGATATGAGAGATAAGATACCGCGAGAAGAATTTGACAGAACACTGAAATACGAGGGCATTTCAAAAAGTAAAGATACGTTGGCTCGCAGTTCTTAAATAGAACATTTATTTAGAAAATGTCAGTTACATCTTATTAACTGGATTACTTGTTATTTTTCGACATAATCACCCCCGTTACCAAAAAATTTGTTAAGTCGGTGCACAAGCTTTTGTATCCCACAGTCATAGAAGGTTGCTGCCTGTTGTTGGAACCACATTTCAACTTCATCTTTGATCTCTTCATCGTCGTGGAATGATTTTCCACCAAGATGTGACTTCAGGTAACGGAAGACATGGAAGTCGGTGGGCACAAGGTCTGGGCTGTATGGCGGATGGTCCAATACGTCCCATTTTAATTGTTTGAGTAGTGCTTTGGTTACGAGCGCTGTGTGAGGTCGAGCATTGTCATGAAGCAAGCGGACTCCACTTGTCAGCATTCCCCTGCGTTTGTTTTGAATTGCCCTTTGAAGACGTTTCAAAGTCTGGCAATATGCAGCAGCGTTAATTGTCATTCCAGGAGGCATAAATTCCAACTTGTCTGTCCCAAAAAACAGAAGCCATAATTTTCTTCGGTGAAATCGACGTTTTGCATTTCTTGGCTTTTGGTGAATTCGAATGGCGCCATTGCATTGATTGTTGCTTGGATTAAGGTGTATGGAGATAAACCCACATCTCGTCGCCTGTCACAATGTGATAAAGGAACTCATCATCTGCTGCAGCATAGCGTGTGAGGAAGTCGAGTGCAAAGCCCATCCTCTTCTTTTTGTGTTCTTCCGTTAACAGTTTTGGAACCCAGCGCGCACACAATTTCCTGTACCCTAACTTGACAGTCACAACGTCATAAAGAGTTGTCATTGACACGTCTGGTATGATCTGAAGCAATTCTTTCAATGTGAGACGTCTATTCGCACGAATTGCTTCCTCCATTCTCCGAAGAAGGGCATCGGAGATCACAGATGGCCGACCTGTTCTTTGTTCGTCATGAACATCGGTCCTACCTTCAGAGAAATGACGACAGCATTTCATTACATTTTGTCGATCCATAATGCTCCCATAAACAGACACAATTTCTTTGTGAATATCCACTGGTCGCTGACCTTTTGAATGAAGAAAATGTATGACGGAGCGCACTTTGCATTTAGCAGGATCTGAATCGGCACAGCCATTTTAAACACGACCTACTCCAACCAGAAGCAACGTTCAACTGCCGAACGGCTGCAAGGAGAAAGCTAGCGGTTCAAGGTTAACACCAGTGTTGCCAACTTGCTCGCCAAAACTCTTCTGTTCCTCTGGCGTATGGTGTATCTTGACTTTCCGAAATACCCTCGTATTTAAGCTGGGGCCCCTGGAGTAGGCAAAATTCCCTCAGAACTGCTTATCTCATTGGGACAGCCGGCCATGACAAAACTACTCCATCAGCTTCATCTGATATCGAGAACATTTTTGAAATGTTTGTGAGAAAGAAGTGGCAGTTGAAATATTAGCAATTCTGCAAGGTAAGTCAATGGACTGTGTGGTGTCGACTGTGGGGACAATGTTCATGAGGAACACAATGAGGCTGGATGTGGGTAACAGCACAGTGACCACTTAGTTCGATGTGAGGAAACCACCTATAAACCACATACTGGCTGGACAGCACATACCCATTCACCATTAATCCACCAGCTGGATTTGATCCGATCCTGGGATGCTTTCCCAAATCCCAAAAACGGCACACCAACACATGTGGCTATTTGGGCAAGTCAAAGCCTCTGTGTACCATAATTAATCTGATCTTGTTTTTGTGGTTCTTTGGGGAGATATGTAGGAGAGTGTAAACATATTCATAGATCACTCATTTAATACCAGTTCTTGTATCTTTTTAAATGGGCTTTGGTTAAATACACTATGTGATCAAAAGTATCCAGACATGCCCAAAAACACTTTTTCATATTAGGTGCATTGTGCTGCCATCTACAGCCAGGTACTCCATATCAGAAACCTCAGTAGTCATTAGACATTCTGAGAGAGCAGAATGGGGCACTCCGCGGAACTCACGGACTTCGAACATGGTCAGGTGATTGGGTGACACTTGTCTCATACGTCTGTATGCGAGATTTCCAAATTCCTAAACATCCCTAGGTCCACTTTTTCTGATGTGATAGTGAAGTGGAAACCTGAAGGGACACACACAGCCCAAAAGTGTACAGGTCGATCTCGTCTGCTGACTGACGGACACCGTCGACAGTTGAAGAGGGTTGTAATGCATAATAGGCAGACACCTTTTCAGACCCTCACACAGGAATTCCAAACTGCACCAGGATCCATTGCAAATACTATGACAGTTAGGCGGGAGGTGAGAAAACTTGAATTTCATGGTCGAGCAGCTGCTCATAAGCCATGCCTCGCTTGGTATAAGGAGCGTAAATGTTGGACGATTGAACAGTGGAAAAACATTGTGTAGAGTGACGAATCATGGTACACACAGTGGCGATCCGGTGGCAGACTGTGAGTATGGCAAATGCTCAGTAAACATCATATGTCAGTGTGTGTAGTGCCAACAGTAAAATTCGGAGGTGGTGGTGTCATGGTGTGGCTGTGTTTTTCATGGAGGGGGCTTTGAGCCCTCGTTGTTCTGCATGGCACTATCACAGCACAGGCCTACATTGATGTTTTAAGCACCTTCTTGCTTCCCACTGTTGGGGATGGTGACTGCATCTTTCAACATGAGTGAGCACCTGTTCATAATGCACAGCCTGTGGCAGAGTGGTTACATGACGATAACCTGCCTGTAATGGACTGGCCTGCACAGAGTTATGCCCTGAATCTTACAGAACACCTTTGGAATGTTTTGGAATGCCGACTTTGTGCCACGCCTCACCGACCAACATCAATACCTCGCCTCAGTGCAGCACTCCATGAAAAATAGGCTGCAGTTCCCCAAGAAACCTACCAGCACCTGATTGAACGGACACCTGCGAGAGCAGAAGCTGTCATGAAGGCTAAGAGTAGGCCAACACTATATTGAATTCCAGCATTACCGATGGAGGGTGCCACCAACTTTCAATTCATTTTCAGCCAGGTGTCCTGATACTTTTGATCACATAGTGTAGCTGACATCTATCTTGCAGCATCTGCCAGTTCAGGTTCTTCAGCATTACCCTAATGTTCTACCGCAAGTTAATCAAATGTGACCATTTGTGCTGCCTTTCTTTATACACATTTGTTATATCTTGTTAGTATTATTTGGTACTTACCCTGCACACTTTAGCAATATTTTAGGCTGGGTCATACAAGTGTTTTGTAAGTAATCTCCTTTGTAGACTGAAGCACTTATCCTACGCTTTAACTATGACTGAGCCTACAAAATCATTCCATTTATATCACCACAAATTGAGGTATTTGTATGAGATGACTGATTGCAGTTGTGACTGGTAGTGTACTCAGAAGATACTATATTTTGTTTAGTACATAATTTTACATTTCTAAACACTTAAAGCAAGTCATCAATATCTACACCACTGTGAAATCTTGTCAAGAGGTGACTGAGTATTTGTGGAGCTCCTTTCTTATAGTACTTCAGGGTAAATGAATGGACTATCTACAATATGTCCGACAAGGAACCCCTTGAGTGTGAGGTCACAGAAGGTCAATGACGTTTATGGATAAAATTCCCTAGATATCGTCTACGGGGGCAACTACAGCCGTAATTTTTCCCGATGGCATGCAGCTTTACTGTATGATTAAATGATGATGGCGTCCTCTTGGGTAAAATATTCCGGAGGTAAAATAGTCCCCCATTTGGATCTCCGGGTGGGGACGACTCAAGAGGACGTCGTTATCAGGAGAAAGAAAACTGGCACTCTACGGATCAGAGCATGGAATGCCAGATCCCTTAATCGGGCAGATAGGTTAGAAATTTTAAAAAGGGAAATGGATAGCTTAAAGTTAGATATAGTGGGAATTAGTGAAGTTCGGTGGCAGGAGGGACAAGACTTTTGGTCAGGCAAATACAGGGTTATAAATACAAAGTCAAATAGGGGTAATGCAGGAGTAGGTTTAATAATGAATAACAAAATAGGAATGCGGGTAAGATACTACAAACAGCATAGTGAACGCATTATTGTGGCCAAGATAGACACGAAGCCCACGCCTACTACAGTAGTACAAGTTTATATGCCAACTAGCTCTGCAGATGATGAAGAAATTGAAGAAATGTATGATGAAATAAAAGAAATTATTCAGATAGTGAAGGGAGACGAAAATTTAATAGTCATAGGTGACTGGAATTCGGTAGTAGGAAAAGGGAGAGAAGGAAACGTAGTAGGTGGATATGGATTGGGGCTAAGAAATGAAAGAGGAAGCCGCCTGGTAAAATTTTGCACAGAGCACAACTTAATCATAGCTAACACTTGGTTCAAGAATCATAAAAGAAGGTTGCATACATGGAAGAAGCCTGGAGATACTGACAGATTTCAGATAGATTATATAATGGTAAGACAGAGATTTAGGAACCAGGTTTTAAATTGTAAGACATTTCCAGGGGCAGATGTGGACTCGGACCACAATCTGTTGGTTGTGAACTGTAGATTAAAACTGAGGAAACTACAATAAGGTGGGAATTTAAGGAGATGGGACCTGGATAAGCTGAAAGAACCAGAGGTTGTACAGAGTTTCAGGGAGAGCGTAAGGGAACAAATGGCAGGAATGGGGGAAAGAAATACAGTAGAAGAAGAATGGGTAGCTTTGAGGGATGAAGTAGTGAAGGCAGCAGAGGATCAAGTAGGTAAAAAGACGAGGGCTAGTAGAAATCCTTGGGTAATAGAAGAAATATTGAATTTAATTGAGGAAAGGAGAAAATATAAAAATGTAGTAAATGAAGCAGGCAAAAAGGAATACAAACGTCTCAAAAATGAGATCGACAGGAAGTGCAAAATGGCTAAGCAGGGATGGCTAGAGGATAAATGTAAGGATGTAGAGGCAGAAAGGTGGAAGGAGTATATAGAGGGTCTATACAAGGGCGATGTACTTGAGGGCAATATTATGGAAATGGAAGAGGATGTAGATGAAGATGAAATGGGAGATATGATACTGCGTGAAGAGTTTGACAGAGCACTGAAAGACCTGAGTCGAAACAAGGCCCCGGGAGTAGACAACATTCCATTAGAACTACTGACGGCCTTGGGAGAGCCAGTCCTGACAAAACTCTACCATCTGGTGAGCAAGATGTATGAGACAGGCGAAATACCCTCAGACTTCAAGAAGAATATAATAATTCCAATCCCAAAGAAAGCAGATGTTGACAGATGTGAAAATTACCAAACTATCAGTTTAATAAGTCACGGCTGCAAAATACTAACGTGAATACTTTAAAGACGAAAGGAAAAACTAGTAGAAGCCGACCTCGAGGAAGATCAGTTTGGATTCTGTAGAAATATTGGAACACGTGAGGCAATACTGACCCTACGGCTTATCTTAGAAGCTACATTAAGGAAAGGCAAACCTACGTTTCTAGCATTTGTAGACTTAGAGAAAGCTTTTGACAATGTTGACTGGAATACTCTCTTTCAAATTCTGAAGGTGGCAGGGATAAAATACAGGGAGCGAAAGGCTATTTACAATTTGTATAGAAACCAAATGGCAGTTATAAGAGTTGAGGGGCATGAAAGGGAAGCAGTGGTTGGGAAGGGAGTGAGACAGGGTTGTAGCCTCTCCCCGATGTTATTCAATCTGTATATTGAGCAAGCAGTGAAGGAAACAAAAGAAAAATTCAGAGTAGGCATTAAAATCCATGGAGAAGAAATAAAAACTTTGAGGTTTGCCGGTGACATTGTAATCGTGTCAGAGACAGCAAAGGACTTGGAAGAGCAGTTGAACGGAACGGATAGTGTCTTGAAGGGAGGATGTAAGATGAACATCAACAAAAGCAAAACTGGGATAACGGAAAGTAGTCGAATTAAGTCGGGTGATGTTGAGGGTATTAGATTAGGAAATGAGAAACTTAAAGTAGTAAAGGAGTTTTGTTATTTGGGGAGCAAAATAAATGATGATGGTTGAAGTAGAGAGGATATAAAATGTAGACTGGCAATGGGAAGGAAAGCGTTTCTGAAGAAGAGAAATTTGTTAACCTCGAGTATAGATTTAAGTGTCAGGAAGTCATTTCTGAAAGTATTTGTATGGAGTGTAGCCATGTATGGAAGTGAAACATGGACGATAAATAGTTTAGACAAGAAGGGAATAGAAGCTTTCGAAATGTGGTGCTACAGAAGAATGCTGAAGATTAGATGGGTAGATCATATAAATAATGAGGAGGTGTTGAATAGGATTGGGGGGAAGAGAAGTTTGGGCACAACTTGACCAGAAGAAGGGATAGGTTGGTAGGGCATGTTCTGAGTCATCAAGGGATCACCAATTTAGTATTGGAGGGCAGCGTGGAGGGTAAAAATCGTAGAGGGAGACCAAAAGATGAATACACCAAGCAGATTCAGAAGGATGTAGGTTGCAGTAGGTACTGGGAGATGAAGAAGCTTGCGCAGGAAAGAGTAGCATGGAGAGCTGCATCAAACCAGTCTCTGGACTGAAGACCACAACAACAACAATGGCAACAGGGGGCACGACTGGATGTATCCAAAGGTGAGCACAACATGAGGCCACGGAGCATAGTTTAACTGCTTAGTCGACAAGTAACTCACAGCAGTAGTAGTGGTGTGTTGATACAAAACAGAGCAATGGCAACGATAAACACTGCAAATGTTGAATTATTTCTACAACAGCTGCCAAAGTTGACATTTCATTAGAAGGGAACCCACAGCATTTTGCAGAGTGAGAAAGAAGTGGCAGGTGAAATATTAGCGCTTGTGCAAGATGTGTCAGTGGAATGTGTGGTGTCAACTGTGCAGAAAATGTACATGAGGAGTATGATGATGATACATGCTTAAAGTGATACTGAAACAAGTGTAGAGTCATGTAGTTCATCATCATTGTCAGACCAGGGAGCCACAAATCCCGTCTCCAGTGAAATGTAGAGAAGGACAATCGTTATCCCATGAGTGGGTACTACATATAATTATGTACACAGAACATAATACACAGCACAGCAAAGAAAGAGATTTCAAATAAGTCTGCAGCAACATTCCGGTATAGTGCATAAGAAAAACTATGGATATTCAAGGAAGGACAAAGTTACTTGTTACAAAAACTGGTGTTCGCGCATTTCAAGGATGCTCGATACAATTCACAGGCGGTGCACGATCACAGGTGGTGCACGATAGTGACCTACTATGCTAATCACATCAAACTGAACACAACATAGATTACAGGAATTTCAAGGGAAGCAGTGGATGATTGCATAACTTCAAACAAGAAATTTGTTTTCAACTCTGACCAGGTCCCACCTGGAGAGGAACTGCATATGAAAGGAACCCTGGAAATTAGAGGTATCAAGAGAGTTGTATCTATCAAGATCAACTAATGTCAATGACTTAACATATCCATGGATGAAAAATTGGCTGGAAAGTTATTTACTGTGCTACTAAAAGTTGGAGGTGCTCTGTCCTCTACGATTCTTTTGGTGTGCATGATCTTGCAAGCGCAGCGGGGGATATTTACGTTATGCAAGAGTGGAAAAATGGACTTAAGAGAACTGCAACTATGGTGTGAGCACTGTTTTTGACCAATAACTGGTCAAATAACTTGCTTTTGCCTGATTCCTGGTTGTGTGCAAATGTCGTGTACCATTGGAGCAAATTATCCCTCTTGAAAAGTGTGTGACATTGCAGTTCATACCACCTGGCACCACTGAAAAAATTCAGCCTTTTGACGTTTGTTTCTTCTGTACCTATAAAAGATATTATCACACTGTCTGCACCTATGCCTTAAAGGATAGACAGTTTTTCAGTAAGATGCATGACAGACTGTTTTGCACTTGGTTGCATGTCATCACATTCCATCTGTTCTCATTACCCCTTTACACCAATATGTTTCTACATGCATTCGTTAAGAGTGGATACGTAGCTGAACATCCTGCACCATTTGCAACTCCCAAGGTGTCTGCATTTGATCTTGATGCTGCAAACCTTTGTGATATCTGTGGCGCACCATTCTTCTTTTGGGGTTCATGGTGCAAGTTAGTGGTTTGTTTTGAATATATCTTGAATGTCAACAATGTCCATTTTGTGAAGTGTGATACAAGCAACCCTCAGAAAGTTGATCTCTGCACCTCCCAGACACTCATTTTCTGTTGCCCTCCTGATGCACATGACTTTCAAATGAGCCTTTCTATGGACCCTTGCACTCAATGGGTTCATGTGAGCTTGCTATTATCTGGCATGTCATTTATATATTACTTTTGTTAATAAATGTCCATATGTTACTGAGTCAAACACTTTTCAGAAGTCAAGAAACACTGCAGCCACCTGATCCATGGCTTTCAGGATGTCAGTTTTTTCTAAACTAATTAAAAATGCTGTGGCAAAAATAATTTAAAAATCTCACATGAACTGATGTTTAAAAAATTGGTTTGCTTTCCAGAAAAGAAAAATCACTATATATGCCAGCAGTGAATTTTCAGAAAAGATAAGCTCATCGTTAAATCAGAGGAAAACTGTCACAGCAATATTCTATAATCTGTATTTTCAAATTCAGTTAATTACTCATTACTTTTTTTACAAAATACAGAGTTACAGAACCAGGAGTGTTACAGAGTTTAACTCCCATCCAAGAAGTAGTAAACAAAGAGTAACTGTGGTATCAAGTGAATGCCACTACTATTCTGACTGGAAAACAATTTCCCAAGGAGTCCTGCAAGGCTCAAAGCTGGGCCCTTACATGTTTTTATAATATGTAAATGATTTACCACTAAGCACTAATAAGCATTCGGTTTTATTCGCAAATGACCTCACTTTTGAAATAGAAAATGATGATTCATAAAAAAAATTCCAAACAGCAGGCAAAGCACTTTACATCCCTGGTTTCATAAAAAAATAACTAAAACCGAATTTCCTAAAGATGCACATGATGTACCTCAAAATTAAATTTTCAGAAATGAGAGGTAACTAGAAACATTGAGGAAATTATGGCAGAAACCCAGGTGAAATTTTTAGGTCCACATCTCAACAAAAAATCTAAATTTGAAGACACACACATAGACTATTTACCAAACAAATTGAATAGCCTAGCCTGCCCATTAAAACAAAGCTCTACATGAGGACATGGACATAGAATTTCAACCCCTCTAACCCCAGGAAAAGTATTTTTTTTAAAAGTGGGTGATGTGCTTTACATTTTATTAGTAGTCATAAAAAGTTAAAGCCACAAAAAGTAGAAATTTCAGTAAAAACCTGAAATTCTGCTAATTAGAATCACTGTTATTGCAGTTTAAGGTGGCATCCTCAATAACAGGCATAGATAAGATCTTAAAGTTGAGAGCTCTTTGGAGACAAATTTAAAATCATTAAACAAAAATTATGAATAAACGGATTTTTTTTAACGTTCCCAGTTAATAATGTTGTTATAGCCACTAATAGTTGAGAAAATGAGAATGCATGGAGATGGGTCACCAATACTAGGAATTAATTCCTATAATAAAGCACATTTTCTTCACTCCTAAACAACATATTTTGTCATTTCTTGAAATAAATGGCATACTTTTACCTTTTCCACCAATTTTTAAACATTCAACTTAATTTTATTCTCAGGGAGGATCCAACACTGATATTTTTAGTACAAAACATTTTCTTGAAAATATCTGTAATACAGAAAGCAAAAATTACTCCCTCAGTGGCAGCAGATGTAAATACGAAAAATTACATAAAACTGTAAAAACATCCAGAAGAAAAGGAAGGGTTGGAGGAATTCATTTCTTTTTCTCTCATCATGTCTAATATATCTAACCTTGATCAATATCATCTACCTATTTTTCTGGTATTTGTCATAGCCAAGCATCATTTCACGTCATGTTAGATTCTGATAATTGCAACAATGCTGCAATCTGCAGAAAACTTGTAATGAAAGAAATGAATTCTCTGCAAAGAATTATGATTAGTATCATGTTTTTCACCTATCCTTGAGTAGTACAGGTTTCTTTTTCTCCAAACTGGTTCTCTGTTCTGCATATTTTTACCACTTTTCATAGTTCTACGAGTTTTCTATCTTTCACCACTTTGTGAGTATATTTTCTCTTTTTCTATTGTGAATATTTTTACCTCACTGATAACATTCATGAAAATATTTAATTTATATTCTGTCTGTGAACAAGTAGCACTTCATGGCTTCCATGTTCCTGATATTTTTCCTTATATAAGCACCATATCACTCTACCTTTATCAAATTATGACATTTGAAACAATGCTGCAATCTGCAGAAAACACTTTTCAATGAAAGAAAACAAAGCTCTTGAGCCAGCTATGATTACTATAATGCTCAACTGACAACAAATACCTTGTGCTGAACCAGGGTTCCTGTGAGGAGTGGGCTGATCATCCCTGGTAAAGTGGCAACAGTATTGCTCATTCCCATCAAAATGCTTGCAAACTGTGGTGCCAAGTCAAGGTGATTCACACTGAAAAGTAAAGGAACAAAAACTGTATTAATAGACCAGTTCCTTTCTATTTCAAACAGAATGGTACTGCACAGAGAAAGAAATTCTCTGACCTATCATTCCTTCCACAAAAACTAAATGATTTATATTAATGGCTCAGTAATAACATTTTGGTTTGTATCCATCCTGATTACATTTTCAGTGTTCATGTATTTTAAATAATGTTTTGGCGAACATAATACATTTGAAAAAACATTCAATATGCATTACTATTTTACAGTGTAGATGTTTAATATTCAGCCTTTTTTTGTATTAGTGTTGTTGTATTACGAAGGAATATGCTGTGTAAGCTTCTTACCACATCATGATTTATCCAAGTTGCAGCAGTTAGATGCTACTTGCTTCCCAACATCAGAGATGAAGTGACCTACAAAAAGTGTTACATGGATTGCAGTGAGTCACATGGTACGTCCAACTTGTCAAATCAATGATAACTGGGCATCAACCTTTGGGTTAGTATTATCATCCACCAAGTAGTTTGATTATTATTCTTTCATGAAGCCTAAATAGATGGACAAAAACACCATTTCCTTCTGCAGTTATCTTTTGTGACATGTGGTGAATCACTGACAGCATGGCAGAACACATGGTTGATGCATGAAGAAGCTCCTACCCACCTACATATAACTTTAGCCAGCATCTCAATAGCATTGTCCTCAACCATCTGACTGGACAAGCAGGTCCTACAACAAACTCCAGCCACAGAACCTTATCTTTTACATTAACTCAGAGGGCCACCACATGTCATGTATTTATTTACCTAGTTCCTGGTAGCAACATATTTGAACAACTTGTCTTTAGCCCAAGCTGCAACGTCTAAATAGATACATTAACACATATGAACCACCAGTGAGACTTAAACACCATCATAAAAACTGAAAACTTTCGATTTGACAAAAAAAAAATCTAATTAATCTGATTCACAGACACACTGAAAAAGTCAAGATCACAGCTCAATGTACTTTCTTCAGAGCACCCCCTCCCAAGTGCACACACACCTAACTTTTTTGTGTTCTCCTGCCACTACTTGGTGAGTACATTTCTTAACTATCCAATTTAGGGTAGGTGGATAGTTAAAAAATATACTCACCAAGCAGCAGCAAGAGTTCACACAAATAAAGGTATTAAAGTCTGCAAGCTATCAGGGCCAGTGGCTCCTCCTCCTGACAGAAGGACTGAAGGGGAAGGAAGAGGGGTGAAGGAAAAGGACTGGTGAGGTTTATGAAAATGGGTAGAGTTTGTAAAAGTTGCCCAGAACAACTCAGGGAAGACTCACCAGATGGGATGAGAAGAAAGACTGAGTGTCGGGGACTGCATTGGATGAGATTTGAAAACCTGAGAGCTTGTAGATTGAAGACACGGTAATTTGCAAGACACAGAGATTACTGCCAAAACACTATATATGAGAAAGAGTGGAAAGCTCCATACACGGGGGGCAGGGGAGGGACAGAAAAAAATAGATAAGCCAGAAAATGAAAGATACAGAAAACTAAAAGGGAGTGAAGAAAAGAACAGTTACTGTGAAAAAGTGCCGAGACTGAAGAAATTAATGTAAATTACAGACAGATGGGTGGCGAGAACTTAGGGCATGTTGTAACACTAGTTCCCACCTGCGGAGTTCTGAGAAACTGGTGTCCGGGGGAAGAATCCAGATGGCACATGTGGTGAAACATACACCAAGGTCACAACTGTCATGTTGTAGAGTATGCTTTGCAATTGGATATTGTTTGTTGCCTGTATATGCCCCCTGACTATGGCCATTCATCCTAACTGATAACTTGGTGGTAGTCATGCTGATGTAAAAGCCCAAACAGTGTTTACCTAACAACTGGTATGCGTGTTGTCATTTAACAGGTGGCTCTCCCTTTGGCAGTATATGTTTTGCCAGTTACAGGGCTGGTATAGGCAATGGTAGGAGGGTGCACAGGGCAGGTCTTACAGAGGGGACAATGCTGGGGGTAGGAGCCATAGGGCATGCGATCTGGCAAGGATATTGCAGAGCTCGGGAGGGCAACAAAAAGCTGTTCTAGGTGTGGTGGGCAAAAAGAGATGGACCTCATTTCAGAGCATAATTCTAGGAAGTTGTAGCCTTATCATAGTAGCTGATTAATATATTCAAGACCAGGATAAGACTGAATCACAAGTGGTGTACTCTTAAGTTGTTTTTTGGAAGGATCAGTAGTAACAGGATTAGATGTGATGGCTCAAGAAGTCTGTTTTTGAACTAAGCCAGTGGGGTAATTACGTATTTGTGTCCTGCTGTCACTTGGTGAGCAGATTTTTTTTTATCTATCCAATTACATTATATTCTAAAAAACTGATTATTTGTGCTGATGTTACAAGATTATTATTATTATTATTATTATTTCCAAACCTGAAATTACCTCCTGAAGTTAGCCAAACAGTTCAAATTAACTCTGTACAATCATATGTATTGCTGTGTAAATGGTTAATTATCTCTGTGACACAATTAAGAAGTATAAAAGCATAGAAAAATTCAAAATGTGGAATCTCACACTTAATAAATAAGGAAATGAAAATAGAATTTATAGAAACCTACTGTGACAGTTGGAAATTTGTGCCAGACTGGGACCTGAACCTGGATTTCCTGCTTATCACAAGTCACCTTTACCATTAAACTATCTGTTCACACCATCTGAGTATGACTCAAACTTTCACTGTCACTAGTGGGATGTACATCCCCTACGGCAAAGTAAGCCATGGACCTCCACCAACTCCATTTCCTCAGTGGAGTCTTTCCACATATCTCCATGGGAGAACTTGTAGTAGAGTGCATGCCACTTAACTTGGCGGGTAAGGTCCGGATGCGCAGAAGCAAGGATACATCACGTGACGTGCCAACCAATAGCAGTCAGTCAGCCATAACCCATGGACAAGTTTATTTCGTACTGTGCGGAGTGAGTTTATGATTGGTTTTACTCCGTTGTATTCTTTTGAAGGTTATTTTGAGGCAGTCTCATCAATATGAGTGGCAAAAGCAAATCTCACCCAGCATTAAACAAGCAGGCGCAAGAATTAGTGTTTTGTGTGTGTCAGTTCTCAACACAGAAATCTAGAAGCAGCATCCACGTCTCTTCACAAGGCACCTCCCGGTGTTACCAAGTGCCACGAACTTTGTGTATATCAGTTCTTTAGACAGGAGTCAGAAGTGGCATTCACATCTGTTCACAGAGCATCTCTCGGTGTTGCCGAGTAACAAGAACTAACAGCTGAGACGTGGAATGCTGGGGTAAAGACTGTTCAATGGATCGCGAATGAAGCCAATACATCTGCTGAACAGATCACTTAATTTTAAATCGCCTGATAAAAGCCAAAATCAAACAAAATTCATAAATGAACTCACGAATGTATTACGTCACAAAATATTTGACATGTATAGTAAAGGCAAATATCCTGTCGCAGATAAACTGTGTACATACATGAAAGAAGCCAACAGTTTCAATGGCAGCAAATCTACCAAGCTCAGAATATTGAGGGAAATGGGATTTAAATACAGGAAAACCAATGACAGAAGAAAACTGCTCTTGGAGAAAAGGGACAGTGTAACAGCAAGAACTGTGTGCTCAAGATTCATGCACAAGATAAAACAAGCTGGGAAGTCACGTATTTCTAGCTGGATGAGATGTATGTGAATCATAACCATTCAAGGTCAATGTACTGGAAGAAAAAATGATGATGTGGGAGGCCTGCATGTTCTTGTGGGTGAAGGGAGACACCCTATTGTGCTTCACACTGGTTCGGCAGACTTAATACAGACTTAATACCAGAAACTATATTAATATTTAAAGCATAGAAGTCAAAGCATTCTGATGACTACAACTCTGAAATGACTTATGCTGTCTTCAAGCAGTGGTCTGTACAACAGCTACTTCTGTACCGACTGGAGAATTCTGTTATTGTCATGGACAATGTAAGTATGCACTCTGTGCACGTAAATAAGGCTTCCACATCAAATACCAGAAAAGATTAAATTATTTCATGGTTGTCATGTAATGCAATTCCCCACACTGTGTCACAAACCAGGGCAGAGTTACTCAAGCTCGTAAATGCATACCACCCTTAAATACCGCACTTACGAGACAGATGAACTTGCAAGACAGCATCATCACTGAGTAATCAGTTTACCAATATCACTGCCATGACAATCCTATTGAGCTGGTATGGTTGCAAGTTAAGGCCCATATTGCAGGAAGAAATAGCATCTTCTGGACAGCTGACATTGAAAGATGCACACATGAAGCAGTGAACAACATAACTATCACTGCATAGACAAACTGCATTAGACATTCAGAAACACTGCAGGAAGATTTTAAAAAGTAAATCGACAGAGTTGGTGATGGAGGCTTTCACCATTAATCTTCACAATTCCGATTCATCTGAATCAGACAGTGAGGGTGAAGATAATGTTTTGGGCTAATTGTGCCAGTAGCACTTACTACCGCATTTAAATATGTTGTACAACTTAAGCCTATATTACATAACGTGAGACTAAGTTTGCTTGGCTGGTAATGGGCTGATAAAAGATTTTTTATTCCTTCGCAGTTTCTTTGTGGACTTTGTTTAAAGCTTGCCTTTGGTCTTCCAACAACTCAACAGTTTTGTTGTGAACTCTATTTGAAGTATGACTCCTAGCCATAAAAGCCTGTGAAATTTATTTTGTATCTATGATAGTTAGACTGCTGTCTTCAATTTTGAAACAGTAATTCTTCATTCATTCCACATAATATGTCACTTATGTCAGTAAATAAATACTCTAATATCTTCTTCGAAAATTTGTGTTGGAAAGATTATCAAAATCTGTCCTTGCTTTCCCTGAGATTAGTCCCAACAAACAGTGAATGGAAACTGGTTGTATATTATGTATAGCAATAACTACATGCAATAGAAATGATATAAATAACAATTATAAATTATTTGATACAAGTGAAGTGTCTAGAAATAGAAAATGCAATTGCTTTTTTAATATAAGAATTTTTAATTAATATAAGAATTTTTAATGTATGAAGAACCATTTTCATATTTTCTGAATTATGTTTCTTTCAGATGCCTGCTGAAGAGATCCTGTACATGTAGATTGCTAAGACATTTTTCTTAAATCACTTAAAAAATGACAGGCATAAATTTCATATATGCTAATTTTTACTCTGCAACTCCAAATAAATAACTGTAACTGCGTTTTGCAAACCATCAAAAGGTGAATGTATTCTTCAGATTCAAAAGGGTGATATAAATACTTATAAATGTGCTGCAATTTTTCGTGTTAACTACATGTATTGCAAAAAATTTTATGAGTATTACAAAAATTGTGTGAAGATGGTCAAAAGACACTGCTGGTCCAGGATGTGTCAGTAAAGGTAGATTTTTTGCCATTTTCTTCTTCTTTATAAGCTTTATTTTGCAACACATCAAAATATGAACGTATTTTCAGGGTTCAAACGGGAAACGCAAGTAAATATGCAACGGTTCTTCCCAATTATTCATCACAGTTTTTTCTTGCATTGATTGATGGAAACAACAAACAATGCAAATCTGTCTGTTATTGTGGTCACTGTTCATCCTAATACCATACACTGTTATTTTTCTATGTTACACATTTTATACAGCCCCATATTTTCAAGGCACACAGTTTGATGATGTGGTGTTCTTCACAAAGGTGTGAACCATTGTGCTTGTCACATTTCTTGTATGCATATGTAGCTTTAATGGTTGGCAGTCAGTAGCCGACTGCCGAATGGAGTGCAGCTAACGCACAGTCTGGCTACATTGCCACAGATGGCTCCCCCAACACAACTAACTGCTGGCTGTGCAAAATCTCCTGCTACCTACCGAGATAAGTGGCATGCACTGCAGTAGTGTTCAGAAATCACAGGAAGAAATATCAGTGATAAAGTTTGGAATTTAGTGGTTAAGATGAATGCTCTCAATAAGCATGAAATTTGGGTTTGAGCTCCAGTTTGGCACAAAGTTTCAGTTGCCACTATAAGTTTGTTACAATGCAGATTCAGCTTATCTGAATGACTTGCACTGACATCACTTCATGTCATTGCATCTTCGCTCATTTAATCTCCATTGATACTGTAATTTCATTTCAATGCATTTAATTCACCTCAAAAGAATTAATGATGTCAACCATTACTGACTAATCTCTGTCCTCTCATCCATATGATATAGCTTTTAAACATTGAAGACGCCATGACAGAGAATAGTGGTAAAAATGTGAAAACAGTTCTGCAGGTACTTGATAGACATAGCTAAGATGTGGTCACTGACAAACACAGACACACTCATGCAAACACTTAATATCTAAAGCTCTGTAATAAAATTGCATTTCACCCATTCATCAATAAACTCACTAGCAGATGCAACAAGCGCCATCAAGTAAAAAATAAGACCAGCACAAGTATTTTGAGACAGTAACTAAATTTTTAGCTAGTCTAGTATGTTATTAAGGACACAAGAGTTCATGATCAGTTTTAACATGATTAAATAAGTTAACTAAAATGAATTACAGAGGACCACATATACATTATGAGTTCTACAGTGTGAAACAATAGCATTCTATAACAGCAATACCACAGAAAAGGAGCTTTCAGGTATAAATTTTCCTCAGCAGAACTATTGTGTTTTTAATACATGATGACCCACACTAAATCATGTAACGCACACTAGGATTCATTTGTTTTGATTTGAAACACTTTTTCTTTTTCTTAGGAGTTACTGCTGCGGACTCGAATATCTAGCACACATCAACAGACTCTGTAATATGAGAGCTGTTCAAAAAGTATCTGGCTTTTATTTATACAATCAATCTTTGTTAAGACACAATTATTTGACACTCGTCACTTTAAAAGTAGTCCCCTTCAGCTTCTACACATCCGTCTCAATGTTGTTGCCACTGCCGTTCTGGTGCACAGCTGCTTCGTTGAATTCTGCGTAATGTCTTACCTGTTCTGAAATTTAGACCCTTTCAGAGTATTTTTCAGTTTAGGGAAAAGCCAGAAGTCATTCAATGCTACATCAGGCCAATAGGGAGGTTGACAAACCACTGCTGTGTTGTGTTTGGCCACAAAACTCTGAATTAATTTAGAACAATGAGCGGGTGTATATTATCACAGTGAAGGTATCAACTACACAGTGCCCACAAGTCTGGCTGTATGCATCTCACTTTCCACGGAGCAATGCAGAACCTCTTGGTGGTACTCCTTATTGACATTAGAATCTTCTGAGGCATATTCGTGATGAACCACATCACTACATCATCACTGGAGTAAAAAAGGACAGAGCATGACGTTTACATTGCTGTGGATCTGCCTCATGTTTTTGGCCCTCAGGAATGAAGGATGCTTCCATTGCAATGACTGGAATTTTGTTTCTGGACCATACCCATAAACCCAGGCCTCATCACCAGAGAACATTGTGGTATGGAAGTTCACAGTATCCAATGCATCTTGTGTGATCTCCAAATGAAGCTGCTTCTGCACAGTTGTAAGCAACTTTGGCACAAGCTTCACCGAGATCCTCCTGACAACCAAATGTTCTCTTAAAATGGAATGCTTGGACCCAATATTAATTTTAACCTGTATGCAAGTTCTCTGATGGTGATTTGTCTATCCCTTCATCACCAGGGTCCTAATATGATCAATAACAACATTATTTGCGGATGTTGGGGCCTACCTGAATGTGTTTCACGCTTCACTGATAAGTGGCCATCTCTGAGGAGGTAGTACCAGTCCTTTATCTGTGTGCTACCCACTGCTTCATCCCCAAACACTTGTTGAATCTTGTGAATTGTTTCAACTCAAGAATCGACAAGTTTAAAATAAAATTTGATACACTAACACTGTTCCACTTTTTCTTTAATTTTGCCCATAATACAAAATCTGACAACGACCACTTACAGATGCTCACTTGTCAGCCAGCAACTGGTTGTTTCCACAGTCACAGGGGAGGGGGGAAATAGGCATCATGCATGCACACTACATATGCCTACAGACAGAGTGTGTGTGTGCACCCTGATACAGTTGTTGGTTTCAACAATAAATAGTAAAGTAAGATACTTTTTGTACAGTCCTCATATGAAAAACAATATAAAATATATTTCAATGAACCATTCTCATTAAATAGTATAAAAATTTGCTGTTTGAAATACCAGCTGTTCACAAGATTTCTAATTCACAAAGAAAGAATTGGGACTGGCCACAAACAGCCTTTTATGTTATAGGAACTATCTATTCCATTTCATTATTTTGTTATCTATTTCATTTTATTATCCAGTTAAATAAAAATGCTAACTGATGAATAATTTCAGAGCAAACTGAAGCAATAGCTTTTCATGAAATGGCCCTCCAGTTGTGGTCAATGATCATAAATGCTCGTATGTTATACAAACCAATAGTAACAGTGCACTGCAAAACAATACAATTCATTTTGTGAAGGTATGATATACTAGGTTTACCATAATAGCAGCTGCCAATAACTTCTTTGTGAAATAGTGTACAAACTTATCTGAAATGTAAGCTTTTGAATTTTCCCACCTAATTAGGCTCAATTCTCAGCCATGGCCTACCTCAACAAGGCGTACTCTACTGCTTCAATGCACTACATCTTGCAATTTATGGTACACAGCCCACACATTTGAAGAAAAGGAAGGAAGGCAGATTAGAGTTTAATGTCTGGTCAACACCAGGCTCATTAGAGATGGAGCAGAAGCTCAGATTAGGGAAGGATGGAGAAGAAAATCAGCAGTGCCCTTTTTCAAAGGAACCATCCCAGCATTGGAGTGTTTAAGGAAAGATACATCTGACTGTCCGGATGGGGATTCAAACCGTCATCCTCCCAAATGTGTGTCCAGTGTGCTAACCACTGTGCCACCTCGTCTGGTCCCACACTTGCATGCAGTACTGCGTTTGCCTTAACGGTGTGTTACAAATTCTTTCAAACATTCTGAGATCATATTGTAAATCTTGACGATACTGAAAAATCCACTGCCCCAGTTCTTTAACTATATAAATGGAAATTGGGTTCCTGAAGGTCAAACTATCAATCAACATTACTACCTTGAAGTTCTTGCTCAACTTCATGAGAAAATAAGAAAAAAAGACCTGAATTGTGCAAGAACAAGTTGATCAATAAAACATACAGGCTCATACCATATTGTCTCTTAACCTTCCAATAGGTGAGTGTATGTGTCAGATACGCAGTGATAATATTTGTTACCTTTTCTTGGAAAGTGGGAGGGATGGAAATCTCCTCTTTATTCTAGCCTCCTCTTCTGACCCCACCCTACTTCAGTCCTGGCCACTGCCCACTACTGTAAACAGCAAGCTAGTACCAGATGTTTCATATCTGAGGAATACGCGCGACCCTCAGTGTAAGTTTTTAACTTTTCAATTTCCATTATTTATTGTTGAATGTTTAATGCTTATTAGTAATTTAAAGTAGTGTTAATGGTGAATTTACATGTCTCGAATTGACAATGAAATGAAATTAAATTGTATGTGTCACATAAGCGTGACCTTCAATGCTTGCATCATGTTATTTATTCAGTTTCACTTCATATTTATTTCTTAGGTACTATGAGGGACACAGAGATGCATAATTTAAACAATCCTTTGGATGCTGAAGTTGTGATAAATGCAATTCTGTGTAATACCAACGATGAGGATGATCAGGGCAACAGGGCAACACTGATGAAGAAGAGCACATATCGGAAAGAGATGCAGATTCTGATATGGAACTGAGTGCTCAGTCCAGCTAAAAAGACGACAAAGATGAGAAATCGACATTTCAAGCTTTTTTTAAATAAATAAATAAATAAATAATAATATTTAAAAAAATCGAGGTTTGGTCACGGCAAAAGAGCCAAGGAACAGGCAAAGATGAGGTACACGAAATATTATACTTCATATGGCTGGAGTAACTGAACCTGTGAAAAGTGTGACTAATATTCTAGATTTATGGAAATGCCTCATCTCTGACACAAAGAGTCAACATATTGTAGAAAATACAAACAAATTTATTCTTACAATACAAGATAACTATTCTTCTTCAAGGGACGCTCAACAGACAGACACATTGGAAACAGTGCTGCCTTATCTCGCTGGGGTGTACCACACGAACTGTCTGAATCTCGACGACTTATGGTGGATGGATGACTTCCTAACCACCATGACTGAAGTTTTTAACGCAATCTATTTGTTTTGATGATGTGGAAACAAGAGGAGAACGAAGAAAAACTGACTCCCTGACTCCAACGAGAATTATTTTTGAAGAATTCATTGTGAACAGTCAAAAATGCTTTTCACTTGGTGAAAATGACACAGTTGATGAAAAACTCAAGGCTTTTCGAGGTAGATGAGGTTTCATACAATACATGCCAAAAAGGCCAAGCAAATATGGCATAAAAATGTATGCTTTGGTCGACTCTCAGCTATATTATACATGTAATACGGATATAAACACTGGAACCCAACCAAAGTGTCCATTAGCATAAGAAATAAACCATCTGAAATTGTGAAAAGGTTAGCAGCAACCATTTTCTATAGTGGGAGAAATATCAAGGCTGACAATTGGTTTACAGATTACAATTTGGTAAAGAAATAGGCACCAAAAAAAATTTCATACATTCACATGTTACATAAAAATAAGCCTCAGATTCCTCCAGAATTCACAGCGACCAGAAAGCGAGAGCCCCACTCAAGTCTGTTTTCAGAAAGAGGAAACACTTGTTTCATATGTGCCAAAAAGTACAAGAATGTTTTATTGATATCCAGCCTTCACAACGATGGAAAAATTGATGAAGCAACAGGTGATCTCAAGAAACCACAAATTATAACTTTTTACAATCACACAAAAGGAGCTGTCGATACTGTTGAAAAACTCTGTGGGTCTTTCAGTGTTGTGAGAAACACAAATCGAAGGCCTCTGGTGGTGTTTTTTTCGATGATGAATGTTGCTGCCATAAATTCATTTATAGTCTGGAAAGGAAACATCAGTAATAATTTCAAGAGAAGAAAATATATCAGATATCTTTCGAACAA
The DNA here is from genome assembly GCF_023864345.2 of Schistocerca serialis cubense. Classification (NCBI taxonomy): domain Eukaryota; kingdom Metazoa; phylum Arthropoda; class Insecta; order Orthoptera; family Acrididae; genus Schistocerca; species Schistocerca serialis. Next base: position 30,494,451 of record NC_064646.1, read on the forward strand.
ACTTGTGCAGGTACATATAAAAAGGAGAAGTACTAAAGTAACTGTAGACCTCCATACAAACGTTTGTGTCACACACAAAAGATGAACACCAACAGCAACAAGGAAGAGGAGAAGAAGATCAACCTCAGGAGCCTCTGAAGAAAAGATGTAGGCCACGTTTAGTTAGAAAGAAAACATGAATCGCCAGTTTCAAATATGAAATATGTGGACAGTTTACTTGTTTACAGCATTCAAGAAATGTTTGCAATGATTATATTTCAGCTTCTAAATAATCACCCGTTTCAAATGTGATATATATATATGACACACACGGTATGAATATAATAGAGGGAAACATTCCACATGGGAAAAATATACCTAAAAACAAAGATGATGTGACTTACCAAAAGAAAGCGCTGGCAGGTCGATAGACACACAAACAAATACAAACATACACACAAAATTCAAGCTTTCGCAACGAACGGTTGCTTCGTCAGGAAAAAGGGAAGGAGAGGGAAAGACGAAAGGATGTGGGTTTTAAGGGAGGGGGTTAAGGAGTCATTCCAATCCCGGGAGCGGAAAGACTCACCTTAGGGGGAAAAAAGGACGGGTATACACTCGCGCGCACACACACACACACACACACATATCCATCCACACATATACAGACACAAGCAGACGTCTATCAACCTGCCAGCGCTTTCTTTTTGTAAGTCACATTATCTTTGTTTTTAGATATATATAGACGGTATGTTTTGTTTACATAATTCAAGAAATGTTTGCGTTGATTGTATTTCAACTTCCAAATAACTTCAGTATATTGAGAAACCAAAATTTCAGGCATAATCAGGTACAAATTTGACATTCATACAAGGAAAGTAAGTATCAGTACCTAGAGAAACTGCAAGAAGAAAATGTGGGTTTTGAAACATAACTTTATTTTTAAATAAATTTTTTACCTTGCTTTTGTTTCTATATCTCATGAATAATACCTAATATTACTTTTACAATAAAAATTTAATGTTTAAAAAGACAAAGTTCATTAACAATAAGTGGTATCTGCGAGACACGCACAACCACCCTCGTCTGAATAGAAGGTGCGCCTATCAGAAGGTTAAGAGGTTTCTGGTGAAGTGCAGCATTCCAATGTTAGACGACTCACCTTATTCATTTGACCTAGCACCAGGTGACTTATCTACATTAAAAGTAACTAGATTTCAGTCCACTGAAGCAATGAAAGAAAAAGCAGCACATGTTATCAGGAAGCTCATGGAGGAAGACTTCCAGCACTGTTTCCATCAATGGAACATTCGCATGGAGTGTTGTAGGTGTAGTGGAGAGGAGTATATTGAGGGTGGCAATAAGTAAATAGGTATGTTTTTTAATTAAAATGTTGTACAGCAATTGACTTCTTGTTTTATGGCCACACCTCATATACTTTCACCTGTGTCAGTTTTCACTATTAATTATGATACACCTTCTATATCCATAGTACCTATGACCACATGTCTGATGAGTGAAAAAAATATGCCTTTCAAATTACCTAAATCCAGCCCAAGCAAATCCTCCAAATCCTACAGCACCAGTGAGGCAGGCAACAACAGTAGCAGGAGTTGTGGCATGTGCAGCAGCCACCAGGAAAAGCGTTTGGCACGAGAACGCACCGCAGTTGAGCAGCTTGCGTACTTGTGTGGTTGTCAGCTGACCACCTGCTCGCAGCCAATCGGCGAGGCAGCCCCCACCTTGCACGACAGTGCCCATGACCAAGTATGGTAGTGATCCCAGGAGACCAGCAGACTGTAGATCAAAACCCAGCTGCTCTACAACAAATTGTTTGCAGAGAAACTCTACAGTGAGCTGACACTAACATGTAAATCTACATGCAAACAGTGAAATGTATCAACTATCACTCAACAGTATGGCTGCCAAATAAAAGTACAGGTAATATTAATGAGAAATTTCAATAACTACACCTCCTGCATTTAATACAGCATAGGCTAGTAATTATATTTATTTAATAAATTAAAAATGATCATCTTGACATAAAATAATAAGTTCATTATGTAGGACTTCATTGCAACATTGGATCAACAAGACAAAAATCCTTAGTTTTTCACTGCCACCTAATGAACAAAATAATAGCTACAGAATATCAGACCGGCTGTGTGATTGGATTGAAGAGTTTCTATTTAAATTTATCACTCATTAAATGTAATTTTACAGGCCTGTATGTTCCTTTTCGGCTACTTATGAAGTTTTTACAATTACAATTTTTTTAGTTTACATCATTTCTTATGGCATTATGATTCATGATAAATTCAAGTTATAAGGGCATTTTTCAATAAGCCATTGCTTGACTCTCTTTTTAAAAGTATCCCCTGTCAATATTGGTAACAAGCAATTAAAACTTTGACATAAGGGCTTTTCACTGTTAATCTTCTGTTAACCATATGAAAGTTTGTTGATCTTAGTGTCTTCTTTCACTAACATTACAGTTTCTAGTATGCACATGGCTTGAACTCTGAGAATATTGTGTCTAATGAGTACGGATTTGCAAGAAGTTCCTGGTTTTACTTTTACTATGATCTTCAAGGCTCGCTTCTGCAGTATGAAAATAATTTTCATATTATATCTAAAAACAAAGATGCTGAGACTTACCAAACAAAAGCACTGGCAGGTCGATAGACACACAAACAAACACAAACATACACACAAAATTCAAGCTTTCACAACAAATGGTTGCTTCATCAGGAAAGAGGGAAGTAGAGGGAAAGACGAAAGGATGTGGGTTTTAAGGGAGAGGGTAAGGAGTCATTCCAATCCCGGGAGCGGAAAGACTTACCTTAGGGGGAAAAAAGGACAGGTATACACTCGCGCACACACACACATATCCATCCGCTCCCAGGATTGGAATGACTGCTTACCCTCTCCCTTACCTTCCCTCTTTCCTGACGAAGCAAGCGTTGGTTGCGAAAGCTTGAGTTTTGTGTGTATGTTTGTGTTTGTTTGTGTGTCTATCGACCTGCCAGCGCTTTTGTTGGTAAGTCTCATCATCTTTGTTTTTAGATATATTTTTCCCACGTGGAATGTTTCCCTCTATTATATTCATATCATTAATTTTCATATTAGTTTGGCATGTCCCAGTCCACAGCACTATTCCGTAAGACAAGAGAGGGTACACTAACATAATAAACAGTCCTTAGGGTTTCAGAATTAAGATATGGTGACAATCTTCTTAATACATATAGACCATAAAAAAAACCACATACATAATCAGCTAGCTGCTTCCATGAAAGTCTGTCATCTATGCATAAATCCAAGAATTTACAATCTGCACAGGTTTTTGGTAGAATTGTATCAGTCACAGTATTTTGTCTGTTTGGACCACTTGGTTTCAAAGGAATAATATTAGTTTTTTCTATGTTTACTTTTAGGTCCTCTCTTTCAAAGTAAGCTCTTGCTTTTTCAGTAAAGTTATGTATTTCATCAATTCGGCTGGGCTCACTGTCTGCACAGCAGACACTTGATGTACTATCTGCATACATAGTGATCAATTGCTTATTGTCAAGAGAACTTGGGAAATCATTTAAATAGCATATGAATAGGACTTGATCTAAAATGGAGCCCTGAGGAACACCAAAATGTATATTTCTTATACTTGACCTTCTCCTCTCCAGTATTTCTCCATTAGAGTATATAATCTCCGTACACTGCTGTCTACCCTTTAAATACATTTCTAGCAATTGCATGAGTTTTCCAGTCACACCACTCTTTGCAATTTTTAATAAGAGCACGTCATGATGCATCCTATCAAAAGCCCTTGAGGGATACCGGACTACTCCCGCTGCTGCTTGGTATTTTTCATTTATTTTTTCAAGTACATGATGGACGAATAGTACTGCTGCTGACGTGGTACTTTGACCTCTTCTGAAACAAAGCTGGAAATCAGCTAATATGTCAGCACTGTTGCAATGTTCCAGGATTTTTTAATGTTATTTTCTCTATCAGTTTGCTGAAAGTTGATATTAGGAAACACTTTATTTCCCCCCTTTTGTGTATTGGTTTAACTACAGCCAGTTTCAAATTGTCAGGGAACATATCGTCTTTGAGAACACAGTTTATTAGATTAACTAGTGGTTTCATTAGATCATGTTTGCGTTCTTCAATAGATATGGAGAAAGTTCATCTAATCCTGCTGATCTTTCATTTCTGAGGCTATTAATAAGCTGCATAATATCATACGTTCTTACTGCAGGTAGTGCACTGCAGTGCTGTTTGTTACTGGACTCAAATGTATGCTGTGTGTGTGTGTCTCTCTCTCTCTCTCTCTCTCTCTCTCTCTCTCTCTCTCTCTATATATATATATATATATATATATATATATATAATAGAGGGAAACATTCCACGTGGGAAAAATATCGACCTGCCAGCGCTTTTGTTTGGTAAGTTTCATCATCTTTCTATTTATATATATATATATATATATATATAAAAAAAACAAAGATGAGGTGACTTACCGAACAAAAGCGCTGGCAGGTCGATAGACACACAAACAAACACAAACATACACACAAAATTCAAGCTTTCGCAACAAACTGTTGCCTCATCAGGAAAGAGGGAAGGAGAGGGGAAGACGAAAGGAAGTGGGTTTTAAGGGAGAGGGTAAGGAGTCATTCCAATCCCGGGAGCGGAAAGACTTACCTTAGGGGGAAAAAAGGACAGGTATACACTCGCACACACGCACATATCCATCCACACATACAGACACAAGCAGACATATTTAAAGACAAAGAGTTTGGGCAGAGATGTCAGTCGAGGCAGAAGTGTAGAGGCAAAGAAGTTGTTGAAAGACAGGTAAGGTATGAGTGGCGGCAACTTGAAATTAGCGGAGATTGAGGCCTGGCGGATGACGAGAAGAGAGGATATACTAAAGGGCAAGTTCCCATCTCTGGAGTTCGGATAGGTTGGTGTTGGTGGGAAGTATCCAGATAACCCGGACGGTGTAACACTGTGCCAAGATGTGCTGGCTGTGCACCAAGGCATGTTTAGCCACAGGGGGATCCTCATTACCAACAAACACTGTCTGCCTGTGTCCATTCATGCGAATGGACAGTTTGTTGCTGGTCATTTCCACATAGAATGCATCACAGTGTAGGCAGGTCAGTTGGTAAATCACGTGGGTGCTTTCACACGTGGCTCTGCCTTTGATCGTGTACACCTTCCGGGTTACAGGACTGGAGTAGGTGGTGGTGGGAGGGTGCATGGGACAGGTTTTGCATCGGGGGCGGTTACAAGGATAGGAGCCAGAGGGTAGGGAAGGTGGTTTGGGGATTTCATAGGGATGAACTAACAGGTTACGAAGGTTAGGTGGACGGTGGAAAGACACTCTTGGCGGAGTGGGGAGGATTTCATGAAGGATGGATCTCATTTCAGGGCAGGATTTGAGGAAGTCGTATCTCTGCTGGAGAGCCACATTCAGAGTCTGGTCCAGTCCCGGAAAGTATCCTGTCACAAGTGGGGCACTTTTGTGGCTCTTCTGTGGGGGATTCTGGGTTTGAGGGGATGAGGAAGTGGCTCTGGTTATTTGCTTCTGTACCAGGTCGGGAGGGTAGTTGCGGGATGCGAAAGCTGTTTTCAGGTTGTTGGTGTAATGATTCAGGGATTCCGGACTGGAGCAGATTCATTTGCCACGAAGACCTAGGCTGTAGGGAAGGGACCGTTTGATGTGGAATGGGTGGCAGCTGTTATAATGGAGGTACTGTTGCTTGTTGGTGGGTTTGATGTGGACGGACGTGTGAAGTTGGCCATTGGACAGGTGGAGGTCAACGTCAAGGAAAGTGGCATGGGATTTGGAGTAGGACCAGGTGAATCTGATGGAACCAAAGGAGTTGAGGTTGGAGAGGAAATTCTGGAGTCCTTCTTCACTGTGAGTCCAGATCATGAAGATGTCATCAATAAATCTGTACCAAACTTTGGGTTGGCAGACTTGGGTAACCAAGAAGGCTTCCTCTAAGCGACCCATGAATAGGTTGGCGTACGAGGGGGCCACCCTGGTACCCATGGCTGTTCCCTTTAATTGTTGGTATGTCTGGCCTTCAAAAGTGAAGAAGTTGTGGGTCAGGATGAAGCTGGCTAAGGTAATGAGGAAAGAGGTTTTAGGTAGGGTGGCAGGTGATCGGCGTGAAAGGAAATGCTCCATCGCAGCGAGGCCCTGGACGTGCGGAATATTTGTGTATAAGGACGTGGCATCAATGGTTACAAGGATGGTTTCCGGGGGCAACAGATTGGGTAAGGATTCCAGGCGTTCAAGGAAGTGGTTGGTGTCCTTGATGAAGGATGGGAGACTGCATGTAATGGGTTGAAGGTGTTGATCTACGTAGGCAGAGATACGTTCTGTGGGGGCTTGGTAACCAGCTACAATGGGGCGGCCGGGATGATTGGGTTTGTGGATTTTAGGAAGAAGGTAGAAGGTAGGGGTGCGGGGTGTCGGTGGGGTCAGGAGGTTGAAGGAGTCAGGTGAAAGGTTTTGCAGGGGGCCTAAGGTTCTGAGGATTCCTTGAAGCTCCGCCTGGACATCGGGAATGAGGTTACATTGGCAAACTTTGTATGTGGTGTTGTCTGAAAGCTGACGCAGTCCCTCAGCCACATACTCCCGACGATCAAGTACCACGGTCGTGGAACCCTTGTCCGCCGGAAGAATGACGATGGATCGGTCAGCCTTCAGATCACGGATAGCCTGGGCTTAAGCAGTGGTGATGTTGGGTGTAGGATTAAGGTTTTTTAAGAAGGATTGAGATGCAAGGCTGGAAGTCAGAAATTCCTGGAAGCTTTGGAGAGGGTGATTTTGAGGAAGAGGAGGTGGGTCCCGCTGTGACGGAGGACGGAACTGTTCCAGGCAGGGTTCAATTTGGATGGTGTCTTGAGGAGTCGGATCATTAGGAGTAGGATTAGGATCATTTTTCTTCATGGCAAAGTGATACTTCCAGCAGAGAGTACGAGTGTAGGACAGTAAATCTTTGACGAGGGCTGTTTGGTTGAATCTGGGAGTGGGGCTGAAGGTGAGGCCTTTGGATAGGACAGAGGTTTCGGATTGGGAGAGAGGTTTGGAGGAAAGTATGCATACGAAGCAATTTAAAGTGAAATGATCACATACAACTAGTCACAGGAGCACGTAACAGACAGACTGATTGATTCAAGAAATTATCAAGAAATGCAGTCCACCAACAAAAGAAGTAGCTTACAAAACACTCATTTGACCCATACGTGAATATATGCTTGACATTATCAAAATAGTGGGTAATCTAGGTCTATGCAGAAACAGAAGTAAAACTTCAGACAGCTAAGATCACTACTGTACAGCATTTATTGTGATGACTGGTTTCAGCAAACAAAGCTGCCATCATCAGGTCTTCTGCATACATTTCACTGAATCTTGACCAAATGCATATTATATCATATCATATCGTATCATAGAATCATATTTAATGAACATGAAAACAACAGTATATCAGCAAGTCTAGCATAAAATAACTATTACAGAAAACAAGTACACACTGCACTGATTATACAACCTCATATTTGTACATCAGTTTCATAGTGACGGAAGAGATGGGAATTTCACCTACAACATTCTTAACTCTGGACAATATGAACTATTTTTATTATGTACAACCAGCTGCTTTTATCCTCCAGCATTTGGACATCAATATAAAATCAGATACAGTTAACACAGCTATGACAATATAAAGTTATTTACAAAAACACATGAAAATATAACAAATATAATTATAATAAAGTTATATGTGGATATACTTTCGAAAAAATATATAGACATGTTGACACTGTCATTTCTAACATACTGCCAGTTGGCTTTCTAAAGTGGAAGCACCATATATTACCAACAAGAGGTTTCCCATCTCCGTACACTGCTTCCATCTCACTTCCAGCAATGATTTCTTGAAATACAATAATTATTTTTCCCCCTCCCTGTCCTCCTCAAAACCTCGCATGTGGTCACTATATAATTCACAACAAACGTACCTTTCATGAAGGTTGGAAGTTCTGTAAGTAGTGTGTAGAAACCCCAGTTTTCACTGAAATGGGCAATCATTATTGCCCATACTGGTAATGATGTCAGGAAACGCTTCCATGGTACCACCATGTCCTGAAATAATTTGTAACTAATTCTCAACTGTCTTTGATGTCAAAAAAAATCTCTCTCTCTCTCTCTCTCTCTCTCTCTCATTAGTTTATGAGGTTTCCATCTAATTTTCAGAACAGGATTCAGAGTATGCACTGCAAAATATGAAGTCACACATGGACAAGATAGACATGAGAGCACAAAAATTAATTAATTATGTGCCAGAATGGTAGAAATGAGAGAGAGAGAGAGAGAGAGAGAGAGAGAGAGAGAGAGAGAGAGAGAGAGAGAGAGAGGGAGGGAGAGAGAGAGAGGGAGGGAGAGAGAGAGGGAGGGAGGGAGAGAGAGAGGGGGGGGGGGGGAAGGGGGGAGGAGGGAGGGAACACAGCAGGTATTTCATGTACATAAATTAAGAGGAGATATGATTTTATTTCTAACCATAATGTTAACAGACTGACTGCAAAGCCACATTGGTCATCCACTGCACTGGTTCCATACGGCAAATGTTCAATCACTCTACGACAAATTGCCTGAATAGCCTAAACCTGCAAGTTTGGTATATTATGAAATTACAGGAATTAGCAAAATTTCTGCAATGATGTAACACCCTGCTCTAGATAGATTTTCTGTGTGAAGTTACTGAAATTTTTTTCCCACTTAGCACATACACATTGAAACTGATGAATGTAGACATTTAAAGATGGCAAAAACCATTTGTACTGAATGGGTGATGATCAGGTACCTAAAGATGTTACCATCCAGTGGGCAAAATGAATGTGGGAAGACTACACAGAAGTTGAACTTTAGTGTGACATTGATAAAGGTAGCCTACTAAAGTCTATAGCGTAAAAGAAATGAGGGAACTTTACATAAACTAGACATACTGCATAGGGCATAACTTACAATCAACTTTATATTATGAATATTTTTAAACTTGTATTTGTGATTTGCCTACAAACATGAAAATCTAAGTCTCCTCTTCTCAGATTTTCAGTGCAGTTTACATAATCAACTAATATGTACTGACAGGAGTAGAGAGAATTATAAACTAACTACTAACAAAACTATAAAATAATTTACAAAGTGCATCATTGTGCACAGATCTTTAAAATTACAAAAAAATTAAGAAAAATTCATCAGTGCATGACCACTTACTAAAAGAGCCCCTTCCATTCTGAATTATTTTACACTGATTCCAGGAGATACTTTATTTCACAATTTAAACCTCTTTTTCTTCCTATTTGGCCTTCCAGACACCTGTATCAAGTTTCATGCTCCCTCTTTTTCTTCCTATTTGGCCTTCCAGACACCTGTACCAAGTTTCATGCTCCTTTGGTACATCCTACATCAAACCCTGTGTGTACAAAACCTCCTATAAGACTGTAATTAAGTCAGTTTACTATAAAACATTCACTCTACCAATGGCTACTCTTACAGCCACAGCAGCATTCCACCACTGCGTTATTCAATCTGCTGCAGCCTTACTTCACCAGCCATAGTAACCTTCCAGTACTGCATCACTCCAACAATAATTGCACCACTATCACTGTACACCAGCATGGCTATACATTTGGCTGTGGTTCTATTTAACATTACACAATAGGATTACTACATTATAGGTGTAGCTTACTTGGAACCAACTCTTTGGGGTATTCATTCACATGTAAGCATTAGTGTTATACACTGAGATGGTGAAAACAAAGAAAGATAAGTGCTTAGCCACCAATGTGTGATGGTGAATGGATTTCCCACTAACCTTTTGTGAGCTGTTACATGTTGCCATTACATGCAAAAAATAATGAACAGTGTTTTCTGTTCTCCTTTACTTTATTTGAAAAATATTTCTTATCGATATTAAAGTTTACTTACCACAATGTGAAAACAAGCCTAGAAACTTAATAACGCAATAAAGGTATGAGCTGATACAGGTCAGAATAATATATATTGCAGAGAGAAGCAATGTGTTCCAACACCAGCAGCGAACCCACAACAAACAGAAACTGAATGTTTATCAGTTACACTCGTGCAGCGTAACACCAAAAGATGTCAGGTATAGACAGCGCTGGTAAGAAGTATTCCCAAAAGCTTTGGGATACCCCTTAGCTGGTGGTTGGTTGGTTTAAAGGAGGGGGAGGGGATGGGGGGGGGGGGGCAACTGCGAGATCATTGGTCCCTTGTTCCCAGTAAAATAATTACACAAGGGAAAGAAGAAAAGAAAGGAGACGTACAGCACAATAACAGGAGAACGGAAGAACCAGAAGAACGACAGAAGGACAACCAACACTACTATGGACAAAACAGGAAAGGTAAACCAGAGAGACAAGCAAGAAACAGGTAGAAGTGATAAAAACAAGAGAGCAGATGGCCGTAGCTGGCCGACCACAAGAATGAAAAGGAAAAGCCAGTCACTCTGCAACACATTAAAACATCCAGCCTAAAAGCATTAGAATGGAGAACACAAAGGGACAAAGGCCATGCCCAAAAACTTACACAGAATGATAAAACCCACCATCACGTATAAAATGTAAAACTAAATTAGCCGATGATGCGTTGTCAGCTGAAATTAATGGCAACGAGTCTGGTAACTGAAGAGTCTGTTGCAGGGCAGACAAAGACGGACAGCTGTACAAGATAGGGGCCACTGTCAGCCGAGCACCACACCAACACAGAGGTGGGTCTTCACAGTGCAGGAGGTAGCCATTTGTCACCCAAGGGTGGCCAATGCGGAGCCAACAGAGAACCACAGAGTCGTTGCGAGAGGCCTGCATGGAGGTCTTCCACACATTCTTAGTCTCCTTAATGGCAAGCAGTTTATTGTGCATACTGTTATGCCATTCCATCTCCCAAAACCGTAAAACCTTGCAGCATAGTACTGAACGCAGGTCAGTTGCCGAGAGGCCAATCTCCATTAGCGGTTTCCACGTAGCCTCCTGGCAGCTTCGTTGCCTGGGATTCTGATGTGACCTGAGGTCCAGACAAACACCACTGAACAATTGGACAGTTCCAGGGTGTAGATGGACTCCTGGATGTTCACTACCAAAGGATGACAAGGGTAGCACTGGTTGATAGCTTGTAAGCGGCTGAAGGAGTCAGTACACAGAAGAAACGACTCCCCAGGGCATGAAAGGATGTGCTCAAGAGCACGAGATATAGCTACCAGCACAGCAGTGAAAACACTGCAGCCATTGGGCAAGGAATGCTGTTCAATATGTCCTCCATGGACTACACAAAGCCGACACGATCATCAGCCATCGAGCTGTTGCTATAAACCACTTCAAGGCCTCGGTACACGCGAAGAATCAAGAGAAAGTGGCAGCGGAGAGCCATGGGGTTAACTGAGTCCTTAGGGTCATGTGAAAGGTCCACGGAAAGCCGCGGCCTAGGTGTACACCATGGAGGTGTGCATGAATGGACCTCAAGTATAGGTGGTATGGACAAGGACCCCAGTTCAGATAGACAGGATTGGACACAAACTGCAATTGGAAGCCCTGACCTGGGCCGCCGATGCGGGAGATGAACTGCTTTGGGTGGGAAAAGGAGACAGTAATTCGGACGCACAGGAGAACTACGAACGTGTGCAACGTAAGAGGCCAGCAATTGTGCACACCTAACCTTCAATGGAGGGACTCCAGCCTCCACCAGGATGCTGGTCACTGGACTCATCCTAAAGGCTCCTGTCATTAGCCGAACGCCCCAGTGTTGCATTGGGCTGAGTAAACACAATGCTGAGGGTGCTGCCAAACCATAAACCAGACTCCCATAGTCAAGGCAGGATTGAACAAGGGCTCTGTAGAGCTGCAGCTGTGTAGAGTGATCTGCGCCCCAGTTAGTGACATGCTGCCAGCACTTATGCTTAAGCTGACGAAGGTGAGGAAGCCAAGTCAATCAGACATCAAAAACCAGTCCCAAGAACCGATATGTCTCCACTACAGTGAGTGGATCGTCATTAAGGTAAAGTTCTGGTTCCGGATGAACGATATGACACTGACAGATGTGGATAACACACGACTTTGCGGCCGAAAACTGGAAACCATTGGCTAGAGTCCATGACTGCACCTTGTGGATGGCTCCGTGTAGGCACTGCTCGGCAACACCAGTATTGGTGGAGCAGTACAAAATTCTGAAGTTGTCTGCATACAGAGAAGGTGAGCCCTACAGCTGCTGCTAGACCATTAATGGCCATTAAAAATAGAGATACACTCAATACAGAGCCCTGTGGGACCCCATTCTCCTGGATATGGGGGGAACTATGGGAGGCACCAACTTGGGCACGGAAAGTATGAAGTGACAGGAAATACTGGATAAAAATCGAGAGAGAGCTTCAGAGACCCCACTCGTATAATGTGGCAAGGACACGATGTCGCCAGGTCGTGTCATACGCTTTTCATAAATCAAAAGTGACGGCAACCAAGTGTTGGCGTCTGGAGAAGGCTGTTCGGATGGCAGACTCTACGGACACAAGATTATCAGTGGCAGAGCGACCACGGCGGAAGCCGCCCTGACATGGAGCCAGTAGGCCACGTGACTCTAGGACCCAAACCAACTGCCGACACAACATATGTTCCAGCAGCTTACAAAGAATGTTGGTGATGCTAATGAGCCAACAGCTATCCACATCAAGCAGGTTTTTACAGAGTGTGAGCACCGGAATGACGGAGCTCTCCCGCCAATGCAATGGAAAGACACCATCGCACCAGGTCCGGTTGAAGATGATGAGGAGATGTCACTTGTAGTCAGATGAGAGATGTTTAATCATTTGACTGTGGATCCAATCTGGCCCAGGAGCAGTGTCGAGGCAATGTGCAATGGCAATGAGGAGCTCCCACTCTGTAAACGGGGCGTTATAGGATTCACTGTGGTGTGTAGTGAACAAGAGGACTTTTCCTTCCATCCTCTGTTTGAGAGTGCAAAAGGCTGGGGGGGTTATATTCTCCAACACAGAGGCTCGAGCATAGTGCTCGGCAAAGGGCTCGGCAATCGCGACTGCGTTGGTGGAGAGCATGCCATTTATGTTAACACCAGTTGGGGGTCTGGTACCCAAAAACACGTTTGATCCTTGCCCAGACTTGGGAAGGTCACGTATGACACCCAATGGCCGAGACATAACTCTCCCGACACTCCTGCTTCCGTCATTTGATAAGTTGGCGAATGTGGGCACGGAGCCATTTAAGGGCTACGAGGTGCTCCAGCAAAGGGTGCCACTTATGCTGCTGTAGAGCTCGCCGACACTCCTTAATTGCTTCAGCAACGTCTCACGACCACCAAGGGACTGCCTTTCGCCGGGGGCACCCTAAAGAGTGAGGCATCACGTTTTCTGCCACAGAAAGGATTGTTGTTGTCACCTGCTCAACCATCACATCGATGTTACCATGTGGGGGAGATTCAACGGTGACAGCAGACGTGAAAGTTTCCCAGTCTGCCTTGTTTAAAGCCCATCTGGGCAGGCGTCTGTGACTCTGATGCCAGGGCAGTGACAGGAAGATGGGGGAGGGGTCACTACCACAAAGGTCGTCATGTGCTCTCCAGTGGACAGATGGGAGAAGTCCTGGGCTGCACATTGATAAATCAATGGCCGAGTAACTACCATAAGCCGCACTGAAATATGTGGTGGCCCCAGTATTTAAGAGGCAGAGGTCGGACTGAGACAGTAAGGTTTTGACATCTCTGCCCCGGCCAGTAAGCACGGTGCCACCCCACAAGGGTTTATGGGCATTAAAATACCCCAAAAGTAGGAAAGGTTTAGGGCGTTGATCAATCAGTGCAGCTAATACATTCAGAGGTACTGCACCAAATGGAGGAAGATATACATTGCAGGCAGTTATTTCCTGTGTCGTCCTTATTCTGACAGTAAAAGCCCCATGGGGGGTTTGAAGGGGCAAAGTTTCACTACAGTCTGAGTTTAGGACACAAACGCAAACTCCACCTGATACTTTATTATAGTCGCTATGGTTCCTGTAATATCCCTTATAGCTGCGGAGGGCAGGGGTCTGCATTTTTGGAAACCAGGTTTCCTGGAGGGCAATGCAGTAAGCAGGTGTAAAGCTTAACAGTTGCCGTAGCTCAGCCAGGCAGTGGAAAAAAACCGCCACAATTCCACTGGAGGATGATATCACCATGAGACTGGGAAGGCATTGAACATTCAAAGAGGTAGTTTACACCTCAGGGTCATCTGCTGTCACTGAATTATTGCCGGAGCAGTCTATATCCATTGTGTCTGAGGGTCCGGTGAGGTCTAGGTCCTTAGTGGATGCCAGAATCTCTACCTCATCCGCAGACACAGAGCTTGTAGGTAGTGGTGGTGGTGGTGGTGGTGGTGGTGTGGGTGCCACCGCAATTCCCTTGGTCTTGGGGATCTTCTTTTTGGATTTCTCTCGCTGCTCCTTGGGTTTCCATGCCTGGGAGGATTTCACTGATTCAGTCTCCAGGACTGAAGATGAGTGTGAAACCCTACAACCAGCTCCTTTTGGGCTCTTCAGCCACTGCTGGGTCTCATCTTTCCCACTAGCAGAAACCTGGGAAGGGAGTGATCCAAGGGACCCCTTCCTAGTGAGAAGAGCCAAAGAAGAGTTACACTTCTCCAGTACAGAAGTGGGGACTGATACTCCCGATGGTTGAAGAGGGGGGGGGGGGGGGGTGTTGCTCCCAAAGTAGGTGGTGCAGGAGCAACAGGGAGGGAAGTGCCCTTCACCATCAATGAGCAAGTGTAGTTTTCCGGCTCTGAGAGTTTACTGGGATTGGTGGAACTGATGGGGGTAGAACTGTTCTAGCAGCGGTGTAAGTATTCAAATTTCCTCTTAGCCTCAGTGTAGGTCAGTCGATCCAGGGTCTTGTACTCCATGATTTTCCTTTCTTTCTGGAGAATCCTGCAGTCAGGCGAGCAAGGCGAATGGTGCTCTCCGCAACTGACACAGATGGAAGCGGGGCACATGGAGTATTGGGATGTGATGGCCGTCTGCAATCTCGACATGTGACGCTGGAAGTACAGTGGGAAGGCATATGGCTGAACTTCCAACATTTAAAGCACCGCATTGGGGGAGTTATATAGGGCTTTACATCACATCAGTAGACCATCACCTTGACCTTCTCGGGTAATGTATCACCCTCAAAGGCCAAGATCAAGGCACCGGTGGCAACCTTATTATCCCTCTGACCAAGGTGGACACGCCAAATGAAATGTACACCTCCCCACTCTAAATTGGCATGTAGCTCATCGTCAGACTGCAAAAGAAGGTCCATGTGAAATATGATACCCTGGACCATATTTAAGCTCTTATGGGGCGTGATGGTTACACAAACATCCCCCAGCTTGTCACAAGCAAGTAACGCCCATGATTGGGCATAGGTTGTTTTTTTTATCAAGACTGACCCAGATCTCATTTTGGACAAGCCCCCCACCTCCCCAAACTTGTCCTCTAAAGATTCTTAGTCAGCTCTCTAACATACAAGGTACCGGGGCGAATAAGAGCCGCTGCCACCCTCAGCCTGACCCTGTGAACGCTTAGAGACTGCTGGTGTTCGACTCCCAGCAAGAGATGATGTACTATGCTTCATCGCATGTCATCTGCCCTGATGCCACCCACTCCAACCAAAGGCCCTCTCTGTGGGCGCCACCCAGCACAGCAAAGGCCATCTGGCAGGATTGCCATTGCCGAGAGTCCCAATGCCCCAGTGACATGGGCATCTACTCCTCGGCATACACGGGGAGTTAATGGCACAGGCATCAGCAGAGTGATTCCTGTGTGGTCAGGGGACTACAACCAGTGGGGTATATGGTGGCCCCACCACAATGGACTGCCTACCATGCTGGATATCTGGCGCAAACAAGTCCATTATCATCATCAGCAAAGAAAATGATACTGCACAGTTGATGGAAAAATACGCACCTAGGAGGGTGACCTCACCCAACAGTTGGAGAATGAACAGAAGTGCAGTTCCATGGTGACAAAGGATGCGATAGGTCTCAGCGCTAAGCGCATGACGGACATGATGTACCATGTAAGGCGCCCTTCTCCAATTCGCTCGCTCTTTGGGAAAATTTTGAAAAATGGAAGTCAAACCCTACAGAGGACCACATAAAGGCCGAAACGTGTGAAACTCCTTTTAGTCGCCTGTTGCGACAGGCAGGAATATCCTGGGCCTACTTTAGCACCCGGACGCGAAGGGGAAAGCTAGTGGTAAGTATGATACCCAAGAACCATTAAAACACCATTGTTTGGTGGGATAAATACTTCCTGCAATCCTGAAAGCTATATTTTACAACAAACAGAAACTACAGCTGGAGCAGCAGATTGCCACTAGATGCCAGGAGTGTACAGAAGTGGTAACACATCACAGCCAATGAATTTGCTAACAAGTAAAATGCTGACTACCAAAGAGAAATGTGAAAAGAAGAGAATAAATAAATAATAAAAAAAGACAGCATCAATTCTTTTAGCAATTTCAGTTAAGACATAGTAAAAGATTAGGAACAAAAATATGGTGGTGTTTCCAAGACTCGGAGTGGTAAGCCAAAAAGGTTTTAGATTTTTTAAAGAAAAAAAATGAGGCAGACAGAAATATGTGTGGAGATATACTGAATAAAGAAGTAAACTGGTTACAGTATGCTATCTGTTGAGAACAAATAATAGAAAGAGATTTGTAACATTTGTCAAACAGAGTTGCCAAATGCAATGGGTCTCAAATCCCAAAGGACAAACAACTGGTGGCTCCCAGTGCAAGCATATTTTTATCAATGCTTAAGAAGACAAGATTTTGGGTAACCTCAGGTAAGATGGAGCCAACACTTTCATTCATTTTTCAATGGGTTTGTACTCACCTTTGTGTGGAGGAAAAAGAACAACAACTTGAAAAACCACAGTGCATCATTTCTTTCTAGGGTTCATCAAAAAGCCACCATTTTAATTTTTGCTATACACCAATTTTTATGGATTCTGATGACTGTTTCATTAACTGGGCTTGTGTCAGTTACAGTGTGGCTCTGTAGTGAAGTGACAAATGCAGAAATTTGTGACACCATTTCTGGTTAGTACTGGAACTTTTTTCCGGTACTGCTTTGTGTAAATGAAGAATATTGAGTTCAACCATGATTCAATAAACTGACTGTGATAGTTATTTCTCTCACGAGTGCAAGGTACGGATATACCACTCCTAACAAGACCATGGTACATAAAGTATTGCAGTTTTCAAACAAATACTCAAAATGCTAATTTCATTACTTTTTAATGTCTTCAGTACAACAGGTATGTGTGATGGATTAACATACTGTATCACTAATATTTAGTCGAAGGCTCATATATGAAACTAATGTGAAGACTGAAAAATTATATACTGTTTACTGGCAGTAGTGATGGGTGATTATAATTAGCCAGCTTCATGTTCGGTGGAGCATCTGCATGATAAATCATAATAATGTGAAACAAGACAATTCACACACCCACACCCACATCTTTTACACATAACGATAACAGAAATTCGTCTATGGAATATTTTTTTAATTTTATTTACACGTCTACTTCCGTAGGACCATATTGAGGAGCAAATCTCCAAAGTCATAAAAGTATTAAAAGATGAAAATAAAATGGTTATGAACCCGAGAAAGAGTCAATCCATAAGTTTAAGTAAATGCAAACAACAATACGACAAGAATCAGCTTAATTTTTCAAGGAACTCCTCAACGGAATAGAAGGAGTGACCCATGAGGAAACTCTTCAGTTTCGATTTGAAAGCACGTGGATTACTGCTAAGATTTTTTAATTCGAGCTGTAGCTTATTGAAAATTGATGCAGCAGTATACTGGACACATTTCTGCACAAGAGTTAAGGAAGTCCGATCCAAATGCAGGTTTGATTTTTGCTGAGTATAACTGAGTGAAAGCTGCTTATTCATGGAAGTAAGCTAATACAGTTAACAAGAAATGACACTAAAGTTTATATATATTGGGAGGCCGATGTCAAAATACCCAGACTCATGAACAAGGGTCGACAAGAGGTTCGTGAACTTACACCACTTATTGCCTGAGCCGCCTGTTTCTGAGCCAAAAATATCCTTTTAGAATGGGAAGAGTAACCCCAAAATATAATACCATACCACATGAGCAAACTAAAATTAGCTAAGTAGACTAATTTTTGTGTCAAACGATCACTCACTTCAGATACAATTCAAATAGTAAAAATGGCAGCATTAAGTCTTTGAGCGAGATCCTGAATGTGGACTTTCCATGACAGTTTACTATCTATCAAAACACGTAGAAATTTGAACTGTTCAGTTTCACTAATCATATGCCCATTCTGTGAAACTGAAACGTCAGGTTTTGTTGAATTGTGTGTTAGAAACAGTAAAAACTGAGTCTTACTGTGATTTAGCATTATTTTATTTTCTACCGGCCATGAACTTCAGTCATGAACTGCACTATTTGAAAGACAGCCAATGTTGCACACAACTTCCCTTACTACCAAGCTACTGTCATCAACAAACAGAAATATTTTAGAGTTACCCGTAATACTAGAGGGCATATCATTTATAAAAATAAGGAACAGGAGTGACCCCAACACTGTTCCCTGGGGCACCCCA
The DNA here is from genome assembly GCF_023864345.2 of Schistocerca serialis cubense. NCBI lineage: Eukaryota > Metazoa > Arthropoda > Insecta > Orthoptera > Acrididae > Schistocerca > Schistocerca serialis. The sequence goes on from NC_064646.1 coordinate 30,513,139, forward strand.
CACTTGACTGTACCCCACTCAGACCTCACATCACAGCCATTCTCAACAACATTGTGAATAATGACCTTTTGCTGTCTGTTGCTAAAGTAAGAGGTGAACCAACTGTGAGCTATGCCCTGTATTCTTCCATAATGGTCCAACTTCTGGAGCAATATTTTGTGATTAACACAATAAAGGCCCTTAGTTAAACCAAAAAATATGCCTAGCGTTCAAAAGTTTTTCTTTAACCCATCCAGTACCTCACAGAGAAAAGAGAACATAGCATTTTCAGTTGTTAAACTGACTTCTAAAGCCAAACTGTACATTTGATAGCAAATCGCGTATTATAAAATGATCAATTATCCTTACATACACAGCCTTTTCAATAACTTTAGCAAACACTGATGGCATAGAAATACATCTAAAATTGTCTACATTATCCTTTTCTCCCTTTTTATAAAGTGGCTTCATTACTGAGTACTTTAATCATTCAGGAAACTGAGCATTCCTAAAGGAAAAATTACAAATATGGCCAAATACAGGGCTAACATTTGCAGCACAGTACTTTAATATTCTGCTAGGCACTCCATCATAACCATGAGAATCCTTAGTCTTCAGGGATTTAATTATTGACTCAATCTCCCTCTTGTCTGTATCACAGAGGAGTATTTCAGACATCAATCTCGGAAAGGCATTTCCCAAGAAAGTTATATGATTCCCTGTAGAAACTAAATTTTTATTTAATTCACCAGTAATGCTCAGAAAATTGTTGTTAAATACTGTACATATATCTGATGTATTAGTAACAGATATATTTTTACTATGAACTGACTTAACATCATCGACCTCGAGCTGCTGACCAGACAGTTCCTTCACAAATGACCATATGGTTTTAATTTTATCGCGTGAATTAGCTATTCTATTTGCATACCACATACTCTTTGCCTTCCTAATAACTTTTTTAAGCACCTTAAAATTTTGTTTGCAATGGGCTACTGTAGACTCTCAAAGAGCATGAGAAATGTGTTAAGGAAGCATTATATTTATCATCTATGTTATCAGCACTATAATCATTCTGCCACGCTTGTTCCTTGACGAGGTTTAAGAAACTCTCTATTACTCTTGGATTAACTTTCCTACATATTTTGTAATTATATGTGACATTTGTTTGAGTACAAAAACCTTTTAGTGTTAAAATTTGTACATAATGGTCTGAAAAGCCATTCACCCTTTTACTAACAGAATGCCCATCTAGTAATGAAGAATGAATAAAAATATTGTCTATGGCTGTGCTACTGTTCCCCTGCACCCTAGTTGGTAAAAACACAGTCTGTATCATATCATATGAATTTAGGAGATCCAGTAAATCCTTTTTCTTGCACCATCCTGTACAAAATTTATATTGAAGTCACCACATACAACAAATTTCTGGTACTTCCTACAAAGTGAATCAAGAACCCTCTCTAGCTTGAGCAGAAATGCTCTGAAGTCAGAATTAGGGGACCTATAAACAAAAACAATTAGAAGTTTAGTTGCACTAAATTCAACTGCCCCTGCACAAGATTGAAATATCTGTTCAGTGCCATACCGTGACACATCTATGGACTCAAACAGAAAACTGTTTTTTATGTACTAGAAGGAGTTGTCTAGGGGAAGCTTCTTCAGTTTGTTTTCAAATTTTACTTTGCTGTTGTCAGACTTTTTATATCACTGGATAACTGATGAAAGATTTTTGTTGCAGCATCGCTCACCAATTTTTGTACTAAAGGTAAACTTAATGTGGAGTAATGAATGTCATTTTTTTCTGGTATTTTAGTTATATACATCCTTGGTCCTTTTGAAATGGATTGCATTTTTACAAACTTCATAATGGAATCCATACATATTATAAAAATGTATGTATGTATGTGTGTGTGTTCCACATCTACTCCAAAACCATTAGACCAATTTCATGTGAACTCAATACACACATTCCTTACTGTCAGTCAACAATTGCTGTGGGGGTAAGAACCACTTACCTATCATAGTTCAGAAGACATGAAGTCATAAACAATAAGATGCACGAAAAACTGCCGCATCATGTATGACATTTAAATGTATAACTAACTCTGTTCACAACATAATTTGCTGACAGTATCCACATAGTCTGCTGAATCTACCTACACAAATATATCATTGCATGACACGTAGTTCAAGAGATAAGATGTCATAAGAACTGAGATACATGAAAAAAAAAATGCTGCATCATGCATAAAGTTTAATGCATTTATTCGTTATGACTAAGACACTCTTAAAATTGAGTCAATTTGAGGAAATCCCTGACACCAGACTGCTCTTTTGACAGCTTTCTCCCTGCAAAGTGCAGATGGCTGTAGGCAAAACCGACAGCCATTTACAAAGCTATGAAATGGCATTACATGAAGCAGTTGTGCTGTGATTTCTTAATTTGGATACTGTACTCATACATTTTTAAATTATGCATATTTATTTGTAGGACTGTTTCATAATTTCATAAGCATTTTCACAAATACACAGAAATGAAATTTTTTCAAAATTTCACTACAAACTCAGTTCATTTTCTAATAGAAAACACACACACACACACACACACACACACACACACACAGAGAGAGAGAGAGAGACACACACAGTGAAAAATGCTCCTACCACAGCACAAAAAACAAGAATTAGGGATGGAAAAGAATGGAACTAGTTTTTTTGAGTTATCTGGCAGCTTCCAAGAGATTTAAATCAAAACATTTTGACATATTCATGCTTTTTTACTTTTTTGTATTAGTACCAATGTCATGTAATACAACATAAAAAAATGTTTTGCATCACCTCGGTTCCGAGAGTTCTGGAACCTGTAAAGAAAATTGGAGTAGAGACCAACATAAACATCATTTCCACCCTTCTTATTGCTCATGAAAACCACACATTGCATGTTGTACCACCATACAGCGAGACCTTCAGAGGTGGTGGTCCAGATTGCTTTACACAACGGTACCTCTAATACCCAGTAGCACATCCTCTTGCACTGATGCATGCCTGTATTCGTCATGGCATACTATCCACAAGGTCATCAAGGCACTGTTGGTTCAGATTGTCCCTCTCCTCAATGGCAATTCAGTGTAGATCTCTCAGAGGGGTTGGTGGGTCACGTTCTCCATAAACAGCCCTTTTCAATCTATCCCAGGCATGTTTGATAGGGTTCATATCTGGAGAACATGCTGACAACTCTAGTCGAGTGATATCGCTATCCTGAAGGAAGTCATTCACAAGATATGCATGATGGAGGCGAGAATTGTCATCCATGAAGACAGATGCCTCGCTAATATGTTGCCCATATGGTTGCACTATCGTTCAGTGGATGGCACTGAGGTATTGTACAGCCGTTATGGCTCCATGGCCAGAAAGACTTCATTTTAACTAGATAGTGGTCTGATCCACACTGGGCTCCTCTATAAGATCTGACGTCTACTGCTTTGAAACTACTTGTTTGCCTAATGATAATATAATCTATTATAGAACGAAGTTCTTTGGTGTTCTGTTGCCAAGTATATTTATGAATGTCCTTATGTTTGAAAAATGTGTTGGTAATTTTTAGATCAAATAGTTCACAAATTGCAATCAATCGTTCCCCATTGTCATTATATTCGTCCTCTCCATGTTTTCCTACTATTCTACAAGATTCTCTAATTCCTACCCTTCCATTAAGATCTCCCCTGATAATCAGTTCCTTTCTTCTTGGGATTTTTTCAATAGTCTCCCTGAGGGTGTCCCAAAATGTATCTTTCTCCTTATCTTTTGTGTCGTTCGTGGGTGCATATACGCCAATAATCACAACTTCCCTAGCAAATAATGTCATTTCAACAGTTGTAATACTTGATTGATGAATGTCCAATTTGTGATTCTTTCTTTCCATGATTTCTTTATCATAATGGAGACTCCTGCTTTGGCTCTTACTGCTTTTGATACCCCACTCCAGATATGTACATAATTATCCAGTTCTTCTTCTCCTTAGCCTTTCTTCTTTGTTTCAGAGAGTACGACAACATCCATGTTGAACATGTCAAGTTCTGCAGGTAGTAAATTTATTTTAGTGGAAATACCTTGCACATTCCAGCATCCAAACATAATTTTCCGTTTCGCATCGCCAGTTCGTCGTCCAAAGTTCCATTTTTTCCGAGGCATATTATTAGGTTTTCTAGCATTTTTATGTTTTTATGTGAGTGAGGAGCTGCCCCACTGCACAACCCCCAACCTGGAGGACCAGGTATTTTTTACTCAAGGTTTTCTTCCTTTAGCCTTTGATAAGCCAATATCATACTACAAGGCAGCAGTTTCTAGTTTTGGTCCACCCCGGGTATTTTATTTCCCCGGTACCCATCATATCTGGTGAGCATTCCCCTATCCGCCACCTGGGGAGGCGCCCGATGGGAGACGAGCAAAAACTTTTCTTTTATTTTTTAATTTCTTTTCATATTTTCATTTTTTTTTTTGTTATTTTTATTGTTTTGTAATTTTGTTTCATATTTTTTAATTTTGTTTATTTTGTTAATTTTTTGTTTTATCATTACACACATTTTAGCCATACACACAAGAACTTAATATGCAAGCATTAGAAAAACAAGCATAAATACTTAATAAAGTGTCACAAAACATGAAATAACAGCAAATATAAATACAATACTGAATGAAACATTAAATACTGTGCAAAGTTCATGATAATAATGTATATAAACAGTTATATTATGTACATGAACTTACAATATGATCATATTACATAGATGAAATTACTTAAAAGCTTACTGCATCACAAGCTGAACGATTCATGCAACAAATAATAGGCTACTGAAAAGCATACATCTTATTATTATCTCTGAACCTAAAATTCTTGGCAATATTTATTTAAAGCATGCAATAATAAAAACTGAAAATTAAGAAACCACTGCTACAAAAACTCTTGAATAACTTGGTCACAAACTGTTACAACAATCAGTTCGAATCAAGTACAAGTATGATTGACTGAAATAAGCAAAGCAATTTCGAAATAAAGAATGTCTGACAAAATAACATCAACTTTCCAATACTGAACAACAATTGATGGACTTAAGCTTGTTTTGTCCTAAAATAAATATTCTACAAGATAGCATAGTAGAAAAAGCAGTAAGACATTTTCTGCTGATTAGAAAAAAGTGTCCATTTTCCAAAAATTATTTTTATAGCAAATTTCGAGTTACAGTAGTTTAATTTTTTCTGTGGTCATCGACAGAGCTTTAAAGGCTTGATGAAACAGTATACAATTTTGTACAAGGTTAGGCATAACTCTAGTTTGGTACATGCACTGGTTTGGATGGCTAAAGATTTTTGATTATTTTAAGCCACTGGTGAATAAGCTCTTTAACATATAAAATAATGAAACAATAGTCATCTCTAATATACTGTTTTTTTTAATTATATCCAAATGCAGCACTTAAAATGCAACACATTTCTACAGAAAACAGTTTCTTGCACAAACATGTGGTTTTTCACATGGAAAAACCTGGATGATGAAAGAGTTTTGCAAATACTTCATATAATTACAACAATATTTTTTATCATCATCTGTATCACTTTAAACCATCTCATCTCAGCAAGTGTGATTCATGTAAAACCAGATTTTATGTTGAAATGATTTGCGCAGGTCTGAAACATCCAACTGGTGTGCATACAAACACTCACGAAAAATGTGTTTTATGCATATAAAATCCAAATAAAGCTAGATTTTTGAAAGCGAGTTTCCAATTTTATCATAAGAATGCATTTATATGATTCACTTTATACCATTTCCCAACCTTCAATTCACCCAAGAACAAATTTTACATGCTACATTTGGATCAACTTTAAACCCAATTCTTGACAATGAATAAATTTTATTGGATAAAAAATTTTTAGTTTTGACATTATCCATTTTCTCCGTGCAAAGTTTGAACGAATCACACAAGCATAAAGTACACAACTGGTGAACTTCAAAAACATTCCAGAAAAACATGTTTTCACACGTGAAATCCAAGGAACAAGGTCTGAAACACCGGTGGACCAAATTGAATTATCTGTTCCCGCTCCAGTCTGGAATTATTTAAGGGTGACTGTTTATGCCTGTAAAATCTGAATGAGAGAGAGTGTTTCCGCACATAAAATCTGAACAGTGCACATACAAATGGTGCCATTAGCTGAGCATTAATTTCAGCTTCATTACAAGTTTTTATAAAAGGAATTTATCAATTTCCGGTTTGTCATTCTTTGCTTACTATGCTATTACATGGCTGTAGTAAGACAGATGTTCCTACCTCAAACAGGAACTGAACACCAAAACCACCCCCCAAACTGCGATTCTGTGCAAGGCCTTTTCATACTTGTTTGCTACAGCACTTCTGCACTGTGTGTGTGTGTGTGTGTGTGTGTGTGTGTGTGTGTGCGCGCGGGCGTGCATAATTTGTTTTTCTATTTCTTTTATTTTCTTTTTTTCCAAAGCAGTAGTCAAAATGCGTAACTCCTTAAGGTGATTGTGGGTGAGCACCGTATGTTATTCTTGCAGCACATTTTTGAAGACTTACTTTCTTAATGATGAGTTATGCCTCAACATTATTCCCTATCCCCCTCCCTGAATTTGGCCAATTGTGGCCCGCAAAGAACTTAAGACTTCTTGGCTTTTCTTGTCTTCTCCTCCGAGAACCTCTTCATTCTTTCTTTTTCTCTTCTCCTCAGAAATGATCCATTTGGGCCTCCTGTTTGGTGGTCTCTTGGGATTATTTTATTCTGTTAACTCTGCTTCTGATCTCTCTTGTACTGTGGGCCATGTGTGCCGTAATTCCAACTTCTGCTGCAGGCATCCTCACCTCACCCATTTCAATTTGATCTTTAACCACATGATGCAGCTGAAGATCCTTTTGTTCAATCTGCATTCATCCATCCTTAGTAGGTATCTGCAGAACTTCAACCTCCATTTCTTCATTCTACCTGTGATATTTTCAGTGTACTTTTAGAGTTCTTCATTTTTCCTCTTCTTTCAAGTCCCATAGTAGTCTTCCGTGGTCTGAGTATTTTCCTCAGAATGTTCCTTTTTTCTTTTTGAGCTCCTGAAGCTCCCAGTTTTTATTTAAAATAAGACACACCGAAGTGAACAATCCTTCAAATTACTGATTTGTTACTCCCCAATGTTTACAGCAATTCTACGTGCAAAAGTGGCTGAACTAAGTCACTTTAGGAGTTCCTAATTTGTTTTCCCTGTTTAAATTTTCATCAATATGGACATCTAAAAATCCTGAAGGTCCCACTGTAGTTATTATTTCTCAGCACTTGTTACACCTATGATTGGTGCAGTACCTCTAGATGCGCAGAACTGAATAGGTGGTGGTTGTTGTTGTTGCTGCGGTTTGACAGCGAGGCCATTCAAAGAAAATCATTAATTGATGCTTTTAAAAACATTTACCCTATTTTCTGTTGCCGTATGTATGCTTGGATTGATTACAATTCCATGCCATCCAAAAGAAGAACTAATTGTGCTTGTTGTATATTAGATGGAAAGGTCTTTTATATAAATACTTAGAAACAATAGTGGGCAACAGATTGAGCCTTGGTCAATCCCATAAATGATTTCTGTCAGGTCTGAAGAAGAAGAAGAAGAAGAAGAAGAAGAATTTGACAAATTAAATTCCATTTTCAAAACCACAGTTCATCATTTCTTTTTGAGCCTATCAAAAAAAGATTTTCTATTTTTCGCAATACGACAAATTTTATGTTGAAAGTACAAAGTTAATGTTACTCAATGAACTTCAGCCAGTGATGTTACATGAAAGTAAGATATACCAAGATGAAAACACAAATAACTGAGCACCATTATGTTAATGTTGTTGTCGTGGTCTTCAGTCCAAAAACTGGTGTGATGCAGCTCTCCATGACACTCTATCCTGTGCAAGCCTCTTCATCTCAAAATGACTACTGCAACCTGTATCCTTTTCAATCTGTTTACTGTACTCATCTGTTGGTCTCTACAATTTTTATGTCCCACACTTCCCTCCAATATTAAATTCATAATCCCTTGATGTCTCAGAATGTGTCCCGTCAACTGATCCCTTCTTCTATTCTCTTCTTGTCTAAACTGTTTATCATCCATGTTGCACTTTCATATATGGCTACACTCCAGACAAACACCTTTCAAAAATACTTTCTCACACTTAAATCTAAATTCGATGTTAACAAATTTCTCTTCTCCAGAAACACTTTGACTGCCATTGCCAGTCTACATTTTATATCCTTTCTACTATGGCCATTATCAGTTACTTTGCTGTCAAAATAGCAAAACTCATCTACTACTTTAAGTACCTCTTTTCCTAATCTAATTCCCTTAGCATCACCTGACTTAATTCAGCTATGTTTCATTATACTTGTCTTTCTTTTGTTAATGTTCATCTTATATTCTGCTTTCAAGACACTGTCCATTTTGTTCAACTGCTCTTCTAAGTCCTTTCCTTTCTCTAACAGAATTACAATGTCATCAGCAAACTTCATTATTTCTTCTACCCGAACTTTAATTCCTGCTCCAAATTCTTTGGTTTCCTTTACTGCTTGTTCAATGTAGAGCTTGAATAACAGTAGGGATAAGCTACAATCCTGCTTCACTCTCTTATCAACCACTGCTTCCCTTTCATGCCCCTCAACTCTTGTAACTGTCATCTGGTTTCTACACAAATTGAAAATAGCGTTTTGTTCTCTGTATTTTATCCCTGCCACCTTATAATTTCAAAGAGTATATTCCAGTCAACATTGTCAAAAGCTTTTTCTAAGATTACAAATGCTACAAACTTAGATTTGCCTTTCCTTATCCCATCCTCTAAAGTAAGTCATAAAATCAGTATAGCTTCACGTGTTCCTATATTTCTCCCAAATACAAACTGATCTTCCCCAAGGATGGCTTCTACTAATTTGTCCATTCTTCTGTATAGAATTCCTGTTAGTGTTTTGCAACAATTACTTATTTAATTTATTTTCACACATGTCAGCACCTGCTTCCTTTGGAATCATAATTATTACATTCTTCTTGAAGTCAGAGTATTTTGCCCATCTCATACCTCTTGCACACCAGGTGAAATAATTTTGTCATGCCTTGCTCTCTGAAGGCTATCAGCAGTTCTAACAGAATGTAGTCTACCCCGAGGCCTTGTTTCAACTTAGGTCTTCTCGCAGAATCATATCTCCCAATCTCATTCTCATCTATGTGCTCTTCCCTTTCTACAATATAGCTTTCAATTTTATCTCCTTTCCAGAATGAGATTTTCACTCTACAGCGGAATGTGCGCTGATATGAAACTTCTTGGCAGATTAAAACTGTGTGCCCGACCGAGCACACAGTTTTAATCTGCCAGGAAGTTTATCTCCTTTGTACAGACACACTGCAACCTTCTTCCACCTTCCCCTTCTTTAATTAGGACTGGTTTTCCATCTGAGCTCTTTATATTCATACAGCTGCTTCCTGTTTTCTCCAAAAGCTCTTTATTTTTTCTGTTGGCACTCTGTCTGTCTTTCCCCAAGTGAAATATGCTTCTAAAGCCTTAGATTTGTCCTCCAGCCATCCCTGCTTAGCCATTTTTCACTTCCTGTGAATCTTGTTGTTTAGATGTTTGTATTCATTTTCACCTGCTTCATTTGCTACCTGTTTAAATTTTCTTCTGTCATCAGTTAAATTTAATATCTCCAGTGTTATCCAAGGACTTCTACTAGGCCTTGTCTTTTTACCTTTTTGATCCTCTGCTGCTTTGACTATTTCATCTCTTAAGGCTACCCATTCATCTTCTACTGTATTCGTTTCCCCTGTTCTAGTCAACTGTTGCCCAACACTACCTCTGAACCTCTCAGCAACCTCTGGGTCTTTCAACTTATCCAGGTCCAATCTCCTTAATTTCATACCTTTTTGTAATTTCTCCAGCTTTTATCTACAGTTCATAACCAATACATTGTGATCAGTCTACATCTGCCTCTGAAAATATCTTACAATTTAAATCTGGTTCTGAAATCTCTGTCTTCTCCCAGTGTCTCCAGATCTGTTCCACATATACAACCTTCTTTCATGATTCTTACACCAAGTGTCTGTGATGATGAAATTATGCTCCATTCAAAATTCCATCAGGTGGCTGCTCCTTTCATTGCCCCCCCCCCCCCCCCCCCCTCAAGGTCTATAATCACCTATCCTTCTCTTTCTTTTCCTACTATCAAATTCCAGCTCCCATCACAATTATATTTTCATCTACCTTCACTATCTGAATAATTTATTTGATCTTTTCATACATTTCTTCAGTCTCTTAATCATCTGTAGATCTAGTTGGCACATAAATTGTGATGGATGTGGGCTTCATATCTCCCTTGGCTACAATATTGTGTCCACTATGCTGTTCATAGTAGCTTACCCGCATTCCTATTTTCTTATTCACTATTAACCCTGCTCCTGCATCACCCCTATTTGATTTTGTATTTATAACCCTGTATTCATCTGAGCAGAAGTCTTGTTTCTACTGCCACCAAACTTCACTACTTCCCACTATATCTAACTTCAACCTATCCATCACCCTTTTTAAATTTTCTAACCTACCCGCACAATCAAGGGCTCTAGCATTATAAGATACGTAGAATGCCAGTTTTGTTTCGCCTCATGATGATGTCATCTTGAGTAGCCCCATCCGTAGATTTGAACAGGGGACTATTTTAGGTCTGGAATATTTTACTCAAGAGGAAGCCATCTTTGTTTAACCTTACAGCACAGCTTCATGCCCTCGGGGAAAAATTACAGCTGTAGTTTCCCCTTGCTTTCAGCAGTTCGCTGAGGCACACAAGCCACCCCAGCAATGGCAAAGTTCATGTTCATGGTGGGGAGGGGGGCGGGTATGTTAATATACAGAGATAAAAAACACAAATTTTAAATTTTAATTTTTGTGTGATATATTTTAACTTACTTCCAATCTTACTCCTGCAATGAAATTGAGTGTATCCTTACCACTTCAGTGAAACATCTAAACTCTCAAATAATTAGTAACCTCCACCTGTTAGTAAACAAATGGTACTTTACCACCTTTATGTGGTTGGCCTGAGGGCCAACAGAAGACCGAATGTAATCAAGTTCTTCATCAGTAATCCTCCTGTCCTGCTGTGGTGTCTCAGTTACAAAGGCACCCCATGCAATGCACCAACATAGACCCACCAAACCTACAATACAGAAGGCAAATCTTATACCAAACCATAGCAGTATAATATAGTAATCTATGATGATATTATTATTATGAGAAAGTGTTCAAGTTACATCATTTCTGAGCTAAAACTCAATTTCCCAAAGCCATTCAGCATCTTTTTTGTCAGGAACTGACTGTCAGGACCAATGAGTGCCTCTTAAATAGTTATGGCCTGGCTTACCACTGGTGGAGTGATGGCACTTGGGGTATGATTTGTATGTACAAATGTGGGAAATGAACAGTGAAACACGTGGAGGCCTCGCTGCCCCCCCCCCCCCCCCTCCCCCCATTTAATTATGTGACAGAAGAAGGTAGATTGCCCACTGCAGAATAAATTCATTTTGAATTACATTTCTAATTTTGATGCTCTCTGAATCCTCCATTTCCACCACCCAATTCCATGCTCCACTATGATTCTAGTATCCACACTGGTCCTGGTAGACAGTCAGCTCCAGGCATACAAAATGGTGAATCATTTCAAGAGCTCAAGTTTTAACTCAGATGTGGTGCAGTTTTAACACCAAGAGATTAGTATATATGGATTCCACAGTGAAAAACTCCAAAGACAAATAACATAAAAAGAAAGTATACATTAAAATGCCTAAAACACATTATTCACCAATATAAATATGTCTTAGACGCAAAGAAGATTTTAATAGAAACTGCAAACACAGACTACTCCAACCAACAACCACAACCATTACAATAGATTCACATCCAAGAAATAAAAAACATTTGAAATACAACTGCAATAGAAATGCCACTTAAAACAGAAGTAAAAGTTGCCTATAAATAGGTAAGCAAACGCAGCTATGACAACATTCTTCAGCTCAAGGAAACTAATGAAACAGCTGCAAAAAAATCTTAAATCGAAACCCGTGCAAGTTGTAAGTCAGTAGAGATGCACCAGCACATGTGTGATGCAGCACATCTGCGTATGCCTCCCCCCCCCCTTCCCCGCCTCCCCTAACAAACATACACCACCTACATTTTCATAATGTAGGGTAGGCAACATCTTTAATTATACTAGAAGTATTTTTACCACAATATCATCTGATTTCAACACAGTCATACACTTTACACTGGGAAAAAGGAGGCCCTACCCGGTATTTGGTAGGTGGTCCTAATTCAGTGACCATTCTGTATATACTACATGTTCCCATCCTACTCAGTTCTGTACTGGGCATCTTCAGACATGACATTCTTTGTAGAAATCATTTCTTAAATGATAACAGTATTAGAACTGACGAAAGTTCAGAATTTTGTACTTCTTGGTTGAATTCCAGTACACAACACATGGGTATCAAGAATTTGCATGGATTGAAGTTAGAAAAAAAATAGTCTATATATGCTTATTTTCAACAACAGCATGAATACACAATGCTGGACAATGTCATTAGAGGACTACTGTGGTAGGTTACATAGTTACTGATATGTATCTAACTAATGATGAAGTGGTAAAGACATTGTGGGATAAGCATGGATAAAGATTGTCAATACAAATGGCTTTTATTAAGAGGAACTATATACGAGAGAGACAATAAGATACCAAAACTGAAGACTGCCATTCAATTTAAAACTGAAGTAGTGTAATGATCGATTATCTCATGGAGGAGTGGAATTGGCAGCTGGAGGAGTAAATGTAGAAGGCACAATCTTCACCTTTTCTGCACACTTCCCTCACTCGGGTTCTTGCAGTACACATAAGTCATCGTAAGTCAGAAGCCTTCGGGCTGACACTTGTCGAGCCAAACCTGGCAAGCTGCGCCATCAGGCAATGCTGTTTGGCACATGTATGCTCAAATGTATTATAAGGCTCTCATTTGGAAATGGTATGATAGCTTAAACTAGCAACTGGTGCACTACAATAAAGATTTTATAATCAGAAGTAGGCAATGACTTATTTCAAACAATTTTTATGATTGTAAAACCATATGTCAAGAATATGTATAGAAGTACTGTAGTAAAACAGTAGTCTCTACATTTTAATGTATTCTCATCTGTTTTGGAAAGCATTTTAGAGCCAGATATGTTATTACTGCTCATCTGTTAACATATTAAGCTATTTCAGTTTTGATTCCATCAACAGTTAAAAATTACTTACCTTTGCAAGTTCGTTAACCTTGGTACAAAGCAGAGAACATGGGTCTTCTGTTCCCCACATTGACAAACATGCCAGCACAGGCAGTGTATACCCAGGGGTTGCTCTGATTCATATTGATAAACTTTTGAGAGAAGAGAGGAAAGGAAAGATGACAAGAAATGGAGCAGTGAGAGAGGGAACACAGTTCACAGCTCTGGGGAGGAGAAGGAACAAGAAACATAACATTTAGTGCATTTTACTGCTGTTTAATTGTCCTGTTCTGAAGACTCATTATCTGAGAGTCATTCAAGCAAAGACAATGCTTTCAATGAACTTTTCTCAGATGTCTTCCTTCAAAAAGTAATCTTCTTGCAAATTTTCAGTGTGGTGTATGCATTTAATGCAGTCTTCCACTGTGACATCAACATTTGCTCCTACAAATAAATTGTGCACATCTTTCATTCTGAATGTGTAATTTCTGAATGTGATCTTCTCTTTCACTACAGCTCATACATTTTCTGTTGATTTGTATTGGCAGTGATATGAGGGGCAGCCTCATAGCATCATGGCCCATTTCTGCTGCTAAGCTGTTAAGTTCACATTGATTATAAAGGTGCTTGGGGTGCCTGACTTCCACCTACATCTCCACTTTTCTTCTGTGGACTGAAGTCAAAACATTTGCCTATTCTAGCTCCTATACAATTTCTTCTTTTTTTTTTTTTACTTGAATCAGGAATTTTCTTCTTTTTTCTTTAATGATAACTGGCATTATCCATTACCATCACACAACCCTCTTCTAAACCATGAAATAAATCTAAAAACCAGTGTTTCAGTACATCACCACTCCTTTCTTAAAGATAATCATTGGATTTGAAAAATGGAAATATGAACTTTGCATCTTTGATAAAGCCGTTTTCAGATGATCCTGCAAGACAGGCATTAAGTCTCTTTCCTTTGATAGTATTTTCAATCCACCACTGCCTTTTAAATCCTGCCATGTGTGTTGTCTGGCATGATTTTGATTAAGGCAAGTCTCATTCACATACTTAATAGAGCAATAATGATTTTCTTTCCCAATTAGGAGCATTTTTCTCATCAAAGCATCCCTAGCTGCTACAATATCAGATCTCTCTATCAGAACTGTATCACTGCATTTTCTGTACCTAAATTCCAAAGATTTGAGTATTCTTCCACTGAAATGGTGGCCTCCTGTAAGAGCCATCTTGTCATTTAAAACATCTGCTACCTTTTGCCTTATAGGATACTCACCATGGACATAAAATTCCAATACAATGTGATCAATATCTTTCTAGAAATTGTCCAAATCAGTGACAGTTCTTCTTCCACTAATATCTTTCCTCAGGGATTGAAACTTCATTTCCTGATCACAGATCTCGGTTGCCCATGTTTCTGCAAATATTCTCTGTACAGTTTTTAGTGAAACACCAAACACCTTTGCTGCTGCTTTGTACACATAAGTGAATGCTGGGTATCAAAAAAATTACAAAGCTATGCCTGCAGCAGCATAAATGGTACTCAGAATTGGTACATAAATCCTGTTAACAACAGGTATTCATTTGCTAGCCATTGCTTCTTATGATGTTACCTGGATGACACCTGTGGTGGGAATGACACTGTGACTACAGGGTGAACTTAGAGCAATGGACCAAGCTGCGCAAGGCCAAATAATTCTCATTGGCAATTAGTAAAGGAAGGAAGAGGTGGGATGGGATGGGAGAACTGACCTGCCCTTCTGAACTGTCACTTCACTGCTCACTAGTATAGTATTATTTTGTCATCACTCTTGACTGGTCTGATGTGGCCTGCAACAGTTTCCTCTCCTGTGCTAACCTCATCTCATAGCGTATACCCCTAAGGTCTTCATTAATTGTAATATTCATTCTGATCTTTTTCTTCCCTTACAATTTTTGCCCACTACGGCTCTCTCTGGTACCCTGGAAGTTAGTTCCTGAAGTCTCAATATATGTCATGTACTGTCTGGTCTTGCTGTGTAGTATACATCTATTTTTCTGAGGATTTAAAAGATCTTGCACCATTTTAAGTTGTTCAGCATTTTTTCTAGGTCAATAAATCCCATGACTAAACCTTGGTTTTTCTTAAGTCTTGCTTCCTTATCAACCACAATGCCAGAGCTGTCAAACAGCTTCCTTTGCCTTTCATAAACCTAAACTGATCATCATCTTGTAGATCCTCAATTTCCTTTTCCATTGTTCTATTTGTTATTCTGGACAGCAACTTGCATGCATGAACCATCTATCTGACTGTATGGTACTTCTCACTTTAGTTTGCCTTTCTATCTTTGGGATTGTATGGATGACATTCTTCATAAAGCCTGGTGGTTTATATCCATAGATTCACTATACTAACTGGAATACTTATTTTGTTGCCTCTTCCCCTAATGATTTTAGAAATACTGAAGGAATCTTATTTATGCCTTCTGCTTTGTTTGATCACAAACCTCCCATTACTCTTACAAAATCTGGCTAATACTGGACCCCTGCGTTCTCCATATACACACATATTACATCTACAATCACATTAGAGGAGAACTTTGTATTCTTTCCACCTACATATAGCGTCTCACCTATTTGTTTAACAGTGGAATTCCAAAACTTTTCTGTATGCTGAATTTTCCCTTCCATTTATAATTTCCCAACCAATTCATTTTCATTTTTCTTGGAGCAATAGTGTTTCAGCTTCCTTATCCTTCCTATTGATTTCACTTCTAAGTAACTTCTATTGCTCTATTCCTTCCTTTTCATGACCATTCTCGGATTTCTTTCTTTTGTTGGGCAGTTCCAGCATTTCCTCTGGTGCACACAATTTCTTGCAGTTACTTCTTATACCTCTATTTTTCTACCAATCTTCCGTGATTATCCTTTTCAGGGATGTCTTCCTCAACTGAGTTACCTGATGTGGTATTCAGTATTTTAGTGTCAACAGCCCCAGAGAACTTTGAACAAGTGTCATTAACCCTCAATATTTAAGTATCACATTTCCATATACACTGATTCTTTCTGAGGATTCTCTTAACTCTACTTGTCGTCACTACTAAATTATGATCAGACTTTACATTTGCTTCTCTCTACATCTTAAAATCAAATATCTGATTCCAGATCTCTAGCTCATGATGTAATTCAGCTTTTATCTTCCTATCTTCCGGCCTTTTCCAAATATGAGAGTTATCCCAAAAGCAATGTCTCAACTTTTTAAATATAAAGAATGTTTGTTTACATTAAATTGTACATAGTTTTGAAGCTTTAACATTTTTCTATTTTGATACACAATCACCACTTCAATGATGCAGTTTTGTATGCCCATGTCACACCAGTCCACAGTCATGTTATTGAAGAATATTGGACTTCATCTTTCACCTTGTTGTTGTCACTGAAGTGCCTTCCAACCAAGAATTCTTTCAATTTGGGAAAAAGTGGTAGTCACTGGGCACTAGGTCCAGAACATAGAGTGGATGGCTGATGACTTCCCATCCAAACTGTTGCTCAAGATTCCCAGTTTGATGGGCAATGTGGGGCTAAGTATTGTCATGAAAAAGGTATATGTGCTTGCTCAGAATTCCTTTTCTTCGGTTCTGAATCACCAGTTTTAATTCTTTTAATGTCTGACAATACCTGTCAGCATTTGTTGTTGTCCCACGAACAACAAAGTCAACCAACAATATCCCCTTTCAGTCCCAAAACAAAGTTGCCACGACTTTACCAGCAGTCTGTGTTCTTTTGAATTTTCACATCTTGGGCGAATCGGAATGCTGCCACTCAGGTTATTGTTGTTTGGTCTCTGGTGTAAAGCAGAAAGCCCAGGTTTCATCACCTGTGACTATCGAATGCAAAATTTTCTTCTTTCCATCTGCATAGCATTTAAGAAATTGGCGGAAAGCTTTAATGTGTTGCTGTATGTGGCCTTCTATCAGCATTCTTGGGACCCATGTTACGCACACCTTCTGAAATTTCAACACTCAGTCGAAGTCCGGTGAATGGTGCTTTGAGAAACACCAGGAGCAGCACTGTAGAGCTCATTGAGAATGATCCACCAATCCGGAAGTACAATTTGTTCAACCTTCATGATTGTCTCTTCGGCAATTGGCGTTCTACTTCTTTACTTGTCATGAGTTTTAGTACGAACTACTGCAAACTCTCTACACCACTTGTGGACATTTTTGACATCCATACATGGCTCTCCATACACTTCTGTCAATTATGAATGAATATAAATTGGATTAATGCATTCTGCACTCAAAAACCAAATAATGCACGAACTTCACATCTGGCAGTAGTGGCTAATAGGAGCTCCATTACAACTGGCTGCCAAGCCAAGACTGAAGGCTCCAGTGGATGTGCAGTGCTTCCTGTAGAGAGTGGATGGAACAAAGAGAAAAACAATGTGGTCAACAGCCATCCAAACAATTTCCCTGCTGCCCCAGCACGTTGGAGACCCTACTTTTTGAATTATGCTTGATATCTCCTCCTCTTGTGATTTTTCAAAATTCTCTACATTATTTCTAGCTGAAATATGTTTTAGAACTCAAGAGTCATTCTGCTGTCGTTTACCTACAACTGAGCCTGTAAGCTCCCATAACGACAGTCCATCCTTCCCCCACAATTGTATTCCAATCTTCCATGATTATTAGACTTTTCATCTCCCTTTACATACTGACTTTCTTGTGATCAATGTAAAAATACAACAATCATAATAATAATAATCATCATCGTCATCATTATGAATAAGAAACTCACCAAAAATGTAGAAGATCGATGGCCATCCCACATGATCGGCAAGGACTCCAGCTGCTGGCATTGCAATGACAGTCCCAAAATAGCTTCCAGAGAAGGCTATAGTTGCCAGGCGACTACGTTCCAGTGGGGGAGCCCAACGTGCCCATACTGCATGTATTGATGGATAAGTCACACCCTTAGGAACAGAAACCAATTTACACTATACTCTAAGGATATGACAGCCACTTTACTGTTCCAGAACCACAAACACATCTGCATTCAGCACAGAACCAAGAACATGGACAAATGATACAACTATCACAACACTGATTTAAATAGTCACTAATTTCAGTTATTCAGGAATAATTCTTTAAACAATATGTATACTTCAGAAGCACACAATTTAAAACACCCAAGCATTGCACAGGATTAGATTCCTACATATGGCAACATAATACAGCAGATAATCTTCTATGTTCCTTTCCATGGTTGCTGACAATGGTGAGCAATCGCATTATTGTAAAGACAAAAGTTTAAGGTGTTAAGTTCTAAAAACAATCAGATCATTAATTTGGAAGCACTCAGGTATGGATCCAGGATACAGTTCTGCGCGGGAGAGGGAGGTGGGTGGGCAGGGGACATAGCTTGTTACTGTCTCCCAATGGCAAATAAAACTTGCAGTCAGACTCAGTTTTGGTGTGGTACAGATGCCTAAGATTTTAATCATAATAACAATAAAATATATAAAATGTATTAATACAATATTCAGTGCTTAGTACACCATTTTAGCACAATATCAAAGAAATTAAATTCAGAGAAAGACATGATTTGAAAAACATTTGTTAAAAATTTGAGAGGTACATCTACCATGCAATTAACTTAAGAACTGTGGTGGTGGTGGTGGTGGTGGTGGTGGTGGTGGTGGTGGTGGGTGGTGGTGGTGGTGGTGACAATAATAACAATTTCATTTGGCTTGAGAGCTGTAACGGTTACATGCTCAAACAATTATGATATTATTGAAATAGACAAAATATAAAATTGAAGTGCGTCATCTGCATGATCAGTATTTCACTTAGTACTGTTATTTAATTTGGATAGGGGTGGGGTAAGCTGTGGGGTTGGGGGTGGGGCTATCCTGTTTTTGTTAGTCATTTCTGCCTACACTGGGACAAGTTACTGGTATATATACACAATTTTTTTTTCCCTCGTACCAGAGAGTCTTCGCCTTTCTGTTTTGCATAACCCAACTTTCTGTCATTTGCCAGTTCTGCCAACCATCTCATGAGTCATATTGCCCTTATTGTTGGCCAACCTGTGAATTGGGGTGCCTTTGCCTGGCAAGAATGTTGTCTGCTGCCAGTCGGGTCACAAACCCATCTGCATGGGCTAGCCCTCAGGTAACAAAACCTGTATTTTTCTAAAGTTAATATCCAAGTTCAAGACCCTCAGTTTGCATGCTACTACATTCTCAGAGTTAGCTCAGAGAATTTTAAACTGATACACGTGGAAAAAAAAAATGTTTGAAATAAAATACACTCCTGGAAATGGAAAAAAGAACACATTGACACCGGTGTGTCAGACCCACAATACTTGCTCCGGACACTGCGAGAGGGCTGTACAAGCAATGATCACACGCACGGCACAGCGGACACACCAGGAACCGCGGTGTTGGCCGTCGAATGGCGCTAGCTGCGCAGCATTTGTGCACCGCCGCCGTCAGTGTCAGCCAGTTTGCCGTGGCATACGGAGCTCCATCGCAGTCTTTAGCACTGGTAGCATGCCGCGACAGCGTGGACGTGAACCTTATGTGCAGTTGACGGACTTTGAGCGAGGGCGTATGGTGGGCATGCGGGAGGCCGGGTGGACGTACCACCGAATTGCTCAACACGTGGGGCGTGAGGTCTCCACAGTACATCGATGTTGTCGCCAGTGGTCGGTGGAAGGTGCACGTGCCCGTTGACTTGGGACCGGACCGCAGCGACGCACGGATGCACGCCAAGACCGTAGGATCCTACGCAGTGCCGTAGGGGACCGCACCGCCACTTCCCAGCAAATTAGGGACACTGTTGCTCCTGGGGTATCGGCGAGGACCATTCGCAACCGTCTCCATGAAGCTGGGCTACGGTCCCGCACACCGTTAGGCCGTCTTCCGCTCACGCCCCAACATCGTGCAGCCCGCCTCCAGTGCTGTCGCGACAGGCGTGAATGGAGGGACGAATGGAGACGTGTCGTCTTCAGCAATGACAGTCGCTTCTGCCTTGGTGCCAATGATGGTCGTATGCATGTTTGCCGCCGTGCAGGTGAGCGCCACAATCAGGACTGCATACGACCGAGGCACACAGGGCCAACACCCGGCATCATGGTGTGGGGAGCGATCTCCTACACTGGCCGTACACCACTGGTGATCGTCGAGGGGACACTGAATAGTGCACGGTACATCCAAACCTTCATCGAACCCATCGTTCTACCATTCCTAGACCGGTAAGGGAACTTGCTGTTCCAACAGGACAATGCACGTCCGCATGTATCCCGTGCCACCCAACGTGCTCTAGAAGGTGTAAGTTAACTACCCTGGCCAGCAAGATCTCCGGATCTGTCCCCCATTGAGCATGTTTGGGACTGGATGAAGCATCGTCTCACGCGGTCTGCACGTCCAGCACGAACGCTGGTCCAACTGAGGCGCCAGGTGGAAATGGCATGGCAAGCCGTTCCACAGGACTACATCCAGCATCTCTATGATCGTCTCCATGGGAGAATAGCAGCCTGCATTGCTGCGAAAGGTGGATATACACTGTACTAGTGCCGACATTGTGCGTGCTCTGTTGCCTGTGTCTATGTGCCTGTGGTTCTGTCAGTGTGATCATGTGATGTATCTGACCCCAGGAATGTGTCAATAAAGTTTCCCCTTCCTGGGACAATGAATTCACGGTGTTCTTATTTCAATTTCCAGGAGTGTAGTTTTTATTGGGGCATAGGAGGGGAGAGTGAGTCATTGCAACCCCTCCCAGCTTCAATCTGTGCTTGATCACCTACTAGCTTGGTTGAAGACGTGTGCTGAAGGAAACTCGTCATAATCTTATTACGTGAAACATGCCAATATCTATATTATGCAATTCTAGGAAAAAAGGAAAATGTACATCTCAGTGACCAGACAAGAATTTGACCTTTCGAGGTAGACTTTTAAACCTTAACAATTAGTTCAAATACATTAAATGTGTTCACAATTGTGAATATGGACAACCATCAGCTGTTGAATGGAATGGCAACAATGAAAATTTGTGCTGGACCGGGAATCGAACCCGAATTCCCCGCTTATTCTGGGCAGTGGCCTTACCATTTGGATACTTGTATGCAATTCATGGCCAGACCCAAACTTCCATTTGTCATCAATCATGTGTTGACAACCTGTACTCCCACATCCATTATGTATGTTCCCTTGCAGGCAAGATATTTTACTTGAAAGTCGTTCACCTGGCATTGGCAAATAAATATGATATTGCAGTACCTGTGTTATCCCAAATACAGTGCAAAGTTCCTTTCGACATGCTTGCATGTTCAACGGACCTTTCCATCTTATTTGGAATAATACAGGTACTGCAATATTGTAATAATCAAAATGGATAATCTCGTACTGCTAGACGAAAAGAATCAGATGATATAACAACAAAGGTAGCAGTATATGCACAGTGTCAACTGCAGACAGAGATAAATTGACAAGTTGCTAAGATGGCAGAACACAAGAATCTTACACATAGACTGGATCAAGACCTGCCTGCAATCCTTTTCACTAAGAGACTGCAGAGACAATACTTCAATTATGTTGAGCTGGATATTTGAAATTGATGCCTATGGAGACAGACAGACAGACAGACAACACTGTAGCACTCACAGATCAACTTGCATAACACTAGTCATGCTCCAGTATCAGACAAACAACTCCATTCACAATTATTCTACAAAATTTTCTATGTGACTGCCCTTCCATTTTTCTGCTTCTGCTTTATCTTCAGCTTTTATTCACCCACATCTGGAGGAGGAAAATGCTTAATGTCCCATTCATGATGAGGCCATTACAGATTGAGCACAAAGCCTATGTTGGGAAAAGATGTGAAAGAAAATTGGCCATGTCCTTTCAAAGGGCCCCAACCCAGTATTTGGGATGTTTTAGTGAGCAGCACCGTCCTTGTTTTCCACCTGAGCAAGGTTAGGTACACAAGAAAAGCATATGATTTAATTATGTATTTCTGCGTGTGATGTGTGTACTAAAAATGTTGTTGTTTTTCCTGTATTATGAAAAGGATAGTTGCTATTCGCCATACAGCAGAGATGCTCAGTCGCAGATAGGCACAATGAAAGGACTGTCAAACAAGTCAGCTTTCAGCCAAACATGGCATCAGAATTACACACACACACACACACACACACACACACACACACAGTCTATGGCTGCCGAGGATAGACTGCAAGCATCAGCACATTATGGGAAAATCAGTCTGGTTGGGTATGGGTGGGGGGTGGTGAATGGTAAAGTGCTGCTTGTGGAAGCATACAAGGATGAGGTGAGGTGAGGAGAGGGTAGGACAGCTAGGTAGAGTCAGGTGGTTAGACAGATGACAGGGAGGAGAGAAGTATGATGATGGTGGGTGCGTTGGAGGAATAGAGGTCAGTGTAGCACTGGAATGGGAACAGGGAAAGGGATTGGCGGGCAAAGGACAATGACTAAAGAAGGTTGAGGCCAGGAAGGTTACGGGAACATAGAACATATTGCAGGAAGAGTTCCCATCCGTGCAATTCAGAAAAGTGTTGGTGGGAAGGACCCAAGTGGCACAGGCTGTGAAGCAGTCATTTAAATGAAGAACTTCGTGGTGGTTAGCATGCTTAGTAACTGGGTGGTCCAGCTGTTTCTTGGCCACAGTTTGCTGGTGGCCTTTTATACAGACAGGTAGCTTGTTGGTTGTCATGCCCACATAGAATGCAGCACAGTGGTTGCAGCTTAGTTTGTAGATCACATGACTGGTTTCACAGGTGGCCCTGCCTTTGAAGGGGTAGGTGATGCTTGTGACCTGACTGGAGTAGCTGGTGGCAGCAGGATGTATGGGGCAGGGCCTGCATCTAGGACATGAGCCATGAGGCAAGGAGTCGGGAGCAGGGTCTGTGTAGGGATGGACGAGAATATAGTGTAGATTCTGTGGGCAGTAAAATACCTCCCACCTCCCCTCTCCCCTGTCCACTGTAAAATCTCCCAACTGTACCTAGTTGCACTACCCTCTCCCCACCTCGTCCCTGTATGCTCCCACAAGCAGCACTTTACCATCCCCCTCTCCCTACCCTGCTATCCCTCCACCTCCCTGCCCCAGTCTCCTCCTTACCCCCACCATCCATATTGCTTCTCCCATCATGTGCTGCTGCCCACAGCCTGGCCTTAGCAGCCAGAGACTGTGATCAAGTGTGTGTGTGTGTGTGTGTGTGTGTGTGTGTGTGTGTGTGTGTAATTCTGATGAAGGCCTTTTTGGCCAAAAGCTTACTTGTTTCACAGTACTTTTGCTGTTCCTATCTGTAACTCAGCATCTCTGCTATACAGTGAGTAGCAACTATCCTTTTCATAATATTGTCATTAATCAATCCTGGATTTTCCATTGTTGCATTTTGCCTAACAGCTTTTCTTCCATCCAGTAACCTAGTGCTGTTTTCCTTTGTTACTATTTTCCAACACCTTACTATGCTCAATGTTCATTCTTGTTTCTGTTCATTCCTGTGTTTTTCTTGTTATCTTCAAACGGCACCACACACTCTACTTACAAGCCACACCGTTTCAACTGCCACAGACAAGCACAACAGACAGCTATAAGACCATATTAATTGTTCATGCAGCATCTCTGATTGTTCGTGCAGCATCTTGTGTCCCACATTACTGCCGCCATTATCATTAATCCTATACCTTCAAATTGATCACTCCACCCACGTGTCTCTCCATACCTTCCTGTGCCACATTAACTTGTACCTCAACCTAATCTGTTCTCATCTACCTTCCCCCTTCTTCACACTTATCCACCCACAGACCTGCAGCCCACATGACAATTTTTTTAAATTTGATATCATTGTGTTTTCACATCAATTTCAGTTGGTTTTCGCCTTTCCCTATTGGCCTACTCCGTCATATTTCATATTGTTTTCCCAAATTTCATCTATTTTGTCCTTTTTGTGATTCTTCCCATGTGTTTTGGTGTATTATTGCGAATTTTTTCGCAAGTATTTCAATATTATTTATGTGTTTTTTATGATCCACCATGGATCCATGCTCCTTCCATCTGCAGCAATACAGAAAAGTTTCCTTATCCCTAGTCAGAACACAGTCCTACATACTGTTCCTGCATTGTTGCTTGGCTCATGGAATACCCCCACCCACAAAGTCTTACCATCAAATTACCCGTCACTGGCTGCAACCCCTCCTTCCACAATGACCTCCATCTGCTCCGATTCCACCAGTCCTTAACCTTCACCAACACAGTCCTACAAAACCATGTCAATCAGGCCCAAACCTCCTTGGAATATCTTCCGTCCATCCACAAAATTATCTTGGTACGCAACCCCAAGTTCCTGGATCTCATATCACACACAAACTCTTGCCCTCCAGGGACAAGAGAAGCATGCACAATGCGATCTCAAAAAACTCTCCAACCTGTTCACTTGCTACATCTACCTAGGACTATCACTATCCATCATCTCTACAACAACCCCCACACCTCCCCACGTCCCCTCATAGCTGACAAACCCTGTCTTGTAGACCTACTACATTCACCACACCCTCAAAAACTCACTCCCACCACCATACAGAATCCAGAAGTTAAACAGACCTGCAACACATTCATGAACCTTTCTCCAAAAGCCTTAGCCTCACAAAAGTACCAGTCTTTTGGAAATGACTCACTTTTTGCCCCACTCCCAAATTCAACCATGCTGGAGTTGTCCTCTCCTCCTCTTGGTCCTCCTTTGCCACCAAACCTACCAATCAAACTCAACCAAAGACCAATGTTGAATCCTGCCTTCATCCAAATGTGATCCACGCCCACTGCCCTCAAATCACCCCCTGTTAACTTTCCAGAATTTCTTAAGCTCAAACCTTGCCTCACCCTCATTCCCCAAATCCTTAACATGCAAGTGAGCCTTACATTTGCAGAAAGAACCACAATCCACCACCTAAAGACTGATACCAACCTTACAATCCTACCTGCTGACAAGGCTCCACCACTGTTGTTTTGAACAGCAAAGATAACCTGGCACAAAGACTCCACCGGTCGACAGATTCATTCACCTACAAACCCTTCCACAATGACCCCATTCCAGAAATCTGTCAGGATTCCAGTCTGTCCTCAAATCCTTAGGCCCATCCGAGACCTCTCACTGGCGTCCACCTCTCCGCTCACCCCTACCACGCCCGCACTCCTACCAACTACATGCTCCCTGAAGTCGATAAACCCAGCCACCCAGTGTGCTTTATTTTGTAGCCCGTTACAGTGCCCCACTGAGATAATCTCTGTCCTCATAGACCAACACCTTGTAAAGGGAGACCCTGCTCTAGCATTACTTTTCCTCAACAGATGTAATCGATACAAAAAAAAATTTCAGATTCTGAATAGGTTAATATAATCCGCTGTTTTTCTAAAAGAATTTCCTATGATTTTGTACACAATGTATTATATTTCAGGATAAAATCTGTAGAAAGACCTTACTTTTTGTTGTTACAATCAATATGTACTAGCTTTGAATGTACAGTTAAAATTACTTTTCTTTTAGAAATATTTGAAATTACAAAATATATGGCACACTTAAAATTTCTATTATTAATTACACAATCTGACAATATCTGTTACGTTTATTTCTGAATTGATTCATAAAATAATAATATAAATTGGTGGAGATTTGTTTTTCAAGAGAATTTGTAAACCCTTTGGAATATTATTGTTAGCGCAGAGTGAGGTAGTAGTGGGCATGCCTCTCGTGTGATCAGACATATTTTTATTTTTGGAAATAGCACTGTAGTTTTCGATTTTTTTGACGTGGAAATTGTAAAGACAGTGTGATATAGAAAAATGTGAGTGAATAAAAATTAATGTAAAAATGAAAAATTCAGCTCAGGCAATCCTTCATAAGTTATTATGTCAATTGGAACTCATAATGTCAAAAATTTCAGCTTCAAGAATCACCCCTAGACATGAGGAACTGGACCCAACCATGAGAAAAGAAGATAAGTAAAATGTTTATAGTAAATCTTACTCCTCTCAAAGCTTGTTAACAGAGTTAACCATAAAGACAGAGACAATCAACAAATTATGTGAGTGAGAGGTAGATTACATACAACCTTCAGCCTATTACCGGCAATTTACCTTCCTATATAAAATATATGAAATGTTTCCTCCATCAACTCTTCACAGTTCGTGTTCCATTATCACATGGTGCTCTGTTTGTCACTATTGATGCCACCTCCCTTTATACTAACATACTGAATACCCACGGTCTTACCGCTATTGAACACTGCCCTTCTCCAATGGATTCCAAAAATACAACCTCCTCCCTAGTCATGACCAACTATACCCTCACCCACAATTTCTTCTCCTTTGAAGGCATCACCTACAAACAACTCTGGGGTACAGCTACAGGCATCCAAATGGCACCATCCTACATGCCAACTTATTCATGGGCCAATTAGAGGAATCTTTTCTAACCACAAAGAGTCCCAAATCCCTCACCTGGTTCAGATTCATTAATGATATGTTCATTATCTGGATCGAGGTTCACGACACCCTACCCACAATCTTCCAGAACCTGAACACCATCTCCCCTACATCCTCCACCTGGTCCTACTCAACCCAATTAACCTAACAAGCTACCCTCCTCAATATCGACCTTCACCTCAAAGATGGCTATCAGTACCTCTGGCCATATCAAACCTACCAATCACCAGCAATACTTCCACTCTGACAGGTGCCCCTCATTCCATACCAAGAAATCTATTCCAACAACCTAGCCACCCATGACTGTCTCATCTGTAGTGATGAGCAGTCCCACTCGAAATAAACCAAAGGTCTCACAAAGTAATTACCCTCCCAACCTCATACAGAAACAGATCTCCCTTGCCTTACCTCTACAGTCACCACTCACCTCCGAAAGTCCTGTCACCCAGCTACAGAGAAGCATTCCCATCACGACTCAGGAGCACCCAGGACTGGAGCAACAGCATCGCATTCTCTGCCAGAATTTTGACTACCTCTCATCATGCCCTGAAAAGAGAAATATTCTACACACTGTCCTTCCTGCCCCTCCCACAGTGATATTCCACTGCCCACTGAATCTACACGATATCCTTGTCCATCCCTGTGCAGCCCCTGCTCCCAACACCTTGCCTCACAGGTCATAGTCCCTGTAATAGACCTAGATGCAAGACCTGTCTCATACATCCTCCCATCATCAGCTACTCCAGTCCGGTCATGAACATCACCTACCCAATCAAAAGCAGGGCTACCTGTGAAACCAGTCATATGATCTACAAAGTAAGCTGCAACCACTGTGCTGCGTTCTGTGTGGGCTTGACAACTGACAACCTGCCTGTACGCATGAATGGCCACCTATGAACTGTGGTCAAGAAACAGCTGGACCATCCAATTGCTGGGCAGCCTGCCCAACATTATCTTCATTTCAATGTCTACCTTCTAGCCTGTCCCATCTGGATCCTTCCCACCAACACCAGCTTTCCTGAACTGCGCAGGTGGGATATCTCCCTGAAATATATCCTATGTTCTGTAACACCACTGACCTCAACATTCATTAGTCATTGTCCTCTACCCACCTATCCCTTCCCTATTCCCATTCCACCTACTTTGTAATTCTCTCCTTTTCCGCTGACCCCCCCCCCCCCCCCCTCCCGGTTCGTGGTATGCTTTTGCACCCAGATGCCCTCCCCAATCCCCACGTTGTCCCTGTATGCTGCCACAAGCACCACTTTACCGTCCCCCACCCTTACAAAGCCTTTTTGGCTGAGTGCTTCCTTGTTTGACAGTCTATTTGTTGTGTCTATCTGCGACTCAGCATCTCTGCTATAGGGTGAGTAGCAACTATCCTTTTGATAATTTTGTGATTATTCCATGCTGGATTTTCAATTGTTCGTTTCATGTTGCTTGTGGGAGATCCTGGAAGGTGGCCCTACAGTGTTTAACCTATGCAGCAGTGTGAATTACTAATCAGAAAACATCAGCAGTCTGCAACACCAAGAATATCAGATCATCATTGTCAGCATCTTCTCCATGTATTATTATAACACTGATGTTGGAAATGAATTTTTGCAACTGTATCAGTTCACAATCGTGGAAATGATAGATTGCTGCTCAGTGTAAGGATGACAGTGAGTTGTCGACAGGTGCAAAGTAAAGACTGTTACACATTAAGCTTTCGCCAGAGATAGTGGTCAAGTGCGTTGAGGTGGGTGTGCTTACTCGTGTGACTGTGTTTGTGCTTCGTTTCTGAAGAAGGCTTTGGCCAAAAGCTTAATGTACAACAGTCTTTTTGTTGTGCCTGTCTGAAACTCAGTGTGTCATATTTATGGTGAATAGCATTCCTTTCCACAACTGTTGATATTCCAAACTGGAATTTCCATTACTTGTAACAGTTCCCAAAAAGTAATGAACTTGTAATGACCACTGTACATTATTCCAACATCTTGTAAATAAAATTAAAGTTATTTTAAATGTGTGATTACTATGTCTCTTGAGTAGTGTAGACTCTGCACAAATGAGCAAGACAGAAATTATTTCAATTTTATTTACGCCAGATTAACACTGAAAAGCCTATGAGTGATGCATATGAAGGAAAGGACTTTGATTTTAACATTTGGTGATCATTGAACCCTACTTTGAAGTCATTAGTGAGCAAGTTAATTTTGGAAGTCAGATGCACATTGAAATATGTACTTAAGCCTCATCTAATTGAGGAGAAGTGTTTGAATTATGATTCCGAACTAAGAGAAAGAGTGAAATCGTAATTTGTTTACAGGACTGACTTTGAACAATACAGCAAAATAGTTGTATTTTATTGCCTCGGAACAATATGGTAAGTGAACTTTACTTCCAGCTATACAATCTGTGAATTTTACTTACTAACAGTTTCAGATTAGAGGTATGTTTGATGGTGAAGTGGACAGAGGAGTTTTAAAGAGTAACAAATCTCTCATTCTCATTGCAGACAGTTTAAAGTGACATTATATCAATGTTGCGCAGCAGTGCTCTCAAAGAGTATCTGTGGCTGAGTGAATTTAACGACACGATATGTTATTGTTCTAGTGAAACGAAAAAAGCATTTATTACATGACAATAACAATTTATTTGAACTTTAAAAGACCATCCCTTCTCAACTACGTAGACTAAATGATCCTGCTTAATAGAAGCAGAGATTGGAATCCACTTTCCATTAAAATAGACATGAAATAATTATGAAGAAATTTTCATATGAGGTGTGGTCCTGCTGATTAACATGGTCATTCATACCAATGAAAGAAGTCATTTGAAGAATATTAAAATTTGTAATATAGCTGAAGAACAATATACAGGGTGTACATAAAGTCCGGGAACACTTTCAATTATTTATTGCACAAGAACCAAACACTGTACAGATATCATACATATGTCATTTTGAAGAAACACCCTGAAAGTTTTTTTTTTCATGTATACCGCCACAGTGTAGTTTCTGTAATTTGCCGATAGTCAGCACTAGTCGCAAACATCGAGAATTCAGGTGCGGAGCGAGTTTTGTGTGTGTCGGAGTTTGACAAAAACAAGTTTGCTACAGCTGTTCGACGGATGTTTAGAACCAAGTACGGTAAGAAGCTACCAACACGGAAGGCCATTTACCACTGGCACAACAAATTTGTTGCGATGGGTTGCTTATGCCCGGCAAAGAAAGTGTGAGTGAAGTGAATGTGGAGTGCATACAAGACAGTCATAAGGAGTCCAAAGAAATCGGTGCATCGTGCATCCCATGAACTTGAAATGGCTCTGTTCATCTTTCAGAAGGATGGGGATCCAACCCATTTTCATTGTGAGGTTCGTGGGTACCTGAATATGGAGCTGCCCCACCGATAGATCGGCCATGCTACAGAAGAGGACAGTTGTTTCATGAAATGACCTCCTTGATCACCAGATCGCACTCCGTGTGACTTTTTCTGTGGGGACACATTAAAGATCTGGCGTATGTACCACCTCTACCACATGATGTAGCAGAGCTCCAGGAGAGAATACAAGAAGCGACTGCCACTGGCGACAATGACATGCTGGGACAAGTATGGCAAGAATTATATTACCACATTGACGTCTGCCGGGTCACTCGATCACTCATGGTTCGCATAACTAGTATTTGTAAAAAAACTTTCAGAGTTTCTCTTCAAAATGCAATATGTATGACATCTGTACAATGTTTAGTTCTTTTACAATAAATAATTAAAGTGATCCCGGACTTTATGTACACCCTGTAATGTTTTATCCTATCCTGAATATACCAGCCTGATTCTGTGGATTATTGAAGACAGTAAGGAATTGAGTTATCCATATCATATTAAGTGAGAGAGTATTCAGTTGGTGTTGTACAGCATCGCAGCTGGTATCGGGATGGGATACTCTATCTTGGTGACCAATGTGTACAGGATGTCACTAGGAGAGAAGGGGACAGGAAAATATTGAGTGAGTGGTCGTCATGGGCAGACCAAGTTCTCCAGAAACACTGTGGAGACTGAGAAGTCCCTTGTTTCTACAGCACTCTTAAATTTGTTCAGGTGCTATTTAACTGTCCACATACGGAGTCAAGAAGGCAGTGTGTTGATGCAGCCACCAGACAACTTCGTGTTATTGCACGCAGTCTTCAGAAGCATTGAAGGATAGCAGGCATCTACGAGATAACACCTACAGTGTTCAGCAGCCGAAAGGTATCAGCTGTTGGCAGTCAAAGTAGCAGTAGCAGTGGTGGCTAGTTGGAGGCAGCAGTGTAGCAGTCATTGGCACGAGCTCACCAGCAGTAGTAATAATATACAATGGTCAGTCATTTTCAAAATGGCAATGGCTTGTCTATAATTACATTTACTACTGAATGGCTAAGAGTGTTTGTTGCAAAAATTTTATTTTTGTATCAATAATTAGTGTCACAGCTGCAAAATAGTAACGCGAATTCTTTACAGACGAATGGAAAAACTGGTAGAAGCCGACCTCAGGGATGATCAGTTTGGATTCCATAGAAATATTGGAACATGTGAGACTATACTGACCGTACGACTTATCTTAGAAGAAAGATTAAGGAAAGGCAAACCTACGTTTCTAGCATTTGTAGACTTAGAGAAATCTTTTGACAATGTTGACTGGAATACTCTTTTTCAAATTCTAAAGGTGGCAGGGGTAAAATACACGGAGTGAAAGGCTATTTACAATTTGTACAGAAACCAGACGGCTGTTATAAGAGTCGAGGGACATGAAAGGGAAGCAGCAGTTGGGAAGGGAGTGAGACAGGGTTCTAGCCTCTCCCCGATGCTATTCAATCTGTATATTGAGCAAGCAGTAAAGCAAACAAAGGAAAAATTCAGAGTAGGTATTAAAATCCATGGAGAAGAAATAAAAACTTTGAGGTTCGCCGATGACATTGTAATTCTGTCAGAGACAGCAAAGGACTTGGAAGAGCAGTTGAACAGAATGGACAGTGTCTTGAAAGGAGGATATATGATGAACATCAACAAAAGCAAAACAAGGATAATGGAATGCAGTCTAATTAAGTTGGGTGATGCTGAGGGAATTAGATTAGGAAATGAGATACTTAAAGTAGTAAAGGAGTTTTGATATTTGGGGAGCAAAATAACTGATGACGGTCGAAGTAGAGAGGATATAAAATGTAGACTGGCAATGGCAAGGAAAGCATTTCCGAAGAAGAGAAATTTGTTAACATTGAGTATAGATTTAAGTGTCAGGAAGTCGTTTCTGAGAGCATTTATATGGATGTAGACATGTATGGAAGTGAAACATGGACGATAAATAGTTTGGACAAGAAGAGAATAGAAGCTTTTGAAATGTGATGCTACAGAAGAATGCTGAAGATTAGATGGGTAGATCACATAACTAATGAGGAGGTATTGAATAGAATTGGGGAGAAGAGGAGTTTGTGGCACAACTTGACAAGAAGAAGGGACCAGTTTGTAGGACATGTTCTGAGGCAGCAAGGGATCACAAATTTAACATTGGAGGGCAGCGTGGAGGGTAAAAATCGTAGAGGGAGACCAAGAGATGAATACACTAAGCAGATTCAGAAGGATGTAGGTTGCAGTAAGTACTGGGAGATGAAGAAGCTTGTACAGGATAGAGTAGCATGGAGAGCTGCATCAAACCAGTCTCAGTACTGAAGACGACAACAACAAACAACAATTAGTGTAGACACTTGAGAATGATATTTATCCCATTTATGGTTCAGTACATTAACTAAGAATGGAATCTGATATAGTTCAACTGTTCAAAGAATTGGGAGAGCAGTTAGAGGAAAAATACAGGGTGTATATGCAGACAAGGGAGGGGGAAAAAAAACCACGATTTCCCGATTAAAAATACACTCTCTCCCGGGTGGAAACATAGTTTTTCCCTGTTAACTGACAGTATATTTTCTCTCGGAACTGTATAATTTATCAATCCTTTGAATGTTTAAGGTTTTATACATGGGCATAGCATTTCCTGGCACTTTAGAAAATGAAACTCAGAGAAAAAGACACGTTTTGGAAAAATCTTTGATGTACAGCAACATATACGCAGCTTATTTTTGTATTAAAATGTATAAATTCGAATTCCACCAAACACTGCATGTTACTTTTCGAAGCATTCAAATCAAGATTACGATAGGCTTTTGTAAGCCAGTCTCAGGTCATGTCACGTGAACTTCCCAGCTGATGACAGCAGGTATTCAGAGCTCAGGACATGTGATGTAGTCAGCAAATAACAACATCACTGTTAAGTAGCGCAAACACACAAACAGGGAAAGTTAATGGTTTAAATTGATATACATAGAGTTGCCACAAGAAAAGTAAAGCTTTCACATATAATATTGGTCACTAAGGTTAACAAGCTGCAAGAGAAGCTAAGCACTCACATATAATGTTGGACTTTTATGCGTGTATTACGCTTTAAAAATAAGATATATCACACAAATGTGCCCGTAAAATTTCAATAATGACATAAATGTCTGATCTTCTGGGCTCGAAATTCATCTAAATGGCTCGTCATCAAAGAGTTGATTTTTAAATCAGAGTCAAACGCACTCTGATTTAAGAAATTCATCGTACATTCTCGCTCATAGTTCAGCTTGCATAAAATGAAATTTACTTTTAAAGTAACACTTTTCAAACCATCATTCGCAATATTTATCTGCGACCGGTTAGAAATAGGTTCATTTCAGCAGCTGCCAGAGTGCGCCCCATAACAGGCGCCACCGCACTTGCGCAGCTACAATGACATAGGAGGCTTGTATGTTCGTACGTGTTAAACATCAAAAGGTCTTACATTATGTCATAAAAGAAACAAGACATTGGAGGATACTCCAAGAGCATCGGAATTTCGTGACCCACAATGAAATGTGCACATTTAAAGTGCGTATTTAAAGTGCACATTCGTATGTCCAGATTCCCAGTGCAGAAGGCATCGACCACATATTAAGCTTTTCAATGTGGTTTTTGGGATGTAAATTTTCTTGGAGTACCAGTACTATGTTATCTCATTTTTGGTTCTTTATTATGGCATAATGCCATACTTGCTATAAGATGAAAACGTGCACTTGAAATGCAGCAAAAAGTTGAAACTAGCCAATAATGTGGAATTAAACACTTCGTTTCAAATATATTGACTGCCTCAGCGGAAAAGATTAATAAAAGAAAATTTCTTTCAAACCAACAAAAATAACTTCACTGTTCTGCAGAGGAATTAATGCTTGACTGTCAGAAAGATGGAAATAAAATCTGAAACTAATAACATATTGTAGCCTTTCATAATTATGTGAATGTATTTTAATTCATTTGATAGCTCTCGGCCATAGGAAACCATTTTGTGTTAATGTGACTTGAGAGCTGTAAACGAAGAGAAAACAGCGAAACCACTAA
This sequence comes from Schistocerca serialis cubense, assembly GCF_023864345.2. Classification (NCBI taxonomy): domain Eukaryota; kingdom Metazoa; phylum Arthropoda; class Insecta; order Orthoptera; family Acrididae; genus Schistocerca; species Schistocerca serialis. The sequence continues at coordinate 30,547,369 of NC_064646.1, forward strand.
ATGTAAACACGGGTCACATGGAGACTACCCACTTCCCCACTATAACTCAGACTGCTCAGTGCATCAGCCCCGGATCTACGATATTTCCAAACCGGGGCAATACTAGATAGTGCCCGCCCCCCATTTCGCCCCCTTATCAAGCATTTGAGATAGGATGACCGGGGGGGGGGGAGGGGGGGGGGGGGGGGAGGGGGGGGGGGCGTTCATTTTGTAGCACACATCTTTCTGAAAAGTCTCATGCATGAAACATATGTGTTCGAGGAAATGTAAGACATGTTATTTGGTCTTAAGTGTGGCAAAGTGCAGTGCCACGCCTCTTCACACAGCATTCTTCTATCGCATGTCACTGTATTTCGCTCTATGGAATTGAAATGTGTATTTTTTTAGTGGATGCCATAATACTATAATCAGGACAGTGAAAATAAAAATGTCCTGTGGTGCCTCTCCTGCTTCTAGTTGGCCGATTTGACACCCTGACCTTTTTTACCCAAAATTGGTATGGTTTCTCGATCTGATTACGTCTATTTTGTCACTGTCTGCTGTATAAAACAAAATAGGCCTTTCTAATACTGCAACTATTGTAACAAACACCAAATAAAAGAACCTGCCTTGGCACAAATGGTCATTTTTCTAACACGACAGAATATAATTCACGAAGTACCAATATCAAATGCCTATTAGGCCTACTACAAGTGAAAAGCTTGACATTAGGAAATAGTTTCACACTTCCTTCATGTTGTTGTTGTTGTTGTTGTTGTGGTCTTCAGTCCTGAGACTGGTTTGACGCAGCTCTCCATGCTATTCTATCCTGTGCAAGCTTCTTCATCTCCCAGTACTTACTGCAACCTACATCCTTCTGAATCTGCTTAGTGTATTCATCTCTTGGTCTCCCTCTACGATTTTTACCCTCCACGCTGCCCTCCAATGATAAATTTGTGATCCCTTGCTGCCTCAGAACATGTCCTACCAACCTGTCCCTTCTTGTCAAGTCCTCTTCTCCCCAATTCTTTTCAATACCTCCTCATTAGTTATATGATCTACCCATCTAATCTTCAGCAGTCTTCTGTAGCATCACATTTCGAAAGCTTCTATTCTCTTCTTGTCCAAACTATGTATTGTCCATGTTTCACTTCCATACATGGCTACACTCCATACAAATACACTCCTGGAAATTGAAATAAGAACATCGTGAATTCATTGTCCCAGGAAGGGGAAACTTTATTGACACATTCCTGGGGTCAGATACATCACATGATCACACTGACAGAACCACAGGCACATAGACACAGGCAACAGAGCATGCACAATGTCGGCACTAGTACAGTGTATATCCACCTTTCGCAGCAATGCAGGCTGCTATTCTCCCATGGAGACGATCGTAGAGATGCTGGATGTATCCTGTGGAACGGCTTGCCATGCCATTTCCACCTGGCGCCTCAGTTGGACCAGCGTTCGTGCTGGACGTGCAGACTGCGTGAGACGACGCTTCATCCAGTCCCAAACATGCTCAATGGGGGACAGATCCGGAGATCTTGCTGGCCAGGGTAGTTGACTTACACCTTCTAGAGCACGTTGGGTGGCACGGGATACATGCGGACGTGCATTGTCCTGTTGGAACAGCACGTTCCCTTGCCGGTCTAGGAATGGTAGAACGATGGGTTCGATGACGGTTTGGATGTACCGTGCACTATTCAGTGTCCCCTCGACGATCACCAGTGGTGTACGGCCAGTGTAGGAGATCGCTCCCCACACCATGATGCCGGGTGTTGGCCCTGTGTGCCTCGGTCGTATGCAGTCCTGATTGTGGCGCTCACCTGCACGGCGCCAAACACGCATACGACCATCATTGGCACCAAGGCAGAAGCAACTCTCATCGCTGAAGACGACACGTCTCCATTCGTCCCTCCATTCACGCCTGTCGCGACACCACTGGAGGCGGGCTGCACGATGTTGGGGCGTGAGCGGAAGACGGCCTAACGGTGTGCGGGACCGTAGCTCAGCTTCATGGAGACGGTTGCGAATGGTCGTCGCCGATACCCCAGGAGCAACAGTGTCCCTAATTTGCTGGGAAGTGGCGGTGCGGTCCCCTATGGCACTGCGTAGGATCCTACGGTCTTGGCGTGCATCCATGCGTCGCTGCGGTCCGGTCCCAGGTCAATGGGCACGTGCACCTTCCGCCGACCACTGGCGACAACATCGATGTACTATGGAGACCCCACGCCCCACGTGTTGAGCAATTCGGCGGTACGTCCACCCGGCCTCCCGCATGCCCACTATACGCCCTCGCTCAAAATCCGTCAACTGCACATACGGTTCACGTCCACGCTGTCGCGGCATGCTACCAGTGTTAAAGACTGCGATGGAGCTCCGTATGCCACGGCAAACTGGCTGACACTGACGGTGGCGGTGCACAAATGCTGCGCAGTTAGCGCCATTCGACGGCCAACACCGCGGTTCCTGGTGTGTCCGCTGTGCCGTGCGTGTGATCATTGCTTGTACAGCCCTCTCGCAGTGTCCGGAGCAAGTATGGTGGGTCTGACACACCGGTGGCAATGTGTTCTTTTTTCCATTTCCAGGAAAGTACTTTCAGAAAGAACTTCCTGACAATTAAATCTATACTTTTGCTCCCCAAATAGCAAAACTCCTTCACTACTTTAAGTGTCTCATTTCCTAATCTAATTCCCTCAGCATCACCCGACTTAATTCGACTACATTCCATTATCCTTGTTTTGCTTTTGTTGATGTTCATCATATATCCTCCTTTCAAGACACTGTCCATACCGTTCAACTGCTCTTCCAAGTCCTTTGCTGTCTCTGACAAAATTACAATGTCATCGGCAAACCTCAAAGTTTTTATTTCTTCTCCATGGATTTTAATACCTACTCTGAATTTTTCTTTTGTTTGCTTTACTGCTTGCTCAATATACAGATTGAATAACATCTGGGAGAGGCTAGAACCCTGTCTCACTCCCTTCCCAACCACTGCTTCCCTTTCATGCCCCTCAACTCTTATAACAGCCATCTGGTTTCTGTAGAAATTGTAAATAGCCTTTCGCTTCCTGTATTTTACCCCAGCCACCTTTAGAATTTGAAAGAGAGTATTCCAGTCAAAATTGTCAAAAACTTTCTCTAAGTCTACAAATGCTAGAAACGTAGGTTTGCCTTTCCTTAATCTTTCTTCTAAGTTAAGTCGTAAGGTCAGTATTGCCTCACATGTTCCAATATTTCTACGGAATCCAAACTGATCTTCACCGAGGTTGGCTTCTACCAGTTTTTCCATTAGTCTGTAAAGAATTCGCGTTAGCATTTTGCAGCTGTGATTTATTAAACTGATAGTTTGGTAATTTTCACATCTGTCAACACCTGCTTTCTTTGGGATTGGAATTATTATATTCTTCTTGAAGTCTGGGGGTATTTCGCCTGTCTCATACATCTTGCTCACCAGATGGTAGAGTTTTGTGAGGACTGGCTCTCCCAAGGCCATCAGTAGTTCCAATGGAATGTTGTCTACTCCCGGGACCTTGTTTCGATTCAGGTCTTTTATTGTTCTGTCAAACTCTTCATGCAGTATCTTATCTCCCATTTCATCTTCATCTACATCCTCTTCCATTTCCATAATATTACCCTCAAGTACACCGCCCTTGTATAGCCCCTCTATATACTCCTTCCACCTTTCTGCTTTCCCTTCTTTGCTTAGAACTGGGTTTCCATCTGAGCTCTTGATATTCATACAAGTGGTTCTCTTCTCTCCAAAGGTCTCTTTAATCTTCCTGTAGGCAGTATCTATCTTACCCCTCATGAGATAAGTCTCTATATCCTTACATTTGTCCTCTAAGGATCCCTGCTTAGCCATTTTGCACTTCCTGTCGATCTCATTTTTGAGACGTTTGTATACCTTTTTGCCTGCTTCATTTACTGCATTTTTATATTTTCTCCTTTCATCAGTTAAATTCAATATTTCTTCTGTTACCCAAGGATTTCTACTAGCCCTCGTCTTTTTACCTACTTGATCCTCTGCTGTCCCTTATGCTCTCCCTGAAGCTCTGTACAACCTCTGGTTCTTTCAGTTTATCTGGGTCCCAGTTCCTTAAATTCCCACCTTTTTGCAGTTACTTCAGTTTTAATCTACAGTTCATAACCAATAGATTGTAGTCAGAGTCCACATCTGCCCCTGGAAATGTCTTACAATTTAAAACCTGGTTCCTAAATCTCTGTCTAACCATCATATAATCTATCTGATACCTTCTAGTATCTCCAGGATTCTTCCATGTATACAACCTTCTTTCGTGATTCTTGAGCCAAGTGTTAGCTATGATTAAGTTACGCTCAGTACAAAATTCTACCAGACGGCTTCCTCTTTCATTTCTTACCCCCAATCCATATTCACCTACTACGTTTCCTTCTCTCCCTTTTCCTACTCTTGAATTCCAGTCACCCATGAGTATTAAATTTTCGTCTCCCTTCACTACCCGAATAATTTCTTTTATCTCATCATACATTTCATCAATTTCTTCATCATCTGCAGAGATAGTTGGCATATAAACTTGTACTACTGTAGTAGGTGTGGGCTTCGTGTCTATCTTGGCCACAATAATGCATTCACTGTGCTGTTTGTAGTAGCTTACCCGCACTCCTGTTTTTTTATTCATCCATACGCTACAGTTTCTCAAGCATGAGGTTGAAAAGCAGTAGTATGAAATTTTTATACAAATTTGGAATCATCATAGTCACCCTTAATTTGTGTGATGTTCCCGTTTCTTCTCCTTCCTCGTTATAACAAACAGTCTTGTCATCGCTAATTCTGTAACTATTCCTGCCAATGTCAAAGCTTATATGCCGGTTAACTTCACTAACTCTACCAGAATCATCGGTTTAGTTATCCCACGATTATTCTCCAGTTAGGCATTTTTACATGTGCGTTCAACACATTTTCCACGCCACTTCAGAATAGAAATTAAAGGGGCTGCTAGCCGGGAACCATACGACTGACCCGTACTAGTCAGCGATCTGACCAAAAATTTTCTGTCAAAATTTCATTTTTCTTGGATACACTGAGAAGATAATACATAATCTTTCTTACCTATTATCCTTGTTAGTTGTTTATTTCCGCTCTGGTAGAGTGAATGTATGGATTTTGCTAGTAATTACAACAACGCTCATCATTACCAAACCACATAATGAGACAGGGCTTGGCATTCATCCGTTTGGCTTTACTCCACTCAGCTCGTATAGCCCCTTTTGTCTGCAGGAAAGTTTGTTTCTAGATGCGACGAGGATGTCATTCAACTTCATGTCTGGAGGACATGCTGACCACTCTAGTCAAGTGATGTTATCCTGAAGGAAGTCATTCACAAGATGTGCACAATGGGGAAGGGGAGGGGGGGGGGGGAGGTGCATGAATTGTCATCCATGAAGACGAACGCCTCGACAATATGCTGCTGATATGGTTGCACTACTGGTCAGAGAATGGCATTCACTTATTGTACAGCCATTACAGCACCTTCCATGACCACCAGCGGTGTACGTCAGCCCACATAATGCCACCCCAAAACAGCAGGAAATTGCCACCTTGCTGCACCCGCTGGACAGTGTGTCTAAGGCATTCAGCCTGATTGGGTTGCCTCCAAACATGTATCCGATGATTGCCTGGTTGAAGGCATATGCAACACTCACTGGTGAAGAGAATGTGGTGCCAATCCTGAGTGGTCCATTCGGCACATTGTTGGGCTCATCTGTACCGTGCTGCATGGTGTCGTGGTTGCAAAGATGGACCTCACCCATCGGGAGTGAAGTTGCACATCATGCAGCCTATTGCGCACAGTTTGAGTCGTAACACAACATCCTGTGGCTTCACAAAAAGCGTTATTCAACATGGTGGAATTGCTGTCAGGGATCCTTCGAGCCATAATCCATAGGTAGCAGTCACCCATTGCAGTAGTAGCCCTTGGGCAACTTGAGCGAGGCAAGTTATAGACAGTTCCTGTCTCTCTGTATCTCCTCCACATCCAAACATCACTACTTTGGTTCACTCTGTGGCACCTGGACACTTCCCTTGTTGAGAGCCCTTGCTGGCAGAAAGTTACAATGCAGACGCGATCAAACCGTAGTATTGACCATCTAGGCATGGTTGAACTACAGACAACATGAGCCGTGTACCTCCTTCCTGGTGGAATGACTGGAACTGATCAGCTGTCGGATCCTCTCTAACAGGCGCTGCTCATGCATGGTTGTTTACATCTTTGGGTGTGTTTAGTGGGATCTCTGAACAGTCAAAGGGACTGTGTCTGTGATACAATATCCACAGTCAACATCTATCTTCAGGAGTTCTGGGAACTGGGGTGATTCAAAACTTTTTTTTAAATATATATATAATGTGTGTATTACAAAAATTGATGTCTACAGAACACAGGTAACTCCAGTTGAATCAGCAAGTGGGGTGGTGCAGTGGATATGATACTGGACTCTTATTTTGAAGGAGCTGAGTTAAAATGTCCCTCTATTCATTCTGATGTAAACATGTATAGTTTACTTAAATCACATAAGATAAATGCTGGAATGGTTCTTCTACAAAATCTATACCATAATTGCTGCAATATCCTTTATCCACTTAACATTTACTCTTTGTCTAACAAATTTTCTTATTTCCAGCAGAATGAGTCTCATTCAAGTACTGCGAGTCGCAGTACTGTAGGGCAGGTATAGCACTGTAATGAACTAGGCTATGAATATTGTTGAATCCTGCAGAAGGATATTCCTGCTCTGTCAGTGTGCAATGGGTCCTAAGTTTTGAGACTTACTTTCAAATTGTATAACAGCAACATTAATGTGTGAGTTGCTGAATGAGTATGCCTTAGGTCAAAAAATAAAGTGACAAGAGTGCTTAATCTTGCATCAATATTTTTAATCATGAATGCTTACCTCAAACAAACCTTCAATAACTCTCCCAAGAACAAGTAGGTACACACTTCCACGTGCAAGTGCAGGAGTTAAGAGAGTGATGAATGAAGTAGCAGCAAGCCCAAGCCCAAAAAGTCTTTTACCACCGATGCGTGTTGCTAGCCATCCTCCTGGTAGCTGGGTCACTATATACCCATAGAAGAAAGATCCAAGTACAAGACCTTGCATTTCACTGTCCCAGGGGAACTCTTGGCTCTATAGGAGGAAAAATACAACATCAGGCGCTTCTGCCCCATACATTTCATTTCATACTATTACCATGTGATAAACACCATCCTTATGTTTCATACATTTACGTCAAGAACACAAATATTCAATTGTGTGAGTCACTTCATTCTGTTGTTATTAAAAACCTAATGGAACAGCAATAAAATGCTGACAAACTTAAGTCCACAACAGCAACATGCGTCACAGGGCAGTATTAATTTATATGTAATACAGTATTAATTTATATGTAATACATTAATTTATACATAATTACATATTAATTTATACATGAAGTCCCTCATGTCCATGCTATAAAAAAAGAGAAAGTTCTTTTCTCAAATAAACAAAAAAATAATTATAGGCTTACATTATCAAAATCTATGAGTGCAATCTATTGTGAAACATATGGCCATAGTTCTTTAAAGTCAATGACAGGTTCACCACTCTACTGTATTTGCAAGATGGTGAGCAATACTATTCTTTCAAATAGTGTTTTTTTATTATTTGTAAGAACCAGCTGTAGAGTTGCCAGCACCATTTGATGAAATATGCTTAAATTACTCCAACTGACTGATCTCTCTTTTAGTAACACAAACATCAAAACATTCAAATGTTACATATCATTGGCTGCCTAGTCCAGCACTAACACCTGAAGATATTAACTGAACAGCAGCTGGTTTGTTTGACAACATTTGTAATCAAATGTAAGAGAGCTCAACCAAAGGAACCATGTACAGTGCACTCCAGTAACTCTCTCTACAAGGAGCTCTATAGTTGGAACACAGTTTTGGGATCAACAATGCAGATGTGCATTTTTGTAAATATATTATTTTCCTATGTTACAATGTTTTGTACATTTGTATTCTCCTGGTTTGGGGTTGTTACTTCACGTTTGTTAGTGCACTATTGTGTCTCACCTACACTTCCGTTTATAATTTCGCATTCTTTCATTTCTAACAATTGACTGTCCTCTGCAGTACTTCTGGCTACAACACAATATGTTTCAAATCTAATATGAAACAGTACTTGTGTTCAATAAAGTCTACTTCTGTAGTGCAGATGGCTGTTGCCATGACGAAGAGGCAGGACAATAACAACTCCCTGCCACGGTACAAAACATGAAAACTGTATTGGCTTAGACAAGAAAATTATATGGCCTTATATGGCCAAGATCTACTGATAATAATACCTCCCGAGCTCAACATTTCACTAACTCACTTTTTCAGATGGCCTGGAGAGAGAGCATGGAGACTGAATGGAATGCAAGGAGTATAACAGCAGGTTCACAGTCCTTGAGTCACCAGCAGCATCCATAGTGTGTGCAATGGCACTGTACAGTGATGCAAAGGAACAGTGCAGAACTATTTTTTATGTTGACACTAGCCTTATATTGGGTAGGATGCAGTTTGCTCCATCCAGCCATCCTGATTTAGGTTTTCTGCAGTTTTTCTAAACAATTTCAGGCGAACACTGGGGTGGTTCCTTCAGAAAGGACGTGAGCAACTACCTGTCCTATCCTCATAAAAACATCATTGCATATTTTATGTATCAGTATAAATAAGACCCTTTTTTTTTGCTTCACTACATTATGATGACAAACCCGTATTATGAGATGATCCATGGAAAAAAAAGAAAGATCCATGTGTTGCCAAAGGAGATATTTGTGCAAATATTAGATTGACTAGGGGATGTACAAATAATATATGCATACTATTAAGGTGTTGCTTTCTACTATTTCTATGTTAATTGGAAACAAGCAACAGAAAGGCTGAATGGGTAATGTTTTTAGGTTTGACTGTGCAAAGCAAATCATGCTTTTGGAGAAATGGGCAAGTAGTTCACTTAATATTAAACTGACAAGAAGCAAAGAGCCATGTTAGATAGTTCACACAGCTCTCATAAAAAATATTCTTCTCACTGGGGACAAATTACTACTGGTGTTTCACAGGGTTCAATTCTGGAACCACTTTAGTTCATGTTTATACAGAAATGATCTGCCATTTTACACTTACAAAGTAACAATAGTGCTCTTTGCTGATGCCAGAAGCATCATAACAAAGCCCAACAAAGTTTTAATAATAGGAGGAGCAATAAAGGAGATTACAAAAGTATTATAGATTGGTTCCCAGTAAATGATTTATAATTTACATCAGAAAAAAATACAGTCCATTTCGTTCTGTATAAGACAAGACATATCATCATCTATAATTGGGAACAGAAGTATGTAAATCAGACTGTTCAACACTTCTAGGTGGTATATTGATCAGAACTTGAATTGAAAATCACACATTAACGATCTTCTCGAAAGCTTGAGTTCAGCAGCGTTTTCTCTGTGTGTAATTGCTGATTTTGGTGATTAAGCATTGGAATATTCAACTGATTTACATACTTCCATTCATTGCAGTCATATAGAATAGCTTTTTGGAGCAATTCCACATTGTCACAAAGTGTAATATCTGCTGTTCTCAAACATCATGTAGACATCTGTTTAAAAAATTAGGCACACTAACAGCAGACACACAATATAGTTACTCTCTTATGAAGCTGAGAAGAATCAGGCACTATTTGCAGATACATTGATTGGGGGAGGGGGGACCAAAAAAAACTGAACACAAAGACGGGTTGCGCAACAGAAACAAAAGTTGGTAGGCATGTTCCTACATTTGAAAGATTATGTCTACTCCAATTTTGCACCATTTGCATAAGAGTAGCACTAGTAGCATCACTATGAGGATGCAAATCAGATTTTCTTTAAATACTTGCTAGAACAGTCATTAGATTGGACATAGTGAGTTGATGTTAGTCAAGAATGCCTTTAAGGTGATAAAGACACCATTATCAGCAAGTCGCTAAGTTTGAACATGGTCATTTAATAGGGCTACAAGCAGCTGGATGCTCCTTCTGCAATACTGCAGAAAGACTTGGCAGGAATGTAGCCACTGTACATGATTGCTGGCAGTGGTGGCCATGAGACTATACAGTAACAAGATGAATAGACTACAGATGCCCACGAGGCATTAATGAGAGGAAAGACTATTATGTTCAGTGTATCACTCTGGCACATCATATTGTATCTGCAGCAGCAATTTTAGTAGCAGTTGGCACCACAGTGACACAACAAACTGTTACAAATTGGTTACTTCAAGGACAGCTCCGAGCCAGACGCTCTGTAGTGTGCATTCCACAGATCCCAAACCACTACTATTTGCAATTCCAGTGGTGTCAAGTGAGAGATAATTGGATGGTAGGGTGGAGGTCTGTTGTGTCTTCTGGTGAAAGCTGGTTTTATCTCAGAGCCAGTGATGGCCATGTGTTGGTTAGATGGAGGTCAGTTGATAGCCTGCACCCAACCTACCTTTGTGCAAGACACACTGGACCTCCATCTAGAGTTATGGTCTGCAGCACAATTTCGTATGACAGAAGGAGCACTCTTGTGGTTATCTCATGCACCCTGACTGCAGAGCCATACATCAACCTGTTGATTTGACCTGTTGTGCTGCCATTCACGAACAGCATTCCAAAGAGTGTTTTCCAACAGGACAACACAAGTCCACATACTGCTGTTGTAACCTGACATGCTCTATAGAGTATCAACAGGTTGCCTCGCCCTGCTCCATCACCAGATACACCTCTGATCAAGCACATATGAGACATCATTGGAGGACAACTCCCGCATCACCCACAAACAGTATTAACTGTCCCTGTATTACCAACCAAGCGCAACATGCATGAAACTCCATCCCACAAACTGACATTCAGCACCTGCATGGATGTTTGCAGGCTTTCATTCAACTTTCTGGCAGTTACACTGGTTATTTATATACCAGCATTTCACATTTGCAAACAATAATCATTTTTTGGTGTTGCAATTTTTTTCCATCAGTCTAATAGGAGCATTCATAAATGTAGCACTAGGAACAAAAATGGTGATCACCAACCACAACACAACCTTACTTTTGCACAGAAAGAAGCAAAGTATATAGGTATTAAAATGTTGGCAGATAATTTTAAAAACAAGTTGAAATCATTTCTATTTCACAACTGCATCTGTTCATAGATTAATTTCTGAACAGATATTACACATGGATTACAGTAGGCATCAAAATGTATCACAAAAGGAAAAGCTATATCTGGTAAGGAACTTCAAATAATCCAGTAAAGTGAAATTTTACAAAAAATACAGTAAAATTCTAAACAAGTAAATTGAGAAAAATGCTCTTCATTTCCTCTCATCCTCACAGCAGGTGGGTGCACCTCTTCCCGGGGTCTGAACATCTGAGTAATCTTGTCAGCCTTTCTAACCTTCCCCAACTTCCCCCCCCCCCCCCCCCCTCTTCTCCCTGAGGAATGAATTAATAGTCCTGAAAGCTAAGAATAGCTTTTACACTTTCAAACATGTCTATTGGCATTACCAGAGATTTGCCACCTGATAGTGTAAGTACTGGCAGCCATTCTGACTCTGTTGTAATTTGAAAATTATGAGATATAAATTCTTATTGATATGAATTTAAAATTAATAATTCAGCTAAAAAAACAGAAGTACATAGAATGTAACAAGGGCTGAGACTGGTGAAGCTTGCACCAGGGTCTCCAATATTGTCTTTAATCTTAATAATAATCAAATTAATCACAAATGAGAGATTACAAATATCTTTAAGTGTTACTTAACAGATCATCAGCTAAGACAGATATCCTAATGCTACAGCTTCCTTGTGAAGAGAGTGCTGCTAGAGAATGCAGGAGAAGCAATATGCTATTAACAAAATAAATATTCATAAGGATTGGAAAATACAGGGAAATTCAACATGAATAGAAGAATTACAAATGGTTATAGTGTATAATAATACATAAATAACATTTATCATTGTAATATATGTCCACTATTTCTATAAAGTTTTTAAATGATGCCATATTCACTTTTACCTGTTATTGTTTTTATTTCACAATTATAAACTCCGTAATTGTACCGTTTTCGAGCATCAAATCTTTGCCTGAAAATAGTACAAATGCTGAAATTGCAATGATAAAATAAAGACAGTAATAGCTAAAAGAGAATATGACCATTTGAAAAAACATTGATTAGCATTACAGATGAAATAAAAGATAATTTAAAGTTTTTTAACATAAATATTGTAGTCGGTGAATCAATGTGGCAGCAATGAAAGCAAAGAGGTTCCAGTACAGTGATGTATATTGTATTTCTGACATCTCTGATTGTTAACTCTTAGTTTTCATTTTTCTGAATGAAAGTTGTAGATGAAATATGTGTGTTTCTCAGCTAAGTCATGAATGCTAATTACTAATAAAGCAATTTTGTATTCTTCGAGTGTTTTACAATTGCATTAAATGCAGCAGATATATAATATCTACAGTGGTGACACTGGTTTTACAAATAAAGTACCAAATTTATGGAAATTAAATGCATATGTGTAAATCCAGTTGACAATGAAAGATGAGAATTTACAGTTATGAGACGGTAGGAAGGAGGAAACAGTGAAATACAAGTCACCACAGTTGAAGTTTCATCCACGATGGTTCTTATAAGTGGCAGATCAGACACAGTTTTGGTCTCGCAAGTTGTCCTCCATTTACCATCATTTCGGCCATAGAACCTAACAACTTTGTTTGCACAACTGGAAACAAATTTTTTCTATAGTGATGTAACAAATGATAAGACAAAGTTCACATATTTGGTCAATCAACTTCATCAAAATTTTGCATCTATCGTAAAGGTATCACTCTCATGCAATCAACCCGCAATTGAGATGAACACTGAAGTCGCTGTTGATACAACTGGTTTACAGATCAGAGGAATAACAAGTTCCTCAATTATTATATCATGATGAGACTGGGGTCAAAACCCCTTCACAATCTCTCTGACATTTAAGAAACAGTGCAACTGAAACATCAGCACTGGGTTTATTTATTAATGTGAACAAAATTGGAATTAGAATGTGTATGCCTTATATGACTGTTTTATGCCTTATATCTAAAATGATGTAACCATGGTACAGAATAACTTCTCTAAGCAAATCTGCAGTCTGAATCAGTAAAAGTTAGGTTCTTAACGTAGCAGTAAAAGTTAGGTTTCTTAACGTAACACTGACAAACCAAATATATATCTACATCTACATCTACATCCATACTCCACAAGCCACTTGACAGTGTGTGGCGGAGGGTACTTTGAGTACCTCTATCGGTTCTCCCTTCTACTCCAGTCTCGTATTGTTCAAGGACTGAAAGATTGTCGGTATGCCTCTGTGTGCGCTCTAATCTCTCTGATTTTATCCTCATGGTCTCTTTGTGAGATATACGTAGGAGGGAGCAATATACTGCTCGACTCTTCAGTGAAGGTATGTTCTCGAAACTTCAACAAACCTGCAGAGTCTTCCACTGGAGTTTATCTATCAACTCTGTAACGCTTTTGCGATTACTAAATGATCCTGTAATGAAGCGCGCTGCTCTCTGTTGGACCTTTTCTATCTCTTCTATCAACCCTACCTGGTACGGATCCCACACTGGTGAGAAATATTCAAGCAGTGGGCGAACAAGTGTACTGTAACCTACTTCCTTTGTTTTCAGACTGCATTTCCTTAGGATTCTGCCAATGAATCTCAGTCTGGCATCTGCTTTACCGACAATTAGCTTTATATGATCATTCCATTTTAAATCACTCCTAATGCCTACTCCCAGATAATTTATGAAATTAACTGCTTCCAGTTGCTGACCTGCTATATTGTAGCTAAATGATAAAGGATCTTTCTTTCTATGTATTCGCAGCACATTACACTTGTCTACACAGAGATTCAATTGCCATTCCCTGCACCATGCATCAATTCGTTGCAGATCCTCCTGCATTTCAGTACAATTTTCCATTGTTAAAACCTCTCGATATACCACAGCATCATCCGCAAAAAGCCTCAGTGAACTTCCGATGTTATCCACAAGGTCATTTATATATATTGTGAATAGCAACGGTCCTATGACACACCCCTGTGGCACACCTGAAATCACTCTTACTTCGGAAGACTTCTCTCCATTGAGAACGACATGATGTGTTCTGTTATCTAGGAACTCTTCAATCCAAACACACAACTGGTCTGATAGTCCATATGCTCTTTCTTTGTTCATTAAACGACTCTGGGAAACTATATCGAACGCCTTGCGGAAGTCAAGAAACACGGCATCTACCTGGGAATCCGTGTCTATGGCCCTCTGAGTCTCGTGGACGAATAGTGCGAGCTGGGTTTCACACGGCCGTCTTTTTCAAAACCCATTCTGATTCCTACAGAGTAGATTTCTAGTCTCCAGAAAAGTCATTATACTTGAACATAATACGTGTTCCAAAATTCTACAACTGATTGACATTAGAGATATAGGTCTATAGTTCTGCACATCTGTTCGACGCTCCTTCTTGAAAACGGGGATTACCTGTGCCCTTTTCCAATCCTTTGGAACGCTATGCTCTTCTAGAGACCTATGGTACACCGTTGCAAGAAGGGGGGCCAAGTTCCTTCACATACTCTGTGTAAAATCGAACTGGTATCTCATCAGGTCCAGCGGCCTTCCTCTTTTGAGGGATTTTAATTGTTTTTCTATCCCTCTGTCATCTATTTTGATATCTACCATTTTGTCATCTATGCGACAATCTAGAGAAGGAAATACAGTGCAGTCTTCCTCTGTGAAACAGCTTTGGAAAAAGATATTTAGTATTTCGGCCTTTAGTCTGTCATCCACTGTTACAGTACCATTTTGGTCACAGTGTCTGGACATTTTGTTTTGATCCACCTAACGCTTTGACATAAGACCAAAATTTCTTTGGATTTTCTGCCAAGTCAGTACATAGAACTTTACTTTCAAATTCTTTGAACGCCTCTCGCATAGCCCTCCTCACACTATATTTTGCTTCGCGTAATTTTTGTTTGTCTGCAAGGCTTTGGCTATGTTTATGTTTGCTGTGAAGTTCCCTTTGCTTCCGCAGCAGTTTTCTAACTCTGTTGTTGTACCAAGGTGGCTCTTTTCCATTTCTTACGATGTTGCTTGGCACATACTCACCTAATGCATATTGCACGACGGTTTTGAACTTTGTCCACTGATCCTCAACACTATCTATACTTGAGACAAAACTTTTGTGTTGAGCCATCAAGTAATCTGAAATCTGCTTTTTGTCACTTTTGCTAAACATTGGGCATTCTCCATAGATGTACATAATAAGCTGCTTAATAAATAAATAAATTGCTTCGAGAGGAGCAATTGTCAGTACTAGTGCAAACCATCATAAAATTACACAGAACTGAACTTAGATATACTGGCAGAGGTTGCTGACTGAGTACAGGGAACAATCTCACTTCCACTGACACAGTTACAGAGCTCCCAACAGCAACAGATAACATCAATAACAGAAGTACACGCATGTTCAGAAAATACAGAACACCTTGAACGACTAGAGACAGGACATTCATTTTCACAGGACATGTACATTAGTATGTTTTGTAGAAATGATTAGCATTTCAGTCACCTCAGTTCAGCATGTGTCCCGTTGCCTAGTAGGCACTGGATCCGCCATGAACCCTGATAACTAGTTGCATGTGTGAGGGCATCGATGCGTACACGGCGCAAATGGCATCCTGTGGCATACCCATCCTTGCTGCACTCACCTGGTTCCAAAGTTCATCTATGGTGGTTGGCACTGGGTCACAGTGCTGCACCCGTCGTTTCACCATATCCCACACATTTTCAGTTGGCGACAAGTCTGGTAAACTGACAGGCCAGAGAAAATGGGATACTTCCTTAGAGTGGCTGAGTCTGGCTTTTGACACAGCTTGCCACAAAGCTCAAAAGAGCACCCCAGTGCAACTGATGTTTGCCTACAAAGTAAATTTGCCTTTAAGTAATTTGTGGTCATAGAGTGATGTTCTACCAGACAGGTGAATCCTGATAACTTGACAACCAGGTGGGAAGCTGCATGGTGTAACAACACGTGCTCAAAGGTGGCAGGCTCAGATCTATAATCAAGGATTACAGGAGACCGAGTGTTCGTGAGGAATGTCTTGGGACAGAGCAAAGGGGTGTATGGGATTACAGATAAAATACTGCCACGGTACGCAAGTCCTGATCAGATTATCAAAATCTTGACATCTGTAAGTTTTTTGGCAGAGCATGTCCATTCCCAGAACCATAAATACGTTCATCTGAGCCAGGTGAAGAGGGCTGGTCAAGGAGTCGATCAAAAGTGTGTTTTTGATCCTCCAGTACTCCCTGCTATTTCCTCACCCACGTCCCAGGGTTTGACATTAGGAGGGGAAGATTGATGTATGTCTGTCAATACATTGCTTTTATCAATGTGTGCCAGCTAGGAAATGAGTTGTGATAACATCTATGAGTGGCATGAGCATTAGTTGGTTGGCAACGGGCAGTGGGAGCAGTCGCATGTGCTAGCAATGAGCTGATGGAACTGCCAATTTGAAGTACAACATGCTGTTGATTGGAGTCTGGTGTGCAAAGTGACAGAGAGGAAGTGCCAGTGGCCATCACAGTCGAGGAAGTACAATCCAGCTGATGCAGTAGGACCCTGGCACAACCTGCTGCAAGCCGAGGACAGCAGGTGATGTACCAAGTTACATACCTTTCACTGTCTAGTTGAAAACTGGTTACTAGGTTTGAAGGGTTTTATTGGTTTGTCTCCTTGATTTTGGTTTAGTAACTGTCTTTGGTGTCCAAAAATTTTATTTGAACAGCCAGTACAAAACTGTATCAGTCTGAGGGTAGCTGACACAGTGTGTCATTTCTTGTAAATTAAGGAATAGATGTCACAGTATGCTAGTCATTGATAATTTCATTTGAATAGGCAGTACAAGCCTGTATCTGTGTTGAGAGTAACTGCCACAGTGTGTTAACATACATAAATATTTTTGAACATTTCTTGCAAGTTAAATAATGGATGTCACAGTGTGTTAGTGGCCGAAAATATCATTTGAATAGCCAGTATAAAACTGTCTGTTCTGAGACACTGTCCCACATTGTGTTAGCAGACGTCAATCCTTTTAAACATCTGTTTAAAGTTAAAGTGTGAATGTCACTGTATGTTAATGGTGGGATATTTCATTGGAACAGCTAGCACAAACTGTTTCTATTTGGCAATAGTCGTCACCGGGTGTTAGCACCCTTAAATGCATTTGAATGTGTGTCTCTAGTTAGAGAATGTGTGCTGCTATCTCTTAGCAGTGGTTAACTCATATGATAAGCACTGTATAAAACAGTTACTACTTTAGTAGTAACTGCCGCAGCTATAGCATTCTTGTCAAAGTATGTCATACACCATTAATGGTCTGACAGTTTGCACGGGTGTATACATCAGTTCATTCTCTGAAGGTAACTGTTCCAGCGAACTGTAGCCTTTAAGATTGTTGGAAGTTCAATATCTTCTTTTTAAGAATACTGTTGGCTAGAGCCTGTAAATTGCATCTTGATGAAAGTCTTAATATTTTCATATTTTAAAGTGTTTAATATTCTGCATATGTTGTTTAACAAAGAGTAATTGCTGCTGTGGGGTAGTCCCCATAATTCTCAGCTAGTCTTTAAGAAAAAATAAATAATAATAAAATTGGTGGGCTAGTGTCCCTAAGTTTATTTATTGTTCAGTATACATTAATTTTAACAAAGTAATTGCTGCTGTGGGGTCGCCCCGTAAATTTCACATTGGGGAAAGATTTTAAAATACCTATTGCTCAGTGACAAATTGTTTGTAACTTCATTTGTTAATAAATTGTTGTTCTAAAAGTTCAGTGGCTTTCACTCCAGGACCGTGCATTCTGGCTTACCAACTCTAAGTACTTACTTCTTTTCACTGTGTGTGCAAAGCTGGTACGCTGTTCATCAATAACTTGGATTTCTTCTTAATTTGGTATAAGTCAGCAATATTTTGAGGCAATGCACACATTACTGATCAGCCCATCTGGAGATGATAGGTGACATTGGCTTTTATAGGTTAACAAGTCATTCAGTGGGTTCAGCCTGCGCTGTGATACATGAGCTGTTGTCACCCCAAAAGTCCGTTGTGCCGGCCCAGTAAAGCAGAACCCAGCAGGCCAGTTCAGGCTGAGAGGGACCAGGTGACCTGGGCTGGGCTGAGACCAGTCATGCCAAGTGAGCCAGCACATGGTGGGGGGTGGGGGAGTCTAGTACAGGCTGTGCATGCCTCTGGCCTTAACACATATCGTATTATCCTGTTTCTCAATCTAGTTAGTGGTTTTCACATATTCCTTTCCTTGTTGAATTTGCAGGAAACCTCCTCAGTTCTTTTCTTCTCAAACACTTTATTTTCAGCCTCCTCCTGTAACCCCTCATCTCAAATCTTCAATGTACTTCTTTTCCCGTTTTCCCACAATCCATGATTGACTTCCATACACCCATGTTGCACTGCAGACACATGTTTTTAGAAATTTCTTTCCAAAACTACAACCTATGTTTGATGATAACAATCTTCATTTAGTGTGAAATGCCTCTTTTCTTGTGCTAGTGTATTACTTTTATCCTTCTCACTAAACCCTTTATGAATAGTTTTAATCCCTATACAGCATATGTCATTTTCTTCCTCTATGATGTGGTCACCAATTTTTGTGTTAAGTTTATCACTAATCTCATTTCTATTGCTCCTTAATACTTTTGTCTCTTTGGTTTACTCTCAATTTACATTATGTGCTCATTGGTGAGTTCATGCCATTCAGCATGTTCTGTAAATGTTCCTCACCACTCCAGTAATTGAAAATTTGTCATTAAAAACATATATGACTTCCTTCCAATGGTTCTTAACAAGTTTACAATCATTTCCCTTTGAGCCAATCTAATAAAGACCACTTTCCTTCAGAACTCCTACAGTCATAAAGATTTAGATAAATTTGCAATGACTTTTTAATCAAAGGTTACAAAGAATACATAGTCTTAAGTTCCTGATTCTGCACAGGCTACAAACTAATCTGGGAACATCACACCTTTCACACTCTGAGGTGATTGGATTCAGCTGCCTTTGCTTTAAGGTGACCAGGACACAAAGGCAGTTTCTATTGCTTATGGGCCCTTTGCTCTGTGGTATTGAATTAATCTTTGCTAGAACTAATTTGTTTTCAAATAAAGCTTCATTTCTGAGAAGAGAGTGATTAGAATCACTTTTAGACCAAGTCCAAGAACCTCTGACAGCAAGCTGTGTAGGCAGTGGAGAATAATTTGGCATTGTTTCACAATATATATTTTCCTTTTTGCAAATAGCAGGGGCAGTGGGCAGGAGGAGAAGCAAAGTGGCAGTGGTGCAGTGGTAAGACACAGGACTCATATCTGAAAGGATGATGGTGGTCCTTTCCCTAAATCACCTAAGATGCATGCTGGGTTGGTCCCATTGAAAAGGCATGGCTGATTTTCTTCCCCGTCCTTCCCAAACCCAAGCATGCGTTCCATCTATAATGACACTGATCACAGATGGTACATTAAACAGTACTATTTCTTCCTTCTGTTATTAAAAAAACTGCTGCTGATTGAAAGACAGTATTATTATGCTACACACAGAGTGTTGGCCAAGTTTTTACAGAACATAACTACTTTGGAAACCAGGATTCCATTTTTCAAATGAAATGACACTTTCTGTTGAACTATCATTTCTACTATGTTGATGAATTTTCAAATGCAAGCATACTAAATACACAGCTGGCCAGCAATCTGGTAATGCCCCAAAAGGGCGAAGCGCATTGTTGATATTAAATAACTTCACAACCAAGACTTTTTTTTATTTTGAAATAATTTGACGCCAATTGTTGTAGCACCTTGGCACAATGGAAAGGATAATGCTTCAGAAGAATACATTATTAAATTCCTATGTTATTTTGGGATGTATGTGGTGAGAAGTTTAGTACACACAACTGCCACCTCTGGCAGCAACAATGGCTTTATCATGGCCAGGCAACTCAAACTAAGCTTTGGTGATAGGTATAGGCCCATCATTCAACACTGCTTCAAATTTATGCAAGAATTCATTAATCTTGGTGGCTGGTGGGTGGTGGCGATTTCAATGGAAAAGCGATCTGGGGAGCTTGTTACCTAGGGCAATAAACACTCTTCTGTATTGAAATGGGTTGGGACAGTATGAATATATGCAATCTTGCATTATATTGTTGGAAGATAATATCACAGAATTTTGAAGATGGTTGGTTGGTCGATTGGGGAAGGGGACCAAACAGCAAGCTCATCTGTTCTGTGATTAAGACTGAAGAAACCAAGAAAGGAACTAGAACAGCAAAGTCTAGTCAAGAGGAAGGAGAAGGTGAAATGCGCAGACAAAGAGGTAAAAGGAATGTCAGGACAGTAGGAATTGTAAAGAGCACGAGAGGGGTGCCCTAGAGATACTATGCATGTTGGGGGACCAGCACTGCCAATGAGCCTTCCCGATCCCTACACCTTACCATGATCATGACAGCAGGTAAAACATCTGTGGAAGAAGACACAAGAAACAGAGAGAGAATATGGCATGAAAGACTAGACAAAACATAGGAAAAAGGTGAGAAAAACATGGCCAGTGTGGAGGCAAGGCCAAGATATCTATAACCAATGCCAGTGCTAACTTACGGACTCCAGTTCCACAGGGAAGTTCAGTTACTTAAACTTAGGTCAAACCACCTTCATAAAGAAAACTGAGGACCGATGTAACCATGCAAAGGTCACCTGCAAATATCAGGACAAGGAAAGTGGGAGGGTGCATTTTGTGCAAAGGACCAAATGGTGAGGGCAGTCCAGCAAAATATGGATCATGATAATGAGGCTGTGCAGCTACAAAGAGGGGCGACTCATTGCACAGTACAAACCCATGGGTCAGCCTAATATGTCCGATGCAAAGATGGCAGAGGATGGTAGATTTCCAATGGGAGAGGTGAAAGGATAAATGCCAAATGGTGGGAGTCTCCTTGATTGCAAGAAATTTATTGGACAGGAGTAGTCGGCTCACAAATGAGCAAAAAGGGGTTTGACATAAAGTCGCAAATCCATCCCTGGAGGGGTCACAGAGAACAGGGGGTAGGGTGGCTGCCCCCTCCTCCATCTCCATCCCCCCCCTCCCGCCAGGTGGTCGGTGGGATACCCACATGGCCGGGAACACAAAGGAAACCAACTGAACATGCAGCACAGCCAACATTAGTGAGAAGATCGTGGATGGCGGAAACCAAAGGGTGGCAGGGGAAAACATCAAATGATAGCCTGAAGGCCACTCATTGATTCTATACATAACAAAACTCAGGTGAGGGAGGACTATTTAAAAAAGCAGATGATCTGATAGACAGCCATCAGGTCCATGGTAAACACCCACATATGGCAGCTAGGAGAAGGTGTTCCACACCAACAGAAGACGTTACGACATATCCCACAGGATCGATGGATTTAAAGCCATTGGTATAGAAAACAACAGGAGGGAAGCAAGGCAGAGCTCACTGGTAAACTGACCTGAGGGCGGGCAGCAGGTGGGCGATCTCCCAAAGCCACAAAAAGAATAGAATAAGAAGGATGACCAGGTAAAGAGCAGGTAGTGATGGAACAGGAAACAAGAAGCTGGGATCGCTGAACCGAAAGCGGAGGGGATCCCAGTGTCAACCAGATGACTGTTGACAGGGCTAGTGAGAAAGGCACCAGAAACTGAATGGGTACCACAATGGTGATCCAGGTCCAAGAGGAGTTGCTGATCCATAAACTTCACAAACGTAGTCCAGGCGAGACAGAACTAATGCCCAATAAAGGTGGAGAGTTGAACGATCTGTGCCACAGGAGGTGTGGGCAAGGAAGCAAAGGACACCGAGTTTACAAAAACGGCCGACCTTCAGAAGGAATGTGTGGGGCAACCAAGTAAGCTTGTTGTCAAAAAGAAGACCCATGAAACGGGATTGGAGGAACCACAGTTGGGCATTGGGCATTCAGGTAGAGCTCCGAGTCAGTATGGACAGTAGTAAAGTAACAGAAATTGTGCAAGAGTGTTCACACAGAAGTGCACCAAAAGGCACCCTGGAGCTGTTGCTCCACAGACCCCAAGCCCATTACAATTGATGAGAAAAAACATGACACTTGACATGGACCCCTGTGGAATGTCATTCTCCTGTGTCTGCGGAGAGCTGACAATGGTGCCAACCCAAACTCTGAATGACTGATGGGACAGGAACTGTTCAATAAAAACCAGGAGGTGGTCTCAAAAACCCCATCTATGGGACATAAACAGGTTGTGGTGGTGCCAAGCAATGGTTTCAACATGGCAGATTCTAGTACCTTTACCTCAGTGTTCCATGTATAGGCTCGCTATGACAGGTAATAATGGAATACCCATCATAATACCATCGGTTTGTTCAAAAAATTTTTTCTGGTGTATATGACCCAAGTTGATGTCAAAATATACCAACAAAGTTCTGAGGAATGATAAAGATGAACTCTTATACTGATGGAGACCTCAAAACTGACCATAATACCATATCCCAGAGCTGCAACTGACTGAGGCAATGCACAAACTCAGCAAAGTTACGAACGTGATGTTCACTCTTCCCCACATATTGGCTGGGAATGCACATTAGTGATTCTGTCAGCTTTGTATGTAGGTGCACCAATATTACTACCTATGGGTCTTAAAGGAATTTCATCCTTGGGTACTTTAGGAAGGCCTTACAGTCAAGGTGGCACTGTTGTTTGTGTTTTTAGAGCTTTAATGATGTTACATGACAAGCCTGACTCACTGAGAAGAGTCATCACTTCCTTCTCAATTTTATTCATGGCACCTACATCTATATTGTGGATAAAATGAAAACAATAAGTCAACAAAACACCCAGAAGAACACCATTAAGCAATAACTCTGAGAAAACCTAAAATCACACAGCACAACCAATCAGTAAGGGCAAAAAAGTAATCCTATGTAAAAAAAGGAGGCCGAATTCTGACTGACAATGGTTAATGTTGGTCCATAGTAGACAGCCAAATCCGAGAGCAGATCCCCAAACAATGCATACCGCAGATACAACTTTGATAATATGGCAGGTGTTAGGTAGTCCGACTACGACAAAAGACTATACTACCTTCTGTCAAACTTTGATTTCAGATTGTAGATTTTTATTCTTTTTCATTCTGCTGAATGCCTTAGATCAAAGGTCATAGGTGACACTCATAATTAATTTCTGATTAACCTTGTTACATCCAAACTGTCCTCTCATTTATCAGGTGCTGGAAAGACACTCTAAAAACTACTATTTTAACTACATCACATTCTTCTACTGATAGGTAAAAAATAAAACTGCATGTAAAGATCATTAAAAAATAAAGTAGTGCACATTTTGCAAATAAAAAATAAAGTAGTGCAAATTTTGCAAATACTCACATATGTTATTGTTCCATTCTGATCCACAGATGTTCTGTTGGAAGACATGGCCACTATGGCTACACTCATGTTGACTCTTAGAGCATAAACATTGCAGAAACCAAGGAAAGCCATCAGTGCAACAAAGTACCTACGAGGCAGTCCATATGTCCAGCGCCACCTATTAACAAAATTTAAAAATTTCTAGTTTCACAGAATATGGTGAAAGCATCACAAGTAAATATAAAAGACACAATACTTTGACATACAAACAAAGAGTCAGTTAGGCAAAGCCATATATGACAGTAATTATTGAAATATGATAGTAATATATTAAGACAAAGTCAATTTTGGAATGAGCCTTTTGTTGCCCACAGTGATTTTAGATATTCACAGCTATTTAGATAGAGAGCCACGAGGAAAAAAAAGAGAAAAAAAGAGAAAAAAACCAACACTGCAACAATCCACACTTCATGTAGAATGAACAATTTATTTTCCTAGAAATATTTGTAGGAAACAAATTTATTTCATAAAAAATGTAACGACTTGTAGTGTTTTACTCTTTTTAATCCTGTTCTGATGAACATGCATATCATAGAAATAATTGCAAAGGAAGAATCAATAGCATCTGAAATGAAGAGAAAATATGAATCATAATACAAAACAATGAATGAATGTTAAAAATATATGAAGAATTAATAGCAATTACGATGATAGGGATGAAAGAGACGAAAGTATGTAGCAATGAATGTACTGAAAAGAAAATGAGACAAAGACTTACAACATGCACAGTGCAGGAATGGGTCACAGGCTCACTTGATATAAAAAGAGCTGCAGCTTGAAGTCAACGGCTCTAACGCAGACCTGCCCCAAAATATATATTAAAATATGTTTCTCAATAATGGATTACAGAACTTAAAGTATCAAGAAACATTTTGAATATTTCACACATAGGTTCAGATAATGGCAGTCAACATTGTTTG
This sequence comes from Schistocerca serialis cubense, assembly GCF_023864345.2. Classification (NCBI taxonomy): domain Eukaryota; kingdom Metazoa; phylum Arthropoda; class Insecta; order Orthoptera; family Acrididae; genus Schistocerca; species Schistocerca serialis. The sequence goes on from NC_064646.1 coordinate 30,571,877, forward strand.
AATTGTTGATATCAAATGAAGTTTCTGCCTCAGTATACCGGTCACCTCAGTGCAACAGAGATTTGTGGGTGCGGTTCCTGCGGAGTACATCCTCTAGAGTCCTCTCAAAGGCTCAGTGCATGCTGTCTGACACTATCCTACAAACCTCAATATGATTTTTACATTCCACTAGATACAAAGAAAAGCAATGAACATAATGGCTGAATCTTCACTATCAAATCCCTTTCTCTGTATACCTCTGCTATGCTTTGACATATCATTAATCGGCATTTAATATTAATGGTTTGATAGTGCTGAAAATAGTTTTTTTGTTTCTGGTATTGGCAGTTCTATCCACTGTACCTTTGTAAATATCTAGAGTGCAACAGAATAAGGTAACATACGTGGCACCACCTAGCCAGAGTTTCACAAATGATTAGAGGAAAGAAGTGCTTGAAACATGTCCCATTACCTTTAGTAGCAGAAATTTCCTTGCTTCCTTACAGCCTTTGTGGGATAAAGTGCATTAATAACAAGTTCAAGTAATAACAGTAGCACACCATGAGCTTTAAACAGCACACTCTCGGGGAAAATCGCTCGCATTCTGAAGAAACACCGGGTCGGAACTGTGTTTTGTCCTCCAAATAAAACTCGTGCACTGGTGGGGAGTGCCAAAGATGACCTCGGTTTGAGGAAGGCCGGCGTGTACCAGATTCCGTGTCAATGTGGCAAGTCGTATATTGGTCAGACGATGCGTACCGTCGAAGATCGATGCCGTGAACACCAGAGGCACACTCGTCTGATGTATCCGAGCAAGTCGGCGGTCGCTGAACATTGTTTGTCGGAAAATCACGCCATGGAATATGACCGCACGAGGATTCTGGTACAGATGTCGAGATATTGGGACAGCGTTGTTAGAGAGGCCATCGAAATTCGCACCAATGACGACCTCATAAACCGTGACTGTGGCTATAATCTTAGCAAGGCTTGGGAACCAGCGATCGGGTTAATCAAGAGTAAATCGAGCAAACGTATAGTTGTGACGACCACGGCGGACAGAGCCATCACTCCGACGTCATCTCAGACGCCGTCGCAATCTGTTCCACCGCGCGACCGTGGCGCGGGGCGCGGACGGCGGAGGGAGCGCGCCGCGGGCGGAGGGTATTTAAATCAGCCGCCGCCGCGACCGAACCCAGTTCCCTCTGAGCAGCCATAGCGTACGGATCTCCGTGCCGGCACGTTCACAGGAGCTCAGTCCGTCAGTTCACCTGATGATGGCGACATGTATGATCGCCGAAATATTGTGCCCGTTGGACACTGTAGACCGGCAGCACACCCGTGGATATTTTGACAAGCACAATATAAATTCAGTGTGGAATCTATTAGTCAAAAATCTAAAACAAGAGCTTAGGGTGAAAGTGAAGAGCTTGGTGGAACCACACCCAAACTAATCATTGTGATTGTGATTTTTATTGGTCCCGTAAATTACCTTTTGTACGGATGTGTACTTGTAACATAGGACAGGTCATTAGGCTTACAATCTAGATAATATAAAATATAGAAGTATATAAAATAGCTTACACATTAAAATACATAGGAGCTTTCACAGTATATGTATAATATTACATCATACACAATGACTTATGCTGCAGTATATTCATATTGTTACATGGTACAAAATAACTTATGATACATACAAAAAAAATAATAATTCTGTGAGATATAATTAGCTTATATTATACACCAGTGGTTCCTAATTATAGTTAATTTCCTTAACACTGATTTCTGATGCTAGGTCTTTTTATGATGTGTGCAATTTATCAATCACAGGATGAACTTTTGATTACTGTTTGCTAATGCAGTCAGCTACACTATAAAATTCTCCTTGTATTAGAAACTTTTTTAGAGTTGTGGGGAACGTTTTCTCAGTTTTGAGGTCTTGTAATTCCCTTGGCATTGCTTGTATTAACTTGATGCTAGAGTATTTGGGTCCTTTCTCAAAAATCTTAAGTCTATGTGTAATGCACAGCAGTTGTTTTCCATTCCCTGTGTTGTGTGTATGAACAGTCTGATTCGTCTCCAGTTTTGTGCGATCACATAATGCAATGCATCAAAAACGGTGTAAATCCTGGCAAGGTTATATACTGAATTTCAATGGATCAATGTACGTGTATGGTAACGTGTTTAGTCACCGATGTTGCATTTCTCAGCATCATGCACAGCAAACTGTGCTAAACATGATGCATTTAGGAGATATCTGTAATGCAGTGAATCATTTAAACTGCATATTTTCATAATCAGCAAGTACGAAAACAAACACAGCATGTTAGCTTCACCAACACTTAAATGAACATGGGGCCCCCCTCAGTGTGCTTCTGTCAGCCAATCACAGCACAGGACCTATAATGTTATAGAATGTCACATTTCATCGTGCAAACTCAAAAATGCCACTGATTGAACGCACATAAAAAATTTAATTTCTCTAGTTTAGAACTGAAAACCTAAAGAAAACATTAAGCATGCAGTGAACCTAACATACCACATTACAGATCTCTCCAAAACACATCATTTTTAATATGGATGGTTGTAATAAAGTGTCAGGGAAATGAGATGTCGGTGTCTAAATATGCTACCTATGGATCGTATCTTGAAGTTAGCATTCAGTATTATTTAATAGTTGATTATGGAAATGAAAGGAGGTTTAGTCTATAATCCTATTTGAGAACCCTGGCACTACAGTCTGGATTGACAAACGTCACAGCATTCCTCAGTTTTGAAACCACTCAGCATTTCAATTTGAGATATTAAGCATAAGTAATGGTAGCGGCCTTTGTGTTCTACATAAAAATTAGCTCTAGAACTCTAAACTCACGTGGCTTCAGTCCGCTGGTCATGTTGCTCTTGTATAAAAGAGCGTATTGCTGTCCGTTCTGTTGGACTTTCATTTGATGGTCCTGCAGCTGACTCCATATCAGAGGGGCACATGTTGGCAAGATTTTATAATCTGAAATCAAAGATTATATACTGTTTAGTGAAGAAATGAGAAAAGATTTACAGCTTTCTTGACTTATGTAAATGATCTACTGGAAAGAAAGGGCTTTCATAAACTGCACTACTCGTTAACACAATGGAGCATAAAACATATTGTTCTGGACATTAACAAAATAGTTGACATCTTCAAGGAAATAATTTAAAATATTTAACAGACACTTTTTAATAACCACATGTAAAATATGTTGCGGTAGTTACTTAGGTGAAGCGATAAGCATGTTAAAAACAGCTTTCCAACACCATTAATCAGGTAAGCATAGCCCAATAACCATTAAAGAAATAAATAGAGTTACAGATGCTTACAGTATCTTCAGCAAGCTACTGAAAGCCTGCTTACTAGTTACTAGCTCATATATGCAACACTTTTCTGCACAAAGGAGTGTTACCATAGAGAATGAAATATGTGATAATCAAGCCTTTTTACATTACTGGAAATGAAACAATATAATCAATAATTGATATGATATAATCAATCAACAATAATTTATTATTTTCATGGAAACAAATCTAATATCACAAACAATTGCTTTACTTCTCTCTTAAGTACATTTTAAAAGATTCTTGAAAATAAATAATAGAAGATTCTAAAACAACTTGCAATATCAAACACAATTAGTAAAATACAAATTGGTTTTCCGAAAAGAATATCTGGACATGAACTATTCCCCCAGTCACAAACAATGTCTTGGAATAACTGGACAGTGAGAAGTTGCTGACTGGTATCTTTTCTGATCTTGCCAAGTCATTTGATTGAGTAGATCATAAAATAGTCACAGAGAAGGCCCATCTTCTATTGAATAACAGAAACAGTAGGCAATTTCTTAAAAAGTGAGTTGGCAATTAGTAGAGATTGCTGGGTGTCTCATATTAGGACTTTATAATGGTGGTGGTAGTAGGAACAGCATTCATTTGCAGATCACTTTTGCAGCTATAATGGACACATTGTGGTATTATAATTTAAGAACAAAAAAACAATTCAAATATGGGGTGTTAAAAAAGTATTCCGTATTTTGAGAATGGTAGCATGATACAAAACAAGAAAAGTGTCCAGTAAATATGACCTTTAAAGTTCATACCTTAAGAACTAAGATCACTGTTTATCTTCCCTACCATGAAACAATTTCTTCTACACAAGCTCTTTGCCTGGAGTATTTTGAGAGCTGGTGACATGCATAAAACCAAGGAAAAAACGTACAGTAAACATGGGCTCTAAAATGCGTACCTCAAGAGCTATGAGCACTTGTTCAGTAGAAGAGACATGTTTTGCAGAGCTTGAGATGAATGAGTGCTCACACTCTTAAGGTATGAATTTTAGAGCCCACACTTTCACCTCTCAAAAGACAGAATACTTTTTTGGACATCCTGTGCACAGACATTTACATATATGCATCTACTATGTAGGAAAAGATGGATTGCTACTTACTGTAAAGAACACACATCAATTTGTAGACAGGCACAATTTAAAGACACTCACATATAACTTTCGGCCATAGCCTTCGTCGGTAAGAAAGATAGAGAGATACACACAAGCACCATTCTCTCTCTCTCTCTCTCTCTCTCTCTCTCTCTCTCTCTCTCTCTCTCTCTCTCACACTCACACTCACACACATTTATGTCTACACCAGCATTTGACTGTGTACTTTGATAATGGAGTGTTAAGTCTGAAATGTCCTCTGTTACTTCTACCAATTATTCCCTTTTCTTATGACATAGTAATAGAGCCTTTCATGTGTCAGTATCCATCTTGCAAGTGCCTGCTGCAGCAGTTTTTAAACACATGGAGATGTTATTTAGGAGGAGGAGGTGGTTTGAACCCTAAAAAACTACTTTCCCTACGCACATAAGTTGCAATTGTCTCCGCATGAGGAATGATACACCACAGAGACCCTCAGGGATATACTCTCACACTCTTGTAGTTTCCTACATGTATATGCTAATGACAAACATTCATCAGCAGGGCTACGGAAAATAAGAATACAACTATACAATGTTTGCTGATGAAAACTCTGAAGTCAATAATGTGTCTACTAGTAACTTCGAATCTAATGCCAATGACACACAATGATCAGCCAGAACATTATGACCACGTACCTAATACTCAGTATGTCCACTGGCATGGATAACAGTGGTGACATGTTGTGGAATTGAAGCAATGAGACGCAAGTAGGCCACTGGAGGTAGTTGGCACACGCACATGTACACACAAGTGCACATGTGCATGTGCACTTGCACATCCCCCCCCCACACACACACACACACACCACACCTAAACCCAGAGCAGAAAGCTTATGGACGCTTAACAGCAAGGTTATCAGCATTTAAATTCCAGGGAGGGTAAGCCATAAGCTGTGACAGCACGTTCAATCACATCCCAAATACGTTCGATCGGGCTCAGATCTGGCAAGTTGGGGGGCTAGCACATCAATTGGAACTTGCCACTGTTCCTCCATCCGTTCCATGAAACTCCTGACCTTGTGATATGGCACATTATCTTGTTGAAAAATCCCACTGCCACAAGGAAACATGACCATCATAAAGGGATGTACATGGACTGCAACCAGTGTACAATACTCCTTAGCCATCATCGATGTTGCACGAGCTCCACTAGACCCATGAAAGCCCACATAAATGTTCCCCAGAGAATAATGGAGCTGATGCCAGCCTTTCTCCGACCCCAAGTACAGGTGTTAAGTCATTCCTCCTCGGGGAGATGACATATTCGCGCCCTCCCATCAGCATGACGAAGTATCAGGACTCATCGGACCATGAAACATTCTACCATTATGCCAATGCTCAGCAATGATGATCATATGCCCATTTCAGTCATTGTTGCCAATGTCATGGTGTTAACATTGGCACATGCACGGGTCATTGCCTGTGGAGGCCCATCATTATGAGCGTTCGGTGCACTGTGTGTTCCGAGACACTTTTACTCTGCCCAGCACTGAAGACTGATGTTAGTCCCACCACAGTTTGCCACCTGTCCTGTTTTGCAAGTCTGCCACCCTAAAATGTCAGACATCTGTAACGAGGAGTGGCCACCCAATCCCATGACATCTGAATGTAGTTTCACCTCATGATGAAGACACTCACCACAGCACTCCTTGAACACTCGACAAGTCGTGCTGTTTATGAAATGCTTGTGCTGAGCCTCAGGGCCTTCAGAATGTGCCCTCGGCTAAACTCATATAGAACCTGTGCCTTCCCCATCCTACAATGGACAGCATGCTCCCTAATGCTACATGCAGAGAGTGTGTGTGTGTGTGTGTGTGTGTGTGTGTGTGTGTGTGTGTGTGTGTGTGACTAGTAGTCATTCCTCCCCAGGTGATGCTGCTATCACCTGGATTGGTTTATATCAATAGCAGGTCAGTGTTCATAATGTGCTGCCTGATCAGTGTACATAGATGAGATTCCTGTCTCTGTTGTGAAGACATACATAGATAGCATACAAGCCACATTAACAAGCATTGTAAAATGAATCTTTTAGTTTAGGTGTTTTCCCAGAATACCTAAAGCATGCATAAGTGGTGGCCTAGCTAAAGGCAGTTAATGCCAAAAGCATTGAAAACTACAGGCCAGATTCACTGCTATTTTCATTTTCAAAAATAAAATTTTTAGTAAAACAATTTTCAGACATCAAATACATGTCATAGGTGTTTCTCAGGGTAATGTATTGGGTCCAGTTCTGTTCTTATATAATGGAAAGTTCAGGGTGGAATGTAACAATATTATGCCACACCCCCAAATTCAGTCATGAAGGACTTGTTAAAGACCTTCTCTCAGTCCCTACAGTGCAAACACTTTTTTGCCACCAACCCTTCCAATCAGACTCAATCAAAGACTAGTGTTGAACCTTGCCTGACTCAGTTCACTCCTTCATCAAACCGTGATCCACCCCCACTACCCCTAAATCACCCCCCGTTAAATTTCCACAATTGCTTAACCTCGAACCTTGCCTTACCATAATTCCCCAAATCCCTCAACATACAAACCAATCTTATATCTGCAGAAAGAACTGTAGTGCACCATCTAAAAACTGTTCCTGAGCTTATAATCTTACCTGTGGACAAAGGCTCCACCACTGTTGTTTTGAACTGCAAGCATTACCTGGCAGGAGGAATCCTCCAGCTGTCAGATACTTTCACCTACAAACCTTGCCACAGTGAGCCCATTCCAGAAATCCAGCAGGATTTCCAGTCTCTCCTCAAATCCTTAGTCCCAGCCCAGAATCTCTCACTGGAGTCCACCTCTCTGATCACCCCTACCACTCCCTGCACTCTTACCTTCCACATGCTTACTGAAATCCATAAGTCCAACCACCCAGGATGCCCCATTGTAGACGGTCACTGTGCCCCCCCCCCCCCCCCCCCCCCGAGAGAATCTCTGCTCTCATAGACCAACACCTTCAGCCTGTTACCCAGAACCTACCCTCATATAAAAGACACCAAGTATTTCCTCCACCAACTCTCCACAGTTCCTGTTCTTTTACCACATGGTCCACCTCCCTTTATACTAACATTCCTAATGCCCATGGCCTTACTGCTACTGCACACTATCTTTCCCAATGCCCAACGGATTCAAAACCAGCAACCTCCTTTCTTGTCACCACGATCAGCTATATCCTAACCCACAATTACTTCTCCTTTGGAGGCATTACCTACAAAAAAAATATGGGGTATGGCTATGTGCACATCCATAGCACCATCCTATGCCAACCTATTCATGGCCCATCTAGGAGTCCTTCCTAAACACCCAGAATCCTAAACCCCCTCACCTGGTTCAGATTCACTGATGACATCTTTGCGATCTGGTTTGAGGATGAGGACACCCTATCCACATTCCTCCAGAACCTCAACAGCTTCTCCCTGATTTGCTTCACCTGGTCCTAGTCAATCCAACAAGTTACCCTCCTAGATGTTGACCTCGACCTAAAAAATGGCTACATTAGTACCCCTGTCCATATCAGACCTCCGCTTCAATAGCTGTCACCCATTCCTTAGCAAGAAGTCCCTTCCATACAGTCTAGCCACCCGTGGTTGTCTCATCTGCACTGGCGAGAGGTCCCTCTCGAAATATACTGAGTGTCTCACTGAGGCCTTCACAGACTGTTATCCTCTCAACCTTGTACAAAAACAAATCTCCTGTGCCTTATCTTTCCAGTCTCCCACCACCTCCCAAAGTCGCACCATCTGGCCACAGAGGAGCATTCCCCCCAGCAACTCAGTAGCACTCAGGATTGGAGAAACTGAATTACATTTTCCACCAGGATTTCGACTACCTCTCTTCAAGTCTTGAAATGAGAAATGTCCTGCCCACTGTCCTTCCAACCCCTCCCACAGTGCTATTCTGCTGTCCACTAAACTTACACAATGTACTCGTTCATCCCTACACAATCCTTGCTCCTAGCCGTTACCTCATGGCTCATATCCCGGCAACAGACTTAGATACAAGACCTGTCTCATACATCCTCCCACCACCACCACCACCACCACCACCACCACCACCTACTCCATCACAGGCAGGGCTACCTGTGAAACCAGTCATGTGATCTACAAGCAAAGCTGCAACCACTGTGCTGCATTCTATGTAGACATGACAACCAACAAGCTGTCTGTCCACATGAATGGCCGTCGACAAACTTTGGTCAAGAAACAACTGGACCACCCTGCTGCTGAGCATGCCGCCCAACCCAACATCCTTCATTTCAATGACCGCTTCACAGCCTGTGCCATATGGATCCTTCCCACCAACACCAGCTTTTCCAAATTGCGCAGGTGGGAACTCTCCCTGTAATACAGTCTACATTCCCTTAACCCTCCCGGCCACAACATTCATTAGTCATTGTCCTCAACCATCCAGCCCCCTCCCTGTTCCTGTTCCAGCTCTACACAACCCTCTCTCCCATCAATGCACCCAGTGTCTTTACTTCTCCCCTTTTCCACTACTTCACCCACCCTCCGTCTAACCTCCCTACTGCACCTAGCTGCCCTACACTCTCTCCACCTCGTCCCTGCACGCCCCCCAGCAGCACTTCACTGTCCCCCATCCCTACCCTGCTATCCTTCCCCCTCTCTGTCCCAGCCTCCTCCTTTCGTGTGTGTGTGTGTGTGTGTGTGTGTGTGTGTGTGTGTGTGTGTGTGTGTGTGTGTATGTGTGTGTGTGTGTGTGTGTGCGCGTGTGCGCGTGTGTGTATTTCCGATGAAGACCTTGTTGGTCGAATATTTTGTGACAGTCTTTTTGTTGTGCCTATCTGTGATTCAACATCTGTTCTTACATATGTATATAAATGACTGCCCAGACAGCGTAAGATATGAAGAAAAAGTTTTCTTTGCTGATGACAGCAACAGCATAGTCACTGATGACACATTAGAACTCCTACTAGAGAAAGCAAATGAAACCATCAAGGATGCTTACATCTGGGCAGTAGGTAATAAATTAACATTGAACATAAGGAAAACTAACAGCATGCATTTCAGCATGAAGGGAGGAAGCAACTATGTCACTTTAAGCACAGATGATAAAGCTACAGATTGTGGAGCAAACACAAACTTTTTAAGTGTGAATATTGTCAGCTAACATGGAGGGAACATACAAAGATACGGGCAAAAAGAATGTCATCAGCATGATATGCTCTTACAGTGTTAGCATAAGTTTGTAACTGCAAACGTCTTGTGGTGACATAGTATACCGACATACACTCAATTTTTAGGTATGGGATTCTTTTCTGGTAATTGAAGGGACAAAAGATGGACACGGATTTTAAACTGCAGAAAAGAGCCAAAGAATATTTTAGCCTATTGACTGACATTGTATAACCTATTGTTGGCATTGTATATCCTATATCATTGTAAGATGTTTCTTGGATGAATAAAGATAGAGAGATAAATAAATTTATTAAATTCCATACTTTAACAAGAATCCAGAGGCAACTGGTATTATCCTTTACAACCAGCCAATAAAACAAATGTATTCCTGCAGATCTTTTAGATGTTCAAGCAGGCAGTTAAGTAAGTTGGAACAATCATATTCTCCCAACAATAATCATCAGCAACATCTGTCAAGAGAATCATATCCTGTCTTAGAGACACCACTCTCTCAAAATTAATCAGTTTTCAATTCTTAATGTATTATGGTACAGGGTGTACATAAAGTCCAGGAACACTTTCAATTATTTATTGCATAAGAACCAAACATTGTACGGATATGATATACATATGTCATTTTGAAGAGAAACCCTGAAAGTTTTTTTTTTTCATATATACTTCCACAATGTAGTTCGGTAATTTGCTGATAGTCAGCGCTAGTTGCAAACATGGCGAGTTCAGGTGCAGAGCGAGCTTTCTATGTGTTGGAGTTCGACGAAAACAAGTTTGCTACAGCTGTTCAACGGATGTTTACTACCAAGTACGGTAAGAAGCCACCAACAAAGAAGGCCATTTACCACTGGCACAACAAATTTGTTATGATGGGTTGCTAGTGCCTGGCAAAGCAAAGCGGACGTCCCAGTGTAAGTGAACTGAATTTGGAGCACGTACAAGAGAAATTCATAAGGAGACCATAGAAATCAGTGCGTCATGCATCCCATGAACTCGAAATGGCTCCAATGACAGTGTGGAAAGTCCTGCAACAGAAGCTGTCTATGAAACCATTCAAATTGGAGCTAGTGCAGAACACGGAGCTGCTGCATCGATGGATTGGCCATGCTACATAAGGGGACAGCTGTTTCATGAAATGGCCTCCCTGATCACCAGATCTCACTCCATGTGACTTTTTTCTGTGGAGACACATTCAAGATCCGGTGTACGTACCACCTCTACCACATGATGTTGCAGAGCTCTGGGAGAGAATACGGGAAGTGACTGCCACAACCAATGATGCCATGCTGGTACGGGTAAGGCAAGAAGTCGATTACCGAATTGACGTCTGCCAGGTCACTCATGGTTCGCATATCGAATGTTTGTAGAAAAAAACTTTCAGAGTTCCTCCATAAAGTGCAATATGTATGGCATCTGTACAATGTTTAGTCCTTGTGCATTAAATATGTGAAAGTGTTCCCAGACATTTTGGACTCCATGTACTATCTTTTGAGGAAACATTCCAATTTCAAAGGAAATCCTGAGTTATCTACCCAGCAATATTAAATGCATAAGAGATACTAAACCTTTATTTAAACAGAAAGAGCAGTCAGTCTTCTGTAGTGCTCTTCCAAGAGTGTCATGTAAAGGGCTTTTCAGATGGACTGAAATTATGACAAATTTCACAATGTATGTATTCCACTATTTGTACTGGAAACAAATTCATTCACAATTAGAGAAATAGTGAACCAGTACATCATAGTCATAACACTACAGGAAAGTATGATCTCCACAGTGACCTATAGAATCAGTTATTAACACAAAGGGGCGTGGGAGGGGAGTGTGGTAGTCCTCAAATCTTCAATTCTCTACCAAACAACGTTAAATGCAAGAGAAAGACTAACACATTAAGTGTAAGGAACCACATGCCTGATGTGCCTCTGTACTCTGTACCCTGGAGATACTAAAAGGTATCAGATAAATTATATAATGGTAAGACAGAGATTTAGGAACCAGGTTTTAAATTGTAAGACATTTCCAGGGGCAGATGTGGACTCTGACCACAATCTATTGGTTATGACCTGTAGATTAAAACTGAAGAAACTGCAAAAAGGTGGGAATTTAAGGAGATGGGACCTGGATAAACTGAAAGAACCAGAGGTTGTACAGAGTTTCAGGGAGAGCATAAAGGAACAATTGACAGGAATGGGGGAAAGAAATACAGTAGAAGAAGAATGGGTAGCTTTGAGGGATGAAGTAGCGAAGGCAGCAGAGGATCAAGTAGGTAAAAAGACGAGGGGTAGTAGAAATCCTTGGGTAACAGAAGAAATATTGAATTTAATTGATGAAAGGAGAAAATATAAAAATGCAGTAAATGAAGCAGGCAAAAAGGAATACAAACATCTCAAAAATGAGATCGACAGGAAGTGCAAAATGGCAAAGCAGGGATGGCTAGAGGACAAATGTAAGGATGTAGAGGCCTATCTCACTCGGGGTAAGATAGATACTGCCTACAGGAAAATTAAAGAGACCTTTGGAGAGAAGAGAACCACTTGTATGAATATCAAGAGCTCAGATGGAAACCCAGTTCTAAGCAAAGAAGGGAAAGCAGAAAGGTGGAAGGAGTATATACAGGGTCTATACAACGGAGATGTACTTGAGGACAATATTATGGAAATGGAAGAGGATGTAGATGAAATGGGAGATACGATACTGCATGAAGAGTTCGACAGAGCACTGAAAGACCTGAGTCGAAACAAGGCCCCCGGAGTAGACAACATTCCATTGGAACTACTGACGGCCCTGGGAGAGCCAGTCCTCACAAAACTCTACCATCTGGGGAGCAAGATGTGTGAAACGGGCGAAATACCCTCAGACTTCAAGAAGAATATAATAATTCCAATCCCAAAGAAAGCAGGTGTTGACAGATGTGAAAATTACAGAACTATCAGTTTAATAAGTCACAGCTGTAAAATACTAACACGAATTCTTTACAGACGAATGGAAAAACTAGTAGAAGCCGACCTTGGGGAAGATCAGTTTGGATTCCGTAGAAACACTGGAACACGTGAGGCAATACAGACCTTACGACTTATCTTAGAAGAAAGATTAAGGAAAGGCAAACCTACGTTTCTAGCATTTGTAGACTTAGAGAAAGCTTTTGACAATGTTGACTGGAATACTCTCTTTCAAATTCTAAAGGTGGCAGGGGTAAAATACAGGGAGCGAAAGGCTATTTACAATTTGTACAGAAACCAGATGGCAGTTATAAGAGTCGAGGGACATGAAAGGGAAGCAGTGGTTGGGAAGGGAGTAAGACAGGGTTGTAGCATCTCCCCGATGTTGTTCAATCTGTATATTGAGCAAGCAGTAAAGCAAACAAAAGAAAAATTCAGAGTAGGTATTAAAATTCATGGAGAAGAAATAAAAACTTTGAGGTTCGCTGATGACATTGTAATTCTGTCAGAGACAGCAAAGGACTTGGAAGAGCAGTTGAATGGAATGGACAGTGTCTTGAAAGGAGGATATAAGATGAACATCAACAAAAGCAAAACAAGGATAATGGAATGTAGTCTAATTAAGTCGGGTGATGCTGAGGGAATTAGATTAGGAAATGAAGCACTTAAAGTAGTAAAGGAGTTTTGCTATTTGGGGAGCAAAATAACTGATGATGGTCGAAGTAGAGAGGATATAAAATGTAGACTGGCAATGGCAAGGAAAGCGTTTCTGAAGAAGAGAAATTTGTTAACATCGAGTATAGATTTAAGTGTCAGGAAGTCATTTCTGAAAGTATTTGTATGGAGTGTAGCCATGTGTGGAAGTGAAACATGGACGGTAAATAGTTTGGACTAGAAGAGAATAGAAGCTTTCGAAATGTGGTGCTACAGAAGAATGCTGAAGATTAGATGGGTAGATCACATAACTAATGAGGAAGTATTGAATAGGATTGGGGAGAAGAGAAGTTTGTGGCGCAACTTGACCAGAAGAAGGGATCGGTTGGTAGGACATGTTCTGAGGCATCAAGGGATCACCAATTTAGTATTGGAGGGCAGTGTGGAGGGTAAAAATCGTAGAGGTAGACCAAGAGATGAGTACACTAAGCAGATTCAGAAGGATGTAGGTTGCAGTAGGTACCTACTGGGAGATGAAAAAGCTTGCACGGGATAGAGTAGCATGGAGAGCTGCATCAAACCAGTCTCAGGACTGAAGACCACAACAACAACAACCATACAAAATTGTTATTACTTCTATCTTTTACCTGACACACTGTAAATCAGAAATACAACATTTGCTACTAATTATTATGATGTGGTGTGTGATGTCACATGTATGCAAAAAAGAAAAGGACAGCAGGATACGAACAATGCTTCCCTTCCATCCCATATATATGTTTTGGAATGTAGCTTCTTGTGGCACACAGTCAACAATACACTGAAGGATGGCTTTTGGTTGCAAGTTAGTGAAACCAATAAATGTGAATATGAAATGGTGGTTGTGGAGATAACTAATCTGTATTGTAGCCTGAGATCTAGGTTATACTCAATGGTGATGGCTTGCTTGTGAGTACATAAAGCAGTGATTAAGGCTTCAGTGAATCCATGGGGCATGCTTTACATGTTACTGTTTGAGGGCCATTATGTAGTCACACTCTAATAAACAGTGGTACGCAAAATGTGTGTAACATGCACAGAGGCAAGTCAACTTGCTGAATAGCCTAACTTTCCTTTTCCAAAGCACCGCCTTAGTGCTAGTAAAAATATTTATTCATTGAAGCATATTTAGATTGCAGCTAATGTCCATTGCTAATAACACAAGTCAGAAATGCTAATTTGTTGCTGTAAAGTGCATGCTGTTTTAAGTAGCTGCCTCATCAAATTTTTTTTTTTACACCTCTGGAATTTTTCCCTTACCACCAGATTCATGATATGCAATATCAAAAAAACAAGAAATGATTATATATGTGCTGTTTGCAGAATAAACACGCAAATGGTTTTCAGTTGCATAATATAATGTAAGGAATGCAGGCTAATAAAAAAAAATTACTATGTAGGCACTGTTACATCATTATTTGAAAATAGCTATCTACATGAGATAATCAGGTAGGACATTAAGCAACCATGCAAAAAACTATGGGTCACTAGAGGGATTAAACTTTCTTGTGTTAGGAAAAAGGAAATGCATCTGTTAGCAAGATCAAGCAGAGAGCATGCAGTAATTGCACACTACAAAAACTACTCAAAATTACTAAAGGAGGTTATTAAAAAAGGAACACACACAAGTCAGAAACACAGTTAATAATCATTTCTTACGTATAGTAGAAAATACAGGTATACAGAGTTCAAAAGAAAAATCACAGCAGTATACTGAAAAAGTAACTCTCATAAAATTAAATCATACGAATCTATCGCCAACTTCTCCTTCTGAAATTAAGGAAATTATGGATTCTCTCACACGTAAAGCTCATCTGGTTTTGATGGTGTTTCCAATAGAGTACTAAAGATTTGTTCCGATATAATGAATATGTAATGCATCACTAACTCAAGGCATTTTTCCAGAGCAGCTGAAATATGCCATTATTAATTCTCCCTTTAAGAAAGGGGATGAGAGTGATGTCAATAACTACTGACCGGTTTCACTTCTAACATCATTTTCCAAGATCTCTGACAAGGTTATGTATTCTAAAAATAGTATGTCACCTTAGCAACAACTACATCCTCAGCAAGTCACAGTCTGGGTTTCAGGAGAGTTGCTCCAATTCCATTTACATGCTCGCTCACCAAATTTTATACACATTAAATAATAAAATAGCACCAGTTGGTAATTTCTGTGACCTACCTAAGACATATGACTGTATGAATCACAGTATTATCCAAGATAAATTTAAGTTTGATGGGACTGATGCTATAGCCAACCAATGGATAATGTCATATCTAGCCAAAAGAAGGCAGAAAGTTGTTATTAGTAATTCGATCAATATAGCCCAGAGACGTAATTCTGACTGGGGAGAAATCACTTGTGGGATTCTCCCACAAATCTCAATCTGAGGCCCACTATTGTTCCTCATTTATGTAAATGACCTGTCTAATATACAATAACCAGAATTAGTCCTTGTTGCAGATGATGCTAATACTATAATCAATCCAAGCATACATACAGAAACAGAACAAATGGTAAACAATTATCTTAAAAGCATCATTACCTGGATTTCTGCAAATTGTCTCAGCCTCAGTTTTAAAAAGACATAAGATGTTCAGTAATGTGCAATTAGGGGCACTACACAAATGATACTTTTAGCACAGGGGCAGAAAATAATAAATAGGATGGAAACTTCAAAATCTTAGGTGTCCATATTGGTGATAATTGAATCTGGAAGAAAGTACATTTTGGAACTCTTAGTTCAGCCACATTTGCACTTAGACTCATTGTAAATCTTGGGGAAAGACAAATTGGTAAACTGGGATAGTTTGCATATTTTCATTCAGTAATGTCGTATGGAATAATGTTCTGTGGTAACTCATCTTTAGCTCCCCAACGATCACTCTATAGACATTTGTTTAAGGAGTTCGGAATGCTGATTACTGCTTCACAGTAGGCCTACATTTATTCACTCATGAAATTAGGTGCAAATAATCCATTACAGTTCAAAAGGAACAATGGTGTATATAATTACAACACCAGAAGCAAAAAGACATTCATTACTCCATGTTAAGATCGCCAATAGCATCAAAATGGATGCACAATGCAGCAACAAAAATTTTTAATGTTTTATCTTGTGATATAGAATGTCTGACTGACAGAAAACTAAAATTTTAAAACAAACTGAAAAAGTTGCTCCTTGTCAACCCCTATCCTTAGAAGGATTTCTATTATTGTACTGTGTAAAATGTGGTGGATAGAAATGACTAACTCATATCTCTATATTTTTTAAAAAAATAAAATATTCTGCATATAGCCGTACCATTTATAAATTAATTTTCAATGTGAATGTAAAATGAATCACATCATTACAATTTGCTGCACAAAATTATCCCACAGAACATGAAACTAATAGACAGTTAAATGTGAGGTTTCTGCCAATGATCGTAATAGAATATGGGGATATTTTACTTCATGTAACTATAACAGCTTATTTCATACATTTAGTTGCCTTGCTAGTAGTTTCACTGAGTGCTTAGGGAGCTTCTGAGTAACAACCGACAAAACAACAGAAAAATGGTTACTTTGGGATTTTTCATAATATGGAAATGCAACAATATGCTGCGGCAATTATAAAACAAAGCATGACAGTACATGGTCAGAGCCATAATATCCACGAACCCATACTGGAAATGTTCTTTTGTGTGTTGTTCATACGTTCTCGTGAAGTCTTTATCTACAAACGATAGCGTCTGTCGCGAAGTTAACACAGCGGTGCAAGCAGTTCATACCTCTAGCAAATACTTTCGGAAATCCTTGCCGTGACATTCGATTTTACCACATTCCATTCAACAATTAACTTTCAGTGCATTTATTACCAGTTTTAGTAACAAGTACCTAACCATATGGTAACATATCGAACACCTGTTGTTGCACCTTGCAACAGATCCCTCGCCTACCGGTTTGCACTTTTGACAGAAGGACTGGATCCCAAGCTGTCAATAAATACGACACTGTTGCCAACCCTCAACCTAATATTACTAATCCACGTATGTGAAAAATTCGTTATGTTGAATTGTTTTTGAAAATCAGTCGTTGTAAATGGAGGGACCTGAACCAAGTTGTTCTTAATGAATAATTAACAGGACAAGAGCAATCACGTATATCATTTCTATGCATCGACAATTGCGATGTATCTAAAACGGCGATCGACCACAGTGCAACAGGACTGGTAGCGGCAAATTTAACTTATATGACAGCAACGACGCGCCCACGGTTTTCGCATAATCTAAAACAGTCTTTGATCGACAGCTACGTCTATTTCACACAATAATTTCCCAAAGAATAACTGTAATAAGTACGCATGCGTGCGCGCGCGCATGTGTGTGTGTGTGTGTGTGTGTGTGTGTGTGTGTGTGTGAAAGCCGCTAGAACCACCACGCAACATTCACACGTGTTCACATATTTGCAAGTTTGTACTTTTATTTTTAAAAAAAATTAAAATAAGATCAGTGTAGGGCCGGCGGTACTGTCACGTCAAAATCACAATTAAGTCAAAATCCGAAGGCAGGGTCGTCAGTGAAGTACAACATTTAGAAATGAAAGCCACGTTAATAACGGACACCATAACAGCCAGAACAAAGGCGAACTTCCGGGCGGGGAGTACAGCTATTTATAGAAATATTGAATATGCTGGAATTTATACAAACTTCTTATATCCTAGAAAACAGAAACATAAAATATTTCAAGTATATGTCAGGAACGATAAAAACTAATAAAAAATAATTTCTGGCAGTCGGTTTAGAATAGACGACCCACAGCACACCTACAAATAAATGCTAACCCCTTACGGTACAGTGAGCACGCCATAGCTCACGTCATTGCTTCCTCTTCTAGAGAAACAGTGAAATTTCGGTGAGGTTTCAGAAATTCTCACCAGATCCATTATAGCACATTGGCTCCAGATCTCGTCAATGGTCCTCTGTATGGCAGGTGGCCACACTGGTGGATCCTCTTGTTCTGGTCGTGCTGTTACCTCCTCTTCATTATGATGAGCACTGAAGGTAGCCCCTCCCATAGAAGCTTCTTGGACTACAGTAGGGCTTCATATGGAGGATGTGGACAATGTCTTTGAGCTTTTATCTTTTTGATCTTTTTCCTCTCTCTGAAATGTTTCTGCTTATGCAGGTATTCCACAGAGCCTCTTCCAAGCTGCTCTTTTCTCCCATAGTCCAGAGCCTCTTCCAAGCTCCTCTTTTCTCCCACAGTCTATCATTCAGCATCTCCTCCTACTGCAGTCCTCTTCCGTCCACATCATCCCTCACCTAGTGTCTCCATCTTGTTCCTTGTCTTCAAACTGGCCTTTGTTCTGATTTTGTCCGTCCTAGGGTTCTTCATGGAAGTTTTTCTGGTCCCATACTTTTAACGTGGCCAAACCATTTAGCTTATTTATCTTGATAGTTCCTTTTAGGGATTTGATCTGCTGGGAATTTCGTATTGTTTCTTCTCTTATACAGTCCCTGCTTGTCTTGCAAATAAATAAAATAGCCTAGCATATGCAATGAGAATATTGTACAATGCTACACCAGTACATGCATAAGAAAAGTAGTATATCATAGCTACTTTGAGTCAGTAATAAGGTATGGAATGTGTTTTGGGGTACCTCAAATCATATGTGTCGAATACTAAAACTTCAGAAAACCACCATTAGGAATATGCACAATGTAGGGCGATGAAAATCATATCGTCCACTCCTAAAAAATCTGAGTATACTAAGTGTTCCCTCACTATACATATATGAGCTGATTATCTTTGTGAACAGTAACCCTGATTTATTTGTAGCAAAATGTTTTCAACATGATTACAACACTAGAAAACAAAATAATTTTATGCTGCCCACCCACCGTTTAAAACTTTATGCTCAAACTCCACATTATATCGGTATGAAAATTTATAACAAAGTGAAAGGAAGAGAATTGCTCAGCATAAATTTAGAAACACTGAAAAAATCCTTATATGAGAAACTAGTGCAAAAATGTTACTATTTAGTAGAAGAATTCATAAATGACAACCTGAAAATTTAAGCAGGAGAGAGCTAGTACTTAGGACTGTTAATCTTAAAAGTTTGTTACTTAATTAAGTAATTATTCAGTACTGTATATTATATTATTGGTATTATAATGAAAATTGTAAACTAGTTTTTGTGTTTTGACGAGACAATGGCTTGAAATTGTATGTTATGAGGCCATAAACTTCTACTTCTTACCCAGAATACACTGCAAAAAGCACATTTCTGTTGCTTGTATTCTGCTCGGATCTTTCTTTGTCCAAATCCAACATTCTGATCCATAGATCAGTGGCAGCTCATCATAGGAGGCAGGGCCTCCTCATTCCTCTGTGTTAGAAGTAGTGGTAGTGGTAGCAATAATTGTTTTTTACAGTACACCTTCATGGACTGTTGTCAGTGAGAGCGGAAGAGATTAGTTAACATTATTTCTTCTAAACTGCCAACACTAGAGCACAACTTAAAGAGCGAAAGCTTAATCCTAACATAATGTAGCCAGAGGCGTGAAGCAAATGGCAAGGAGGCCAGAGCCACTCCAGGCTGCCTGCAAATGCTCAGTTGCAGTGGTAATCTGACATCACTACAAGGAACAGAAAATGGGTATGGGCTGTCCTAAGCTGCATTAACGTGAGCTTCGGTGGCACGGGAGGCCAGAAGCTGTGGCTGTGTCACTCTAGGTTTCTCTCATGTTAGGTGTCCCACACACAGTGAATATGGATAATTAAATGGCCTGTAATTGAGGTCTATGAAATTGTCCCCCCCCCCCCTCTGCCCCATATCTCTATTTTGTCACTGTTTTGCACATGGTTTAAATTGAGTTATGTAGCAGAGCTGTTGTTGCATAATACCAGTAAGGATTTTCTTCCCATGTTTCATGGCATTCCTGTTTCCTTCCACTGGTCTTCGAAATATACAGCAATTCTCAACAGTATCGTTGATAAATGCATTGCTTCCAATAGTGAAATGAGATGCTACTGTAACACAAGAATAATATCTGCCAGTTACAAAAACTGTCTGGGGCTAATTGAGGTTTTAAATGAAATAATTGACAGTGCAGACTCTAAGACTCTAGTGCAACAACTACAAGAGAAGTCTGTAGTTTCAAAAATTGCCTCCTAGACTTTGACTTTGTTTTCCTTCTCTCTGTTTTTCAAAGTATATTTTTGAAGACTAAAGTGATTGTCTCAGAACACATAGCTTATATGAAAAGCTTAAGAAATGAAGATTAATTTAATTTAATTTTTAAACTCTACAAAATGCTCAACTAATTTGCAACCTGAAACTACCGTGAATAGAACTGAAATGAGGGTTGAATGCATTGTCAATCCTTTGATATCAAAGTACAAACAAGCACACTTCGAGGTATTGTACAATATTGTAACACAGCTGGAAACAAGATTTTCACATTGTGATAAACTCCTCTTCCTTAAATTAGGCAATGCTAATCAGTTTGCTGGTTATTCCCAGCACTTCCCTGTGGATGATTCAGATTCATCATAGTGCATACTCCAATCACTCACAGTAATGTGTACAGCTGTACGGCTGCAGACTGTATTTTCTCTCCAGCACAAAGAAACATTTCTGTCTGTCAGTTTGGGAGATGTTATCAAAAGAATGATTGAGAAAGAAACACAGCAAATTCTTCCAGGAGCTTTTAAAATATTTTGTCTAATTGCTACCATTCCTCCACAGGTTTTTCAATTGAAAGGAGTTATTCTTGTCTTAAATGTGTGCAATCGTATTTGAGGAACAGTATATCCCAGGATCATTCATCAGCTCTTGCTTGTACTTCAGTTGAAAAATGAGTATTGTGAATACTTGAAAGCTGAGACAAACGGCATGATGATGTCATCAAAAGATTCAGGAAGAAGAACTAATGAGTTAACTTGCTTTACAATTACAACACTCAGGATCCATAGGTCAGCCAGCTTTCTTGCTTCTTTGATCCTGATGATAAGGTGTTTCACATAGTCATCTTGAGTACCATTTGGCTGGAATGGAAACAGTGTATCCATTGTTGTATACAATGTCTTTTCAGCCTTGCAACAATGGAGCATAAAGAATGTAGTGAAACCTGTAGTGTCTTGCTTTGCTATGTTGTATGCAAATGTCGTTGTGGACAGCATTGTATCCCAGTGTCTATCAAGAGAATATCTGCCAGTGTCTTATTAAAGCACCCTATGAGGCCATTTGTCTGTGGTTGGTAGGCATTTGTCATTCTGACAACATGATTAGAAAACTTTTCCATGCTCAGAGATTATGACATGGGATGCTCTGTGCTTGAAAATAATGTCTTCTCTAAGGTATCCTGCAATTTCTGGAACTTTGGAAGATGGTACAGCTTTAGTGGCAGAATAGTGGGTAAGGTAATCAGTGCACACTATTATCCATCAATTCCCCATTTGTCGGCTTCGGGAATCTCACCCCAGAGTTCAGTTCTCCAGAGCAGTAAAGTTAAGTTCCACATTCTGGCCCTAGATGGGCCAACTGGATCTGACTGACCACCATGTCATTTTCTGCCAATGGTGTCACTAGATGAGCGGAATGTGATCAGCAAACGGCTCATGATATTGTTGGTAGGTTTTTTGATCTTGGAACTGCTAATAATCAATCGAGTTGCTCTTAGTTGCCCTCAGGAGGCTGAGCACTCCTTGCACCATTGCTCACACCAAGGGAAAAATCCCTGGCAGTCCCAGAAATTGAATTGGGGTACCCCACATAGCAGTCAGTCTTACTAACCACTCAGCTGCACAGGCAAACATTGGTATCACATGTCCTGGAGCTAATTGTTACTCATGCTTCCATTGTTGGCATTCCTTATAGTGGCTCACACAATGTTTAACAATTCAGTAGAGGCCTGGACAGTGACGCCTGTGGCTAGTTCTGTCTAGAGTCTTCACAAAACCCAGGTGACCAGGTGTTGGAGCACTGTAGAAAAACTCCAGGATGGATGGCTGTAGATGAGCTGGGATGACAAACAACCATTTCTGCCCTATTGGATCATATTTACTCTTATACAATGTTCTATTTATTAACTGGAATTCTCCTTTGGTCAGTTCCTCCTTCTTCAAGGCTCCTATGGCTTTCTGTTCAACAGAAATGCCATTTAATGCAACTGAAGTGGTCCAGGGGTGTAAGACCACTTCTTTGCAGGCCTGGGCCATGGCAGTGTGGTAAGGCCATGGGAACAGGTCATTGGCAGTTAATAACACATCACCAAAAGGAAAAGCATTTTATTAGCACTCATTTGACTACAATGGTAGTGTCTCAGTGAAGGTAGCAGCCACACACCCTACGAGTATGTGGTGAAAGCAGCTTATAGTGGCAGCCAACTGGCAACTATGCCATCATGCTATCATCCAGCATTGCTGACTCCAGTAGTTTACACACCGTTTGTGACCTCAGCAGTGGGATTCAGCACATGTGGTCAGTGTCAGCAGAGCTGGAGACTGCTGAGTTACTTGCAGTGGATACGAACCCCCAGTGCTGGAACTCCCAACAGCATCACAATGGGTAATGGTGCATGGCATCTAGGTTCCCACACCAGCTGTAGTGTATGGGTCTCATTTCACTGCCATACAGGACAGAAGTCTGGCAGCTGCTGGAGTGGGCCAGAAGGCAGCACATTGATCAAGTCCAAAGAGGAGGACTGGGCACTAGCAGGTGGTGTGAGTACAAACTTGTAGAGGTTACACACTTTCGCATGATGCTTGGTCATCCGGCATGGCCCTCTTCCTGTCTATAGATGCTGCAGGACTGCTGATCACTGTGATCAAATTAATCATTATTTATACCTGTTCGCGGCCCACTTGTTGTGCCAACATGTTGTTTCCAGCTCCACTCGTGGCCTGGAAGTGTGAAAACAGCTTGCCTTCCCCTGCTAGAGCTTCATTTTCCCAATGTGCAGTGCTTGGCCTGACCCAACTTATGCTGTGTGAACAACCCCAATGCTGCAATTGGCATGCCAGTACATTATACGAGAGTTCAGTTAATTTGTGGATTACCTCATTGCTGGTCTTCATTTCTGGGAAGTCTGCAAACCCTGACTAGTTGATAATTCTTCTTATGTGTGTAGAAGAACTGAACTTCGACCATAATCAGGACTCATAACTCTGATTTATAGGAAGGCTTTTATTATGCCTTTAATTACAAAACATGATTAGCAACTAGATTTAGTTAATTTTTAACAAACTCTAACCTTCCAAAGAAAAAAACAAGAGTATCAATACATCAGTATTTACATTATTGTTATAATCTTCTGGTCATTGGTATTCCTTGACCCTGTTGTTCACGCAGAAGACTCTTTGCTGCCTCCAATTACTTTGCACATCATGATGCCGAGTGTAGCTTTAATGTAATTAGGATGACATGGAGCTCATGTGGAATACCTCAAACAAAAATAATAAAACATATGAAACAAGAGTTGCTCCTTAGTAAATCCTCTTACGTAATAATTAAACTGTTAAGTTCTGGACAATTTTTCAGGACAAACGAATGTGCAGATCTTCTGTTCGTAACTTGTTCATTTACATTCAAAACTGGTACAAGATTTCACCCTCAATGAATAAATTTTGGCTGTCTTCCACTGCTGTGGCTGAACTGCTAGTTTCTGAGGTAATGCCCAAAAAATTGTGGCAAAATTACATTTTCTCCCCCGTTTGGAAGATCTGGCCCCTGGAGACTCTACCTCAGGCTGGTATGCGACAGAACTCAACATACATGGACACAATGTGCAATATTTTACAAGCTTTCTCTTAAGTATTAGGTGGCTCAAACCACAAGATTCAGAAGCTATCCATTTACTCTACAGGTTTAGCTCTGCAGCTCCACTCTCACATACTCCACAATCATCCCAAGTTTAGCTTTATAACTAACTTCATGGAAGTCTTCATAACACAACTTGCAAATATTATTATCTCTTACTCTTGGTCATGCCACAAGGCCATCTCTATTTGTCATTTAATCTTAGCCACAGGCCCCCCTGTACAATTGTGCTTTGCGTAATCTTAAATATTGGGCAATACATTTCTTAACATTACTCTTTTTAAAATTTTCATGCATACAATTATATTCAAGCTCCCCACTTCCTTTTGCTGTTATTCATTCATGATTGCTTATCCAGTCCACTGGGATCTCTACTGCCAGAGCTTACTTGGTAGGGCAGCTCTGAATCTCAGGCTGATAAAGGTTGCACAAAACAGAGTCACAGCTATTAGAACACCAGGTACTTTAACAGTCAATGGGTGACACTATTTTTCTCAGTACTGCTGCACATGTTGTGGCATCTACTCTGCCAAAATATTCTCTTCTTGTGCTCTTTGAGCTGGTTCAGAGAAAGGACCAGATTGGGTTTCAAGGTGTCTTTGATATAGGTCAAACTCTGTGCTGGGAACACTTCCACTGGTTTTTGTGGTAAGTACAACTGAGGCTAGGTTATGTTTAATTTGGTAAACCCTGAATTAGCAGCTAACAGATGGGCTGTAGGTGACACTATCTCACAAATTGTCCAGTTAATTAACAACCCACTATGGGGCAACTCCATTCTCTTTGCACCTATGAGCCTACCCTGTTCATAGCAATTCACTGCTGCCGTTATGATATCATACATGGAGTAGATTTGGTGTAGCCCTGTTTGCTGAAAGTAGGTTGGGGCTCCACAGGACATGGACAATCCTGACCACCTGTTTTGCCTAATTACAACTGAAC
Source organism: Schistocerca serialis cubense (assembly GCF_023864345.2). Taxonomy (NCBI): domain Eukaryota; kingdom Metazoa; phylum Arthropoda; class Insecta; order Orthoptera; family Acrididae; genus Schistocerca; species Schistocerca serialis. The sequence goes on from NC_064646.1 coordinate 30,596,888, forward strand.
TTTCTGTGTGCCCATGCCAGTCTTTATCACTAAGGGCAGGCAGATTGTAACCCTCTACCTTCGATAGTGCTGGAGTTCCTGCACTGCCACTACCATATGTTTATCCCCATCTTCCAATATTATAATGATTTTTCTTGTCCTGAGCTGTACAAATTTTCCCATTTTTCCCACCACAGTGGATAAGCATGGATGGTAAAACATTTGAATTGTGTCTATTTGCAGCCAGGAAAGAAACCAGTACGTATACTCTTGCTTGGTACATCCTAACTTCTTCAGTCAGTACGAGATAGTACAGGTGTAAATTCTGCTTGTACAATGAGTTCCAACTCTGGTGGCAACTTCCTCTGCACCTTTTGCAATGCACTTAGGTAATGCTCTGAAGCTAACAAGCCTGAACTAAGCCATCCATGTACAGAATTGTGAATGGCTTCCTCTAAATTTGTCATAACCACTTGCACATCCCAGATGCTGTCAGCCAATGATCACAAAAGTCTTGCAATTATTATTCTCATATCCATCAAGTCTTTATAATTCCTACATCCCAATTCATGATGTCAACTGATGCCTTTGCATATTCCATCAACTCGGTCATCAGTTTCTGAAGTGTGCCTGTATTGTTGAGCACCTCCTGTTCCAAACTTGTGAACTGCACGGAATGCCACTCCACTATTGCTCTGTTACCTCTTGTCATTTCCTTTCCCTTTTCTGTGGTATGATTTACCTCCCTGATGTTACTTCTCATCTGCAGTTCTGAACACTGTTTTCAATAATCATCTCCCAGTGTCGAAACAACCTTGCTTGTGTTGCTGCGAGTGGATGGCACCAGGTCTTTCACTTGCTGCATCTTTTCCGATAGGCACTCATAAGACTTGTGTCATACTCCCTAATACTTCTTTAAATATACCTTTCTTCACTGCAATGTAATCCTGCAAACACAGCCTCAAATCTCCTTACTTTGTTTCTCATCTCCCATGCACTGAAAACTAGTTTCAACATCCATTGATGACTAGTGAGAACCACATTATCTTGCCTGATAAAAAAGCACTCTGCTGTCCACTTGCTGGTCTCACAGTGTCCCCACTCTGCCCTGGATGAAAAGGTCAAGCACTGCCATGACTAGAATCCCTTTCATTCGTACCCTTGGTGCACAGAAAACTCAGAACACAGAGCCACAATTGCTACCTTCCCCCCCCCCCCCCCCCCCCCCTGCCCCGCACCCCCTACCCATTTGGAAAGGTTTACTGTCTCCTGATATACTCCTTACTCATACATGGAACACACACCCTAACATTATAATAACTGCTGCATGCCAAAAATATATTTCAGAAGTCCTCTTCATTACACCCTGTTTATGCTACCTGTCTCCATGATTACATCATTACTCCAAGTATCCATGTCACTGTTCATTTCCTTGTCCTTCACTTAGATGATGTTAATTGCATAGGTTGCATAACAATTTCATGCTCATCCTCTTCTTCACATCTTTTGCCCTTGCACTTTGCCACAGATGTTGATCGGAGTGGTAATGAAACTGGAGTTCCTTGAAATGGTCATAGGTATCGAGTACTATTGTCATTCTAGTCGGCAACTGGAGGTTAATGTTTGCTAGTCATGATGTCTCTATTACATGTTATGGCCCCTAGTACCATTCAAATTCCCCCCCCCCCCTCCCTCCGAGGGTATAAGGACTTGACAACATTACCCATTGCCCTACTCTGTATCAGGATAACTGGCTGGGCACTCTCCCACGGCCTCTTGCCATTTGAGTGGCTTGGTATTTGCTTTCTGCATGTTCCCACATCTCCCTTAGTGTCTTGGCAAAACTGCAAACCAGTTCTTCATCCTCACCAATTTTTGACCTGGTCCTTTCGAATGGTGGGGCCATATTCTTCCCATACACTACATCATAAGTAAATAGCCAAGCACCAGTGTGAATCTTTGAATTGTACACTGCCAAAAAAATGACAGGTAACAAGTCTGAAATGAAATTTGTACCTTGATCTGTGATTACCATCTCAGGTACACCAAAGCAATTGCATCACCACAGCTGCTTGCTGACTTGACATGGTGATCATTTCCACGTATTATGAAAAGTGGCCAAATAATTATTAAAATGAAATGTTTTCCCACTGGAGAGTCTAGTTAAATGAACTAAGACAGCCATCCCTATCATTTCAAAGGTTTTTGTTGCTTCCAGTAACCTTTGTAATGGTATTCACTTATGGCTCATGCCCATTTGCTGTGCACACTGCCCACAATTTTTTACATATTGGTCCACTTGGCACTTATTTTCTGGTGCTACAGAATGGTACACAGTACTAGCACCTCTTTTCTTACAGTTTGAAAGGTGTGCAATTTATTTAGAGCAAAACGTATTATAAATATCCCACTAGATGGCATTGTCTTCACAATTGAAATTTTCAGTTTTATTCCTTATAAGTAGGCATCACACTTTTCTGTGTCAGATGATGGTATCGGAAACTGGAAATTGCGCAGTTCACTTGCTACATCAGTGTTTTTCATACTGTGGCATTTTCACCCTTATAAGCAGGTATTTGGGGCTGTCCACTTTTAGCTTAAACCAGTGTAATCATTTTTCAATATGAATAAAATAAGTACTTTCTTTATGCCAATAAGTAAAAAATGAAGGCTGAAGAAATATAAAAACAACTTATCCAAGAGAAATATGTGGCTGTGTGGGGCACAAAGCAGACTAAAAAATAACATCAAAGGAAACAATAAAACACTGGACAAAGAGTTCTTCAATACTGTCTCTTATAATAAAGATGTGGTAGGGAATATTTTTCAGTCACTTCTAAAGTTGTGAAGAAAAACCAATCATTAAACAACTTTGAAAATGAAATAAATTTAGAATCAGAATTTTATTATCTCATGACATGCATACATAAATCATTGATTTAAAGTGCAGGAGATCATCAAAATAGATAATGTACCAGAGATACACACAACTGCTAAACAAAGAACAAAAACAGCCTTAATTCACAAAAATCATTACAAATTTGTTTATTGCTCATCAAAGAAATCTTTAGCATCATTTAAAAATTCCATGAGTTAATAATAACATTTTTGCACTTAGTTCCATACTGTGAAAGTTTTTAATTTTTAATTTTTTATGAGTTTTAATAGCCATGTAGTAAGAAGTCTGGGAGTAGAGTTTTAGTCTATGACATGGAGACATGAAATTATCTTTGCATCTTATGTTGTATACACTTTGAAAATGTTTTTCTATAAATAATTCTGGATAGGTACGGCTAAAGACGAACAGTTCATAAATGTAAATACACGGAATATTTAAACTTTTTATGTCCCTGAATAAAGATCAGCATGACTCTCTACACTTAATATTACACATATTTCTAACAATAGTTTTTTGAAGTAATAAGATTCTATTTACACTACTAGCATTCCCCCAAAACATTATTCCATATCTTACAATGGCTTCAAAACAATTGTGGCAAATGACTTTCCCAGTGTCAATGTCACTTGCAAAGGACAATATTGTGACTGCAAATGTTAGATTGTTTGGTTTGTTTGCCAAGTAGCTTATATGTGTAGATCAAGACAATTTCTTTTTCTGAAAATGTCTCCATGTATTTGACAGATTCTGCTCCCCTAAGTTCCTGACTTTATGGATAATTTGAAAGTCAGTTGATTATGACTGTTTAGTTTTAAAACATGTGAGGAAGGATTTTTTAATGTTTAGTTTCAATATATTTACATCAAACCAATGTTCTAAATGATTTAGGATGTCAGTGACTCTTTGGGGAATATACAGGAACTTAATCATGTAAGGAAGGGCATATTCTAATGAAACAATGAAAAATTCAGGATGGAATGTAACAATATTATGAAAATGAAAGTTGCTACTCACTACATAGTGGAGATGCTGAGTTGCAGATGGGCACAAAAAAAGACTGTCATTGATAAAGCTACACACACACACACACACACACACACACACACACACACACACACACAAAATACAACTCACCCACACGACTGCAGTCTCAGGCAACTGTAGCCACACTGCGAGCAGCAGCACCAGTGCATGGTGGGAGTGGTGACTGGTTGGGGGTAGGGAGGAGGCTGGGGCAGGAAGGAGGACAGATAGTATGGTAGGGGTGGTGGACAGTGAAGTGTTACAGGTTAGACGGAGGGCAGTGGAGAGGTGGGGAACATTTCCATAACGCTCCTGGCCTCAACCTTTGCTAGTCATTGTCCTCACTCATTCAGCCCCTTCCCTATTCCCATTCCAGCACTACACTGCCCTCATTCCAGCATTGCACCCGGTCTTTTTACTTCTCTCCTTTTCTGCTAGTCCCCCCCCCCCGCCCCCCCCCCCTCCCCACTTCAGCCTCCTCCTAAACCCAACCTAGTCCCCACTCCCATCATGCACTGGTGAAGCTGCTTGCAGTGTGGCTACAGTTGTCTGAGATTGCAGTATTGTGTGTGAGCTGCATTTGCACGTGTGTGTGTGTGTGTGTGTGTGTGTGTGTGAGAGAGAGAGAGAGAGAGAGAGAGAGAGAGAGAGAGAGAGAGAGAGACAGAGATCTATTTTTGACGAATGCCTTAATGTCCGAAAGATATATTTGTGACAATCCCCAAAAGGATATATTCTTCGTTCTACAAATGCATGCATTAACATTGTGAGCCAGATCACAAACTGAATGAGTAAAACATTAATACACAATACAGTAAAGTACCAGAAAAAAGTGTCATTACTTATTGATGATGTGACAACCATGGGTTAACAGATCACATTCATTGTCATTATTTGTGTGGATCTTCCTGAAGTTTCACATCCAGTGAGTCTTTTACTTGATTTAATACAGTAATCAGGTGTAACTGCAAATGGAATTCTAAATTCTTTAGTCATCTTGAGAATTTGGGACTCTCTTAAGATTAGTTAAAGGAGTCTTAATTATCTGTAGTTTGTGATGGTGTAACTGTGCTATATGGTGTGTGTGATGTTAATGCAAAGGAAGTTTACTTGTGTTATTTTCTGGCATTATGCCAACTGTCACCTTGAATTGCCTGCTAGTAACATGGTGAACAGCCTGGCAGGTGTGAATTGCTTCAAGAGTTTTATGGACAAACTTTATGTAATTTATTATGCTTCACTTAAGCATGCTAGGGAACTACAGGATTATGCAGTGACTCTAGACCTTCAACTTCTTAAAATTGACAGAATTTTAAGGACTTACTGAGTTGCAACTAGCTTTTGCACCATTTCTGCAATGTGACAAAATTTGATAGTACTCATCCATCACTTTCAGGAGGCAAAAGGAGACATAAAAGATGCAAAACAGATCACTGTCTTTATGAGAGTCATTTGAGAAAAACAGTGCCATGCAAGTTTGTTCTTGATTGGGCCTTACGCTTTCTAAGAATTTAGCAAACTAGGTCTAGGTATACAAGAGTGAAATATTGACATATACAAAGTGTACATGAGGATAATATATACAGTCCAAATTTTTGAACACAGAATTGGAAACCTTAGTCCATACTACAGTATCTCTTTCCAATGTAAAGAGACCTGGACTGAACACCACAAAAATGAAAGATTCAGTCCTGCAATTAGTTCATCTGATTTTTGTAAAAGTCCAGAGGAAGTTGTTAGAAAGTGTCTGCTTGAATGTGCCAAGAATTTAGATTCCAGGTATCGACCAGAAAATCCTGAGAAGTATCTGACATTTGGTGAAGCTGAAATTAGGAAGTTAGCATGCAAATTTCATTTAAATGAAGGAGAAGCAATTTGTGATTTCTATGAATATCTTCAAGAAAATAAATTCCCAAATATACTAGTTCCACTGAAACACAGTTTGGACACAATTGCAAATGTTCCAGGCATTTCTCTCAAATGAGTTTTATAGTTGCCACCTATGATTGAACATACAACTTTTGCATTGCTGTTCACAGGATGGTAGGATCAGCCCTTACTCAGTTCAAACTTAACAAAAATGTAGAGTCATCACTGCTCCAAAGTCAGCATTCAGCAGTTGTTAGCATGAGCAAGAAACAGTCTATAATTGATGAGTGTATGTTGGAGGATATCTTAAAATTGTGGAAGTTGCTATAATAACATCATCTTTAGGAGTACTGCCACCGTTTTGTTAAAAAAAAAAAATAGCTCAGGGTCCACATCTCCCTTTCTCATCTTCCACCATCATCATTTCGCTACTTTCCAGTTTGTTGTCCTCTGACCTCCACGCCCAGATAGCACATGGTCATGTGTTCCTCTCAGTACTTCTTCTCTGAGCTTAGCTGGCACCATCATATGTGGCCCTAAACTAGTTGTCTTACATAACCAGACACTGGATACATTGTACTGCAGCTGCAGTGTGTACAGCTTGCATTCAGCATCAGCAGTTTATGCCGCTTGCAGCTTAGCAAGGCTGTATCGGTACCTGCAGTACAGTTAGTTTTCTGCTCAAACCATCTGCATTTCCAAGCTTCTTACTCAGCTTATGCACAATTATTTACTCAAATTCACTCTCCCCAGTGCCCATCTTGTCAACCTGCTGGAAAGGTCCTTCATCTCCAACAGCCACTTCAAGAGCTTATAATGGAACTAATCAATGATGCTATTTTCGTTATGTTTTGTAACTGCCAACACACATTGAGAATTTTACCACCCAGAAGACAAACATTTTTCTCAAATTAAATACTTTTGAAATGGACAAACAGAAATGTATTATTTCATTTACATTCAGATATAAAAATTTATGGTGACACAATGGAGCAAACAAGTATTATTGATTTAATCACTTTTCAAAAGTCTTAATTATTTTTCATATTTCCTAATTAACTGCCAATATTGCTATTTTTGTAATTTATTCTGGAAATATTCAAAAAGAAATAATTATATAAATGGAAATCCCTCTTGACATAGAAGAATCAATACTTTGTAAGATCTCTGTTCTTTGTATAGCTGTATCTTTGTTCTATTTCTCATCCTGCTCAATAAGTATCTCCTGATCCGGAGTTCTCGGTGACTTTTTCAAACTGTACCCATTTCCTAAACCTCTCCAGTCCTTTTCCGTCACCCCTCTTCCTCCCCCTTCAACTCTTCTGCCAGAAGAAGGAGCCACTGGCTCTAACAGCTTATGTAAGTTAAACCTCTTTGTGTGTGTGTGTTCTCCTGCCAATGCTTAGTAAGTAGATTTTTTATCTATCCATTTATGTTATATAGTCCAAATAATAATCCACCTGTGACTGTATCAACATGGGATGGAGAATTGGGGTTAGTTTTGGATTCTAAACATCTGAATAAATTTTTGTACAGTTAATGTGAATTCAAATAGGTGCAACATCTTATTATTTACTTAATATATGAAATCAGTATATCTGGATCCATTTTGCATCCACAAAGGAAAATATCATTCCCTGAGACTCCTGTGCCAACAAAAGAAGAAACTATACGATCATTGAGAAATAAGATAAGTTAAACTCATCATAAACGCCATTAATACTGTAAATAATGTAAGAACCCACCTTTCCTAACTTTCAGAGTAGCTGAAGCTGGAGATAATTGATTCCAACATTATCATGGTGCACACAATATTTGTAAAATCTTTATTATTATTATTTTAAAGATTGTTTAATAGTATGAGGGCAGGAACTTACAATTGTGGTCTGCAACTGGGATACTGAAACTGGTTCGCAGCCGTAATATTGCATACCGTTATATAATATACATGTTATAGGAATTGGGACTGATGACCATAGATGTTAAGTACCATAGTGCTCAGAACCATTTGAACCATTGTTATAGGAATCAAGGAAAATACAATAAGCTATTTATGAGTGTATCAAAATGAAAAAGATGATTGAAGTTAGACATCTGAATAAATTTTTGTACAGGTAAAGATATCATCACAAGAAAATTTATGAATTATTATATAAATTCAAAAACATTCCAATTATGTAATCCTCAGATTTAAAGTCAAGTTTCCATTGACTTCAGAATTGAAAAAGTATACTGCTTTTCTTTACAGTGGAAAAAGTTACTAATATTGTGTGGTACCTTTCAGTCTGAACTCACCTGTGGCAGAATTCAGTAGAGCACTAGATGATTTACTTGAACAAGAACTTGTCTCTTAATTAACGGTTTATGTAAATGATGGTTTGGTTACTGGACAAAACTGGAATAAACACACTGAATGCTTCAGACCGGTATCTGAAAATCTTAGATGAGGTAGCATGAAACTACATCTACATTTACATACATAGCCCACAATCCGCCATATGATGTGTGGCGGAGGGTACCTCATACCACAACTAGCATCTTCTCTCCCTGTTCCACTCCCAAACATAACGAGGGAAAAATGACTGCCTATATGCCTCTGTACGAGCCCTAATCTCTCTTACCTTATCTTTGTTGTCTTTCCGTGAAATATAAGTTGGCAGCAGTAAAACTGTACTGCAGTCAGCCTCAAATGCTGGTTCTCTAAATTTCCTCAGTAGCGATCCACGAAAAGAACACCTCCTTTCCTCCATAGACTCCCACCCGAGTTCCTGAAACATTTCCGTAACACTTGTGTGATGATCAAACCTACCAGTAACAAATCTAGCAGCCCGCCTCTGAATTGCTTCTACGTCCTCCCTCAATCTGACCTGATAGGGATCTCAAACGCTCGAGCAGTACTCAAGAATAGGTCGTATTAGTGTTTTATAAGCAGTCTTCTTTACAGATGAACCACATCTTCCCAAAATTCTACCAATGAACCGAAGACAACTGTCCGCCTTTCCCACAACTGCCATTACATGCTTGTCCCACTTCATATCGCTCTGCAATGTTACGCCCAAATATTAAATCGACGTGACTGTGTCAAGCGATACACTACTAATGGAGTATTCAAACATTATGGGATTCTTTTTCCTATTCATCTGCATTAATTTACATTTATTTACACTCCTGGAAATTGAAATAAGAACACCGTGAATTCATTGTCCCAGGAAGGGGAAACTTTATTGACACATTCCTGGGGTCAGATACATCACATGATCACACTGACAGAACCACAGGCACATAGACACAGGCAACAGAGCATGCACAATGTCGGCACTAGTACAGTGTATATCCACCTTTCGCAGCAATGCAGGCTGCTATTCTCCCATGGAGACGATCGTAGAGATGCTGGATGTAGTCCTGTGGAACGGCTTGCCATGCCATTTCCACCTGGCGCCTCAGTTGGACCAGCGTTCATGCTGGATGTGCAGACCGCGTGAGACGACGCTTCATCCAGTCCCAAACATGCTCAATGGGGGACAGATCCGGAGATCTTGCTGGCCAGGGTAGTTGACTTACACCTTCTAGAGCACGTTGGGTGGCACGGGATACATGCGGACGTGCATTGTCCTGTTGGAACAGCAAGTTCCCTTGCCGGTCTAGGAATGGTAGAACGATGGGTTCGATGACGGTTTGGATGTACCGTGCACAATTCAGTGTCCCCTCGACGATCACCAGTGGTGTACGGCCAGTGTAGGAGATCGCTCCCCACACCATGATGCCGGGTGTTGGCCCTGTGTGCCTCGGTCGTATGCAGTCCTGATTGTGCCGCTCACCTGCACGGCGCCAAACACGCATACAACCATCATTGGCACCAAGGCAGAAGCGACTCTCATCGCTGAAGACGACACGTCTCCATTCGTCCCTCCATTCACGCCTGTTGCGACACCACTGGAGGCGGGCTGCACGATGTTGGGGCGTGAGCGGAAGACGGCCTAACGGTGTGCGGGACCGTAGCCCAGCTTCATGGAGACGGTTGCGAATGGTCCTCGCCGATACCCCAGGAGCAACAGTGTCCCTAATTTGCTGGGAAGTGGCGGTGCGGTCCCCTACGGCACTGCGTAGGATCCTACGGTCTTGGCGTGCATCCGTGCGTCGCTGCGGTCCGGTCCCAGGTCGACGGGCACGTGCACCTTCCGCCGACCACCGGCGACAACATCGATGTACTGTGGAGACCTCACGCCTCACGTGTTGAGCAATTCGGCGGTTCGTCCACCCGGCCTCCCGCATGCCCACTATACGCCCTCGCTCAAAGTCCGTCAACTGCATATACGGTTCACGTCCACGCTGTCGCGGCATGCTACCAGTGTTAAAGACTGCGATGGAGCTCCGTATGCCACGGCAAACTGGCTGACACTGACGGCGGCGGTGCACAAATGCTGCGCAGCTAGCGCCATTCGACGGCCAACACCGCGGTTCCTGGTGTGTCCGCTGTGCCGTGCGTGTGATCATTGCTTGTACAGCCCTCTCGCAGTGTCCGGAGCAAGTATGGTGGGTCTGACACACCGGTGTCAATGTGTTCTTTTTTCCATTTCCAGGAGTGTATATTTAGAGTTAGCTGCCATTCTTTACACCAATCACAAATCCTGTCCAAGTCATCTTGTATCCTCCTACAGTCACTCAATGACGACACCTTCCCATACACCACAACATCATCAGCAAACAGCCGCACATTGCTATCCACCCTATCCAAAAGATCATTTATGTAGATAGAAAACAACAGCGGACCTACCACACTTCCCTGGGTCACTCCAGATGATACCATCACCTCCGATGAACACTCACCATCGAGGACAATGTACTGGGTTCTAATACTTAAGAAGTCTTCGAGCCACTCACATATTTGGGAACCAATCCCATATCCTCGTACCTTAGTTAGGAGTCTGCAGTGGGGTGCCGAGTCAAACACTTTCCGGAAGTCAAGGAATATGGCATCCGTCTGATACCCTTCATCCATGGTTTGCAAGATATCCTGTGAAAAAAGGGCGAGTTGCATTTTGCAGGTGTGATGCTTTCTAAAGCCGTGCTGATGCATGGACAGCAACTTCTCTGTCTCAAGGAAATTCATTATATTTGAACTGATAATATGTTTGAGAATCCTGCAACAAACCAATGTTACGGATAATGGTCTGTAATTTTGAGGATCCGTCCTTCTACGCTTCTTACATACAGGCATCACCTGCGCTTTTATCCAGTCACTTGGGACTTTACATTGGGCAAGAGATTCGCGATAAATGCAAGCTAAGTAAGGAGTCAATGCAGTAGAGTACTCTCTGTAAAACCGAACTGGAATGCCATCAGGACCTGGCAATTTATTTATTTTCAACCCATTCAGCTGCTTCACAACCCCAGGGATGTCTATCACTATGTCCTCCATACAGGACTCTGTACGAGAACCATATGGCGGTATGTTTGTACAATCCTCCTGCGTGAAAGATTTCTCAAATGCTAAATTTAAAATTTCAGCTTTCGTTTTGCTGTCTTCTGTTGCCAGGCCAAACTGATCAGTAAGTGACTGGATGGAAGCCTTCGACCCGCTTACCGATTTTACGTAAGACCAGAATTTCCTTGGGTTTTCAGCAAGATCTTTTGCTAAGGTATGACGGTGGTGGTGGTTGTATGCTTCGTGCATTGCTCTTTTTACAGCAGCATGAATCCCTACTAACTTTTGCCTGTCCCATTCTCCTGATCTTTCTTGTGCCGCGAGTGCAACTGTCTTTGCTTCCTGAGCATTCTCCGAATTGCACTGTTAAACCACGGTGGGTCTTTTCCGTCCATAACCCACTTTTTCGGCACATACTTCTCCAATGCATGATTTACAATGTGTTTAAAATTTGCCCATAATTCTTCCACATCCATCATACCGGAAGTAAATGTAGTCAATTCATTTACCAAGTGGGATGCTAACAACTGCTTATCTGCTGTTTCTAGTAAGAATACTCTCCTAGCCTTCTTGACTGACTTTTTAACTTTCATAACCATAGTCGTAATGACAACATCATGATCACTAATCCCTATCTCAACACTGACACCGTCGATGTGGTCTGGTCTGTTCATGGCTACCAGATCTAAAATATTTCCATTACGCGTTGGCTGTCGATTTAGCTGCTCGAGACAGTTTTCGGATAATGTGTTCAAAAGTAATTCGCATGACGGCTTGTCTGTACCATCTATAATGAATCCATAGAAATCCCAGTCTATACTAGGTAGGTTGAAGTCGCCTCCGACTAATATAGCATGATCCGGGTACTTCTGCGATACAGAGTGTAGACTCCCTTTGAATGATTCTAGAACTGTCGCGGTGGAACCTGGTGGCCGGTAATAACACCCAACAATTAACTTTATTTCTCCTAGTCCTGTTAAACGTGTCCAGATAACTTCACAATCACACTCTACTTCAATCTCAGTAGACACAATATTTTTGTCAACTGCAATGAAGACACCACCTCCTACGGTGTCTAATCTGTCTTTCCGATACACGTTCCAACCCTCACTAAATATTTCAGAACTTCCAATCTCAGGGTTCAGCCAGGTCTCTGTACCGAGAATAATTTGCGCGCCACACTCTTCCTGGAGGGCAGTAAATTCAGGAACTTTATTCCGAACACTCTGAAAATTTACTGCTAATATCTTGATAGCTGAAGTGTCTTTACACTGAGCACGTCCTTCCGAACACTCTGAAAATTTACTGCTAATATCTTGATAGCTGAAGCGTCTTTACACTGAGCGCATCCCGATTTCCCTGCCTGCACGTCGACTGGTGAGTGTTCATCAGGACACCTCGCACTACTGCCTAGCCTAAAAAACCCCCTTGTGCATTTCCTGAATCTAAATAAAATTTTTAGGCCGTATTTTTACTAAAAATTGTATTTTGGCAGACTCAGAAAAAATTATAGCTATTTCAGATTTTCAGCTCCACACAGCAGAAAACATTTGAAATCTTTTTACAGTCATGCGTAAATAAGTTGCTTAAAAGAAACACGATTTGGATATGGACTAAAGAATGTTAAGAGGCTTTTAAGAATATAAAGAAAAGTAAACAACCACAACTTTTTAACAGACCTGATTTCAGTTTATTTTTGGTCCATGCACTGACAGTAGTAATTTCAACTGGGGGCACAATTATTTCTGGTACAGGAACATGACTGAGAAATTATACATTGTACAATTGCTTTTGCAAGTAGGACACTTTTAAGCATGAAAAAAATCTTACATGGTTGCAGAAGAAGAATTATTAGCACTTCACTGAGCATTCACAAAATTCAGAACACAGCGTATTTTCTTGGATATAAGGTGAAATTATATTCAGATCAAAAAGCGTTAAGCTGTCATCAAGACTTCAGACTTTACTTTAGTATATTCACTAGATAGGTATTCAATGTACCTACAACAATTTGACCATGAAATCAAATACATTAAAGGCTCTGACAACATTGCTGCAGATGATTTGTAAAAGATGTCATTAAGAGGAATCAATGAAATTTTTGACCAAGATGAGGAGAAAGAATTTAAAATGAGTTATATGAAAGGTACGCATGATGAAAAGTTACTAGGGATGTGTGCAACAAAGCTGGGAGAAGCTAGAAACATGAGCCCAACTGGAAATCAGCAAAAAGTGTGAGAAATTAGACAAGTATTCCCAAATATTCAAGGTAACATTTTTTAGAAGATTAGATGATGATTCTGACAGTTGAAAATTATGTAGACCAGAGGAAGATGCAGAGAGATTACTTAAATATATACATGAAAACTATGGTCATTGTGATATTCAGAAATGAATACAAAAATTACTGGAACATGGTTATAATATGACTAAAAAGGTATGAAAAGAATTGTCAACTTGTGATAAGTGTCAGCCAATCAAGGTAAATAATAGGACAAGTGAAATGTAAAACATAAGTCCCGAGAAACATATGAATTTAGCCTCTTTGGGTTTCAATGGAGCTTTGCCAAAAAGTAAATATGGACATTGTTATATTTTTTGTCATGGTAGATGTTTTCCCTAAATTTAATAAGTTGTATCCAGCCATGAAAGCTGCAAGCCAAAACATTATTTCCAAACTTGAAAAAGACTATTTCAATCTCATTGGAAAACCAACATTTATTTTACCAGACAAAGACTCATAGTTTTCGTCAAAGTGTTGGCAGTCATTTGTAGAAAGATCTGGAATCAAACATATTTTAATTTCTGTGTACAATCTATCACCAAATCCTGCAGCGAGAGGTACATGCATGAAATTGGTCATTTGTGATGCACATATTGTAGTAATATGCATCCACTTGGTATGAACATGTAAGTGATTTTGAAGACATTATGAACAGCTTACAACATCATTCTAATGTATTTTCAGATTCTGAAATTATTTGTCACAAAAAAACCTGCATGCACTATTTCTGAATTTGTAGACCTTCCAACATGTAGAATTATTCTATGATGTTTCAGGATTGCAGCTGGATCCTGTTGACTTCTTCCCACAATATTTCAGCTGGTAACCATATAGTCATCTTCAGGTGAGTGTCTGGACACTGAGATTATTTCTTATTTAAAATATGTGACAAGTCAAAACTTAACTGTCAAGTTGAAGAAGTTTTTTAATACCAACATTGGTCCATTCAAAATTCTAGAAACTCCACATCCTAATGCATATCGATTGATGTATCTGTAATGTAGGAAATGTCTTGGGCTTAGAAACATAACTTCTTTGAAATCATACAAGCTGAAGGATACTGATGATTCATAAGAGTTGAACTTAAGTGAAAAATATTCTTCAGTGGAAAAAAAGAGCTGAATGTTATGAATTTAATAAATATTGAAAAACACATTCATTTATTGTGTAACATTTTGTCTCCAGTATGTGAATTTTATTTAAAAATGTACATGGAATCATCAGAGGAACATAATCTCTTAGTATGTTATGTGCTTGGCATGCAAAGGGCCTTGAGCTGTTGTAGCACTGTTTACTTCTTCATTTTGTGTGTTACATCTTATTCCTCTATCTATAAATCTATCAATGTTATCTCTTTTTATTATGCTATCTCTCTTCTATTTGAAAAAAAAAATGACATGAATGTAATTTCTCTCATGTGAATTACTGTTTGTTTATTAGTCTTTATGAATAACTCAAATATGCTTTCAGTATGACATATTTTGAATCAGTCCTGAATGTGATTAGAAAATGATTTGCTGATCTTTTATCATTTATCATTTATCAAGTCCCATGTTCATATCACTTTTATGTGTGTAAGCACATTTATATGTTCATTTTTATATCTTCCATGGATCCAGAATTGAGCTATGGACAAATTCCTACGATAAAGTTTCTTAAGCAACTGTAGGGACATAACTGCTATTGCCCATTCTGTGAATTACAATGAGATTTTATATTGGTAGGCGGTTACCATCAGATGCTACTCATTTACATTTTTTTAGCCATACCTTCCCATATGTTTACCCTCTGACCTTATAACTGTTACTGCTCTTTCTTTATTCTTCCGTTGATGAGGTTAGTTTCAGCAGAACTTCTCCAACAACCAGTTTTCCATCTTTCTTCCCATCCTCATATTTTCAAACATCACACTGCCTTTGTAGCAGTGTCTGAACTATACTTTTCTCTTGTGTTTTTGCTGTTCGGTATGATATTTCTTTTGTAGATAATCAGTTGTAGAATTGTAACGTTACTCAGATTTGAATGGGCTTTTCTTTGCAAGCAAGGCTAATATTTCATGAATAATATAAAACACGTCTTGTAACAAAATGAACACACATACGTATTGCCAATGGCAACCCATCAATTTTTCTATGATTTATTATAATTAGTGCCATCTGTAAGATGGTACGAACTACTTGAGAACAAGTAATGTGGTTAAAAGCTTCTTTTAAGAACTGACAATTTTAAATTTTCATTTTATAATTTGTCTATAAAAACTTGAAAAAAGTTACAATGTCAAACTATAATAATACATCTGTGTGCAGGGTGCCTCCAGAAAGTAAGTTCCTATGACCAGTAAAGAAAACAAAAACATCACTAACAAGGAAATGGTCCAATCCACCATAGTGAAACCTACCCTGAATTCCTTTTTCCACAGGATGAACACACTGATACAGATCCTCTATCAAAATTTTGGCTGTTAAGGTCAATGCAGGTTTTTTTAAAGAATAAAAGAAAGAACAAACCATGCCAAACATGTCTCAAATTATTAATTTTTTGAATAACTTTCAGTTCATATTGACAGCTAAACTGTTGCAGTTGTATTTGTTACACAAGTTACTAGCAGAGGAAAGAAAATCAAGGCAGTTTATGATGTTACATTACAGATGACTTCCATCAAACAGGAATTTAATTTGTTGACATTAAGTATTTTATAACAATTCCTACAGCACAGTTCTTACGTTAATTTTTGAATAATGTATATTTTACTAACAATGAAACAGTTCCTTGTAATTGGCACAAAAATGTGAAGTGTGTATCGGATGATGAAAACAAACACATTTCTTACACCAGGCACACATGACAAAATAATAGCACATTCAGGCACTTCACAGAAATTACTAGTTTTATTTATACGGAACTGGCACTGAATAAGAAATGGTCATGGCCTATATTGTGCGTACTGCGCTGTGTACCAGGCATACTTGGTCAGATTCGTAAAATGTGGTGATGCAAATTGACATTCAGAAATGACTGAAGTTTAAAAATGCTGTTCTGTTGATGAACCTGAAACGACAAAGAGCAACTGGAAATTACATTTTCTGACCATTTTCAGAGAAATGCTTGACACTATTGCAAAACTTTTTTATTGAGAGGCCGAGACACCCTATTAGTTCTGGGTGGAATCCGAATTATATTAACAGTCCTTTTATGGTTCTCCTGAAGATATTGGTGTTGTTAGTCCAGGCCAAGGGGGCCAACAAAAGGATTGAATTATTTTCTGCAAGTGGTAGGAAGATGTTTTGGATGTAACAGTGAAAATTATTCTCTCCCATTTTCGAGATTGTACTGTGTAGATAATATTTTTGTAAGTAAACAGTATTTTTTTGTCCTAATTTGCCTTTATGTTCCTGAAAACAGACAAAAAGCTGCAGGAACAGTAATCCATTAATTACTGTCAATACTGTGTACAAATGAGTCATAGCATTCAGTGACTGCACAAGCAACTCTTTTTCTCCTTCAACGTGATAAAGTGACAAAAGTGTGGTTTGCACACACTACTTACAAGGAAAAATGACTGACTGGCTTTACACACAGCATCTTACAAGAAAACAAGAAATTTTGTTTTCATGTCAGCTACAAATTTCTCTATAGTATTACCTATTAACAACATTTACTTGAGGTAAACTTCATGATTTTGCAACTTCATTTTCATATAATTTCCTGAATCTGTTTGTACAGGTCAAAGAAGCCTGGAAATAGGTAATGTTCATCTAACTTCTAATTCTGAGTGCCCGATCTTGTAGACCTCCCTCAGTAATAGTGCACTGAGTCCCACAAGCATACTAAATTCTTCAAACAGTTTTTCTTACACAATTATACGAGTTTCATTTTGGCGCATATTTCATATTTCTTGCAAATCTTTCTTTCATTTATACAATTCATGTTCAGATTTTACAAAATGAAACCACCTTTGCACACTGCTTAAGTTAAGCATTTTCTTCCCCTTCATTTAACCAAGAAGTTTACAGCCTTTTCTTTGTCACTGGAAGCGATTACTGCACAAGTTCACTTCGGGCTTGGAAGGTAGGCTATTTTCGTTCTGGACTTTAATAAACACAACTATCATCTTTTGAACTACAATTTATGGAATCATTTGAATTACTTCTTGTTCCTTTTAACATTTAAATTTCCACAACTTCTAGTGAAATGTCGACATAATTTGAATGAACGTCCAAGAAATTAACTAAATAAACAGGGTGGCTACTCAAACTAGCAAAAATATTCACTGAGAATTCCAGGTGTGAGGAGGAAGTTGGAAGGCAGTATCAAGGAGCTCCAGATGAATAATGGTGTGGGCGAGGAGGGGAGAGGATGGCATACCAAAATAGTGACTTTTCTTGCCTATCAGCTAAGCTATACAGCAGTCATAAGTTGTAATTGAACCACAGTTTTTAAACATCGAGCCGGTCGAAGTGGCCGTGCGGTTAAAGGCGCTGCAGTCTGGAACCGCAAGACCGCTACGGTCGCAGGTTCGAATCCTGCCTCGGGCATGGATGTTTGTGATGTCCTTAGGTTAGTTAGGTTTAACTAGTTCTAAGTTCTAGGGGACTAATGACCTCAGCAGTTGAGTCCCATAGTGCTCAGAGCCATTAAACATCGATAACTTGTATGGGATAGTATTCATACAATTAACACAATTTGAAATATTAATTATTTTAAAATTTGTGATTTATAAAACTCAATGAAATTCAATTTCAATGCTAGGTTAAAAACATAATTCCCTGAAATTTTATGAAATTCCTGAAATTCCCTGAGAATTCCAAGGTTTTCCAGGAAAATCATCATCTTGAATAAATAACACATGTGTAGGTCTTGAGGAGAAATAGGTGATGTCGACTGGACACCATGTTCTTCATATTTCAACTTTGAAAAGTTGAAAACATTAATTGGATTACATATTACTGTGAAACTCTGGACCTGCACAAAGACAGACACTGTTAGCAACTACTGCTAATTATTATGAATATTAAATGAGCTGCAGATTTGAGTGAATGGCACCTGTGAACAACTGTGTCTGAGAAACTAATAATGGAACCTGAAATTCGCTCTACAAATTATGATCGCATTGTGATGTGTCATCTGTTTGCCAACGTGCCTTCAACCAAGGCTGTGCGCCCACTATATAGAGCATGCATCGTCTGCTACAGCTCCAACAGAGGTATACTTTTCTTCAGCTGCCTGGCAAGCTCTGAATTTGGCAATTTTTAACACTCAAAAAAAAAAAAAAAAAAAAAAAAAAAAAAAAAAAAAAAAAAAAAAAAAAAAAAAAAAAAAAAAAGTACTTGCAGTGTGCCCTAGCACCTAAAATTTTAACATTGTGTTTCTATCGGTGTATTCTTCCTGTACAAACAATTTCAGGCCAGGTTTCAACACGTCAGTTTGGACTATTCTGTTTTAAGTAAAAAATATTTATTGGAGTATTTACATAGTTTCACTGACTACTTCTCAATATAGTCGCCAACACTGTTGAGGCAATTATCATAACAGTGCACCATCAATTGTATGCCCATGTCACAGGTGTCTGCTGCCACCGTCTGGAACTACAAAGTCACTTTGGTCTGCATCTCAATGTCATTGTGTTAATGTTTTCCTGCTTGAAAATGATTTATGAGTTGGAACAGACAAAAGTCAATTGGAGTGAGTTTGGGGCTGTATGATGCGTGGTTTTATGATGTAGTGATAAGATGATTATGTCGGTGAAGATGAGTGACACGGTGACAAAGCTAGATATAAGCACAATAACTTGTGCTGATGAACGAGTCCATAATTCTGTAAATTTTAGATAAGTGAACATGAGTACTACTTATAAGGCGTAAATGCAGGACACCTCCTGGAATCTCAAACCTCTATACCTACGAGATGGCTTAACATAGCTGCCGAATGGGCTTGTGAGCGACATGGACTGTCAGTGTTTTGCCTAGAGATTCAGTTACATAAAAATAGACCACAAATGTGAATGGTGTGGACAAAAGTGGCTGTGGGTGATCAAATGTAAATAGTCCATTGAGAGAGAATGCAACAACGTAGGTGGGGAGGGTGGGGGGGGGGGGGAAGAGGGGGGGGGGGGAGGGAAGGGGGGGAGGACTGTAGACACAAATCATGTTCTTTTGGTTGTTCAAAGGTTCAGCAAAAACCTGGAATTTGGGGAACCAAATTCTTCCAAGGCATGAAGATTTGTTGTGCATCGATTTCAGGCAAACCACAGCTAACAGAGGTAGTGACTGTTGGCCAGCCAGCTGCATAATATTGAAGTTGGCCACTGCATAATGCTGGAATGGAGTTCTGCAATACTGCAATCTACTGTAGCAGTTGGCTAGATTGCTACATGCTTAGCATAAAGCAGTGTTCCACAGCCAGCTACATGACAGGAACCAAGCTCCTGTCACAACATACTTGGCTAAGTGAAGTAAATATTTCCCCAGTACAATCAATAGCTTCATTCTGCAGGCGCTGGGCATTCATCTGGTGCAGTGACTGCACCAATCATGTCAGATGAGTAGCCAAGCTTCTAGAGCTTCATTGAGTGGCACAATCAACTAGGTGAAGCTCCTGGTTTATGAGAAGCCATCTAATACTGATAGTTCTTGGCCTTGAACTGTTATAGTTGAGTCAAGACCTCTCAGTGGGTGCCATCACCCGACTATCAAGCCAGACTTCCCGAGTCCTGGGTTTGATTTGTAGTGTTTGCTTGCCCCTGACAGCTGCCTCAGGGTGCGGTTAGAGACACCAGCTGCGCTGTGGAGTAGATACTTGGCTTGCAATAGTCAAGCCACTGTTATGCAGTCTCAGTATTCCACTGCCTCAGTGAACTCTGTAGCTGCAGCTAGCCACAGCTAGCACCTGGGCTGCAGCTGTCAACCTACTGTATGAGAAACCTTAAATGATGAAGAATGTTTTATTAAACCAGTACTCTTGACTCTACACTCACTGTGGTACACAGCAATGCTGTTATGGGGGCCCAAGTGGCCATCCTGCAACACGGGTGTCAGTGCAGCAATCGGTACAAACACGACACTATGATGACTATTTGACACTTGAAGGCACAGCTATCACACTGCCTGACAGTTACTAAAGAACAGAGGCACTGTTGGACAGGAATAATCACAGTCAATGATGGACAACATAAAACACAGTGCAGAGTAATAGAGGTGGAGTGGCATATTAACAGCGAAACATGGTTCACATTTCACCACATTGTAAAGCAGGATAACAAACATAAATAAAGTTCATGTTTGACAAATGTCAGACACCCAACATACAGGTCAATATTGGACTCAAAGTAAGTAATATACCCTCCCCTGACGCTAATGCACCTGATATTTATGCTGGCTATCAAACTGTTGAGGAGTCCTTAAGGGATATTGTTCCACTCCTATCCCAAGGTGGTTTTCAGTTCTTGCACGCTTTGGGGAGGGGTATACACTGAGATTGACGTTCATAAACAGAATGTCAAGACCTACTGCAACCATAAACAGATGGATACAATCCACAATAATCTCTTAGAATACTGCTACTGTGAAACGGCACCTTGTGCAGAGATACGCGGTAATATGCTGCCGTTCTGCATAATGCCTTGAACATTCTGTGATATATAAGATGTTCCCTCTCTTTCTCTGCACAAACTTGTGACCAGCATCACTTGCACAATGAAGTTGGATTCATCAGAGAACATCACTCTGGACCACTGTTGCTGACCTCATTGATCTCTTCCTCAATGATGGTGTGGTTGAAATGGAATGGAATGCATTTAACAGGCTTCCAAGCATACAAACAAATGTTTACGGAAGACACACGTGTACCAGTAGCAGTTGCAAGGTCTGCCGCTATGTGCCTAGGAGTGAGATGTCTGTTTCTTTTTGCCACAAGGGCTAGATATCGATTCTCTTGCAGTGTGGTGGACCATCGATGACTGCCAGCATGCCTCAGCATGGCATTTCCACCTTCAGTAGCCTCTCTTAATCCTAAGATGACACTTTTTGTTGCACCCATTATTGTCGTGACACTGACTGGCTTTGAGCTTTCCAACTGTTCGTCCATGAATGTAAGTACTCAAATGATGTCTTGCAGACACATCACCATACCATATGGGACATCATACTAATTGGTTCTAAAAATCCTTTGTCAAACATTACACTGCGTGAAGTGTTGTCCAATGCATACGAAGTGTTCATGGACAGGATTCGCTGCTAACAACGTATCCTGCACTCTACATTTCCTTTTACTATCATTGCAGGGTGTTCTGTAGCAATTTTCAGATGTTCTGCAGCAACTGCCAGTTGTTTTTTAGTGTCAGTTGCTCCTTAGCAAGTGTCAAGCACTATACAGTATATACTGAAACTTCCAAGATGAATGTGGTTAAAATTGTTGAAAAATAAAAGTCGGTAGCATTACTTTGGACAAAAATCTAAATCACTTGCTGGCACTCTTCCATTCATGCACCATTTAACCTTCTAGTATACAATATTCAATATTCCTAATATCATTGTCATTAACTTAAACATTAATGTAATAGTTTATGTACATAAAGAGGAAAAATTAAAATAAGTCAGGAAACTGTGACTGCATCATCAATTACATAATAAACAGTTCACAAATAGACCAAAATCTTCTACTTAATACTTCCAAGTTTGCCTAAATCTAATAGCTACCTGGAGCAGACAACACAGAACCTAAAATAAGTAGCACATAGGTCTCACTGGCACCTCACCTGGGAAACCATTTGCTGATCTATTGGTAGTATAAAACACGTTTGCATAAAATATAGCATACTGAAGCTTGCATGCTGATAGCACCAAACCCTTATGTATTCTCTCAAGTAAAAGGAATCTGTGGGTCATGGGGGAGTGCTCTATCTGGAGACGCATAAGCTCATCTGTGGCTCATAGGAGTAGTGGTTAAAACAAGTCCATTGGCTTAACCACATGCAGTTTGTTGCCCAGCATTGGTAAATCATTCATTGTCATAACAGCAAGGTGATAACATTTAAGAGGATGGTACATTTTGCAAGTGCAACCTGCGCGGGTATTCCTACTTGCTTTTTCAGTTGCCTCACTTACCTGCAACCTGCAGAAGGACACTTGCATATACATGCTCTGAGGATGAAAAACAGAATCCTGAAGGGTCTTCACTTGCTTGTCTGCTAAGTCTAACAAAGTGAGGAATGTTATAGCTTGAGGGTGGCTGATATCCTCTATTCCCCTTAAGACCACCAATAACTGTGCATCGTAAACAGTATTATCACCTGGTAAAGAAATCTTGAGGACACAGCTGGAAAGATGATGTAGCAGGTGATCAAGTCGCGTTGTTTAGACCCTCATGCATATACATAAACATAATTGCTGTGCTCACCTACAATGTGGGGAAAAAACAGTTTTTCAAACAGAACCTAAGATACAGTTCTTCCTGTCATGTCAAGTTCAATGTTAACTCAAACCAATGAACACAGGGTTGTACAGCAGTACTAAAATTAACATTTGGCATACCCAAGTTAAAATGGGCTTGTATTTTTTGTATTAAATTATTGTATGCTTAAATCCAAACCCTTTACAAATCATTTCCATGTGTTTATTAGATCTGAGCAACATCTGTAACTACTGGGAAAATTCGAGGCACACTGCATATTTCAATAGTGTCACTTATGGTGCTCTCACAGAGGGTCAAGAAAGCCATCTATGCACAATAAGGATAATAATGGTTGAAAGTGAACATATGTTCTTCACTTGAAGAATGGAAACATTTATTTATAAGCGCTTAAAGTTCTGTAGCTGGAATATCCAGTAATTGCCAAATACAGCAGGAATAATAACTATGTGTCATTACAGAACAGTAGATCACAGAAATCAACATTTCAACAAATAAAGGTTTTGGTGTGTCCATAAAAGACTGTATTAGTCTGGTGAAATCTGTTGATTTCAAGTTAAATAAGTTCTGTGTGTACAGTAACAGGCGATACATACATCAGGCTTAACAATGATGTGGATCTTCTCCTGTCTTTGACTTCTGCTACCAAGTTAATTGTATACAACAACACCGAAATGTCATTTTTTCCATCATGAAAGACTCATCCATGACAAATTGGGATCGGAGCCTTGATGTTGCCAGCCCTACCACCTTTTATTTTCTTGGAATTTCACTACATCATCATTTATACTAACATATTGATGGCAGTAACAGATCACTAATTAGCTTGCACTTCACCAGATTCAAGAACATCAAAGATAATTACTAATCACTAGTTAAATACCAGCTGATATTTGAAATAAATACCGGAATAAGTATACACTGAGGAGTCCTACATTAAAACTCTCAAGCTATATAAATTATTTTTGCAGAAGATTCTTTTTTATTAATTTGTTCCTCTTAAAAATGTATTTGCAATTAGTGAGCACTTTCTCTGATGCAACATCCCTAAGCTAGTCTTTCAAAAGAAAGTCTTGTACATTTTTTTAGTACTACCCTCTGCCTGAAGATTAGGCAATAAAGAATTATTGGTATGTGTATCTTGTCGACCACTGTTCATGAGTCTGGGTATTTTGACATTGGCCTCTCATTATATATATATTCCTTACTGTCATTTCTTGTTAACAATATTGGTTTATTCCCAAGAATAAGCAGCTTTCACTCGGTTAATACTCGGCAGAAATCAAACCTGCATTTGGATTGGACTTCCTTAACTCTTGTGCAAAAAGATGTGCAGTATACTGCTGCATCCATTTTCAATAAGCTACCACTCGAATTCAAAAATCTTAGCAGTAATCAATGCGCTTTCAAATCGAAACTGAAGGGTTTCCTCATGGGTCACTCCTTCTATTCTGTCGAGGAGTTCCTAGAAAAATTAAGTTGATTCTTATTGTATTGTTGATTGCATTTAGTTAAACTTATGGACTGACTTTTTTATGGTTCATGAACATTTATTTTTATCTGTTATTACTTTTATGTTGTAATTTCATGTACTGACATGTTCCAAGACATTGGAGATTTGCTCCTCAATTTGGTCCTACGGAATTTGATGTGTAAATAAAATAAATAAATAAACCCTCTGGTAAACATGACTTGTTCAGAACACAATATCGCTGCTGGTCAACAACTTTGGCAGTACTGGATCCACACTGAAATGGAAACAGTTTGTGTGACATCAGCCTACCAGAGCCTCTGAAAATGTAGCAATGGTAAGAGCATCCATTCAATAACCTCCATGCTGCTGAGCTTGGGCTTTTGGACCCAAGTAAAAAGTGCAATCGAAAAGCTCTCCGAGTAGTTCTCACAGACTCGCCCTTTGAGGTTAGCTCAAATCAAGGGTATAAATTCATTGCCCCTGCACTATTGACCAACTGAAACACACAATTTGACAGGAATTGGATGCCATTCCATATGACATGATGAGCCTAGTGATGGACATCTTGTATAGCATCCCTTGAATTAAAGGGCGCAAAAGCCTGCCCCCGCCCCCCCTCCACTCTCTCACTCTCACCTCTCTCTCTCTCTCTCTCTCTCTCTCTCTCTCTCTCTCTCTCTCTCTCTTTTGCATTTTTTCCACTAATCTGTATGTCACCTTCATTGCTATCAGGCACAAAATACTCAAATAATTTCAATTTCTGTGAATTTTTTCACTTTTAAAATAATGAACTGAACAAATGCAATGAAATGTGAAGTTAATGAATTACACTAAATTAAAACATAGGAACAATGTCGTACAGTATCTATGAAACAGCCTTTATTACATAGCAAAAATTGACAAGACATTTCAGTAAAAGTGACTCTAAAAATATTTTAAGTTTCTTTTGATGCACATACAACATTTTCATACTAAGGTGACAATACATTTGAAACTGGAGTTTATCATCACATAACTTATGATAAAATGGCATACCGGGAACGTGAATGTAGATACAAAACTGGCAAAAAGTATATGGAGAGTACCATGCTCTGAAGTTCAACACACAATGCAGAAAATACAACATGCACATTTTAGTGTAAATCAACAGTTCTGGAAACATCAAATAACATTGTATTATGACCCTGTTAATACTTGCAATACACAAAGGAACTACACTGGACAATTAGTATGTATGACAATAATAAAATGAAATGGCACATTAATCAGGTAATACTACAGCAATAGCTCACAGCCTTTAAAATAACTGATCGAAGGGAAATGTCATGATGATGAATAGCAAAGGGCAAGCAATGCAAAATTTAAATTACATTATACTAAATGAAATGCCACTATATAAATGTTCATATACAATAAAATACAAAATCTAAGACTTTTTAACATCAGAGCCACTTAAATTTATTTATTTTCTCATCTTTCTCAGTTCAATTAAGCTGCAAAACACTGACATTAGTGCATACAATAAGTTCACTTAACTGCACCCATCTTATAGGTGCAACAGCATATGAGGATATGAGCAAATGAACATGGAAAAGAAAAATAATAATAATTATGTGAACTTGAAACTGGAAATATAAATGATCATTCAGTAGCCCTTTGTTTGTTTATAACACAATTATTGTAGAAAATATATCTGCTGTCATAATCATAGCAACATACTTTACTAAAATTACTTTCCATCAATGTTCTTTACCATTAAGATTTCTTTACATACAACAAAGTCACTTCTATGTATGACTGTTAGTAATATATGAACCCCAGAAGGGATGATAATTCCAAGCAGGAATTCCTCACTGTGTGTGTCACTACCAATGCTTTCTAAAAGTGAAGACTAATGTTTGCATGATATTGTTTAGTTCTATATTTCCTTTCTCACACACCAATGTGTATGACAAGTATTGTGAATCACATCTTAGGAAGGCAGCTAGACTATATTTATGAGCCAACATGAAGTAATATCTCAGCTTACTGCTAATGGACTAGAAAAATGTTCCCTGCACAGATTTCTTATATTGTACATAATATGAAACATAAAAAGAAAATGTTCAACAATACAACTATGCTATGCATTTGGAAATGTTTACATTCTTGGACGGGATGACAATACAGACTACCTCAGTTTTTAACAAAACCTGATCATCATTTCTGATAAGTTTATAACCATACTGTGACTTCAGCATGACCCTGCAACAAAGAAAGACAGTGAAGAATTTATTTCGCACAAAGGTGAGAATGAAAAGAATATGGGAAATTTTTTCTGATGAAACACTGAGAGAGCACCAGTTCATACTTACCAGTATTTTTACCATCACAAAAA
Source organism: Schistocerca serialis cubense (assembly GCF_023864345.2). Taxonomy (NCBI): domain Eukaryota; kingdom Metazoa; phylum Arthropoda; class Insecta; order Orthoptera; family Acrididae; genus Schistocerca; species Schistocerca serialis. The sequence goes on from NC_064646.1 coordinate 30,623,623, forward strand.
CATATTTAGGCAAAAATGAACTTTTGTGTAACACACCATCCAGATGGAAGTACACAACAAAGCTATTACACATCTGCCCAGAAGACAAAGCAGAACAAAAAAGAAGAGCTGAAGAGAGATTAAAGAAGCAATAATTACTTACTACCTCTGATTTCACAGAAGGCACTATGCAACACTCCTACTTTTTAACAAAATGTGTAATAATAGCAGATATGGAGAGAAGGAGAGGGGAGGGAGGTGAAAACACACACACACACACACACACACACACACACACACACACACACACACACACACACACACACAGAGAGAGAGAGAGAGAGAGAGAGAGAGAGAGAGAGAGAGAGGAAACCTTTGTAGTCTGAAAAAGGGAGGTAATGTTGGAAACCGAGAACTGAGTTATAGTGTTTACACTATCTCTCCAGTGACAAGTGGGCACAGTCATGCACTCCATGGTCTAAAGGAAACATGCACAAATGGCTTTTAGAAGCTACTGAGTGATCATCCAGCTGTGTGCCAGGGCTTTTCTCTTTTTACCGAAAAGAAGACTCCCAAATTATGAAGGTTACCCTATTAGGACTACCAGGGGGGCACCAACTAGTTGCCTCTGATAAAAATATTAAATATAATGTTCGTCTTACTTTCTTGCTGTTATTCTACATATCCTAAGCAACTGAAATGACTGACATGCTCCACGTGATTACTGTGGCATCATATGTATTACTACTGCACTATCAAATAACAATATTGGTTCATATGGAATGACATCATATCACTTTCCTGAACAAATTTAATAAATGTTATCTTCTTTATATAAAAAGGCTCTGTATATCAGACAATGTGATAATGACAAGGTGCAAATGCCTGACGATCCTTTAACTGTAAACAGGCCTGTCAAACTGTTTAATCTTTTGAGCATCACATATGTTGACTTCATTAAACTGTTCTGGTCTTATAATTGATATGTCCAATATTTACTACCTGTCAGGTTATTTCACTTACTACAATGGAAAAAAAAACTTTACATCTTGTTAAGAACAGCCTGACATCAACCAATAAAGGCACTCTACCCCTTTACCTCTTCCTCATGCACATCATCTACTGCATCATCCTACATATAATTGAATACTCAAATTGCTGATGTCGTGCACTTTCAGTAAGCTCTTGTTTCCCAATAACATTCCAACAAATCCAAAAATGAATAGCGTTTGGCAAGCTCTATGTTATAATGCACAGTGAATCAACATTAGCATTCACTAGACACTAATCTTTGATGTGAGACCATAACTAAGTAACACTACCATTTGCAAGATAACAGTATCAAGAACCTACTACTAAAAAATTGGCATAATCTGTATCACTTCAAGCAGGGGCGTTACCTTCATAGTCTTGGATGTTATTGAATTTAGCATGTGTTAAAATTCAGGAATATGTAAGAAACATGTATTTTTTTGATTTCTCAACAAAAAATAAATAAATAAATAAATAAATCCTGCCCTGAGATACAGGCCTCCAAAGATGACACTGTGAACACTATTTCGAAGACATGAATTTCAGAAATTTTTTTAAAATGATGTATCTCTGAAACAGTTCAAGATATCTAGTTACAGTTCTTTTATTTGAAAGATAATTGCTTTATGATTACAATGGTATCCTACATTTGGACATATCTGTCAAAGTTATTTTACTGTTGCCTTTTGAATTTTTTCAATAATTTACAGAAAAAAAATTTTTTTTTCAAAACTGCCAATCCAGAAAAGTAAGATTTTTTTCTATTGATTAGTACCATGTAGTACTATGTTCTCTGTGAACGAGAGCTTTCATTTTTAAGTTGCACAGGTTTTATTTTAAAAAATAATTTTTTTAACTTTTTAAAGGGTAATGTATGTTTTCACAGAAGTTGTTTACAACAAATTTCTTTGTTGCAGATATTTCTTACACTTTGCTGTAGTTTCTTTGTCATGGTTGTTCATTGCAGGTTTATGTACTGCAGTTGTTCAGTACTAATTTGTTTAGTGAAGAGGCTTCTAAGACATCTGAGACCATCCAGTGGGTTCTGTGTTTTCATGAGGAATTTACAAGTTAACACAGTTGCAGTGTATGTTGTGAAAAGGACTGTTTGAAAGGTCTTCTGATTGGGGCCACAGGCGAGTGAAGTGTGCTGACTATTTCTATATCCATAAAAGAGAGATATATAAGACAAACAAACAAAATTGGAAATAAGTGTTCTCATTTGAAGCCTCTGTTTTAAGATGAAGATGTTTCCACTAACGACTTTTTGTGTTCTAAATGTTTTGACAGAATAATGACTTTTTGTGTTCTAAACATTTTGACAGAACAACAACAACAATGATAGTATCTGAACAAGGTAAAGCCTCCCATGGTGCAAACTTTGCATCAATAGAGGAAGAATTAAATACCCTGAATTAGTCAACTACGAGGTAGGTGTTAGTACTGTTAAGAAACTGTGGTCAGAGAAGTCGAGCCATAAGCTCTATGCATCAAGAAAGTGCAGAGAAATTACTAAAGCTATGGATGAATACACTACAGCAAAACTGACCACACTCTTCAATGTAGAAATTCCATATTCAGAAGAAAATGAACCAAAGCACTCTTGCGCCTCTTGCCAGGATTTTTTCACAAATATCGATTCAGCTGTTGAATATTGTGCATCCTAGAGCGAAAAGGTGCAAGTTTTAACTATTATTCCAGAGACATTTTCAAAGCTACACAATTTTGAACCACGTTCCGTCAGTATAAAAGTACATGGTAGACAAATCAAGAAATGTGAGGTCTGTAAAAGGAGTCTTTGGAAGACCAGAGTCCTATTACGGTCATCCTGTAGAAGCACCTCAAGTTCAAATGGTGCAGACATTTTATCTGGAAGATAAATGGGACTGTTCCTGCCAGTGTGCCAACAAAAAGACACTATAACTGTAACAGATGAAGGTCAAAAAGTTGTGAAAGAGAAGAAGTTCATGACTCTCAGTATTAAAGAAACTTTTGCTATTTATAAGAGCAACTATACAACTTCACATATTGGAAGATCAAAATTTTATGCACTACGACCTAAGTGGGTAGTTCTGCACCCACCTAGAGATGTCTGTTTATGTGCGTACTGCGTGAATTTTGAACTTTGTGTGGTAACATTGAAGAACTTACTGGAACACATGACATAAGACAGCTAGGTTGGGTGTGTGAAGTCATTAGCAGTCTGTGACGTAAAGTGAGAGACTTGTTTGTTTCAAGAATGTGGTGACTGCCCTGGAAAGGGAGGACGGTCTTTACAGACACTAGGCCTGGAAGATGTAGCAGATATCTTTGCAGAAATTACATATGCGACATGGGAGGAAAATAAACAAATTAAGAAAATTGTTGCCTTTGACAGTTTCATTGATGAACTTGGAAAATGGCCAGTGAAAGCAGTAACACACCAGCATCTTACAAAATTGCAACAACAACACATTGCAGAAATGGTTCAAATGACTCTAAGCACTATGGGACTTAACATCTGAGGTCATCAGTCCCATAGACTTAGAACTTATTAAACCTAACTAACCTATGGACATCACACACATCCATGCCTGAGACAGGATTCGAACCTGCGACCGTAGCAGCAGCGTGGTTCCGGACTGAAGCACCTAGAACCGCTCGGTCACAGCGGGCAGCACATTGTACAAGTGAAAGGGTTTATACAGGCTGAAGAACTATGTTTAGTGCTTCACTGTGATTTTGCTGAGAACTTGTCTGTAATTCCCCCACAAGAAGTACAAGTGTATCATTGGAGTAATGATCAGGTTTCAGTTTTTACAGGATTGACATATTTTCAAAACAAGACCACAAGTGTTTGCAGTTATAAGTGATGACACAGGACATGACTGAGACATGCTTTGCTAGCAATGCACAAAATTCTTCAACTGCAAACAGGAGCAGAGAAGATTAACATTATTTCTGATGGTGTTCCTAGTCATTTTTAAAAATCGTTACCAGCTGTTCGAATTGAGTAAGTTGCTTGTGCCAACTGACTGGGTATAAAGTGTTACTGGTCACAGGAAGGGACTTTGTGATGGTGCAGGAGGCCTACTGATGCACCATGGTAGAAAATATAATCTTTCCAGGCCAAATATGGCTGTGAATCAGAATGCTGAGGATTTTATGAGAGTTGTGAAATCTTACACATCCTCAGACCTCATTCTTTTGTCCAAAGACGAAATCGAAGAATTCTGTGAGCAGTAAAAAGAAGAATCGTCCAAACTACTCCTGTGAAAGGAATTCAGAAGACACATTTTTGGGCCCAAATTGATGGTGGATTCATATTGCACGCACTTTAAAGAACACGAAAAATGAAATTTCATTTGTTCGGCCAACACCTCAGAAACAGCAGGATAATAATATTCAGATTCACAACCTGAGAAGGGGAATGTTGGTGACGTGTGTATGATTGTGAATGCTGGATTGCAGATATTATATACACCAGTTATGAGTTAAACGAAACTGTAGTGAAAGTAATGCTACCACATGGACCAGCTGCTGGATATAGGTTTCCAGCTGAAGGACAGCAACAACGCCATCAGGGCGCACTTCCTGTTCACAATGGTTGGTTGGTTGGTTTGTGGGATTAAAGTGACCAGACTGCGATGGTCATCAGTCCCTTGTTCACAATGTTTTGAAGATTGTTAAGTGCTCCAGTTCCTACTGGTTCAACAGGAAGGCATCACTCTATATATTAAAGGAAGACACTGAAACAGTGGAACACCTTTTTACTTCATTGACTGGCTAATTTAGGTACAAAACAAAGTGCACAGAAGTTGTTTAAATTGAAATCTTTAAGTCTTTTGACCTTTCACATACATTTTAGAACTGTTTAAAATGCTTGAAAAATGAGTCTCTTGCTCATCTCTCAAAACTAAAATTATGTTAAGGTTAAGTTTTGATTTTTATGAGCCTGTTGTGTGATAATATGGTAATAAAACCGGTTTTACGTATGGCAAAAATTTCAATTGTTTATAAAACCTGTTCAACCTAAAAGTGGAAACTCTCCTTTTCAGAGAATGTAGAACTATATGGTACTAATCAACAGAAAAAACATCAAAATTTTATGGACTGGCATTTTTGGAAAAAAAAAAAAAAATCCATAAATTATAAAAAACGTTCAGAATGCTATTGTAAAAGAACTTCAACAGATAAGGCCAAATGGAGAATTTTTTTGTAATCATAAAGCAATTATATTACAAATAAAAAAACCAACAAAATATCTACAACTGTTCCAGAAATACAGCACTTGAAATTTTTTTCCAAAATTCACGTCTTCACATTGGTATGCGCAGTGGTCATCTTCGGAGGGCTGTATCTCGGAGCAGAAATTTTTTTGGAGAACACAGAAAAATACTTGTTCCTTACTTAGTCCTTCATTTTAACATACGGTAAATTCAATAACATCCGAGACCATGAAGATAAGACTTTTTCCTAGCCTGCCTAAAATGATATGGACTATGCCACCAATGACTTATGATGTCAACACAACTGCAAAAAATTAAATGTCTCACCTGACGATGGCATAATTTCTCGTAGCTCTCTGGTTGAAGCTTCAATCATAGCAGTCACACGCTCACGTTGCCTATCCAATGGTGACACAGGGCCACTGGTTTTTCCATCTTTATGGCGATGATTGCTATCAATTTCACTGGTAACCTGTATCACATTTTTCAAAAAAGTTAAACAACAATACTTTGCATAATCTTCCATATTCACAATATTCAAATGCTATTATTACAGCAATGCTTTATAAAAGGAGAGTAACTTTGAAGTTCGTTAGTGATGCAAGTCAATAATCATTAACTGGAGTCTCAAATTTAAAAAATTGTGTTCCTTAAATTTGCACATATTTTTATTACAATACTAGTACATAAGACAGTACAATCAAATAGCCAGTACAGTAGTTTTTCAGTGCCTAAAGAGAGTACGGGCTGGGAGAGAAGACAACAAACAAAATACACTAATATTTTATAGTGAAAGGAAAATGAAATTAATTCAGAATCCCAGCACAAGACAACCATTATATTCAAGAAAAAGTGAGAAAAGACAGTTCAACATCAAAAGGTGTTGTACTGAGAACATGCTGTATTAGACTGTTATCACTGACTAGAGAGGAATAACAGCTCACATAGAACAAACACTGTTTACAATACTAATTATGATGAAGACAACAAAGAGACATAGAAGGATTTTGGTGTTACAAAAAAATATAAATAGCCATGTGAAAGACAGCTAAAATAGCAATATAGTAGGGTATAATTGTTGGTATTAATTGCAATATTGACAAAGAATGTTTCCTCAATTCCATTTTACTACTTCTCTTTTTTTCAACTTCCTTGATTCAGTGGAATGTTGTGTATGTTTTATGCATAAGAAATGCTGTTGTACATTTAAAAGATGTGTGCACTACAAAAGGCAAGAACAGATAATGCTTTTAATGTATTATGTGCACGCAAAGACACACAAGTTATTATCTTATTGTAATTAAGATCTAATATCACTGGGGCGTTACCTTGAACAAATCTTCAAGGCCCATTTCACGAACAACTTTTTCACTTCGGGGCTGTAGGGCAGCAGGATCAAGTGATAACAATTCTTGTACAGCTGCTTTGAATGTCACAAGGCAATAGCTGTTGAATAAAACCAATGTGTAAAGAAATTAACAAGCCAAGACTAAAACAATAGAAGCACCAAGCACTCAAAAGTAGTACATACAACAGTAGACCTTCAATAATACCTGACAAAATACTTATAAATCAGCAAATTTATCACTTGCCATCTAACAAAATGATCTGTATTACTGCTGTTTACAGAGCTAGAAAACCCTTGTTTCTGAAATGAGGAGCTAGGAGTTTTAAGGAGGTAAAAAATTCTGGGGCTCAAAATACTCAATAATACAAAGGCACAAGGAGTAATATTTCTTTGTTTAAAAGATTTAATGTAGTACCTGCTTGACACTCCAATTTCTTCTGCAGAACAAATGTTTAATTGTAATAAACAAAACATTTTTTGGAATCCTTCATGTGCATATAAAATTAAAGGGAAAAGTATATTAAGTCAATATTAAAATGCCATCAATGGAAATTCCTGTTAATTGTTTCCTTCTTTCACATAACCTGTAATTTATTACTGGACCATTCGTACTGATATACTTCTGTGACTGAATGTGTTTTAATCTAAGGTAATAAAGGAAAAATAATAGCGAACACACCTCTCCTGCTCACACTTAACTGCTTGTTTGTGATATTTTGGCAAAAACAAAAACCATTAGGTTGTCTCAGCCACCATACTGACTGGACATGGCCTTCTGCAATTTCTTTCTATTCCTGAAGCTCAAGGAACCATAAAAGGACATCATTTTGCCACCATTAATGAGAGAAAAACAGAATCACTGAAGGTGCTGAACACAGTAATGAAACGAGTTCCAGGTGTGCTTCCAAGATTTTTCCAATCACTTGCACTAGTGTATTATATCTGAAGGGGACCAGGAATTTGAAGGGGACAAAGTTGAAGCTAATGGATAAATAAAGATTCTTTAAGAAAAACAGAAATTACCATTAATTTTTTATCACATCTCATATGGTGCTGTTCACAATTATTTTGGGTCATGAATGAAGAAAGTGTTCTTGCCTTATCTTCAACTGCATATATTCAAAACAGAAATAACTTCAGGCGAGCTTCTGGGAAGTTTATTGGAAACTTTGCTATTCATGCTGTATATTAATGACCTAGCAGGCAATATTAACCTCAGACTTTTTGCAGATCATGATGCTATCCATAATGAAGTAGTACATGTCGAAAGCTGCACAAATATTCAAGCTGATCTTGATAAGATTTACAAGCGATCCAAAGTTTGTCAAATTGCTTTAAATTTTCAGAAGTCTAAAACTGTGCACTTTACATAATGAAAAAATGTAATATCCTTTGATTAAAACGTCAATGAGAAACAGTTGGAATAAGTGAATGCATACAAATATAAGTGAGTAACAGTTTGTATGGATATGAACTGGTTATAGATAAAGCCATTGGTACACTCACTTCATTGGCAGAGTAATGGGAAAATGTAGTCAGCACATAAAGGACACTGTTTACAGAATACTTCAGTGTCTGATCTTAGATGTTGGCTCATGTGTGTGGGACCAGTACAAAACAGGACTAGCAGGGGTTATAGAATATTTCAAAGAAGGGCAGCATGAATATTCACAAATTTCTCTGGCTTATGGGAGAGCATCACAGAAATTCTGAAAAACATGATTTGTCTCATACTTGAAGACAGGCGTCAATTATCCCATGAAAGTCAAGCAATGGCAGATCCACGATGGAACGTAACAATATTATGAAAATGAAAGTTGCTACTCACCTTATAACGGAGATGCTGAGTCGCAGGGTGGTTTCAGTTGCCTGAGACTGTGGTCATGTGTGTGTGTGTGTGTGTGTGTGTGTGTGTGTGTGTGTGTGTGTGTGTGTTGTTGAAGGAGGCCTTAATGGCATAAAGCTTTATTTATTTGTGACACTCTTTTTGTTGTTCCTATCTGTGACTCAGCATCTCCGTCATATGGTGAGTAGCAACTTCTAACAGCGTTGGACGACAATTTAAGTGCGAAGTAGATACCCAAACTTCGACTTGTTAATGTCCCTGGGGGAAATATGACTCTGCCTGGGTCCCATGGATCTGAGATTAACTTTTCTTGTGCACTGGCAGATCAGTAGTTCTCTTTAAACTTTTTTTGAAAGTCTACCCACTGCAAATCAGTCACCACTTCACTAGTTAACACAACATTAGGTGAAGTTACCCTTTTGTCTACTTTATCCTGGATAAGCTTGAATTCTTTCCACAAGTCATTTATACCTTTCCTGGCATCATTAAGTTCAGAAGGTAAAATAGGAGATACGTTTCTGGATGTTAATCTCTCGGTAACTTTTCGATCTGTAATTTCTTCAACCTGTTCCTTCAAACCACTTATATTTATGATATCAGAGTTTGCTAATTTTTCTTTGAAGTTCCTTTCCACATTATCTACTTATGTATTAACATCTGTAATTTGCGATTGAATTATTGTCATTAAATTATCCTGCTTATCGACACTCTCTTTCAAAGTACTCAACCCTTGCTTTACAGCATTAAATTTAACATTACACACATTTTCAAAGGATCCTAACTTTTCATTAAGCTCTGATTCTACTCTATTATATTTGTCTTCAATATTCAATTCTAACCTTTTTGTCAAACCCTGAAAATTATCATTCTGTTTCTGACTAAAGTCAGTGAACACTTGATTTACATGAATGGTCAAGGAACTCGTCAAATCATTCTTTAAATCTAATTTTAAATTCTCTACCTTACTATTTAAGGAATCAAATTCAGTCTTTAAAGCATCCATGCCTTTGCATAGATTACTAAATTCTTTACTTTGTGAGGCAACTTTAGTATTTAACAAACTTATATTTGCCGCTTGACTACTTAAGGTTTTACTCTGGTTATTTAATTGAGAATGTACTGAGTCTAGGTTTTCACTTAGAGTCACATTTTGAGTTTTGACTAAATTTACTAACTCAGACCAGTCAGGCACTTCCTTACTAACTTTCATAGCCATAGCTGGTTCTTGAGTTTCCTCGACTTGTCGTATGTTATCCATATTCTTGCAAGCTTTTGATCTTTTAAGCATGTTGTTGTTTTGGTCTTCAGTCCAGAGACTGGTTTGATGCAGCTCTCCATGCTACTCTATCCTGTGTAAGCTTCTTCATCTCCCAGTACCTACTGCAACATGCATCCTTCTGAATCTGTTTAGTGTATTCATCTCTTGCCCTCCAATACTAAATTGATCCCTTTATGCCTCAGAATACGTCCTACCAACCGTCCCTTCTTCTAGTCAAATTGTGCCACAGATTTTCTTCTCTCCAATTCTATTCAATACCTCCTCATTAGTTATGTGATCTATCCATCTAATCTTCAGCATCCTTCTGTAGCACCACATTTCGAAAGCTTCTATTCTCTTTTTGTCTAAACTATTTATCATCCACGTTTCACTTCCATATATGGCTACACTCCATACAAATACTTTCAGAAACGACTTCCTGACACTTAAATCTATACTCGATGTTAACAAATTTCTCTTCTTCAGAAATGCTTTCCTTGCCATTGTCAGTCTACATTTTATATCCTCTCTACTTCAACCATCATCAGTTATTTTGCTCCCCAAATAGCAAAACTCATTTACTTCTTTAAGCGTCTCACTTCCTAATCTAATTCCCCCAGCATCGCCCGATTTAATTCGATTACATTCCATTATCCTCATTTTGCTTTTGTTGATGTTCATCTTATATCCTCCTTTCAAGACACTGTCCATTCCGTTCAGCTGCTCTTCCAGGTCCTTTGCTGTCTCTGACAGAATTACAATGTCATCAGTGAACCTCAAGGTTTTTATTTCTTTTCCATGGATTTTAATTCCTAATCCGAATTTTTATTTTGTTTCCTTTACTGCTTGCATTTAACTAACTTTAAGTATGGTAACTACACTAATAAAGTTCACTGGACAGTTTGTACTACTTTGCACTAAAACAATAAAGTGTGAGTGTGTGTGTGTCACCTATTTTCGTTGAAGGCGTTGTTGGCCAAAAGCTTATTTGTTTGCCTATCTGCGACTCAGTATCTTCTCCATATGGTGAGTAGCAACTTTCCTTTTCATAATATTGTCACACTGCACTGACACTCTCAAAGTTAGTGGAAGATGAAGTTCTACAGAATTGGTAAAAAAAAAAAAGCTAATGTTTCTGTACATGGGAAAGAAGAATTTTTCTCCATAGGAGACTCCTTACTTTAAAATATAGTTGTGCCAAATTTAAAAGTTGATGTGCATTCAGGCATTAGGCTGGATCAACTAAACAACTATTTAAAAAAACATTGCTACTATCCAAAACGATGTTAAAGTAAAATCACATTTCAAGGGCGTATACATGCATGTTGGTACACACACTGTTCAACACACCAGTGAAGTCGAAATCATTACTGAATCTCAATACTTGATTTGTACTGCCAAATCTTTGTGTATCAACTCAAGACTGGTAGTAAGTGGTATTTTGCAGTGGAGATCGGTAAGTGACTCTTACATAAATAAGATAAACAATGGAATTAGAGATCAGCGTGATAAGCTCGGCGTGGTATTTATAAACCGAAACAAATTTATAAGTAACAAATGTCTGGGATAGATGGTGTACATCTAAATAGGCTAGGCTCAGTGACTCTGAATAATATGTTTTTGGGTGTTTGCAAAATCATCAATAATCAGGGAAACTGATAAAGTGTGGAAGGGATGTTAATGCAAAAGAATAAACATAAAATTTAAAAAAAAATATAGATATATTCTAACAAATGATTTACTTAAAAGCATTCAAAACAGCGATAAACATTTTCTAATGCATTGGAATACAAACGGTATAGCCTCAGATTTTTGTAACCCAAGTTATTCTAAAATCAATGGACTTCAAGTTTTACTTTCAGAATGTTCAAATATAAAAATTGTATGTTTAAATGAACATTGGCTGACAACAGATAGTATATGGATTCCAAACAAAATTCAATATTTTACAATTGCCAGTAGTTTTTGTAGAGGTAACAGATCTCGTGGGGGCTGCTGCATCCTCAAAATGACTCAATAAATTTTAAAGAGGGAACTGAGTTCAATTGTTTGAAAGAGGAAGGCAATTTTGGAAGTTTTGCTGTGGGGCTAATTGATTTAAATACTATAATTGTATCTCTGTATAGAATTCCTGGAAGTGCTCTAACAAAATTCTTTTTATCCAAATTTCAATGTTTATTAGAAAGACTCCAGAAAGAAAAAAAAAAAAAAAAACTATAAATGCAGGAGGTTTTAATACAAATGTATTAAATAATGACACTGTACATTTTTGTGACTTAATTCAGAAACATGCTTTTAATTTAAATTTCATTGAATGTACTAGAAGAGATAGCCACTCTGAAACATATATTGACAATATTCTGACAAATCATCAGTTTTGAGGATGGAAGTAAATTCTGTTTAGATTTAGGCATATTGGATCATTCAGCACTGCTCATACAGCTTCCAAAAATATGGAAACCAAAATATGTGAAAACATGTTTTAAAAGGAACTCTAGCAAAGAGAAAGTAAATATATTTTCTAACAAACTAAGAACTATAAACTGGCCTCTAGGTAACAGTGTGTCAAGTGAAAAAAAAAATTAAAAACATTCCTAAACTGTTTCCTAGATGTTTTCAATGAAACTTTTCCTCATCATGCCTGGTGACAAAGAGTGGCTGATAAAATAAATTGGAATATGCCATGAATAAAAGTTTCTAGTGCCAGGAAAAGACAGCTTCACAATGAGTTAAAACATAACAAAAATGCTGACTTTGTGGGGTATTTAAAGAGAGATAAGAATACATTCAAATAAGTTGTACAGGTAGCAAAAAAATTGGGTGACAATATGCATACCAGTAAATATGTGTGATGTCAAATCTGAATTGGGAGTAAAGAACAAGTGCCAAGAAACTGTCCAAATTAAAATTAAAAATGATATAATTATAGATCCTTTCCAAATGTCAAACTGTTTCAATGATGTTTCATAAATGTAGCAAAATCAGAAGCAGATATCACAGCTCACCAGGACAAGGTAGATGTCAACTTTGTAAATATAAAACAAAAATGCAAGCCTTAAAACATTCAAAAGAATTAGCCCAAAAGATGTAGAAGATATTATAGCGTCTTTAAAAAACAAGAAATCAGCTGTGTGGGATGAAATTCCTACCACTGTAGTCAACGCCGTTTATAACATCATTTCTCATCCATTGGCTAAAATTATTAATCAGTCATCTGAAGAAGGATATTTCCCGGATGTGTTAAAATATGCAGAAATAAGACCATTGTTCAAGAAAGGCTCACCAGATGACATGGGAAATTACCACCCTATTTCCCTGCTGCCAGTTTTTGCTAAGGTGATAGAAAGAAATAAATTCATGATACTGTGGAAAATGTAATGGGAAACCTAGAATTAGGGTTTCAGCAAAATGGATTAAAACTCAATGTCACAAAAACACAATTAGTGAAGTTCGGTGCTAAAATATTATCAGCATCTCCCATAAAAATTGTGCATGACAATCAGGAAATGATTGAAGCATGTTTTGTAAAATTTCTAGGTCTAAATCTTGACAAAAATTTAAACTGGAAGGCACATGTAGACTTCTTAGCAAACAAACTAAACAGTCTAGCTTATGCAATGAATATCTTATCTGGTTCCACCCTTATGGAGACCAGAAAGGTAATCTACCACAGCTACTTTGAAACTATAATTCGATACAAAATAATTTTCTGGGGAAACTCTATGAACAGCCTGAGGTTGGTTATGCTTCAAAAGAGAATCATAAAAAAAAACATGTGTTTAGTCCAAAAAAGAACACTGTGTCACCCATTATTCAAAAAATTAAAAATACTAACCATTCCATCCCCAAACATCTACAAAATTTTTATTTTCATATATAAAAATCAAACCTCACCTGACAATTTTTATTTCAACCACAATTACAGTACTCATCACAGACAGAGTTTCAAACTTCCCTCCCATTATTTAAAACTTCACACTCAAACACCACTGTACATAGGATTAAAAATTTACAATAAATTAAATAACACAAATCTGTTAAATAGGGAGTTTGACCCACTAAAAAGATTGTTATTTAATACACTAGTGGAAAAATGTTATTATTCAACTGAATAATTCATGCAGGACAGTTTGGTGATTTGAGAGAAAAAAAAAACAATAAAGAAACAATAAAGATTATGTATTGTATAATAAATTGTTAATATATTGTATAAACTGTATTGCAAGCTGCAAAATGACCATAAGTGTTATAAATGTTCTTGTTAAGTTGTTCATGCCTACAAAATCAGAGACACCTGCTTAAATATTTAATATTTTTGACGTGTCTCCAGTACAAAAATCTTTGATTTGTAACTGTACATTAGGAGATGAATAAACTACATTCCATAATCCGTTGAAGTTTTGGCATGATACCCATAAATTATACTTATCCTTCCAACATTTTAGCTGTTCTGTATACCTTTCTGATATGTTCAGGCTAAACTGACAGACTAATGCTGCAGCACTCATTCTGTCCTTTTAAAACTGCAAACGCACCACTGTGCATGCGGCCACAGACACCCAAATGCCAGAGATGATGATCAGTGGCAAAGAAGTTAGTGTAAATAGGACTTGTTGCTACACAATCGATCCATGCTGGGATATCATTGTAACATTATGAGCTGCATTGTGATAACTTCTTTGCAAGTCTGTTACAGAAAACGCCAGATTCCATCATTTGTCAAAGTTGAAAATGCTTTCTCTATTAATTAAATTCTTTGAAAAAAAAATTTAAAGTGCTTCTTTTACTACTGAGTCCCAAAATATGAAATCAATGCTAAAATTACATTTTCATAACGCACAGAGTGACCAGTGTTGGTCAAAGAAATAGATTTTACATAGAGAGGCTGTGACATGTTGTTCAGCACTCCCTGTGGTACCACACTGTACTATTACCTGCCATGCTTTCGGAAGTCATTACGTATGAGTGACAAAAATGAGGATGACTTGTCGCATGCGGCTGGCGTTTGGAAATCAGTCCCATGGCGTCAATTGCTTGCTGTGTGGTGTGATCTTTGTCTTGACCACCAAACTTGTGAAAGTGTTGTTAAGGATTCAATGGCAGCTAAATATTTGTGACAAACAAGACCGTAATTATGATTGCTGCTCGTATTACTAGCAGAAATTCAAGCTGTGCTCTCAGATTCCTTCCCAATCACACTTTTGGAAATTGCTACATATTCGGAAATAAGCAGCCAAGTATTTGTGACCTGCAAGAATATAAATGTTATTGCTGCTCATTTCACTCACAGCAATTAGATTAGATTCCTGCCGAACTGTACCCGTCGATATTGCAAAATATTCTGGGGAAAAAAAAGGTCAAACATTTGTGACAAGAAAGACTATAAATGTCATTGCTCACTGTTTCACTTGCAACAGTATTGTCTTTTCTTTTTTTATTTCAACGATGTTACAAAATCAAAGAAACTCATTCCTGATAGAGCATGCTCCTGTGTGCAGATAACAACGAACGTTACAGAATATAATTCTGTTACATGAATAAGATGATCCCAGTGTGTTACAAATGCGAAGATGAGAAAAAAAAGGAGAGAGAGAGAGAGAGAGAGAGAGAGAGAGAGAGAGAGAGAGAGAGAGAGAGACAGAGAGAGAGAATGACCAGGACACAAACGTACTTCCTTCGACTCCTCTATTGCATGTCTGTAACAGCAGCTTCACAGCGTTCAGTTACAGATCCAAAAATTATTATTGTTCCTCTTAGAATCTGCCAAGGACTTTACAGCTGATGTATCCTTGACAGACACTTAATTATAAGAAACTGTACCTAGAGTGATGTGATTGTGATAAATTTTCAATGCACCGTTGCCCTGAAATGGGGTACTGCCATAACATGCAAGTTATCATATGGAAACAATGAAATACAATGAATTCTCTAAAAATTAACACGCATTGGTTGTCAGATGATCAATTTCCAATTTCAGATGAACACCAGTCGAAAGCAGTTATGGCCTCTTCATTTTAGTCACTTGTCTTTCTATGGTTGTTTTAAAAGCGAGATAGTAGATGTGCAAACTAGTAAGATATGTAATTGCTGAACTTCTTTTTGAAATTATGCCTAAAATTTGTACAGTGTATAACTACATGCACAAGAGTGTGCACTGTTTAAAAATATTATCTGCTGGTGGTTTTCGTCATTTGCGTTATACATTAGCAAAGGAAGAATTTTCACATATTTAACTTTCCATGAATATGTGAATATATTATTTTAGGTTATGTTTCATAATTTCCTTACACACTGTCAGGTACCATGCCTCTGTTCTGACTTAGAAAAACATGGCGGAGACTTGTTCAATTTGTGTCACTCTGATTGCGGTGTTGCGTCTTTAACGTATTCTGTCTCTTTGGTGCTGATGCACTGATCTGGTACAGCTGATGTAGGGGGCTGTACAATCCAGGTGTACCTATGGTGTCCCAAGCATCTTTTGTGGAGTGTATGAGTCATTCATCTGATACATGAAAGGCTACAGTCATAGGAGATCTTGTAAACCGTAGGCTTGCAGTGGATCAAGTCATCTTTGACAGAATCTAAAACTGCTTCTGTCTTCACTGGAGAGGAAAAAATCATTTTCACTTTGCACTTGGTGAGGAGCCATCCTGTTTTTGACACAAAGCTTCCCACAAATAGTAGAAAAGCCATGAGTTTAAATCTCTCTTTGTCTCCTTCCTCAATCCTTATGTTTGCCTTAGGTTTTGTTTGTAGTGCCTTGCATGTCTGTTGTGGAGAATCTCCATTTTCTTAAAAAACTCCCTTTAAGTGAAGAAATTCATCCTGTAGACTGTTCTTGTCAGCAATTATACATGCTCTTTGAAGCAAAATTCAGAAAACAATCGTCATTCGGAAAGCATGGCAGCTACTTGCACGTAACTATAAGTCTGTATGACTTTGAGTCTAATAAACTGCTGTCCCAAGGTGCCATCAGATTTGCAATGATGGTTCTACATCGCATATATAAGAACTATGACAATTCCATATCGCATATATACACATAAGTGTATATCTAAAAACACAAGATGATGTGACTTACCGAACAAAAGTGCTGGCAGGTCGATAGGCACACAAACAAACACAAACATACACATGAAATTCAAGCTTTTGCAACAAACTGTTGCCTCATCAGGAAAGAGGGAAGGAGGGGGAAAGACGAAAGGATGTGGGTTTTAAGGGAGAGGGTAAGGAGTCATTCCAATCCCGGGAGCGGAAAGACTTACCTTAGGGGGAAAAAAGGACAGGCATACACTCGCACACACGCACATATCCATCCGCAGATACACAGACACAAGCAGACATTTGTAAAGGCCTTTGAATATGTCTGCTTGTGTCTGTATATGTGTGGATGGATATATATGTGTGTGTGTGTGTGTGTGTGTGTGTGTGTGTGTGTGTGTGTGTGTGTGTGTGTGTGTGTGTGAGCGCGCGCGCGAGTGTATACCCGTCCTTTTTTCCCCCTAAGGTGAGTTTTTTTGCTCCTGGTATTGGAATGACTCCTTACCCTCTCCCTTAAAACCCACATCCTTTCGTCTTTCCCTCTCCTTCCCTCTTTCCTGACGAAGCAACCGTTGGTTGCGAAAGCTTGACTTTTGTGTGTTTGTTTGTGTGTCTATCGACCTGCCAGCACTTTCTTTTGGTAAGTCCCATAATCTTTGTTTCAAAACCCACATCCTTTCATCTTTCCCTCTCCTTCCCTCTTTCCTGATGAAGCAACTGTTTGTTGCGAAAGCTTGAATTTTGTGTGTATGTTTGTGTTTGTTTGTTTGTGTGTCTATTGACCTGCCAGTGCTTTTGTTTGGTAAGTCTCATCATCTTTGTTTTTAGATATATTTTTCCCACGTGGAATGTTTCCCTCTAATATTTATATACATCTAAAAACAAAGATGATGTGACTTACCAAACGAAAGCGCTGGCACGTCGATAGACACACAAACAAACACAAATATACACACAAAATTCTAGCTTTCGCAACCAACGGTTGCTTCGTAAGAGGGAAGGAGAGGGAAAGACGAAAGGATGTGGCTTTTAAAGGAGAGGGTAAGGAGACATTCCAATCCCGGGAGCGGAAAGACTTACCTTAGGGGGAAAAAAGGACGGGTATACACTCGCACACACACACATATCCATCCACACACATATGTGTGTGTGAGTGTATACCCGTCCTTTTTTCCCCCTAAGGTAAGTCTTTCCGCTCCCGGGATTGGAATGACTCCTTACCCTCTCCCTTAAAACCCACTTCCTTTCGTCTTTCCCTCTCCTTCCCTCTTTCCTGATGAGGCAACAGTTTGTTGCGAAAGCTTGAATTTTGTGTGTATGTATGTGTCTGTTTGTGTTTCTATCGACCTGCCAGCACTTTTGTATGGTAAGTCACAACATCTTTGTTTTTAGATATATTTTTCCCACGTGGAATGTTTCCCTCTATATATATATATATATAAAAAACAAAGACGAGGTGACTTACCGAACAAAAGCGCTGGCAGGTCGATAGACACACAAACAAACACACAAAATTCAAGCTTTCGCAACAAACTGTTGCCTCATCAGGAAAGAGGGAAGGAGAGGGGAAGACGAAAGAAAACCCACTTCCTTTCGTCTTCCCCTCTCCTTCCCTCTTTCCTGATGAGGCAACAGTTTGTTGCGAAAGCTTGAATTTTGTGTGTATGTTTGTGTTTGTTTGTGTGTCTATCGACCTGCCAGCGCTTTTGTTCGGTAAGTCACCTCATCTTTGTTTTTATATATAATTTTTCCCACGTGGAATGTTTCCTTCCATTATATTGATATCATATATATATATATATATAAAAAAACAAAGATGAGGTGACTTACCGAACGAAAGTGCTGGCAGGTCGATAGACACACAAACAAACACAAACATACACATGAAATTCAAGCTTTCGCAACAAACTATTGCCTCATCAGGAAAGAGAGAAGGAGAGGGAAAGACGAAAGGATGTGGGTTTTAAGGGAGAGGGTAAGGAGTCATTCCAATCCCGGGAGCGGAAAGACTTACCTTAGTGGTGTCTGTATATGTGTGGATGGATATGTGTGTGTGTGTGTGTGTGCGAGTGTATACCCGTCCTTTTTTCCCCCTAAGGTAAGTCTTTCCGCTCCCGGGATTGGAATGACTCCTTACCCTCTCCCTTAAAACCCACATCCTTTCGTCTTTCCCTCTCCTTCTCTCTTTCCTGATGAGGCAACAGTTTGTTGCGAAAGCTTGAATTTTGTGTTTATGTTTGTGTTTGTTTGTGTGTCTATCGACCTGCCAGCGCTTTTGTTCGGTAAGTCACCTCATCTTTGTTTTTATATATATAATCTGTGTGTGTGTGTGTGTGTGTGTGTGTGTGTAAACAATTACCTACTGATTAGTATATAGACATGGAATCTATTAAGCATATAGAAGTTGAAAAGTAGAGGAGGACTCCAGGGATTAGATGAAGTAATAAGTAAATGCGAAGTGTAGAATAGGTTTTTTATCTTTACTAGAAAATATTTAATTCTAGTATACATAGGAATGTATACTGGGGTTAATGAACCATGAGGCCTACTCACAAAGAATAAGGGGAGCGTACCCGGCATTTACCGAATATAAAGGGCAGGCGTACCTACATGGAGATAGGATGACCTGTAGCCTAATGAATAGGGATGTTGTATAAAGGGGCGTACCTACCAGAATAGAGAGAGGAAGTGCACTCACATGGTCAACCCACAGGCAAGGTATAGGTACTGATCCTACGGGAAAAGGACAGTATCGTGACAGAAGTCACACATTTTATAGGGATTATTCCAGTAAGTTTGAATTCTATACACAACGAGCATTGTTATATGCAACGTAAGTTTACAAGTGTCAAAAGGAACACTTTCATGTTGCCCAGAGTTCTTCCGAATTACATAAAATATTAGAAGTAACAGATACTTATGAAAGGTAGTATTAAAGATGAAAATAGAAAATAGATTACTCAAGTGTCACAAACACCTGTAGTTTACGATTGAAAATAAAAATAAAGTCTCACGTTTCCTAAATACTAGTCAGGCTTACTGGGTCACTAATGAATACTCAGGTCTTCAAATCAAAGAATCGCTCAATATATACTGTTAAAATGTGAATTGTTATTAGGTGTGATATTAATGTACATGATGATTATGTATAAAATATCGCATGTTCGATCAGAGGAGGGGGATATGTAGCGTTTCAAGAATTTCTGCGTAAATTATAGAACCACTTGGCCTTCAACCTCGAACACACAATATTTTAAATATAAGTGTGAGAGAGCCTATCAACTGCACATCGCCTGTCTGTTTGTGTGCAGGTCCGAAGTGTGTAGTAAGAAGACGTAGACACAGTGGTCGAACGGCACAGACAAGTGTTTGCTGGCCGTGCCATGGAAGTTTAATGAAAGAACACGGCAGACTCAAGGAACTTCTGTGTTATTCCATACTGTTTCATAACTTTGACTATTGTAGTGGAAAAAAAGGAAGAACAGTTGAAATATTGTTAAATGGATGCTCGTCTTGGACTTGGAGAGGATAAGACATGTATTCAGATTCAGGATGAGAATGGACTTGGTTTTTAAGCCAACTTTCTCTTATGTGTAAGTGAACTTTGTTTCCAACCTTTGGATATGCAAGACGACTTACTTGACAGTGTTTGTTTATGTAGAGAATGAGATTTGTAAAAGTTTTGATGTTTAAATATACATCGTTAAGTGAAGCAAAAGAAACTGTGTATGTCTGCTTATTTGTTTCTAAGTAGAAAGAGTCTTGAGAAATTCCTGTTCCTAGCAAATATACTTCGCAGAATAAGAGAAAAGGAGGTTGCAGAAGCTAGCTAACCCGCAAGGAAAGTCGGCTGACAATCTCAAGTAAATCGTATCGTTAAAGAAGCGGGAGTTTACACACATACTTCACCACTTTAAGTCATTCAAAGTGTTAAAACACAGTCTATGAGTTTAAAAGGATGGAGGAAGTGCTGCAGTGTCAGTCTGCTGGCTAACTCTGAAGATAGGTGAAAAATACATGCCTAAAATATAAGGAGAGGAAATAGAATTTATGGGGCTGTGTGTCGAAAATTTCATGTGTGGTTGGGGGGGGGGGGGGAGGGAGAGAGGGGAGTGGGGAGGAAGAGGGAGAGAGGGGAGTGGGGAGGAAGAGGGAGAGAGGGGAGGGGGGAGGAAGAGGGAGAGAGGGGAGTGGGGAGGAAGAGGGAGAGAGGGGAGGGGGGAGGAAGGGGGGGAGAGAGGTGGAGGGAGGGAGGGAGGGAGAGAACAGATAAAAATTTATATGCTAATAAATCAATATTATACAATAATCTCAATTGCAATACCTGTTAACATCATTTGGGGACAAAGTCCACTGGAAATTCTCCATGTAGAAAAGGTTTGAGGCCATATGTAATGGTTTAGCTTGAATGATGACTGACATCAGCAATGGTAGCGTATCATCAGATGTTAATGCAGGAAGCTGGCCTTCTTCTGCAAATATAACGAGGAAGTAACAATCACTACTTCAGTAGTATTACTAATTTTGTTATTGAATCATATTTCACCACAATATTTACATGAAGTCCTGAATCAGAAACAAACACAGGTGTTGATAAACACCGCTGCTCATTTTTAATTGTAAGTATTGAGTGGCGAAGAAACATTTAGAACACTGGAAAATTGTCTGTTGCATAGCTGGCTACAAATCATCTTCAGACAAAAATGGCTCAAACATGAAATGTTACTGATGTGATCTATTGCTTACATTCTAGAGGGAAAGAATCAAAAAACACACAAATCTAACCAAAAGGACTATATTGTGGCCAGTGACTATGGCCCCACTGCAAGGATCCTCACTCCAGTGAGATAAGTATTTAATCTGATTACTTGTGGTCTAAGGCCACACTTTCCCTTCATCATTTCTTGACTGTTTTAATCACACAACCATATCTACTTGTTTATCAAGGTTGACCTCCACTTCTTGTACATCACGGTCCATCTCATGTTCATGGCCTTGCTGCCAGTACACACTATGTCTTCCACAGCCTTGCCAATTCCAAACTCTTTAGTCTTCTACATTCACATCTATACTCTGAAAATGACAATGAGATGCACGGCAGAGGGTATATCCCATTGTACCCCCTGTTAGGGTTTCTTCCTGTTCCATTCATGTATTAGGCACGGGAAGAATGACTGACTGAATGCCTCTGTGTGTGCAGTAATTACTCTAATCTTATTTTCATGATTCCCATGTGAGCAATAAATAGGGGGTTGTAGTATATCCCTAGAGTAATCATTAAAGCCAGTTCTTGAGACTTTGTTAATAGACTTTCTCGGGATAGTTTATGTCTGTCTTCAAGAGTATACCAGTTCAGTTTCTTCAGTATCTCTGTGACACTCTCCCATGGATTAAATAAACCTGTGACCATTCATGCTGCCCTTCTCAGTATACATTCATTATCCCATGTTAGTCCTATCTGGTTAGGGTCCCACACATTTGAGCAACACTCTAGGATGGGTGGCACAAGTGATTTGGAAGCAATTTCTTTTGTAGGCTGATAGCACTTCCCCAGTATTCTACCAATAGACTGAAGTCTACCACCTGCTTTACCCATGACTGAACCTGTGTGATCATTCCATTGCATATCCCTACAAAGCGTTACACCCAGCTATTTGTATGAGTTGGCAGATTCTAACAGTGACTCATTGATTTTATAGTCACAGGATATTATCTTCTTTTGTTCCGTGAAGTGCACAGTTTTACATTTCTGAACATTTAAAGGAAGTTGCCAATGTCTGCACCACTTTGAAATCTTATCAATATCTGACTGATTATTTATGCACCTTCTATAAGATAGTACTCCATCACAGATAATTGCAACATCTGGGGGAAAAAAAAAAAAAAAAAAAAAAAAAAAAAAAAACCTGATTTTATTATTCATATTGTCTGCATTAATATACAGCATGAACACCACGGATCCCAAAACGCTTCCCTGGGGCACATTCAACGTTACTTCTACAGCTGACGATCATGCTGTGTCCTCCCTATGAAGTAGTTCTCAATCCAGTCACAAATCTCACTCCCAAATGATTGTACTTTCAACAATAAGCTCAGGTGCAGTACTGAGTCAAATACTTTCTGCACCTACCTGGTTGCCTTGATCCAAAGCTTTCAGTATGTCATGCGAGAAAAGAGTAAGTTGGATTTCACATGATTGATGTTTTTGATGTCCATGCTGGTTGACATTGAAGAGGTCATTCTGTTCAAGATACCTTATTATGTGTGCTTCTTGTAAGGCCAGTTGTATGTTTACATGTTATTTTCCTTTGAAAACTGTACCTACAAAAAATCTATATCTTCTCATGAGTGCTCACATATCATATGCTGACCACATTCTAAGACATCTAGAAGAATACTGTTTACATCATGTTGCACTGTCATTATCAAAGAAAGAATGGAAGGTGAAACAAGTACAGTACAGAATTTTTTAAGGGAATTACGGACAATATGGTTACCTCCTCCTCCAACAATTTAACATTGTGCAAAGACCCAGCTCTAATAACAACTGATGTACTGATATACATCCCACAAGTCCTTTGCCTTCTTCATAACATAAAACAGGAGATATCCTTCCCATCAGGATGACAAGCACACATTACATGTCACACTCCTCCACACACTACACATACCCTGTACCAATGTTGACCGACAACAGAAAAGCGATCCGTCATTTACTTCCAACCTGACTAAAAGGCAAATCACATCTCCTGCTATAACTTCTACAATTTCTCACTGCTCCTTAAGATGAGAAATCTCCCTCCTGAAATGTGCTCTGCACTAGCCATCCTCAAAGTGGGGGAGGGGGGTGACTCCCCCTGGAAGGAACATGGAGTAGCAGAGGGGGCACTCCGGCTCTCATTGAAATATTTATATTTGGTTCAAAATGGTTCAAATGGCTCTGAGCACTATGGGACTTAACATCTATGGTCATCAGTCCCCTAGAACTTAGAACTACTTAAACCTAACGAACCTAAGGACAGCACACAACACCCAGCCATCACGAGGCAGAGAAAATCACTGACCCCGCCGGGAATCGAACCCGGTAACCCGGGCGTGGGAAGCGAGAACGCTACCGCACGACCACGAGATGCGGGCATTTATATTTGATCTCATACCTAAAATATAGGGAGCGAAAGGCTAATTACAATTTGTACAGAAACCAGATGGCAGTTATAAGAGTCGAGGGACATGAAAGGGAAGCAGCAGTTGGGAAGGGAGTGAGACAGGGTTGTAGCCTCTCCCCGATGTTATTCAATCTGTATATTGAGCAAGCACTAAAGGAAACAAAAGAAAAATTCGGAGTAGGTATTAAAATCCATGGAGAAGAAATAAAAACTTTGAGGTTCGCCGATGACATTGTAATTCTGTCAGAGACAGCAAAGGACTTGGAAGAGCAGTTGAATGGAATGGACAGTGTCTTGAAAGGAGGATATAAGATGAACATCAACAAAAGCAAAACGAGGATGATGGAATTTAGTCGAATTAAGTTGGGTGATGCTGAGGTAATTAGATTAGGAAATGAGACACTTAAAGTAGTAAAGGAGTTTTCCTATTTGGGGAGCAAAATAACTGATGATGGTCGAAGTAGAGAAGATATAAAATGTAGACTGGCAATGGCAAGAAAAGCGTTTCTGAAGAAGAGAAATTTGTTAACATCGAGTATAGATTTAAGTGTCAGGAAGTCGTTTCTGAAAGTATTTGTATGGAGTGTAGCCATGTATGGAAGTAAACATGGACGATAAATAGTTTGGACAAGAAGAGAATAGAAGCTTTCGAAATGTGGTGTTACAGAAGAATGCTGAAGATAAGATGGGTAGATCACATACCTAATGAGGTGGTATTGAATAGAATTGGGGAGAAGAGGAGTTTGTGGCACAACTTGACAAGAAGAAGGGATCGGTTGGTACGACATGTTCTGAGGCATCAAGGGATCACAAATTTAGCATTGGAGGGCAGTGTGGAGGGTAAAAATCATAGAGGGAGACCAAGAGATGAATACACTAAGCAGATTCAGAAGGACGTAGGTTGCAGTAGGTACTGGGAGATGAAGCTTGCACAGAATAGAGTAGCATGGAGAGCTGCATCAAACCAGTCTCAGGACTGAAGACCACAACAACAACAACAACAACAACAACAAAAACTTTAGCTGAACAAATACAGATGGTGCCAGGTTCTCATTCCCATGAACATTGTTAATTTGGTGTCTCATTCCACAGAAACTGACAAGTAGATTCTGTCAGCAGGAATGCTGAGAAAAATTGTGAGTAATATTTCTTCAGACAGCCCCTGTCACAGATCACCCACAGGGTTAGCTGTTTACCAAACATTCAACAACCACAAATGACAATAAACTGCTTACCAATGTGACCCCAACATCCTTGCAAATGCAACTACAAGAATATACTTAATTACAGCCATTTTCACTTTGTTCTTGATTTCATCCAGGCTTCCTGAGTCAGTTCAAAGGTAGTGAGTTAGCTAGAAGTTGAATTCTACAGTGTGTTAAGATTGGAATTTAATCAAAATACATTCTCCTTTTGCACCTTCCTCTCTTCCTATAAGCACGATAAATTCTAAAAGCAAAATAAAAGTGTATAAATGTCAAGGTGTTTATTTCACACTAGGTTTTACCAACACCCTTTTGAATAATAAGGAAGATCCACAATGTGTTCTTTGTTTGACCATTTAGCCAATGATAGCCTGAAGCGTATAAAACTAAAGAGACATCTGCAGATGAAACATCCAGACCATGTAAGTAAATCCATCAATTTTTTTAAAGTATAATGACAAACAACTAAAAGGAAAAGTGAGATTCCACAAAAAATGGGTATCAATTTCCTAAGAACGTCCTAAGAGCAACCACACATTATCAGGGAGAAATTACTTCTTCCTGCAGCCGTCAAAATGTGCGAAATCACGCATGGAGAAAGGTTTGGCGAGAGTCTGATGTTGAAGATGATGCTGTGGTTTGATGTATTGATGCAATAGCCACTGACCTGAAAAATCAATTGTTACAATGTCCAAAATTGTTACAATGTCCTCATGATAGCCCAAAATTTGCCCTGACTTGTTGACAGTACTGGTATTGGAAATCTTTCCCAGGTTCTTGTTTTTATATGCTACCTGTTATGAAAATGAAATGCATGAGGCTTTTCTGTTTTTTAAAGCTCTGGAACAGAGGACTACAGCTGAAGATCTTTTCTTTCTTGCAAATTTCTTTTTTGCTGACGTCACTCTGTCCTGGACAAATAGTGTAGGTGTATGTATCGATGGGATGGCAGCATTTACTGGAACTAAAAAGGTGTTCATGGTAAGAGCTTGTACTTCTGTCAAATACATACACTGCATGATATGCAGAAAGGCTTTTGTTTCTAAAGTAGTGCAACCGGAAGTGAATAAAGTGGCAAACAATGTAGCCAGTGTCATAAATTTTGTGAAAGCACAAGCTTTAAATAGTAAGCTATTTTCCATTCTCTGCTACTCATGATTCACTTCCATTGCACACAGAAGTACATCAGTGGTCTTGTGAGTTAGCTGTGAGTTCTTTGGTGCATTGTGGAGCTGAAGGATGAACTTCATCTTTTCCTATCAAACAGCAGTCCTACACTCAAAAGCTGTTTCTGAATGAAAAATGGCTTGTAATATTGTGCTACTTGGCTGATGTTTTTGAGAAACTGAATGATCTTAATATTTTACTTCACGGTCAAATCAGCAATATCATTTTTCTAAGCAAGTAAGTGCTTGTGTTTACAAGAGAGCTAGGACTTTGAAAAACTCAGATGGAAAAGGATAACTGCGAGAGATGTTTTCTTGTCTGAATGATTTCTTGATGGCTGCAGATAAAATTAACAGAATCGGCGTAGTATATCTTGACAACTTCAGTCAATCATTTGGGAATAAATTTCCAGAACCTTCATCCGAGTATGACTGGATCCACAATCCATTTGATTTGATCATAATAGATCACTTGTCAACAGTAGAACAGGAAGAGCTAATAGAACCTTCAAGTGATAAAACATTTCAAAATGAATTTAAATCAAAGTTTTTTGAAAATTTTTGTGTGCTGAATTGGAAAGAATATCCACATTTAGCAAGAAAGGCAGAGGACTTGTTATTTCCCTTTGCATCAACTTACTTACGTGAATCAACATTTTCCACAATAGCATTAATCAAGACAAAATATCGGTCCCAACTGCAGCTGGAAGGGGATCGGTGAGTTGCTGTTTCAAAGATCCAACCAAGATTGGACCTGCTTACTTTAGAAATTCATGCACACACATCACACTAAATGTGCAAATGTTAGAAAATTTCCAAGTTTTGAACTGTGTCCACTTTTACTCTTGTTTATTTCCTTTCTGCATGATCAGTTTGAGTATAAGTTTTTAAACTGGCATTTAAATGTTGACTATTGTTCTACCATCATTTGTATGCCATAATATTAAAACATTCTAAATGAACTAAAAGCAATACAGGTGGAAACAAACTTTAACCAATTTTTGTATCAATTTGTAAAAAGAATATGTAGTGATATACACATACAGGGTGTGCATAAAGTCTGGGAACACTCTCAATTATTTGTTGCATAAGAACCAAACATTGTACAGATATACATGTCACTTTGAAGAGAAACTCTGAAAGCTTTTTTCCCATGTATACTGCCACAGCATAATTTGGTAATTTGCCGATAATTAGCACAAGTCATAAACATGGCCGTACTACAGAAGGGGACAGCTGTTTCATGAAATGGCCTCCCCAATCACCAGATCTCACTCCGTGTGACTTTTTCTGTGGGGACACATTAAAGATCTGGTGTATGTACCACCTCTACCACGTGATGTAGCAGATTTCCGGGAGAGAATATGGGAAGCGACTGCCACAGTCGACGAAGACATGCTGGGACAAGTATGGCAAGAATTCAATTACCATATTGATGTCTGCCGGGTCACTCATAGTTCGCATATTGAATGTTTGTAAATAACACTTTCAGAGTTTCTCTTCAAAATGCAATTGTATGACATCTGTACAATGTTTAGTTCTTGTGCAATAAATAACTGAAAGTGTTCCCAGACTTGATGTACACCCTGTATTTACTTAGTTCTAATAACTGCACACACACACACACACACACACACACACACACACACACACACACACAACCATGGTTATTTATAAACTAGTTGTAATTGTTAACTTTCACCACATTTGAATAATACAAATGCATGATAATTTAATAAAATGTTTAACTCTGATGTGCTCAAAGGACACTCCCTTATTATAATTATAATAATTATTATTATTGTGAGTGATAGTGGCATTGAATTTGAATAAGACCCTGGTCCATCCTTAAGTTGCTGTTGGATTATGAAATATGGACCTTACCCCAATAAACAAATTACGCAAAGACCCATCACATTTTCACATCAACTACTTGCTGCTCTAATCCTCTTGCAATCATTTCTTATTGAATTACAGAATAAAGCCACATTGCAAGTCTCGTCATTAAGGGTGGACAGCTATTTATGTGAGCAAGATACCTTCCACCAATTGATTTATACAAGTGGAAATCTTATTCGTATAGTTGTAAAGCATTTGGCACAACATGATGTGGATAATATCAGAGCTGCTTCTGTCTGTACACTATCTGCTTGCTGTCCCCCACATCTCTCCTCCCACTGCCACACCATCCAAGCTGTAACATATGTTAACCTCTCTGAACTTTTGAATAGGTGTGAACTGCGACTCCAGTCAATGTGAGGGTCAACAAACAACTGGCACATACTTCTCCCTACCTCTCACCCTACTAAAGCTCTTATGGCCCAATTTCCCTTTTACCTCCTCCAGGTTACAGAGACCTCATTCTTCCTTCCCAAATATTTACTGTAACATTATTAAATAATTATTTCTTTTTATTCAGTATTTTCTAAAGTTTATTATTACTTCCTTATAGCCCTTTTCAGTCACTGATTACTGTTTGCAACAGTCTCCCACTTCCCTGTCCTCAGTACTCTGCCTTTATTGAGGATCATCCTCTCTGATTATCCAATGCATCACTTTTCATGCTTACTACTTAGAAAACTTCTAATGGCCCTTTAAGCAACTTCACACAATTTAAAAGATGGCTGGTCATCTGTACCCACATGAATGAAATAATTCTATAATTACAATTAAGTTCACTGGTCAAAATAATGCTACAAAGTAGTGAAATTTTTATTGAATGAAAACAACAGAGCATTTTCAGTGGATTAATAACAAACATTTGTGTATAAAAGGATATCAGCAAATTAAGAAGATATCAAACCCTGGAACGCAAGCAAGAATTTTTTTTTTTTTTGAATTTTCAGCCCTGTTCCCAGATTTGCAGAAACAAATTGTTAAAAGAATCAACTTTTCAACAAAAATGTGTTTGCATGCATAAATTCTAACATATTTTGCCAGCAGAATGAAATTTTTACTCTGCAGTAGTGTGTGTGTTGGTCGTGGCTGTTTAAAACTGTGTGCCAGGCCGAGACTCGAACTCAGGACTTTTGCCTTCCCTGGGCAAGTGCTCTGCCAACTGAGCTATCCGAGGATGAATCACATGTTACCCTCACAGCCTGAAGTTTGGAAGGTAGGAGATGAGGTACTGGCAGAAGTAAAGCTTTGTGGGAAGGACATGAGTTGTGCTTGGGTAGTTCAGTTGGTAGAGCACTTGCCCGCAACATTCAGAGGTTGTGAGTTTGAGTCTCAGTCCAGCACACAGTTCTAATCTGCCAGGAAGTTTTATATTTTGCCTGCTCTGAACTAAGCTTTATGGTCTGATGAATAACTTTCAATATGGTAATACTAATGTTTTAATGAGACCCCACAGGATAAATGGCTATCATAGCTGGATTTTAAAACTTATTTTATTTTACACCACTACCAGTTTTAAAGCTGTACCTATTTGCAAGTAGCAGGCAACTTTCAATGTACAGAATATTTATACATGATCTAGTCACTTTAATGCAGCCACTGCCTATGTTCAACTCCATCGTGTGGTAACCACTCACAGATAGCAGGTGGCGACACTGGCATCTAGGGTGTCAGGACGACGTGGAAACACAGCAGTCACTGCCGTAATGCGGAAACAGAGCAATTTATCTTATGTCCAAAAGGGCACAATCATAGGCTTTCAGGCCAGCGGTGGAAGCATTTATGAAATGGCTAAGTTTGTAAACTGTTTGCATGCTGCTGTGGTTAAAGTATACCGTCCATGGCAAAATGGTGCTATCCAAAAACTGGTGTCGAAGCAGCAACTGTTGTGCACCACAGTCTTTGGATAACGAGTGAACAACAGCCGCGGAGATACATACAAGCAAACAGATGCAACTGTTGAGCAACTGACCATCCACATGAACCAAGGAGCTATCAACATGTCTCCTCAATAACTGCTCAACAAATGATATTGCTTAAGGGCCTCTATAGCAGGCACATGGGTCATGCACCCATGCTGACTGCTGTTCACTGATGACAAAGGCTGTCCACGCAGTGGCCTGTCAGATGAATCCCGTTTTATGCTCCATCAGACAGACAGCTATTGCAAGTATGATGTGAAATGTCTGAAAGAAAACATCCAGCAATAATCATTGGAGGGGTCCATAACAGAGGAGGGAGCGATATGGTCCGGGAAATATTTTTATGGCATTTCCTGTGTGATCTTGTCATTGTAGAAGGCACAATGGATCAACAAAAGTATGCATTATCCTTAGGGACTATGTCCATTCCTACATCTAGTTTCCTTTTCCTTGGCATGATGGCATTTACCAGTAGGACAATGCAATGTGTCATACAACTCACAATGTACATCCGTGGTTCGAAGACCACCTGGTTGAGTTCACCGGAATTCCCTGGCCTCCAAACTCCTCAAATTTATATCCAATCATGAATTTTTGGGACCGCCTCAATCGAGCTGTTTGCGCCGTGGATCCTCAACTGAGAGACTTAGTACAGCTGGCCATGGCACTGAAGTCAGCACGGCTCCACATCCTTGTTGGTACTGTCCAGAACCTTACTAACTCTGCAAATACTGCAAAGAATGGTTATTCAGATTTCTGACAGATGGTCACATTAAGTCATTGGACAATGTACAACAGTTGCAACAGCAAAGGGCTCAGAAGAAAGAATAGTGAGAAGGTATACTTGCTGAGCTATACGCATAAAGTGCCGTTACTGCATATATTTTTTGGAATACTTCACAGGTTTGCAGACAGTATTGCTTGAAGTATTACACTTCACAAGACAACATTTCTTTTGAATACACTGCATGCTGTGGGAACATCACAAAAAAGTTTGGACTCGAGTTCAGTTTTTTTGTTACTGTGCACGGAATGGTTATTGGTTTGCAGTTTTGGAACAGTCTTAAGAGGGAGCCTAAAACACACTTGGATACACCTGTAACTGCATTGGATTTCACACATTATTTACTTGGAAAATGCTGTCGCAGCTAATGAGGTCTTCTGAGTTGTGTATTCTTACTTTTATTGCATGTCACGTTCTGCACTGTCAGAGAACAGAGAAGCATACAGCAATTAAGTTTTTTCTTTTACAAAACTGCATCAGAAGCACTTAAAATGATGAAGATGGCATACAGTAGATAATGGTTGTTGTAGAAAACTATGTACAAATTTTACAAGCAATCTTTCAGGCTCAGCTGTCATCAGGTGATGACACTCCGAGTGAATAGTCATCTAATAGTGCCACGAAAAAATAAGCACAAAGTGCACTATGTATTTCCTATGGGTCTTATGTCTGACTTGTTGAATGACTGTAGAGGAGTTGTTCATTGGTAATACTGCTATTCACATCATTTTACATAACTTTCTGCAGAAACAAAAAATATGTGCAGAAAATGTATCATGTTTCTTCATATAGGAACAAGGAGAATACTGAATGAATGCATGAGCAGAATTCATCAATACTACAGAGGTTCGTCTCAGTTTCCATTGTCAATAATGATGAAATGTAGTGCCCCAAGTTCAACTAATCCACAAAACACCAAATCAGTAGCAAATCATACCAAACTGATATTCTTCACATTCTTCATCTACCATGTATGATTTACATAAAATTCACACCTGAAAATCAGAATACCATGACATTCTACAAGGATGTGAAGGATTGTCATCACTAAAAAGTGACATGCATGCAATCTAATTTTTAATAAAAGTAAAAGTGGTTTCTACATCACTGATCATTTGCTAGTTTTTGATCAAAAAACAAGTGACAACTCTCCCCTGCACACGCCATAACAGAAAATTTGGCAGTGGTAGACTACCTTCTGTTCCAAAAACTAAAACATCTGCTGAAAGGTACCTCTCCACTGCAGACTTAAAACATACAATGAAAGAGGATTCCTCAAATACATTTCAAAGGCTCCTTAGAAGAAGGCAGAACTGTGTTTACAGAAGGCCTTATGATCTAGAAGACTGAGCATATTTAGATAATTTTATTCAACCATTCTGGGAACTTTCTACACACCCAAACTACACTGCAGTATATGATTGCATAAATACGCTTTTAGAACTGTTAGATAGAAAAAACCCATAACAGGCATATTTCTGGATCTGTCAAAGGCTTTTGACACTGTTGACCACAAAATATTACTGGAAAAATTAGAACACTACGGTATCAGAGGAATTGCAAACAACTGGATTGCTACATTCCTAACCAATCGGATGCAGAGAGTCAGCATGAAATATACTAATAGACAAAGCAACTCAATAACTGAAATACTATCAAGTAATAAAACTGTAAAGCAAGGTGTTCCACAGGGCTCAGTATTGGGACCCCTACTTTTCCTCCTGTATATTAATGACTTGAGCCTGAATGTTGATGCACACAAAACAATAATATTTGCTGATGACACAACTGTACTCCTCAAAGGGGAGAATACAGAGGCTGTGCAAAAAGCTGTGAACTTGGCTACTGATCAACTCAGCAACTGGGCAAAAATCAACAGATTAACTATCAACCCAAAAAGACAGCTTCCATGAACTTCCACACAACACAAAATGCAAATTCCTCTCAGCCATTTGTCACTATAAATAACCAGTCAATAGATACCGACACTGTTTTCAAATTCCTAGGTCTGTGGGTTCAAGATAACCTGAAATGGAATACACATACAGGAAAGGTAAATGCCAGGATTTGTACTGGCTGTTATGCATTGAGTGTACTGAAAACATGTGCTAGCCTGAAAACATTAACCAGTGCATACTACGCTTACATACAAGCCCACCTAAAATATGGTGTAATATTCTGGGGAAGTTCTCCAAATGCTCTGAGCACATTCAGAATCCAGAAGAGAGCAATGAGGATTATTACTGGGAGCAAACCCAGAGACTCCTGCAAACCCATCTTCAGAAAGTTGGAAATCCTTACACTGCCTTGCCTCTACATTCTTGAGACTAAAATTTTTCAGAAAACACATAGTGCCAACTGACCCCAGAGTCGTAAAAAATAATGAAATACATGAACACGACACCAGGAAAAACGCAAACCTGCATGTTACACGTACAAACACTCAACTGTATAAAAAGGGAGTTTTCCACATGGGCCTCCAACTGTTCAACAATCTTCCTACTAGTATTAAGTCCATCGATGACAACATAAAATTTAGCAAATACATTAGGATACTATAGGCCTACGTTAATATATGTTAACAATGTTAAATGATATTTTCCGCATCTGCAACACATTGTGTACCATCAGATCACATGGAATAAATAAATAAATAAATAAATAAACACAAATATTGTCTCTTTGGAATAATGTATCAAAGAGTGGAAGGTGGTGACCCTCTTCTGGTTTTGTTTTAATTTAAACACTCGAGTGTAGTAAATTAAGATCTTAACAGGATTGTACATGTTCTTTCATGTCCGTGGAGTGACTCCACAATCTCTTCAATGCATCTCCAGAAGAAGCTTGGCTTCACTTTTGTAGTCACGACTGGCAACATCAAACTCTTCAAAGTAATAATTGTTGGCGCAAAAATGGATAATTATTTGAAAGACATCTTGTTTACGCCAGTGACTCAAACTTTTTATTTCCACTATTGCAATTTCGCCCTTAGGCCATTATCAAGTGCAGCTGAAATACAAAATGTTTATAACATATTTTACAAAAATTGTTGTGTATATTAACAATCGGCCAATTACACAATTTGAAAAATGTAGCTATGTAACCATGTTTACCTAAATGTTTTGGCTTTAAGCCATGTCAACTTTATACAGGCTGACACATTTATATGTCATTATCATTTACTGTTATATACATTTGTAATGCTGCTAAGTAGTGTGAGCACACATGTCCATATACTGTAAAACAGCACAGTCTGTACATACAATATGTTCGTTCCACCATCACTAGTAACTTTTGCACTAAACCACAGCAGCAAACGACTGTTTACAGATTACTGATAACCATTTTGGGGCGTAAACGGATTACAGATATTATTCTAGTTCTGAGTACAGCGCCATTGCAATCCAACGACTGAACTAGCAAGCATGGAGTTATGCACTCCTTTTACAATTATGGAACATACTATAATTTCTTACATAACTACTCTTAATGTTAGAAAGGTGTAGGAACAGGACATAACTTATTTCATTATAGGTCTCTTAAAAACATTGTAGTTAAAATACGTGAAGGTTTTACACCATTTTATGTAACTGTAGGTATTATTTTGTAAATAGTATAATTTTGTACGTTGCCTACTCTAAATGTTAAACTAGGATAGGTTGTTTATTTCATCATAGGTTTTTAATACAACACAATTATACTAATATACTAAATTAGAACTTAATACAATATCTGACTAGTGAAAGTGCATATTTTTAAAATGTCTGATGACATTTCTGGAATTCATATTTTTAGCAGCAAGACTAAACAATCTCAGCCCATCTTTACACACAGATGTTTGTGGAGCATAAAGCAGGATACATGTAACTGAAATGAACTTTATACCAGAGATCAGGTACATGACAATGCACAAATTATCAGGATATAAGAACTGTACATGACTTCCAGGTTTGAGGATTCAGTAAAGTGTAAAAAGCCTTTATGTGGTATAGTCAAAACTTGTATGTGTCTGGAGATGGAATCTGTTGTTGGTGTAGCCTTCAGTCCAGAGACTGGTTTGATGCAGCTCTCCACGCTACTCTATCCTGTGCAAGCTTCTTCATCTCCCAGTACCTGCTGCAACCTACATCCTTCTGAATCTCTATAATGTATTCATCTCTTGGTCTCCCTCTGCGATTTTTACCCTCCATGCTGCCCTCCAATACTAAATTGGTGATCCCTTTATACCTCAGAATATGTCCTACCAAGCGATCCCTTCTTCTAGTCAAGTTGTGTCACAAATTTCTCTTCTCCCCAATTCTGTTCAATACCTCCTCATTAGTTATATGATCTACCCATCTCATCTTCAGCATCCTTCTGTAGCACCACATTTCGAAAGCTTCTATTCTCTTCTTGTCTAAACTATTTATCATCCACGTTTCACTTCCATACATGGCTACACTTCATACAAATACTTTCAGAAAAAGCTTCCTGACATTTCAATCTATACTTGATGTTAACAAATTTCTCTTCTTCAGAAACACTTTCCTTGCCATCGCCAGTCTACATTTTATATCCTCTCTACTTTGACCATTATCAGTTATCTTGCTCCCCAAATAGCAAAACTCACTCACTACTTTAAGCGTCTCATTTCCTAATCTAATTCCCTCAGCATCACCCAATTTAATTCGACTACATTTCATTATCCTCATTTTGCTTTTGTTGATGTTCATCTTACGTCCTCCTTTCAAGACACTGTCCATCCTGTTCAGCTGCTCTTCCATGTCCTTTGCGGTCTCTGACAGAATTACAATGTCATCAGTGAACCTCAAAGTTTTTATTTCTTCTCCATGGATTTTAATTCCTACTCCGAATTTTTCTTTTATTTCCTTTACTGCTTGCTCAATATACAGATTGAATAACATCAGGGATAGGCTACAACCCTGTCTCACTCCCTTCCCAACCACTGCTTCCCTTTCATGCCCCTCGACTCTTATAACTGCCATCTGGTTTCTGTACAAATTGTAATTAGCCTTTCGCTCCCTGTACTTTACCCCTAAGTCTACAAATGCTAGAAACATAGGTTTGCCTTTCCTTAATCTAGCTTCTAAGATAAGTCGTAGGGTCAGTATTGCCTCACGTGTTCCAACATTTCTACAGAATCCAAACCGATCTTCCTCGAGGTCGGCTTCTACCAGTTTTTCCATTCGTCTGTAAAAAATTCTTGTTAGTATTTTGCAGCCGCGGCTTATTAAACTGATAGTTCAGTAATTTTCACATCTGTCAACACCTGCTTTCTTTGGGATTGGAATTATTATATTCTTCTTGAAGTCTGAGGGTATTTCACCTGTCTCATACATCTTGCTAACCAGATGGTAGAGTTTTGTCAGGGCTGGTTCTCCCAAGGCTATCAGAAGTTCTAATGGGATGTTGTCTACTCCGGGGGCCTTGTTTCAACTTAGGTCTTTCAGTGCTCTGTCAAACTCTTCACACAATGTCATACCTCCCATTTCGTCTTCATCTACAGCCTCTTCCATTTCCATAATATTGTCCTCAAGAACATCGCCCTTGTATAGACCCTCTATATACTCCTTCCACCTTTCTGTTTTCCCTTCTTTGCTTAGAACTGGGTTTCCATCTGAGCTCTTGATATTCATGCAAGTGGTTTTCTTTTCTCCAAAGGTCTCTTTAATTTTCCTGTAGGTAGTATCTATCTTACCCCTAGTGATATATGCCTCTACATCCTTACATTTGTCTTCTAGCCATCCCTGCTTAGCCATTTTACACTTCCTGCCGATCTCTTTAAAGCTGTCGATCTCTTTATAGTCAGTACTGCCATTAGACTGGTTTTTTTTGTGTTACATTTACACGATCATGATTTCGGCTTTAAAATGCTATTACCAAGTGTTTTAATTTTATACAGTGCCTAAGATGGCATACTGTCATATTTAAAATACACTATTGGACACAATGTTGCCAGTCAATTACTTTTTCACTTATGATAAAAAGAAGTTGTATAGAGCCAGGAATTCAGGCTTTCACAGACGAGCTCCTTTATAATTTAAAAACGCAGTACTTCTTACAATTTTTGCAGTGGAAGCTTGAATTTTTTTTAGTTAAAGAGAAAAGTTTATATTATTATAGTCATGTTTCTTGTAGTGAATATCCGTCATCTATATCTCAGAAAAAATTGTAAATAATTTCAAAAACAAAATCCATGCATGGACACTATAATTTTTTTAAGGTATTGCTCCCTCATAGATACCTTTGAAAAACTTACAATATTTGTATAAACATTCCATTATGTCACACAAAAAGAGTAAATTTGTATAAATAATGGGAAGTATCAAAACAACATTACTGTAAAAGAAATACTGAAGTTGCTAATGACTACCATGTCACCACTAAATTGCCGAAGCTGGCTACACTGCATTTCCCTAGGAACAAATCATATATGAGAACACTATTTTATCGCCACTACATGTATTGCATCATCCAGTTTCTTTGTTTTGAATCATGTGTTCACTGAGCATGCAGTTCTGAGTACTTGTACTAAGTTGTACCCAGTGTCAATTAGTGGTTAAATATTCAATTGTTGCAGTTTTTAACTATTCATTCCAAAACAAAAGTAAGTCCCCTAATGTTACAATAATAATGTGAAATACTTTTGTACTGAAACAATGGGATAGAATGATTTTTCATTATTTAATTACTTTTTTGTTACACCAATCATCTTTTGAATTATTTATGACAAATATTGATTTTATGACTGAAGCAGTATGGAAAGTACAAGTAGGCAGTGATTTTTTTGGACAGTATCTGCAAGACTGCAAGATATATGTGATAATGCCCTGACTTGTGTGAATGAACTGACCAGTGAAGAACAAGAACTTTTATTACAGCGAAGCAACAGTCATTCATACTGTGATTTAAGTGTTTCATTTCTGTGTGTGTTAAACACAAAGACAAGTGCCTGCGCAGATTCTCTCTATACAGGGTGTTACAAAAAGGTATGGCCAAACTTTCAGAAAACATTCCTCACACACAAATAAAGAAAAGATGGTTTGTGGACATGTGTCTGGAAACGCTTAATTTCCATGTTAGACCTCATTTTAGTTTCGTCAGTATGTACTGTACTTCCTCGATTCACCACCAGTTGGCCCAATTGAAGGAAGGTAATGTTGACTTCGGTGCTTGTGTTGACAAGCAACTCATTGCTCTACAGTTCTAGCATCAAGCACATCAGTACGTAGCATCAACAGGTTAGTGTTCATCACGAACGTGGTTTTGCAGTCAGTGCAATGTTTACAAATGCGAAGTTGGCAGATGCCCATTTGATGTATGGATTAGCACGGGGCAAAAGCCATGGCGCGGTACGTTTGTATCGAGACAGATTTCCAGAACGAAGGTGTCCCGACAGGAAGACGTTCGAAGCAATTGATCGGCGTCGTAGGGAGCACGGAACATTCCAGCCTATGACTCGTGACTGGGGAAGACCTAGAACGACGAGGGCACCTGCAATGGATGAGGCAATTCTTCGTGCTGATTGGCCTCCACAGGTACACTTCTGTTAGGTTAGGTTAGTGGTGTTTAACGTCCCGTCGACAACGAGGTCATTAAAGACAGAGCGCAAGCTCGGGTTAGGGAAGGATGGGGAAGGAAATCGGCCGTGCCCTTTCAAAGGAACCATCCCAGCATGTGCCTGAAACGATTTAGGGAAATCACGGAAAACCTAAATCAGGATGGCCGGAGACGGGATTGAACCGTCGTCCTCCCGAATGCGAGTCCAGTGTGCTAACCACTGCGCCACCTCGCTCGGTACACTTCTGTGAATGGTTCATCCAACAATGTGTCAATCCCCACTTCAATGCAAATGTTCTCTTTACGGATGAGGCTTCATTCCAACGTGATAAAATTGTAAATTTTCACAATCAACATGTGTAGGCTGATGAGAATCCGCAAGCAATTGTGCAATCAAGTCATCAACACAGATTTTCTGTGAACGTTTGGGCAGGCATTGTTGGTGATGTCTTGATTGGGCCCCATGTTCTTCCACCTACGCTCAATGGAGCACGTTATCATGATTTCATACAGGATACTCTACCTGTGCTGCTAGAACATGTGCCTTTACAAGTACGACACAACATGTGGTTCATGCACGATGGAGCTCCTGCACATTTCAGTCGAAGTGTTCGTACTCTTCTCAACAACAGATTCAGTGACCGATGGATTGGTAGAGGCTGACCAATTCCATAGCCTCCACGCTCTCCTGACCTCAACCCTCTTGACTTTCATTTATGGGGGCATTTGAAAGCTCTTGTCTACGCAACCCCGGTACCAAATGTAGAGACTCTTCGTGCTCGTATTGTGGACAGCTGTGATACAATACGCCATTCTCCAGGGCTGCATCAGCGCATCAGGGATTCCATGCGACGGAGGGTGGATGCAAGTATCCTCGCTAACGGAGGACATTTTGAACATTTCCTGTAACAAAGTGTTTGAAGTCATGCTGGTATGTTCTGTTGCTGTGTGTTTCCATTCCATGATTAATGTGATTTGAAGAGAAGTAATAAAATGAGCTCTAACATGGAAAGTAAGAAATTCCGGACACCTGTCCACATAACATATTTTATTTCTTTGTGTGTGAGGAATGTTTCCTGAAAGTTTGACTGTACCTTTTTGTAACACCCTGAATAAGAAAATTTGCTGTGATACCTTCAAGTGCCACAAACGATCTGTTTCATCTGGGCTGCATGAAATTAGTATAAAAAAAGGCAAAGACCTTTAAAATGAGAGGCTTTAGCATTATTTCTGGAGAGAAAAAGTGCCCAACCTGTATCAAACATATTAATGAAAAACAAGGGACGACTCATCACCAGACTATGTAAATGACAGTAATGTGAAGGTGCAGACTCCTGCAAAATCTGTGCTCAATACTACTTAACTAGCTTAGGAGTATCTCCTGCAAAGCTGCATTCAGTTTCTCGGCATAATCGGTATGCAGCAGACAAACAAAAATTGGAATCAGCAAGCTGGGGCTCTGAAAACTAAAATTTCACATACATATCAAGTTGAGCTGGCTGCTGATGCAAGTACTAACCCTGACAATGATTTAACAGAACTGGAAGAAAAAAGGCAAAACATCATGATGAACTCATGGACAAAATCAAACAGACAATTGAATAATATATCTAAAAATTACCTGGTGGATAACGGGAAGAGAGGATATATTGAAGAGCAAGTTCCCATCTCCGGAGTTCGGATAGGTTGGTGTTAGTGGGATGTATCCAGATAACCCGGACGGTGTAACACTGTGCCAAGATGTGCTGGCCGTGCACCAAGGCATGTTTAGCCACAGGGTGATCCTCATTACCAACAAACACTGTCTGCCTGTGTCCATTCATGCGAATGGACAGTTTGTTGCTGGTCATTCCCACATAGAATGCGTCACAGTGTAGGCAGGTCAGTTGGTAGATCACGTGGGTGCTTTCACACGTGGCTCTGCCTTTGATCGTGTACACCTTCCGGGTTACAGGACTGGAGTAGGTGGTGGTGGGAGGGTGCATGGGACAGGTTTTACACCAGGGGCGGTTACAAGGGTAGGAGCCAGAGGGTAGGGAAGGTGGTTTGGGGATTTCATAGGGATGAACTAAGAGGTTACGAAGGTTAGGTGGACGGCGGAAAGACGCTCTTGGTGGAGTGGGGAGGATTTCATGAAGCATGGATCTCATTTCAGGGCAGGATTTGAGGAAGTCGTATCCCTGCTGGAGAGCCACATTCAGAATCTGATCCAGTCCCAGAAAGTATCCTGTCACAAGTGGGGCACTTTTGTGGTTCTTCTGTGGGAGGTTCTGGGTTTGAGAGGATGAGGAAGTGGCTCTGGTTATTTGCTTCTGTACCAGGTCGGGAGGGTAGTTGCGGGATGCGATAGCTGTTGTCAGGTTGTTGGTGTAATGCTTCAGGGATTCCGGAATGGAGCAGATTCGTTTGCCACGAAGACCTAGGCTGTAGGGAAGGGACCGTTTGATGTGGAATGGGTGGCAGCTGTCATAATGGAGGTACTGTTGCTTGTTGGTGGGTTTGATGTGGACGGACGTGTGAAGCTGGCCATTGGACAGGTGGAACTCAACATCAAGGAAAGTGGCATGGGATTTGGAGTAGGACCAGGTGAATCTGATGGAACCAAAGGAGTTGAAGTTGGAGAGGAAATTCTGGAGTTCTTCTTCACTGTGAGTCCAGATCATGAAGATGTCATCAATAAATCTGTACCAAACTTTGGGTTGGCAGGCCTGGGTAACCAAGAAGGCTTCCTCTAAGCGACCCATGAATAGGTTGGCGTACGAAGGGGCCATCCTGGTACCCATGGCTGTTCCCTTTAATTGTTGGTATGTCTGGCCTTCAAAAGTGAAGAAGTTGTGGGTCAGGATGAAGCTGGCTAAGGTAATGAGGAAAGAGGTTTTAGGTAGGGTGGCAGGTGATCGGCGTGAAAGGAAGTGCTCCATCGCAGCGAGGCCCTGGACGTGTGGGATATTTGTGTATAAGGAAGTGGCATCATTGGTTACAAGGATGGTTTCTGGGGGTAACGGATTGGGTAAGGATTCCAGGCGTTCGAGAAAGTGGTTGGTGTCTTTGATGAAGGATGGGAGACTGCACGTAATGGGTTGAAGGTGTTGATCTACGTAGGCAGAGATACGTTCTGTGGGGGCTTGGTAACCAGCTAAAATGGGGCGGCCGGGATAATTGGGTTTGTGAATTTTAGGAAGAAGGTAGAAGGTAGGGGTGCGGGGTGTCGGTGGGGTCAGGAGGTTGATGGAGTCAGGTGAAAGGTTTTGTAGGGGGCCTAAGGTTCTGAGGATTTCTTGAAGCTCCGCCTGGACATCAGGAATGGGATTACCTTGGCAAACTTTGTATGTGGCGTTGTCTGAAAGCTGACGCAGTCCCTCAGCCACATACTCCCGACGATCAAGTACCACGGTCGTGGAACCCTTGTCCGCCGGAAGAATGACGATGGACCGGTCAGCCTTCAGATCACGGATAGCCTGGGCTTCAGCAGTGGTGATGTTGGGAGTAGGATTAAGATTTTTTAAGAAGGATTGAGAGGCAAGGCTGGAAGTCAGAAATTCCTGGAAGGTTTGGAGAGGGTGATTTTGAGGAAGAGGAGGTGGGTCCCGCTGTGACGGAGGACGGAACTGTTCCAGGCAGGGTTCAATTTGGATAGTGTCTTGGGGAGTTGGATCATTAGGGGTAGGATTAGGATCATTTTTCTTCGTGGCAAAGTGATACTTCCAGCAGAGAGTACGAGTGTAGGACAGTAAATCTTTGACGAGGGCTGTTTGGTTGAATCTGGGAGTGGGGATGAAGGTGAGGCCTTTGGATAGGACAGAGGTTTTGGATTGGGAGAGAGGTTTGGAGGAAAGGTTAACTACTGAGTTAGGGTGTTGTGGTGCCAGATTGTGTTGATTGGAATTTTGAGGTTTTGGAGGGAGTGGAGCTGGAAGTGGGAGACTGAGTAGATGGGAGAGACTGGGTTTGTGTGCAATGAGAGGTGGTTGAGGTTTGCTGGAAAGGTAGTGAAGGGTGAGTGAGTTGCCTTTCTGGAGGTGGGAAACCAGGAGATTGGATAGTTTTTTGAGGTGAAGGGTGGCAAGCTGTTCTAATTTGCGGTTGGCCTGTAGGAGGATGCTCTGAATAGCCGGTGTGGATGTGGGAGAGGAAAGATTGAGGACTTTTATTAAGGATAGGAGTTGACGGGTGTGTTCATTGGCTGAGTTGATGTGTAGGTG
The DNA here is from genome assembly GCF_023864345.2 of Schistocerca serialis cubense. Taxonomy (NCBI): domain Eukaryota; kingdom Metazoa; phylum Arthropoda; class Insecta; order Orthoptera; family Acrididae; genus Schistocerca; species Schistocerca serialis. The sequence goes on from NC_064646.1 coordinate 30,666,236, forward strand.
AACGATTAGGTGGGTGAGGGCAATGGATTGTTCAGTTTGGAACTGGTATAGGGACTGATGGAAAGAAGGGTTGCAGCCAGAGATGGGAACTTTAAGTGTGAGGCCTTTGGGGGCTATGCCAAATGTCAGACAAGCCTGAGAAAATAAAATATGCGAGCATAATCTGGCTAGGGTGAAGGCATGTTTGCGGAGGGAATGTAAATAAAACTTAATGGGGTCGTTGTGGGGGTGTTGTGAGGGTGACATTGTATTAGAAGGTGGAAAGTGCAACATGAGGTTGAAATGAAAATGAAAGATAAAAATATATGGGGAGAGATAAGGGTGAACTGGACAGTAACTGGAGATCTGGTATGAAAAAAGGCGAAAAAGTGTTGGTTAAGTTGATCCTGTGGTGAACTTGGGTTGGTAGACAGCGATGTGCATGAAGGTTAGGTAGTTGTGTTGCCGCTAGAACACGTTAAAGGACGGATAAATTCGGGAAAATTTCGAAAAAACGTGTAAATGTATTAAAAGGAGTGGTGTTGTGGTGAAAGATTACCAGAATGGGGCTAACAATTGTCTGACGAAGAAATAATGACATTAAAACCTGTGGGGAGCGGCTACAAATGATCAGTGATGTGCGAAAAACGGAAGTGGAAATAAAGTGAAAGTTATCAGAACTAGCCGAAATGGTTGTTTAATACGTGAAAGCAGCTGTTATTGAACTAAAAACGGTGGATTTTATAGCAGCGGTAGTGTTGAAAGTGGAAAATAAAATTTTTTTGGTTATGGTTTGGAAGTGGGTTACGTATTATTGAGTATATATAGGCGGGATAAAATTGTATTACGGTGAAAAGGGGAAGGTGAATACAAAGTGAGACTACTGGTAAAAACAGAAAGAGAAAATAAGACGACAGGAAAGATTTCGAAATGCAACAGCGACAATAACAAACGTAATTGTTGGGTTCAAATTAATGATATGGTTATAATAGAGGGAATCATTCCACGTAGGAAAAATATATCTAAAAACAAAGATGATGTAACTTACCAAATGAAAGTGCTGGCAGGTCGATAGACACACAAACAAACACAAACATACACACAAAATTCAAGCTTTCGCAACAAACTGTTGCCTCATCAGGAAAGAGGGAAGGAGAGGGAAAGATGAAAGGATGTGGGTTTTAAGGGCAGGTGAGGTATGAGTGGCGGCAACTTGAAATTAGCGGAGATTGAGGCCTGGTGGATAACGGGAAGAGATGATATATTGAAGAGCAAGTTCCCATCTCCGGAGTTCGGATAGGTTGGTGTTAGTGGGAAGTATCCAGATAACCCGGACGGTGTAACACTGTGCCAAAATGTGCTGGCCGTGTACCAAGGCATGTTTAGCCACAGGGTGATCCTCATTACCAACAAACACTGTCTGCCTGTGTCCATTCATGCGAATGGACAGTTTGTTGCTGGTCATTCCCACATAGAATGCGTCACAGTGTAGGCAGGTCAGTTGGTAGATCACGTGGGTGCTTTCACACGTGGCTCTGCCTTTGATCGTGTACACCTTCCGGGTTACAGGACTGGAGTAGGTGGTGGTGGGAGGGTGCATGGGACAGGTTTTACACCAGGGGCGGTTACAAGGGTAGGAGCCAGAGGGTAGGGAATGTGGTTTGGGGATTTCATAGGGATGAACTAAGAGGTTACGAAGGTTAGGTGGACGGCGGAAAGACGCTCTTGGTGGAGTGGGGAGGATTTCATGAAGCATGGATCTCATTTCAGGGCAGGATTTGAGGAAGTCGTATCCCTGCTGGAGAGCCACATTCAGAATCTGATCCAGTCCCGGAAAGTATCCTGTCACAAGTGGGGCACTTTTGTGGTTCTTCTGTGGGAGGTTCTGGGTTTGAGAGGATGAGGAAGTGGCTCTGGTTATTTGCTTCTGTACCAGGTCGGGAGGGTAGTTGTAGGATGCGAAAACTGTTGTCAGGTTGTTGGTGTAATGCTTTAGGGATTCCGGACTGGAGCAGATTCGTTTGCCACGAAGACCTAGGCTGTAGGGAAGGGACTCTTTGATGTGGAATGGGTGGCAGCTGTCGTAATGGAGGTAGTGTTGCTTGTTGGTGGGTTTGAGTCAGTTCCAAATTTCAGGTTTCTGAATATTTGGTACAACAAGCAAGAGCTCTTTTAATGGAGAAGGGTATTTTATCGATGGCTGAGCAGAAAAGAAGAAAGACATTGCCACATGATACAGTGAAAAAAGTAGAGTTTTTATTTTAATGACGAAAACACAGGAATAATGCCTGGGAAAAAAGACAAAGTGAGCACCAGCAAAAATATCTTTGAACAAAAGTGTCTTGTTTTAAGTAATTTAACTGAACTGTATTCTCTCTATAAAGAAAAAGTATCCTGTAGACACAGAAGGATTCCAAAATTTGCTTCTCTTCGACCAAAACTGTGTATACTTGCATAATCATCAGGAACACATACCGTATTTGTGTGCATTTACCACCAAAATGTTAAATTGCTTCTAAATTCCACTTCTATTAAAGAAACATACCAAGATCTAACTAAAATCATAACATGTGACATAAATCATGGAGCCTGTATCAACTGTGTGAAAAATGCCCCACCAGTTCAGAGCTTCAAACCCACTTAGAAAATGAAATAGGAGACTATGAACCTGATGAGATGAATCAGTGCAATGGGTATCAAATGATAGAATGACTAAGTGTTCAAATCACTTCTCTATCAGAATTCTGTGACACACTAATTAAGAAAATTGAAAAACTTACTCCCCACTCTTTTATTTCTCAACCACAATCTGATTATCTGAAAATGAAGAAGGAAACACTTGATAAAGGATCAGTGTTAATTTTAATGGCTTTCAGTGAAAATCTCAATTTTGTTGTTCAAGATGAAGTACAGGTGTACCATTGGAACAATTGCAGCTGCACTCTTCACACTGTCCATATATATTACAAAAAGGACAAACAGTTGCATGCAAAAAGTATTTGTATTGTTTCTGATGATCTAGAACATGATGTTGCTTTGGTGTACCAGACCCAGAAGATTGTATTGAATTTTTTTAAGTGTGAATTTCCAGAAATTCATATAATGTTGAATATTTCACTGATGGGTGTGCTGCACAGTATAAAAGTTATACGAATTTCAGAAATATTTGCTACCATGAACAAGACTTCAACATAATGTGCAGCTGGTCTTTTTTAGCTACCAGCCATGGCAAATCTCCCTGTGATGGTATTGGTGGTACTGTTAAAAGACTTGTCACAAAAACAAGTTTGCAAAGAATTTATAAAGATCAAATACTTACAGCTTCACGGGTATTTGCATTCTGTTGTGAGAACCTGCAAGGCATTTCAGTTCTCTTCGTTTCAAAAGATGAAATGGTACAAGTCAGAGATTATCTTTCTCAGTGCTTCCCAAGTGCAAAAACAATTCCTGGAAAATGACCTATGCATCACATTGTACCAATATCACCAACCAAGATTGGAGCAGAAAGGCTGAACTGTGATATGGATTTTAGTATCGTGCACGATTTCTCAGATGCACTTCCACTACTAATGCCAGAATGCACTATGCAGCCCAACTGCTATGTTGCAGTGCATATGACTCTTCTTGGTATTTGGGAATTGTTGAGAAGGTGAATTGTGAAGAAGAAGAAGATGTTACAGTAAGGTTCATGCATCCTCATGGACCATCCCCGTCCTTCCATAGGCCTGATGGTGATGATTGTGATGTTCCTTTCTCTCATATTCTGTGTGAAGTTGATATCACCACAGCAACAGGATGTAGTTATTCTCTCAGAAAAGAGTCTTCAAAGTTGGTGGAAGAAATGTGGTTCTCATACAAAAAAGTATTACCTAAGCATCAAAGTGTCTCATCACATGTGTAGTTCCGAATCAACTTGAACGCAAATTGCAGCACCAGCATTTTGTGCAGTGTTGACATTATTGGCTTTTGACAAAATGCTTAAATATTATAAACAAAATGCTATGTATTTTTACATCGAGTTACTTTTGGTTGTGGCAGAAGTAATAAAGTGTTCATATGTCATGTAATGTACAAGTTGCCCTATATTTTATAATGTGTAATTTTGTTTCATCTATGGCAATTTTTTGCTCTATTTGGATATTGTTATGCATACTTCAGTTGTTAATGTCTCTTGCATAGTAATTGTATTTATCTCCAGTATATATAATTTTTTCCCCAGTGCCATTCATTTCTCAAAACTGATTTTTTGTGTGATGAAACTTTATTATTTGTAGACCACTTTTTAATTTTTTCCGTATTTTTCTAATTTTACAATAAAATTAAATAAAATTAATTTACAAAAAAATAATTGGACAATTTTTCAGAAACTACTTGTCTGAAAGGATATTCAGGGAAAAAACTGTCAGCATACCATTTTTTGTTTAAAAACTGCAGCCAATTTTCAGATTTTTACAGTTTGCTTTGAAGTAACGAATTGCACCAAACTTTCAGCAATTGCTACTAACAGAATGTATATAAAGCAATAAAATTGGCAAAAGTTCATAATATTAGATACAATAGAAGTACACAAAATCTCAGTTCACATCTAGATAATGGGTGTCATGGCCTGGATGACTTGACATGGAATGACCCCAACACTTTGGATGAATATGTGCTATTTGTTACTGCCAGGCACACAAGGTAGTGCCCATTCGTATTGTGGTCACATGGCATGTTCAGTCACCCATCCATTGGTTTCCCACAAGCATCAGCATTGAAGCACTTTGCCCTCACAAGAACTGAAATTTTTTGATACGGACAGCACCATTTGACACGCTTGTGGCTGCAGCGGTGCCTCACACAGGAGCAAGCTGTGGCCGGAGTATATAGCCCGAGTATTTCTGATCTGTTCATAGCGTACTTTAAATGGGTGGGGAATCCAAATCACTGTCAGGTACAAAAACTATTGTGCGATTTCCTTACAAATGTGAGGGAGGATTGCACTCCATTATTTTCTATTCTTTCCAGGCTATGCTCCCCCAACAGAGTATGGTTCTCATTTAGCCAGTTCCTTACTTGTATCATTTCAAATCGAATGTTGTGGATCATGGGCCACATTCAGACATCTAATATTGTAGATGAATGCCCACAAAAGCTATTAAAATACCACGCTCGAGTCTTGGTGTAGCACTCCTACTCAATTTAGTAGAGAGATTGATACTAGCGAGCACAGTACGTGAAAGTAAGAATTGAAATTTAATATCATTATAGTCAAACATCTATCTAAAATTTCAAGTATAAAAAGGTCAAAATGAAATATAATGAAATCACCTGTTCCAATGGTTCAAATGGCTCTGAGCACTGTGGGACTTAACATCTGAGGTTGTCAGTCCCCTAGAACTTAGAACTACTTAAACCTAACTAACCTAAGGACATCACACACATCCGTGCCCTAGGTAGGATTCGAACCTGCGACAGTAGCAGTCGTGCGGTTCCAGACTGAAAAACCACCTATTCAAATCCACTGTTAGACAGTAGTAAAAAGGAAACCCATTGCGTGTACACCCACCTGCAACTTCACTGTGAGCATCAACAATGGCACCTTTCAGTTCAGCCATCATTAGCTCCATAGTGGCTCTAAGACAGCCCAACTTATTAGCAGGACATTCATGTGCATCTAGAGATGCTAATTCTACCACCTGCAACACAATAAAAAAAGGAGCCCAAAATTTATTTTCATAAGTTAACATACTACAAGAAATTTTTATGTATCAATTCTTAATACACAAATTCCAATTTGGTACCTGAAGGGCATTTTATTAACAGAAGTTCTACTTCACTTTTAGAAGACACCATCATCAAAATTTTCCATACTTATGTTCTTCAGCTGTACACATACCAATTGTTTCTGCATGTTCTCTAATGACATCTATCTAGTTTTCATTGGGTCATCCCTTCACTCTTATTTTATTTATTTATTTTTTTAAAACTTTCTTGGTCCATTTACCATGCCTTTATTTGACTGTATATCCTGCCCATCTACATTTCACTACCATTATGGTCATAAATACATCTTCTGCTCTAATCTGCTCCCTGATCCGTTTGTTTTCCATCTCGCTTACCAGTTCCTAACATCGATCTCACTATTTCTTGCTGAGCAATTGTTTGTGCTACAAGTCCATATCTCGCTACCACAAGTTAAAACAGATAACATTTGCAGACTGTTAACTTTCCATTAAGACACTTCAGAATAATGGTTCCACAAACTCTTATTTTCTAAGTGCACTCTATGCCATTTTTACCCTTCTAGTAAACCAATTTCTTGTCCTACACAATAACTAATCAACTAGTCCTTTTACTTATTATTTTGTACATTTTTCCCTATTTGTTAATTATGCATTACAGATTTACCAGCCAATTTACAAATTTTTAATATTAAGTTCTTGCTCTGAGGGCTAACGATACACCACCATTAACACTACAAACACGGTTCAGACAGTTTCAGATAAAAAGTATGTCCTATTAGTTTTTACAGTCTAAAATGGATACAGTCAGACTAGTTAGGTTGAAATATGTTTCAAATTTGTTTCAATGTTAGTCAACTTGGCAAAATGACCATATGCACAGTTTCACCTGCCTACCTGAACTGTAAGTTATTGAAAAATAATTTTGAATTATGACAATCTTCACATGATTCCTGCACTTGAAAGTGTCTGGTGAATGGCCCTCAATTATTGCACTGCACAAAAATGTGTGCTTGTCACTGCTTCCATTGATTTATGAGAAGAACTCCGATTTCACAACTAAAAGTGATTGAAAATAACTTAATATTCACATAGAAATACTATTTACATTTTGTCCATTATTTTGTGTTTCCAAACTGGTGTACCAGAAAATAAATACAAGATTTCCAACACATCAACATTAATTTTATTTCTTGTAAATATTGCAAAATGCTGAAATATTGATACGATTCTCCAAATGCATATCATTTGTGTACAATAAACATAAATTAAGGAGGACATCTGACATCAGTGAGTCACAGTAAGTGAATGTGTGTGTGTGTGTGTGTGTGTGTGTGTGTGTGTGTGTGTGTGTGTGTGTGTGTTAGGGGTGCCCAACGGCGGGATCATCAGTACCCTTACACTTATTAAAACAAACGAATGTGGAGAGGAACTAAAATTGTTGTACACGCATGCACTCGAAATGACCACAGAGTCACTCTATCTCGCATGCACACTCACATGCAGTACAACCAGTTAGGCAGGATGATAGCTGGTCGAGAAATTAAAACAAAACACAGACGAGCTAAAAGAAAAGCACAGGGAAATGTGACTGGTTGACCACTTACAAAAAACTTGGATGAGCCAGCCACCCTGTTGACACATTAAAAACATCCTCCCTAAAATCTTGTTAAAAATGTTGGACAATTCACAAAACTTTACAACTTGGACCACCTTTGTTTCATCATTACATAAAATAGATTGCAGATCCGCAGGTGAATCTGCCGTAGTCTGCTGATCGGCAAATAAAATGCAGTCCAATAAAATGTGGCGCACCGTGATCTGCACGCCACAAGCACCACAGATTGGAGGGTCCTCTCACCAGAGTAAGATTCTGTACATCATAGGGCTGTGGCCTATGCGAAGAAGAGTAAGAAGGACCTCGTCCCATCGACGTGGCTGGAATGAAGTACTCCACGGCCGAGTTGTGGGATTTATGACAAGGAATTTGTTGTCTGTCACTTCCAGCCACTCGTCTTCCTATTGACACTCGACTTCATACCTCAACGATGAGGTGAGAGCATGCAGAGGGATAGCACACCAAAATACCTGAGGGTGACGACACGCCACCGTGGCTGCTCCATCCACCCTTTCATTCCCCACAATTCCCACCTACCCTGATACCCAGCAGAAAGACACTTCCTTCCCCAGTCGTTGTAGTTAGAGAAGAGTATCTTGGATATCCCGGGTTACTTTATCTGCTGGGTACAAATGTTGTCGTCGTAGTTGGAGGAGGGTATCTTGGATATTCTGGGGTACTTTGCCTGTTGGGTAGTGCAAATGTTGAACAGAGTGAAGGGCACTTAGATAATCTGCGCAGATGAGAAATCTAACACTGGGAGAACGTCTCATCTGCTCCAGTGCCCGTAAGATTGCTCATAAATCTGCGTCAAAGGTTGTAAATTCTGGAGGCCGTCTAAACTTGAGGACATGATCTAGGAAGATGACAGAGCAACCAACAAGAGTCCCCCTGCTTAGACACATCCATAAAAACAGCTACATGGTTGTGGTGCTCAGATAAAATGTCAGAAAATATCACACTAAATATCGGAAGCAGGCGTGCGCTCTTTCCTGTACCACACCTAATCTAAAATCACCCTGAACCTCTCCGGTAACCAGGATGGCAGACACTTAAAACCCTGGATTTGGGGTTGTTCTGGCTCCACACCAAGTGCCTCAAGCTCACACGCTGCACACTGATCTCAAATGGTCGTGGCTCTTCAAAGGCGCTCCGGAGATGGACGAGCAACAGTATGGTCTGTGGATGAAGTTGGAGCTGTGAGGAACTTAACACGCCTGACTCATCATAAGGAGGTGGCACCAGATGGTAAGTGCCAGTTCACCCACCTCAGCACAGAGGCTGGGTACGGGACTGGTCCGATAAGCACCCATGGCCAGCCAAATCACCTCATGGTGGACAGCGGCAATGATCCGTGAATAAGAGGGCCTCGCTTACCCATACACCATGCACCCGTAGTCATGCCACAAACACATGAAAGCTCAATAAAAATCGAGGACACACACCCTGTTTGCTCCTCAAGACCTGTGGCTAACACACTTGCTGATGTTCAGTGCCTTCTGGGTTCTGGCTTTTAGGTCTCACAGGTGTGGCAACCACTACAATCTGGAGTAAAAAATGAGGCTCAAAAACTGTACTGTGTCTCTAAAATGTAGGATGGTGTTCCCCATATTCAAGGCAGGCAAATTAAAAAGATGACGAGAATGATTAAAATGACCACATACAAACTTATCCACAAAAGCCCCATTGATGCAGTTGTGTGAGAATACAGTGTCTCCAAGTAGCATCGTTTGCCTTACTTGTATCAAAGAAAATGCCAATACAGTGATGCTTACAGAGGAAAGCCTGCTGAACAGCCGCCTCTAGGACGGTCAGGTTGTCAACAGTGGACTGAAATCTTCAGAATCCACACTGAGAGCAGCTAAGGAGTTGCCTGGTCTCTAACAACCAGACCAGATGACGGTTATCCATCCGCTTCATGGTCTTCCCTTGGTATGATGCGATACTTTTTTTATTGTTGTATATTTAGCTTCTCCCCACCCTAAACCCCAATTTTCCGAAGTTGTCCCATTAGTTTAATTTTATTTTGCATTTGTTGGTGTGTCTCTGTAGTGATGTCATCATTTTGTATACACTGGAAGCAACCGTTTCTGCCACATTGGTGTCGCCATGGGTCAAAGCAAAAGGTGTGGAATCTGACACTTCTGTAATGCCAGGGAATAAACATGGCATAACTAAACTGGTGATTCTGGCCAGGCTAGTGAAGTCAACCACAGAATAATTTTTGACAATGGCAGGAATAGTTACAGAATGACGAGACTGATTGTTAAAACAAGGAAAGAGAAGAAGCAGGGACACCACACAAATTATATGGAAGAATATGACGATTCCAAACTTATATAAAAATTTCATACTACTCCTTTTCGATCTCATGCTTTTGAAATTGGAGCGCAGGAATGAAATGTGAAACTTTTTCCTAACAGAAAACTAACTTTTTGATTGTAGTAGGCCTAATAGGCATTTGATATTGGTACTTCATGAATCATATTCCGTGGTGCTATCTATGTAAAAAAGAGTTAGATTAAAATGATGGTTTGTGCCAAAACATCTTGTTTATTGGGCATGTTTTACAAATGCTGCAATATTAGAAATGCCTTTTTCATTTCATCATGCAGACAGTGACAAAATAGACATAATCAAATCAAAAAACCACACCAGTCTTGGGTACTATTCGTATTAACAGCTTTTTCAGTATTAGACAATGACATTTTGATTTTTCATGTAGTGAAATGTTTGACAAACTTTGATGAGGTAATAGATTCTTTCACAGAAGTGGAAGCATGCCATGTAAAGCTGTAGCAAGATTAGAGAGCAAAAAATGCTGGAACCTAAGGATAGAAGAAATATGTACTGTCTTGCTAGTCTCTTGTCTTTACTGGCTTTTTGTTTCCTACATTTAATTTTACATCACACAAAAGAGAAGTTATTACACACTAGGCAGTAAAGAGTGTAAATTTTGTGAAGATTTCTTATTCTCCTGGTTACAAATAATCCCACCCAGCATTAAATGTAAGTTCTTTTTAAGGTGGGTAGTATGTCAGACTGGTCAAGTGGGAGCAGGAGGGGCACCACAGGACATTTTTTAAATTTCCACTGTCCTGAGTGTAGGTTTGATGGCTTCCATTACAAAATATACACGACTGAATTCCACAGTGTGAAATACAGTGATGTGTGATACAAGAATGCTGTGTGAAGAGGCGTGGCACTGCACTTTGGCACATTTAAGACCAAATAACATATCCTACATTTTCTCAAACATATATATTTTATGTATCAAACTCTTCAGAAAGATGTGCACTACAAAATGAACATATTTTTGATTTTTTTTTTTAATTTGTGACATCCTATCTCAAATGATCGAGGGAGGTGGCAGCACTATCAAGTTTTTGTCCCGGTTCGGAAATATCATAGATCCACAGCTGTTTTATTGTATCTAGTATCTCCTATGCTGGCCAATCAACAGGGTCTGTACTGTGTCTTTTATATCTAACACAAAATTATGCAACAGAATTGCTGACTAGTATATTTACCTTCATGAGATATGTCAGTTTGCCAATGGACACCCTAGTTTTCAGAACTACTATTTCCTTCCTAGGGCAGGAAGGGAAAAGGGGGTGGGGGGGGGGGGGGGGAGGGGGGAGGCGAGCACAAGGGAAGGTTAAATGGAACGGCAGGTCACGCAGATCACAAAAGGAGAAGGACCTACCAGCTGTGAGGAATACTGGGGACAATGTTTATTAACAGTACTGACATTTCTTCTGAATGTATACAATTTTTACCTCCTACACTTCCATCCATTTCCAAACTGATGATTCTCTGGTGTCTTAATATGTTTCATATAACTGATCCCTTCTTTTAGTCATGTGATATCACACACTTCTTTTATTCCCAATTCGATTCAGTACCTTGTCATTAGTTACCTGATATACTCATCTAATCTTTGGACTACTTCTGTATTACTACTTTTCAAAAGCTCCTATTCTCTTTCCATCTTAACTGCTTATTGTCAATACTAACCCACGTACAAGGCTACACTTCAGACAAATAGCTTAAGAGACGATTTCCTACTACTTAAATTTCATTAGATGTTACACATTCCTGTTTTTCAAAAAGTATTTTCTTGCTATAATCAGTCTGCATTTTGTAAACCCTTCTGCTTCAGCCACCATCAGTTATTTCACTGCCAAAAATAGCAAAACTCAACAACTTTCAGTGTCTCATTTCTTAGTTCAATTCCCTCAGCAAATCAATTTAATTTGGCTGCAATTCCCTTACCCTCATTTAATTTTCATTGGTGTTCACTGTCTACCAATTTCATTCAACTGCTCTTTGAGTACCAAAGCTTGTAAATATACACACACCGCAATCTGCTATACATGTCAAAAGATGCTTTGTACTACTGCTGCTTCATTCCCTTTCCTGTCCCACTTGCAAATAGTGCAAAGAAAAAATTATTGCCTGCATACTTCTGAGCTTTAATATCCAAATTTTTTCCTTACTGTCCTTACATGAGATGTATGTTGGAGGCAGCAAAATCATTCTGAGTCTGTTGCAATTGCTGGTTCTCTAAACTTTCTCAATAGCTTTTGCAAAAATATCATCATCTCCTCTCAAACAATTCCATCTACAGTGAAGCAGTATTTCCATAAAGCTCACATCATGATCAAACCAATCAGCAAGAAGTCTGGCAGCAGGCCACTGAATTGTTCCAAAGCCTTACTATAATCTGACAGAGTGAAGATCTCAACACTTCAGTACAACTCAGTATGAAAGGATCTCAGAAACATACTGTATGTGGTCTCTTTTATAGGTGAACAACCCTTCCCAGAAGTATTCCAATAAACCACTGTCAGCCATTTGCCTTCCCTACGAAGGACTATATTTGTTTGATCCATTTTATGTCATTTTGCCATGTTACACCTATATATGTAATTTATGAGAGTGAGTCAAGCTGCATACCATTAACATTATATTCATACGCCACAAGAATGTCTGTTGAACTCACCCACATTAATTTACATCTATCCACACTTACAGCAAGCAGCCAACATCATGCAACAGAAATTCTTTCCAAGCCATTCTAAAACCCCTACAGGCACTTTAATGATGCTTTCCCACAGACAACAGTATCATCAGAAAATATTTCCCTGGGACACTCCTTAACTTTCTCTGTAATTATAAGTATCCACCTGGGAGAATGTACTGGGTTCTAACAATAAAAAAAAGATCTTGACCAGTCACATACTCTGGAACCTGTTCTGTATCCTTGGCCTTTGTTAACATACTACAGTTTGCTGCAGTGTGAAGGCTATCCAGAAATTTAAGAATATAGAATGTGCTGGTTGGTGTGCCTACATGGATCACAAAATACTGTGTATGAAAAAAGGTGAGCTGTGTTCTGCATGAGTAGTGCTTTGTAAATCCAACACTGATTTAAGGATGACAGAATTTCTGTTTCCAGGAAAATTATTATACTTGAGCTCAGAATATGCTAAAAGGGCCTGTATCACACCAACATTTAGGTGCACCAATTCTTTTGTCCTGCTTACGTCTGGTAGTAGCCTGTGCAATCTTATAGTCCATTGGGACTGTTCATTCTACAATACATTCACTGTACTATAATTGTGAGCTGAGAAAGAGGCCAATGCCACAATCCTCTGTGCAAGCGAGCTGCAATTACATCTGGGCCTAGACATTCATTTTCAGCTGGTTTGGCTGCTTTTCAACACATGGTTAAACTATGCAAAAGATGTTAATCTTTATACAACCAGAATTTCAGATGGTAGCAATCTTTCTTGTCTGTATAATACCCTTTAAAAAATCCTGTGTATACAATACAGATTCACACTATTCCTTCATGACACTCACCTGTCTTTCCGTTTGTAATGATAAACAATACAGTGGAAAGAAAAGACAAATAAGAAATGGTAACTGTTTTATTTATATTATCTAGGAACAATAATGACTGCAATCACTGAGTTATTAAAAGTTATGTATTTTAATTATTTTTTAATAAAAGAAGTTTCTTCAAATATACAGAGTAATAGCAAATGATTCATTGCGTTTTGATGTCTTATAGCTTCAGATATATACACATGCACCTGTTTGCACTAATAATCAATGGAAACAGTATATTTTGAAGTTGTGTTTACATCACTGTGGTTTCATTGTGATATTCTAGGTTGGGAGGGAGACAGCAGTCTAGAAAATGGTGACACATAAACATGAAGAATTCTGTGTGCTGCAGTATGAGAAGATAATCCATCACTTCCAAGCAGCATGCTTTCTGAAGACAGTACAGTGTACCGCCTTCAATACACCAATGTATTCTGTGGTGGTATCAACAGTTCATGGAGACAGAGTGCCCCTGTAAAAGGAAAAACTCTGGATGACCAAGTGCTGCAATTTAAGTTGTGGAGAGTGTTCAATAGGAGTTTCTTTGTAAACCAGAGAAATCCACACGTCATGTAAGTCACAAACTGGGCATTTCTCAGCCCGCCTGTGGAAGATTCTGCATGAACAATTACATCAGAAACTGTATCACATACAGCTGTTGTAACTTTTACAGACAAATGATGGCACCAACAGATGCAAATTTTGTGAATTGGAGATAACAAATTTCTCCCAACGCATGTTCAGTGATAAGGCGACATTTTCAATAACTTGCCAGCAGCCATAAAAAGCTTAACAACCAATGAAATTCAGTTTAAGAGAAGCCTAAAGGATTTATTGGTGGCCAACTCCTTCTACTCCACTGATGAATTTCTTAGTAAAACCAACTGATTTGTATATAAGTACAAAATAACTTCTGCACAATTTCAGTGCAGTAATGTGTTCATTGAAAATTTGTGTGTGTGTGTGTGTGTGTGTGTGTGTGTGTGTGTGTGTGTGTGTGTAAGTATAATCTAACTTCTGCACCATTTCAGTGCAGTAATGTGTTCATTGTAAATAAGTATTACAGTAGTTGTATTACATGTTTATTACCTTATAAATAAATAAAAACTTTTTTATTTTAAATTCAGTGCATTAGTATTTGTAAAATGACTCTTAGTGTTCATTAAAAAATGACGATCATTCCACTTGGGACCTGTGGAATGGTACATTGGCTTATTTGTTTTAGTTGTAAATATTTGTCATGTATTGTTGTTTTTCTGACATGTTCCACATCCTGGAGGACCTCCTCACTACGGATCAATTGGAATGAAAGTAAATCTAATCTAATCCACATAAACAGTCAAGTGAATCTTCACAGCATTAGCATAAAAGTCACAGAAAATTGTGATGTACAGAGGAGACTGAAACAAAGTCTTCAAAGGTGACTGCCTTCTGTGTTGTTTCAAGTAGCAAAGAGTACGGGCCCTAATTTTTTTCTCGAAAAACTTTGATGTGTACCATGTACCTAACATACTGAACGACGGGTTGTTTCCGACAGTGATAGCTGATATTCAAAAATTCAGACTCCAAAAAGATGGAGCTCTGCTTCAATGGCATACAGTACTGTGTCATCTGAAAGAGGAACTTCCACACCAGTAGATTACACGCTGCATTCGTGAAGATTTGGCATTCTTCAGATGGCCCCAAGGTTACTTGACCTTACAGTTAGTGATTTTTTTTTTCTTTAGGGGTATGTGAAGGACAATGTTAACACACCACTTTTGCCACCAACATTGACTGAACTGCATGACTACATCACTGCTGCAGTGGTGAACACTGACGGGCGTGTTCAAACGAGTTTGGGTGGAACTTGAGGTAATGCACAGATGTTTGCCATGTGACTCAAGGAGAGTATATAAAACATTTATAATGATGTGTATGAAACCTGAAAATTTGCTTTTCCATACAGTGTATCAATTACTTTTTTTACAAAATTCTTTGTGAAGTATATTCATTCAAAACCTGATGAATCATTTGTAATCATCCTGTATACAACAACTTACTGCAGCTGGCAAAGGAACAGCTAAATCAACTGGAGCTCCCAGCTGATCAGGTGTCACACCATGGTTAGACAGCTTTTGCAAATGCGTGTAAATTTCAGCATCTTCTTCCTTGTATAGTGCACACAGAGCTGGGAAAACCAAACTATGCAGCTGGTTCACCATGTAGCTGTTGGCAACAACAATTCCTTTAAATTTCAACACATACCAGACATAAAAAGTACATAAAACACTGACATTGCTTAGAAACACATTATAGGTAAGCTTACGAAAGACTTGTTCAAAGAATGCAATTATATTATAGCCTTCGTACATTAATCTGTTATGTGGAAAAATTTAAAAATGGCACTAATTTTGCTGCTGTCAGATGGAGCAGAGTAGTCTAAATTGCTAATAAAACTCTGACAAATTAAAACTTTATGCTGTAGTGAGGCCGGCCGGTGTGGCTGTGCGGTTCTAGGCGCTTCAGTTTGGAACCGCGTGACCGCTACGGTCGCAGGTTCGAATCCTGCCTCGGGCATGGATATGTGTGATGTCCTTAGGTTAGTTAGGTTTAAGTAGTTCTAAGTTCTAGGGGACTGATGACCACAGATGTTAAGTCCCATAGTGCTCAGAGCCATTTGAACCATTTTTTTGCTGTAGTGAACAACAAAGGCACAGTTCACTTTGATTTGTGAGGACCTCTTTCCTATTTTCCAAACTCTGCAGAGGTTATCCCCATGTTCTTTATTGCACTATAGTGGTGCACACATAAGAAGAAAGGCGGTGGGACAATACACAGTGGCAATTTGCAGTACCATTTGACGCTACAGCCAACAGTGTCATTCTGGTGTGTATGTCTGTAGTGTGCATTACAGGGTTTGTGTGTTTAGAACATTTAGCATTGATTTTCATGTTAGTATTGGTATGATGAATATACTTAGCCACTGTAGTATTCATTATGGGTATCATTAAGGGAAAACAAGTATTACATTAAAAAGCAAAAGTTACAGTTTTCTGTGCTTATTAATTTTACTACTGAGGGTCAGGGGCATAGACAGTACCCCAAAATGGCACTCATCCCAGCATTGCCAATTACCAGTGTAAGCAACAGCTCGATGATGCAAGACATGGGGAAGACGTAGAGAAAACTCTAGCGATGTCACATGGTATTCTACAGCTCTCTCTGTGCAGAATGCATCATGCACTCACTTTGTTGCTTGTATATCACTATACCATCCTCAGCCGTGTGTGTGTGTGTGTGTGTGTGTGTGTGTGTGTGTGTGTGTGTTACTAATAATGATTTTACACAGTATTATCATTATTTCACAATAAACACCAGTTTTTAATGCAAACAGTCCGAAATCGTTTTTCCTATTATTATATTTTCTTGACACAATCTTACAAAATTCCCTTACTACATGTGAATTCTATTTAGGTTACTGCTCAGGCAGAAGAAAATTTTATTTAATAAGTTGTATTCTATACAGAAGAAGTAGATTGTAACATAGCCTTCAAAAAAATGGTAACACACATTGCACCACCTGAGTAAGAGGCACAGCTCAACTTTATTTCATACTACTATAAACAAGATGCAGTAATATGTAAAATAAGGGAAAGGCAACCACTGACCTATAGAAGACTGATGTGTGACACATAGAAACACATGACAGAAAATTGTATTCACATTAGTTTTAACGCTCTTGCTCTCTTTCTTCCAGAAGTACACACATTCAAACACACGACAGCACAGACACAAAGATGAACACTACCACAGCTGCAACAAGACTGATTATTAATTAATCAAAAATTAATAATCAGTCTGACTGCAGATGCAGTAGTGTTCGTTTGGGTGTCTGTGTGGCCACCAGTGTGAATATGTGAACTTTAGCTACAAAAAGAGGAAGAGCTCAAAAGCCAATGTGAACACTGTTTTCTGTTGTGTGTTTCTATGGGCCACACCTTTGCCTTATTTTATGCACTGTTCCACCCAGGAAATTCCATTATCGTTATACAAGATGCAGTAACTTATCCTACAAGTTACAATGCATTAGAAGACACTGAACATGTTTCTATTATGCTCCATTCATTCTGCTCATTTGTTTGTCACAATTTTAGTGCGCAATTGGAATTAATGACACAAATGCCAACTACTTTCCTCATAATCTCATATCCACTGGATTACTTTGTTTCAAATGCGCAAGTAGTTCTCCCACTGCTCACCAAAGTTGAAACCAGTGTCTGGCCACTCAAATGTATAAAGGTAAAGATTAAAAAAAAAAGAGTTTAGGTATTGCATTTGTGACTGTGTGCTTTCAAGTGAGTGGCAAAAATGTTTACTCCATTTTTCTACATGTTCTGATTACTAATACAGTCATCCCTGTCAGGTTCTTTGAGCTTCATTGTTATGCATACTTGCCGCCTGGACTCCAACAAGACTGAAGTGGTGTTGGTGTTGGAAGCTATTTATAGCAGAGTTCGGCTCCTCAACTCACTACACCCTTTGATGCTCATTTGTTTTTCAGAGCCTGCTGTTGGATGAAACCCACATTCTCTCAGTGTTTTCGAGCTCTGAGGGATGAGATGTCTGGTGGGATCTTAGTAAACTGAATGCTAATTCTCAAGTCTTGCTTAAACAGAAACTCTGTACCAGTTTATTAGCTTTTCTGACTTCTTTATTTTGATAAGAGTCTCTAAGTACATTGTCACAGAATCTTGGTGTTCAAATCATGATGCTAGTCTTGTCTTACCTCATCTCACTTCATTTCATGTCATGTTCATACTCCAAGTAGTACTTGGTGACAGCAGATTTGCTTGTCGACTGTCGACAATAGTCTGCCCCACATAAGACTTCCACATGGAATGTTACACATACCCAGCTTTCTGAAAACTAGTTTGTCTTCAACATTAAAAATAAGACAAAAAAAATCTCTGTTGATGGCAGTAAAGTGAGGTAGGTAACTGATTCTTGGCCTTTCCTTTTTTGTTTGTGAGCCTGAACCTCTTCCTCAGGTGTTATTGATTTTAGCTGAAAATGATGTGTTGTCAAAATATTATGCAGAAAAATGGAAACAACAACTTGGCTGTACCTTCCAAAGCACACCATTAATAAAACACACTGAGGAAACCTACAGGGTAATTAATATAAATGTCATGACTTAGTATGAGCTAAAAAAACTTTAAATCAATATGTTATTAATGAAAATGTATGCAAATGGTAAACAAAATTGGTTTTGTATGTTTTGTCTTATTTCCATCTGAGAACAGCGGTGTTTGAAATACTCATTATAGGAAGTTCACACGTCAGAACACTAGTTTTTTCATCATTCTTGTGTCCTTCCTGCAACTGAGTACCAAAAGCTGTGCGTTCCTTAAAAACACGTTTATTCTGTTTGGGCACAATACAACAATCAAAGCAGCTGCTAACATAACCACTTCAAATAGGTTTTGCATAACTTTCACATCCGGAAACGTATGTGGGTTCCGATTTAAGGAAATTGGGCGATGAAAGACCAAACACTATAGACTAAAAACATTACTTTACTGTGAAAACAATAATAATAACTAGGCAGTCTGTGAAAAAGTGAACATGCCTGAAATAAAAATTCACTGCTGGGTGCCATTCAATACCATGTTGTTCCATGCCGTGCACTGCAACATGATCAGCTTTAGCCTTTGCATGGTATACACAAGGTTGTTGAGACACTGCTGCTGAAGCCTGTTCCTCTGATTTCATGCAACATGTGAGGAGGGTTCCTACAATGACCCACTACAAGTTGCAACTGGCTGCAAGCGTGTTTGATTCAACCTGTTTCAGCAGATACTGCTAGTCATTCCATTTGACCTGCTGCTGCCTCATGGAAGTCAGTGTGCTTGTGCGCAATTTTGTTTAAAGATGAACCTATCGCCAAACTGTTGATCACAGGGTTGGCAACAGCTTGGAGAATCCTGTCCACATACTGCAAATCCTCCAAATTACTATCTTTAGTGATAAGAGGCTCTCAATATCTGCACAATATCTGACCAAAAGATGACTAGTTCACATCCATCATAAATTTCTGGGGCTGCATGCTTGACATATGTAGTAGAAAAATCCAACACTCATTGGTGAAGCAGCCTAATCTGATTGACCCAGGTTCCATTTCATTTCTTCCCTTGCCCACCTACTTTGCACACCACATAGTGAAGGGGAAGGGAAAATTGTGTTAATCAGTGGATGGTTGTATACTGTTTAGGTCAATGCTTTCTATCTCATTTGTGATGGGGCTATGGTTTATACAGAGCTACATCCAGTGCTCTCTATGGCTGTAATAAAATTCTGTATGAAAATTTCTCTTCATAAAGGAAGTTCAGGAAAGTGGTGGGTTTGAATAAAGCACCAATATTCCACTGTTACTTACAGCTGTTGAAAATCTGTACATTCAGCTGCATCCAGAAGATAAAACAGGAGCAAAATGAATGAAGCCATAGTGATCACAGCCATCACGTGACATGTGCAATTTTAGTGCACGAGTGCAAGTGTCAATTTTTGTGCATGCTCCAAGTAGCTCTGCACGTTTTGCTAGGAGTGCTGTGTTTTGTTCTCCAACGCACAGAGCTTTCATTCCTTGTTCTACTACTTTTTGTATGTTGGCAAGTGCACCTGATCTGCTATTGAATTCCTAATCTTGTGAGCCCAGTATTTAGTGTTCTCCCTTGTGAGATCTGTATTTAGCATTCTACAATCACATAAAGTTCCGTGTGTTGAAGATATTTTGGTGTACATGTTATTCATGTAGCAGGCATAGTAGAGTCTAAGTCCTGATTTTCATACACAGTGGCCAAACTGGTGACCCAGATGTGATCGACTGCCTGCGTGTATGTAACACAAGTAAACAACACAATGGATGAAAGTCCGGAGACTGTGAACTCAACCACGTCCAGAATAGCCGCGAGGCTAACTCCATTCTGGCCGCACAACCTGGTCTTGTGGTTCTTCCAGGTAGAGGCAATTTTTTTCTTTTCTGGTATGACTGCAGATGCTTCTAAATTCACATTAGTGGTGAGCCACTAGGAACAGCAAAATGCAGCAGAAGTTCAGGACATCATTGTCGCGTCACATGGAGGGAATGCATACAACCGCTTGAAGTTGGGATTGATCCACCGTCTTTTCGCATCTCAAGAGGAGCACATTACACAAGTACTGACCCATAAGGATATCGGCAACCGAAGATTGTTACAGAACCTGTGGTATCTCAGAAGCAAAATCGAAGCAGGTACCATACATGATCAGCTGTTGCGTATGATCTGGAACAGTCACTTGCCTCCCTCTATCAAGGCATTTATTGTGACACAGTCAAGAGATGTTGCTCGACACTCTGCCAAAACTGATAAAGTACTGGATGCTATTATCACTTGCACCCATTATGGTATCAACTGCGCAATGCGGGAGTACAGCCACCATGGTAGTGTGTGCCGAGTATGAGGTATTAGTGGTGAAAGACAATCAGCTGACGCAACAGATTAGCCAGCTGGAAGTGTGTTGCACCATCTGAGCAGATCACAGCCTGCAAAGGGAGAGAAGGTGCTCTCGCAGCAGGGCTGCATACTGAAAGGTACCTAAAATGTAGACTTTCACGGCCGGAAATATCATGTCCATTATAATTATCCGGGCTGTTATGCCATGGTCGGTTGATGAATTTTGTCTCAATTCCCAACGTTTCATCTCCGACTGCGGAAGACATCTTCAAGGGGGTCCGTAGGTCAATGGAAGGTCCAACACACCCACTGGCTCGCTACTGAAGATGTCTCCCGCAGTCGGAGACGAAACGTTGGGAATTGAGACAAAATACATCAACTGACCACGGCATAACAGCCCGGATAATTATAATGAACATGAAGGGTACCTACACAACACTGACCCTCACATCAAGACGAATGAGGGGCTGCTGATCTCCTGCCAACTTCTAAGACTAGCATCGCACTGGAGAAGATAGCAAAAGCAAGTTCAATAACATGATCAAAGATGGCACTACGCATCCGTCTGATAGCCCCTGGTCTTCACCCCTGCACCTCATTTTATGAATTGTAGTTCTTGGTAGCCTTGCGTGAACTACAAAGCTTTCAACGCCTGCATGATTCCTGACAGGTACCATGTAACTCTGCTACATGACTACAACTATGCGTTGAGTAGTGCTTGTGTATACAGTGTACTAGATTGCAACAAGGCCTAAATACAGATACTGGTGACAGCCATTATTGCATCATTTGGCTTATTTGAGAGCAAGTTCAAGACTTTCGGCATTGGAATGTGGTGCAGATGTGGCAGAGGTTTGTCAACTCAGTGCTGCGTGGTCTGCCATTTTGCTTTGCATACCTGGACAATGCCTTAGTCTTCTCCCCACCACCAGAAGAACTCCATTAGCATCTTGTACAAGTTTTCCAAGTGTGTCTTCATACAATCACAAAAAGACTTTCTAGGCCACTGCATTACTCCCACAAGCTCGCTACCATTGCCGGACAAGACTGTGGCTATCTGGCAGCTGTCCTGGCTGGCCACATACAAAGAATTAATGCACTATTTGGGCATGCTGAACTTTTATCGACAGTAGCTACCTCATGCAGGTGAAGTTCAAGAGCTGTTGACAGCCCACTGGTGGGCCCGCAGATTAAAGGCAACTTAGCAATTACCTTAACAGACAATATGATCGCGGCATTTGAGAAATCTAAAAAAGTGATACTGGACGCAGCATTGTTGGCACATCCTTAACCAAATGCATTGTTGGCTGTACTAGTAGACACAAGTCAGACATCTATAGGTGGTCTACTTCAATGTGCCGACAAGACCTGGTAGCCACTAACATTGCCTTACTGAAGTAATGGAGTGCATATGGCAGGAAATTACTGGTGACATACGATGCTGTGAAGTACTTCCACTCTCATGTCGAAGCTCACAGCTTCACAATATTTACTGATCACAAGTGCTGCCATTCGCTATCTTCCAAAATAACCTTAACTGCTCCTGATTCCACACAATCAGCTGCTGTATGTAGCCCCGTTCACCATTGACGTCCAAGCACATCTTAGGTATGGACAACATTGTGGCAGAATGCCTCTCTCGCATCAAAAGAATCTCTACAGTAGATTATATGGCACTTGCAGAATCACAGAAGTCTGATCAAGAGCTTCAATACCTATTATAAGACACGTGATCATCATTACAATTACAACTCTTAGGCATTCCTGGCAATAGCAAACTACTGTATTGTGATGTGTCCGCATTGAAGAAACATACATACCTACCTCCGAACTTCCATCAGCAAGTGTTCAAATCCCTGCACAACCTGTGCCACCCAGGTACAAGGTCTACACTCTACAGAGAGTGGACGAAGTGCTGTCTGCAGTGCCAACACAGCAAGGTTAGCAGGTGCATTCAAGCACCAGTAGGTAATTTCCCCAATGTCACAGTGCACTTTACACATGTGCATTCTGATGTCGTCAAACCACTATCGCCCTCAGACAGTCAGCATTACCTGCTCACCATTGTCGACAGATTCACTCACTGCCCTGAAGCAATTCTGATAGACAATATCTCAGCTGAAACCTTGGCGCAAGCCTTCATAGCGCACTGGATATTGCGATTTGAGTGCCCTCTCCATATCACAACGAATAGAAGCAGACAATTTGAGTCGAGTTGTTCACAAAACTGACAGCACTTTGTGGCATGAGCCATCATCAGATGACCAGCTACTATCCAGCCAACAAAGAAATAGTGGAATGATGGCACTCCACCCGAAAAGTGACCCTGATGTGCCATGGGACCAGGTGGACTGAGGCTCTGCCAATCGCCTTCCTCAGGCTTCACAACACAGACCACACCTGGGCAGTTCCCCGGCAGAGCTAGTATATGGGTAAAATTTCGTAGAAGGCGCCCCACAGCAAGAGATCGATCCATCTACACTCATTGTGCATATCAGAAAGTACGTAGAGAAGATATGCCTCCCACAGCCATCCAGACATCATACTGGTCCAGTGTTCACGCACAAAGACCTCAGCTTGGGCTCACACGTGATACTACATGGTGACGGCATCAGATCAGCTCTCCAACCACCTTACACTGGTCCACACCAGGTTGTTAGCAAGGGAGACCACACATTCTCTTCAATGGAAAACATACCACTGTCACTGTAGACAGAATGAAGTCAACCTACGTGTTCCATGAGCTACCACCACCCCCTCCATCGCCTGTGCCCCATAAGTGTTCCAGAAAACTTCACCGCCTTTGCCAGCAGCTTCTGTGGCACATCGCACCACAAGATATGGATGTCATACGCACTTCCCAGTGTACTTTCTAAATGTGCAGAGCTTCTATTCTTTGTTTTGTTACTTTTTGTATGTTGGTTATTTATGTTTTTTACCTTTAGTCTTGTGTGAGTTCCTCTGTACACCATACCTAGTAAAGCAAGCAAGCAATAATCTCACTAGTGCAACTGATCTGTTCTCATATTCCCAGTTTTTAGCATTCATCCTCCTGAGCTCTGAATTTAACATTCTATGAACAAATAAAGTTCTGTTGTTGTGTTGAAGATATTCTGGTGTATGTGTTATTCCTGTAGCAGGTGTACTAGAGCCTCAAGGCCTGACACTCACACACAGAGGCCAAAAAGTTTATTTAATGGACTAACATGTGTCAAACACTTTGATAATACAGAAGCACAGCTGACATCCTGAAAAATATATTTGTCATCTGAAAGTTTACTTTTGCATAAGAACTATGTATGAGTTATCATTGGTAGTTCAGGCATAATGCTGACGCCACTATATTGCTGTTGCATGTACAACACTTTTACATCAATACACGTGCCCTGAAAACAACAGTGAAATGCATGGCACAGCATATTTCAAATTTTGGGACAGTTGGTGTATCTTCAAGCATATGCCAGTACAGCTGGGTCAGTCGCGGAGTGCCAGACCACACACAAGCATGATGTGTGGACTGAGGCTTGGTCTGCTTTGGTTTTGCTCAGTCCTTCTCATACTCAACACACTAACATTTCATTAGGTACTGCAGTGCAGGGTTTTTCTGTCAGCACAACATTTTTTCAGTTTGGTAGAATTGTGGTTTCAGTACTGTTTACCCTTCGCTATTTGTTCGTGGTATGAAGGACATTAACAGGTCCAGCGGCTGTTTGCACAAAACGAGGCAGTCTAGTGATCTATCATCACAAGCTTTTACGAATGTGAATGACAGAAGGGAAGGATGAGAATTCTCAACATCTTTTATGCAGTAGCATGATAGAGGGGTACTGCAAATTTACTATGAAACGACATTACAACGGCATGCAGAAAGAATTTAAAGATTCAGTTGACAATGAAGGAGCAAAATACAACAATCAACTCTTTACATACTAAACTTTCAGGCATGAAGCACTTGAAGAAACTGGTGGCACAAATAGTAAATTTTCTGTTGTTGGATGCTTTATTCCTATGCTAACTGCAACAGTTTTCGATGGAATTGAACAAAGGGAATGGAGACTTCATATATTACTACAAAGACATTGCTAAAGTCAAGGGACTTGTTTGGAATGAGTTTTTAATTTAAAACCTGCTATTGTTGAAATTATGAATGAAAAAGGAGAGCAAGAACAGAAATTAGAACATGCAGAATGAGTTACATGCCTTGCATTTTAAGAGGACTTCACTGCACAATGTCCACAGAAAGACAACGCAAAATGAGAAACAATTTCTTTGTGATTTGGTGGGGATGAATTGGAAAAGAAAATTGCATTGTAGAAGGGGCAAATTCTGACAAAAAAAAAAGACCGTCCAGTTCCCCAAGCTCACTGGTGTTAAAGAAAATGCAAGCTCTGAAGAATTCATTGGGAGTCTTGAAAAAATTACAAGGATAATTTCGTAAACATTTTGAGAATGCTGACAATTTTACATCTGTTTTTGTGACCATTTACCATTTCAGTTGAAAGTGGCATTGTGTTGTACAGATGGTAATGACTGATCTGCAATGAAATTCCCATTTAAAAGACAAAATCTTTTACATTAAAATTGTCCAAGAGGTCTATGTTTTTTTCCTTGGAATGAGTTCCCACACCTCCATAATCATGTTGCAAATGGAGTAAAATGTTCAATCAAAATATGTGTACAAAGACCGTTTTTCGAGTATGAAATTAAATAAGCCATGATTACATTCAAACCTGAGTGCAAAAATCTGTGACAATGTCTGCATCTTTCCATATACTAACAGTTTGTTGCAGATAAAAATTATATACTGTTTTTCAGAGCATCAAAAATAATTAAATAATACACATACACACACACACTCACACTAACTGGTCATACCGGACTCGAGAGTCCATTACCGCAGCAACGTATTTTCACCATCTGTTCCTGTCTTGGGCTATTTCCTTCCATTCACCTTCAATACCTAGGCTCCTCAAATCAGTCTTCACATTGTCCTCCCATCTACGCCTCGGTCTCCCTACAGGACGTTTTCCCTCTAAGTGCCCTACCAGTACTCTGCGCGCTGCCCTGCCCTCATCCATTCGAGCTACGTGACCCGCCCATCGCAGCCTACGTGATTTAATAATACTGATTATGTCAGGGCTTGAGTTCGTGAACCTCTTCGTTATGCAGTTTTCTCTGCTCTCCGCTAATGTCATCCCTTTTTGCTCCGAAAATTTTCCTAAAAATTTTGTTTTCAAATACTCGAAATGGCTTTTCATTTTGCACAGTGAGAGACCAAGTCTCACACCCATACAGCACAACTGATAGAATAATAGCTTTGTATATTCTAATCTTTAAATTCCAAGACAATATCTGTGATGAAAGTGATCTATTCACTGAGAAGTAGCATGTATTTCCCACCTGTAATCTTTTCTTCAGTTTGGACTCAACCTCATCTCTCAAAGTGATGTCCATGCCTAGATACTTAAATGTGTTCACTTTTTCAAACTGCATGTCTCCAACTCTTTAACATTTTCTGATTCACTGCTGTTGGCATTCTAGTAGTAACCAGGTATTTAGTTTTGTCCTCACTTATCCTTAGACCTACATCTTCACTAGCCTTGATTAACACATTCGCATTTGCTGTTACAGATTTTTTCCTATCGCTAACAATGTTTAGATCATCTGCATACCCTAAATATCTGAATATTTCCATTTAACACCCTCTGAATTATCTGCTGCCATTCGTACAGTATATTCTAGGACTAAATTAAAAAGTAGCGGAGACAGGGCATCTCCCTGCTTAAGTCCGTTCTTTATTACAAATTCTTCTGACTCCAATTTCCCCATGCATACTCTACCTTTTGTGTTTTTCAAACTCGCTTCTATAAGTCTAACACACTTCTTTGGTATTCCAAGTTCCAAAAGAATTCTGTACAATTTTGATTGCAATACTGAATCATATGCTTTTGTAAAATCTATGAAAAGATTATGAACTGGTTTATTGTATTCCCATTTCTTTTCCAAAATTTGACACAGGGTGAATATTTGGTCTATAGTTCATCTGTTCCTCCGAAAGCCAGCTTGGTAATCCCCCACAATTTCACCTGCATATTGTGTAAGCCTGCTTAGCAGAATATTCGAGAAAATTTTGGAACGTACTGGTAATAGCAATATCCCTCTATAATTACCACAATCCATTTTGTCGCCCTTCTTAAAAATTGGGATCAGAATCAACTCCTGTCACTCTTCAGGTATCATCTCTGAGTTCCACACTTTAGTTATCACTTTGTGAATTACTACCACCAATTTCTGTCCCCCATTTTTAACTAATTCTGCATTGTGACACCTTGATGTTGCTGTAGATAGCCGTTGGTGAACTTTGGCAACTACAAGAAAA
This sequence comes from Schistocerca serialis cubense, assembly GCF_023864345.2. Classification (NCBI taxonomy): domain Eukaryota; kingdom Metazoa; phylum Arthropoda; class Insecta; order Orthoptera; family Acrididae; genus Schistocerca; species Schistocerca serialis. Next base: position 30,693,305 of record NC_064646.1, read on the forward strand.
TGATCAGAATCGCAGTCTGCTCCCCTGAAAGTTCTAACATTTTCTATACTAGTGTGCCATCTCCGACCTACAAGAACATGATCAATTTGGTTTCAGGTGTGTCCATCCGGAGAGACCCAAGTTGCTTTATGAATGTCCTTCCTTTTGAAATATGTGCTCTCAACAATCATGTCTTTTGAAACAGCAAAATTAACCACCCTTGTGCCATTATCATTCGACATGTTATGCAAACTTTCTTTCCCAATTGTAGGCCGGAATGCTTCCTCCTTCCCTATCTTCGCATTAAAATCATCTATGATTAATTTTGTATCGTACGAGGAGAACTTATCCCACAGTTGATCTAGTTCTTCACAAAAGCCGTCTTTAACAACCTCTTCAGTGTCCTGAGTTGGCGCGTGTACATTAATTACTACTAGTCTATTCCACCTGCCGGACAACACTTTAACTGATAGTAAGTCACTAATGAACCTTACATCTCTGATTGCGTGAAGCACTTTTCTCTGTACTGCGAAACATGTTCTGAAACTGTGAGCTTCCGCACCTCCATAGAAAAATGTATAGTTACCCCTCTTTATGCTACCCTCCCCCTGCCACCGAGTTTCTTTAATAGCTGTAATGTCTACATCGTATCTATCCAATTCGTCTAATAATGTCTGGAATGTTCCTGGACAGTTCAAACTTTTAACGTTCCATGTTCCCAACCTGAAAGTTCCCTTCGGCCTGAATCTCTTCGAAGCAGGTTCCGCCTGGAGATCCGAATGGGAATCTTGTTTACCTCCGGAATATTTTACTTCAAAGGGACCCATGCTCATTAATGTTGCTGATTCTTGATGAATAGATTTGATAGTAAGAGAAGAAGAAACAGGGATGGTTCATCACGCCATCGCCTGCTCCCCACCGGCTGTCCGCGACTGCTTATTTTTTGTATTCGCAGCTACCCTTCATATCTGAAGGCCTTATCCCCTATCCGCAACCTGGGGACGCGCTGTGTCATGGTGGTAGGGGCCCACGAGACCTGCAATCATCACAGAATTAAATAATACTGACAGGTTTTTTTCATTTTTTTGTGTTGAGAAATATGAAACCATGCCATAAGCAGAGCGACTGCAATACCCCTTAAATATGGCATATTCAGGATTTCCCCCTCTTCACGCTCTTACTCAAGACAGCGTGGTGGTGTGCATCCAGGCAATAGAGCTATGGGACATTAGCCACTCCTCAAGACCTGAATTCTTGGCCAGCCCTGCAATACAAGCTTTTCAGCATTTCCGTGGGCCAAGGAAACCTGTCATCATTTGTGCTGCCATTTTTTGTTTGTGCTGCTCACAGTCAGTGAGCAAAATGAACAAGAGAAACTTTTGGTACTTGCTAAAAATGTTACAGTTAAGCACATAGTACTTTTTGGTAATAACATGTATTAATAATGTGTCACCCAACAGCAAAAATAGAACTTAATAACTTTCAAAAAGTTTAGCTTTGAATTACCCTCACAGAAAGACTTACATTTCTAGTGCAGCTGATAGCTGCACCTGAAAACGTGCATCCCTCTGGCACTCTAAGGGATGTGTTTTGAGCAAGCTAACCCAATGCACATTTAGCAGGTTGCGAATCTTCCCTTGTAAGCCCACAATGTCATCAGCTGGAGGTGGAGATGCAGCAAGATTCTGGAGATCTGTGTCTAAAGAGAGAAGTAAATTTCCATGCAGGCTGAATGCTCGAGACAGGAACTGGGTTGCACTGAAACACAACAAAGTACCTTTGAGCTACTTAAAGATATACTCATTACATGTAAAAATAATGCCTAAAACATACATCTTAACTGAATCCCAAAATCTCCTAATACTTACAGCAGATTAAAGCCAATTTTTTGGAACATACTACTACTACTACTACTACTACTACTACTACTACTACTAATACCACCACCACCACCAACACATTTCTTTTAAAAGTTGTTTGGCTATGATAGAAAGTAGCTGACACTCTCTGATGGATTCCTTTGAATAAAGGAAAGGTAGTTGAGAAGGAATCTAAAGGTCTGCATTTAACATGACAAACTGTAGAAACATGACAGACTGTAGAAAGAAGATAAATGCTACATGAGGATCAAAAATTAATATTTTAGACTTGAATTTTACACATTTTTTTAAAGGGTGCACTCAGAAAATCTTTCTGTTTTGTTTAAAAGAAATAGCTATCACAGATTGTCAATTCAAAAATTCAGAATTCTATAAGGACATAGCCTCTAAAATCAGCATGCACAAACTATGGTAGTGATATTAAATGTCCATCACAATTTAAATCTAGTGCTAGAGTACACACAATGACGTAAATGGAGATTTGTACAACAGGTCCAAAAGAACTCTTAAGAGGATAGTTAAATTAATTAGAAATCACAAGAAAAACCAACAAGAAGTTTCAACATCTGAAACCAAAAACTCTACAGAGATAAAAAAAATAAGAATCATGTAAATGTCATACAGACTTGACGACTGAGGTATCCCAATGTAAGAAAAGATAGATTGCTACTTACCACAAAGAAGACATGTTACGTTGCAGACAGGTACAATTAATTGTGCCTGTCTGCAACTTAACATGTCTTCTTTGTGGTAAGTAGCAATCTATCTTTTCTCACAACGTTGATATTCCTACATGAAGTTTCCATTGTTTGTAGTCTTATGCTGGTTTGGGACGATGATGATGATGATGATAAAGGGCGAGGGTAAAGCCTGGTCCTGTTACACATCCAACACCTCTCGAATAGCATCAAGGAGTTGCAGAAGTTAGTGTCTCCAAGGGATGAATGGATCACCAACAACAGTGTCACATGCCTTCATTTCATGACACTGTGGTGAGGTTTTGAATTTAATTCAGGGCATTAGCACACTGATTGGTATAAGGAACTTCATGTCATTACCTTTCCTTCCATTACTGGCCAAATAATGGCAGCAAAAATTTCATTCACTACTTGGTTTCAAACTGGCTTACCCCCTAGTTAAGTGCCACTGCACAGGCGTAAATTAGCAACAATGGTTAAGGAGGCAGGTAGCTCTATCAAAGAACATCATTATAAAGATTTAGACACTTGTGAAACTTGACTATGGATTCAAATTGTCTGTTCAGATACTTATTAACCAAACTTGCAGTGAAGTAGGTGGTATCACAACAATGGCTGAGATTTTGATCCCCAACTACCAACATTCTTTGCTGATCACACTTACATTACAACCTGGAGAGAATGGACACACATAAAAGTACACAAAGTTATCCCAGATTTTGGAACTATTCTTTCCTCCCTTTTTGAGGCAAGAGGGTCTGGTTGAGGAGATTCAAAAAGGAAGAGCAGGTGTCTCAGATCACAGGTCAGGAGGATCTCACTGTTTGTGAGACTGAGGAGAAACAGAGATCAACAGAGAGGTGTCGGAGAGAGTAGGAGTCTCTCTCTTCCCCAAGGAAGGAGCTGATAGTTCTGTAAGCTTGGCTGATTTTGTATACTTTTGTGTGCACAAAATTTATTGAAACTGCTAAAAGTTTTACTGAAGGTAAGTCATTGGCCAAGAATTCCATCTCACAATTTCATAATTTTGTTGGGTGAATTTTCCTGCTGATAGGATTACAGTTTCCCTCTTTAAACATAAAAAAATGTACAAACAAACTGATATAGGATGCTTGTAGCCTATCAAACTAGGAAGCAGTCTCAAAATGGCATACAGAAGCCATCTAAGGTACAGTGCAGGTGTGCTGCATAAAATTTTGATTGAAATCATTCCCAAATATTAAAAATTCCTTGTTCTTGCATTTATAAAATTTACAATTAACATTTGTGTACATTTCATCTCAAAATATTGAGAATTTGAAGAGCATAAAATTTTTTTAAAAAAATATTGTTTTCTTCATCTAGCCTTCTTACTACAAAACGAACATGCCTGTACAGGTCAGTTAAGAGTAAACTTTAAATGTAATTAGGTTTTGTGTAACTTTTATAGTCTTCTTTCTTTCACTGGCCTGACTAAGATGGTGGCGTAAGAGAGTTAGAGGGTATTGAAAATCTTGCAGGGCACACATATGCTGTAGCTGAGGATGGTATTACACTATCAGATTTCTTTGACAACAAACCTTTGATCAAATATTTATCATGTTCCTCTGACAAACGATCTTTGACATGGTGCAAAGAGGGGTATTACACTGTCATCAAATATTATGCCACAGTCCCTTCTTCAGAATGGCTGGCATGTAGTAACAGAAGAACCGCACCATATCAACTGAAAAATTGCTATTCTTAATTCTGTTTAGCATTGTAGTTCCCATTCACTAAATGAGGCAATGATTTTTCAAATGAGAATATTAAATGTAGTTAAACTATTATCCCCCCCCCCCCCCTCCCCGTTAATATTATGTAATCATAAAATCTGAGTGCAATGTAATGCATACAGATCACAGTAGCTGAGTCATAATTATATGATCGAAAATCCTTTAGTATGAGAAATGAATTGTCACCTGATGTGTTCAAGTTCAAAAGGAACTGATTACGAGTATAGCCACATACTTTCTCAATACGCCAATTGTAGCCCGTTTTGCGAATTCCTTTACAGACTTCAGACTCATTTAGTACATTTGAAACTAGGCATGAGTTTTATTCTTGGACATTAGTTGCAATTTATACTCATAAAAGATATTTTGGCCTTATCCTTGCTTCTATGTCTTGCATGTACCTATAAAGTGTCTTTTTCCCAGCTGCAACATTTAGGCCTCTTGCATGTCTGCCTGTGATGCTTTCTTCTCTATGAGCATATCTTAACCTACAGCTAGCCCATGTTCCATTACATTTAGCACAATATTCAAACCCTATTCACTTTCAGCTATCACTGCTGCATCATCAGTGGATCATATTGAATTGATTTTCTGTCATCGACAAACAACAACAGATGATTAATTTTCTTTTCACTGAACAAGTAAACATCAGTGGTGACAATTAACTCTGCCTTGCATCTTTTCTAGTTTTGAGCTCTTATAAAAATCCGTCATACTGAAGCAACAATATTTTTACATTCCATCATGGATTTGTTTTATTTTTGTTGTACTGAAGTAGTTTTTAGGAACAATAATACAATTTTTGCTTTACATTTGAATTCTTGGATATTTCTCACTCTCTATTACGTTTTCTGGATGGCTAAATGTTACACTTGGACAATGGATTCTAGGAGACCAGGGACAAATTCTGCTAAGAAAAATGCAAGAAAAAAATAGTAGCAGAGACCGCACAAGGATTTCTATACAAAGAAACACCTGCTAACTTTCAAAGATATAAAACTTGAGACCAAAAAGAAATCAATGAAAATTTATGTTTGAAGTGTAGGCTTATACAGGTCTGATAACTGGTGTTACAGGACACTGCTGAAGACCACATGGACTGATTTAGAAATTATATCTGTGATGAGAAAATAAGGAAAATACCAGTAAAGGCCACAATGAGTCAGAGAGGTTGGGCACAAGATGTTGCTGATAACTGTGTAGTGAAAGGGGTGTTGAAAGGAAATAATTGCAGGGGCAGTCCTAGATATGAATGTGTACGGCAGACTGTAGATGATGCAGGATTCAGCACATAGGCCGAATTAAAGAGAATAGCTGGTGTGTTACACGAATGGAGAAATGGAGAAAAGGATGACAACCAAAACAACAACTGCAAACTGGTATGTACTAGTGCATGTGAAATGCACAATTTTCAAATCATTTGATTTCTTATACAGGAGAAACTACAAGTACAAAATCAAACTTTATTAAAGGAAACAACACACAGTACTTTTTACATACGTTACTGAAATATTATTTAATCTACCACTAAATGTACTACTTCACTATTCAAACTGTACGACTGGCCTTTATGACATTTAAAAGAGGAGGACTAGTTTTCCACTAACATACCACAGAGAATGTGTTTCATAGAAACATGTTCCATGTAGAATTGACAGGTGGGAGGGGGTGGGTGGTCTACATCCGACCACTGAGAACACTTCCTAAATCCACATGTTTGTCATGACGATTAGGTACTAGTCACAACTGCTGGTTTCTAGCCGACTGACAAGATCTCCCCTTTGACGTTGCAAGGTGGCACAGAACATATTGTGTGTCACTGATTATTTATAACCCATTGTTTCCAACAGCAAAAATTGGAAAAAAGGTATTGTGTCCAACTTTTTTTCAATTTAGCCCTTTTAAGCTGTACTGAAATATAAACTAAATGTATTTCTGTAATAATAATTCTATTATTCAAAAAAATTTCAGTGCTATTGAAACTTGTCACAAATTTAAGTAGCATTCCAGTACAGATTCGACCAGGCATCCAACAAGCCAGAATAGCTGCATTGGTTACAGCACGATTTTGTTGTGCTGTGAAAACTGTTGTTATCTTGCTGTGGTTTCTAGACTTCCATTGTCAGAGTTCTATGTACTGCTGCAGGTGGTGGACATGTCTTCTAAACATTCAGATTTTTTGAAGGCAACTTAAGATATACAATCAAACATATCAACAATTAAAAATGCTGAAAAAAGTATGGAATTCCACAAACTACCTTGGGAAACAGTATAATGAGAATACACATGGGAAAATAAGGAAAAGAAACTGTGTTTAATGTCAAGGAACAAAAATCACTGCAGAACACCTGATTAATTGATTACTGTTTCAGACTGGGGATATCCATTCAAAATTTGACATTCAGGTATTAGCAAGCCATCCTTACAAAATCAGATGGAATAAAAAAGTGCTCAAAAACAATTTCCCGGGAGAAGAGTGAGTGGATTATTCCATTCATCAAAATGCCATGCTGCCAATCAGAATTTCATGAAAAATCCCTGCTACGAAATCAAAGGCACTGCAGTTTTAAATAGTTACTGATACAACAGATTTTTATGTTGTTTTATGAAGGAATTTTTATTTTTATGTTCGAAATTATTATTATTATTTTTATTATTATTATAACGTATTATTTGTGTTTTAGATTGATATCAACACAGTTAATAACTATTTTGCAAGCCTTGAAAAGACTCTGCAAGGCATGAACCCTTCTAATGGCCTAAATTACAGAGAAACCAATCTAGCTGATGAACTTGTTGGAACAGTGTGTGTTGGAACCAAGTATCCAGAGAGAATAATGAACTCTTCTAAATCAGCAATCAGTATGATGTTTTCTGGTACAGCCAATGTCTTACTTCTGTCTGTGTATTTCATTTATAAATTTGAACACATGTGGATGTAAGGAGGGCCTCCAGGAACCAACTACAATAGGTCGTACGTAGTCTGGATGGTTCGATGAAGTCGCATTTACAGATTGGTTCCAGACTATTGCAATACCTTGGACCAGGAAACAAGGAAGAGTGGACAATCTGCGTTTCCATTTTTCAGCAGTGGTGCCGAAAATATGTAAGGAGCACAAAATTAAATTCACCTGTCTCCCTCCAAATGCTACACATTTGCTACCACTTCTAGACATTGCATTTTACACACTCCCCGAAAAGGTATGGAGATCAATATTGACAAAATGGTGCCAGGAAGTAGAAAGAAGACTGATCAATTCCAAAGGACACTTTTCTTAGTGCACTGACAGAGACCATCAATCCTAATAAATTGCCAACTGGAAGTCTGAATTCAGGTCCTAAAGAATTTCTCCATTTGAGCCACAGGAAGTCCTTAATAAACTAGTATCATCACAATCTAGTATGGCAAAGTTTCCAGAATCGACACCGGCACTGGTGGGAGAAGCAGTCTTAAAAATTCTCCAGGGCATGGGGGGTGGGGGGGGGGGGGGTGGGGGGGGGGGGGAATTGGAGCCATGAAAAGTGTTACCAGTACCATTACTAAAGGCATACCATCTCAGCCAAATGAAAAAATCTCACACCAGCTGAGAAACAACGAAAATGGAAAAGTTATGAAAGCCAACATGAAAAGATGTCCCAGGATTTCAGTGACAGTAATGAAGGCAGACAGTGGAAACTAAAGATTCATCAGCTGAATGGGCTGAAGAGGAAGATATCAGCAGTGACAATTTCAGTGACCCGAAACCAGGGGACTGGCTTTTAGTATATATAAACAAAGATGCTAAAAACAAAGATGATGTGACTTACCAAACGAAAGCGCTGGCAGGTCGATAGACACACAAACAAACACAAACATACACACAAAATTCAAGCTTTCGCAACAAACTGTTGCCTCATTAAGAAAGAGGGAAGGAGAGGGAAAGACGAAAGGATGTGGGTTTTAAGGGAGAGGGTAAGGAGTCATTCCAATCCCGGGAGCGGAAAGACCCACATCCTTTCGTCTTTCCCTCTCCTTCCCTCTTTCCTGATGAGGCAACAGATTGTTGCGAAAGCTTGAATTTTGTGTGTATGTTTGTGTTTGTTTGTGTGTCTATCGACCTGCCAGCACTTTCATTTGGTAAGTCACATCATCTTTGTTTTTAGATATATTTTTCCCACATGGAATGTTTCCCTCTATTATATTAAACAAAGATGCTGTAACTTACCAAACGAAAGCATTGGTTTGTTGATAGGAGACAATAAAAAAACACACATATTTCAAGCTTTCGCAACCCAAGGTTGCTTCATCAGCAAAGAGGGAAGGAGAGGGAAAGACGAAAGGGTGTGGGTTTTAAGGGAGAGGGTAAGGAGTCATTCCAATCCCGGGTGCAGAAAGACTTACCTTGGGGGGGAAAAAGGGACAGGTATACACTCGCGCACACACACACATATCCATCCACACATATACAGACACAATCAGACATATGTAAAGGCAAAGAGTTTGGTCAGAGATGTCAGTCGAGGCGGAAGTACAGAGGCAAAGATGTTATTGAATGACAGGTGAAGTATGAGCGGCGGCAACTTGAAATTAGCGGAGGTTGAGGCCTGGTGGGTAACGGGAAGAGAGGATACACTGAAGGGCAAGTTCCCATATGCCAACGCTTTCGTTTGGTAAGTTACATCATCTTTGTTTTTATATATACTGTGGATTGCATTGAGGAACCGGTTTCTGGAGGAGGGCTTAAGTTCACTTCATTAGAAACTGTGGCAGATTACAGTTCGAATATCCTGAGAGAGAATCTGTATCTTATCGACTACGATCACACAGAAAGAAAACTAAGTGCTCCTGTTTCTAGGGAGAAAAACGGAGTTTTAAAATTTGCTGTAAATTTCCAAGACTAGGATATTAATTAGGAATTTACAGAGAAGTAAATCACGCTTTCAGGGCTATTGTATTAATTAGTTCATTAATAATTGTGATAATATTGTGCACAGGTTGACGTAATTTTATGTTTGGGAATTGATTAAATATTTCCTATTACATTTATGAGTATGAACTTGAATAATTTACACACTAAACAAAATACATTGTTAAGTTCACATTTTCCAGTCCTAAAATTCCTTTTAAAAAATTACAAAATAAACAAATACAATACTTAACACTGAGTAGCGAATTGGATCGGCAGGTGCTTAATGTGTGTTTTCCACAGTGACTGCGGACACCAATAAAAAGAAAATACCAGGAATCAATCACTTAGTTGTGAGCTGAAAGGGACAATTTTCAGTGGAAATGCAGATCACTGTGTCTGTTAAGTAGCATCACAAATGTGAGAAAAAGCAGTCAACTCTAGACAAGTTGATGATACTCTTGCCCTTTAGCTTATAATAAAAAAAATTAGTCCCACAGATTGTGGTGTCTCAGCCTGGAGTTTTGTGTGTGGGAAGCTGAAGATTTAAAGGTTAGTGTTTTTAAAAAATTGGTTATATGGATCTCCTTTTCAGGCCAACATAGGTCCCTGAATTTTTTTCTGTATAGTATTAGTAGCCTAATCACATTAGACAGGGGCGATGTACTTGAGGACAATATTATAGAAATGGAAGAGGATGTAGATGAAGATGAAATGGGAGATACGATACTGCGTGAAGAGTTTTACAGAGCACTGAAAGACCTGAGTCGAAACAAGGCACCGGGAGTAGACAACATTCCATTAGAACTACTGACAGTCTTGGGAGAGCCAGTCCTGACAAAACTCTACCATCTGGTGAGCAAAATGTATGAGACAGGCGAAATACCCTCAGACTTCAAGAAGAATATAATAATTCCAGTCCCAAAGAAAGCAGGTGTTGACAGATGTGAAAATTACCAAACTATCAGTTTAATAAGTCACAGCTGCAAAATACTAACACGAATTCTTTACAGACGAATGGAAAAACTGGTAGAAGCCGACATCAGGGAAGATCAGTTTGGATTCCGTAGAAATATTGGAACACGTGAGGCAATACTGACCTTACGACTCATCTTAGAAGAAAGATTAAGGAAAGGCAAACCTAAGTTTCTAGCATTTGTAGACTTAGAGAAAGCTTTTGACAATGTTGACTGGAATACTCTCTTTCAAATTCTAAAGGTGGCAGGGGTAAAATACAGGGAGCGAAAGGCTATTTACAATTTGTACAGAAACCAGATGGCAGTTATAAGAGTCGAGGGACATGAAAGGGAAGCAGTGGTTGGGAAGGGAGTAAGACAGGGTTGTAGCCTCTCCCCGATGTTGTTCAATCTGTATATTGAGCAAGCAGTAAAGGAAACAAAAGAAAAATTCGGAGTAGGTATTAAAATTCATGGAGAAGAAATAAAAACTTTGAGGTTCGCTGATGACATTGTAATTCTGTCAGAGACAGCAAAGGACTTGGAAGAGCAGTTGAATGGAATGGACAGTGTCTTGAAAGGAGGATATAAGATGAACATCAACAAAAGCAAAACAAGGATAATGGAATGTTGGAATGTAGTCTAATTAAGTCGGGTGATGCTGAGGTAATTAGATTAGGAAATGAGGCACTTAAAGTAGTAAAGGAGTTTTGCTATTTGGGGAGCAAAATAACTGATGATGGTCGAAGTAGAGAAGATATAAAATGTAGACTGGCAATGGCAAGGAAAGCGTTTCTGAAGAAGAGAAATTTGTTAACATCAAGTATAGATTTAAGTGTCAGGAAGTCGTTTCTGAAAGTATTTGTATGGAGTGTAGCCATGTACGGAAGTGAAACATGGACGATAAATAGTTCGGACAGGAGGAGAATAGAAGCTTTCGAAATGTGGTGCTGCAGAAGAATGCTGAAGATCAGATGGGTAGATCACATAACTAATCAGGAGGTATTGAATAGAATTGGGGAGAAGAGGAGTTTCTGGCGCAACTTGACGAGAAGAAGGGACCGGTTGGTAGGACATGTTCTGAGGCATCAAGGGATCACAAATTTAGCATTGGAGGGCAGTGCGGAGGGTAAAAATCGTAGAGGGAGACCAAGAGATGAATACACTAAGCAGATTCAGAAGGATGTAGGTTGCAGTAAGTACTGGGAGATTAAGAAGCTTGCTCAGGATAGGGTAGCATGGAGAGCTGCATCAAACCAGTCTCAGGACTGAAGACCACAACAACAACAACAACATCCCATCATAATAAAATGCCACTGTATAGGGTATCCAGCACACAAAAAATTATTTCAACTGCCTTGCATAAGTGTTCCAAGTAATATGAAATAACTCACTATGATATACCTTACTCTAATGAGTGTTAAATGTGTGCAAAGTGAGGGAAGACTGTGATTCATTAAAGGCGTTATGAGAAGAAGAAGCTACTCTATAAACAGAGGAGATCAAGATTTTCCTATTCTAGAGTAATGTGTCTGGTGTCTGTAAGAGATCAGACTGATAACAGATACTTAAGAAGCTCAAAGAAGAGTTTTGTGATTAGAACAAACTCCAGTCATACAATCTTGAAATTTTAAAACCTGCTTTTTCCCCACAAGTATAGCTCACAGATACTTCTGCCAAAATTAGACAGATTAGGGCATATATGGAAGTATACAGGCAGTTGTCTTTTCTCATACTGTCCCACACATGAAGAACCAAATAATTCCAGCACCAGGGGCAATAAGTCAGACACTACATGTGTCATAGTACAAATGAGGGTGTACAACGTTTACTGCTCATCACTTAGCCAACTGAGATGTTTATTAATTAGGCATATGGAATGGACAAACATGCAAGTCTTGTGTGCACCAAAAATTTACAATTACATACACACTGTGTGTTGGAAGCTGTAATTATTGTGCTTTATTTTCAATGCAGACCTTCTTTACTCTTTTGATTGTTTGCTTCAGTCATTTACAACTTGCACAGATCACAGTTTATTTTGGGTGTGCATCAACTGTTGTTAGAACAAAAAGTCATGATAGTTTTAGCAATACTTAGTTGCAGGGCACGATAGCATATATAGAGATAGTTTTAGCAGTACTTGGTTGCAGAGCATGATAGCATATATAGAGTTGTCGCTACACTGGACTTAAGGACATGTGAAGTACCAGTACCACACTATATCAAAGGAACTAGTAGTTCAATAGCTCTTCAACACTGATGAACTTCACATGCAACTGCAGTGAATCAGAATAAAAGTGGAAACTGGCCGCTGTCTTTGTGAAGAAAACATCCTAACATTCAGCTGATGTGATCTAGGGCAAATGCTGAAAACCTAAAACAGGACTGCTGTATTAGGATTCAAGCCTCATTCCTCTTCAATAAATGTCTACTAACTTAACCACTGTACCATCTTGCTTACTGCTGTCTTGTATCAGTTTGATAATTACAAAATATTATAAGCACAATCCTCATTGGAACTGGCATCTGGATTCTTCTCCTCCTCTGATCCTAGTATCTTACAATTCTTGAATCGTTACTCCCATTCTCAGTTTTCCTCCCTTTCAATCTGAATATGTGTGTCCTGACAAAGAATGAAATGATAAAAACCAAGTCAAAGTCAACTTCACAAATTCTTAGTGACTGTCTCTTGGTTCTGACAGCGAGTTGATGTCTCTCATACTAATATTCATATTCAATCCATGATTTTAGACTGCCTCTCTCTTTTGTCTCATAATAAACGACTGTTTGTTTGTGTATGTGCAGGGGAAGTATTTAGGAGGGTAGCGTACTGGCATCTGATTAAATTGCAATAGTTGGAGAATGACATCCATTAGTCTCAGTATTATTACGTTTCAACAGATCAGTTTTCATGTTATGTTAATTTTTATGTGTACCTGCACTCCACTTATTACACAAAAACCTTGAGAGACTTAAAATTTTATTATTCCTTCACAGCTCTGTCTTTAAAGCATATAAAATATTATAATCATGAAGAGATGACAAATTTAGTACTATTTTTGCAATCAAGATGTCTTTGTAGACATACGTACTCATTCAAACAGGTGATTTTCATTTCAAGATGTGGCATATCATCTCCAGGAGGCTTTGATTGAAACTCAGGGCTCAGAGGTTTGTCAGTGATTAGTATTTTGTATTGCTGGTATTCCTGTAAAGTTAGTTTCAGTTATAAGTGGAGTATAATGTTTAATTTGTTAATTGATACTCACAGTAAGTTTTAGAATTAATCTACTTTTGAAGAGATACTCAACTTTATCTATAAGAAAGTAAATAAACATATGCTTAAACTTAAAAGCTAGATGGGGGATGGTTTCACATTATTTCTTAGGGCTAAGAGTCACATATGGAATAATACGATGCAAAAATAGTAAAAGAGGGGAACATAATATAATTACGTCAGATAAAATGTATTCTTACCTTCAGAGTGGACAAGTTTAACAGGGGCATACGGCTTGACAGCTTTATATTTTCCTTAACCTTTTGATCGACATGATGTCAAATGTTCTCAACACTATACTTTATTGAAAAATGACAAGAGAATGACAAAAACAAAGCACCTACAAAGTATCACACAAAGTGATGTGACTTGCAATATCAACTACATCTTCGAATAAATGCCCAAACAAACAAAAATTACTTATATATGTGAAATAAAAGTGTGAAGAGATGCTCCTACATCTGAACTGTGCTATCGACAGAGGAAGCAACAGCAGCCCACTGGTACTGAATTGACCAATAGGGCTTACAGACAGAGCTTTAGCTTTAGATGGCACTCAAAAGACCACTCAAGTTGTGTTAATGTCAAAACTGGAACCATATAACTTCATTGGCCAAATAAAAATACCTTGGTGGCAAAATTTCAGATGATATTTCTATGACTGAAGGTTTCACTGACAGTGTTCAAACTCCTGAGAGCTTCTATAGATTAGACGAAATATTTTTACTCCTGGAAATTAAACACAGAGCTGATAATCTGTGACAAGTTTTATCCAGAGTTTGGAAGGACCTGAGAGAAGTCAGTGGCAATCTGAAGTTTTGAGTTGGTCCTCACAGCTTCCCCATGTGGACTGAATGACAGCACTGCTGGCAAAAGATGGACACCAGAATTCACGTACCATTTCGACACATTGTTTTAGGTCGTCATAAACCAAAATTTCATAGTAGTCACAGATTGTATAATGATACAAGAGCAACCTTATACTAAAAGAAAGACATATGCCAAATATATTATGCATCCATCTGAAACCTGGACAACAAGGAATATAATTCTGTTTATAATGACACGACTATATGGAGCAAAACATGTAAAAAAGAGAGAGAGTGAAATTGTAATAAGGATATTTAGCTAATATCAATAGGCTGCTGAATAATACCAAATTTTACGACCAACTACATAGCCAAAAGAAAACAATGGGGCATAGATAGTCAACAGATAAAAGAACTACTGTTAGGTGTTAAGACAACTATTGGGATGGAGACTTGTATTCCAAAAAAAGTGTTATATCCAGCTTGAAACAGACACATAAAAATTCCAAGGGCAATGAAGATAAAGAGCCACTTGGAGTTGTGTTGTTGTCTACAATACAGAGACCAATTTGATGCAGCTCTGAATGCTAGTCTATCCTATGCAGGCCTCATCATCTCTACGTAATTACCACAACCTTCACCCATTTCAACCAGCGTACTGTATGCAAGCTGTGGCCTCCTCCTCACTTACTTCCATTATCAAATTGATAATTCCTTGATGCCTCAAGATGTGTCCAGTAAACTGATTTCTTCATTTATCAAGTTGTGCCATAAACTACTTTTCTCCCCCAATTCAATTCAGTACCCCCATATTTGTTATTTGATCTATTCATTTGATCTTCAACACTGTCCTATACCATTATTTTTCAAAAGCTTCTATCTTCCTCCTGTCTGAACTGCCTATTGTCCAGTTTCACTTCCATACAAGGCTACACTACAAACAAATATCTTCCGAACAGACCTTCTAACATTTAAATTTATGTTAGATGTTAAGAAAATGCCTCTTTCTTTTTTAGAATGCATTTCTTGCTACTGTCAATCTGCAATTTGTATCTTCCCTACTTTGCCCATCATCAGTTACTTTGCTGCTCAAAACTCATCCGAATCTAATTCCCAAAACATCACGTGATTTAATTCAACTACATTCCATTACCCATGCTTTACTTTTGTTGATATATTATAAGCTCATTTCAAGACACTATCCATTCAGTCCAACTACTCTTCCAAGGTCTTCGGAACCTCTGACACAATTACAATATCACTGGCAAACCACAAAGTTTTAATTTCTTCTCTCAGAATACTAATTATCTTTCTAAACTACGCCTTGGTTTCCCTCACAGCTTGCTCAATATACAGACTGAATAACATTGGGGATGGGCTGCAACCTTGTCTCACTTCCTTCTCAACTATGTCTTCTCTTTCGTGTTTCCAGCTCTTATACCTATAATTTGGTTTATGTACAAGTTGTAGATAACCTTCCACTTCTTGTATTTTATCCCTACTACTCTCAAAATTTGAGAGTGCACATTGCCAAAACTTTCTCTAAATCTACAAATGCTATAAATGTAGGTTGGCCTTTCCTCAGTCTACCTTCTAAGTTAAGTCAAAGGGTCATTGTCATTCGCAGGTTCTTACATCTCCCCGGAACTAAACTGGTCTTCCCTGAGGTCAGCTTCTATCAGTTTTTTCCATTTTTCTATAAATAACTGATGTTTGTATTTTGCATCCCTGCCTTATTAAATTGATGGTTCGGTAGTATTACATCTATCATACCTACCTTCTTGGAGTGGAATTACTACAATCTTTCTGAAGTGTGAGGGCATTTCCTGTATCATACATCCTGCATAACCTGGTGGAATAATTTTGTCTTGGCTGGTTCTTCCAAGGATCTCAATAATTCTGAGATCACTTACTCTACTCCAGGGGCCTTATTTTTATGTCTTTCAGTGCCACCAAATTCTTCTGAAAGTGTCATATCTCCCATTACACTTTCATCTACTCCTTCTACAGAATTGTCCTCAACTTCGTTCCACACATATTGACCCTCTACGTATTTCTTCCACCATTCAGTTTCTCCTTGTTTGCTTAGTACTAGCTTGGCTTCTGATACACTCATCAACCAGATAGAACAATATAGGGTAACGAACAATGAAATGAATATTGCAAATGCCTGAAATAAATCTCAGTTGCCATGACTGACTACACAAAATAAAGACAGGATCCTGCAGGCCACAGCTGATCCACTTTTATGTCCATTATTTTATCAAAATTCAGCATATAACTTACAAACTAATTGTTGTTGTTGTTGTTGTTGTTGTCTTCAGTCCTGAGACTGGTTTGATGCAGCTCTCCATGCTACCCTATCCTCAGCAAGCTTCTTAATCTCCCAGTACTTACTGCAACCTACATCCTTCTGAATCTGCTTAGTGTATTCATCTCTTGGTCTCCCTCTACGATTTTTACCCTCCACACTGCCCTCCAATTCTAAATTTGTGATCCCTTGATGCCTCAGAACATGTCCTACCAACCGGTCCCTTCTTCTCGTCAAGTTGCGCCAGAAACTCCTCTTCTCCCCAATTCTATTCAGTACCTCCTCATTAGTTATGTGATCTACCCATCTAATCTTCAGCATTCTTCTGTAGCACCACATTTCGAAAGCTTCTATTCTCTTCTTGTCCAAACTATTTATCGTCCATGTTTCGATTCCATACATGGCTACACTCCATACAAATACTTTCAGAAACGACTTCCTGACACTTAAATCTATACTCGATGTTAACAAATTCCTCTTCTTCAGAAACGCTTTCCTTGCCATCACAGTCTACATTTTATATCTTCTCTACTTCGACCATCATCAGTTATTTTGCTCCCCAAATAGCAAAACTCCTTTACTACTTTAAGTGTCTCATTTCCTAATCTAATTCCCTCAGCATCACCCAATTTAATTCGACTACATTCCATTATCCTCGTTTTGCTTTTGTTGATGTTCATCATATATACTCCTTTCAAGACACTGTCCATTCCGTTCAACTGCTCTTTCAAGTCCTTTGCTGTCTCTGACAGAATTACAATGTCATCGGCAAACCTCAAAGTTTTTATTTCTTTTCCATGGATTTTAATACCTACTCCGAATTTTTCTTTTGTTTCCTTTACTGCTTGCTCAATATACAGATTGAGACAACCCTGTCTCACTCCCTTCACAACCACTGCTTCCCTTTCATATCCCTCGACTCTTATAACTGCCATCTGGTTTCTGTATAAATTGTAAATAGCCTTTCGCTCCCTGTATTTTACCCCTGCTACCTTTAGAATTTGAAAGAGAGTATTCAGTCAACATTGTCAAAAGCTTTCTCTAAGTCTACAAATGCTACAAACGTAGGTTTGCCTTTCCTTAATCTTTCTTCTAAGATAAGTCGTAAGGTCAGTATTGCCTCACGTTTTCCAATATTTCCACGGAATCCAAACTGATCTTCCCCGAGGTCGGCTTCTACCAGTTTTTCCATTCGTCTGTAAAGAATTCATGTTAGTATTTTGCAGCTGTGTCTTATTAAACTGATAGTTTGGTAATTTTCACATCTGTCAACACCTGCTTTCTTTGGGATTGGAATTATTATATTCTTCTTGAAATCTGAGGGTATTTCGCCTGTCTCATATATCTTGCTCGCCAGATGGTAGAGTTTTGTCATGACTGGCTCTCCCAAGGCCATCAGTAGTTCTAATGGAATGTTGTCTACTCCCGGGGCCTTGTTTCGACTCAGGTCTTTCAGTGCTCTGTCAAACTCTTCACGCAGTATCATATCTCCCATTTCATCTTCAACTACATCCTCTTCCATTTCTATAATATTGTCCTCAAGTACATCTCCGTTGTATAGACCCTCTATATACTCCTTCCACCTTTCTGCTTTCCCTTCTTTGCTTAGAACTGGGTTTCCATCTGAGCTCTTGATATTCATACAAGTGGTTCTCTTTTCTCCAAAGGTCTCTTTAATTTTCCTGTAGGCAGTATCTATCTTACCCCTAGTGAGATAAGCCTCAACATCCTTACATTTGTCCTCTAGCCATCCCTGCTTAGCCATTTTGCACTTCCTGTCGATCTCATTTTTGAGACGTTTGTATTCCTTTTTGCCTGCTTCATTTACTGCATTTTTATATTTTCTCCTTTCACCAATTACATTCAAAATCCTTCTGTTACCCAAGGATTTCTACTAGCCCTCATCTTTTTACCTACTTGATCCTCTGCTGCCTTCACTACTTCCTCCCTCAGAGCAACCCATCCTTCTTCTACTGTACTTCTTTCCCCCATTCCTGTCAATTGTCCCCTTATGCTCTCCCTCAAACTCTGTACAACCTCTGGTTCTTTCAGTTTATCCAGGTCCCATCTCCTTAAATTACCACCTTTTTGCAGTTTCTTAAGTTTTAATCTACAGTTCATAACCAATAGGTTGTTAAACACATAAAATTAAGTATTCTTAGCATAAAGCAGATAACAAGAGGTTGTCGAGGCCATCTTGAAGAAAGAATTGAGATAAGGAACCAATGTCCAGAAATGTCGTCCATCTAAGCTGCTGAGCATTGAGGTTACAGAGGCCAAGGCTTGTCACCAGAGGGCCTCTCTGGTGTCAAACACAAGTTTGTATGCTATCAGAACACAACTAAAACTTTTCACAATCCTCCTGACAGCATTCAGGAAGCTCAACACTGTCAAATGTGTCTTTGATTGTCACAAAGCACTACAGAGACCACAAAGCACAGCAATGGCACACTTGAAAGGAAAACATAAACATAAAAACAGTGCAGTCATTTGTAGTTTGGTTCCTATAGTCACGCTGCTTCATGAACTTCACTTAGTATGAGCAGAACAATGTGTGTGTCATTTATTTTGAAGCAAGAGGAAATGGGAACATATTATGCATCTATGGGCAAAGCTATCCAAACAGATGTCCCTACACCACTTTACTTTTGTCCTCAATGTCTGGATGAAACAGTTTCTGTCAAAGCTTGTCATAACAAAGGATGTTATGTGCAAAGCACAAACATGCCAAGATTTACAGAGGACATGTCAAAGAGATTCACCACACACATACATTCAGTAGCACATGTGCTGTGGCAAACAAACTGTAAAGCAAGCACAAAGTGATCCCAAGAGTGGTGTAAGAGGAAGGAAGGTATTCATTTCCTTTTCATTTGTGATTCTTGATGTCCCTCCACGTGTGGAGTTTGAGCAGTGTTAGGTAACACAACCATATTTTGCAGTGTTGGTTTTGTTCATGGACAAGTTGTCTGTCAACCGTGATGATATGTTTGATGTTCATAACTGTCACATTTGTATGGAAGAAACACTAACCACAACTACTAATGAGGTAATAAAGATAACTTCTGCATGCAGGCCAACAAAATGGTGCATCTACTCACTCCATTCTACTTGCCAAAATCCAAATTGGATTGGAAGACAATGGATTACACAAGGTGACTCAGAACTCATCCAGCAGAAATTTTGGGATAGCGGAAGTGTCCAATTCCACCCACCAATGACATCACCAATATGGCGGAAACGACCATTCACAAAAACTCCCATACCGCTCCTATGACATCATCATGTAAACATGACAACAGACACGAAAATAGATCGAAAAACCACCAAAGAGATATTCCTCCAAAAATATAATGAAACTAACGGGACAAGCGGGGGAAATTGGGGGTTTTATGGTGGGGACAAACTAAATATAAACACACGCCACTACACAAAACGACAAAAAACACTAAAATAACAAGACCCCACAATCTTCCCACACAAAATCCACTGGAATCGATCACTTCCCTTGACCTACATATATAAATCTCAAAAATTTCACTACCACCACACTTAATCCTACAAAAAAAAAAAAAAAAAAAACCACACCACCACCTAGAAAACCAAATTGGAATCGAACACACTACATAGGTCAACAGCAACTACCGATACCACACCAAATTTCAAAACTTTCACCACCACCTTACAACATCTCCACATATAGCCATCCCTGGTCTGAGACACCGGAACTTTAATAAGCTTCATTTCTTCACAGCACACTGAACATTTCACGACTTCAGCCAAAAAGCCGAATAGCTGATGAAATTTTATTAGGGACAACGCACTGTCCCCCATCATCGCTGACAACTGAAAACTGTTGACCTTGTCAGTCATATCCATACCTACCAAAGACATAAACAAAGCAATTTACCAAAATTCACACACAACGAACAGAAAAAACTACAATAATCTCGACATAACAAAAACAAAATCGTTAACTCACTGGAAAATATTCCGCTGAAAGCACAGTCACCACCGATACCACACACGTGCAATGCTACCACAAAAATGAGCCCCATACGCCATATAACACGCTGCCCATAAACACACCACCAAAGGGAATCACCGACCGCAACAATACACCACCTATAAACACGCCACAAATGCAAACTAAACCAAAAACATCACATAACACAAAACACATAAACACACCACCAGAGAGCACCACCGATGACATCAAAACGACTCCTACAAACACGCCACTCTCCCAAACTAAACTCCGCACTGTCGTGACGTCACACACCACAACAGCCTTACATCACAGGCCAAAGCTGACAGGTGGAATCGGACACTTCTGTTGACCCAAAATTTTTCCTGTGCGTTATCTGAAGAATATTGTGTATTAAACTCCAGTGATGTCAGCCTAGGACTTAGCTGCAAAGATGCAGGCTGAGGGAGAAGATATTTACACTTTGCCCAGTATCTTTGAGCATGTGAGTTGGTAAATAGCATGGTGATGTCAGTCGTGGTGCAATACTGGAAGGATGCATTTTGAGCAACATCTGTAATTGAATAAATAGTAATGTTCACTCTATGAAACTAGTTGTTTTGTATTTTTTATCACAGCATATACTTTTAAGTTAGCTCATTATTGTTTTAGTCTATATTTTCAATCCCATGGAGAAGATGGTGACATCTGCTGTGTAGTGCCCACAATTTAAACACTTTAATGGACATTCTGGAAATCCTGCACGTGGTTAAACTTTGAAGAGCTTTAGAAGGCATCTGAGAAACAAATTTAAAAGAGTAGACCATGCTTGTAACAGTAACTCAAATATGCTAAGCAGCGTCAAAATTAGAGAGGTCACTGGGAGTAGCAAATATAGACCCTTTCAAAGACGTTCTACTAGCAGTGGGTATTCAAACTCATTATCTGCCTTATTCCTTTCAGTGCATAAGTGTTATTAATGGGTGATTGTCACGTCATACCACCTGAACCTTCTGTAAGCCACACCAGGGGTTAGAAATTGTTACCATTATCTACAAGCAAGAAAAGAATGGAAATATATCCACTTGAGCAGACCTGTCTTTAATTTGTCCTGCCTCAATCTGCTAATGGCACATAAGACAGTTGATGTGGTATACAATGTAAGGATACAATGTAATCATTGAGTAACCAAAAAGCATACGAACACAGTTCTGTCATACTTCACCTTATTATAACCTGTCTCTACAGATAACACTTTGATTACGTATTCCTCAGGAAGTTTCATTGGAGAAGCTATGAGAGTCAGCAGGCTTCCCTTAAGCTCATAGCAATATTTTTTTACTCCACTGCCACTAATAAAGCTACTGAAAAAAAAGAAATATTAGGTTTTAATTGACATTGCAAGAATTCGTTGTAATGATGACTTTCAATAAAACATAGTTATCTGCAATTATATTGGAAGCAAAAAATGGAATATGTATTATAATAAGGTGAAACAACAGGAGTTTCACAAATTTATCACAGAAACAAATACATAAAACTACAGTTCAAATATCTGCAGATCAGGCCTGAAATTACATTTAACTGTCAGATGTTATTAACGGTGGATTAAAATAGTGCATTTACAAGTGAGAATTCAGTGTCTGCTATTATTATACTGAGCAACGGAAAATTCAGGATGGAATGTAAGAATATTAAGAAAAGGAAAGTTGCTACTCACCCTATAGAGGAGATGCTGAGTCGCATATAGTTTTTGCCTATCTGTGACTCAGCATCTCCACCAACGGCGGGTAGCAACTATCCTTTTCGTTCAAAAAAATGGTTCAAATGGCTCTGAGCATTATGGGACTTAACATCTGTGGTCATCAGTCCCCTAGAACTTAGAACTACTTAAGCCTAACTAACCTAAGGACATCACACACATCCATGCCCGAGGCAGGATTCGAACCTGCGACCGTAGCAGTCGCGCGGTTCCGGACTGCGCGCCTAGAACCACTAGACCACCGCGGCTGGCATCCTTTTCGTAACACTATTATTATACTAGGAAGTCATGGATGAAATACAAATAATGGAACTAGTAAAAGTAATTGTTCACCATACAGTTGAATCACTTGGTAGCCAGTGGGTGCATAAATACAACTGAAATATTGTCCAAGTCTCTAATAACATTTCATTCCTGCAGATAGTATATTTGTAGAATTAACATCCCTGAGCAAAAATATTCTGATAAACTGGAGGACTAGTGATTAATTATTTTTGTTACTTTACATTTTTTTTCAATATCTAGTGACTTTCAATTCCCTGCCTGATGTTTACTGGCAACTTATTACAGTTTTGCACTAGAGTACAAAACTATAACATTCAAGGGTGAGACTCCATAGGCTGCTGAAGAGGCTCCTGCAAGATGTCTGGTTACCAAGTTTACACAAATTGTAACTGAGCACTTTTGTAGAATTAATACCTGCACCTTCCCAGATCATCCCAACAAATGAGTGAAAGTATGTTAGTATCCCTACCTGCAGATCAGTGCAATGAAAGAAACGAATTGAGTTTCTCGGTTAATTTATCCCCTTTCTGGTGTCATTTCGGTGTATTATCCTCCTGGAGGGTGGAGCTTCAAATACACTCATGCTCATAAATTAAGGATAATTGCAAAATGTAGTCCCACACAACGTGGCACTACACAAAACTGGCGTTAATAGCAAAGGCACATAGGGAACACACACAACACAGATCTGTAAGTCCATGGTATTGGTGATAAGTTGAGAAAACCGTTCCGAAACACACTGCTACAAAACACCACTGTTTCCTGCACATGTACCCCAATATCAATATGGGATATGATCACCATGCACACGTACACAGGCCACACAATGGGTTGGCACACTCAAGATCAGGTGGTCGTGTGGCTGCTGGGGTATAGCATCCCATTCTTGTACCAGTGCCTGTCGGAACTCCTAAAGTGTCATAGGGGTTTGAAGACGTGCAGCGATACGTCGACCAAGAGCATCCCAGACTTGCTTGATGGGGTTTAGGTCTGGAGAACAGGCAGGCCACTCCATTCGCCTGATATCTTCTGTTTCAAGGTGGTACTCCACGATGGCAGCTCGGTGGGGTCGTGCGTTATCATCCATCAGGAGGAAGGTGGGACCCACTGCACCCCTGAAAAGGTGGACATACTGGTGCAAAATGATGTCCCGACACACTTGAGCTGTTACAGTTCCTCTGTCAAAGACATGCAGGGATGTACGTGCATCAATCATAATCCCACCCCACACCATCTAACCACAACCTCCATACAGGTCCCTTTCAAGGGCATTAAGGGGTTGGCATCTGGTTCCTGGTTCATGCCAGATGAAAGCCCGTTGAGAATCACTGTTCAGACTATACCTGGACTCCAGAATGAGATTCTCACTCTGCAGCGGAGTGTGCGCTGATATGAAACTTCCTGGCAGACTAAAACTGTGTACCTGACCGAGACTCTAACTCGGGACCTTTGCCTTTCGCGGGCAACTGCTCTACCAACTGTGGTTCGCAGAAGAGCTTCTGTAAAGTTTGGAAGGTAGGAGACGAGATACTGGCAGAAGTAAAGCTGTGAGTACCGGGCGTGAGTCGTGCTTCGGTAGCTCAGTTGGTAGAGCACTTGCCCGCGAAAGGCAAAGGTCCCGAGTTAGAGTCTCGGTCGGGCACACAGTTTTAATCTGCCAGGAAGTTTTATACCTGGACTCGTCCGTAAATATAACCTGGGACCGCTGTTCCTATGACCATGTACTGTGTTCATGACACCAGGCTTTACGGGCTCTCCTGTGACCAAGGGTCAGTGGAATGCACCTTGCAGGTCTCCAGGCAAATAAACCATGTCTGTTCAGTTGTCTGTAGACTGTGTGTCTGGAGACAACTGTTCCATTAGCTGCGATAAGGTCCCGAGCAAAGCTAACTGCAGTACTCCGTGGCTGTCTGCGGTCTTCCTGTGGTGTTGTACACTGTGGACGTCCCGTACTGTAGCACCTGGACAAGTTTCCTGTCTGCTGGAATCATTGCCATAATCTTGAGATCACACTCTGTGGCACGACCTGCTGTAATTCACCAGCCTCCAGTCGCCATAGTATTCTGCCCCTCATAATGTCATCAATATGTGTTCTTTGAGCCATTTTCAACACACAGTCACCATTAGCACGTCTGAAAACATCTGCACACTTACTCGCTGCACCGTTCTCTGACATGCACTAACAAACCTATGCGTATGTGGACTGCTGCCAGCGCCACCGTGCGACGACCGCAGGTCATATGCACCGCGTGGTCATACCCCGAGGTGATTTAAACCCGCAAACCGACCACCAGACTGTTGCTTCACCTTGTATCAGCATTATCCTTAATTTATGAGCATGAGTGTATTTAGCCTAATACAGTTCATGCCAATTGATCTCTACTTCTGGTAACTGTAAGTAATTTTTATTTGTTTCCGATTGTACAATGTGAGCTTTTTAAGATTAATTACGCTACTGTCTGTGAATAGGATGAGAGCTTGTCCTCCAATGTCCCACATAACACACTTCTGCAGATCAAGAACAGGAATGGGCCCCTCACTCTGAATTTAGCCTTACTTCTGTGATATCATTAGCAAATGTTACAGGCTCCACCAATGCAAAGGAAAGGTCTTTAAAGCCATACTGTTTTCGTTTTACTATAATAATTTCATGATCTACACAATTAAAGGGCTTCACTAGATCACAGAAAATTCCAACATGGTAATTCTTGTTGTTCATTTTTACCACAGCTGAGTTCATGAGGCATTGCTTTCTCAGTAGAGAACCATTTACAGAAGGCAAACTGAGCTCTGCTAACAGGTTATTTTCAGAGAAGTGGTTCAACATTCTGTTGTAGTTTACCTCCTCAGATTTTTTTTAAAAAAACACAGAAAGAAGGGAGACAGATCTATAATCAGAGGTCACTTACTTATCTCCAGTTTTATAAATGACTGATCCTATCATATTATTTACACCTTTGGGTAACACACCTTGAGTCATCAATTGGTAGCAAATGAAACTCAAGGGTGGCGTTACCAAGTCACTGCAAGATTTTAGTACTTTAATTGGTACAAGTTACTGACTTTAATGACCTAATAATTTAAAAAATTGATGCCTGGTGTTGAAGTATGTAATGCCTCTGAAAATAAGTCTAATATCTGATTTTGGTGATACTTTTTTTTGTCCCTGTAATTTTAACTACTGTCAGCAAAAAAGAATAAAATCACTGAATTTAGTTACATATACAGAGTTGACATATTTCAAAAAAGTACTAAAATTCTGTTCTTCACATACATACAACGTATAACGTCATATAAGCATCACCATATGCTGTCGTGGTGTGTGATGTCACTATGTTGTGTATTGTTGTATTTGATGGCACCCCTCTGGTGGCAGATGCTGATGTCTTGAGTTTGTTCGTGTGTGTGTGTGTGTGTGTGTGTGTGTGTGTGTGTGTGTGTGTGTGTGAAAGAGATACAGACAGATTTTTATGGTTGGTAAGTAATTTTTGTTTTGGTTTTATTCTATAGTAATCATGATGTACGTATGTTTTATATGTATTGTATTTTGGTTGTTCTGTTTTATATTTATGGAATTTTGGGGTTTTAACTGATCTACTGAATATGTGGGTTTTTGAGTTGTTGGTGTTTTGGTTTCAGTGGTGGTTTGTGAATCATGCAGGTGTGTGAAGTTTGCGATTGTGGTTGGTTGGTAGCTGTTTGCCAGTAGATAACGAGAGCTGCATTTGAGCTGTACAGGTTGCAGGAAACGCCTGATTTCACTTTTCGGAATTGCAGATGTTGGTATTGTGGGCTCCATTTGAGCTATATAGGTCGGGTAAAGTGTGCGATTCCTGTTGCTTTTGTGGCAGTCGCGTTTTGTCTTAAGTTGAGATTTTTTTGTTGTAACATTTGTTTTGGGATGGTGCAATGCTTTGAACTGTTATATATTTTGCATGTCCCTGCCCTAAACCCCCTGTTTGTCATGATTATCACATTAGTTTCATTTTATTGTTGGAGGAAGACTTTTTGTATTGTTTTTATTGTTGTTTGTGTTTGTTGGGACGAGTATGTAGTGACAACATCGTCACCATTCTCTATATGATGGAAGCAGGTGTTTCAGCCATATTGATGATGTCATAGGTCAAAGTGGATGGGTGGAATTAGACACTTCCCAAATGCCAACAAGTCTCACTGACTGCATCCTTCTTGAAGATACTGGAAAGAATTAGGCACGCAAGAATCATGTCATAAACCTCTCAAACTAAGACACTTCAATTTCAATATCAAAAGGGTTCTTTCACAGAACATACTATGTATTTCTAATCACAAACCACATTAAACAAAATTTAAATGAGAAAATATCATCAACTAATATTTTATGTGCCCTATTACAAGCATTTTGCCAAATGGTATTTTCTGTGACTTTTCAAAAGCATTTGATTGTATAGTTCACATGTTTTACAAGAGCAGCTACAATATTATGGTATTAAAAAAATGCAATTAACTCTTTTTTTATTTATTTATTTATTAACTCTTTTTTTTATCAATATAATAGAAGGAAACATTCCACGTGGGAAAAATTATATATAAAAACAAAGATGAGGTGACTTACCGAACGAAAGCGCTGGCAAGTCGATAGACACACAAACAAACACAAACATACACACAAAATCCAAGCTTTCGCAACAAACTGTTGCCTCATCAGGAAAGAGGGAAGGAGAGGGGAAGACGAAAGGAAGTGGGTTTTAAGGGAGAGGGTAAGGAGTCATTCCAATCCCGGGAGCGGAAAGACTTACCTTAGGGGGAAAAAAGGACAGGTATACACTCGCACATATCCATCCACACATACAGACACAAGCAGACATTGACACATACAGACACAAGCAGACATATTTCAATGTCTGCTTGTGTCTGTATGTGTGGATGGATATGTGCGTGTGTGCGAGTGTATACCTGTCCTTTTTTCCCCCTAAGGTAAGTCTTTCCGCTCCCGGGATTGGAATGACTCCTTACCCTCTCCCTTAAAACCCACTTCCTTTCGTCTTCCCCTCTCCTTCCCTCTTTCCTGATGAGGCAACAGTTTGTTGTGAAAGCTTGAATTTTGTGTGTATGTTTGTGTTTGTTTGTGTGTCTATCGACCTGCCAGCGCTTTCGTTCGGTAAGTCACCTCATCTTTGTTTTTAACTCTTTTTTTTATATATATATAACTAAAACTTAGGGAGTGAATACAATGAAACAGTATCTTCAAAATGGGGAACAATCACTACATGTGTAGTACAGGGATCGTGTTGGGTCTGTTTTCGTTCTTGTTATACAAATGATCCTCCATTCCATATTCAAAATGCAGAAATTTTTCTCTTAACTGATTGTTAGCCCTGCCTTTTAACTGGAATCTACCATATTCCCATGAACAAAAAAACTGTCCCAGTAGCTGAAAGAAAGCAGATGTCACACTCATCTGGCCCAAGACGCTGGAGGTCATGTGTGCATGAGGCGTGCTTGTGTACGAATGGTGGGTCTCTCTCTACTGATGAAGGCTGTGGCCAAAAGCTTTATGTAAGTGTGTTTTAATTGTGTCTGTCTGCAACATAACATATCTTCTTTACGGTAAGTAGCAATTTGTCTTTTCCTACATTGTTGATGTTCCATCTACAAGAAGGGTGGTAGAAGTGTCAATAAAACTATTGTCAGGTATCCTTGAGATATATTTATTGTTGGAGCCTATGACATATTCTGAGCTAAAATGTAACCATGTATCTCAAATATAATGATCTCCTCCATGACAACTGGCATGGATACTGGGAACCTCAATCTTATGAAAGCTTACTCAGTTTTTTCACAAGGCATTGAGAGAGATACAGTATTCCTTGACTTCTGAAAAGCATCTAACTCAGTAAATCTACACTTGCTTTTGAAAGTATTACTTGTACAGGGTATCAAGTAAAACTTGTAACCAAACTGAGGATTTTTTGGTAAGGAGTATAAAACATGTTATCTTGGGTGGAGAGTCATTGGTAGACATAAAACTAACTTCAGGTGTACCTCTGGGAAGTGCGTTGGGGCGAAGAGGAATATTCAGATAAGACAGCACTCAAAACATAGGTTGCCAGAACGCAGTATCACTACCAATAGAATGATCCATAATAGATACATACTGGTACATTAAGCAAAACAGTGCTGGTAACTCACAAAAAGGATGTGTTCTCTAATATGTATAAATGTTACTGAAATTATTTATATCCTGAGTACAATGGAAATTGTCTACAGATGGATTAATGAATACATAAGCAGACATACTAATGCTGAAAACCCATTACTACTGAACAAAAATTACCGTGACAAAGTTAAAAGAATAAAAACTAAAATTGTACTCTTTCTAAAAGGCCTACACAGTAATATTACTAACAGTCAGCAAAATGTAAGTCACGCCTCTTTTCTTTCACTCAGTGCCTCAAATGTGAGACAATTTCAAAAAGCAGTCGTCATGTGTGTAACTTATCGCAACAGACTGGTTTTGGCACTTACCTAGCTGTGCGAGAAACTGGTTGAAGAATGTGCATATCTGCAACAGAGATGTGAGTTTTATGAAAATCGAAAAAAAAATCTTGTTACCATAATCGGGCTGCTAAAACGTTGCTTACCGACAAATTCATCTGTGATTTCAACTCCCCTTAGGGCAGCAGAGCAGGGAATACATATCATACAACATTTGCTAATTGCTGGCTCATACTTCTTCCTATACTTCGTCTAATAACAGAAGAAATTGTGATACAGTAGTCAACAGTCAGTAAAAAACTGAAAAATACGAACTGCATTGTTTATGAAGCCAAAAACGATTATACACTACGTAGAACAGACCTGAAGAAGATGGTAAAAAACATTATATTCTATCTCATCTGGCGACATTTTCTGGTTCATAAATCCCTTTCGATGAAAATCATGACGACTTCAAACTCCGCTTATCACTGCAGCATCACTCACTACATACTCTTTCTTTCCGTTACCCTGTCAACAACTTCTTACCACCTTGAAACAGCTGCTGTATGGACATGTCACTGCAGCCAACAAAATATCATTGAGTCACGTGAGCTTTGAGATTGTGTACTATTTGCGCATTGCGATGGTGTAGCATAAGCAGCTAAAACGTCACGGTTGTGAGTCACAGTTTTCATTTTATGCGAGTGACAGGTGTGGATGGTTGACGAGACGAAGGAAACTTATATTTGTTTTATGTATATGTGTTAATTGCTACATAATAATTAAGAAAAATGTTTTCGAGTGGTCCCAATTACACAAAACTGAAAACACACCTGCGATTAGCTATCAACAGATTAAAACTGTTGGAAAAGAAGAAAACTGAATTAGCGCAAAAAGCAAGAAAAGAAATAGCCGATTACCTAGCTACAGGGAAAATAGAACGTGCCAAAATAAGAGTAGAACACATAATTCGCGAAGATTACATGGTAGAGGCAATGGAGGTTGTAGAAATGTATTGTGATTTACTTTTGGCGAGATATGGCTTAATACAGCAGATGAAGTAAGTAAAACAAAATTTAGCACTTGAATGTACTCTGTATCATAAAATTTAAGGTTCTATACAGCATTAGTTTTAACTCACTACTGGAAGGACGTGTGACGTAGCAGAAATGTTATAGAGTTTATGACCTTAAGTATTTTAGCTCACTCATTTCCGCTTTCGCGCTAAATACTATCTCGCATCCTGTCAACAGACTTTTATTTTCAATTGCATTTATATCTAGTAGATTTTTGCCGTAACATTTATGAAACGTCAGTACTGTTTTGCACAGGAAATCTCATCTTCCGTTGCTTGCCCAAGACGTTTATTACTGTTAACTCATGAAACAGCACATACATCAACATTTGCTCAAACTGGCCTGCATCAGATGGGATCCTCAAGATGAACAGCAGCCAACAGTCCAAATTTTCCTTAACATAAGCTGGATGAGATAAAAACAGGAATAACAACACTTTGCTGTCCACATGAATTCACACTCATCTTCATATTTTACCATTTCACTTTTGCACCATGTATTCACTAATCTACAATATCTTACACTCTGACAGCCCTACTTCCCAGTTTAAGGCAGATATTGTCTTTGTGCTTTTGTTTTGTTGTAACTGTAATTAGGTTGCCTCATATCTGCTGACACACACATTGTTTTCACTGAAATAGTCACAAGCCTCCCTCACACTTGCTGAGGCACCTGTTTACAGTTTGTCAACTGAATCATGTTTTACCATGGGTGAACTGTCATACACACTGTCACCCACTGTTTATGCCATTTCTTTTACACAGGTCCACATAACAGAAACAAGAGGTCACAGAACTGATTCCTGAGGTAAATCAAACTTTACTAGCTGGAAATTAGAGCATACATGTATAACATTGCCACTTATTTTATACTTTACTTCTATGCTGTTTCTCTTTGTTACTGATTTATGTTAACAACAGGACATTTTCTGGGAAGAAGACATTTTAATGCACTATAACATGAAAAATATACTATGCTAACTTCCACTTAACAAACGTTTGTTATGTCGATGTTCTTAGATGATGTTGGGAAAAGAAATCTTCCTCTCTTGATGTCTTGATACACATCGATTCTCCATACAGTATCATTGTACAGAACGTCTTTTATATAAGAAGCCTGAGAAAAATGGAACATTGTCATTTTTGCTTTATTATAATTCCTGTCCTTGATCACAATGTTTATTTGTAATAAAATTATTATTTTAGGTTGGTAACAACTATCTTCAGACCTAGAAAATACAGAGCATTAAAAAAAAATGTTGACTACTTTGAGAGGTGGTAGTACTCATTGAAGCATAAATATGGATCCAGGAATGCATACTTTTTGCGGTAAACAAAAATGCACCTCTTTGCCCTCTGACAAAAAGGAATGATGTGTCGTTTGAAGAATACCTTGTTGTTGTTATACCTGCTGGCATGCATTGAAGACGAGAGCGTTTAGTGTCGGCACATCGTTGATTTGCGTGACATAGACCAATTCCTTCAAACGTCCCCATAACCAAAAGTCAAGGGATTGCGGTCTGGGGAACGAGCAGTGCAAGGTTTACCCCCACCATCCAAAAGACCCATAACTCTAGAAATTTCTGCATCAGATGTTTGTGCACATTGTGACGAAAGTGCGCAGGTGTGCCATCATACATGAACCACACTTGTATTCGTTGCAGCAATGCCACAGCCCCCAGCAAGGTAGGCAATATATTAATGAGAAGGTCAAGATAATGTACCCATTAAACCTTTGTGATAGCATGCATGGCCCTATTAATCGATCGCCTGCCCATACGTTGATTGCGAATCGGTGTTGATGCCCTCTTTCCTGGATTCCTTGTGGATTTACATCTTTCCATACATGTTGGTTATTTTAATTCATAACACCATCTCTTGTTAACCCTGCCCCATAAGTTGTTAAAATCTTGGATGTGAACAGTAGATCTGTGGCACACTTTTGCAACAGGCATTGACAGAACTGCAGTCTGCCATGATGATTCTGTGGCTGAAGGTCCAGAACACAATGTAGATGATGTGGGACAGCAATTTTTCATTAAGTACTCCCCAGATAAGAGAGTGAGATGCTCCTTCTGGTGCTGGTGCTGCTGCTGCTGCTGCTGATGATGATGATGATCTCAGCACACTGGTCTCAGGGGTTTTTCCACTGAACGTAGTACATGCTCCTCCATGCCAGGCATCCGGACTGTATGGGACCATGCACTGTCAGTCTTCCAAGGTGCAAGGGCACCTGCATCCCTCAGACAGTGGGTAAGTCTGCCAAACGGCTTATCAGAGGCTACTCTGCACTGTGGATATTTTTCAGCATAGAGGGCACAGGCTCGGAGGCTATGTCCATTTGCTAAATCGTTGCAGAATATCATATCTGTCACTTCACTTGCCAAGTACTAAGCTTCCGTTGCTAACGAGGGGTGGAAGAGAGAAAATGTCAACATACTACATCATTTGTATGTACAAACAGCACGATAACAGTAAATCCACATTTGAAAGAAGGTAAAACACCATGAGATGTACCCAGGGTTGACAGTGCTGCACAATAAGGCACACAAACACAATGAAAACTAACGTAGCCTACAACACAACTTGAACCACACAACTCACTGCAGACCACCTAATGATAGGTAGAGTGCTGTGAGTAAGACATCATATTACCCTGCCGACACATTTGATGAAGTGCCAGAGCAATGATTGTTCTAATACCCATAACCAAGGATTGCGCAGCTCTTCCTATAAACAGGTGTTTATCTCAGAAAGTACGTGTTTCTGGACCCATGTTTACTGGACTTATTGTTCGTGTTTTGATGAGTATTACCATCTCTGAAAGTATTCAACACTTTTCTTTGAACACCCTGTGGCATAAGCACTGCTACTGCCACCCTCATCTGTAGGAGTCTCAACTTTTTCTGTAATGCTTGCCTTCTCATCAGTCATTATTTCAATATGTTGGACATTAGTGGATGACTCGTGCTCTTAGATACTGGTGTGAGTGGCAGAAGTTGTGGCAACACTGAGGTCAGAATTGGCTGGAGAAAGGCACATACCTGTTGAACAGTCAGTTTTCTGCCTCTGAACCACTAGATACAGCTATGGCAAGCTTTCCAGGTAGGACACCTGTCCATAACTTTTCTGACTTGATTGTTGAACTTTCGTTGGGACTTTCTGTAGTAGTTTCTAAGGATCTAATGGTCTTATACCACATGTTCTAAAGCCAGAGGTGATATTACTTGGCATATTTCCAACTTTCTCCAGTGCTTCCTTCCATTTTCTTGGAAAATGAACAATTGGCAGGCAGGCCATGCACAGTTTTCTCCAATTCATTAAAACAGCCCTGGGTCTGAATACAGCAACATTCAGGGGCGGAGTAAGATGCGTAGAATTCAAAGGCAGTGTTATAAAAACAATCTCGTAATCTTGATACAGCCTTATCACTTCCTGAGAGAAATGGCTGAGAAAATTGTCTCCCATAACAGCTTTTCTTCTATCAAACCTTCTTAACTATGGTGAACATTTGTTCACAAACCATTCTTCAAATAATGGCTTGTCAAATCTACCAGATTTGCTTACTGCATGGTCTGAACCCTCAACATCACGAAGTTGGGTGGAGACTTGTGTCCCCCACTCTTATTGACAGCAAAAAGTGGGAGAATTTCTCCATTTTCGAATACAATAAACATTACACTGGTTACCAGTTTGATGGGATTACATTACATTAGATTAGATTCCATTTTCATTCCATGGACCCAAAAATGAGACTATTCTCGTGAGTGTGGTACATGTCAGTAAGTATAATATGAAACATCTGAATATATAATACTCACTATCCTGATCATTTGTCAGGAGATCGTCAAAATAGGTGAATACATTACAATAAACTGGAACTGATAATATTTACAGAATTAATACACTGGCAGAATGAAACATAGTTATGCATTTTTAATAAATTTATTAAACACAAAATACCTAATCTTGACTGTTGTGACCATGTGCTATCAAAATTGAAATCTAACAAACATTTTTATTTAAGATGGTCTAACAGTTCTTGTTAAGATATTCATCTATAGAGTAGAAGTAGTTGCCTATGAAAAATTCTTTCAAACTCTGCTTAAACTGTGCTCTACCTGAAATCAAGTTTTTAATGGTTACTGGCAATTTATTGAAAATGTGTGTTCCTGAATATTTGACCCCTTTTTGGACCAAGGTAAATGATTTTAGGTCTTGATGTAGATTGTTCTTATTCCTAGTATTGATAGTGTGTGTTGAGGTATTAGTTGGAAATAGAGATATGTTACTTGCAACAAATTTCATTGAGGAATAAATATATTGAGAAGCAATGGTTAGAATACAAAGTTCCCTGAACAGGTTTCTACAAGTTGTTCTTCAATTTACCCCACAAATGGTTCTTAGTACAAGCTTTTGCTTGCTAAAAACTTTTGCTCAGTTTGATGAGTGACCCCAGAACATGATCCCGTATGACATAATAGAATGAAAATAAGCAAAGTATGCAAGTTTTTTATATTTATATCTCCTGCACCTGACATCATTCTCATTGCAAATACAGACTCATTTAGACACTTCAGCAATCCTGTGGTGTGCTCTTCCCAACTTAATTTATTATTGAGGTGTAATTCCAGAAATTTAACAGTGTCAACCTCTTCTATCTGCACGTCATCATATGTTATACACAACAATGGAAGGAAATCTCTTGCAGGTTCTGAACTGCATATAGTGGGTCTTTTCAAAGCTTAATAACAGTGAATTAGAGTTAAGCCATTTATTAATGTCAGTGAAAGTTTGATTAGCAGCCATTTCTAAATCTGGACCTGACTTTCTACTTATTGCAATGTTTGCGTCATCTGCAAACAAAACAAACTTAGCATCTGGCATTGTAACATGCGAGAGGTCATTACTGTACACAAGAAAAAGCAAACAACCCAAAATGGAACCTTGAGGAACACTACATGTAATTAATTTCCAGTCAGATGAAGACTGACTGCTTACAGCACTGATATTTTGCAACGACACCCTTTGTTTCTTGTTAGTCGTCCTGTTGTACTCTCATTCTGGATGTTGACATGCTCTTGTTTCATTGACCCTGGAAGACCCAAGATCATCTGTGAAATTTGTCTCATTGTTATTTAGTGATCTCTCTGAACAAATGTCTTTCAGATTAGCTACAACATTTTTATCAACACCAGCCCTTGAGTCTTAACATTTTTGGATAAACAGAATCTGAGATTAGGATTTTGATACTTGAACTTGTTCAAATGACGTACATACAAATCAAGAAAAGTTTTTACCTTATCCCTAGAATCACCACTTTCAATGGGAAATAACGCATTGCACAGATAAAACTCCCTTCTACAATTAATTTTTTATATTCCTCATTTAAAACTTGGTGGCCTCCATGTTTCCTGTCTGCTGCCAGTAGCTGAGTGGTCAGCGTGACAGTATGTCAATCCTAAGGGCCCAGGTTCGATTCCCTGCTGTGTCAGAGATTTTCTCCGCTCAGTGACTGGGTGTCGTATTGTCCTAATCATCATCGTTTCATCCTCATCAACGTGCAAGTCACTGAAGTGGCGTCAAATTGAAATACTTGCACCCAGCAAACGGTCTACCTGATGGGAGGCCCTAGTCACATGACGTTCACATTTATTCCATGTTTCCTATTAAATTTTTCATTTACCCTATTTCCCAGTGTTGGTTTTGGAACACTATTTTCCTCACCATTTTTCTTAAGCTTTTGCCACTTCTCCTATACTCTGCAATAGCCTTTTTCATTGCATCTTCATCATATTTAAATAAATGAATAAATTAACAGCAAACACATCACAAAAATTTGAGTTCAACACAACCTCAGTGTCAGGTCTGAGATTGTTGGTTACTTTCAGAATTGTGTTAACGTTCTTCAAAGCTGTGGAGGAGGTTTGTGAAGGTATCACATAGTTTTCCTTCTCCTATTTGAAAAAAATAAAAAAATAAAAAATAAAAAAATCTGTGAATTACTTAGCAACAAAATTGACTTAAAATGCAATGTATCTGCCTTATTAAACCATGATGGGGAAACTAAGTGCAGAGATTAACTTCAGAATGAATCAGCAGATGTCAGCAGCAACAGAATAGCAAAGGTAATACAATGTCCCACATGTCCTGCTTTACCCCACTCTCAGGCAATGAGATAAGTGAAACTACTCCATGGACAGTCAAAAACAGTTCAAAAGTGTTTATTGAAGCAATAGCAATGCAAATAAAGTTGCAGGTAGGAAAGTGTTTCATGTTATTTCTGTAACAGTCACCCAGTACACAAATACACGTAAACAGTTAAAGAGGAACTATAAATGCTTCCAGAAAACCTGTAAATCCATCCCCTTATATAATTATTATGGGGGCTCTAATAATAATAATAATAATAATCATCATCATCATCTCGGCCTTTTCCCATGTCATGTGGGGGTCGGCGTTGCTTTGCTGGCTCCTTCTCTTCCATAAATGCCTATCCAGTGCTTCTTCACTGAGCCATGCTTTCTTCTGTAGGTCTCCTGCTACCTCGTCTTTCCATCTCAGTTTCGGTCAGTTGGGGGGCTCTAATATTGATACATTAAAAGGTAATTGTCTCACAGAAGTTTGTGTGATGTGGTCACTACATACAATCTCATGTTAGATTCATATAGCCTGACAAGATGTTTTCAGACCTGACAAACATTGATAGATTATTTAATTAATAACAGTCCTCAGTGCAGACAAACAGTGCAAGTAATAAATGCTGTAATCTCAGGTCATTATTGACAAGTGATTGAAATATCAGGACTCATTGTTTGCCATGAAAAAATAATAATAATAATACTGTTATAATTTAGGCACCTGAAGCTGGAAAATTTGAGTAGACTACAGATGTTACTAAAGGGAGAAGACTGGAGGGAAATTCACTAATTAAATAACATAGAGGGGAGATATTACAACATTAAGGAACGGTCTAGAAACAGCATCTGAAAATTGCATGATAAACATTCCAGTATTAAAAACGATTTTGATATGTTACCTAAATTTGGTACACAGCATTGTCTAGCTCAATTGCACCAAATGTAAACTGGCCAGTGACTTTATTTTTACTGCAACATTTTCAAAATATGTGCTGTGTTTTATTTAATTTCAAAACATCACAATAATAGTGGGAAATAGAAAAAAGAAAACCAGTTTATTGTGAAGCTGTGATATCAGACCATAAGCTTCCTCAAAATTGAAGGAGAAAGACTGCATAGCGGAGAACATGTGAGGGATCTCGAGACAGCGGTTTTTAATGTTTTACATGAAAAGTGAGAGTTTTGCTGAGAAACTAATTACAGAGGAGGATAGCATTGCTTCATCTACATAAAACAGGTTTTTTAGGTACATCGGATGACTTGGAACTTTCCTTTCCATGTATTGTACTATGCAGTAGTGTGGAGCAACCAGCACTCTTATGTTGTGCATGGCTATACAAAAGAGAATCATATTGCTATTGTATCACTCTTTTCCCACTGTGAACCAGTTCAGTCACTCCATATATGTTTCTATGTGCTACACTAATGTGGATTGCTTCTGCATTGTATCACGAGTCGCACCACGTATTGTATCACCTCAGTGAGAACTACACCTAATTTTGTACTTCCCTACATCAATGAGAATAGGAAAGCTTCTGATAGGAAAGATGGCAATAATATAATTTTGGAGAAAGACAGGAAAGAATGTAGATATCCAAATGATATTAGCACATTTTTAATCAACATTAGTTTGAAGGAGTGGAAAAACTCATAAAACATTCTAATAGATCCCTAAAAGCAAGAAATTTGAGTGCTTCCTATTCCATGTAATGTAGTTTTCTGCTGTCAGCAAATGAATCTAAGCTTGCAAAACTAATACATACTCTGAAAATCAAAAACAGGGAAGGACTTGCTGGAATACCTGCTTCTGTAGTAAAGTACTGTGCTTATTGTCTCTTAAGAACTCTGACAGATTTGATAAGCTAAACCAGGGGGAATGAGATATTTCTTAAATGTTCGGAAAAAAGTGAAATTGGTTCCATTTATAAGGTGGTGATGAAAAAATCTTACAAACTATAGGTCAATTGCCATCACATCTGTCTCATCTAAAATTATGGAAACTGTCTTGAAAGATAGAATATTACATTTTGTAGAGAAGAATGACATACTCACAGAAGCACAGCATAGTTTTAGAAAATGTTTGGCGCATGAACAAAATAAATGTAATGACATTCATCTACATCCATCCTCCGCATGTTTAGGAGGAGAGACAGACATTGAACACAGTTAAATATGTAACAAAAAATAAATTAAAAGCCTTAATAAATTACGTAAATGGGCAGCCTGTTGCCACATTTTCCTCTGCTGAGAGAAGGTACAATAATTGTAAAACTGACTCTTTCCATATCACAAGGCTGAATCACAACTACGATTCAAGGAATGTGCAAATAACTAACTAATTAGTCACTGTGAAGTGTGTAGCAGAGGGTAACGTTCCCATTGGTCCATATACTTCATTAGGGTTTCTTCCTGTTACATTCGTGTACACAGTGTGTCTAGAATGACTGCTTAAATGCCTATTTACTTATTGTAATTAGTCTGCTTGTTTTCACTGTCCACAGAGAATACATAAGCAAGCATATCATATTCCTATATTTCCCAGTTATTACTCACGGGATACTTATCATTCACCATCAAGTGTGTGTGTGTGTGTGTGTGTGTGTGTGTGTGTGTGTGTTCAGGTGTTTCCGGTATTTCTGTGATCCTATGACTCTTCAGCTTCAGCCACTAAATCACTAGTGCTGACACCACTCACCTGGGTGTCACACACTTCCACCATTACTGACTTGTCATCACAATTAGCCACAAAAATCTTCTGCTCAGCGTACATTAAAATACCAATACCAAAGTAATCACTATCAACACTTACATCTTCCACAGAATGTTCAGAGTTACAAAATTTTACTAAAACACATTCTTCACATTCATAAGGAGCCATAGTATGTTTCTTACCACTATACATACGTTTAATTATAACATCTTGAAATTTATTTTCAAAATTAGTTACTTTAACAGGGTAGTCATATACAGTCTCATCATCACACTCCTCTTAATCTGAATTTGTTATTGCTTGGTCATGAAAATTATTTACTTCCTCCACCTGATAGGCACCACATGAAGATATTAACACTTTTCCTGTTTCTGGTTACTATGGTTTCTGTTCTTACTGTTGTTATAAATATTGTGTTTCCTTCTGTCACCATTCTGCCTATTTTGCTGGTTGTGTTGAGATGATCCCCCATTACAATTGTTGTTTCTGTTGTAATATGAGTTATTAACCTTGTCGTCTTCCTCAAAAGCTTTGTCAAGTTTATCAATGTGTTAAAAAAAAATCTCTAATGAATCATCAGGACCACAAACAAAGCGCCAATGAGCTCTCATTGGTAGACGTCTTTTCAAGGTGTCAATAAGAATAAGATCATCAAAGCGTTTTTCCAGGTGAGCGGGCTTACATAACTGTAAGGGCCATTAGAATCTTGTTTGGGTTCAAGCCTAGAGACTCTTGTAAACCCCTGTTTAAGAAATCTGGTATTCCTCCATTACCATGTGTATACATTATGGAAACCTTTTTGTTCTTTAAATTAAATGTAATAGGCAAGGACCGGAGACTGCAAAACAACTGTGATATACATGAGCACTTTACCAGACAAAACAGAAACTTACATATGACTCAAATCAGCACAGCACTGTGCCAAAAAGGTACTTTTCACATAGGAGTTAAGCTTTATAACAAACTTCCTGAAAACATAAAAGCTATCACTGAGGTCAATACATTTGGAAAATCTCTAAAGTAATATTTACAGCATCACTGCTTTTACTCCATTGAAGAATATTTAAATTTATGAAATGTGTTATATAAATACTTACGTGTAAAGTGTATTATTGTAACCTTAAATATGTAGGCCTTGAAATGACTTTCAGCCTGTATATTTATAACTTGACTTGTCCAATGTCTTATGCATAAGCTGCTATGTAGACAACAGGACCAATAAATAATACAATACAATACAATACCTACTACCATTTGAAAATGCTGTTCTGATGCCTGCCTGTTTACTTTCATATCGGAATTTATTCAAGACCATCTGTTTGAATTCATTAAATGTTATGTTTGGCCTTACGTTTTGATTAGCCTATGTCAGTGTTTCACCATCAAGGAAACATTTGGCTAGTTTAATTTTCACAGAATCAGGCAAGTTTGAAGGAAAACTACCTTTACATTGCCGTAGGTAGTCCAATCCAAGTGTATTTTAAAATACCCAGGAGAGTATTTAAGAGAGAGATTGTTACAAAATGGTCAAAATTTCCGTCAATTTGCGAATATGACATATTTGTTGGATGTGAGGTCTGCCAGTTATGCAAAACACATTTTTTCTCAGTACCCAAACATGTTTCAGCACTACTGTGCCATCATCAGTGGGTTTTCGCTTTTATTTATTCTGCAATGTGAACATTTTTGTTAAATGATTATAAAATTATATGAGCCATGGGGCAAACGTGGTGGCAACGGATCCATTCTAAGATGCTGTGCCAGGATTTCATGACATGATCCAACTGAAATGTTACATTTTACTGCAATCTGTCAACAGTCCGTTTTCAATTTTCATGCACAATTTTGTTGACATTACTCACATGAGTGTCATCAGAAGAAATCAAAGGGCATCCTGTATGAGGGTCATCTTTAACTTCCATGCAGCCATTTTTAAACTGTGTGAACCAATCGCAAAACTGAGTGTGGCTTAAGCACTCATTGCTGTAGGCTTCCTGCATCATTTATTGTCTCTGTGTAAAGG
The DNA here is from genome assembly GCF_023864345.2 of Schistocerca serialis cubense. Classification (NCBI taxonomy): domain Eukaryota; kingdom Metazoa; phylum Arthropoda; class Insecta; order Orthoptera; family Acrididae; genus Schistocerca; species Schistocerca serialis. The sequence continues at coordinate 30,734,279 of NC_064646.1, forward strand.
TTTTTTCAATTTCTACACAAAATTTAATGTAGATGCCTTGCTCCTCTAACTCTGTCATTTCGAAATTTGCAAACTGTGTGACATAAAGTTCTAATCAATACAACACTGAAAATAACCAACAGATATACAACAACCGCAACTCACTCCAACACACCATTAGCTCAAAATTATGAATGTTTCAGAATTTTTTTGAACACACCTCATACACCTTGCTTTCTGCTCTTATTAACACTTCCATTACATTCTGTCAGTAATCTCTGTTTTGCTTATTACCCTGTCTTTCAACGATAAGCATTCATTCTGTGCAGCACCTAACAATCCGCAATCCATCTTTTCTACTTGTCCCATCCTGCAAGTGTCCTTTGACCCAGTGGTTTAGCCGACTTTTTTGTAACTCGCATCTCTCCCCGTTTCTTAAACCTTGCCAGTCGTTTTCCTTCCTCTTCAACACTTCTGCCAGAATAAGGAGCCACTTACTCTGAAAGCTTGCATGTTTCCTTAACTTTTTGTGCGTTTACTCGTGCCGTCACTTCGTCACTTGCTGAGTAGATTTTTTTATCTAATTGTGTTAAATATTTTCAAGGATTGATTATTTTTGTTGATAGGTTTCTGTTCTGTGAATGTAACTTTCAGTTTTTTTAAGTTTTATATTTATTTTAGTGCTTGTTTCTACTGTTTGACTTGCAGAAATAAGTTATTAAACAATTTAACTGTCACTATCATTCCATACACGTCAACATATTGTATTTGTCATTAACATTTTCTGTTTGTTTTACACAAAGAAATTGTGCACGCGCACACACACACACACACACACACACACACACACACACACACACACACACACACAGACTTTTACTAATGGCCATCATTTTGATTCTTGTAGGACACTAGATGAAGGCCTTTCAGAAGCAATATCAAGCTTGTTATGGGTTGCTCCAAGAATGCAGACTGATATCAGCGAACTGAAAGTCATTTCTGAACAGTTAAGTGCAAAATATGGAAGACAATATGCTGATGTAAGTTTCACAATATCAAATTTATACTCAAGAAAGTGGATAGTCAAATATTTGTGATGTAAACAACCTTTTTTATGTAACCAGGCTTGCCGAGAAGAAGCAGTTAGCACAATTTCAGAAAAGCTGAAGCACAAGATGAGTGTTCAGTCACCACCGAAACTCCTTGTTGAGAAGTATTTAATTGAAATAGCAAAGAATTATGACATTGAATACCAACCAGATCCACAGGTGAGTATAGCCTTTGTAAAAAATAAAATAAAATAAAAATAAAAGATCGTGAAGTAAGTGCTCTGCAGACCAGTATTTTGAGTAATTAGAGAAATTTGCTGCTTTCTTGACAGGTCATGGAGGAAGATTTAAGACCAGTTGGTGTTGATGCACTGCTTATTGATATTGATCCAGATAAAAATAATTTAGGGGGTCCATCTGTACCACCACAACCTGCAGGATTTGTAGGATTTCCTCAGCCTCCATTGCCTCCACCATCTAACATGAAGCCTTTCAGTTATCCGGTATGTTTTGTGATAGAATAATACAGTAAATTAACCATAATATCTTGTATTCAGTAATAAGTATTTGACTCTGATACAATTTTTCGTGTAATTTGCATACAAAATGTTTAATTTATTAGCTGCTGGAAAGTAATTTTATACTATGTATCAATAACGAATAATCACATAAGTGTTTATATTTTCAACTTACATAGATTATAATTAAAATATAAAGAAAAACACCATTAGAAGACCATTTCTCACTCAGTTATCAATTATGTCAGGGGTCTGTTGTCGTTATACAGCTGCCTGGCTAACACACTGTCTGAGGAAAAAAGTGAAGCATCCAGAAGGCATGGAAGAAACAAACTAAAACCGTACAGATTGAGAGGGTATGTTTGGTTATTACGGTGATTAGAAAATAGTCAATTTATAAAGAACTTGACAGTACGAGCCCACTTTACAGCCCCTTTAGCCTGGATGCATGCATGGATTTCGTTGAGGAAGGTGTAATAAGGCCTTTTTATCCTCTCCTGGAGCAGACTGGTCTACAACTGTTGTTGACTGGTCCTTGATATTCTGGATACTGGCACTGGAACAAAGTTGATGTCTGAGATGGTCTCACACGTTCTATTGGAGACACGTTGAATAGGCATGTGGAAATGGAAATGGATTAATAATTGGGAAAACTGATTGGAAAGAATAGTTGAGAAAATTTTGAAGGTAATTTGTGAATCTGTGCACAATCTTGGGTGAACTTTAACTGATATCAATATCAACAGACCTTGAATTTCATTACATTCAAGGTCAATAAACATAATTTGTACTGCTGCTTCCAGTCATGTGCAGTACCAAATAATCACCGCAACCATTGAAATTGTCAATCTGCCTATTAAGTTCTTAAACACCCGAAGTACATCATTATTATTACAAGTAAACCAAGTTCAATACGTGTCTATCAAGTCTGAGTCATTACCTTCACATTAATTCCATTGTGTTTAGTCTGGAATGTGACAATATCAATGCAGGAATGCTCCTCCAGATACAGTGTTAATTATTCTTGTCTGTGCTGAACCTCTTGATGCAGAATCTCAGCGGTGAGTCTATATAACCGTGCAAGTAAATATTCCTTTTCTAATAACCTTTTACAATACTTTTAATGAACAGGTAAAATACACATTTTTAACAATGCTCGTATCGCGGATCAAAGCATACGCCTGTACGGTACCACTTCCTGAAACAAAGGGTGAAGATACAGGAATTACTAAATTGAAGAGCATATTTCTTACTTTGTTTCATACTGGTATTTAACGATGTATCAAAATATTATCCTTGCCGCAAAACAACTCGTTAACTTACTTTTGGCGGTGTTTTTGATGTATAGCTCATTCAGTTTACATATAGCTTATATATAAAAAAAGGAAAGACAAATAATACGATTCAGTACAATGTGAAGATCTTGCTGGCCAGGGAAGTACCTCAACATCACGCAGAAAATTCATAGATCCACATGTCATATGTTGACGAGTGTTCTGTAGAGAAATGGCACCATGGTACTATTGCATGTAATGGGATATGTGAAAACACAGGAAGTCCATGACATACTGTTGTGGCATCACAGTTACTCAGCCACTGCTGTCTGTGACTTGAAGTCATTCCTGATGGCTCCCCAGGCCACTGCCATATTCACTGACGATGGTCATCTGAGATAGTGCAGAAATGTGATTCATTGTTGAACACAGTGAGATGCCATTCACCAGCACTCCTTGCTTCCCAGTCATTGAACCACTCCATCTGCAGCCGTTTGTGTTGTGGTGTTAATGACAGCCTACACGTGTGACCGTATTCGCTAGTCCATCTGCTGATAATCTCCAACCAAGGCTGTGGGATGACAGAATGGTTCAGGGAGGCCATTACTTGTTCTAGGGTGACAGGCATAGCTGTGAAGGGGTTGCATCCTTGTGGTCAGACGTGGACAACCAGAACCTTGATGGCAAGTGTGCCTTCCTCCACATTCCTTTGCAGTTCAATGTCAGGCTACTGATTTGACCAAGTGCCCAATGGTGAGTCACAGTATGGCCCCTTCCAGACTCTTGTCAAGTGCTGATAACACTGTCTTATACAAATACACAGCATCTCTGTGTCCTTCACAATGATTACTAAATGTGTGACACTGTTCATGTCCCTTGTATACTATACAAGCTCTGGTAATAGCATTAAATGCATACAATGCTAATGCACTCAGCCGGCTGTTTACATATCCACCAATTGTGTATGCGCATGTGAAGTTACACTGACATCAGACCGTGTCCTTTGTGTTCTTTACTGTTTCACTTTTCCTTTTTTTTTTTTTTTTTTTTTTTTTTTTTTTTTACGGGCAGTGTGTTAGTGTGACTATACTCTACTTCATCAACAAATAATGATTATCTGCACACATTAACAACTTATTACAATGGATGTTGTTTTGCATTACCTTGTTTGCAGGAATATTCAGTTCTTGAGTCTAGAAAATCTGATTAATAATAAATGTGGCTATTAATTTTCTTTTAAATATGCGAAGATGTATAATTTCGTACTTTGCCTGCCAGCAGCTTGTTAAGATATTTGTACCACATAAAGAACTCCATAATGATTCTTAAACATTGATTCAGAGTCTGTGTAACACTTAATCTCTTTGATTGTGGGTGTATCAATTACAATTTATTCAAACTGATTAACTGCAAATAACACTTAAGGAACAAATATAACAAAGTGGGTGTAACAATTTCAAGATCTTGAAGAAAACTCTCTAAGGTATGTATTTGTCTATTTGTAACAAAATTCTTGTCAAACATTGCAAAATCCTGGTTGGAATTCGTAAGTGTTGAAATTATTATTGATCATTTACCTGAAGAAATTCTTTGTTTTAGTTGCATTGTGTAGAAGTTAACTCTGTAAGGCACCAGGGGAGTGAAAGTTTGCAAAATAAATTAGCATCTTGTCTACAACAAAATTAGAGATACTAATAAATGCAAAACACATGAAACTGAGCTTCAGAGTAAATATTTCCTGTATTGACTCTATTATAGTATGTTGTCAAGCTGAAAATAGGAACAAACTGCCTACTGGCTTCTGTCTCGGGTTCTTCGGCCGATGTTCATCTAATGATTTTTCTGACGTTTCGCCAGCACGAGTGGCTGGCATTGTCAAAGCTTCACCCTCCATTGCCGGTGGTGAACTGGCAATGGAGGGTGAAGCTTTGACAATGCCAGCCACTCGTGCTGGCGAAACGTCAGAAAAATCATTAGATGAACGTCGGCCGAAGAACCCGAGACAGAAGCCAGTAGGCAGTTTGGCAACAAGTGGCCACGAAAGCCTCAACAATTTTGAAAATAGGAATTTTCACACAGTCCTCTACATGAATATAAAAGAGTCTTTGCTAGATTGACACGTAACCTGCATTAGTTATTTGTGACAAGTTAAAAAGTTAAACCTATGTGCTGGGCTGACTTGTGAACTTGGATCACATCCTTTCACATGCACTGAGTTGCCAACTACACCATGAAGTAAAACCTATGGGACCAATCCAAAATACAGATTTATCGTGGTTTCATCTCTCTTTTTGTTCAAACCAGTTTTAACTGCCATGTAAGAAGGTCACTCCAAAAGAAATACACACTATTTTTCTAAAAATACAGTTTTCATTCTGCATGTGTGAAAGTTTTACAGTGTATAGATACATCCTTCCCGCTTGTTTTCAAACTTAGTTCAACCTGTTCCCATGAGTGGTGCCGTCACAGCATGTCTTCAAGATGGCTGCTATACTTGACATTCGTCAGAAGCAACGTGCTGTCATAGAATTCCTGTGTTGTGAAAACAAGACAGTGGGAAACATCCACAAGAGGTTGAGAAAGGTGTATGGTGATGCTGCTGTCGATCGCAGTACAGTTAGTTGGTGGGCAAGAGGCCTCGTACTGCACACACTCCAGACAGTGTGCAGAGAGTTAATGAATTGGTGACTGCTGATAGATGCATCACAGTGAATGAACTATCACGCTATGTTGGGATGGGACAAGGAAGTGTTTGCAAAATACTGAAAGTGTTGGCGTGAAAAAAGGTTTGTGCCATGTGGGTTCCCAGGATGTTGATGGGCTCACAAAGAAACAAGAAAAACGGTATGCAGCGAACTTTTGGAACAGTACAAGAATGGTGGAGATGAATTTCTTGGAAGAACTGTGACAGGTGATGAAACATGGCTCCATCATTTTTCACCAGAGACGAAGGGGCAATCAGTGGAGTGGCATCATGCAAATTCACCCAAGGAAAAAAATTCAAAACCACACCTTCTGCTGGAAAAGTTATGGCTACGGTGTTTTTCGATTCTGAAGGACTCTTGCTTGTGGACATCATGCCAAGTGGAACCACCATAAATTCTGATGCATATGTGACAACACTGAAGAAACTTCAAGCTCGACTGAGTCGTGTTCGACCACATCGGCAAAAGCGGGATGTTTTGCTGTTGCACGACAATGCATGGGCACATGTCAGTCAAAAAACCATGGAAGCGATCACAAAACTCAGATGGACAACAGTGAAACACCCACCTTACAGTCCTGACCTGGCTCCATGTGACTATCTTCTTTTTGGAAAACTGGAAGACTCTCTTTGTGGAACAAGGTTTGAAGATGATGACTCCCGTGTGCACACTGCCAAACAGTGGCTCCAACAGTTTGGTCCAGAATTTTACCGTGCGGGTATACAGGCGCTGGTTCCAAGATGGTGTAAGGCAGATGAGAGGGATGGAAATTATGTGGAGAAATGAAAATATTGTTCCTAAAGGATGTATCTACACACTGTAAAACTTTCAAACATGTAGAATAAAAGATGGATTGTTTTAAAAAAATAGTGTGCATTACTTTTGGAGTGACCCTTGTATAATAATTGTGTATATAATGTGCATACAGTGAGATAATTAATTTTCAGCAGATAAACTGTGTGTATTAGATTCAATTTACAGAATACTAAAGAAGGCTGCAAGAAATATTTCCTGACTACATGGCAATATTTACTTTAAGCCCTTAATAATAAAAGGAAGAAAAATATAGTAACAACTTGTATCTTTTAACACCAGTATTGTAAGCAAAATCAGCAGCACATCAAAGTTTGCTATAAGAAGAAAAAGAATATAACTTAAGAGTAAAAGTCTCTGAAGCTGTCAGTGACATGTTGTTGACTATATTTCAACCAATTACCTTTATTAAAATGTTAAAAAAATTGCTTAGATTTAGGAATGTCAGTCCACTTAACATTGCTCATTGAACTGCCAGAAACAAGTAGTAAAATCTCAAACAAGAATAATTTTGGAAAAATTCACCTCAATTAAGAAAATTTGTTCATTTTTAGTAATAAGTTGGACAAATTCTTAGGTAGCTTTCTAGATATGTTTAATGAAACCTTTCTGCCTAAAATCACATGAAAAAAGGATAAAAAGTTTGATTAAATGGATCACTCAAGGCATGAGAGTTTCTAGCATCAGGTAAAGCCAGTTATACAATGAATTCAAATGTATTAATAAAAAGGATTCCATTTAGTATGTCTTATGTTACAAAAATGCATTTAAAGATGCTACATAGAGTGGCAAGTATTAGATTAATTTTAAGACATAAAAAAGATGGATAGTATTGTGGACTGTTGTGAAATCAAAATTAGGCATTAGTTTTATGGTTATAATAGAGGGAAACATTCCACGTAGGAAATATATATCTAAAAACAAAGATGATGTGACTTACCAAATGAAAGTGCTGGCAGGTCGACAGACACACAAACAAACACAAACATACACACAAAATTCAAGCTTTCGCAACAAACTGTTGCCTCATCAGGAAAGAGGGAAGGAGAGGGAAAGACGAAAGGATGTGGGTTTTAAGGGAGAGGGTAAGGAGTCATTCCAATCCCGGGAGCGGAAAGACTTACCTTAGGGGGAAAAAAGGACGGGTATACACTCGCGCACACACACACACATATCCATCCACATGAGGCAACAGTTTGTTGCGAAAGCTTGAATTTTGTGTGTATGTTTGTGTTTGTTTGTGTGTCTGTCGACCTGCCAGCACTTTCATTTGGTAAGTCACATCATCTTTGTTTTTAGGCATTAGTTTCATAGATTAAACTTGAACTGAAATTATTGTAAACCCAGCTGAAATATCAGAATGCTTTGGTGAATTATTTGTAAATGTAGTTAAGGCTGATGCTGATGTAGCATGTTAAAGTAATGTAATGTAATTAAAGTAAATCACTTTGGACTTGACAAAGTCTCTCAGACGAAGGAAGTTCAAATTAGATATGTTGAAAATGCTATATTATCACTAAACACAAACTTTTAGTAGGTATGGAATGCTTCCAAAAGTAATTAAATCTCTATGTAACTTAGTGGAACTCTTCTTAACTCCAATAACCAACAAATCATCAAACAATTTAAGTTTGCAGAAGTAAAACCTTTATTTGTGAAGGACAGAAAGAAAGATGTATGTTCTATGTCTGCTTCTTTAACAATATGAATTTTATCATCCACAGATTATTTACAAGAAAATATCAGAACTCTTCACCAATACAATACTCTGAAGTTTGTTGACTAACACTCACATTAGTACAGCAGAACACTGGCTGTAGGTTCGACTGGAAAGCACTTCATTGTGAACCATGTTCTCTTTCCATGCACCCATATTCTGTCAGTTCATCATTGAAAACACAGTTGTCAGTTTAACGGTAAGCAAAGAAAGTATCACATTAGGTAGGAAGCAAATCAATGTGCTAGCCAAACATCGACTATTGATAACAACAATGTCCACACTGCACCTAGTGACCACACCAGATGTACGCGTGGTTATATTGATTGATCTGTCAGTAAGTCTGGCAGTATTAAAAGTATGTGGGGAACTACATCTCCATTAATGACACTTTCACTCTGCAGCGGAGTGTGCGCTGATGTGAAACTTCCTGGCAGTTTAAAACTGTGTGTCAGACCGAGACTTGAACTCGAGACCTTTGCCTTTCGTGGGCAATTGCTCTACCAACTGAGCTACCCAAGCACGACTCATGACCTGTCCTCACAGATTCAATTCTGCCAGTACCTCGTCTCCTACCTTCCAAACTTCACAGAAGCTCCTCTGTGAACCTTGCAGAGCTAGCACTCCTGGAAGAAAGGATACTGCAGAGACAAGGCTTAGCCACAGCCTGGGGGATGTTTTCAGAATGAAATTTTCATTCTGCAGTGGAGAGTGCACTGTTATGAAACATCCTGGTAGATTAAAACTCTGTGCCAGACTGAGACTCAAACTCAGGACCTTTGCCTTTCACGGGCAAGGCTATATCTGGTATAGCACTTGCCTGCGAAAGGTAAAGGTCCTGAGTTCGAGTCTTGGTCTAGCACATAGTTTTAATCTGCCAGGAAGTGTCATACTTCTGTCCTGATTGAAGGTAGTGGAACAGAAAGTATTCCTGACAACTCAATTCTTTAGTACCTTAAATAACGTAAAAACTTGGTTTTAGTTCAGTGGGATGAAACTGAAAAAAATGTGTGTATAATGGGCAGTGAAATTGTGTTGTAGGAAGCTCAAATTGTATATATTGGACACTGAAGCTTCAGAAAAGAATTGCTTGGTATGTTTTAAATGTTAACTGTTTTGGGTAAGTTTAACTGTGACTTAAAAATACCAACTGAAAATACAAATTACTGAAACCAGCTCACAGTTACTGTTCTTTCCACTTTATTTCGGAGGATTAGGCTATATTTCGATCATCGAATACCTTTACTTTAGTTACTAATTTGTCTCTACAGCGTTTTGTGTGCATTGCAATAATTTCTGGCCACAGGAGGGAAAAAAACATATTTTAGTACAAGTCTTGATCATTTTGCTGCTGTTTGCTGTCAAACTAGTACATAATGTGAGTCTGAGAAACAATATTGATTTATTGTTGAACCAAGGAAAATACTGCAGCAAAAGACATTACAGTTTTTTTTTCCCCACAATGCCTGGAACCAATATTTTTCCCTTTACTGATTTGATACCAACAATAGAAAAAGAAAACTTTTTCAGTACTTCTAGTTCCTTCTTAAATTTTCTGACAATATTGTCCACTTTTCATTCAGTTCACTGTAATTTATTCCCGTATACATAATTTAGATGCTACAGGACTCAGCTAAACATAGGAAATAGAAACATCTAGACATTTTTAATTTATTCAAAAAATTGTCGTCATCGTCATCTTCAGTCCAAAGAGTGGTTTGATGTAGTTCTCCACACTAGTCTATTTTGTGCAAGCCTTTTCATCTCTGCATAACTGCTGCAGCCTACATCAGTTTAAACCTGTTTACTGTATTCATCCCTTGGTCTCCCTCTGTAATTTTTAGCCCTTATGCTTTCTTCCATTATAGAAATAATAATCCCTTGATGCCTCAGGATGTGCCCTATCACCCACACCTTCAAGTTATGCTCAAAAAAATTCCCCAATTCAATTCAGTATCTTCTCTTACATTATTCAATCTACCCACCTAAACATTAGCATTCTTCTATAGCACCACATTTAAAAAAGCTTCAGTTCTCTTTATGTCTGAATTTCTTATTGTCCCCATTTCACTTCCATACAAGGCTACACATCAGACAAATACTTTCACAAAAGAATTCCCAACACTTAAATTGATAACAGATATTAACACATTTCTCTTTTTCAGAAAAGCTTTTCTTGCTACTGCTAGTCTGTATTTTGTGTCCCCTCTGTTGTGGCCACCGTGAATTACACACATCAAAAAAGTTTTGCTTCACCTCGGTTCCAAGAGTTCCGGAAGCTGTACAGAAAATTGGAATAGAGATCAACATAAACATCATTTCCACCCTTTTTATTGCTCATGAAAACCACACATTGTACGTTGTACCACCATACAGCGAGACCTTCAGAGGTGGTGGTCCAGATTGCTGTACACACCAGTACCTCTAATACCCAGTAGCATGTTCTCTTGCATTGATGCATGCCTGTATTCGGTGTGGCATACTATCCACAGGTTCATCAAGGCACTGTCGGTCCAGATTGTCCCACTCCTCAACAGTGATTCAGCGTAGATCCCTCAGAGTGGCTGGTGAGTCATGTTGTCCATAAACAGCCCTTTTCAATCTATCCCAGGCATGTTTGATAGGGTTCATGTCTGAAGAACATGCTGGCCACTCTAGTCGAGCGATGTCATTATCCTGAAGGAAGTCATTGAGAAGACATGCGTGATGGGGGGACGAATTGTCGTTCATGAAGACGAATGCCTCGCCAATATGCTGCCGATATGGTTGCACTGTCAGTCAGAGGATGGCATTCATGTGTCGTACAGCCATTATGGTGCAGTCCATGACCACCAGCGGTGTACGTCGGCCCCATATAATGCCACCCAAAAACAGCAGGGAACCTCCACCTTGCTTTACTCGTTGGACAGTGTGTCTAAGGCATTCAGCCTGACTGGGTTGCCTCTAAATACGTCTCTGATGATTGTCTGGTTGAAGGCATATGCAACACTCATCAGTGAAGAGAACGTGATGGCAGTCCTGAGCGGTCCATTCGGCATGTTGTTGGGCCGATCTGTACCGTGCTGTATAGTGTTGTGGTTGCAAAGCTGAACCTCGCTATGGACGTCAGGAGTGAAGTTGCGCATGTTTGGCGACTGCGGACTTGGTGGGTTGGAGAAGGCGAGTATGCCGTTGGTGTTCCACAGTGCGTTCCTGCACAGTTCGTGGTGTTTGCCCTATATATGATTTGCCGCATTCACACGGAATTTTGTAAACACCTGATTTATGCAGGCCCAGATCATCTTTAACGGATCCCACCAGTGATGAAATTTTGGAAGGAGGGCGAAAGATGACTCTCACTTGGAGCTCAAACTTTTGGAGCTCAATTATCAATGAATCTGTGGAAATAAGTTTGTCTGACAACGAGACTCTCATCAATCAAGATAGCGGTTACCAGCTAAACTCTGCTTGGAATCCTGTTATAGAGAAACCCGATACGCCAATCTTTCACCGTGGAGGGCGCGTATGGTGCAGCGCATGGAGATGTGATGAACGTGTACGCTGAGTAGCACATGCGCAATGTCACGTCAGTATGGCTTTAAATAGCAGAGCTCATTGCATACTCGCCAGTACTACTACAGTGGCACTCACCTGAAGATGGCCAGAAGACTCTGCGCCGAAATACCGTGGCAGGACATTACTGATATCTGGCAGTTCTCCCGTGTTTTTATGGAACATCGCTTTGGTTTACTCCGAGACACCTGGACACTTCCCTTGTTGAGAGCCCCTCCTGGCACAAAATAACAATGCGGACATGATTGAACCGCGGTATTGAGCGTCTAGGCATGGTTGAACTACAGACAACATGAGCTGTGTACCTCCTTCCTGGTGGAATGACTCGAACTGATCGGCTGTCGACCCCCTCCGTCTAATAGGCATTGCTCATGCTTGGTTGTTTACTTCTTTGGGAGGGTTTAGTGACATATCTGAACAGTCAAAGAGATTGTGTCTGTGATACAATATCCACAGTCAACATCTATGTTCAGGAGTTCTGAGTACCAGGGTGATGGAAAACTTTTTTTGATGTGTGTATTTTGTTGCCCAAATAGCAAAACTCATATTTACTACTTTTAGTGTCTCATTTCCTAATCTAATTCTCCTAGCATCACCTGATTTAATTCAACTACATTCTTTTACCCTTTTTTATGCAGTCTCTTTTCAAGACATTATCAGTTCCTTCTTAAAGTTTTTGTCTTCCTGAACTCTTAACTGCCTTTTCAAATTTCTCATTTGTTTCCTTGAGAGCTTGCTCAGTGTATAAATTGAATAACATTGGGGATTGGGTACAACCTACAACCCTTTCTCACTTCCTTCTTAACCCCTTTCGTGCCATTTGACGTTTGTAACTACTATGATTTCTGTGCTGGTAAGCTAAGTGAAAAAAAGGTAGTGTTTCCAGGAGATTCATGCTTCTGAATAATGCGACACATTATTCTAGTGATCACAGTCAGTTGTTGATTGACATGATGGACAGACATGTAATGTGGTGATTTTGGAGTGCATGTGAGTAGCAAATGCTACATAAAGGAGGTTTTAGTTCCAATGCACTGCCTGCTTTTTAGGTATGTTTTCACATCATAACTCCTAACCACATGTGATGAGGAATGTGCAAGCCTTTTCAAAGAATGACAAAGGTCAGTGCTTCTCTTCTTTACACAGTCACCTGATACGTTACACATACAAGACATCTGATATGTGAATGTTCAGTAACTTGTCCTCCAGAGTCCTCAAGTAACCACTGTTGATGCTTTGTGGTATCTCATAGAAATGGTATCAAAGGTGATTTCCTGGGAATATATTCAGGCCACAGTGTTTAGAGACTGTGATTGTAGTGTGTGGGGACTTAACATCATATGTAATACTGTAAGTTTGCAGTTGTATACAGTTTTGTAATCACTATCATTTGTGTGTTGTCCGGTATGTAATTAATACTCCCAACTTCAGTCCAGTCACAGAACTACTTGTAAACTTTTGCATTGTAATTTTCCCAAGATGTTAGTGTAGGTTGCATCGTGTATGGATAATACTCTTTGGTATGTACAAGAATACGCTGTAGCTATCAGTTCCGTACATTTTCTTGACGTAATGGTATTTTCAGCATAAATTAATATTGTATACCTTAACAATGGAGATGTTATTTGTGCAGAACATTCCTCCTTCTGGTGGAACATCTAGTGGACCAAGTGGTGGTAGTGCAGGAGGATTCGTAAGTCCACCACCTCCAGTACCAAACAGCACACCATATGGAGCTCCTTTCTCATACAATATTCCACCTTCTGCTTCTTCCGCTTCATTTGATGCCAAGACATTAAATACAGCTACCAACAGCATAAAGGTATGTATTTTTTCATTAAGGCAACACAGCTATTCTTTTAATCAATAAACATAGGAATATACTTTCTATGTTGTTTTGAAAAAATAAATTGTTTTTAATGTATTTCTTTTTTCCTTTTATTTCACTGTCCTATCTTACTATAGCCACAGACTTAAGATTGAATTGCATGTTCAATCTTTAACTTACATTTATGTATCTTCTTGCAGGATGATACTGACTTACCTCCACCATATACCTTCAGCTTCCCACCTGATTTACCAGACCAGAACAAACAGGTAAATGTTTATTAAGCTAAATCAAATGGTTGATGCTTTAAAAATGATAGATTTCAGGTGTGTGTGTGTGTGTGTGTGTGTGTGTGTGTGTGTGTGTGTGTGTGTGTGTGTGTGTGTGTGTGCGCGCGCGCGCGCGCGCGTAAAAGATACCAGAAAGGAACTGAAACACAAAAGCTTGTTTAATTTTGTAACCCTTTAAGTGTACCTCTCAGTCACCCACTGGTGACAGGGTTGCCTATCCTTAGTTTCCATTTTCTGTTTGGAAACTATCAAGCTACTTTTTTTCCCAGGACATTGAAGGCATATTACAAACTTAATTGTAGCCACACAGTATTTCAGAGTGCCATGTGAGCACTTTTATTTGCTAACTTTATAGTGCAGACCAGTGGAAGCCAGTCTCACCCTGCTCATAGATTTCCATGGGAAGAGGAATAGTGCAGTGGCTGTAAACTCTGCCTTCCTCGTGTACTGCTATCAATGTTATTTGGAATAGTGACATGGAAATCAAGAAAGAATGCTTCAGTGTTTCTTATAATTGATGATAAATTCATTTACAAAGTAATAGATATGCACAGTAAAGTGCGGACCTTTAAAACTGCAACACTATGGAGGTGGCATGCAGCAACCAACCAATTGATATGAAGCATACTACATACTTAGATATGAAAATGATCAACATTTCAGTGCAACTGTTCAAAGTAAGTGGAAGTACCGCTATCTGCATTCTGTACGAGGGTTTGAAAAGTCCGTGCAAAAATAAAAACTACTTACATGTTTGGGGGAAACCTTTTTTAATTTTTTGTCATAGTCTCCTTTTAAACTTATACACTTTGTCCAACGCTGTTCTAATTTGTTGATCCCTTCCAAATAATAGGAACTGCCCAAGTCTGCAAAATAGCTATTAGTAGCTGCGATCACCTCCTCGTTTGGATAATATCTTTGTCCCGCCAGCCATTTCTTCATATTGGGGAACAAATAGTAGTCCGAGGGAGCCAAGTCTGGAGAATAGGGGGGGATGTGAAACGAGTTGGAATCCTATTTCCATTAATTTTGTGACCACAACTGCTGAGGTGTATGCTGGTGCATTGTCGTGATGGAAAAGGACTTTTTTGCGGTCCAATCACCGCTGTTTTTCTTGCAGCTTGGTTTTCAAATTGTCCAATAACGATGAATAATATGCACCTGTAATAGTTTTACCCTTTTCCTGATAGTGGATGAGGATTATCTCTTGTGAATCCCAAAAGACAGTTGCCAAAACCTTTCCAGCTGAAGGAATGGTCTTCGCCTTTTTTGGTGCAGATTCTCCCTTGGTAACCCATTGTTTAGATTGTTGTTTGGTCTCCGGAGTATATTAATGTATCCATGTTTCATCCACAGTGACGAAACGATGCTTAAAGTCCTGCGGATTCTTCCTGAACAGCTGCAAACAGTCCTTGCAACACTTCACACGATTCCGTTTCTGGTCAAGCGTGAACAATCGCGGAACACATCTTGCGGATAGCTTTCTCATGTGCAAATGTTTATGCAAAATATTATGTACCCATTCATTCGAGATGCCCACAGCCTCACATATCTTAACTCTTCTGTCATCCTTTACCATATCATGGATTTTATCAATGATTCTGGAGTCGTAACCTCCACAGGCATCCAGAACATTCAACATCACTTGTGCCCATATGGCCACTCCGAAAATTTTGAAACCACTTATAAACTGTTCTAATCGAAGGTGCGGATTCACCATAGTGTTTATCAAGCTTCTCTTTAGTCTCTTGAGGCATTTTGCCTTTCATAAAGTAATGTTTAATCACCACATGAAATTCTTTTTTGTCTATTTTTTGACAGTCACTCGACTTCCTTGATTCACATGAATGCCAAACACAAAGAAATAGACCATGTCGCTGAAACTTGGTGTGCATTCTTTCCAAAGATGCTACTAACTAAACATGACCTCGATACACGCCGGTGGTGCCATCTCTCGGACTTTGCACGGACTTTTCAAATGATCCTCGTATATAAGAAAAGATCGCACATTGGGTTTCATGTTCAGAAAATACTCTTCAGTCAGAAAACAATGAAGTGCGTATTCCAGAACCAAAATTTTATCTACAGTGAACATACAACCCTGAAGATTCACCACCAACTAATTCAGTTTTGGCTGTTTGTGAAAAGATAGAAGGTGAAACAGCTACCAGCATGTGTCTCTATTTGACAGCAGCGGGATCATGGCCTATTGAGACTGTTGTTTACTATTCTGGTTTATCACTCGCATTTGTTTGGATCTCATGACTGTCCTGCAGGTGTGATGGATGTCCACATCGAAACTGGTGTCAGTGTCCATGACATGGTTGTGGCAACAGTAATTACCAAAGTACAAAGGACAACTAAAACAAGGCAGAAAGATATATATGTACAGTAAAATAGAAAAAAAAAATTGTTGTCATATCTCAATAAGGAACTTGAAACTTCCAGCACAGGGCAGGAGCATGTAGAACAATTGTGGCTCAAGTTTAATGGAATAATTGACCATCCACTGGATAGATAGGTATCCAGTAGAACAGTTCATAATGGGATGGACCATGTGTAGTATACAGTTACTTTAAAGAAACTCGTAAAGAAACAGAGATTACTGTGTAATAGGTATAAAACAAAGTATAGGGCTAGAGACAGAGAGATGCTGAATGAAACGCGTTTGGCTGTCAAGAGGGCAATGCATAAAGCTTTCAGTAACTATTGTAGCAGAATATTGTCAAATGATCTTTCACAAAACCAAAAGAAATTCTGGTTGTATGCAAAGGCTTTTTGTGGCAACAAAGTTAGTCCTCAGTCCCTAGCGAATGAGATAGGAACTGAAATTGAGGCTAGCAAATTAAAAGCTGAAGTGCATAACACCAATTTTAAATGTTTCTTTAAAAAGAAAAACTCAGGAGAACTTCCCCAATTTAATCCTCTTACCACTGAAAGGATTATTGAAACAAATATTAGTGTCAGTGGTGTTGAGAAACTGCTGAAATTGTTAAAGCTGAACAAAGCTGTAGGGTCTGATGCAATCCCTATCAGATTTTATACTGAATTTGCAGCTGAGTTAGCCCCTCTTATAACTATAATCTGTCATAGATACCTTGAACAAAAAAAATCATGCCCAGGTCTAGGAACAAAGCACAGGTCATACAAGTCAAGAAGGAGGGTAGTGGAAGTGACCACAAAACTACTGTCCAATATCTTTGATATCAATTTGTTGTAGAATCTTAGAACATCATCTGAGCTTAAACATAATGAGGTATCTCAAACAGCATGACCTACTCTGTGCCGACGAGCATGGATTCTGAAAACATTGATCGTCTGAAACCCAACTCTCACTTTTCTCACATGACATACTGAAAGCTTCATATAGGGACGGTCAGGTAGAGACAGTATTTCTTGATTTCCATAAAGCGTTTGAGTCAGTACAACACCTACACTTACTGTCAAAAGTACAACCATGTGGCATATCATGGGTGAAATTTATGACTTGAGGACTTTTTGCTATGCAGGGCCCTTGTTGTTCATTTTGTATATTAATGACCTTGCAGACAATATTAATAGTAACCTCAGACTTTTTGCAGATGATGCTGTTATCTGTAATGAACAACTGTCTGAAAGAAGCTGCATAAATATTCAGTCAGATCTTTATAAGATTTCAGAGTGGTGCAAAGATTGGCAACTTGCTTAAATGTTCAAAAATGCAAAATGGTGCTCTTCACAAAGTGAAAGAACATAGTATCATATGACTACAGTATGAATGAATCACTCTTGAAATTGACCAATTCATACAAATACCTGAGTGTAACACTTTGTAGGGATGTGAAGTAAAATGATCACATAGGATCAATCATAGGTAAAGCAGGTGATAGACTTCAGTGTATGGGTAAAATAGTGGGAAAATGCAATCAGCCTACAAAGGAGATTGCTTACAGATCACTTGTGCAACCAGTTCTAGAAACTTGCTCAAGTGTATGGGACTTGTACCAAGTAGGACTAAAGGGGACATTGAACATCTACAGAGAAGGACAGCATGAATGGTCTCAGGTTTGTTTGATCTGTAGGAAAGTGTCACAGAGTTACTGTAGAAACTGATCTGGTAGACTCTTGAAGATAGACATAAGTTATCCCAAGAAAGTCTTCTAACAAGTTTCAAGAACCAGCTTTGAATGATGACTTTAGGAATATACTACAACCCCTTGTGTACTGCTCACATAGGGATTGTGAGAATAAGATTAGAATAATTACAGCTCATACACAGTGGCATTCAGTCATTCTCCATACGTGAGTGAAATGGGAAGAAACCTTAATAACTGGTACAATGGGACATACCCTCTGCTAAGAGCTTCACAGTGGTTTGCAGAGTGCAGATGTAGATATGGAATTGATAGATTCAGGAGTACCATACTAAGGACCATGCAGGATCTCCATGTCTCACGTGACGAACACCAAAGAGGACAGATATGTTGTTTGCTTGGCCACAGTGCATCCTACAGCCATTGAGTCAGAAAGTGGGTTGTCTGCAGCCAAGTATACATACATACACAGTAAGGCAACTTGTGGCGCACCACTAACAGTCAACATGGTAACCGTTGTTGCAGCAGCAGTGAGAAGTATGCCAACAGCAATGGGTTTAAAAACAACATTGGAGACAGGAGTGGCACCACATTCTCTTTCCAGATGAGTCCATTTCTGCTTATAGCATCACATTGGATATATTCATGTATGAAGAACCAAGGAGAATGAATGTTGCCATACTGCATTCATCACCACCATAAGGCCACAGCAACTACTCTGATGAACTGGGGTGCCACTGTAAACTCAACATGATCTCCTCAAATTCATGTAGCTGGTAATTTAGACAGATGATGTAGTTCTGATGCTGTGTCCTATCTTCAAGGTCTCTGTGGTGTATTGCCCTTGTCAGAACATTCTCCAGATTTCTCGCCCATTCAAAACATCTGCCCATGGTTTGCTTAGAGACTGGTACACCACCACTAGCCAGCCACTATGACTGATTAACTCTGGCAGAGAGTTGATGCAGCTTGGAATGACGTACACGTATTCGAGACCAGTTCAACTCATTGCTCAGCCAGGTTAAAGCCACTGTTGTCACCAGAGATGGCTGCTCTATGTACTAAACTTCATATCCTATACTCACCTAAAAATTTAATCATGTAACTATACAGTAACGAAATTTCATTATTTTCTGTCCTTCCTTTTATTGCAATTTTAATGGCCAGCAGTATAGCATAGATATGTATAGCAACTTTTTCTAAAACAGTGAAGTCTTAAATTGAACATCCGAAGATTGTCCTGTGTCTACATGTGCGCTGAAGTGTTTATTAACTGCATAACTTCGCAGCAACACTATTATGCTGTTGCAGAAAATCTATAGCTTCTACCTATTAGAGTGTAGGAAGCTGAAGTGTCAAAGAAAACTGTCCAGACTATTAGTACATTTTATCTTTCCAAATTGAAGTACAGAGTTTTGCAGTATAGTAGTGTTGGGGAAAAATGTTAATCAAAGGAAAAGTACAGTTCCACATTTCATGTGTTTTTTTTCTGTAAAGAATTGGTAAGATCCAGGAACTTCAGTGGAATCTGTTGAACAAGACTTCATTCCTCTTTGCTGCCTTTCATACCCTCTCATAAAACAGCTGTATTAAGGAGGCAATTGGCTGGTTTCTCTGCAGTACGAGGTCTGTTTAAAAAATTCCAGAAAATTCATAATTACGTGCCAGTGGTATGTTTGGGATTCCAATCCCATTTCGCAACGGCATTGGAATCCCTGCATGTGCATTGTTTAATGTGTAACTGCTGGAAGTTTCATTGTTGGACTTCTGTTAGTTATTTACAGTGCTGTATTGAGTAGAACATTGTGTCACACAGTCTGCGAATTTTGAGATGGCAAAGTTGGAGGAGCAAGGCATCTGCATTAAATTTTGTGTAAAACTCAAGAAAACTTATACGTAAACACAAATAGACACAACAAATTATGCAGGAAGCCTACAGTGATGAGTGCTTCAGCCATACTTGGTCTTGCGATTCGTTCACACGGCTTAAAAATGGCTAGATGGAAGTTAAAGACAACCCTCATAGAGGATGCACTTTGACATATACTGATGACACTCATATGAAGAATGTCAACAAAATTGTGCATGCCAGTTGAAAACTGACTGTTGAGAGATTGCAGTAGAATTTAACATTTCAATTGGATCGTGTCATCAAATCCTGGCACAGCATCTTGGAACGCATCACGTTGCCACCAAGTTTGTCCCACTACTCATGAGTCAAGATCAGAAAGACCTTCACCTTGCAATATGTGAAGAGCTTTTGGATCTCGCAAATGAGAATGAGATGTTCCTTAAGAAAATCATAACTTGTAATGAGATGTTGGTCTGTGGGAATGATGTTGAGACCAAGGTTCAGTCTTCACAATGGGTCAGGAAAGGTTCTCAAAGACCAATAACAGCTCGTCAGCTCATATCATATGTCAAAGCCATGCTGATAGTTTTGTTTGACTTTGAAGGATTAGTTCATCAAGAGTCATGCCACAGGGACAAACTGTTAATCGATGGTACTATTGGGGTGTGTTGCAACACCTGTGAAAAAATGTGAGAAGGAAATGGCCTGAAATGTGGCGATACAGTTCAGGGCTCTTGCATCACAATAGCATACTTGCACATTCATCCCTGCTGCTGTGTGACTATTGCACAAAAAACGAAATCACTGTGCTGCCTCTTCCTTCATATTCTCCGGAACTGACTCCTGTGGACTTTTTTCTTATGTCCAAAATTGAAAATCCTGTTGAAATGATGAAGATTTGCAGAGACAGATGAGGTAAAAGAAAATTCACAGACAGCACTTCGCACGATCCAGCAAGAGGATTACCAAGACTGTTGCCAGAAGTGGAAATGCCATTGTGAAAGAGAATATTTCAAAGGAGGTCATGCATGATAAGTAAAAGGGGAGTGTAGAAAAATGTGGACAAAGTTCTGGGATTTTTTTAACAGACCTCATACAATTTCATGAATCCTTTTGCAGTAATTGAAAAACAGAGACAGATAAACTGTCTATTCTTGCTAATATTTAAGGAAAGAAAAATTTCTCCTTCAGTGGAAAAGAGAAAATGATAAACAAAGGTGGTGTACAATAAAAAATGAGTTAGTGTGTGTTGTCAAAGATGAGAGCACTTGTCTCAGATGGGCAGAGCTATCAAAATAACGGTTTAGACCTTTAGTTCTTTTTAACTATTCCAATCACAGTTCCTGAAAATTCCATCAACCTTTAATTCTTCATTTGTGTGGCCATACTGTCCGTAGTTGCTTTATAATTCTTGACGGTATTTTTGTTCTGTCGTTGAAACTACAAAAATTCGTGTCCCCCCCCCCCCCCCCCCCTCCCTACCAGACACGTTTCGCTTTATTGAGGTAAAGCATCATCAATGGTCCGTAATTAAGTTATTTATATTTTGATTTGGTTTTAGATCAAAAAACAGTTTGTTAAGAATAAGTTGATTTGTACTTAGTGATTTTTGGTTGATTTCTCGCTTACATCAGGAAATGCCATCTGCTAGCACGTCGTTGTGTTTCTGCGTTAGATACTGATAATTTTGGTCTAATTTTTAGTTTTTCTGGAACATTATGCATTTCTTATGTTTTTTCACAACACACTTTTATGCACACCACTGTACTCTGTTTGTTTTTGTACTTCTAAGTATGTGTTGTGGTCTGTGTTTTGTAGTGGTGCCAACATAACCTTCCCACTACTTTGGCTTTGGCCTACAACTTTTAGGTTATTGTATGCATGTAATTGTATTTCATTATGTTTCGGTGTATTTATGTACTGTGTAAGAGTAGGGAAGGAGAGGTGCAGAGGTTGTGAGAAGATATACATTGAAATGACTAGCAGGACATTTGACACAGGATGTAAAGAACACATCAGAGCATTTAAATATGGTACAAATCATTCAGTATTTGTAGATCATCTAAAGCATAAACACCAGAGACCAAGCAGTATTGAAAAAGATATGAATGTCATAAAAATCAGTACAGACAGAGACCACCTCCCTTTCAAAGAAAATTTCCACATACAAAAAGCATTAACACAAAATAAACAGGTGCTCAATGACCAAATAAATATTGGAAACCAGACCCCTATACAAAATATTTGATGAAATTATATGAAAAAGAAGAGAGCCTTTTCCATCCTTCATCCCCTCCCATTCTCCCACAATCTGCCCCCTCCCCCCCCCCCCCCCCCCTCCACTCATAATTTAATTCCACTTCTCACTCCTCACCTTCTCGTCTAACTCACATTGCTATACACTTATGTCCATTCATCATGGTTTCTCCCTCTCCTTCAAAAAAAAGTTCCCTTCATCACTATCCATTCCCTACTCTTACACGTACATAAATACACAGAAATATAATTAAATAGAATTTCACACATACAATAACCTAATGTAAAAAAAAGTTGTAGGGCAAAGACAAATAGTGGAAAGGTTATGTTGGCACCACTATAAAACACAAACCACAACATGTACTGAGCAGTACAAAAACAAACAGAACACAGTGATGTGCCTAAAAGTGTGTTATGAAAAACATAAGAAACACATAGTGAAAGCGAAATGCATCTAGTGAAAAAAATCACGCATTTTTGTAGTTGCAACAACGGAACAAAAATACCTTCAAGAACCCATCAACTTTGTATTTTGTTCCTCTACATCTGAAAGTCTGTGATTCAGCAAACATCTGGAAGTCTGTGATTCTGGAATGCTTGCTTCATTTGACCCATATTCATTTCCCGTTACTATCGAATGTAGATGCATTTTCTAAGCTCTTGAGAAAATTCAATGTCAGTCATAAGATCTATGCCAGTTTTTATTCTGCCCTTCGTTTTTTAATCACTGTGTGGAATCATTTCATTTTACAGAGCAATGAAAAGCCGAAACCAGCTCCACGGTCAAAAATGTCTCCGGGCGAAGACACCTATCCAGAACTGCCTGAACTCCCTGCTGTGCCAACGGACAGTTTTCCGCCTGCGCCGTCAGCACCAGGTCCTTCAGATGACATTGATTTTGATGATTTAACACGACGCTTTGAAGATCTGAAGAAGAAGAAGTAATTGTATAACTCGAGCATTAACTCTGTTTCCAGGTACTGTTTGCCTCGTAATGAAACAGTGTGTCAGATCTTTGTGCTTACAGAGTAATAAACCTCTTAAAATCAGAAGGCCTTTTTGTATTATAAAAGTGGTTAAACACAAAGTACTTTCATTTATTTTGTGTTTTGTTGTTATTGACAGAACCATAAGAATTGCATAGTAATAGTACAGTTGAGATGTGACTGGAAAAAGATTGAAAATAGAAGCAAGAAAGAAAGAAAATAATATTTGTACACTGCTATAAAACTGAATTTAAAATATCTTCTTTTATGGCTTGTTTGTTCTTCCCCATGACCTTTCTTTGGGGTTTATGATGAATGATCGCTAAAACAAAATACTTGTACAAAATATATTTTTCTGCTGTTAATTTTCTTTATGCTAGCAACACTGTGAATCTGCATTTGAAATGTAACAGTGCTAATCAACAAAGTTGTATCATCTGGAGACATTTTCTGTGTGCTGTACTGTGCTTGTAAATAAAATTTTAAATATTTTTAACAAGAGTTATCCTATTATAATGTGTTTTGTATTTTTGTGCCAGAACTGAATGAGTTGTTATATGTGAATTGCTACTCAAATATGTAACAAATGAAAGCACATTCTGTGCATTATTATTAGCTACTGCTGTTATGACTCAGTGTACACATACATTTACGTACATATGTGCGAGGGGGGGGGGGGGGAGAGAGAGAGAGAGAGAGAGAGAGAGAGAGCTTGTTTTTTGATTTCTCAAAATCCACAATCCACTCACACCCAGTGCTGTTCTTCGTACGTACATTCTCAGAAATCTCTTTCTAAAATTAAATTGAGACTTGTTTTGGCAATGAATTATATCTTTGCATCTGCTTCTGCTTCGTAGCCCTTCCTTGCTTGTTCCATTGTGTATTATTTTTCCAGGATGAGATTTTCACTCTGCAGTAGGACTTTTGCCTTTCGCAGACAAGTACTCTACCAACTGAGTTACCCAATTGAAAAGTATTATTCTGACACAGCATCTTTTGTTTCACTAAACTAAATAAATTCATCATGACAGCATTCCACATTGTTACTTCTGATAACTTCCACAGCAACCTAGGCATTTATGTTATATCTGCAAGGCAAATGTTTTATGAGAAATGTTTATCTTCTGCCCCAAGAAAATGGATCCTATAACTTTTTAACAAAGAATTGGTGTGTTTCATCTTGTGGTACCATGCCATTGACTTACTGCTATTCTCATCAATATGGAACACTTTCCAAGTACTTCTGCCAGTTGCATTTCAGCAAAAAAATTGTATCCATATTCTTTTAAACACCCAAGAAATGTCTATACTATAGTTCCTCTGTTCTTTTCTTTTAGAGGCTTTTTTGGTGCACGGGTTCATGGTTTCAAATTACCCATTACATATATAACTGTTTAATGAAAAATAGTTCTTGGTGCTTCTTGATGCCTGTTAGATCAGATCTTACAGACTGTTGATTATTTTTTTAGTGTCTATGGATACCTTTTGACTTCTCCTTTGACCACGAATATTCCCTTTCCCCCCTCTTGAAATTTGGAACACTGTTTCACTATCTCATAAGTTTCTCTACAAACAGAAATAAGCAGGTTTTGAATGTCTGCAAGTGCTTGTCCATTTTCATGTATAACACTTCCAAACTTCATACTTGTTGCCATTTGTAATCAATGTTACTATTTGGAATCATTTTTAAGCACAAATGTAGTCTGAAGAATTGTGGCAGATCACTTACACGACAAGAGGGAGCATGCCTTCCATTTTTATTAGATTTGTATCTTTATATCTAACCATGTTGTATATACCTCATCTTCACTTATCACAGAAAGTACGATATGAGAGAGGGTGGGAGTGGAGGGGGGGGGGGGGGGACTTAGAGATGCTTTAGGCAAATAAATATCATCTGCAGGCCGTATTTCAGTTTCATATACTGGCAGAAAAAAAAAATTACATAATGGAAAGCTTCACTCAATTTGTTAAATCATAGAGTACTGTTCTGTTCTGTTCATTTCCGCACTCTTAAGTCTAGGTGTCTCCATACCTTGACAGTTATTTCTTTCCGAGATATCCATATAGCAGGATCTTCTAGGTGGACAAAGTGAGTTGTTGTAGCAGTTTATATGCTGGGCTCATACTTGGGAAAAAGCAGGATTCAAACTTCCCCCAAACATCCTGATTAGGTTTTCTGTAGTTCCTTTAAATCACCTAAAGCAAATTCTGACATTTTTCCTTCGAAAAATACACAAATCATTCCCTATGTGATCCTTATCAGTCCGAGCTTGTGCTCTATATGTAATGATCTTGTTGTAAATGGTAACCTTCATTTTCAATTTTGCTCTATATTTCATCCACTTCAAGCTGAATTGATTGGACATTGATCAGACAGAACATTATGACCACCTACCTAACAGCTGATATGTTTGTCTTTGGCACGAATAACAGCGGCAGCATGTCGTAGCATGGAAGCAATGAGGCCTTGGTAGACTGCTGGAGGGAGTCGGCACCACATTTGCACACAGAAGTCACCTAATTCCCATAAATTCTGGGGAGGAGGGCAATGAGCTCTGATGACATGTTCAGTCACACCCCAGATGTGTTTGATAGGGATCAGATCTGGTGACTTGTGGGGGGGAGGTGCAGCATATCAATTGGAACTCATCGTTGTGTTCCTCAAACCAGTCCATCACACTCCTGGCCTTGTGACATGGTGCAGTATCTTGTTGAAAAATGCCACTGCCATTTGGAAACATGATTGCCATGAAGGGAGTACATTGTCTACAACCCATATATGATACCCCTTGGCTGTCTTGGCACCTTGCATGAGCTTCACAGGATCCACAGATGCCCACGTGAATGCTCCCTAGAGCATAATGGAGCCACCACCAGCTTGTCTCCATCCCACAGTACAGGTGTCAAGGAACTGTTCCCCTGTAAGACAACTGATTTGCGCCCTCCCATCGGTACGATGATGAAAGTATCCAGATTCATCAGACCGTATTGTGCTCCGTCACTGGACCAACATTGAGTGGCGATGGTCACGTGCCCATTTCTGTTGTAATTGCTAATGTTGTTGTGCTAACATTGGCACATTCATGAATTGTCGGCTGTGGAGGCCCATCATTAGCAGTGTTCGATGCACTGTGTGTTCAGACACACTTGTAGTCTCCCCTAGCATTGAAGTCTGATATCTGTTCTGCCACAGCTCTCCGCCTGACCAGTTTTATCAGTCTACCCAGCTTACGATGCCTGACATCTGTGATCTGGGGTGGTTGCCCAACCCTACAATGTCTGAATGTGATTTCACCTTGGTGTTGTCAAGTGTTGAAGACACTTACCACAGCACTTCTTGAACACCTGGCATGTCATGCTGTTTCCAAAATGCCTGTGCCAATCCACCGGACCATCACAATCTGCCCTCAGTCAGACTCAGATAGATCGTACGTCTTCCCCATTCCACATATTAACAGCATGCTCATTGATACTACATGCTCTGTACCTATGTCTGACTAGCAGTCGTTCCTCACCAGATGATGCTGCTATTGCCTTGACAGGTTTATTTCGAAAGTAGCTCAGTGGTTACAATGTTCTGGTGATCAATGTATTTTGACCATTACATCTGTGACTTTTTAAGTCAGGCATTACATGGTGACTATGGATATGAAAATAATAATAATGGATAGATCATTATACGATTCTGATCTGTGCAAAATATGCAACCGAAAGGGTTAGTGCAGCAGTTAGCACATTAGACTCATATTCGGGAGGATGATGGCTCAAACCCCCATCTGGCCATTCAGATTTAGGTTTTCCGTGATTTCCCTAAATGGTTTAAGGCAGTTGCCTGGATGGTCCTTCGAAAGGGCACGACTGCGTTCCTTCTCAATCCTTCCCTGATATGAGTTTGTGTTCCATGTGTAATGACCACATTGTCAGTAGGACATTAGGCACTAATCTCCTCCTCCAAAATGTGCTGAGTAGCTTCATTCTGACTTCAAGCATATTGTGAAACTCCATGAACCACATTCAGATCTTAAAAAATTCATGCTTTGTAGTATGTGATAGTACTCATGTTTGCAGTGGTCACACCGTGGTCTTTTTATTGTATATGTGTTCTGGCCCTGTTACCTGCCCGCAAAGAATAAAATAAGGTAGAAAAAAAGTGCTCTGTTTTTATTGCAGGATTGTTGAAGATATGCTAAATGTGTGACACTGTTGCCCAAACCAGCTTTACTGGAGCAGAGCTATAAATTTGTGGTCAAAGCCTTTAATTTTTCCAGGTGAACTCAATTCTCTTATTCTTTTTCTTGGATTCTCTCACCTCTATTAAAATATCTCTCTTTTATATTCCATTTTCTTTCCAACAGATAATATATACAAGGGCTATTCAGAAAGTAGGGAACGTTTCTGTCTGACGCCGCTAGGCGCGTGCCAGTCGCTTATATTTTGGTATGTGTGTGCTCGGCAGCTCTGTCGGCATCCATCCGTGACAACAGGAACATCTCTGCGCATCTGGTTTTTACAATATTTGAATTTGAAATGTGCCCTGCAATCGAAAATCCTGCCAGTTGTGAGGTGCGGTCTGTGATACTGTTTTTGTTGGCATAAAACCTAAAACCCATAGAAATTATCTTTAACTGTGAGAAGTGCATGGAAACAACGTAATGAGTGAATGTTCCGTGTGGAAATGGTGCATTCAGTTTAACAATGGCCGAACCAACATTCATGATGAAGAAAACAGCCCGAGCATTGTGCCTGATGATCTTGTCGCTAAAGTTGATGAAACGATTCATGAAAACTGTTGATTCACAATAATGGAGCTTTCACTTTATTTTCCACAAGTTTCACGGACTTTGTTGTTTGAAATTGTCACTCAAAATCAGGCTACCATGAATTTTGTGCACGATGGGTGCCCGAAATGCTTACAGAGCACCGTAAAGAACAGCAAATGGGACCAACATAGACATTTCTGGAGGTCTACCACAAACATGCTGATTCATTACTGGATCGAATCGTAACCGGTGACAAGACTTGGGTGCAACACGTCAATTGCGAGACAAAATTACAGTCCATGGAGTGGGAGCACACGAGATCCCCCCAAAAACCAAGAAAATGATTGCAAACCTTGTCAGCAATTAAGTTGATGGCGACAGTGTTTTGGGATAGGCAAGGTGCATTTCTTATCAATTTTCTCGAACATGGACCAACCATAAACTTTGTTTTTGCATGACAATGCCCAACCTCACATGGCAAACTGCATTAAAGAACTCCTTAATTCATTCAAATGGGAAATTTTCCCTCATCTGCCCTACAGCCTCGATCTTACTCCAAGCAACTTCCACTTGTTTCACGAGATAAAGAACTGTCTTGCAACACAGCACTTTGATTATGACGGGGAACTCCAGGCGGGCATGACTCACTGGCTCAAGTCTCAGGTGGCAGAATTTTACATCGAAGGTTTTTCAAACCTTGTCCACTGCTGTGATAAGTGCCTCAGTGTGTTTAGTGACTGTGGACTAGTAGTATGTCAGTCGCTCTTTCAGATGTATATAATAAAATGTATTTCTTGTACTTAGATTTTTTTTTTTTTTTTTTTTAAATGCCAACATGTTCCCTACTTTCTGAATAGCCGTTGTATTTTCAGAATTAGTTTTTCCTGGTGGAATGTGTGCCATTTTGAAATTCACTACCAGTTTAAAATTGTTTGCTGTACCAGGACTTAAACCTAGAAGCCCACCTTTCACAGGGAATTTTCTTACTGACTGATTTGTCTAGGCACGAGTCATTTACTACCCTCACAGTTTCAGTTTTTCTAATACCTCTCTCCTGCTTCCCAAAATTCTCAGAATGTCTCCTGCATATCATGCTGGACTAGAAGTCCTGGTAGAAAGTATACCATGGAGAAATGGCTTAGCCATAGCATGGGGGATGAAGCTTTCCTTCTGCAACAGAGTGTGTGCGCTTGTGCAACATTTTGAAATTTCATTAGAACTGTATACCAGACCCGAAACTCTTACCCATACCCTTGACTTTTCTCAGTAATGCCTATACTGACGGGGCTGTCCAGACAGAGTTCACAGTGCACCCCCTCAGTGCTTGGAAATTGGGAAAGAACAACTGGCTGTATTGAATCTGTGAGGACGGGTTAGTGTCAGTCCGAGCATTGCCTGTGAGAGGCAAAATTCTGTGTGTGAGAAATAGTGTAGCACACATTTTTAATCTCCGGGTAAGTTTTCGATTAGATCGATAAAAAAAAGGGGCAACATGAGAAAACTGGTATAAAAGTGAAGGAGATGTGTAAACTTTTGGAGCCAGTAGCTCCTCCTCCTGGCAGAAGGGTTGAAGGGGAAGGAAGAAAGATGAAGGAAAAGGACTGATGGGCTTTAGAAAATGGAGGGAGTTACAGAAAAGCCACCCAGAACTCCTGGTCAGGGGGGACTTACCAGATGGTATGAGAACTTTTAGATGTCTCTTCTCCCGCTGTCATATGTTGTGTGGATTTTTTTACTTATGCAGTTGTATTATAGCTTTAAAAATTGATGATTTTCATGGATGAAGTTCAATGTGTGGCTGATGGAGATATGTAGAAGTGGAAAAAACTATCCACCCTTTCGGAACTGTTAGTTCCTTCTTCAGAGAACAAAGAGGGAAGGGAGGAAAGAACTGTTGTTGTGGTCTTCAGTCCAAAGACAGGTTTAATGTAGCTCTCTATGCTAATTATTCTGTGCATGCATCTTCATCTCTGCTAACTATTGCAACATACTAATACACTTGAATCTGCTTACTGTAGCCAAGCCTTGATCCCTGTGTAAAATCTTCCCCTCCCCCCAACTCTCTCTCTCTCTCTCTCTCTCTCTCTCTCTCTCCCTCTCCCTCCCTCCCTCCCTCCCTCCTTCCCTCCCTCCCCCCCCCCCCCCGTCCCCCCTTTCAGCATTTGTTACCAAATTGATGATTCCTTGATGCCTCAGGATGTGTTCTGTCAACTGGTCCCCCCTCTCAGCCAGATTGTGCCATAATTTTTGTTTCTCCCCAATTTGATTCAGGACCTCCTCATTAACTTTCTGATCTACCCAGCTCCTATTCATCATTCTGCTATAACACCACATTACAAAAGCTTCTATTCTCTTCTCATCTGTACTGTCTTTTATCCATGGTTCACTTCAAAACAAGGCTACTCATCAGACAATACCTTCAGAAAGGCCTTTCCAACAATTAAAATTCATCTGCAGATTTAAAAATTTATATTTTTCAGAAATGATTTTCCCACTATGCTGTTGTATATTTAGAGAATTTGCAGTACTATAAAATTGTAGTGACACACAGGAATATTTGCAGATAATTGACATTTGTTGCAATTATTGGCAGTTGACCCTCAAATAAACAAACATATTGCACAAAGTTAGGCATAAAGACTCATTATTGTATGATTGTGCAATTGTCAATCAATCACTGGAGACAATCACATCTATTAAAACCTTGTTCAACCATTACTTGAGAACTGCCCATCAACATAGGGCACTTACTGGGTAGGATTGAGAGATAAGAAGAGTAGCATGTTTTGTCACAGGTCCTTTAGTAAGCATGAAAACATCATGGGGTCGTTTGCCCAACTCCAGTGGCAGACACTAAAAGAGCAGCATTGTGCATCATGATATAGTTTATGATAATATTCTAAGAGTGTATGTTAACAGATGATTCATCCAATATATGCCTTATTCCTAAGTATATTTTGTGAAAAGAGTTTCAAGTTCATTTGGTTGTATACCAACAGTCATTCTTCCCATGCACCATTTGCAGTTAGAACAGTAAAGTTGGGAAAGAACAGTAGTACATAAAGTATCCTTTGCCACACACCATAATGTGTTTTGCCTAGTATAGATATAGATGTATATGTAGAGATATGAATATAATAGAGGGAAACATTCCACGTGGGAAAAATATATCTAAAAACAAAGATGATGAGACTTACCAAACAAAAGCGCTGGCAGGTCGATAGACACACAAACAAACACAAACATCCACACAAAATTCAAGCTTTGACAACAAACGGTTGCTTCATCAGGAAAGAGGGAAGGAGAGGGAAAGGCGAAAGGATGTGGGTTTTAAGGGAGAGGGTAAGGAGTCATTCCAATCCCGGGAGCGGAAAGACTTACCTTAGGGGGAAAAAAGGACAGATATACACGCGTGCGCGCGCGCACACACACACACACACACACACACACACACACACACACACACACACACACACACACACGTGTGTATACCTGTCCTTTTTTCCCCCTAAGGTAAGTCTTTCCGCTCCCGGGATTGGAATGACTCCTTACCCTCTCCCTTAAAACCCACATCCTTTCGTCTTTCCCTCTCCTTCCCTCTTTCCTGATGAAGTAACCATTTGTTGCGAAAGCTTGAATTTTGTGTGTATGTTTGTGTTTGTTTCTGTGTCTATCGACCTGCCAGCGCTTTTGTTTGGTAAGTCTCATCATCTTTGTTTTTAGATGTATATGTAGATGTAGATTAAAATTGCCAGTCTATATATTGTATTCTCTCTAATTTGCCTGTCATCAGTTATTTTGCTTATCAAATAACAAGCCTTGTCTATTAGCATTTCCTTATTAATTCCCTCAGCATTGCTAGATTTAATAGAGCTACATTCCATTAGCATTGTTTTACTTTATTGATGCTCATCTTATAAATTCTTTTCAAGACACTCTCCATTTCTATAAACCGTTCTTTGAAGTCCTTGGCTTTCTCTGATAAAATTACAGTATCATCATGAAATCTTAAAATTTTAATTTCTTCTCCTTGAACTTTAATTCCCTTTCCACATTTCTCCTTGTGTTCCTTCACACCTTGCTTGGTGTATGTGTTGAATAACATCGGGGATAGGTTACAAACCTGTCTCACTCCCTTCTCAATTAGTGCTTCCTTTTCATGTCCTTCGATTCCTACAACAGCAGTCTGGTGTCCGTACAACTTTTAGATTGCCTTTTGATCCCTATATTTTCTCTCTTCTACCTTTATAATTTCAAATTGTGTATTCTACTCAACATTGTTAAAAGCTTTCACTAAATTTAGAGACATTATAAATGCAAGTTTGCCTTTTCGTCTAAGTCAAGTCATAGCATCAGCATCGCCTAGCAGGTTGCTACGGCTCTCTGGATCCCAAACTGATTTTTCCTGAGGTCAGTTTCTACCAGTTTTCCATTCGTTTGTAAGTCATGTTAATATTTTGCAACCATGACTTTTATTAAACCAGTGGTTCAGTAGTATTTGCACTAGATATTGGAAACAGCTCTGTATACTTGCTTTAAAGTTGCTAGCAGGTCCTATGATGTCATCTCTGAACTCACTAAGTACATGAGCTTGGAGATTCAAATCACAGGTCATTTCAGTTTGTTGCCAGGTACTAATGGATTGTACCAGTATAGAGAGGAAAGCGAGCTGACGAGTTTTCAAGTATAACCAAAGATTCATGGGATTATATATCTGTGTGCGTGGGGATGGGTGGGGGGTGGGGGGCAGCAGCAGTGTCCATATGTGTGCGCGTGCGTGCTTGCGTATAGATATATACATAGATATTGATAAATACATACGTATATATTCATTATATAAAACTTTTTTGAAGACTGCTGTAAATTTATTTTATTATTTTATCTTTATTCAGAGAATGTCTTAACAATTACATTCCAACATATCTGGGTCTGTGACAAGAGTACAAGAAAACAGTACATGAGGATGAAGTGTATTCTCTAAATAGTGATTAGTTATTAAAATAAATTTACAACAGTGTTAAAAAAAAAGTTACAGAAATTGATGATCCGTTACACAACTCACTATTAGCCCATAAACTCATAGTTCTGTGACAAAAAGAATAGGTAAATAGTGCATTTTTTGGTGTCAAAGGGACACCAGTGATACTGATCAATTCCCAATTTTTGTTTGGTGGAGCACAAATTTTTTCTCACAGTGGAGATGGAATGGACAAGAATACAACTATTTTGTCTGCATTGGATGAAAGTTGTGTGTTTTTCATCTAAAGATAGGACTATAGCATTGACCTTTTTCCAGTTATCAGTCTTCTCTAATGGAGCACAGTGCAATTTTATACATTGCATAACTTAATTTTTGTCTTACGCTCTCTCAAAAAACATAGTTTCGTTAAAGGCCATTTGATCCCAACAATCAGTAATTTCATCCCGTGAGTGCTGTTGTACAACTGCATGATCATTCATTCAACGTACATACTAAGTTACAACTGGTGTCAATCCATTAAGAGAGAATGAGTCAGTGAGTAGGAAGAAACTGCAGCACCATCATTTTCAGACTTGTCATACTTGCAGACCTACAGCAGCGAGGAATGAAGGTGGTATGTACATGTGCAACAGTGGAACCTTGATTTTGAGCGCATGCAACGCTCAATGTCAAACTCATACTTGCTCCATTTCTCATCTCTAATTTACAACTGTCAGCATCTTTCTTCATTGGAATTAGAATTATTACAGTCTGAGGATATTTTGTCTGTCTCATTTATCAAATATACCATGAAAAGCAGTACCACTGTGGTAACAATTATTAAAACTTTAAATTAAAAGGAGTACTCCTGTGTTAATATTTCTAAGGCAGAAAATGTACTAATTTAAATTTGACAGCAGTATTTTGCACTAAAACCTTCAGCAGAACTGGAAGATAGAAATCATTTTTCTAGTGCCAACAAGCACCTCTGATGATTCTGCTGCCTCTGTGATACTTGTAACTTCCTGTTGCATGCCTGATGTTCAGTAGCATACGTTTTTGTGTCTGTAATGTTGTTTGACATTTCAGGACTCCATGGTTGCAGATTTTCATAGATAAAATTAAAGTCACGAAAAGGTAAAAATAATATCCTTGAAGTGAACAGCATTCTGAGTACCTATTGACATTAACAACTGGATTATACGCATTTTGTATTTGGAAAATGTTGTAACCACAACTGTTCTGGTCGCCGAGAATAAATCTTGGTGGGACCAAACGGGAGTGGCCTGTGAACAAACAAACCAATGGGAAAGATGGACACAAACGACGACGGACGACCGATTAAGACCTTACAAACAACAGCACGCAAGAAGCAACGGAGTCACAAGCGACAACCTAACAAATCCACAATGTCCACTCGTATACAGAATGAATGTAAAGTAAACACAGTCTGTAAACAAGATGTCGATAGACTTGTGTGAATATCAGACTGCATCACTGAGTGAGAGGCAGGCACCTAAATACAGGGCAGGGTTTTCACTATTGGCTGCTGGGATCACGTGCTCCACCGTTACGCCCTCACGTTATACGCAGGCCAGGAACGCGCGCAGCCACGGCTGCAGAGACCTCTAGTGGTAATCGAGGTCCATGCCACCTGGTGCGGATTCGAAACCCGCAGTGCTCGGTACCAGATCCCTCCCTCCTGAAACTTGGGCATAGGGGCGGAAATGGAAGGGACGTCCGAGGTGTCCATGACTGCTGACCCAGAGGACAAGGTGGCATAGGGAGCTGCTGATCCACCTGGTGGCGGGGAGGGCCGGTGCCAGGCCCACGGGGAGGCAGCAACCAGGGGCAGTGACGGCGACTCGAGGATCACGTCTGTACCCGAAGGAGGTAGCGGAGGAGGAGGAGGAGGAGGCGGCGGCGGGAGTCCTGCGGGGGCACGCGGGCAGAGCTGGTTATGATTGTGGCACTCCAACCCTTTCAATGTCTGCACTGACGTCACACGCTGCCCATGGGCTGTGAGGACTGTGGCGGGCATCCAACCCCCCTTGCACCCGTACATGCGGGCCCACACAGCCGCACCGGGGGCATAACGCTGGACAGGTGGGAGTGGGGGTGGGAGGGGGATGGCATCAGCAAATGGAGCAGGGTCTGCAGCTGTCACCCACGCAGGATCTCCACCGGTCTACACCCATCAATTGGCGTGGTGCAGTAGGTGCTCAAAACCAGGGTGAGGGCCAACGTGGTTGGAGATGTTTCAACTGCTTTCGTCAGCTGTTGTTTAAATGTGCCGACAAGCCTCTCCGCCACGCCATTGGAGGAAGCGTGGAAAGGCGGGCTACGGATATGTGTGATACCGTTGGCCTGACAGAAGTCATGGAAGCAGGATGCCATGGATTGGGGGCCATTATCGGAGGCCAATGTGTGAGGCAGGCCTCCTATGGCGAGAATCTGGCCCAGGGCTGTGAGTGTGGCCTCTGTGGTGGTGGACGCCATGCAGACAACATATGGGTATTTGGAGTAGGCATCAATGATAAGTAACCACATGGGCCCCAAAAATGGGCCTGCAAAATTGAGATGGATGCAATCCCATGGCCAGCGAGGCACAGGCCAGGGTGCAAACAACTGATGGGGGCTTGCCTGTTGACGTGCACACACAGTGCACCCGCGGACCAGGCGGTCAACATCGCCATCGATGCCGGGCCAATACACATGCCGGCGAGCCAAAACTTTCATACAGGACATACCCCAGTGCCCGTGGTGTAACAAACTGAGCACTTGATGCTGCAAATCTGGAGGGATGACCACCCAATGGGTATCCGACTCCGTGGCCAACAGAAGGACATTATTGACCATGGAGAGCCTGTGGGACAGATGGTGCCAGGGACTGAAATCAGTCGGCATCCAACGAGTAATATAGGAGGGCCACCCGTGAACTACGTAGCAGAGAACCTGCCGCAAGATAGGGCCTCAGCATGTAGCTGTGGCAATGTGAGCAACCATAAGAGGCAGACCATCCAATGCATCCTGGTGGGCAGAATCAATGTAGAAGCAGAGGTTCCTCCTGTTGGTCAAACGCAGGACCGGGGCCTGCCAGGAGACATACAAAGTGTCTGTGTTAGCATGGCAGGCAGTGGACTTATACCGTATGGTGTAAGTGTAATTTCGTAAAAATAACGCCCAGCACTGGAGACATTGAGCCGTTCGATCTGGAAGGTGAGAGTGGGGTCCAAAAAGCGTAACTAATGGTTTATGATCCATCAGGAGGGTGAACTTTCCCCCAAAGAGATACATGTGGAATTTTTGGACGGCGAACACAATCGCCAGGGCCTCCTTTACAATCTGGGAGTAGTTCCATTGTGCGGGGTTAATGTCTTAGATGCATAACTGATGGGCTGTTGAGAGCCATCGGCATTCCGATGTGCGAGGACGGCTCCAATGCCGTATGCCGATGCATCAGCTGCCACAACCATGGGGCTATCCGGAGAGAAGGGAGTAAGGCAAGGGGTGAACTTCGGCATTGCCTTTAAATGAAGAAAAGCCTGGTCACAGGCAGGAGTCCAATCAAAAGGCACCCCTTTGCGATGCAAGTGATTGAGGGGTTGAGCAACGGAGGCAGCCTGGGGTAAGAACTTTAAGTAATAAGTAACCTTGCCCAAAAACACCTGGAATTCAGGTAAGTCCTCGGGACGAGGAAGGGCCTCAATGGCCGCGACATTACGATCCGAAGGGCGAGTGCCATCTTTGCTAAGCCAGTGGCCTAAGTATTCCTCTTCCACTTGAAAAAAACAACACTTGCCCAGCCGACTGAGTAAACCTGCAGATCGCAGAGCATGAAATAAGGTGCTGAGGTTTTGCAAATGTTCCTGGCGGGAACGCCCGGTGACCAAGATGTCATCCAGATAATTCACGCATGTGGGGACAGGCTGTGTAAACCGCTCCAGGAACCGATGGGAAATGGCCAGCACCGAAGAGACACCAAATGGAAGGCCCTTGTACTTGTACAATCTGAAAGGTGCATTGATAACCAAGATGTTCTGGGAATCAGCATCCAAGGGTAACTGGTGGTATACCTCAGCCAGGTCGATCGTTGAAAAGTACTCTCCCCCGGCATGGTTGGTGAGAAGGTCTTCCTGTCAGGGACAGGGGTAAATGTCTACGAGAGACTGAGCATTGACAGTAGTGCCGAAGTCTCCACACAGCCCATTGGACCCATTGGGTTTCCGTATGACCACCAGTGGTGTCGCCCTGGCACTGTATGTCACAGGCTCCAGAACGCCAGCGGTCTGGAGCCGATCAAGTTCCTGCTCAACTGCCAGCCGTAAGGCCACCGGAAGGGTCAGGCCCAGTAAAAGCGAGGCTGCGTATCTGACCAAAGTGTGATGTGTGCCTGAAATTTCGAAGCATATCCGAGATCCGTTGCAAACGAAAACACAAAAACGGAGCACAGATTGTCCAAGTCCTGAAAAGGAGTATCAGTGGAAATGATCTTAACTTCATCGGAAATTGAAAAGCGAAACAGTTGAAACACATCCAGGTCAAAAATATTTGAGGCCAACGGAAACTTCGACAACAAAGAGGGTAAGGAGCCGGGGAACGTGCTCGTACGTCATCTGGATGACGAACTGTCCACGAAGGGGAATGGAACCGTCGCCACAGGCGACCGAATGCCGAGAGGGAGGTGACAACTCAGGAGAGCCCAGTCGGGTATATGTTGCCATATTTATCGGGGAGACGGTGGCCCTAGTGTCGACCCGAAAACTGACATCCCCAGTGAAAAGGCAGAGCGTGAGGAAAAGCTTCTGCACAGACGGGTCATCCTGTGGGATGACCGACTGCAGAGCTTGGGTGGTATCTTGAGGCCCGGGAGGGGTAGGACTGAAGCGAGTCGAGTGACTATGACAAACCGATCGGACGTGGCCCTCCTTGTTACATGGCATGCACGTTTTCCAACGGTGGCGACAATTAGCTCGAGAATGTGCGGGGAAGCACTGCGGGCAAGGTGGAAGCGGGCTGTGTGGCCAGCGATGAGGGGCGACCGGAGGTGCCGGTGCCACAGCTGTGTCGGACAGACAGAGGGGAGTCCCTACGGTGCTGGCCTCTGTCAGCTGGGCCAGGTCGACTGCTGAGACACATCGATCACTGCAACTTGCGGCCATGCCGTAAGACCCTCCTTAGCCGCTTGAGCAATTTCAAAGGGGTGGGCAATGTGGAGAATCTCTTCCAAGGAGGGGTTATTGAGTTTCAGTGCTGTAGTGTAGACCTCGGGATTGGGAGCCAGCTGAACCACCACATCCCGGATCAGGGAGTCTGCATATGGAGCCTTACACTGCTGATTGTGCAATCGCATAGACGGCTGAGACCCTGCAAGTCCGTGACCCAGGAACGGTACAATTGACCAGGCTGTTTACGGTACTGGTGGAACTCCAGCCGAGAGGCAACCACTTGGTAGCATTGTGAATAGTAGTTTGTCAGCAAAAGGCGTATCTCCTGGAAAGAGAGAGCCACAGTATCAGACAATGGTGTCAATGTGCGGAGAAGAAAGAACGTGTCTGGGGAGGAACAAGACAAAAACGACGACCACTGCAAGGAGTCTTCTGTGACTTGCAAAGTCGTGAAATGTAGTTTCGGCCAATGTAAGTATGTTTCCCAGTCTTCTTTAGCGTCATTAAATGGGGGGAATGACGGCAGATGTGGGAAAGCGTCGGACACCCGAGGACTCTGAAGCTGTTGTTGCAGTGCGTCCCTCTTATCAACTTTGTCCGGTAGCAATGGCAGCGACTGTTGTAAGGTGTCTAACTGGAGCTGCTGCTGCTGCATGAGCTGCTGCTGTTGCTCCAGAAGATGGACCAACGTGAAGTTGGTCCATCTTCTGGAGCAACAGCAGCAGCTCATGCAGCAGCAGCAGCAGCAGCAGCTCCAGTTAGACACCTTACAACAGTCGCTGCCATTGCTACCAGACAAAGTTGATAAGAGGGACGCACTCCAACAACAGCTTCAGAGTCCTCGGGTGTCCGACGCTTTCCCACATCCGCCGTCATTCCCCCCATTTAATGACGCTAAAGAAGACTGGGAAACAACTACCACTGTTTACCTCATCACCAAAATGTTGTAACCACAACTGGAACGGTCACGGGTTGCTGAGGCCGAAGCACGGCGCTACCAAACGGGAGTGGCATGCGAACAAACAAACCGACAGAAGGGACGGACACAAACAATGGTGGACGACCGAGCAAGACCTTACGAACAACAACACGCAAGAAGCAACGAGGTCACAAGGGACAACTTAACAAACCCACAACATCCACTCGTACACAGAAACAAAGTAAAGTAAACACACTGTCTGTAGGTGAGATGTTGATAGACTCATGCAAATATCAGACTGCATCACTGAGTGATAGGGTACATCGCTATTGGCTGCTGGGACCACATGCTCAATCGTGGCGCCCTCATGTTATAAGCGGGCCAGGAACTCCCACAGCCACGGCTTACGTTGCGACGGTTGCAGAGACATCTAGTGGTAATTGAGGTCCGTGCTGTCTAGCGTGGATTCGAAACCCGCGGCACTCGGTACCCGGGATGCGGATGGAAGCCTGAGAAAATTTCATCAGGCTTGTAACTGGTTCACAGCCAGCTGCTTCAACCTAAATCTTGCAAAAACTCATGTTATGCAGTACCAAACAAATATCACTTACAGGTACAAGAAATGGAGATCAGTGGACATATTACGAGGCGGTTACTGAAAAAAATGGAATAACATGCCGTGGGTGGAGCTTGTGCAGTATGCATTTCTGCCACTAGGTGTGTGTAGTGCAACTCATTGTCAGTTCAGTGCCACATGTGTTGTCAGCCTAACTTGTTCTGTTCATCTGCAATGATTGTTTCTGCTAGCACAGTTTTGTTCTTGTTTTGTTTTTTATTATGGAAAGTTTAAGTGAACAATCCACAGCTGTGAAATTTTGTTTTCTGCTTGGCAAAAATGCCGCTGATGCTGTTTTAATGTTGAAAACAGCTTACAAAATGATGCTATGGGAAATACTCAAGTGTATGAGTGGTTTGCTCGATTTAAAAATGGTGTTGATTGATGACAAACTTCGTTCTGGACATCCATCAACTGCCCGAATCATTCGTTTGTTCTTCCATGTCGGACTGTCAATCAATCAATTTATACCTGAATGCATAGAGTTTCCATCATCTTGCTCAGAAGAGAGCCATTTTAAACACATTGGTATATAGAGCAAAAACAGTTTCTGACGAGGACCACTTAAGGTCTGAGATTAACCATTTGAAGTACATGTTCCGAAAGAATGGCTATGGTCTATGCGATATAAAGGCAGCGTTCTCCAAAATAAGGAATAGTGAAAATGCTGCTCGCTCACAGGATGAAACACGGATTGTGGTTCTTCCTTTTTGTGGCATGATTTCCAGCAAAATAGGAAGAGTCCTGTGTAGACAAGGTATAAGACCAATTTTTCGTCGTCCTAAGAAAATTAAGGAGATGATGCGCCCTGTTAAGGACAATCTTGGCCTCAGGGTCCCTGGAGTTTATAATATACCCTGTGAGTGTTGAAGCAATTATGTAGGTCAGACGATTCGTACCGTTTCTGACCACTGCGCAGAACACCAACGCCATATTAAAAATAGAGAACTGGAGAAATCGGCATTTGCTGAGCACAGCCTCACGAACAAACATAAAATATTGTTCGATGAAAATAAAATTCTGTCCCATGCCTAACGTACTGGGATTATGTTATTAAGGAGGCTGTTGAAATAAGGATGAGCCAAAAGAACTTTAACCGCGATAGCGGATACCATCTGAGCCGTGCATGGAAACGAGTGCTTGATGCAGAGAAGCAGCAGAGACGTTCCTTCCGAGGTTTACATTCCAACAGAAGTGGTGGCGCCACCAGTGCACACAGTGACACCATCTGTGACAGCAGTACGTAATCGCTGACCAATCATAAGCCAACCAATCAGAAGCCGTCCACGGGCTATAAAGAAGCTACAACAGCAGCAGTGAAGAGAGTCAGCTCCTGACGATGATGATAGAGGTAATCGTCGAAAGCTGAAGATTTTATCCAGAACTGACGCGGCAAGAATACCGAGAATGTTTTACGTACCTATGCATCCTCTTACCACCACCTATACTATTCCTGTTACTGGCAAAACATATACTATCAAAGGAACAGCCACTTGTGAAACAACACAGCTTTTAAGTAACCACTGTTTGGCCTTAACAACATCAGCATCACTATGACCAAGTTATCCGTTAGAATGAATGGGCATAGGCAGAGGCGACACACAATATCCTGTTGCAGAGCATGCATCATAACATGACGGTTGTGACCTCGTTGCCTGTTTCACCACATAGCCATCTGGATTCCCCCCCCCCCCCCCCCCAGACACCATTTTCTCAGAACTTCGTTGGTGGGAACTGATGATATAACATGTCCTTGGTTCTCACCAAGCACCTGGCCTTAATTTACATTAATTTCTTTGGTCTCAACATTTCTTCACAGTAACTATTCCTTTCGTCACTCTCTGTCATTTTCAGATCTATCTATTTTTCGCCGCCACTCCTCCCACTTCTGTCACATACAATTCACTTAGCTTTTCTTTCTTACTAACTCATACACAATGTTTTGGCAGTAATCTCCTTCTTGTGTATTAGCCTATCTTCCACTTTTAAGCTCTCAGGTTTTCAAATCTCATCTGGTGCAATACCCAGCAATCAGACTTTCCTTCTCATCCTGTCCAGTAAGTCTACCCCGGCTCAGAGTTTTGGCCAACTTTTCCAAACTCTACCCCTTTTCCTTAACCTCATCAGTCCTTTACCATCGCCCCTCTTTCTTCCACTTCAACCATTCTGCCATAATACAGAATCACTGGCTCCAAAATCTTGGAAATTTTAATATCTTTTGTATGTGTGTTCTCCAGCCGCCACTTGGTGCGTAGGTATTTCATCTATCCAATAATATTATGTTTTCAAAACTGGTATTGAGTA
Organism: Schistocerca serialis cubense; assembly: GCF_023864345.2. Lineage (NCBI taxonomy): Eukaryota > Metazoa > Arthropoda > Insecta > Orthoptera > Acrididae > Schistocerca > Schistocerca serialis. The sequence goes on from NC_064646.1 coordinate 30,775,901, forward strand.
TGAACTATGTATTGTTGCCACTAGTTTATAAAAGTCTTGGTGAGTTTACTGATCTGTTTTGGTATCAGTATGAACCTTAATGCATAATAGCTGATCATCATCATCAACAACAAAGAACAGTTACAACACATACGTATAAATGTGAAACTGTACATTGATGGAGTTGCATGAAGTTATTTAAAGTACACTGGGAGCACCTAAAAATCACCAACTAGATGTTAGATGAAGAAGGAAACTTACATCGGATATAGTACAGGTCAATAAACTTAAAAGTCTTCTACAAAGGCCTCTCTTTCAGCCACATACTGAAATTAATTCTTGCTTGATTCTTTCTTTCCTTTGGTTTGTGCAACAGAAAAACTTCTTTGCCTCTTATATAAGAGAGCAGAATCAGCACAAACCCAATAATTAATTCCAGTTCACTCATTTTGTACTTACAGTCATCTGTGACTGTCCCCAACTCCACCCACTCATATCATGATAACCTAACTAATACACCTAACTTCCAGTTCCATATCAATTTACACCTCTAGATCTTTTCTCAGTGAGAATGACCTCACAATTACAGAAATAACTGCTATACATTGTCCCAGAAGAGAGCCTTACCTGATCATTCTCCCAATAGTACACCTCTCCTGAAACTGTCTCCCTTTCCAATCTCAGCAGTGTCCAGACTACCACTTTATATATGCTTAGCAAGACCCATAAACCAATTACCAGAACATTCCATTACAGCTATTTACTGTGTAGCTTCTGAAAGAGTCTCTGATCTTGTGGGCCAAAACCTCCAACCTATTGCTCCCAGCCAACACTTTTAAATCAAAGACATGATACACTTCCTGCATCAACTCTCCTCAGTTCTTGTTCCTTAATACCTCTTGTGCACCAACATCCTCAGTATACAGGTCTTGTTGAACATCATTTGACATCCTCCTTCCTGGCAATTGTTACAAACTATTTTCGTACCAATAATTATGTCTTGTTTAAAGATATCACAAAAAAGATACATTGTACTACTGTGCTACTATCCTGTGCCCACTTGTTCATTTAGAGAAATCCTTTCTTGTTATTGGCTATCTCGAACCTTTGACATGGTTCAATTTCATTAATGACATGACAGAAAGCCCTCCTCCCTCCATTTTTTTCAGAAACTCAGTACCTATAGTCCCATTTGTTTCACCTGATCCTTCCTGGCAAAGTAGGCCACTATTTTAGATGTTGACTTATGTCTGGTGGACCTTTAACAGGCATTTTCTTAACCCAATATTATTTTGCAAACCAAATTAGTGTGTTAGTATATAGCTCATTCAAATTAGCAAAATCCAGCACAGCAGTTTTTCAAACCATTATGTACTTTCCAAAACACTAAAATGTTCATACACCATTCTTTATAAGGCCAACCCCATTCATTCAGAAATGTTGAGTCCATGTACTGCTCTTAAAATGCTAATATCCCCCCGCCCCCCAACACACACAGTGAGAGAGAGAGAGAGAGAGAGAGAGAGAGAGAGAGAGACAGATAAGTAAAACATCTGTGACCGACAAGTAATCATATAACATCATGTAGCAAGCTTGCCTGGTAAAGTCTGTGGTTAGTTAGCACCATGACCACACCTCTGTAAGAGTCAGTGGCAGATTAGCACACAAATAACATCTATCTGAGACGTTGGGGGGCCACAACTATTTTGTATTATGTTAGACTCAGTTCTGAGTCTACTTCCAGTCAGTACATATGTAACACCATGTAGAAAAGTCTGTAGTCATCCCTCATACTCTCTTCATGACTCAATTAAGATGCTATCTTTCATGCACTTCTCTTTTCAGTTTATTTGTGAATTACTGCCGTTTTAGACATTTAAACTGTCTACACATTGGATACCTATTATTAGTGTTGTTACATCAAGGAACATAACAGTGTCATAAAGTAAAAGCCACACTTGTAACAGTATAAGGTTAGAGCTGTGTAGTTGTATACGTCATCCCGGTGAAGAGGATGATGGAAGAACTTATGTGTAAAAGATATTTTTTATGAAAACTGGAACTGGTCATCAGGCATTTAATAGAGACAATAAATGTGGAAAAATGAAGATAAATTAGAAAGTGTGTAGTTTACATTATTGGAGCAATTCCTGAAAATGTCATCAAATAGACACTGAGTGCAGTAAGGATTTTGCTGGTAGGTACTCCTCATCAGATGCCTTTCCTTTTAAGGAGCAGGCCCGCCGTGGTGAACTAGGGATTTAAGCAATGCAAAATCTGGAGGAGGCTGCTATTTTAAAAATCACACCAGCCCATAGGAGATTAGGAGTGGAGCAGCTAGACATCATACATCGAAGCCAGTCAGTGCAGAGCCCCAGCAGTAAACAATGCTGCAGACAGATGCATGAATTCGGAGAAGAGTAGCAAGCCACAACAGTGAACGAGACAATGGCAACAAGTAAAGTTGGAGGAAAGTGAGGTAAAGCATTCCTTTCAGTTAAATATTGCTCACTGTTTTGTCAATATGAATGAAGGGGAAAAATAGTGTGTAGGCAAAGTTGAGGATCATCCTTGTGTATCTGGTGTCAGATATTAAGGCAACAAAAATAGTTTAAGATAGAAATGAATAAAAAGTAGCAAAATTAAAAAGGAATTTAAGAATGAAAGTAGTACCTTAAAATCAGATTTGGACTAGAAGATAGCCAGTAAAAGATTGCCTAGAAAATAAATTTAAAAAACAGCAAAGGGGTCTAGATCAAAATTAGAATATTTTCACATTGGTAGGTTGTTAACTGAAAATGTAATTGAAAAACAATGTAATAATGAGATGGAAATTGAGGTTGTTAATGTCTGTCAGACTGAATTAACGGAAGTAGTGAGAACCTGTTCTGATAATGTTAGTAATGAAATTATTGTTCTTGAGGCAAAGTACCTAAAACACTGGTGATGTTCAATATCTATGGGTAACTGAAAAAATTGTTAATACAAATATTGTATTAATGAATTTGAAACAGAACTTTTACAAGTAATAAATGACATGTTTGACAACGTTAATGGGTTTGCTACCAGGAATGTAAGAATTTCAAACCTATTAACAAGCTTAATGTTGATAAGGCTGTGACAGAAGGTATGCAATGAAAGATAGAAAAGTTTGAAAAGGTGAAAATCTTAAAGTCAACAAAAATATCAGTAAATGCCCAGTATTAGAAGTAGAAAGAATTTTTGAAGTTGACATTGATGTGAAAAAATTGCAAGAACTAATTTTCACTGTACATGTGTACAAAGTAGCATCAAGTGTAACTGTAATGTTCAATGGAGTATTATTTGAAAAATGTATTTTCAAAGATTTTTGTTCTTTACTGCATGAGATTGATGAATGTATGGAATAATGAAAGTAATATTTCACACAGTGTTTGCAAAACTAGATGATAGAACAGGAATGAGAATAATTGTGAAATCATGAATAGATCGGGAGTTCACTGCACTTTAGAGATACTCTACAAAGTGAGTAATGTCTTTGCCAGCTTAAGGAATTCATACTCCCTTTCTCGATTCACTCCCTGCTGCACCTATCCTATCTGTGGTTTGGAAGAGAAAAAGGTAATGAGCTGCTACTGTATTCAATTGAAGTGTATGTAAATATGTGCTACACCAATAGTTGAAATTTTGATGTGAGTCAATAATTAGACTTTAGTACATTAAGGCCTACTGATAGACTATAAGAGGATGGAAGCATACGTCTAAATGCTATTTCAGCTAAAATTTTATGAAAAATATTTTTTCTACATTTAAATTTAAAAAGAGTAATTTTTGTATGTATAATTGCAGATTTTTTTCAGCTTAATGATGTACAAAGTTAAGAATGCATAAGCTATTATTATAGCAGCAGTAAAAATGAACTCAAAGTAATTTTTTTTAATTGCAGTAAAAATAAATTCAAAAGCATCTGTTTAAATTGCAGTAAAAATAAAAGCAGTTTGCCAGTTTCATAAAAATATGATGTAGTGCAACTACAGTAAATGAAATTGAAGTAAATCATAATGTTGTCTAAGGTTAGTTTCATGTTCAGTGGATCATTTTGCACAAAAAATCATATTGATGTGAAATGAGTCATTTCCCATTCACCACATTGCAAATTAATTTGTGAGTATGCCTACATGCTAAACATTTATAGGTTATTTTTAACAATGTAGGAAAGGATAGATTGCTACTTACCATAAAGAAGACACACAAAGTTTCAGACAGGCACGATTCAAAGATATCACATATAGCTTTCAGCCACAGCCTTTCTCAGTAAAGACACACACACAAAACATTCACTCTTAAACAGAAGCAAGCACATCTCATGCACACAAGATCACCATCTCCAGCATCTCAGGCCAGAATGGAACATCACATGGGATGCAAGCAGCAAACTGGGCCGGGGGGTGCAGAAGGGGAAGAGATAGTAGTTTACAGGTGGGGAGAGAGATGAACACTGTCTAGTGGAATGTTCAGGGACTAAACTGCATACAGGTGCAGCCTCAGGAGGTTGTGGGGCAGGGAGGTGGGGAAAAAGGAACAAACACAGAGAGAAGCAGGGAAAGATGGGCAGATGTGTTGGCAGAGAGCTGAAAATAAACAGGGTGGAAGATGAGAATGGGGAGGAGATAATAAAAGAGAGGTGGTGGAAACTGTTGGGCGGAGGACGTGGGAACAGTATGTTACTGCAGGTTGAGGCGGGGATAATTACAAGAGCGACGAATGTGTTGTAAGGATAACGCCCATCTGCACAGTTCAGGAAAAGCTGGTGGTGGAAGGAAGGAACCAGACATCTCGGATAGTGAAGCAGCAATTGAAATCAAGTGTGTTATGTTTAGCTGCATGCTGTGCCATAGGGTGGCCTACTTTGCTCTTGACCACAGTTTAGCAGTGATTGTTCATTCTGGTGGACAGCTGGTTGGTAGTCATACTAATATAAAAAGCTATGCAATGATTGCAGCAGAGCTGGTAAATGACATGGCTGCTTTCACAAGTGACCTGGCCCCTGGAAAGGAAGTGATGGGTGGGTAGATTGAGCAGGTTTTGCACCTGGGTCTTCACCAGGGACATGATCCTTGTGGCAAGGGGTTGGATTGGCAGTGGCATAGGGAGGGACTAGGATGTTGTGGAGGTTGGGTGGGTGATGGAACATCACTTTAGGAGGGGTGGGAAATATCTCAGGTAGGATGTACCTCATTTCAGGGCATGATGATAGGTGTTTCAGTTGTTCCAGTCCGGGGTGGTATTCGGTGATGAAGGGGATGCTCCTTTGTGGATGGTTCTTGAGGGTGGTGGGGAGATTGAGGTTGTGAGGGAAAATGGCACATGATATCTGTTTTGCAGACTAGGTGTGCGAGATAGTGCCTGACTGTGAAGTCCTCGGTGAGACCCTCAGCGTACTGAGCAAGGGAGTTTTTGTCACTGCAGATACACCATCCCTGGGTAGCCAGACTGTATGGGAGGGATTTTTGGTGTGAAAGAAATTACATCTGTCTAAATACAGGTGGTTGGTGGGTTTAATGTGGAAAGTGGTGCAGATGGAGCCATCAGAAAGGAGGAGGTCAACTTGTAGGAAAGTGGCACACTGGGTTGAGGAGCACCACGTGAAGCAGATGGGAGAGAAGGTGTGGAGGCTGTGAAGAGATGAAGATAGAGTGTCTTGGTCCTGGGTCCAGAGCATGAAGATATCATCAAGGAACCTGAACCAGACTAGGGGTTTGGTGTTTTGGGAGGTTAGGAAGATTTCCTGTCGATGGCCCATAAAAAGGTTGGCTTAGAAGTGTGCCATGCAGGTTCCCATGGCTGTGCCATGGATTTTTTATATACCTTCCCTTCAAATGAGAAGTAGTTGTGGATTAGAATAGAGGTAATAAGGTGTATGAGGAATGAAGTAGTGGGTTTGTTGTGTGAGGGAAGTTTGGAGTCTGAAGGACGTTGGGATAGGTAGTGTTCAATAGTAATAAGACCATGGGTGTGAGGGATGTAGGCATCTAGGAAGGTGGAGTCAACTGTGACAATTAGGAACCCAGGAGGTAAAGGGATTGGGATGGTGGAGTGTCGGTGAAAGAAGTGGTTGGTGCCTTTGACATAGGAGGCTAGATTACAGGCAATTGGATGGAGGTATTGGGCAATGAGTGCTGAAATTCTTTCAGTGGGGCACAATAACCAGCCACAATGGGCATTGTTGGGTTTTTGGATTTCAAGGAGCATGTAGAAGGTTGGTGTGGGGGGTGCCAAAACTGGAGCTTGTGTTCGACTGCTGGGATTGGATCACTCTGGCAAACTTTATAGGTGAAGGAGGCAGACAATTGGCAGAGGCCTTCTGCCAGGTAGTCATTGTGATTCATAACAGTGGTGGAACCTTTGTCTGCATATAGGATGATTCGGCCACATTGTGTATGGCTGTTCTTTCATTTACTGAAAGGTTGGTTTTCTGGGGAAGGATGGTGAGACTAAGCTGGAGATAAGGAATTCCTGAAGGTGACCACTGATGGAATTGGGGTGGTTTTGGTTGAAGGGATTGGTGCCAAAGAAAGGCTTCCGTTGTAGGAATTGGGAGAAGAGCAGCTCTTTGACAAGCCCAGCATGGTTAAATTTAGGTGTAGGGCTAAAGGTGAGGCCTTGGGATTGGACTGAAACTTCTGTGGAGTGTTTTGGTGGAAAGATTAACAACAGTGCTACTGGAATGTTTTGACTCTTGGTTGAAAAGGTCAGCTAGGCAGTGTTTAGCTGCTATGAGGGGTAGATTAGGAGGAACACTATGGGTACAATAGGGGTTGGATAGTGGTGCCCTGAAGTGGCAGTAGGTTCTCAGCAGGTTGGATGATTTAAGTAGGTGGTGTTTGGAATACTACTCCTGGTGCTGGAGAGCAAGGGATTCAATTACAGAGATGTGTTGTATGGAGTAGGGATTGCAGAGTAGTAAAATCTTGCAGAGGGAGCAACGACAGTTCTGGGGCGCGTGTGGCATGGAGATGTGTTTTTGCAGTACCAGGTTTGTGAGGGCCAATGGACCCTTGCTCTATCTTTCTGCACCATTTGAGAAAAGTATCCCTTTCCCTGGCCAAAACCTAGTCCCACATCCTGTTTCACAAATGCTACCTAAACCACAGGATCTCCCCATATGGCCTAACTGTAAAGATTCCTTTCTCTGGGTCCCATCCCTCCTTTCGCAATGACTTACAACTTTTCATATTCTGACAATCTGTGGTCCTCACAGACCTGGTACTGCAGAAACACATCTCCATGTGTAGCAATTCACCTGGTTTGTTTAACTTCTTTATGTTGTTCTCGGTGCCGATGTACTGCGTTGCTACACTGGCTGAAAAATGGGGTTTGTAATTTGGACACTGACTACAATAAATAATGTAGCCAACAGATGCTCAGTTGCGTTTCACTGTCTTTTACTTTCACTTTTCACAACCCCCATACACACATTCAATATGGCTAGTGCACTATCGTTTAAACTTCCCCTAAGCCTCATTAACAGTTAGCAGGCAAACCTCCACATACTGCTACAATAGTTTCCGGTTGAACACGTACGAGCAGTAAAACCTAACCACAATGTTCACAGTTCTTGAAGAATAATCAGGTACTTATGGAACAGACACTGTCATTGCTTTAACACATGGCCTATTTGTTTAACACTTATTCCACAGTTAGTAGTTGAAGCATTGTTGTCGTTCTAACCAACACAAGTTCAACGTCTGAAAGGCGGCCGTGGACTGACTGTCTCGTGACCAAAAATCGGGCGCTTATATATCATCACAATAATAGGTGCTGAAACTACACATTGTTTGAAGTTTAATTTACAGAAATTACAATGAAAACTTAACTCATTAAATTAACTGAATACATCGAAAAATTGGTTCTTTTTAACAGTTTCTTTTACTACAAGAGTTAGTCTGAATTATTTGTTTAAATCATGAAATTAACAAATATAAGTATGCAAACAATACTTTTGACAAAACTGTTAATTACTTTGGAATTAATTTAGGGCTGGCTTAGCTAACATGTTTTCCAATATAGCCAAATAGATACTTTAAGATTACTAATATTTCGTCATCAAAACATTTATAATTAGTGCAGAATTTATATTTGTTTGTATGTCAACAATAGAATTTAAGTTACGAAACAAGTACTCATTTCACCCTATAATGAAAGATACTAACTAGGAATAGTCAAAATGAATTAGAAAATCAACTGCATACCTAAAACTAAGCACAAAATTAGATCTGGTGTTATGATCTTTAAAATTGAGAGTCAACCTTTCTCTATTATGAAAATGCAGATTATATTCGTGTATGTTATTGTAATTAGCCCAAAAAATGAAAAAAAAAATGAATTTAAGGAGGCAAATGGCAAAACAAGAGGGGAATTAAAATATCCCAGCTTGCTTCATCACACAAGCCACAGGCATCCCGTAACCACCTCTTCTCCCTTCGCAGAATAGCACTACTCTGTAATCCCTACTCCATGCATCCCATATGTGGAATTGTACCCCATGCTCTCCAGCACCTGGAGGAGCATTCCAGACACCATCTCCATAAATTATCCAACCTTCTGACATCCTTCTACCATTTCTGGGCATCACCATCCAACCCCTATCATACCCACAGGTTTCCTCCTCGTCTGCCCCTAGTAGCAGCTAAACCCTGCCTAGCTGGCTTTTCAACTTGCCACACCCCCAAAGCTCCCTATCAGACCTCCACAAAATCCAGAGTCAAAACATTCCCATAACACTGTTGTTAAACTTTCCACCAAAACCCTCAGCTCCACAGAAGTTTCAGTCCTATCCAAAGGCCTCACCTGTAGCCCTACACTCAAATTTAACCATGCTGGACTTGTCAAAGAGCTGGTCTCCTTCTCCTGATCCCTGCAATGGAAGCACTTCTTTGCCACCAATCCCTCCAACCAAAACCACCCTAATTCCAACACTGAACCCTGCCTCTTCCAGTTTGTACCACAAGGAAGTTTGCCAGAGTGATCCCATCCCAGAACCTCTAGATCATGGGGTGCTGGGTTCAATTCCCAGCTGGGTTGGGGACTTTCTCTGTCTGGGAACTGGGTGTTTGTGTTGTTATCATCATCATCATCACCATCACCACCACCACCACCACCACCACCACCACCACCACCACCACCATCACCATCATTTCTGACAGTGGCTAGACTGGATTTTGAAAACATTGGACTGTGTGAAAAGTGGGACTTTGTATGAATACTGATGACCATGCAGTTGAGTGCCCCACACCCCCACAAACAAATCATCATCATCATCATCATCTGTTTCTGGAATTCCAATCCCTGATTAAAACCTTAGACCCTTCCCAGAACATCTCTCCTGAATCCATTTCCCTCCTCACCCCTATGACACCCACACATCCACCTTCTACATGCTCCCCAAAATCTACAAACCCAATAATCCTGGACATCCCTTTGTGGCTGGTTATTATGTCCACACTGAAAGAATTTCGTCACTCATTGACCAACATCTCCAACTCATTGCCCGTAATCTAGCCTCCCACATCAAAGACACCAAGCACTTCCTTCAGTGACTCTCCACCCTCCCCACTACTTTACCTCATGCATCCTCCCCAACATCCTTCAGATTCCAAACCCAAACCTCAAACACCTTACTAACTTTATGCTAACCCATAACTACTTCGTATTTGAAGGGAAGGTTTATAAACAAATCCATGGCACAGCCATGGGTATGTGCTCAGCAGACTCCTATGCCACCTTTTTATGGGTCATCTAGAGGCGACCTTCTTAACCTTCCAAAACACAAAACATCTAATGTGGTTCAGGTTCATTGATGATATCTTCATGATCTAGACTCAGAGTCAAGACACGCTATCTTCGTTCCTTTACAACCTCAACACCTTCTCTCCCATCCGCTTCACGTGGTGCTCCTCAACCCAGTGTGCCACCTTCCTACATGTTGACCTCCTCCTTTCTGATGGCTCCATCTGCACCACTTTCCACATTAAGTCCACCATCCATCAACAGGACCTGTATTTTGTCAGCTGTCATCCCTTTCACACCAAAAAATTCCTCCCATACAGTCTGGCTACCCAGGGGTGCCATATCTGCAGTGACAAAAACTCCCTTGCTCAGTATGCTGAGGGTCTGACCAAGGTCTTCACAGACAGGCACTACCCAGCAAACCTAGTCTGTAAACAGACATCATGTGCCAGTTTTCTTCAGAATCCCAGTCCTCCCACCATCTTCGAAACTCAGCCAAAAAGGAGCATCCCCTTCATCACCCAATACCACCCCAGATTGGAACAACTGGAACACCTGTCATCCTGCCCCAAAATGAGGCACATCCTAACCGAGATATTTTCCACCCCTCCTAATGTGGTGTTCCGTCACCCCCCAACCTCCACGACATCCTAGTTCCTCCCTTTTTCATAGCCAATCCAACCCCTTGCCACAAGGATCATGTCCGTGTGGAAGACCCAGGTGCAAAACCTGCTCAATCTACCCACCCATCACTTCCTTTTCCAGTTCTACCACAGGTTTGTCCTACCCCATCAGGGGCCAGGTCACTTGTGAAAGCAGCCATGTCGTTTACCAGCTCTGCTACAATCATTGCATACTTTTTCATATTTGATTACTACCAACCAGCTGTCCATCAGGATGAATGGCCACTGCCAAACTGTGGTCAAGAGCAAAGTAGACCACCCTATGGCATAGCACGCAGCTGAACATAACACACTTGATTTAAATTGCTGCTTCACTACCCGAGCCATCTGGTTCCTTCCCTCCACCTTCAGCTTTTCTGAACTGTGCAGATGGACATTATCCTTACAAGACATTCACCACTCCTATAATTATCCCTGCCTCAACCTGAAGTAACATACTGTTCCTACACCCTCTGCCCAACAGTTTGCACCACCTCTGTCCTATCATCTCTTCCCCATCCTCATCTTCCAACCCGTTTATTTGCAGCCCTCTGCCAACACATCTGCCTGTCTTTCCCATTCCTCTCCTTTTTTGTTCCTTTTTTCCTCCCCTTACCTGCCCCACAACCTCCTGATGCTGCACCTGTGAGCAGTCAAGACCCTGCACCCTCCACAAGACAGCTGTTGGCTCTCTCCCCACCTGCACAGTACTATGATTGCCTTCCCCTTCCCCACCCCATCCAGTTTGCTGCTAGCATGCAACTTGATGTTGCATTCTGGCCTGTGGTGCCGGAGCTGGTGATCTTGTGTGTATGAGGTGTGCTTGCTTCTGTGTGTGTGTGTGTGTGTGTGTGTGTGTGTGTGTGTGTGTGTGTCTTTGCTGATGAAGGCTGTGACTTAAAGCTGTATGTGATGTCTTTTAATCATGCCTGTCTGCAACTTGATGTGTTTTCTTTATGGTAAGTAGTAAGTATGGTAAGTCTTTCCCTATGTTGTTGATATACCTACCTGGTGCTTTAAGTTTTTTTAATATACAGATATGAGTTAGTAATTTCTTTCCACCACCTTTTACACTTCACAATAGCAGAAATTTTTGTACATAATATAACGATTTGTCAAAGAGGAAAGTTTTCAGTTTGTTTTCAAAGCTTACTTTGCTGCCTGTTCCACACATTTATGTCACTTGGTAAGTTATCAAAAATTTTAATTGCCGCATTCTGCACATCTTTTTATGCTTCAGATAACTACAATGTGGAGTAATGAATGCCATTTTTCCTTCTGGTATTGTAATAATGCAGATGCTTTTGAACTGAAATTGATTATTTACAACAAACTTCATGAGGGAAGGAATAAATATACTGTGAAGTAGTAGTCAGAATGCCCAACTCCTTAAACAGATGCCTACCAGGTGATCACGCATGAGCACCACATATTATTCTTGTAGCATATTTTTGAATAATGAAGACTTTCTTTCTTAAAGATGAGTTTTCCTCAGAACATCATTCCATATCACATTATTGAAAGGAAATTTGTAAAATACAGAGATGAAAAAAAAAAAAAATCACAACCCCAAAAATTAATTACTGTAGAGTGATGTGATTATGAGAATACATTTATCTAGGTAACACAATTAAGTGATTAACCTTCCAAGATCATGGGTTAATAAGCATGGATAAGCTTTTGTTCTACAATATTACTTTTATTATTAACCGGTTTTCGGCTTACAAGACCATCTTCAGACATTTACTGAGTATTATCGCCAAAGAAGTTACAATGTTAACAAACAAGATTGGAAGAGAAGTAACACATCTAGACTGAAGTAGAAACATACAGTAACATCTTTGACAGTGTAGTGGTAATGCAGTGAAAAAGTAAAAATTGAACAGCACATAAATAACAATGGAGTAGACAGGAAAACCTTTAACACAAAATAGGAATAGCATGCCTACATAACAGTTTCCATTAATAAACAAAACTAATAAAATAAAATTAAATTAAATTAGTACTAGACGAGGCTACATCAGGCGGTATGAAACATGGAGAGTGATACACAAACCAATTAAAAGAAGAGACAGTTTTGCAAAAGTAATGGTGTTTTTTTTTTTTTTTAAAAAAAAAAAAAAAAAGTTGCTGCAGATGAAATTCAATCTCCCAATGAAAAGTCCAACATTTTTATAAATGCTTTGGAAATGACTTTAATTTTAACGAGGACTGGTATGAAACTGTAGTTTTAAAAATAATGTTGGAGTAAAAGTCAAACTTGGTACAGGTGCAGAGTGTAATGTCATAACCAGAACAGTAGCGGATGAAGTGAGTGTCAGATTTAATATCAGATTCAGTGGCTACAAAGCTACTTACCTATAATACAAGTAAGGCAGATGTTCTGGGAGAAGCCAAACTCTTCTGTAAGACTGGAAATAGATTAGCAAATGTGAACTTTTTAATGGTGGAGTCTGATTTTCAGCTGACCTTAGGATGAGAAATACTTACAAAACTGAATCATATAAAAAGATAAAAGTAAATTTGCCAGGAATGTATATTCCAAATGAGAAATTTTTTCAGGCTTGGAATGCATTAAGGACTTTGTGTATGCCATATATCTCAAAGAAGATGCTTATTTGAAGATTTATTAACCAAGGAGGGTCCCACATAAATTTAAAAACCAAATACAAGATGAACTTGAGAAAATGGTTGAAATGAGAGTAATCAAGCCTGTAGAAGAAGCTACGCCAGCTGTTTCACCTATGATAGTCACACAAATAAAAAGTAAACTTTGCACTTGCTTGACTCCAAGTGAAATTAATAAAAATATTCTTCAGTGTCACTATCCAATTAAGACACTGGAAGAAATTAGTAGAATGCTGAGAGATGCAAAATATTTCACATGTTTAGACTGTGCAAAAGGATTTTTGTGAGTTATTTATCTAAATAAATACCAAATGTTTCTTAACCAACAGACCCATTGTGGCAGATGCTAAGATATTTGGCCCAACAGTAAGCACTGACCAAAATAAAAGAATGTCTCACAAAACCCCCATTGCCTCGTTATGATGATGTAAGGGAAGATGTGAAATTTTCAGTTGATGCCAGCTACAGAGCTACGGGAACTGTCCTATTGGAAGGTGAACAACCAGTTTGTTGCATATGCTACTGACAAGATACACTATGTGATCAAAAGTGTATGGACTCCTGGCTTAAAATGACTTACAAGTTCGTGGTGCCCTCCATCGGTAATGCTAAAATTTAATATGGTTTTGGTCCACCCATAGCCTTGATGACAACTTCCACTCTCACAGGCATACGTTCAGTCAGGTGCCAGAAGGCTTCTTGGGGAATGGCAGCCCATTCTTCATGGAGTGCTGCACTGAGGAGAGGTATTGATGTCAGTCTTTGAGACCTGGCACCGAGTCGGCATTCCAAAAGGTGTTCCTATAGGATCCAGGTCAAGACTCTATGCAGGCCAGTCCATTACAGGGATGTTCTTGTCATGCAACCACTCCACCATAGACCGTGCATTATGAACAGGTGCTTGATCGTGTTGAAAGATGCAATTGCCACCCCCGAATTGCTCTTCAACAATAGGAAGCAAGAAGGAACTTAAAACATCAATATAGGCCTGTGCTGTGATAGTGCCATGCAAAACAACAAGGGGTGCAAGCACCCTCTGTGGATAACACGAGCACATCATAACACCACCGCCTCCGAATTCTACTGTTGGCAGTATACACACTGGCAGCTGATGTTCACCGGGCATTCGCCATACCCACGCCCTACCATCAGATGGCCACATTGTCTACCGTGATTCTTCAATCCACACAGTGCTTTTCCACTGTTCAATCGTCCAATGTTTACACTCCCTGCACCAAGCGAGATGTTGTTTGGCATTTACCAGCGTGATGTGTGGCTTATGAGCAGCCACTTGACTATGAAATCCAAGTTTTCTCACCTCCTGCCTAACTGTCATAGTACTTGCAGTGGATCCTGATACAGTTTGCAATTCCTGTGTGATGGTCTGGGCAGATGTCTGCCTATTACACATTACGACCCTCTTCTACTGCCGGTGGTCTCTGTCAGTAAACAGACTAGGTCAGCCTGTACACTTTTGTGCTTTATGTGTCCCTTCACGTTTCCACTTCACTATCACATCAGAAACAGTGGACCTAGGAATGTTTAGGAGTGTGGAAATATTGTGTACAGACATATGACACAAGTGACACCCAATCACCTGGCCACATTCGAAGTCCATGAGTTCTGTGGAGTGCCCGATTCTGCTCTCTCACAATGTCTAGTGACTATTGAGGTCGCTGATATGGAGTACCTGGCATTAGGTGGCAGCACAATACACCTAATATGAAAAACATATGTTTTGTGGGTGTCTGTATACTTGTGATCACATAGTGTATATTTGAGAGTGTCTCACCAGAATTGAACTCATGTTTTGACAGTGCAAGACAAGTAAATTCTTAGTATTTGTGTGTGAGTGACATAATGAACTGTAAGTGGACATTTTGTATTTGTGTTTGTATCATATACAATGAAAATCGTTGCAAACAGTATGTTAGAGGTTTTACACTAGACTGAATTAGCGTCTTCATCATCTGAAGTACATGAAGAGGAGAGAGACATGCAAACACTATCTTTAGTTTGATAAAAAGACTTGAAGATGCTACCCTTCTGAGGACATTACTGATATCAGACCAAATTTATGAGCCTTTTACTGATAGTGTAGCTAATGACTATGTTCCTTTCGATTATGTCAAGAAAGTAATTGAAACACAAAATATAGACTGGTCATTGAAAATAATTATCCATCACTTCAGAAGGTCAAGGTCAGAAACTATCTATCATATTATGAACAACAAGAAACAAAATGTGCAGAACTTGAGGTCATATTAGAGTATATTTTCAAGAGGCAAGGGCTAATTTCATGGCTGTGCATGATGTTGATATAGAAAGAGGTACCAAAAAGTAACCATAATTATTTTTTGAATGCTATATACTTTAGAACTGTTTACAAAACAAACTTTTCCCATTCAAAAAACTCTCTATTACAACTAATACATTTCTCCCAACAGTGCTTCCACTGTTCGAAACATTTATTGCAGTCATCTTTAGAAATGGCTGACAGCTCCTCCCCATTTTTTCCTTGACTTCTTAAATGTTGTCAGATCAGTTTCCTTTCATGCCCTTTTTGTGCATGGGAATAAAAAAAAATCACACAGAACCAGGTCTGGCAAATAAGGTACTTGGAACAGCGGAACCATGGCATATTTAGCCAGAAACTGTCTAACAGAGATGGCTGCATGTGCAGGTGCATTATCATGGTGGAAGAACCAGTCTCCTGCCTTCCACAAATCAGGTCTTTTTTGACGAACACCATTACACAACTTCTTAAAAGAGTCTGTGAGCACAAGCTCTCAAATTTTTCAGTATTTTCATCAATGTGGGCAGTTGACGGACGTCCAGAATGATGTTTGTCATCAACTGACATGTCATTTTTAAATCAAGCAAACCACCTGTACTCTTGAGTTTTTCCTGTACCATTTTTACCAAGTAGGAAACAAAATTTCACAGCTTCATGTAGTTCACTTAAACTTACCATCATAACAAAAGAAACAAGAACAGAACACCAGTAGCAGAAACAATCACTGTAAGTGAACAGAACAAGCCAGGACACCAACACAGGTGGCACTGAACCGGCAATGACTTGCACTATACACACCTAGTGGCAGAAGTGCGTACTACACAAGCTGCACCAACGGCACTGTTATTCCGTGTTTTTTTTTGTGCCCCCTCATAAGGTAGTGGACATACACAGAAGCTAGAGTGCTTGGACTCATGAATTTGAATGTTAGATCTACTTGGGTGTAGAAATTGAAGGGAATTCACAAGATTGTGGGTTGAAAAGTTATGCAGTTTGTAATATACAAGTATGCTTAAGTGCCAGAAGAGACAGAGAATTCTGTGATTGCGTTTGGTATTGAATTCATGATCACTGTTATTCCTAATTTTTCAGCAGCTGGAATTCTAAATCACAGCCAATCTGGATTTAATTATGAAATTCACAGAGACTGCACACTATTTAGCAGGGGGAACAAGACACATTTGTCACGGTGCAATCAGATTCTGTAATACCACATTTGTGTTCAATTCAGGCAATTATTTTCATGGAAGATAGACTTCTCTCTTCACTATTCATTGTTTTCCATGAACCTAATGGTATGTTAGGTCCCCTTGTGCAAAAGAAACTGAACCAACCTCAGAACACAGACATAACAGCCTCAGAGTCAGACAAAGTGGATAAGTGTATTCTTGAACAATGATGGAACAACTCTCTCTCTCTCTCTCTCTCTCTCTCTCTCTCTCTCTCTCTCTCTTTCTTTCTCTTTCTCAATATTGAAACTCGATGTTGTCTGGCTCTGGATTCATTTTCACTCCGTTTATAATTCCAAAAAAATACTTACAAGTAACAACCATTCTGCCTGGCTTAACATCTCTTATTCAACATTCAAATGTATGCTTTCTTGCCAGTGAAAAAAAATTGCTAAACGTTTTTTTATGAGTAACTCCATAGTCATAATACTATCATCAACCATCATGCAAGTATCCATAATCAGTTTAATGTCCCCACATTCAACAACATAGTCAAGCATGACTAGAAGAAAGCTTCCTCTCCAGTTGAATGTGATGCTTGTGATGATCCTGACAATGTTATCTGGAATATGGAGGATTTAAGTTTCTCTACACCCAACTGCACAACTGCATCATTTATCTAATGTGCATACTGTCATTTACATTTTTATTAAACAGATGTCTACATCAAGACCTATAAACATGGGTAATAATAGGACTGTAAAGCTAAATGGAATAAATAAATAAATAATAATCTTTATATTATACCTGTGTTTCCTGTCCTATTCATTATTACACCACTCTCTATAAGGTTCACCAACATGTATAATTACCACTACGGGCAGTTCAAATTGGTGCAGCAAGTTTTATTGATTACAACTGTCATTTCCATCGTAATTAATTTCATTTCAATATTTGAGGTACTTCCCAAATGTACCTTGTACAGCAGTGTCATCAGCACAACAGTTATATCCACAAATAGAAAAAGAACCCATAGCATTTAAATTTGTACTCAGAAACTTCTACGAATATATTTATGGCAAGAAGTTGATAACTGAAATTATCACAAACCATTGGAGACAGTTTCTAAAAAATCTTTGGAAGGTGCACCTACAAGACTAAAATGCATAATTTTTTTTAAATTTTGCCATATTCTCCTAAAGTAATTTACATTAAAGACTCAAATATACCCGGTACCGGATATTCTAAGTATAGACTGCTAGAAACAAAATGATAAAGCAGAAACGGAAGAACTAGACGTACTGATGGCTTTACATGTCAACATAAAGTTCTTGATTCAACTGAAAGAAGCTGCATTTAAGGATAACGAATTACAGTTACTTCTGCCATGTGTAATGTAAGGATTTCGAGATACAATTAAGGAAACACCATGAGAATTGTCACATTTTTAGACCTTTAAGAAAATGATAAGCTATGCTGAAGGAATTTTCTTCAAAGGGCGAAAGGTAATTATACAAGCATGGTTAATTGTCAGGACACTGAAACCAATCCATGAAGTGCACCTTGGTATAGAAAGTTGTTGCAAGAGAGTTAGAGAATGTGTGGAAAACTGTGCCACAAGGTTTCAAGAATTACATATCAAGATATAGCATATGCCATCAGCATTCAAGAAATGAGGTGTATTGTGGTGTCCCATAACATTTCTGCCGGCCGCGGTGGTCTAGCGGTTCTAGGCGCGCAGTCCGGAACCGCGCGACTGCTACAGTCGCAGGTTCGAATCCTGCCTCGGGCATGGATGTGTGTGATGTCCTTAGGTTAGTTAGGTTTAAGTAGTTCTAAGTTCTAGGGGACTGATGACCACAGATGTTAAGTCCCATAGTGCTCAGAGCCATAACATTTCTGTGGGAAAGGCCATGGCACACCATTAGGCTCTTCAAAGTATGGAGGCTAGCCATGTGAATGAAATAAAATAATTACATATAGCTTAGATGGACTTTGTAAAAATAGTACACTGATGAGAGGTACCTCTATGTACAGAGTCAAATGCGAGAAGGTGCTAGCTGTGTGTGCCACCTGAGTGGTGAGGAGGTGTCTACAATTGCTGATGGAGTGCACAATTCCATGCTGCTGCTGCCAGGTGAAGGTGCTTTGGAGGGGCCATCACAGAATATGCAAGCAGACCACTCCAAGAATGTCAATAGTAGTAGACACATGAAAGTGACTGGTTAATTTTGGGAGACGTTGAGATTAAAAATTATTGTTATATGGCTGCAAATTGTAATTGTGTAAGTTTGTGGAAGAAAATACAATGTTTAAAGCAAAGTTACTTTCAAAAATAATTTACATAGCTAAAAATAGCAGAAACCCCATTCTCTTTCAGTGAAGCACTTGCATTTTGCAAAAGAAGTTACTGGGCATGGCGAGGTGTCAAGTTGAAACTGACTAGCAGGTCCAGCTCATAACTATTATTAAAGGCAATTGTCAATCCAGTGTTAACATATCCTACAGTCAACCAGCTAAAGAGAAGACGGTGTTACACCTGGTGTCAAGTATGGTGAAGCACAGTAGCACCAAGGAACATGATAAATGCCGCATATGATGACTGTGACAGGACAGAGTGTGATAAGTGAATGAGAGCAGAAGAAAGGCATTTTGAATAGTTTTAAGTGGGAGATTTGAAGAGATAATACATTACCAAGGGCAACCACTGACGTAAGTTATGAAATAACAAGAGGCTAGAGAGCCAAAAATAGTGGTTTCTGCTTCCCAAATGGGGAAAGTCACCCACAGAAGTGAAAGTTAAGGTGTTTTGACAGGTAAAATTATGAGTGGTAGCTGCTAATATTGGATGTCTGTACTCTGTGCCTTTGTGCTGGAAGACAGCATGCACAATTACAAGGGACACAGGTGGCTGACAACTCTGTGCTGATGTTGGTGCTGTCCACATCAAACTAGGCATGGGTGCAGTGAACTGTTGTGGGCTGACATGAGAACCTACACATCGTGCTGCTGCCTGCCACTGTGCCATTCAACCCACCAATGCTGTGATACTGTTTCCTCTCACCACTCCAAGTGAGCAATTTTCATAGTGACATTTGTTTGGGATGACATACCTTAGTGGAGTGCAGTATTGTTTAAGAGAGTATTTTGTGAAAGATGTCACAGAAGCATTCAACTCATTATTCGATTGGTGCCAGTTTATTTAGCTAATGGCATATAACACATCATATAGAAAAGACATAAAAATCATAAGACACAGAAATAAAGAGTAGTCACAGTGTGTAACATATAGTTGTAGATATAAAAGTGTTTAAAAAAAGTGTATATAACAAACAAAAGTTCACAAGCAAACATCCAGATTTGTGACATAGTCTATTGCACTTTCAGTCGCGGTCAGAAACTCATTGGGGTCTCCTGCAAAACGTCTCAGAGGGCAATCTTCCACGATGTGGCGAATCGTCTGCCGGTCCGCACCGCAGTCACATCTCGGGATGGTGATTTTACCCCACCTATGGAGGCTGTCTGCACATCTGCCGTTATTTGTCCGAATTCGATTCAGGGTCGTCCAAGTTTTCCTTGGCAAATTGAATCCTGGTGGTTGGACATTGATGCATGGCATATTCTGCAGGTTTTGGGGCACAAATTCTCTCCACTGCATTTTCCAGAGGTTGCCATAATCCGGGTTGAGAGGATGCGTATTTTTTGCCTTTTTTAAAGAGGGGTGTCTTGAGCGCAATCTGTTCATCTCCAGGGCAGGAACATCCTTATGGATTGGCAGTTTCTCGTTGTTCAGCACTTTTCCATACTCGTGTATGAGAGCGTTCTCTCTGCGCAGGTCCGGTGCGGGAATGTTGCTCAGTATAGGTAGCCAGTGTAAAGGCGTTGGCTTTATTGTTCCTGATATCATCCTCATTATGTAGTTTAGTTGAGCATCGATCAAGCCTGTGTGTTTACTGTTTAGCCATACCGGTGCGGCATATTCTGCTGTTGTGTAGACAAGTCCCGGACCCGAAGATCTCAGTACAGCCGCGGAAGAGCCCCACGTGGTCCCACATAGCTTCTGTATGATATTATTTCGAGTTTTAAGTTTTGCGGCTGTATTACGTAGGTGTTCCTTCAATGTTAGGGTTCTGTCAAAGGTGACGCCTAGATATCTGGGGTAATTATTATGGTTTAGCTGCCTGTTTTCTAAATGAACGTTGAGCTTTCTTTTTGCTTGGGCATTGTCGAGGTGAAAGCACGTCACCTCCGTTTTTGTCGCGTTTGGCCGTAATCTCCACCTTCGGAAGTAATCTCCCAGCTTTGTTAAATCCGCAGTTAATGTGTTTTCCGTTGCCTCCATTGATCTGCCTCTTGCAGCTATTGCCCAGTCGTCGGCATATCCGAATTTTTGAGAAGTGGTTTCAGGTAAGTCAGATATGTAAACGTTAAACATCAATGGCGCCAGAACGGAGCCTTGTGGTAAACCATTGTTGAGCTTCATTTGGTCGCTTTTTAAGTCGCCCATTATGACTCTGAAACTTCTATCTGTGAGCATGTTATCAATGAGGTTGGCCAGCTTATTACATGGTATGACCCGCAGCAACTTAAATATCAGGCCTTGTCGCCAAACGGTATCATAAGCGGCTGATAGGTCAATAAAGGCTACTGATGTTTTGAGTTTTTTCTGAAAGCTCGCCTCTATATGAGTTGCTAGGGAGAGGATCTGGTCGGTGCAACTGCGGTTGGGTCGAAAACCTGCCTGTTCAATCGGTACCACTTCAAGAATTTTTCCGCTTATTCTGTTGTAGATGATACGTTCCAACAGCTTATAGACACAGTTCAGCAGAGTGATAGGGCGGTAGTTTTGGGGCATGTCATTAGGTTTGCCTGGCTTTAGTATCGCTATAATCTTTGCTCGTTTAAGCTGGTGTGGGATATTACCCAATTCTAAAATATCTGTTAAGAAATTTGCGAGCCATGTTCTAGTATATTTTCCACAGTGAAGTAGGAATTCCGGGTGGATGCCATCAAAGCCGGGAGCCTTGCCACTTTTGATTTTTGACAAGGCTGCTGCAACTTCTTCCGCTGTGATAGGCTGGGAAAATTCGGAGGTAGGCGATGCCCTTTGTTTTAAGGATCTTAATTCACGTTTGACGGTCGTGGTGTGTGTTCTGTCCCTTGGTGCTCTTGAGGTTCTAACTATGTGTGCGGCCACATTGTTAGGGGTTATCGGGTAGGTGTCTTTTATTTTACATTTACTGCCTCCCAGGTTACGGAGTAGGGTCCATGCTTGCCTACTGGATTTAGTGAAATCTAGATTCTCCACGGTGTCCATCCATTTTTCCCGTCGAGCTGCGTCTAAGCTGTGCAACAGTTCATCCACGATTTCTTGGTTGTTGGTTTCGGTAAATTCCTGGTACAGGTCTTCGCATCTCTCATTCCAGCCAGGGATGTGCAGTTTCCGGTAGCCTCTGGATACATTCCTCTTAGCCGTGGCGATGACTGCTCCCACAAATCTGTCATAGTTGTCCCTAGTCGGGGGTATCCAATCTAGACACTTGTCAAGGTTTTCTGCAAAGGTGGCCCAGTCTGCCTTCTGGAAATTCCATCGGGGGCGAGGAAAGGATTTTATGATTGGGATGTTAATTCCGACTTTTAAGATAACAGGGCGCTGCTGGCTATGTGGGAAATCAGACAGGACTTTACGGGTTGCGGCTAGCGGTTGGTTGTTTTTGTTTTTAGTGACAAAACATAAATCAGGGTTATAATCTCGTCTCCATGCTGCTGATCGAAATGTTCCGCGGTCCTTGGCATCGAAAATCAGGTGGGTGTTAGTCTCCTCACTCCAGCTCATCAGGGATTCACCATTCTGGTCGTTTCGTGCGTACTTCCAGTTCTCATGGTGACTATTAAAGTCTCCTACGTAGATAGCAGGGTGGGGATATTCTTGGAGTACTTTTGGAGGCCATGGACAGCCGGGAGGCTTATAGATGTTAACTATAATGGTCTCGCCAATTTTGACAGCAACTACATGTATGTTGTTGTCTGTAGATATCTTACACAGGGAAGCATTTTCTATCTTATTTCGCATGTAGGTTGCCACGCCGTAATTGCGGTGATAGGTGGCTCCCAGTATCTCGAATCCAGGGATTTTTCCTCTAGAGGCCAGCTGATCTATGTTTTCCACATGAGTCTCTTGTATCGCGACTACATCGATTTTGTTCTGAGTGAGAACTCTCTGGAGAAATTCACATTTGCTCCTACTTATGCCTTCAATGTTTAGGTGGCAGACTCGGAGGCACGGTCCGAGTGCTCTAGTCAATTCTTCATCGTTCATTTGGTCGGTATCACTCATGATGTGCCTACCAGGAGATCCAGCACAGGATTATCTGGATTATCTGATTGCCTTTAGTGCTAGTTCATTTAGCGTTACCCAGGGTGCACGTGTAGTATTCTACTACGGACGCGAACTAGCCTTACACCCCATTGGTGCCAGTGTATGCCTATGAGTGTGAGGAAAATGGCATCAGAAATTCCTGAGTGGTTGTGTGTCTTTCAAGAAGAGGCTAGGAGGAGACGACAAAGAGGCTAGGAAGAGATAAGGAAGAGGCTAGAAAGAGGCATGAAAATCTGCTAAACATTTCCAAAGCAGTGTCAAAGAAATGAAAAGAAATAACAATAACATAAAAAACAGAGCTAAATGAGAGAATTCAAAGTTTACATAAAAGTACCGATGAAAATTTTAGGCTACATAACGAAGAGATAACTAAAGTCGTCAAAGAGCAAGGTGAGTGGAGTAAAGAACTGGAAAGGAAACTTGCCATTTTTTTCCAAAGAAATACTTAGAGAGAGTTCATCTCAGTGTGACTTAGTGCAGGGAAGTAGATGAATATGTGAAGGAGCTTCATGGAATTGTGTAGGAGGTCAGAGAATTTGCAAAACGTGAATATAAAGATGTAAAGCAATGAATCTCAGAAGTGTGTTCATGTATTGAAGTATTGGGATGTCATAATGCATCCAGTGATACTGTTGAGCCAAATGAATCTACACTTAGTTTGGAAGAAAAGACACAGGCTTTAGCAGACCAGAAGTTTCAATAAAAGACTGATAATTCAAGTAGTATTAACTTGTGTGGGGATTATACTACTAGGCAAAGGGAGAAATGTAAAAACTATGGACAAAATTGCTAAAACCCAACAGGCACTAAAATCGGGGGAACAAGGGAATACTATCCAAAATATAAATCTATTAGAAGAGTTGCAATTAGGGAGCATTTCCCTAATGGGGATGTACACCCAACATATTTCTGGGAGTACTTCCAAGATCCTTGTCACAAAAGTGGGAAGTTGCTAAAAGCATAGCCTTCATGCTAAGTTATCTTGTACATGATGTGGTGGAATGGGTAACAGCCCATTCTGAGGAGTTTGTACCCTGGGTTGATTTTCAGGATAAGTTTAAGAAAAAATACTGGTCTCATGGAATTCAGGAGAAGTTAACACTACGGCTGTTAGATCCCTAAGACTTTAACAGTTCCTGGGGTGGGTTCAAAAAATATATTGAATGGCACCTAGCATGATCAAAGTATTTAGATTGGTAGAGGAGATTCATCTCACTAAGGTTTTGGTAAGGAGATTACCTTATTATGTACAAAAGGAGATTTTGGAGAGGGGATGTTCCACTGCGGATGATTTGTTGACATTTGTAGAAAGTCTAGATGCAATGAACAAAGAGCATGGTGATTTTAGTCATGGAGAATCAAATAGAAATCAAAATGGTGATACAAACAGAGCATGTACTAATAAAAATAGATTTCAAAAGGAAAGGGAGACAAATTTTTGTTGGATAGCCAGAAATAATGCAAAAAAGGGACAACATACAAAGCAGCTATTGAAAAACCCACCATGCATATGCTGGTTCCAAATTCTGTAAAAAATAAAAATCTATAAAACAGTGCAATGATTCCATCGCAACCAATGATAGTGACGGAAAACGGACAATGTCCTGGAACTGGGGCCATGATCTAGGATGTGTTGATGTAAGGCAAGACTCATACACCAAAAACTAGTTTCTTTCATGCAAACTATATCAGTGAAAGAATGGATTTTAGAAGAAAAACAATTAGAATATACTGAGAATAACTTAACCAATAGTATCAGGAAAAATAAACCATCAGAAGATAGATGTGAATATTGATTCAGGAAGCGGCATATTATTATTATTATTATTATTATTAGTACTACTACTACTACTACTACTACTATTACTATCAGTATTATTATTAATGTTAAGACCGAAGATGGTGTCCCCTAGACTTCCAGTGACAAGAGCATACATTGTTGATATTTTGTGTTCTAAAACAATATGAATAACACAAGAAGTAAGATACCATTAATGCAGGGGAATTTTAAGTGTATGCAAACACCTCTAGAAGTTCCCAGTATAAGTTCACAATTACTGCTCAACATTGACTGGCTTATTGCAAATAAAGTAACTTTAGATTTTTTTAGCCAAAGAAATGGCATGTCATTACAACAATCAGTGCTATGTGATACTATTTCAGAATAGGGTAGTAATAAGAAATGGAAAATATGAGATAAGGTTAGTGGCTACTTGAAGTACATTGAGTTCTGAGGAATCTAGTGATCAGTAAGAATTGTTATACTCACAAAGCTAAAAGCATTTGAATGAGCTTTGTTAGCTGAACAACAAAAAGAGGACTTATACTTGTAACAGTATGGAAAGGTGTTTTCAGATAAACCAGGGGTACTTTGACATTACATATGTGTTTTTAAGATAAAGGATGATACACCATTTTTTTTTTTTTTTTACCTTACCCCATACCACTGAGTATTATTGAACATAGTCTTAGTATATATAATATTCCCCTGACAGTGGTACTTAAGGCTGCTGGTGGAGTCAAGTTAGTCCTGGACATGCATACAGTGACTAAACATATAGAAATGGAATAGACCAGTCTGTGTCATGCAGAGTGACCACGCGGTTAGAGGCGCCATGTCACGGATTGTGCGGCCCCTCCCGCCAGAGGTTCGAGTCCTCCCTCAGGCATGGGTGTGTGTGTTGTTGTTTGCATCAGTTAGTTTAAGTAGTGTGTGATTCTAGGGACCAATGACCTCAGCAATTTGGTCCCTTAGGGATTCACAAACATTTGAAAATTTTGAACCAACCTGTATTGATGAATTACTGTCAAAATTTGAACAAGCACAATATTTTAGCTCTGTAGATTTGAGCTTGGGGTATTGGCAGGTCAAAATTTATGAAAATTCAAAAAAACGTACAGCCTCTATTCTTGAAGGTAAGTCTTATCAATTTAAAGTGTTATCATTCGGTTTGAATATTTCAGTGTCTGTAGGCCTGTTCATTAGAGCTTTTGGTGCTAGGCAAGGTTCTACTAAGAGAGTTAATTATTTATGTAGATGATTCACTAGTATCAAAAACTTAGAAAGAATATTACATTCTGTTAACAAGAACTTTGGAAAGATTTTCCATTAATGGTATTTTAATTAAGGACTATAAATCACATTTTGGCAGAGGAGAGTTAAAGTTCTGTGGAATCTGGTAGGCATAAATGGAATAAAACCCAATATAGAATAAACACAGGTTATCAGAGATTGTATAAAACCAAGGAATATAAAATAATTAAGATTGTTTCTAGGCTTAGCAGGACTGTATAGGTTATTCATACAGGGGCAGACTGTGAACAGTCAAAGACTATTAATACTTCTCAAACAAAAGTCAAAATGGACTTAAAGTGGTGAGCAAACGGAAACATTCAATACTTTTAAATTTAGTACTGATGTATTGGAATGTGGAATTGCTTGTGATTAGTTCTGGGGGGGGGGGACCTAACATTAGGAGATCACAATACCTTAACATTCACCAGCTGAGCACTGAGCAATCATGAGTTAAACTATCCTACAACAAAAAAAGAGTTATTTGCCATAGTGTGGAGTATAAATAAATTTAAGACTCTGATTTGGGGTGTCTAAAATTATAATTTATACCAACCATCAAATGTTGTGCTTCATAATGGAAAGTCATCTATTCCATAGGAGTCTCATAAGGTGGGTCCTTTTCCTATAAGAGTATCACATAGATATAAATCAATGCAGGGAAAGTTCCCAGCTGCGCAATCCAGAAAAGCTGGTGTTGGTGGGAAGGATCCATATGGCACAGGCTGTGAAGCAGTCATTGAGATGAGGGATATCATGTTTGGCAGCATGTTCAGCTACCGGGTGGTCCACTTGTTTTTTGGCCACTGTTTGTCAGTGGCCATTCATGTGGACAGACAGGTTGTTAGTTGTCATGCCTATATAGAATGCAGCTTAGCTTGTAGATCACATGACTGGTTTCATAGGTAGCCCTGCCTTTGATGTGATAGGTAATGTTCGTGACCGGACTGGAGTAGGTTGCGGTAGGAGGATGTATGGGACAGGTCTTGCATCTAGGTCTATTACAGGGGTATGAGCCATGAAGTAAGGGATTGGGGGTTATGTAAGGATGGACGAATATATTGTGTAGGTTGGGTGGACGGCGGAATACCATGGTGGCAGGGGTGGGAAGGATAGTGGGTAGGACATTTCTCATTTCAGGGCACGACAAGAGGTAGTCGAAACTCTGGTGGAGAATGTAATGCAGAGGGTGAGGGGTTTAGGATTCTGGGTTTTTAGGAAGGATTCCTCTAGATGGCCCATGAATAGGTTAGCATAGGATGGTGCCATGCAGGTGCCCATAGCAAAGGCACGTCAAAGGCAGGGCTGCCTGTGAAACCAGTAATGTGATCTCCAAGTTAAGCTGCAACCACTGTGCTGCATTCTATGTAGGCTTGACAACCAACAAGCTGTCTGTCCGCATGAACGGCCAACAACAAACTGTGGCCAAAAAACAAGTGGACCCCCTGTAGCTGAACAAGCTGCCAAGATGATACCCCTCATCTCAATGACCGCTTCACAGCCTGTGATTTATGGATCCTTTCCACCAACACCAGCTTTTCTGAATTGTGCAGGTGGGAACTTTCCCTGCAGTACAGCCTACGCTCCCGTGACCCTCCTGGCCTCAACCTACGTTAGTCACTGTCCTCACCCATCCAGCCCCCTCCCTGTTCCCATTCCAGCACTACACAGCTGTCATTTCACCGCCACACCCAGTCTTTTAATTTCTTTTATTTTTATTTTTATTTCTCTCCTTTCCGCTACTTACCCCCTCCCCCCTCCGCACCTTCTCTCCTGCCCTCCATCTAAACTGCAACACTTCACTAACCACCACTCCCACCATACTATCCCTCCCCCTCCCCACCCCAGCCTCCTCCTTACCCCCACCCAGTCGCCACTCCCATCATGCACTGGTGCTGTTGTTCGCAGTGTAGTTTCAGCTCCCTGAGACTGCAGATGTGTGTGCTACTTGCACTTGTCTGTGTGTGTGTGTGTGTGTGTGTGTGTGTGTGTGTGTGTGTGTGTACTGCTGACAAAGGCCTTAATGGCCAAAAGCGACGTTTGTGTGAATCTTTTTATTGTGCCTATCGCGGCTCAGCATCTCCACTATATGGTGAGTAGCAGCTTTCCTTTTCTTGTATTGTTAAATTCCATCCTGGATTTTCCATTGTTTGAGGTATAAATTATGGTACATAAAAGGTTCATGGGATGGGGGTTCTGACATATTGTGATGCCTACCTATGGGTATGAATGACACATGTGAACTGTTGGTCCTGAAGTAACAATCAATACAAATCTTTTAGTCTTAAGTTATACCAATAATGAAGGATGGAACTTGGTGGTGAGAATAAGGCAGTCTATAACTGAGGACCCATAAGTGGTTAACCATGAACAACATGGGGTTATTAATGATAATGCAGATGAATGGATAATACATGATGATGATGATGATGATGATGATGATGATGATGATGTTTTGGAGAATGAAAACTATGAGACTTTCATGGAGAGTACATATTCCAATGACTCTGGAGACAGATCTGTAAAGTTTATCCACAAGGGATATGGACACTTTGGATTATGTAAGTGCATCAGGCACATGGGCAAATTCTATTACATCAAGGATTTAAGTAGAAAAGTAGTACCAGTTTTAGGATCCTGTGAAATATTCCAGAAAATAAAAGGTGATAACCAAGCTGTAAGTTATAAATTGTGCCCTACAATACGAAAAGGATTACATGACCTTACTGCAGCTGACTATTTTGGTTAACTCCCAATGAGTAGAGGAGGAGTAATATAAATTTTTCTGCTGGTTGAGTGCTGGTCAAAATATGTAACATTGTATACTGTAAAACCCACAAATATAGAAACACTTATCATCAAGCAGTGGCAGAACACACACGTAAAAGAAGGTTTTAATTAGGCAAGCTTTCAGAGCCAGTGGCTCCTTCATGAGGTAGAAAGGTTGAAGGTGAAGGAAGAGGGTTGGAGGAAAAGGACTGAAGAAGTCTAGGAAAAGGGGTAGACTTCAGAAAAGTCACCCAGAACTGCAAGTCAGGGGATATCTACCAGACAGAATGAGAAGGAAAATCTTTCCTTCTCAGATGGAATGAGAAGGAAAGACTTTTCTTCTCATCCCATCTGCACAGCAGTTTTAGGTGAGTTTTCTGAAATCCATTCCTTTTCCTAGTCCTTTCCAGTCCTTTTCCTTCACCCTTGTCCCTTCCCCTTCAACCCTTCTGCCTGAAGAAGGAGTCACTGGCTCCGAAAGCTTTCCTAATTATAATAGATTTTTTTTTTCTACCCAGTTACTTTATATTGTCAAAAATTGATTGTTTTCAATGTTATAAATACAGAAACAGTGATTTGCTGTTTGAGTAGAAGTCATGAACAAACCGTTTGTAGGAAAACCATTGCTAAAAATGTTTAAGTGGCCTAAATTGGAAGCAGCTATTGGATGAAATACTGTTATGCACAGGCAACAGTCTATGTTCACATGCAGATAATGTGTGCAGCAACATAACTATCATGCACATGTTCCAGAATTTAAGACTGGTGAATTGGTATAGATTTGCAGTCACCAGTTAAGTCCAGATATCAAAAAGGCAACAAGCAAATTTTTCCCTTAATGTAACAGACCATAACAATTAAAAACCTGAAGAAAAAACAGCTTATGTCTGACAATGTTGAAGACAGCTCAGCAGTGTTAAAAATCACAAAAACAAACACAAAATCTCAAAAGAACAATTATTCAGCCATGCAAAAACAAATAGATCATGGATTCAAATTAAAATATTTGGAGACAGCCATTCACACAATGTTTCAAACTTTGTACCAAACTCTGATAAGGAGAACGTGAGTGTGTCAGCTGTTGTTAAGCCTACAGCAAAATTCGGAAATGTAACCCCCCCCCATGAACCATGGACCTTGTTGTTGGTGGGGAAGCTTGCGTGCCTCAATGATACAGATAGCCGTACCGTAGGTGCAACCACAGCGGAGGGGTACTGTAGAGAGGCCAGACAAACGTGTGGTTCCTGAAGAGGGGCAGCAGCCTTTTCAGTAGTTGCAGGGGCAGCAGTCTGGATGATTGACTGATCTGGCCTTGTAACACTAACCAAAATGGCCTTGCTGTTCTGGTACTGCGAACGGCTGAAAGCAAGGGGAAACTACAGCCGTAATTTTTCCCGAGTGCATGCAGCTTTACTGTATGATTAAATGATGATGGCGTCCTCTTGGGTAAAATATCCCGGAGGTAAAATAGTCCCCCATTCGGATCTCCGGGCGGGGACTACTCAGGAGGACGTCGTTGTCAGGAGAAAGAAAACTGGTGTTCTACGGATCGGAGCGTGGAATGTCAGATCCCTTAATCGGGCAGGTAGGTTAGAAAATCTAAAAAGGGAAATGGATAGGTTAAAGTTAGATATAGTGGGAATTAGTGAAGTTCGGTGGCAGGAGGGACAAGACTTTTGGTCAGGTGAATACAGGGTTATAAATACAAAATCAAATAGGGGTAATGCAGGAGTAAGTTTAATAATGAATAAAAAAAATAGGAGTACGGGTAAGCTACTACAAACAGCATAGTGAACGCATTATTATGGTCAAGATAGACACGAAGCCCATGCCTGCTCAAGTAGTACAACTTTATATGCCAACTAGCTCTGCAGATGATGAAGAAATTGATGAAATGTACGATGAGATAAAAGAAATTATTCAGGTAGTGAAGGGAGACGAAAATTTAATAGTCATGGGTGACTGGAATTCGAGAGTAGGAAAAGGGAGAGAAGGAAACATAGTAGGTGAATATGGATTGGGGGAGAGAAATGAAAGAGGAAGCCGCCTGGTAGAATTTTGTGCAGAGCATAACTTAATCATAGCTAACACTTGGTTCAAGAATCATGAAAGAAGGTTGTATACATGGAAGAAGCCTGGAGATACTAAAAGGTATCATATAGATTATATAATGGTAAGACAGAGATTTCGGAACCAGGTTTTGAATTGTAAGACATTTCCAGGGGCAGATGTGGACTCTGACCACAATCTATTAGTTATGAACTGCAGATTAAAACTGAAGAAACTACAAAAAGGTGGGAATTTAAGGAGATGGGACCCGGATAAACTGAAAGAACCAGAGGTTGTACAGAGTTTCAGGCAGAGCATAAGGGAACAATTGACAGGAATGGGGGAAAGAAATACAGTAGAAGAGGAATGGGTAGCTTTGAGGGATGAAATAGTGAAGGGAGCGGAGGATCAAATAGGTAAAAAGACGAGGGCTGGTAGGAACCCTTGGGTAACAGACAAAATATTGAATTTAATTGATGAAAGGGGAAAATATAAAAATGCAGTAAATGAAGCAGGCAAAAAGGAATACAAATGTCTCAAAAATGATATCGACAGGAAGTGCAAAATGGCTAAGCAGGCACGGCTAGAGAACAAATGTAAGGATGTAGAGGCTTATCTCACTAGGAGTAAGATAGATACTGCCTACAGGAAAATTAAAGATACCTTTGGAGAAAGGAGAACCACTTGCATGAATATCAAGAGCTTTTATGGAAATCCAGTTCTAACCAAAGAAGGGAAAGCAGAAAGGTGGAAGGAGTACATAGAGGGTCTATACAAGGGCGATGTAATTGAGGACAATATTATGGAAATGGAAGAGGATGTAGATGAAGATGAAATAGGAGATATGATACTGCGTGAACAGTTTGACAGAGCACTGAAAGACCTGAGTCGAAACAAAGCCCCCAGAGTAGACAACATTCCATTAGAACCACTGATGGCCCTGGGAGAGCCAGTCCTGACAAAACTCTACCATCTGGTGAGCAAGATGTATGAGACAGGCGAAATACCCTCAGACTTCAAGAAGAATATAATAATTCCAATCCCAAAGAAAGCAGGCGTTGACAGATGTGTAAATTACCGAACTATCAGTTTAATAAGTCACAGCTGCAAAATACTAACGCGAATTCTTTACAGACGAATGGAAAAACTGATAGAAGCCAACCTCGGGGAAGATCAATCTGGATTCCATAGAAATGTTGGAACACGTGAGGCAATACTGACCCTAAGACTTATCTTAGAAGAAAGATTAAGGAAAGACAAACCTACGTTTCTAGCATTTGTAGACTTTAAAGAAGGTTTTGACAAAGTTGATTGGAATACTCTCTTTCAAATTCTGAAGGTGGCGGGGGTAAAATACAGGGAGCGAAGGGCTATTTACAATTTGTACAGAAAGCAGATGGCAGTTATAAGAGTCGAGGGGCATGAAAGGGAAGCAGTGGTTGGGAAGGGAGTGAGACAGGGTTGTAGCCTCTCCCCAATGTTGTTCAATCTGCATATTGAGCAAGCAGTAAAAGAAACAAAAGAAAAATTTGGAGTAGGTATTAAAATCCATGGAGAAGAAATAAAAACTTTGAGGTTCGCCGATGACATTGTAATTTTGTCTCTGACAGCAAAGGACTTGGAAGAGCAGTTGAACGGAATGGACAGTGTCTTGAGAGGAGGATATAAGATTAACATCAACAAAAGCAAAACGAGGATAATGGAATGTAGTCGAACTAAGTCGGGTGATGCTGAGGGAAATAGATTGGGAAATGAGACACTTAAAGTAGTAAAGGAGTTTTGCTATTTTGGGAGTAAAATAACTGATGATGGTCGAAGTAGAGAGGATATAAAATGTAGACTGGCAATGGCAAGGAAAGCGTTTCTGTTGTTGTTGTTGTTGTGGTCTTCAGTCCTGAGACTGGTTTGATGCAGCTCTCAGTAAAGCTGCATGTTTCTGAAGAAGAAAAATTTGTTAACATCAAGTATAGATTTAAATGTCAGGAAGTCGTTTCTGAAAGTATTTGTATGGAATGTAGCCATGTATGGGAGTGAAACGTGGACAATAAATAGTTTAGACAAGAAGAGAATAGAAGCTTTCGAAATGTGGTGCTGCAGAAGAATGCTGAAGATTAGATGGGTAGATGGGTAGATCACATAACTAATGAGGAGGTATTGAATAGAATTGGGGAGAAGAGGAGCTTGTGGCACAACTTGACGAGAAGAAGGGATCGGTTGGTAGGACATGTTCTGAGACATCGAGGGATCACCAACTTAGTATTGGAGGGCAGCGTGGAGGGTAAAAATCGTAGAGGGAGACCAAGAGATGAATACACTAAGCAGATTCAGAAGGATGTAGGTTACAGTAGGTACTGGGAGATGAAGAAGCTTGCACAGGATAGAGTAGCATGGAGAGCTGCATCAAACCAGTCTCACGACTGAAGACCACAACAACAACAACAACTAGCAATATACGAAAAGAATGTGCTGTTCCACTAAAAGTGACTGTGTTGTTCTCATAGTGGGATCAAATGATGTTTACTGCAATGAGGTCAGTGCATTTATAAGAAATCTGCTCATTATCTTGCAGTTGCTATCGACTACAAATGTGATAGTAGCGAATTTACCTCTGAGATTTGATCTGGTGGACTGGTCTCATGTAAATAGTGAAATTCAATGAACAAATCATAAATTACAACATTTCTGCTCCAAGTTTAAAAATGTAAGACTTCTTGATGTCAACAGCTACGAAAACACTAGTTTCACAACACATGGTCAACATTTAAATCCATCTGGTAAAAACAGACTTGTATCAGACATAAACAAAGCTGTTGACGTAATAATTCATGAAAACAAATGGGCTATCACCCTAAATCCCAACACGCAGGGAAACTAGTGGAAAGGGCCAACTCCAACCGGATTTGGCCCAATATGAACAATCCAGAACAGCAGGAAATTCAAAGTGACAAACTAAAAGTACCATTAAGGCTCATGCACTTAAATGTACAATATGAATTAATAGAGGGAAACATTCCACATGGGAAAAATATATCTAAAAACAAAGATGATGTGACTTACCAAACGAAAGCGCTGGCACGTCGATAGACACACAAACAAACACAAACATACACACAAAATTCAAGCTTTCGCAACAAACTGTTGCCTCATCAGGAAAGAGGGAAGGAGAGGGAAAGACGAAAGGAAGTGGGTTTTTAGGGAGAGGGTAAGGAGTCATTCCAATCCCGGGAGCGGAAAAACTTACCTTAGTGGGAAAAAAGGACGGGTATACACTCGCAAACACACACATATCCATCCACACATATACAGACACAAGCAGACATGCTTGTGTCTGTATTGTATTTACTAATTAGTATTAGTATTTGTTAGAGATCAGCTCAAAGTAAATAAATTAAAAGGTTGCGGAAAGGGCACAGTGAAACAGAAAATTATTGGGATTCATCGTCCACCAAAATCAGAGGTAGTGCGTTTCATAGACATTTTTAATAGAGTAGTGAGACACTGTGACCCAAACTAGGTAACAGTACTTGGTGACTTGAATATAGAGGCAACATCTTGCAATAATCATAACAGCAGGCTAATAGATACCCTTAATTCCTATAATCTTATGAATGCAGTAAATTCAGATACAAGAGTAACTCAGTCTGGTTCTAGTAGAATAGACTACATAATACTAAGTAAAGAGGTAAAAGATAGTATTAGATGCTGGAATGTGGGCTTCCACTACTCAGACCACAAATGTCAATTTGTAGACTATGAACACACAAGCATCCAAGAATGGACTCAGGTTGTAGAATATAAAACAGTGCTTAAAGAGAAAATCATTAATGCTTTTAAAAGTAAGCTAGAATCTGAGGAATGGCAACTAGTTCTTGAGCAAAAAGGGTCTGAATGCAAGTGGGCCAAATTTTATGATATTATTTTACAATATATTAATTTTTGCTGCCCAGTGAAAGGAATTAAAAAAGTAGTAACTCACAACCAAAATGTAAAAAACACCAGACTGACTCTTCCAGCTTGCATCATTAAACTCAGGCAAAATATTGAGATCTAAGTGTGCTACATAAGTCAACTAAATTGCAGATATTTAAGGATAAGTACAATCAAGCTAAAAACAATTTCAGGAACAGCTCTCAAATTTAAGAAAACATATCCTAGATAAGGAAATAGCTGAGTCATCAAATATAGGGAAGACTTCATGGAATGTAATAAATGGATATTGCAAAGCCACCCCTAAGTTAGATGCTCGAATTGACAGAATCCAACATGAAGCAAATCATATTAATGATCCAGATAAAATCTTCAATATATTTAATGAATATTTTATATCTTCAGCTTTGAATCCAGTTAATAACACAGGTCTGACTCAGATGGTAAAGCCTTACCCTAGGCTGGAAACTGCTTTAGAATTTAAGGAAGTGAATGTGGAGGAAATAGGAAAAATAATAAATAACTTAAAGAATAAGACCTCATCTGGCTGGGATGGATCAACATTAGTATCAGGGAGCACACATTTCCAAATATATTGAAGAAAAGTACAGTTAAACCTGTGCATAACAAAGAATTGAAAGAAGAGCTATCAAACTTCAGGCCCATATCACTAACACCAATTTTCAGAAAAATATTTCAAATTGTTTTGTTGACACAACTTGTTGATTATTTCAAAAAGAATAATTTACTAGCAGAAACACAACATGGCTTCAGAAAACATCATAGTACCATTACGGCAATTACCAAATTTCTCCACAAGGTGTATAATGCCCTGGATGAGGGAATGCAGACAGCAGGGATATTTCTAGACCTTACTAAAGCATTTGAGTCAGTGAACCATGAGCTACTACTAAGCAAACTGGAAACTTACAATATAAATGCCACATCCATACAACTACTGATCACTTATCTAACCAATCATAAGCAGTGTTCAAAGCTGAGTTATTAAATTAATGATCAGATCAAACATTTCCAATCCAGCTATGAAACAGTAAAACAAGGTGTACCTCAGGGCTCTGTATTGGGCCCTTTCCTTTTCCTGGTCTACATTAATGATTTAGAGGCACCTCTGTACTCCCAACTAGTAAGTTATGCAGATGATACCTCACTTTAATTCTTTTGCAAACTAACTAATGACTTGACATTGGCTGCAACTGATGGCTTAAGTCAAATAACTACTTACTTCTATGATCAAGGTCCAAAAGCCAGTATTAGCAAATCCCAGCTATTGCCATTTAAACTTGGTAGTTCATACCAAACTTGTATTGATAATATAAGTGGCATCAAAAAAGCAGACACTGACAAATGTAAATTTTTGGGGACATACCTAGACGAAAATCTTAGATTGGTAGAACATATCAATGTTGTATGCAATAAAATCAGCAGTTCACTGCACTTAATTCCCAAACTGTCAAAATTAGTCTCTGAACAAACATTAAAAACTGCTTATTATGGGACAATATTTGCATATATTAATTATGGAATAGAGGTATGGGGATGTGCTGCTGATAGACACATGAACAGAATCCTAACACTGCAGAAAACAGCAATCAGGACCATGGATCGACTAGGATACAGAGATTCATGTAGGGAAACCTTTGTACAACATGAATATCTAACAGTATACTCCTTGTATCTGTACAAATTAATAACATTCTTTGTGGACCATAAAAATAATGAAGCTAAGTGCTCTGATGTGCATACCCATAACACAAGACAGAAAGATTGCTTCTTCAAAAACAGAACTAAACTAAAGACAACAGATCATAGCTCTTGGATAAATGGCCAGATGTGGTTTAACAAACTGCCAAGTGCTATAAGATGCCACAGAGGTAAAGTATTCAAAATGGAATTAAAATCATTCTTAACTCTCAAATGTTTGTACTCACTGAATGAATACTGATACTAAAATGTAGCTACTCTCAAATGTAGGCCTAACTCTTCTGTCTATACAATGTATTATTCTGAGGTGATTGTAATATATATTATTTTTGTAACAACATGCTGTAAATTTGGATAACTATACTATTTGACAACTGTATGTTGCATTATGAAGTTCTGTACCATATATTGCCAAGTGTGTCACCCATAAGTGGCATCTTGTAAATGAGAATTGCAAATTCCTACTGATGTACAAAAATTGTATAAAAATGCTATAATGTTTGTAAAAGTCACAAGTTCGTGACTGTATGCAAAAAAAGACAATAAACAAAATAAAATGTAAAAGAGATTCCACACCCAAAAGCTTTGTTCCTAGCAGAACCGACTACAGAAAGGGAGAAAGGATTATATAATGTGGATTGATGAAATGTTAGAAACAGCCAGAATAATGTTTATGGAATAGTAACAGCAAAATGAGCGCAGATAGTTGTGAATTTTGTGATGCCTGATGCAGTAACATAACAGAAAAAATTTGTAAAGTATTCCTTTATTATATTTTCCAACACTAATGAGTAATTTCCACAAATGTCAGGGCAGGGTAAGGTTTTCTAACTTTTGTATAAGACTCCCAATGATTTATAGGGGAAGGTTAATGGATTATCAGGTGCAGTGTATAGGTGCCAGCCATGGTACTTGTTTTTGTGGATATAAACACCCATAACCTTGATTGTTAACTTAATAACATTTTTCAGGGGTAGTGTTTGGGACCTTCCTATGAAGATAAAGAAATAGATGAAACACTAAAACTGGAATGCTAGAGAACACAGTCACACAAGTGGGGAGACAGGAAGGGGAAGGGAATGTGCCATAGGGAAGTTAAGGAGACATCAAGAACCAAAAAGACACGAATGTGGTGTACAGTGAAGTGAGCGGGAAGTTGAAAGGTCTGGTAGGGAGGCACCAGGAAGTGTGTCAAGAAGACTGAAGAGCAAAAAAAGAGCCAGGATACTTCACTACTCACAGTGGTAATTGTGTGATTTGGTGCACCTCATGAAGGAAGAGAGAACAGATGTTTATAGGGCAGGTTATCCCACAGATGGGAACCTATATCAAGTTAGGGTGGATCAAAAGGAGAGATGGCCCAACCACATTTTTTAGATGATGTGAGAATGAAGTGAAGGGTGTGCAGTGCATGGAGCTTATGTATGAGGGGGCCTGCAAAAGTGGCCAGCCTCCATGAGAGATCACAAGGAGTTTGAAACAAGAGAGGATGTTATTTCCCCTGCAGCAGCTAAAGAGTAGATTTAAATTCTTTAAATTTGGTATGTGGGAAATCTTTCAAAGTGAAAACCAAAACTATTAAGCATTTGTATAATTGAACTGAAAAAGCTCGAGAATAGAGAGAAGAAAAAAAAGTTTACTTTTCTGAAAATGGACTAATTTTGAAATTCTGTGTGTTACTGTGGTATTTTAAAAATTTGTGTTTTTACTATCATCATGTAAAAATGATGACCAATAAAAGTTCCAGTAATATATGCATTTGAAATATTTAAGAAGCCAAAATAATTGAAATGTGCTTAATTTTTATTTTTCTAGGATTTTTGAAATTATTTGTAACTATGTATATGCCATGTGTTTGAGTGGGGGGAGGGGGGGGGGGGGGGGGAATACTCCACCTGCTGCGATTGCACTCCTGCAAATAATTAATTTTTTTTCCTTATTCATTTTTCAATTTTCATCCAAGTATGTATGATGTAGTGCATACATAGTACGTACCTGAATCTTTCAAGATATTAACCAGAGTTTGCCTCACTTACATTTATTATTCAGACTTTTATTTTCAGTATGATGATTGCAATTGGCATATAGTTTTCCTAGTTGGTAGCATCACAATCTGTCCTCACAAATGCGAGTGTAAAATGGTGTATAAACATTCCATGTGACTAATACTTGTCATTATAGCTACTCTTTGATGTTAGGGATACAGATGATTCCATGTCACTCTTTACAGTTAACTGTTAAGCATTCCATGCTTGTAAACTGTCTTGTATAGATGTGTTTTATGTGAAAATAAATGTTCAGTTCTATCAGCAACCACAAATTCAGTGACCCCAAGGATAACACAACAACATAACTGTGTTGGCTTCACATTACGTGAACGTTCATTATTTCTGCATCAGCTGCACTCGTTCTCACACAAAAGTGGACAATCCATCAGTCACTACAGAGCCAGCTGCAAGCAGCACAGTTAATAGGGTCTCAATTAAACACCTGCAATTCTGGTAACACAACCTGGTGTTGTGGTTTGTGCAGCTTGGAAGCCAGTTCGTGCTTGCACAGATATCAACAGATGAAACGAAGTACAGCTATGTAGTTGCAGCACTAACAGAAGACTTAGCCACTTAAGTACAAGATATCCTTACTGTACTGCCCAACATTGAATGGTATGCATCAATTAAGAAGGTACTAGTGATGCTCCTGCCACAATCAGAAGCAAAGCAACTAGAGAAGCTTTTATAGACTGAGGAGCTCAGCAATTGGACCCCATCACAACTTTTACACTGTTTGTGCACATTGGCAAGCAACACAGTGAGCAAAAATGTGCTGCACAATATTTGGTTGTCCTGATTACCCTCAGACATTCAAAAAATTCAGGCAGCGTATGAGGGTGATTTAAATGCACTAGCACAAACAGCGGGCAGGATCTTTGAGATGTATCCCACAACAAATGTGTCAACACTGACATCACTGCAAGTGAATTCATCTACAGTAACACTAACATCATTCCAGTTGCAATTAGTGGAGCTTACTGCACAAGTAGCCACATTACGAATGATGCACGTATGTCAGGGACCAAGTCACCGGTCATCGAGAAGTTGCAGCCGCTCACCATCAGCACAAAATTTGTGGTAGCACCACGAGAAATTCAGCAACAACACACAAAACTGTACACCATCATGCAAGTGGAAACATGAAGTGGAAATCATGGCAGCAGCAACTACTCATACCGGTAACGCACCTCGACTTTTTCTCATGCACTGCAACACAGAAGTACAATACCTAGTGGACACAGGAGCAGATGTGTCCATCTACACAGTAACTCATGTATCATGCCACAACAACAATAATTCTTATCTGTTTGCCATGAACAACTCTGAGATTAAAACATATAGTCAGGTCACATTGTTGCTTGACCTTGGACTACGCCATACATTTGAGTGGTGCTTCACAGTAGTGGATATATCACAGCCTATCATAGGAGCCAATTTCTTATCCTTTCATGATTTGATACCTGACCTCCAACACAAACAGCTGATTGATTGCACTATGAACCTGCATACTTCGGGGTAGGTGTGTTGAATCACTCCGATGACAGTACCTGTGGTCACAGGAGATATGTCATACACAAGATTACTGAAAGAATTTCCCAATATCACACAACAGTTGCCTACTCTCCTGACAGTTAAACACACAGTAGTGCATCACATTTTGACCATGCCATGCCTGTCATCTCTTGCTAGGCCTAGACTTTTGATGCAAGAGAAGTTGCGAATGGTGAAACAGGAATTTCGCAGCATGATGTCAATGGGCATTTGCAGAGAGTCAGGTAGCAGCTGGGCAGCACCAGTCCATGTGATTCCAAAGAAGAATGGATGGCATGCGTGTGGTGATTACTGGCAGCTCAATGTGAGTATCATCCCAGATCAGTACCCGGTGTCACATAGAGAAGACTTCTCTGCCAAGACTATATTTTCTGCTCTTGATCCAGTATGGGTATATTATCAGATCCCCATTGCTGTAGAAGATATCCCCAAGACAGCAGTGACAACACCTTTCAGTCTACTCAAGTTCATAGGATGCCTTTTGGTCTGTGCAATACAGCACAGACGTTTCAGCATTTCATGGATGAGGGCACTGGGGACTTAGACTTTGTTATGTTTACAGAGACGACATTTCCGTGATATCACCAATGGAAGAAGAACCATTACATCATCTGCCTCAGATATTTAATCATCTATGCACACAAGGCTAAGTAATTAATCCTTTGAAGCGCACTTTTGGAGCAAGGGAAGTGCAATGTCTGGGTTACACAGTAGACATGCATAGTATTCGAAAACAGCAATTGCAGAGGCTGCTCAACCCCATGGCACAGGCACCCCTTGCACTTATGGTTGATGCCTCATCTAGTGTCACTGGTGCTGTACTGCAACAACAGGTTGAACATTGTTGGCAGCCTGTAGCATGCTCCAGTCACAAGTTGTCACCTTCGCAGCAATGTTGGACAACCTTTGACTGCAAACAGTATGCAGCTTACACCACAGTCAAGAAATTCAGGCATTTATTTGGGCTGAAAGTTCACTATCTACACAAATCACAAGTGGCTAACATATGCCTTTGCTGTAAAACTGAAGAAAGGATAAACAAGACAACTACGTCATTTAGATTACATTAGGCAATTCACTACCTGCATTGTGTATATAGAAGAGAAGCTGAAGATATACCAGCGGATGTGTTATCACGTGCAGAAGTCATGAACATGGCAGCAGATACATGCTCACATGTTGAAACTGTTGCGGCTACCATTAATTTTGATGCCCTCACACAGATCCAGCAACATAAGGATGAGCTACAAGATTTGTTGGAACAACCGGGACTGCATTGTTACAACATGTTGCGACACCTGAAGCAAATGTTGAATTGTGCTGTGATCTATCTGGACTGAAAGCACAACCATGTGTGCTGCAACAGCTCCGTTCACAAGCAATTGCATCAGTACACAGTCTGGCACATCTGAGAGTGCAAGCCACTATTAGATTGGTGAAACAAAGTTTGGTCTGGCCGCCAATGCACACAGATTGCAAACCATTTGTCAAGCAATGCATTGTGGGCCAGAGGAATAAGATCACACAGCACGTCAGAGCACTGCTATGCACATTTCTGCCATCAAATCAATTTTTCTAACATGTGCACATTGGCATCGTAGGCCTGCTCACAGTTTCTTATTGTCTTACATTTATGAACTGATTTACCAGATGACCTGAAGTAGTCCCCATGAAGGATGTCTGCCAAAACTGTGGCACAGACATTTTTTCGTGGTTGGTTTGTCCTATTCAGCATACCACTACAGATTACCATAGACCAGGTATGAAAATTTGAAGCCTATTTTTTCAGAGTATTAGCTACATTATTTGGCATGAAGTGTATTTGCACACAGCCTATCATCCTGCATCAAATGGTATAGTTGAACACCCACAATGCTAACTGAAAGCAGCTCTGCAAAGTCACACAATGCAGAATTGGATGAAGGCCCTATCTATTGTTCTCCTTGGACTACAGATGTCATTCAGAAGCAGTAGAAAGGCTATGGCAGCAAAGCTACTGCAAGCAAACGCTACATCTGCCAGGAGAATTCTTGCACAGCATGGCAGACAATACAATCAATGTGTCAGACTTTGCTACTAGATTACAAGAGCACATACACCATCTTAGATCAACAGCATCCAGAAATCAGGCTGGGAGACACCCGTTTGTGTTCACAGATCTTGAGAATTGCACACACATTTACTTGCACTACACAAGCCTTTGCAGCCACCATACAACGGGCCATAACTGGTGATCAGCAGAGGCAGCCACACAATCCAGATCAGAATAAATGGTATGCCTACCACTGTCGCACTGGATTGACTCAAGCCCACATTTTTCTGTGCATTGGACACAATAAGGACAGCAGAAAGCAAACAAGCTCCGATACCCCACAGCCACCTTGAGACGCTATGGACGCCAGATGCCTTGGAGAAGAAAACAATGCCAAAGACTGGAACCTCACATCCCGCTGGAACCACCGGCTCCAATGGCACAATGCCAGGTTTCAAGAAAGCAGTGGTAACATGTGCAGGATGATGTGTGAAGTTTAATCTGTGATATCATTAACACTAGTAGGGAGTCATGTAGCATCTCATTCTGTCCCCATAAACACAAGCGTACAGTGGTGTATGAACATTTCATGTGACTAGTATTTGTCATTATAGTTACTCTTTGATGTCAGGGTATAGATGATTACATGCTGCACTTTACAGTTAACTGTTGAGCCTTCCAAGGATATAAATGATTCCACACCACTCTTTACGGTTAACTGTTGAGACTTCCATCTTGTAAGTTAGCTTGTATAAATGTGTTTTATATGGAAATAAATGTTCAATTCTATCAGATACCACAAGATATATTTTATTGTTTTGGACATACTGACACAACTCACTACAAAGATTGGCATCCAGACTACATACTTGTAGAACTGTATTTTGATTTTCCTGAAACTAATTAACTTATCAAATAATTAATGTTTAAATTTGACAACATCTAGATTTGCTATTGCAAATTTGGCCATTGTACTTGCTGGATGCCAGCTTTTACCATTGTACTTCTTTTTCTCTAAATTTTATGAACTGAATGACACCCTTCGCTAAGCAATAAAGCTATTAATTAAGAAATTGCATAATTCATCATAAAGTTAATGGACGGCAACTGTAGTCATAAATGCATTTTTTCCAATGCAGGTGTACAAAATGGTTCCATGAACTTTTACATTTTATTAACCTATCCCTTATTTTGAAAACAAATTACTAGCTTACTACATAGTTCATTCAAATTTGCAACATACTACCTTTGAATCGGTTGACATGGAATACCATGTAGAGAAGTCTGCAACCGCCACTCATACTCTCCGTGTGCCTCTATTAACGTGTGAACTTCAGCCACTGACTTATATTATCTTCTAAGTACTTCTCTTTTCAGTCTGTTTGTGAATTACTGCCACTTTGGGCATTTACTGTGTCTACACAGTGGTTATCTATCATTTGTATTGTTACATCAAGGAACAAAAGATATGCACCATTTTTCATAAAGTAAAGCCTCTGTTGTCACTTTATAATGTTAGAGCTGGGTCACGAGAATAATCCATAGTTTTGTTGTATGTGCCACCCTGGTGAAGAGGATGACTAAAGAACCTACCTGCAAAGGATATTTTTTGTGATAACTGGAACTGGTCATCGGAAGTGTGAA
Source organism: Schistocerca serialis cubense (assembly GCF_023864345.2). Lineage (NCBI taxonomy): Eukaryota > Metazoa > Arthropoda > Insecta > Orthoptera > Acrididae > Schistocerca > Schistocerca serialis. Next base: position 30,819,600 of record NC_064646.1, read on the forward strand.
AGAAACCATAAATGTGGAAAAAAGTCAAGACTAACTAGATAACCAGTTGACAACAATTCAACTTTCTTGAAGGAGACACAGAAGCAGTATGGACTTTGCATGTAGCTACCATTCCACGGTGTCCCCAGTTCATTATTTATGTAGACCAATAACAGGAGTGGGCCAATGGCTGAACCTTGGTTCATATGATATTTAATATTTCCCCATTGTGAATTTAATCTTACTCCTATCATATCATTTGTTAGTGCGAACCTCTGTTTTCTGTTGTCAAGATATGACTCCATCCATGCATTTGGTAAACCTTTAATGCCATATTATTTTAGTTCCCCTATCAGAATTATATACAGTCAAAGGCCTTGTCCAGATCACAGAAAACGCCAAAAGGGTAATTTTTACTGTTTAGTTATGCATTCTCCATGGGTAAGCCTTTATGGAAGACAAACTGAGTTTTTGTTGAAAGATTATTCGGTGGACAATGGTTCAGTATTCAGTTGTAGCCAACTTTCTCAAAAAATTTTGAGAACTCATAAATGAGAGAGACTGGTCAACAATTACAGATCAGTTGGTTGTACAACTTCATCAGCAGGATTCTGTGAGCATAAGCAGAAAACATATCCACCAGAGCAATTCCTGTGATTAATTTATTTTGGCACCCATGTTCAACATGTTCTGTAAGGCTTACAACTTAGCTTGTACTGCTCTTTTCAGGTCTGAAATTTGCATGTTGTGTAAAATTTTGGTTATTATGAGGCTAAATCCTGTGTATTATTTGCACATAATTTGGATAGAAGGCATAATAGAGATATTGGTGAGTAGCTGTTAACTGCACCAGGAACTTTTCTTGATTTCAAAAGTGGAACAACTTCAGATTTTCTTCACATATTTTGAGTAATATATAAAGGGTGATCAAAAAGTTTCCTTTAGAGGGTGTTGCTGCAGCTTATATGCAATGTGTTGTGATTCCAATATGGGTATATAGGCACCACTATGTGAAAAAGGGATTAGTGTGGCATTCGTGTCTTTCTGACGTGCATGTGGTAAATGCATCAACATGGACTATGATGACATTACTGCCAATTGAATCCAAACTGGACCAATGTACTGCTATTCTTCTCTTGCCCACAAAAGGACAAATACTAGTAGGCATCCATCAGAAAACATAGAATATATATGGGACAAGATGCCTGTCAAAAACCATAACTGTGGAATGATGCACTAAGTTCCATGGTGCTTCATGATAACACACATCCCTATATTGAAAATTTAGTAATGCAGAGTTACAACAACTCAAGTAGGAAACACTCTAGTTTCTGATCTTTTTTCATGCTATTATCATGCCTTGCAGGGTAAACTATTAATGTCAGATGAGGCAGGTACAGACTTCCTGAAACAGCAGAACATGCTGTTTTACCAAATTGGTATCTTCAACCTGGTGCATGGTAAGATGATTGCTTCAGTGATCATGATGTTATTGCCTGACTGACATACTGATTAAGGGCCATATAGGCTTTGAAATTTGAACAGAAACTTTCCGATTGCTCCTTATATGTAGGAAGTAATTTATTAAATACATTGCAGAAAAAAAATGCAACAATCTCAAGGATAATGTAATTGTATGGAACAGTACTGTGACATGTGGCTCATTATTGTAGTAAAGTATGATAACAAATTATGATGAAACAAAAGACACACATCAAAGTAAAGGGTGTCCAAACAGTTGTACAAATAAGCACCGCTTCCCCCCCCCCCCCCCCCCCTCCCCTGCCACACACACACACACACACACACACACACACACACACACACACACACACACACACACACACACAGCAGTGCAAGGATATATAATTGTATGTAAACAATCAAAAGATGTCAAATGGCATCCTGTGATATATTGTCCTGAGCATCTTCCATCTTTTGTTGCAATTCAACAATGGTTCTTGCAGGCTCTGGAGACAAGTAAGTTATCACTTCACAAAGTCCAACATGTATTCAATTAGCAAGAAATATGATGATTTGGCTAGCCCAACCATAACTATAAAAGAATGGTAACAGCAAGAAGATTCAATACACAATATATAGAGACATTCAATTCCTAGTATGAGGAGGAAGGTGAGATGTAGTTTTTGAAATAGATGACACCAACAAAAAATTTGAGAAGCTTGCTAGCATCTTCAGTGGTTTCTTTACTATTGATTTCCATCTCAAAACATAAGTAAAAAGAGACACAACTCTAAAAGCAAAGAGACACATAACAACAGGTATCAAAATCTCAAGTACAAGGAAGGGAGAGTTGCTCAAGTTCGGGAAAAATATACACTCTCCCCTGAACAGCTCCATTCTGAAATAAATTCAGTCTACAAAAGAATTATAATGCCAGGCAAAAAGAAAGACCAATGATATGTTCATAACAGAGTCAACAGATAAAATCCAATCACTATGGAAAACAATAAAGAAGTAAGAAAATAAAGTGTCCCCTACAACGCAAAATATAACCCTGACCCATTATAACAAGTGTGTTACTGACCTCCACTACACTGCGAATGTTTTCAGGTATTACTAAGCAGATACCAGAAATAATTTAGTAGCCAGTGACAAAAGAGAGAGTAGAAACAGACAGAAAAACAGAATACTCTCTTGTTCCTCCTCAATCTATATTTGCAAAACAAATCTGATGAAATCATCTGTGATGCACCAACTATCAAGAAAATGTCATCAGGAATTGATGATAATCCACATTATATCATGAAGCAATGTATTACAAACATCTCAGTGTCTCTTGTAGATGTAGTCAATTAATCCTTTCTGACAGGAGGCACATTTCTTGACTATCTAAAAATTGCTGAAGTGGTCCCTATTCATAAGAAAGGAGACAAATCAATACAGGACCTAAAGAGCAATTGTCTTATTATATGGATTTAGTAAATCATAGAAAAAGTAATGCATAATAGTTCAATGAAATTTTTAAGAATAACAAAATTCTCACTTATACTCTGCATGGAATCTAGAAACATAAATTGGCTACCAGTATCAACTATGATTCTATACAAAATGCTGTAGAAATAGTGAACAAAAACCAAATTGTCAGTAGCATTCTTTTAGATTTAAGTAAAGCCTTTGACATGCTGAACCACAATATACATTTGGAGAAGCTCAAAGTACATGGCATCAGGTGCACTGCACTAAAATGGTTCACATCTTACATGACAAATGGAAAACTTCAAATACAAATAACACATCAACTAAAGAAAAATACTAGGACAAGTTTCTCTGATTCAGAAATGCTAGGAAAAAAGAGTTACTTGAGGATCCATTCTTGGGCAAATGACACAAGCATCTTTATTGCAGGACAACACCAGTGAGACAATAAACTCCAACAAAATTACATCTTCCTTGAAAACCGAGTTTTTAGACCTATGGCTTCAAAATGACATTAAATGGCATATACGTGCAAATAAAATAAATGGAATGTTACATAAAATGTTATAATCTACATTTACTATCTGTACAACAAGTTTACACACTGTCCAAATTGCCTACTTTGCCCACTTCCACAACATCCTACCATACAGAATTATATTTTGGGATAATATAGCACTAGTTCAGGATTTTCTTAACTCAGAAAAGAACTGTAAGAGCATTGTATGCTTGAGAAACAGATTCTTGTAAACTGTTCTTTAAACTGTTGTCAATCTTCCCACTTCAAATAAAAACTTTAATATCCATCAACAAGAAACAAGGCAAAATGAAAGCTTTATGTCCACTCAGTAAGATATCAGCTAAGAAAACCTCCACTAGAAATAGTGCTATATAAATTTACATTAGTCTTCAACATAAGACAAAAATTATATTATCATTCTCATTTTTTGTAAAACCCTAAGGGTATTCTTCTTGGATCATTGCCTCTATTCAAAATATGAATTTTCAGAGTGTTTAAAATTTAAGAGACTTGTAAAAAGACAGTGCAGCTACTGTAAGCAATGCAAGTTCTTTTACAGACAAAGCAAAAAATTCATATATTTACTGAAGTAATACTGTTTTCAAATTTATGTATGTATACACTGATCAGCCAGAACATTATGAGCCCCTACCTAATAGTGGTATGTGTACCTTTGGCACAGATAACAGCAGCAACAAGTCATGGCAGGGAAGCAATGAGGACTTGGTAGGTTGCCGAAGGGAGTTGGTACACATCTGCACACTCAAGTCACCTAATTCCCATAATTCTGGGGAAGGGGGCAATGAGTTCTGATGCCACTCTCAGTCACATCTGAGATGTCTTCAGTCAGGTTCAGACATGGCAAACTGGGGAGTGGGGGCTCAGCATGTCAGTCGGAACTCACCACTGTATTGCTTGAAGCACTCCACCACACTCCTGGCCTTGTCGTGGCACATTATCTTGCCGAAAAATGTCACTCCTGCTGGGAAATATGATCATAATGAAGGGGTGTACATGGTCTGCAATCAGTGTATGATACTCCTTGGTCATTGTGGTGCCTTGCACAGGCTACACTGGACCCATTGATGCCCACATGAATGTTCCCCAGAGCATAATAGAGCTGCCACCAGCTTGTGTCCATTCCACTGTACAGGTGTCAAGGAGCTGTTCACCTGGAAGACGATGGATTTGTACCCTCCAATTGGCCACCCAATCCCACAATGTCTGGACGAGGTTTCAAATTGGTTTCACTACATGTTGAAGACACTCATCACAACACTCCTTGAACACTGACAAGTCATTCAGTTTGTGCTGAGCCTCTAGGCCATTATGATCTGCCCTCGGTCAAACTCAGATAGATACGTGCCTTCTCCATCCTACACACAGACAACATGCTCACTGATACTACACGCACAATGCATGTATCTGACTGGCAGTCATTCCTCGCCAGGTGATGCTGCTATCACCTGGGCGGGCTTATATCAATATTAGGTCAGTTGTCATAATGTTCTGGCTGATCAACATATCTCCCCCCCCCCCCCTCCCCTACCCCTCTCTCTCTCTCTCTGTATGTGTGTGTGTGGCGGCGGGGGGGGGGGGGGGGGGGGGGCACACGGGCAATCAAGCTGAATAGGCACCTCATCTTCCTGTCAAAGAAATGGCAGTAGTTCAGGGATTACAAGCTGTGCAATGCAGCAGGCACTGGTTATCCTACAGAAACACCATGAATCCTGGGGTGATACCTGCATTTTGTGGGCGAATGCACGCTGGAAAATGCTGATTACCAGGTCTACACCATACTTGTGGACACCCATCACTCAGCTGTAGACAAAATCTATTCTTACCACTGAAGACAACTGAGTGCCATTCATCTATCTAGCCAAGCATTTCCCAACACAGGAGTAGCCATGTTTCCCAGTGGTGTTTGGGGACACAGCAGGTACAACACATGCTTGGATTTCCCTCCTGGATGATGTTCAATTGGCCATTGCTGTTTGCACAATGCAACAATCTTGATATTTGTCTGTACTATGTGGATGTCCAGAACCTGGCCTGTGTATGTGTCCTCAGACCACTGCTGAATGTAGTGATGTACCAATGATACATTGTGCCCAGCAAGTGCAGCACTCTGTCAGTAGCTGCAAGGCCACACTGTGACCCTGTACAAATGGCTGAAGTTAATCAGCAGGAGTACATATTGATCAGCGGGGCGTGGCTGTACTGTGGAATGAGTGTTGCAAACACTGTTTGTGTCTAAACTCAATGCAGGAACTGTCTGCAGGAACAAACAGAGGGTCGACAGACAGGCCTCCTGGACACCATTTGATGACCATGAAAAATGAAGCACTAATACTATGACACCTCACTAGACACAAGTTACACCCTGGTGCCACTGAATATAGTCCTTGAGTGTATTGCATTCTTTTTTTCTGGCTGTATGGATCTAGTACTCTTTATATTGTTGCAGAACCAAAGAGCTTAAGGGGAGCCGGAGGTGGTCAAATCCAAAAAAATCACTTTTTTTTTTTTTTTTTCTACCGAAAATTAATTGGAACATTCCACTTTAATGTAAACTTTGAATCATTGTTCTACTCGCCCTAGAAGTGGAGTTATTACCATTTTCCCCCACACCTGCAGAGGAAATGGGCGGCCGCTGAATGCATCTAACACCCTCTCGTGACTTCCTGGCGAACTGCTAGGGATTTTCTCGGCCTGTTACGCATACAGCGCCTTATGTTACGCATACAGCGAGTGTGCAAGGGTTGGCTATATTGTTTTCTGTGACAAATGAAGCGCTAAGAGTGCGGAACATCGTCTCTTTGCTGTTTACCATTTCAAATTAGTTCAGTGTTGCATCTGTTGTTGGTAGTATTATACTTCTTGTGTAAAGAGTTGTTCTGGTTACGATGCCACGTTTTAGTAACCATGTATATAAGAAGAGGAAGAACGTAGGGAAAAGAAAATTAACACTAATACCAAGTTGTGATACTACAATTACTGAAACAGTGTGTTCTTCTGCTAAGCAACACATGGCCGGCCATAGCCCTGTGACATCTTCTAGCAAGAAGCTGACTGGTGGAAGTGACAGATTTCGTGAATATGTTAGTGACAGTGATGATATTAACGAAGTACTCAATATTGGATTATTATCTTCTGTGATGAAAGAAAGTGTTCTGTGCAAAATGTGTTCAAGTGTAGGAGTGGGACTAGAGATAACAAAGCACTTTGGTTTAGCTTGTGAGATGAAGATAATCTGTGCATGTTGCAAGTATCAAGTGACTTTCTACAATTCACATGCCAGTCTCTTTGGTGAAAATGGATGATCTAGAGTGTTTGATGTGAATGTTCGACTTGTGTATGGTCTTTGATCCATTGGAAAAGGGTCTGCTGCTGGTAAACTGTTTTGTGGTATTATGAACTTTCCACCGCCTCCAAGCAAATTTGGGTACTACTGTGAACTGGTAGGATCCTCTTTTGAAGATGTGGCTTTGAAAACCATGAAGGAAGCAGTGGAGGAATCTGTAGAAATGAACAGTGGTTCTAGGGATTTGGTAGTGGCATTAGATGGTTCCTGGCAAAAGAGGGGTCATAAATCCCTGAATGGGGTTGTAACTGCTACTTGTGGTGATAGTGCAAAAGTGATATATATTGCAATATTATCAAAACATTGTAGGTGCAAAAATAAAATCAAAGGAGAGCACAGTGGAACCTGTGAGGCAAATTTTAGTGGATCAAGTGGAGCAATGGAAGTGGATGGAGTGAAACAAATTTTTGAACGTTCAGTTCCCAGATACAACGTTAGGTAGAAATACTACCTTGGGGATGGTGACTAAAAAGGTTTCAAGACTGTAGAGGAACTGAAACCATATGGAAACGAATTTGTAGTTGAAAAGTTGGAATGCATTGGGCATGTGCAAAAATGTATGGGTGCACGGCTTCGTAGGCTCAAACAAACTTTGGGTTCAAGTAAGCTCAGTGATGGAAAGACAATAGGAGGGAGAGGCAGGCTTACTGATGAGGTGATTGAACGTCTACAGAGACACTATGGGTATGCTATAAGGCAAAATACTAGTAATGTTAGTGACATGCGAAAAGCAGTGTGGGCATTGTTCCATCATACTGCCTCTTCCAATGAATACCCTCAACACAGCCTGTGCCCAAAAGATTCCTGGTGCAAATATAATGCAAAAAAGGACTATGATCACAAACATGGTTTGCCAGCAGCTGTGATAAATGCAATAAAACCAATTTTTCATGACTTAGCACAGCCAGAATTGTTACACAAATGTCTACACAGAAAGACGCAGAATCCTAATGAGAGCGTAAACAATTTGATTTGGAAAGTGATTCCTAAAAGGATGTTTGTAAGCATAAAAACATTGCACTTTGGCATTTATGATGCAATAGCAACCTACAACCGAGGGAACAGTGTGAAGTGTGAAGTTCTGAAGGCATTAGGATTTACAGCTGGGATGAACACTGTACGAGCACTAAGAAATATTGACAGAGAAAGGATAAGAGGAGCAGATAGAAGAGAAAGGCATATGAAGTATGATGGAACAACAGGCCAGAAAAGAAGACAGAAGAGGAAGCTTTTGGAGGATGAAGAAGAAGACCCTGATAATCCATCCTATAGTGCAGGAATGTATTGAGAAACTTTGATAGCCATTTCCCATAAATTAGAATTTTTCGAATATAAGGAACATTTTCTCAAAATCCACTCAAGCTAGAGAGATGAAATTTTTATACAGCACTCCTAGTGGTCAAACTTACATTGTAACACAGCCATTTGTCAATATGTTCAGTAGTTTCATTTCAGTTTAATTATAAAGCAATTATTTGTAAAAAAATTTGGGTCATTAATAAAAAAAAAAATAATTGGAAGGAAACTAGAAAAGATACTCCAAAATCCATCTGTCATTACTGCAATACTAAACCACTCTATATGTAAAAACAAATTCAAATTTTTCTATTTCGTAGTTTATTCATAAATGTTCCTCAAACTTAGTGATTTTAACATGGGCAGCATAGGCACCTCCGGCTCCCCTTAAACTGTTCTTTATATATGTCATCTATCCTTGCAGCTTTCTCATTTTTCGTCTTTAGTAGACTGTCATCAACATTTTTTAAAGAAAATGGGCCAATGTTGGCTTGGTTCCTGCTTTTGTGCGGTATGATCAGCCCAAATTGAACAGCTCTGTCAGAAGTGTCAATATGGCTGCTTCGGGCGGCTACTTTGTCAGGCGAGGGTTTGGTTCCTGTTGATGGTATTGGTAGATGAGATTTCACACAACATGGCCTGCATCTCAATATTAAAGGGAAGGGTAAACTGGCTGTGATGATAGCAAAATCTGTAAAGGGGAGGGGGCTTTGAAACTCAAGGAAGTACTTTTTTAGGCTAAGATCAGTGTCCAGTCATTGATTGCAATTAAGCTTAACGAGAACTTCAGACAGGCAGGTACTAGAGCAGTTAAAAAATCACAAGATTCTCATAACAGTACAGTCAAAAATAATGTTAGTATGTCACAAGATTCACCTAAAAGCTCAGTGAAAAATAATGTTAGTATATTGCATCAGAATATCAGGGGATTAAAATACAAAATAGATGGGCTTCTTGTTTGTTTAGAAGATTTAGAAACTGAGGGTAGAATAGACATACTATGCTTGTCTGAACATCACATAGTCACAGGTATGGAAATGGTAAATGTAGGTGGATATAAGCTTTCAGCATATGTAAGTAGAGACACTATGGAGAGAGGAGGAGTTGCCATATATGTTAAAATATGTCATTGTGTGAAAAATTTGGAAACTAAAAAATTTTGCGTAGAGCAACATCTAAAGCATGCGCACATGAGCTTAAACTAAATAATGGCTCTTTTACAATTGTAGCTGTGTATAGGTCCCATTCGGAAATTTTCAACTATTTTGAGAAACTTGGGTTCTTTGTTGTGCTATCTGTTAGACAGAGATTTTCTGAAAGATTCTGATAGGAAACTTGACCTTGAAGTATTACTTTGTTCTTTCAATTTGACATCAGTTATTGATTTTCCTACACAGGTGGTACAGGAAAGCAGCACACTGATAGATAATGTTTTTATAGACCAAGATAAATTTAATCAAATAAAAACTTTTCCTGTTAAGAATGGTCTGTCTGATCGTGATGCACAGCTAGTTACAGTATATGATATAGCTCCATACAGTAATGCAAAACAGTCCTCCAAAATAGTGCATTCAATTAATGATTTAACAATTCAAAATTTTAGGGAAAGCTTACAGCAGTTAGACTGGGATGAGGTGTACAGCGAACATGAGGCAAATTTAACCATTTCATGATACCTTTGTGAGTATATTTGAAAACAGTTTCCCTAATAAAACAGTGAAATATAATTGTAAGAAACCATGTAAAAAGCCATGGCTTACTAAAGGGATAAAAATAACTTGTAAACAGAAAAGGAAAATGGATCTTATAGTTAGGAGGAGTAATGATCCCGAAACAGTGAAACATTATAAAAGCTACTACACTGTATTAAGAAAAGTTATTAAAAGTCCAGAAGTATGTGCATTATGTCTGGGATTAGCACATCTGTTAATAAAATTAAAACAATTTGGAATGTTGTTAAAAGGGGAACAGGATAACCGTGAGCACAGGATGACTTCATTTCTATCAAACACAATGAAAAGTTTGTTAACAAGAAGTCAGAAGTAGAAAACATTTTTAATAATCACTTTTTAAGTGTTGTAGAGAAAATAGGATCCAGCTATTTTTTAGAAAATGCGAGGCATTGTATGGAAGAGGCAGTACTTATGCAGTTTGATAAAACTGAAATTCAACTCTCCCCTCCTATTGAAGTTAGGAAAATAATAAATTCACTCAAAAGTAAAAGCTCACATGGAATTGATGGCATTTTCAACAGAGCATTAAAAGTTTGTTCTCAACAAATAAGTAGGATTCTCAGCCACATACACTACTGGTCATTAAAATTGCTACACCATATAGATGACGTGTTACAGAGGCAAAATTTAACCAACAGGAAGAAGATGCTGTGATATGCAAATTATTAGCTTTTCAGAGCATTCACACAAGGTTGGTGCCAGTGGCGACACCTACAACATGCTGACATGAGGGAAGTTTCCAACTGATTTCTCAATCACAAACAGCAGTTGACCGGCGTTGCCTGGTGAAACATTGTTATGATGCCTCATGTAAGGAGGGGAAATGCATACCATCATGTTTTCGACTTTGATAAAGGTTGGATTGTAGCCTATAGTGATTGCAGTTTATCATATTGCGACATTGCTGCTCGCGTTGCTCGAGATCCAATGACTGTTAGCAGAACACAGAATCGGTGGGTTCAGAAGGATAATACGGAATGCCATGCTGGATCCCAATGGCCTCGTATCACTAGCAGTCAAGATAGCAGGCATCTTATCCACATGGCTGTAATGGATCATGCAGCCACGTTTTGATCCCTGAGTCAATAGATGGGGACATTTGCAAGACACCAACCATCTGCACGAACAGTTTGCCAACGTTTGCAACAACATGGACTATCAGCTCAGAGACCATGTCTGCGGTTACCCTTGACCTCCATCACAGACAGGAGCACCTGCGATGGTGTACTCAACGATGAACCTGGGTGCACAAATGGCAAAACGTCATTTTTTCAGATGAATCCAGGTTCTGTTTACAGCACCATAATGGTCGCATCCACATTTGGCGACATCGCGGTGAACATTGGAAGCATGTATTCATCTTCGCTATACTGGTGTATCACCCAGCGTGATGGTATGGGGTGCCATTGGTTACACGTCTCAGTCACCTCATGTTCACATTGACGGCACTTTGAACAGTGGATGTTACATTTCAGATGTGTTACGACCCATGGCTTTACTGTTCATTCAATCCCTGTGAAACCCTACATTTCAGCAGGATAATGCACGACTGCATGTTGCAGGTCCTGTACAGGCCTTTCTGGGTACAGAAAATGTTCAACTGCTGCCCTGGCCAGCACATTCTCCAGATCTCTCATCAGTTGAAAACGTCTGGTCAATGGTGGCCGAGCAACTGGCTCGTCACAATACGCCAGTCACTACTCTTGATGAACTGTGGTATCATGTTGAAGCTGCATGGGCAGCTGTACCTGTACATGCCATCCAAGCTCTGCTTGACTGAATGCCCAGATATATCAAGGCCGTTATTATGGCCAGAGGTGTTCTGGGTACTGATATCTCAGGATCTATGCACCCAAATTGTGTGAAAATGTAATCACATGTCAATTCTAGTATAATATATTTGTCCAATGAATACCCATTTATCATCTGCATTTCTTCTTGGTGTAGCAATTTTAATGGCCAGTACTGTATGTAGTACCTCATTGAAACAGGGCATTTTTCCAGACAGACTGAAATACGCTATTGTTAAATCATTCCATAAAAAGGGGGACAGGTCTGATGCTAACAACTACCGCCCAATCTCACTTCTGGCAGCTTCATCCAAAATTCTTGAAAAAGTAATGTATTGAAGAGTAGCATCACATACTTGTAAAAATGAAGTACTAACAAAATGTCAATTTGGTTTTTAGAAATGCTTTTCAACAAAAAATGCTATATATGCTTTCACTGATCAAATATTGAATGCATTGAATAGCTGAACATTACCCATTGGGATATTTTGTGATCTCTCAAAGGCTTTTGATTGTGTGAATCATGAAATTCTTCTAGATAAGCTTACGTATTGTGGTATGAGTGGGACAGTGCACAAATGGTTTAATTCATACTTAACTGGAAGATTGCAGAAGGTTGAAACCAATAGTACAGTCTGCAAAAATCAGCAGAGTCCTCTAACAAGGGAGGTATCAAGAATGGTATCCCACAGGGTTCATTCTTGGGTCCCTTATTGTTGTTAATATACACTCCTGGAAATTGAAATAAGAACACCTTGAATTCATTGTCCCAGGAAGGGGAAACTTTATTGACACATTCCTTGGGTCAGATACATCACATGATCACACTGACAGAACCACAGGCACATAGACACAGGCAACAGAGCATGCACAATGTCGGCACTAGTACAGTGTATATCCACCTTTCGCAGCAATGCAGGCTGCTATTCTCCCATGGAGACGATCGTAGAGATGCTGGATGTAGTCCTGTGGAACGGCTTGCCATGCCATTTCCACCTGGCGCCTCAGTTGGACCAGCGTTCGTGATGGACGTGCAGACCGCGTGAGACGACGCTTCATCCAGTCCCAAACATGCTCAATGGGGGACAGATCCGGATATCTTGCTGGCCAGGGTAGTTGACTTACACCTTCTAGAGCATGTTGGGTGGCACGGGATACATGCGGACGTGCATTGTCCTGTTGGAACAGCAAGTTCCCTTGCCGGTCTAGGAATGGTAGAACGATGGGTTCGATGACGGTTTGGATGTACCGTGCACTATTCAGTGTCCCCTCGACGATCACCAGTGGTGTACGGCCAGTGTAGGAGATCGCTCCCCACACCATGATGCTGGGTGTTGGCCCTGTGTGCCTCGGTCGTATGCAGTCCTGATTGTGGCGCTCACCTGCACGGCGCCAAACACGCATACGATCATCATTGGCACCAAGGCAGAAGCGACTCTCATCGCTGAAGACGACACGTCTCCATTCGTCCCTCCATTCACGCCTGTCGCGACACCACTGGAGGCGGGCTGCACGATGTTGAGGCGTGAGCGGAAGACGGCCTAACGGCGTGCGGGACCGTAGCCCAGCTTCATGGAGACGGTTGCGAATGGTCCTCGCCGATACCCCAGGAGCAACAGTGTCCCTAATTTGCTGGGAAGTGGCGGTGCGGTCCCCTACGGCACTGCGTAGGATCCTACGGTCTTGGCGTGCATCCGTGTGTCGCTGCGGTCCGGTCCCAGGTCGACGGGCATGTGCACCTTCCGCCGACCACTGGCGACAACATCGATGTACTGTGGAGACCTCACGCCCCACGTGTTGAGCAATTCGGCGGTACGTCCACCCGGCCTCCCGCATGCCCACTATACGCCCTCGCTCAAAGTCCGTCAACTGCACATACGGTTCACGTCCACGCTGTCGCGGCATGCTACCAGTGTTAAAGACTACGATGGAGCTCCGTATGCCACGGCAAACTGGCTGACACTGACGGCGGCGGTGCACAAATGCTGCGCAGCTAGCGCCATTCGACGGCCAACACCACGGTTCCTGGTGTGTCCGCTGTGCCGTGCATGTGATCATTGCTTGTACAGCCCTCTCGCAGTGTCCGGAGCAAGTATGGTGGGTCTGACACACCGGTGTCAATGTGTTCTTTTTTCCATTTCCAGGAGTGTATATTTAACAACTTGCCACTCTAATTTCATGAAGATGCAAAGCTATTTCTTTTTGCTGATGATACGAGTTTAGTAACCACACCCAACAAACAAGAATCAGCTGAGGAAATTGTAAATAATGTCTTTCAGAATATTATTAAGTGGTTCTCTGCAAATGGACTCTCACTAAATTTTGAGAAAACACAGTTTATACAATTCTGTACAGAAAATGGTGTAACACAATCGATAAATATAGACTATGAACAGAAGTCTGTTGCTAATGCAGAATACTCAAAATTTCTGGGTGTGTGCATTGATGAGAAATTGAATTGGAAGTAACGCATCAATGATCTGCTGAAACGGTTAGGTTCAGCTACTTATGCTATTAGGGTTATTGCAAATTTTGGTGGTAAACATATCAGTAAATTAGCCTACTATGCCTATTTTCATTCACTGCTTTCCTATGGCATCATATGTTGGGGCAATTCGTCATTAAGAGAGAAAGTATTCATTGCACAAAAGTGTGTAATCAGAATAATAGCTGGAGCCCACGCCAGATTATCTTGCAGACATTTACTTAAGGAACTTGGATATTCACAGCAACTTCACAATACACATATTCTCTTGTGAAATATGTCATTAATAATCCATCCCAATCAAAAAATAACAGCAAAGTGCATAGCTACAACACTATAAGAAAGGATGATCTTCACTGTTGTTGTTGTTGTTGTAGTCCTCAGTCCTGAGACTGGTTTGATGCAGCTCTGCATGCTACTCTAACCTGTGCAAGTCTCTTCATCTCCCAGTACGTACAGCAGCCCACATTCTTCTGAATCTGCTTAGTGTATTCATCTCTTGGTCTCCCTCTACGATTTTTACCCTCCACTCTGCCCTCCAATACTAAATTGGTGATCCCTTGATGCCTCAGAAGATGTCCTACCAACTGATCCCTTCTTCTAGTCAAGTTGTGCCACAAATTTCTCTTCTCCCCAATCCTATTCAGTACATCCTCATTAGTTATGTGAGCTACCCATCTAATCTTCAGCATTCTTCTTTAGCACCACATTTTGAAAGCTTCTATTCTCTTCTTGTCCAAACTATTTACTGTCCATGTTCCACTTCCATACATGGCTACACTCCATACAAATACTTTCAGAAATGACTTTCTGACACTTAAATCTATTCTCGATGTTAACAAATTTCTCTTCTTCAGAAACACTTTCCTTGCCATTGCCTGTCTACATTTTATATCCTCTCTACTTCGACCATCAGCAGTTATTTTGCTCCCCAAATAGCAAAACTCCTTTTCTACTTTAGGAGTCTCATTTCCTAATCTAATTCCCTCATCATCACCCGAGTTAACTCAACTACATTCCATTATCCTCGTTTTGCTTTTGTTGATGATCATCTTATATCCTCCTTTCAAGACACTGTCCATTCCATTCAACTGCTCTTCCAAGTCCTTTGCTGTCTCTGACAGAATTACAATGTCATCGGCGAACCTCAAAGTTTTTATTTCTTCTCCATGGATTTTAATACCTACTCTGATTTTTTTTCTTTTGTTTCCTTTACTGCTTGCTCAATATACAGCTTGAATAACATTGGGGAGAGGCTACAACCCCGTCTCACTCCCTCCAAACCACTGCTTCCCTTTCATGTCCCTCAACTCTTATAATTGCCTTCTGGTTTCTGAACAAATTGTAAATAGCACTTCGCTCCCTGTATTTTACCCCTACCACCTTCAGAATTTGAAAGACAGTATTCCAGTCAATATTGTCAAAAGCTTTCTCTAAGTCTACAATTGCTAGAAGCGTAGGTTTGCCTTTTCTTAATCTAGCTTCTAAGATAAGCCGTAGGGTCATTATTGCCTCACATGTTCCAACATTTCTATGGAATCCAAACTGATCTTCCCCAAGGTCGGCTTCTACCAGTTTTTCTATTCGTCTGTAAAGAATATGCGTTAGTATTTTGCAGCCGTGACTTATTAACTGATAGTTTGGTATTTTTCACATCTGTCAACACCTGCTTTCTTTGGAATTTGAATTATTATATTCTTCTTGAAGTCTGAGGGTATTTCGCCTGTCTCATACATTTTGCTCACCGTATGGTACAGTTTTGTCAGGACTGACTCTCCCAAGGCTGTCAGTAGTTCTAATGGAATGTTTTCTACTCCCGGGGCCTTGTTTCGACTTAGGTCTTTCAGTACTCTGTCAAACTCATCACGCAGTATCATATCTCCCATTTCATCTTCATCTACATCCTCTTCCATTTCCATAATATTGTCCTCAAGTACATCGCCCTTGTATAGACCCTCTATATACTCCTTCCACCTTTCTGCTTTCCCTCTTTGCTTAGAACTGGGTTTCCATCTGAGCTCTTGATATTCATACAAGTGGTTCTCTTTTCTCCAAAGGTCTCTTTAATTTTCCTGTAGGCAGTATCTATCTTACCCCTAGTGAGATTAGCCTCTACATCCTTACATTTGTCCTCTAGCCATCGCTGCTTAGCCATTTTGCACTTCCTGTCGATCTCATTTTTGAGACGTTTGTATTCCTTTTTGCCTGCTTCATTTTCTGCATTTTTATATTTTCCCCTTTTGTCAATTAAATTCAATATTTCTTCTGTTACCCAAGGATTTCTACTAGCCCTCGACTTTCTACCTACTTGATCCTCTGCTGCCTTCACTACCTCATCCATCAGAGCTACCCATTCTTCTTCTACTGTATGTCTTTCCCCCATTCCTGTCAATTGTTCCCTTATGCTCTCCCTGAAACTCTGTACAACCTCTGGTTCTGTCAGTTTATCCAGGTCCCATCTCCTTAGATTCCCACCTTTTTGCAGTTTCTTCAGTTTTAATCTACAGTTCATAAGCAACAGATTGTGGTCAGAGTCCACATCTGCCCCTGGAAATGTCTTACAATTTAAAACCTGGTTCCTAAATCTCTGTCTTACCATTTTATAATCTATCTGAAACCTGTCAGTATCTCCAGGCTTTTTCCATGTACACAACCTTCTTTTATGATTCTTGAACCAAGTGTTAGCTATGATTAAGTTATGCTCTGTGCAAAATTCTACCACGCGGCTTCCTCTTTCATTTCTTACCCCCAATCATTATTCATCTACTACTTTTCCTTCTCTTCCTTTTCCTACTATTGAATTCCAGTCACCCATGACTATTAAATTTTCGTCTCCCTTCACTATCTGAAGAATTTCTTTTATCTCATCATACATTTCTTCAATTTCTTCATCATCTGCAGAGCTAGTTGGCATATTAACTTGTACTACTGTTGTAGGCATGGGCTTCATGTCTATCTTGGCCACAATAAGGCGTTCACTATGCTGCTTGTAGTAACTTACCCACACTCCTATTTTTTTATTCATTATTACACCTACTCCTGCATTACCCCTATTTGACTTTGTATTTATAACCCTGTATTCGCCTGACCAAAAGTCTTGTTCCTCCTGCCACCGAACTTCACTAATTCCCACTATGTATAACTTTAACCTATCCATTTCTTTTTTTAAATTTTCTAACCTACTTGCTCGATTAAGGGATCTGACATTCCACGCTCCGATCTGTAGAACGCCAGTTTTCTTTCTCCTGATAACGACGTTCTCCTGAGTAGTCCCCGCCCGGAGATTTGAATGGGGGACTATTTTACCTCTGGAATATTTTACCCAAGAGGACACCATCATCATTTATCCATACAGTAAAGCTGCATGCCCTCGGGAAAAATTACGGCCGTAGTTTCCCCTTGCTTTCAGCCGTTCACAGTACCACAACAGCAAGGCCGTATTGGTTATGTTACAAGGCCAGATCAGTCAATCATCCAGACTGTTGCCCCTGCAACTACTGAAAAGGCTGCTGCCCCTCTTCAGGAACCACACATTTGTCTGGCCTCTCAACAGATACCCTTCCATTGTGGTTGCACCTATGGTACAGCTATCTGTATCGCTGACGCACGCAAGCCTCCCCACCAACGGCAAGGTCTATGGTTCTTCACTATTCTGTATTAAATCTCACTTTGGCACAGAAAGGGATGATTTATGCTGCCACAAAAATCTTTGGTCATTTGCCAAACGGTATTAAAATTCTGACAGATAGCCAACCAACATTTAAAAGAAAATTAAAAGAATTTCTAAATGACAACTCCTTCTACTCAATAGATTAATTCTTAGGTGTGAAGTAGCAACTGGAAAAAAATTAATTAATTATTTTGTGTAAAGAAAACTTATGTTAAAGTGACATGTTCCACACCATTACAAAATGTCATATTAATGATCTATGGAACAAAGATTAATGTATGTATGTATGTATGTAAGCATGGAATAAATCTGTTTCAGTTTGAAGTGTTCTTGTTATCTTTGGTCTTGGCAACTTTTCTTTGGTCTTTCAATTTAAAAAAAGTTGATGACAGATTTTGTTTGTGGTTATTTCACTCTTAATTGCAGCACGTTTCCTTTCCATAATTAATTTCTTGGTCAAGTTCCACGCAAGATTGGTACTAAGTGTCATATCCATTTTCTCAAGTACCTCAATCCATTTCTTTGGTCTCACCTTACTCATGGCTTGCATTAAAGCATTAAAGTTTTTCTGTATCATTAGTGAAAGGGTTCTCATACAGCTCACAGTACTTCTGAATTGCTGACATAACATAATTTGTGATTAAAGGTAAGTATGTTTGTCTACATTTCATGGGTGTGTGTGTTTAGCAAGATACAGTTCTCAGTATGTCCACAAAAGTAATACTTTTTTCTGTGTGTGTGTGTGTGTGTGTGTGTGTGTGTGTGTGTGTGTGAGTGTTTGTGTGTAAGTGGGGGGAGATGATGTATCTATGTGTCAACATCTAATGCGTAGCCTATCATATTAGTTTTTTCAGGGTAGAATTGTCTTCTGTAGGGGATGTATGTTATTTTCAGAGCAGTAAAAATGTGGAGACCATTGGTATGGCATTGGCTGCAAACTATGTACAGCAGTATCAAGTCTCAGGACTGATGAAACTCAGATCAGTGTTGTGCCTCTTCCTCTGTAATCTGTTGTTAAAAGAGTATGGTAACTAAGCATCATGAACCAGCTATTCCCTTCTGTCCATTCTTCAACATTAACTTCCATCAATGTCATAGTTTAATAGCCTCAGTATGTGCTTGTCCTGATTTTTGTTTATTGGTGTTGCTATTGTGTACTTTAGTCTTTCAGGAAATATGCCTTGACTCATTAACTAATTACAAAGGTAATTCAATGATGGCCCTATCAAGTCAGCAAAAGATTTTAATACTTTGTCTGAAATACCATCAGAGCCAGAAGAGGAAATACTTTTTGGTGACCTAATGATTTTTGTGGTCTCTCTAACAGATGAGCTGGTCCTAGAGTACACATAGTCTGTCTAAGTAAGTTTATTGGACCTGCTTTTGAGGACCATTTTTGTCCAATTTTTTTCAGCTGATGTTAAGGATGAATTCATTGAATTTAGTAGCCACTTACTTGAATTTAATATCATCCGTTTCACTGCTACTGCCATACGGGAGTTAAATACTAAGTTTATTCATTTAATCTAGTGGTTGTCAAACTGCGGCCTGCAGTTCTTAGCCTTAGTTTATAATAATACTAGCTGCCCATGGCCATGTGTTGCTGTGACTCGTTCTGGTTAAATGGAAAAGAAAGAAAACATATGTATGAGGACTGGATATAATTCTAATCTCCCCCTCCTCCCTCCCCCCCCCCCCCCCCCTGTCTCTGTCCATCTCCTGCTCACCCCTTCCCCCCCAAACTTTGTCCATCTGCCTCCCTTCCCTCTCTCCCTGTCCATCACCTCGTCCCATCTCTCTCTGTTCATCTCCTCCTCTCCCCTCTCTCTCCCCCTCACTCTGTCCACCTTCTCCTCCCCCCCCCCTCTCTCCCTCTCACTCTATCCATCACCTCCTCCTTTCTCTGACTATCTTCTCATTCCCCCTCCCTCTCCATCTACTAATTTCTGCTTTCTATGTCCATTTTCTCCCACCCCTCTGTTCATCTCTTCTTTCGCCCTCTCTTTCATCTTGAGTCTTGTTCATTGTTACTGAAAATTCAGATTCTGTAGTCGTATTCTAATGATAAGTAGATAAGCCACAATTATAACTTTTCTGTTTGATAACAACATTTCTCTATTTTGTTTTTATATATCACATATTTATTTGTATATTTTAAAAATAGGTACATAGAAACATCCATATGTTTGAATGCAATTTTGTGTCAAAATTTTGAAGCAGTCAGTGAAGAATATTCAAAGATTTAGGTTTTGAACAAACGAACATTTACATTTTTATTTCTAAAGATGCAGCCAAATCCAGAAACATCAACTAGCATTAAGATACAGATAGCAGTACCGTAGGTGCAACCACAACGGATGAGTATCTGTTGAGAGACCAGACAAGCGTATGGTTCCTGAAGAGGGGCAGCAGCCTTTTCAGTAGTTGCAGGGGCAACAGTCTGGATGATTGACTGATCTGGCCTTGTAACACTAACCAAAATGGCCTTGCTGCGCTGGTACTGCGAACGGCTGAAAGCAAGGGGAAACTACAGCCGTAATTTTATCCCGAGGGCATGCAGCTTTACTGTATGGATAAATGATGATGGCGTCCTCTCCTCTTGGGTAAAATATTCCAGGGGTAAAATAGTCCCCCATTTGGATCTCTGGGTGGGGGCTACTCATGAGGACGTCGTTATCAGGAGAAAGAAAACTGGCGTTCTACTGATCGGAACATGGAATGTCAGATCCCTTAATCGGGCAAGTAAGTTAGAAAATTTAAAAAGGGAAATGGATAGGTTAAAGTTGGATATAGTGGGAATTAGTGAAGTTTGGTGGCAGGAGGAACAAGACTTTTGGTCAGGTAAATACAGGGTTATAAATACAAAATTAAATAGGGGTAATGCAGGAGTTGGTTTAATAATGAATAAAGCAATAGGAATGCGGATAAGCTACTACAAACAGCACAGCGAACGCATTGTTGTGACCAAGATAGACACGAAGCCCACGCCTACGACAGTAGTACAAGTCTATAAGCCTACTAGCTCTGCAGATGACGAAGAAATTGAAGAAATTTATGATGAGATAAAAGAAATTCTTCAGATAGTGAAGGGAGATGAAAATTTAATAGTCATGGGTGACTGGAATTCAATAGTAGGAAAAGGAAGAGAAGGAAACGTAGTAGGTGAATATGGATTGGGGTTAAGAAATGAAAGAGGAAGTCACCTGGTGGAATTTTGCACAGAGCACAACTTAACCATAGCTAACACTTGGTTCAAGAATCATAAAAGAAGGTTGTATACATGGAAGAAGCCTGGAGATACTGACAGGTCTCAGATAGATTATATAATGGTAAGAAAGAGATTTAGGAACCAGGTTTTAAACTGTAAGACATTTCCAGGGGCAGATGTGGACTTTGTCCACAATCTATTGGTTATGAACTGTAGATTAAAACTGAAGAAACTGCAAAAAGGTGGGAATCTAAGGAGATGGGATCTGGATAAACTGACTAAACCAGAGGTTGTACAGAGTTTCAGGGAGAGCATAAGGGAACAATTGACAGGAATGGGGGAAAGAAATACAGTAGAAGAGGAATGGGTAGCTTTGAGGGATGAAATAGTGAAGGCAGCAGAGGATCAAGTAGGTAGAAAGTCGAGGGCTAGTAGAAATCCTTGGGTAACAGAAGAAATATTGAATTTAATTGACAAAAGGAGAAAATATAAAAATGCAGTAAATGAAGCAGGCAAAAAGGAATACAAATGTCTCAAAAATGAGATTGACAGGAAGTGCAAAATGGCTAAGCAGGGATGGCTAGAGGACAAATGTAAGGATGTAGAGGCTTATCTCACTAGGGGTAAGATAGATACTGCCTACAGGAAAATTAAAGAGACCTTTGGAGAAAAGAGAACCACTTGTATGAATATCAAGAGCTCAGATGGAAACCCAGTTCTAAGCAAAGAAGGGAAAGCAGAAAGGTGGAAGGAGTATATAGAGGGTCTATACAAGGGCGATGTAACTGAGGACAATATTATGGAAATGGAAGAGGATGTAGATGAAGACGAAATGGGAGATATCATACTGTGTGAAGAGTTTGATAGAGCACTGAAAGACCTAAGTCAAAACAAGGCCCCGGGAGTAGACAACATTCCACTAGAACTACTGACAGCCCTGGGAGAGCCAGTCCTGACAAAACTCTACCATCAGGTGAGCAAAATGTATGAGACAGGCGAAATACCCTCAGACTTCAAGAAGAATATAATAATTCCAATCCCAAAGAAAGCAGGTGTTGACAGATGTGAAAATTACCGAACTATCAGTTAAATAAGTCACAACTGCAAAATACTAACGCGTATTCTTTACAGACGTATAGAAAAACTGGTAGAAGCCGACCTCGGGGAAGATCAGTTTGGATTCCGTAGAAATGTTGGAACACGTGAGGCAATACTGACCCTAAGACTTATCTTAGAAGAAAGAATAAAGAAAGGCAAACCTACGTTTCTAGCATTTGTAGATTTAGAGAAAGCTTTTGACAATGTTGATTGGAATACTCTCTTTCAAATTCTGAAGGTGACAGGGGTAAAATACAGGGAGCGAAAGGCTATTTACAATTTGTACAGAAAGCAGATGGCAGTCATGAGTCGAGGGATATGAAAGGGAAGCAGTGGTTGGGAAGGGAGTGAGACAGGGTTGTAGCCTATCCCTGATGTTATTGAATCTGTATATTGAGCAAGCAATAAAGGAAACAAAAGAAAAGTTTGGAGTAGGTATTAAAATCCATGGAGAAGAAATAAAAACTTTAAGGTTCGCTGATGACATTGTAATTCTGTCACAGACAGCAAAGGACTTGGAAGAGCAATTGAACAGAATGGACAGTGTCTTGAAAGGACGATATAAGATGAACATCAACAAAAGCAAAACGAGGATAATGGAATGTAGTCGAACTAAGTCGGGTGATGCTGAGGGAATTAGATTAGGAAATGAGACACTTAAAGTAGTAAAGGAGTTTTGCTATTTGGGGAGCAAAATAACTGATGATGGTCGATGTAGAGAGGATATAAAATGTAGACTGGCAATGGCAAGGAAAGCGTTTCTGAAGAAGAGAAATTTGTTAACATCAAGTATAGATTTAAGTGTCAGGAAGTCATTTCTGAAAGTATTTGTATGGAGTGTAGCCATGTATGGAAGTGAAACATGGACGGTAAATAGTTTGGACAAGAAGATAATAGAAGCTTTCAAAATGTGGTGCTAAAGAAGAATGCTGAAGATTTGATGGGTAGCTCACATAACTAATGAGGAGGTACTGAATAGGATTGGGGAGAAGAGAAATTTGTGGCACAACTTGACTAGAAGAAGGGATCAGTTGGCAGGACATCTTCTGAGGCATCAAGGTATCACCAATTTAGTATTGGAGGGCAGAGTGGAGGGTAAAAATCCCTTTCATATCCCTTGACTCATGACTGCCATCTGCTTTCTGTACAAATTGTAAATAGCCTTTCGCTCCCTGTAGAGGGAGACCAAGAGATGAATACACGAAGCAGATTCAGAAGAATGTGGGCTGCTGTACGTACTGGGAGATGAAGAACCTTGCACAGGATAGAGTAGCATGGAGAGCTGCATCAAACCGGTCTCAGGACTGAAGACCACAACAACAACAACAGGTGAATTTGGCTGTGAGCTAAGTAAAGTTGGCTGCTTACCTCAGGGGCAGAGGGGTAAGTAGTGCACACTCTGTAGCATTGGAGGATGTGAAATGGTGTCCTTTATTGTTTGTCTTCCAGTATGGACAACTCATGGTGAGTATGACTTGTACCAATCAGCTGCTATGATACAAATTTTGATACAGAAGTAACATGGACTCATGAACTAGCATTACAGAGATACTCATCTTCAAATGTGCTACGTGTTTGTACCAAGGAATACGAAATTAAATTAAGGCTATTGTATTACAACATAATAAGTGGAAGACAAGTGATATTAAAAAAAAAATAGTAAACATTTGTGCTTGTCTCATATTGCATAATGCATTTAAATATATGTTCAATTACTGATTCAGTCAGTTAATCATGCACCCACACAGACAAAACACCACCACTTCATTAGGCAACAACAATGTCACCACTTTGGGCTCGATGAGGTTGGCAACAATCAAAGAGAGAACAGTTGACAGTAATTGTTCCAAATGATGCAACTTTTACAGATCAGTCCTTCGGGGTTGGTGGCCAACTAATCGTGCCCTTACTTAAGTTAGTCTATTGGGGACCTATGATACACTAACTTATATAGGTTACCAATTAATAACATCAATAGGTAGGGAGATTCAGCTGTCCCTACTGATGCCATTCTATGCAACCTGTAATGTTATATCTGGTCACGTGCAAGATTTTCATATTTTCTCTCTTGCTATGCACAGATGTTAATCCTACAGAAAAATTAATGTAGTTAAATTTTGTACTTGGTACCTTTTTGCTGGAGGCCACAGTTATTGAGTTATTCAAGACCTTCACACGCACCTCCACCCCCACACTCTTCCACACCAGTCAGGATTTCTAATATGTCGTTCATGGCACACTCTCCTACCACTGTACAAAAATTTCTGACTACACAAATTACTCCTGATATTCCATCTTTTTTGCTCTCTATTCATTGGGCTATTGCACCACCATATTTCGTTAACATTATTAATATAAATGCAACTATGAGGGTAATGGAAGAAAAACAACTGTTGTAAATGTTACACTAAAACTAATTATATCTAAATACAAAGATGATGTGAATTACCAAACGAAAGTGCTGGCAGGTCGATAGACACACAAACAAACACAAACACACACACAAAATTCAAGCTTTCGCAACAAACGGTTGCTTCATCAGGAGAGAGGGAAAAACGAAAGGATGTGGGTTTTAAGGGAGAGGGTAAGAAGTCATTCCAATCCCGGGAGCAGAAAGACTTACCTTATGGGGAAAAAAGGACAGGTATACATTCGCACACACACACATGTCCATCTGCACATACACAGACACAAGCAGACATTTGTAAAGGCAGACTCTTTGCCTTTACAAATGTCTGCTTGTGTCTGTGTATGTGTGGATGGATATGTGTGTGTGTGAGAGTGTATACCTGTCCTTTTTTCCCCCTAAGGTAAGTCTTTCCGCTCCCGGGATTGGAATGACTCCTTACCCTCTCCCTTAAAACCCACATCCTTTCGTCTTTCCCTCTCCTTCCCTCTCTCCTGATGAAGCAACCGTTTGTTGCAAAAGCTTGAATTTTGTGTGTGTGTTTGTGTTTGTTTGTGTGTCTATCGACCTGCCAGCACTTTGGTTGGTAATTCACATCTTCTTTGTTTTTAGATATATTTTTCCCACATGGAATGTTTCCCTCTATTATATTCATATCATTAACTAAAACTAATTACATTGACAATTTGATCTGAACTTAGTCCTTACAAGCAAAGTAGTACTTACAAGCATAGTAGTCAGAAGGCCCAATGAATACAACAATGTAATTCTTTATTTCATGCTAAAATTCACAAAACTGATAGATGAAATTTACAAAAATGTCAGTTTTACAATTTTAAACTGTACAACTAAGCCAGTGGCAAAATACGGCGAGTTGATGAAGACCAAACAAGCTTGAATGTGGGGAAACCGTGCAGTCATAAATTTTTGTACAGTGATGGGAGGGAGTGCCATGAACAACATACTAGGTATCCTGACTAGTGGGGGGCTGAGTGTATGAGTGGGGGTGCATTTGAAGATCACTTTTGTATGTTTTTCTTCAATAACCTGAAAACTAGGGCCTCTAGCAAAAAAAAATTCCTATAAAAATGTCCTGTTCATTTTTTGTGTAGCATTATAGTTTTCATGCAATGAGCAAGAGAGTATGAAAATCTCATATGTGGGTTCTGAAGGCCAGATATAACATAGCAGGTAGCATAAAATGCCACCTTTCAATCACCGTGTATATGCAGTCCCAGGTGCCACCTTACAATGTCAGTACAAGGCATTTCAAAAAAGACTTTACAAATTTAAAAATTCATATAAATTTATTGAAAGAAGATACAGAGCTGGGTTTAGTGTCATTTTGTAGGGAAAGACATCAAGGTTTTTTTTTTTTTAAAAAAAAAACCTTAAACTAAATATGTTGTATATGGCCTCCACTGGTTATACAGCACACATCCCATTGTAAGTCAGTTTCTTCCCAAATTCACTGTAGCATTGCAGGTCTAACTTGCTCAGTGGCAGCATAAATTCTTGCTCTATGTTCAGATAGACAAGCTGTCACAGGGGTACAAACATGATATCCTTGATGAATCCCCATAAAAAAATTTCAAGTGATGTCAAGCTGGGGGAACATGGGGGCCATGCAATTGGCACATCATGGACAATCCACTGACCTGAAAAGCGGTCACTGAGAAAATCACACAAGTCAGCCAGGTAGTGGGTTGGTGCACCATCTTGCATGAAGTAAACATTTTGTTCTTGGTCATCTTCATTGATCTGTGCTATCAAAAATTGTTGTAACATATCCAGGTACACTATCATGTTGATGGTTCTCTCATGGAAAAATAAGGGGCTGTACACTTTGTTCTTGCTCAATGCACAAAAAGCATTCAGTTCAGGGCTATCATGAACATGTTGCAATGTTTGATGTGGATTTTCACTGCCCAAAATCCTACAGTTGTGTTTGTTAACTTTGCCACTTAAGTAACAAGTCGACTCGTCAGAAAAGATGATTTTGTCCAAGAAATGTTCATCCTCATGTAATCGATTTAACATATCTGCACAGAAGTTCTTGTGAGCAATTTTATCAGTGTCTTTTATTGCTTGTATGATAGTCAGTCGGTACAGTTGCAAACGCAGTTTCTCAAAAAACAGCAAACAGTCGTATGTGAGATTTGCAGTTCGCGAGATGCATGCTGGGTTGATTTCGTAGGGCTGTTGACAGAACGTTGTCTCACAAACTCAACATCTTCAGATGTGCTTGGATGATTTGATGATTTCCCATGTCTTACCGAATACTCTGTTTCTACAAAACATTTATGCCACTCATAAATTGTAGGGCTATTAGGAGGATCTTTAGCATACTTAGTACGGAAATTATGCTGAACTGTTGTCACTGACTTCGATTCTTGAAACCAAAACACACTTTTAAAATGCTTAGGTCTAGTGAAGGTAGCCATCCTTAATGCAACTGAAGCAAGTGCTCCGTACAGTGCGATTTGACACTAGCGAACTACGCAAGACAAAACTTGATATAATTCCCTACAAATTGACACTGCAATCACCCTGTAGGTACTATGAAATAATTTATATGAATTTTCAAAGTTGTAAAGTACTTTTTGAAACACCCTGTATTGGCTCTTAAGCAAAAAAGTTTGACAACCACTGATTTGAAGCCTAATAAGGCTTCAAACTGTCATCGTCTTGTTCTTCAAATTTTGTATTTTTCATGTGTAGTACATGGTTTTTGTCTTCTAGATAACATGCTGAAGGATTTTGCAGCACTGCTTGTAGTGCATTTTACAGTCTTGACTAGAGATAGTCCTTTGCATTAAACAAAGCTCTCTCTTCTTAGCAAGATATTTTGGTACCAGAGGGTAATTACCTTTAGCTATGCTTTCATTGTAAATGTCCGTGATCCACTTTAAAGGTTCATCATGATGTAATTGTATTTCAGGAAATAATTTGTCATTTACTCCCATCCTTTGTAAACATCTTGACATTTTTCATCCTGTAAATTCTCTCTGAACAGTGCAAGTGAGTCAGCATTTGCAGCTCTGTGAAATTTTACTTTTTCTGTTTTAGCTAAACTTGATTGATGGGGATGCTTTATTGCCACCATTTGGCCAGCATGTCTATTTCATTAAAGACAGAAACTACCTGGTTTTCCATCCAACTGTATCATTTATTTGTAAGAGTTGCACTTCATTCCACTGAACATGCATTGTGATAGCATTTTTCTGAGCCTATCTGTTGAGTGTCTTCACACAACTGTTCTGTTAAATAAGTTATTTATAAATTTGAAATGCCAAATTAAGTTAGTTAGTCTTGTCTGTAATATGTCATTCAAAGTTATATTTGTTTATTTCTTTCATTACTTGCCCATTCCCTTTTATCCAGGATATTTCTTTGGTTTTGCTCTATATCTAT
The DNA here is from genome assembly GCF_023864345.2 of Schistocerca serialis cubense. Classification (NCBI taxonomy): domain Eukaryota; kingdom Metazoa; phylum Arthropoda; class Insecta; order Orthoptera; family Acrididae; genus Schistocerca; species Schistocerca serialis. The sequence continues at coordinate 30,847,504 of NC_064646.1, forward strand.
GTTTCCATGGCTGCCAATTTTCTCCTTCTTCTTTGTAAAGAGCTTAAAACTTTTCAAATAAATACTTTTCTTTTGTATAACCAGTATGGTGTTCGTTTCTCCATAAATTACTGTTATTTGTGAAGGTTTATTTGATCATTGTGATACTTTTTTACTATTCATCAGATTTCTATTTTTGTCAGTTGTATTGTACTATAGAAGTACTGGTACCAGAATTCATTTACTGACTATAGAGTTTCTTTGTATCTTACTGCTTGCTTTCACTTGGCAGTCCAATTATTTATCACCACTGTTTTGTTTTTTGTGCGTACTTACCCTTAATTTATGGCAGCCCAGTCCCTCAGTCAAAATTCCAAATATATAATTCTGTTATATATTTTGAGGTTATAAATTGCCTGTTAAATGAATGCAATGTAAGTCCTACCTATTTACTATTCATTTTTTCCCTATTGTGTGTTGTTTTTGTGGATTCTTTTATACTTTCTACAAAATAAAACAAAATAAAATAATTATGGAGACAGGGGAAAACCTTCTCATATATATCTTCTTATTCTAACCTGCTTTTTAATCCCACAAATATTTTTGTTGCACAATTTGAGGAACAACCTATTATCTCTCCAGTCTATTTAAATTTTGCTGTTTTCAGAATAGTAACATCCAGTCCCCTCTTTTAAAAGCCTGTTTCATGTGAATGAAAGTTGCACGAGTTTGCCTGTTTACCTCAGTTCATATTTCTAAAACAATTCATACACACTCTATAGCTTTTCTTATTGGTCATCTTGTAATTTTTGGTTAATATTTAAAAATCATTCCCTAAAAATTTTCAACAGAATCTTTGCAACAATAGTAATTGTTTTAGTACACCAAATAATGAAATTGCCAATGAATGATCAAATTATAGAACACTGATCTTTCTATTCTAGAATTCAAATATTCTACTAAGTAGGTAATAAGCATCAATATAAAAACAATGGTGAATTTAAGGTTTATAAATTGCGAGTTTTGAGACAATCTTGAAAAGTAGTACAGCAATCAAAAACAACCATTTCCTATTTGGCTTGTCTGTGGTATTAATTCTTATTTGTGAATTCTGAAGTATCTATAACAAGATTGAGATGAAAGACGGATCCTAAATATCTTTGGATAGGAATGAATACACAATAAATACAGTAATTAGATAATTACTATTTAGAGTTGTATATTTTACCCCATTATGTTGTGGGAGAAATAAACAGGTATGTCAGATATGCATACAGAAATACCTATTACAGTACTTAGCTGAAATGTTTCTCTTAAATGTCACCAACACAGAAACAATAAAGATTTCTTTTCCTGCTCATGAAAGATAAATAATACTTTGCATTGTTCTCTAATTAATTATGAATGGTGTAGTAATAAGGAATGACATATGAACTATGGTTTCAAACATCCCACTTCATTACATGCTTATGTATTTAGGAAAGCAATTTTAAAATGAAATTGATTTTTTTTACAAACAAAGAAACTGGAAAAACATATTTTTACTTATATTCTGTATTTTCTCTTTGGACAGCATTTGTTGAATGCTAACATAAATAAAATCTGCAACACAACATATTCACATGCAGGATATCACATATAAAAGACCTTAATTGTAGAAGTAGACTATTATTCTAAAAAGACACAAACATTCCTCCTGGAATTGTGTGCCTGATCAGATGCTACATGATGAAAACATAAATTATTGTTGCAAAAAATTTTATGTTTAATCATGTAAACTTATTTTGGCAACTTAGAATTCACGGCTTATTTGATATGAGAATTACTAAGATACAGGGGATTTTATTACAATTTTGATTACCTCACAATGAAATGTTAGTGTTTCGGCAATGATAATAGGAATTACAGCATCTTACTGGCATGGACCATAGTTCTCAACAAAACAAGAAGAGTAATGAATGTTCTGGTATTAATTTAAATGCATCTATAATCTACCAGGTAACTATTTATTATTATTTACACCTGACAGTCAGTACCGCACACAGATGTCTCATACTTTAGAAGAGCAATGCCCATATCTCTCACAAAATATATGTGTACAAAAAGTAACATCTGATGCCTTGTGAAACCACACAACATATTAAAACTTTAAATGATGAATAATTACAGACAAATGCACAAGATACAAATCTGTCATATGAGAAAAATCTGTGTACGAGAAAAAGTATTCAAGAGATTGCAGTTTGTCATATTTATGTGTGTGTAATGTTTTAAGTAAGTACATAAATAAGGAAAAGAGAAGGAGAATAAGAAGAAGAAAATAGAAACAATCAGATAAGCAAGATAAAGTGTAGAACTTACATATTAATTTTATCCATTTACAAGCATTCAGTGAACTAGTGTTATTGATTACACACAATTAATATCCAACATTTGCACTTTAGGTAAAAGTGCTGTAGGAACATATATAATGTGACAACAGCACCATTCCTTTTTTTATGTAACAGTTCCTTTTTGCACCATACAATGATACCTGACACTGGAACAGAATCTCTAGCATCCTTCTCCATCTTTCTGTGTCATACTGCATAAAACAATCAACATGAATGACCTCATACACTGAACAATAATTTCTTGAGTAGGAATAGTGTGTACTTTACAGAATGATCTAGAAAGGTGTCTTGTAAATATGACTTTCGGATCAAACTATAGATACAAATGTATGTTGTGCAAATAATCACTGAAACTAAAAAAAATGTTGGCATATTTTATGCAAAAACCTCTCTCATATTGACATATGACTGATAACTGCTTTACACACACGCTGAACAATGTTATACATGTTTATCTGGAACTTAATGGCTAGTTAACGAGCATGTGCTTTGCAGAATGGACGCCCTCCTTTGGCATAGAAGCTCTCTCCCTCCAAGTTCTTCTTACAGTTCTGTAAAACAGTGAAAATGAATAAAAATAGATAATGGAAAAGATAATTTAATTTTGACTGTGCTGATAAGCATAAAGTAAAGCAAATAGCTGCATATTTTCTGATTCAGCATAAACTAAGTGAGTTGGCACAGTGGTAAAGCACTTCTCTCATATTTGGACGGACAGTGCGTGACGAAGCAAGTTCGAATATTTTTTCTTCCCCTCTTGTTTTGCCATCTGCCTACTTAAATTCGTTTTTTCACTTTCAACTAATTACCATTAACATACATGAATATAATCTACATTTTCATAAAAGAGAAATGTTGACTCTTAGTTTTAAAGAATATCACACCGGACCTAATTTCGTGCTTAGTTTTATGTATGTAATTGATTTTCTAATTTATTCTGACTATTCCTAGTTAGTATCTTTTGTTATCGGGTGAAATCAGTAATTGTTTCATAATGTAAATCCTATTGTTGATATATAAACAAACATAAGTTCTGTAATAATTGTAAACATTTGGAGGACAAAATGCTAGTAATCTTAGAGGATCTATTTGGCTCTATTCGAAATCATGTTAACAAAGCCAGCCCTTAATTAATTCCAAAGTAATTAACAGTTGTGTCAAAAGTATTGTTTGTGTAACAATATTTGTTAATTTCATGATTTAAACAAATAATTTGGCGTAACTCTTGCAGTAGAAGAAACTGTTAACCAATTTTTTGGTGTATTCAGTTAATTTAATGAGTTAAGTTTTAATTGGAATTTCTGTAAATTTAACTTTGAACAATGTGTATTTTCAGTACCAATTATTGTGATCACATATAAAGGCCTGATTTTTGGTCACAGTCAGTCAGTCCATGGTCAAGTTTCAGACGAGAAACCTGTGTTGGTTACAACAACAATGCTTCAAATTAACTGTGGAATAGGTGTTACATCAATAGGCCATGTGTTAAAGCAATGACAGTGACTGTTCAATTTATTTGAAGGACTGTGAACTATGTCGTTATGTTTTTACTGCTGATAGATGTTCAACAGAAAACTATTGTAGCAGTAAGTGGAGATTCACCTGCAAACTATTAATGAGGCTTATGGAAAGTTTACACAACAGTACACTGGCCATACATATATAACTGTGTATTATTGGGGGGTTGTGCAAAGTGAAAGTAAACTACGGTAAAATGCAAATATGTACCTGTGAGCTACATCATTTACAGTAGTTGCACATCCAACCCCTACTTTTTCAGCCAGTACGTTGACACCAAAGACAACAAACGAAGAATTAAAAAGCAGGTGCAACTGCTACAAATGATTTAAGTCCTCATCTGACCATCAAAATTTGGGAATTCTTTGATTTTCCTATACTGTTTAAGCCAGACCTGGCAAGGTGAGCATCACAAGCCATCCTCTCAAATGAGTGCTGCCCCCCCCCCCCCCCCTCCCAACTCGCACAGTACCATCACAGCACCACTGCATCCTGCAACTCGCTTATTTGTCTGCAGTTGGGTATAGCTCATGTTGTCATTTTGGTTATTACTGTGCCTATTTTCTGTTATGGTTCTTGAGAATGTATAAAAGAATACTGAAAACTGTGTATTCAGTGCGGAATGGGGGAGTAAATATTTTTTGTACACAATCCCAATGAAAATCCCAATGTTTAATATATGAAAAATGCTCAAGTCAAAACAAATACAGTAATCTTGCCCGCTATTTCTCTTTGTTCCATGAAGCATCACATGGGCTTTACTCTTGTGACAAAAATTGCGTTTTAATGAATACGTTAAAAAAAGAAATACATTAGTTGCCTGGAGCTTCAAAGATTAACAAAAGTTAAATGGCAACTTATGTAGTATGCTTACAACTAGCAAAAGATCAAAAATGCTTCAATGATGGTGTACTTGTGGTAAAAGCATTTGGTTAAATGATGCCACGGAATGTTTTAAAAAAGCTGCTTTGCATGCAACACTGTAGAAAGTGTAATCCTTTATATGGATCACAACATAAAAAAGAAACCAAATAATTTAATTGCAAACTGCCCATGTTATTAATTTTGTATGGACGAGAGTAGGCTACCGATTCGACAGCATTTCAAATGGTTCAAATGGCTCTGAGCGCTATGGGACTTAACATCTGTGGTCATCAGTCCCCTAGAACTTAGAACTACTTAAACCTAACTAACCTAAGGACATCACACACATCCATGCCCGAGGCAGGATTCGACCCTGCGACCGTAGCAGTCGCGCAGTTCCGGACTTAGCGCCTCGAACCGCTAGACCACCACGGCCGGCGACAGCATTTCACTTAACTTTTCTGTACACAAAGAGTTACATTAGTTCTGTTATTTGAATCAACAGGTCTGCATATTTTTAATGCCATTAAAAAGTGCTCTAACAGAACTGGTGGTTATAAAAAATGCACTATAATTTGTAGTGATGGTGCACCACTTATTGTTGGGAGCAAAAATGGCTTTGTTGGTCAGTTAAGGAAAAACTGAATAAATTGTCAGAATTCTGTCCAGTATGAAAGATGTAATACAAATTACATATATAATAATTTGAATAAATTAATCACTAAACAGTTTTTGGAAGAAGTTGATTCATAATATGGAGAAATACTTCTTCAATCTGAAATTAATTTGCTGACTGCAGAAAATTATTAAGACTGTTTCGTTTTCTCCCCCCCCCCCCCCCTCCCTCCCCCTCTACTCTACTTGGAGAAGAACTTTCGAATAAATAAGTAAAACTGGATCCTATTAAAAAAAAAAAAAAACTGTCATTTTCCGAACTGCTATGAATTGGATTGTACACTCACATTCAAGCAGATATTTGAAATTCATTTTATTCTTTTTGGGTAGGTGGCCAAAAACTTTTATGGCTAAATATCTCATTAATTTCTGTGCAACAGTATGGCCGAGTGACAGATGGTGTAAATTATTTTTCCTTTTAGTATTATATGAAGTGTGATCAAAAAGTGACAGGAATATTTTTTAATTTTGCAGGCTTCATAATCCTATTTTCAAAACTTTCTGGTACACATTTTCCTGACGTAGCTTTGCATTTTCAGCTTTCTTGAATATTTAGTTTATTGTTGTCAGTCGAAAATGTATACATGTTTTCAAGCACTTGAAATTTTCCTGTTGAAAAAGATGGATCAAATAATTTCCACTAAATTTTGCTTCAAAAATGGAATAAAGTGCAACACCACATTCAAAATGTTGACTGTGGCATTTGGTGACTCTGCTATGAGTAAAATAAGAGTTTACGAGTGGTATAAATGTTTCAAAGAGGGTCAAGAAAATGTTGAAGATGACAACTGCCCTCAGCACCCAAGCACATCAATTACTGATGACAATATGGAAGAAGTAAAGAAAATGGTTCTGGAAAATTGCCAGATCACCATCAGGGAGCTTTCTGAGTTTGCTCTAGGTATGATGTCGGAACCAAGGCCCAGCCGTCCCATTGGAAATTGCCTGAAGAGCCAAGATGAAAAAAAATTTGGCAAGTTTGATCACCTGTGAAGGTTCTTCTCACTGTTTTCTCTGGTTACAGTGGGATATTGTTTCACAAGTTCCTGTCTTATTGTTGTATGGTTGATAAGGTTTACTACCTGGAAGTTATGTGCCATTTTCATCAAGCAATCTGAAGAAAATGACCAAAATTGTGGCATAACCATTTGTGGAAATTGCATCACGTTAATGCTCCCGCTCACACTTCAATGCTTGTTTGTGAAATTTTGGCAAAAAACAAAACCATTTTGTTTCCCCAACCACCGTATTCACTGGACGTCGCCCGCTGTGACTTATTTCTATTCCTGGGGCAGAAGAGAACCATGAAATGATGTCATTTTGCCAGCATTGATGATTAAAAACAGGATCACTGAAGGAGCTGAACCCCATAACAATAAGCGAGTTCCAGAAGTGCATTGGAAAAAGTGCTGGCACAGGTGTATTGTATCTGAGGGGGATTACTTTGAAGGGGAGAAAGTTGATATTGATGAATAAATACAAATACTTGAAGAAAAACAAAAATTCCCATTGCTTTTTGATCGCACTTTGTATATATTACTGTTACTTTTGTTGTCAAACTGTGGAATTGGATCTTCAAGCTTGGAGTGTGGATCAATGGAACTGTGTCACCCGGTTGGATGAATCTCATTTCTTGTTACACCAGATTGATAGTCACACCCAGATATGTCATAATTCAGGTGAATGACTGTTCAAAACATATACCGTACCATGCTATGAACACAGGCTGGTGGGGTCAGTATCATGCTATGGGGGGCATTCTCCCATGAGCTGCAATAATAACTGGAGGCACCTTGATACCCGTGGTGCAAGTGAACATTATTGCTTACCGCCTGCTCCTTATCTATATCTAACTCTGCATCCACATTCTGCAAACCACTGTGAAGTACATGGCAGAGAGTACTTCCTATGTACCAGTTATTATAGCTTCTTTCTGCTTTATTCATGTATGGGGTGTGAGAAGGACTGTGCATGCTGTAATTTGTCAGACTGCCATCCAAATGGGAGTACTACATAGGTAATTGTAGAGTATTCCTAGATTCATCATTTAAAGTTGGTTCTTGAAACTTTCTAAGTACACTTTCTTGGGATAGTTTGTGTCTGTCTTGAAGCATCTGCTAGTTCTGTTTCTTCAGCATCTCCATGACACTACCCCATGGATCAAGCAAACTACGAACACCCATGTGACTCTTCTCTGTATATGTTCAACATCTCATGTTAGTCCTATTTGGTACGGAACCTACACACATGAGCAACGGTGTATGTATAGTCAAAATGAAGAAATTTCTATCAGGAGTGTGCTTCTGAATAATTTGTTCTACATAGTTCTCATAGAGGCATTTAGCGATATTTTGCAGTTCTGCCCACAGCAATGTTATTCCATTTTATTACCCCCTCGTACTATTACTGAAAACAGATTTCAGCATTTTTGCTTTTGTTTTGCTACTCTCAATTTCAGTTCCTGTCTCCTCCTTAAGTGAATGGACACTAACTTTGGTACCAGTAATAGCTTGTAGATATGACCTGCATTTCTTTGGGCTTTGTGAGATGTCCTATGATAATATTCTGCTACAGTAGTCATTGAAGGGTTCATGCATTATCCTCTTGATGGTTAAACATGTTTCATTCAGCATCTCCCCATCTGTAGTTCTGCACTGTGTTGTATACTTATTATGCAGTAATCTTTACTTCTAGAAATTTCTTCATTTTGACTATACATCATGGAGTGTCCCTCCCATCATGAACTGCTCTAATTAGGTACATAGCTATCAAGTGTATGGCCAACTATTCCTCTAGTTGTTCTATATTATTTCTCTCCAGTACTAAATGTTTTGAGTTTCTTATTGATATATGGCACTACTGCCTCTTTATCTACTTTGCTGAACATGTAAATCCTTCTACTTGTTTAGTTCTCCTTTGTACTTTGGTAGCTGTTGTTGCTACAACTGCCTCATGACACTGATACCAGTTTTTACATGGATGTCCTCAAAGAGGTAAGGTCTGTTTGTTGCTGTTGGATCTAATATATTTCTATCAGGAGTGTGCTTCTGAATAATTTGTTCTACATAGTTCTCATAGGGGCATTTAGTGATATTTTGCAGAATGTTTTGTCACTACCACCACTTACAAAACTGCAATTTTACCAATTGATTGTTGGATAATTAGTCTCCTCCCATAAGGACAGCATGATTGGGGAACTTAACGTACTAGTGAACTTAGGTTTCCTCTAAAGATTTTTGTTACATCTGGAGATGGTTCCAATGGTCACTAGAATGATCTGATTATAAGTTTGGGCTCATCTTTCATACTGCCTCTTTCTCAAACTCGCATGCAGTTTCAGTTTCTATCACTTTAGATGTGAGTTTCTTGTGTACTGCCACAAATACAATACATTCTATTACCATTAGCCTTTACACATACACTTTTATTTCCCTCAAGAATCTCATGGTCATCTATTATGAATTTTAACCAGCTTTCTGTGCCTAGTGTTATGTGAGCTCCACTGCCCTGTGGGAGCAATTCAAACTCTGGTACTTTGTTTCAAATGTTCTGGCAGCTAGTAACAAGGATTTTAATACTCTTGTCTGTAGAGGGCTTTTCTTAGGAGCTTATACTGACAGTTCTGGGTCTCTTATGGCTATTGTTATATATACAGGATGAAGAGTCACCTAATATAAACAAGGCCTTGTGTTGCGCCTCCACACTCAGTTAGCTACCTGGCTAGCAGACTGATGCACACCGGCCTATTAGGGATTGGATCTAAATTTCTCAACCCTATGGTGTAAGTCACTTGACACAGAATCTTTGAAATCTCTGGTTCTATCTTTATATTCAACTAAAATTGAGGGGGCACTGATAATTTATATGGACCATTCTGCAACTTTTGAGCTTTGTTGAAACTCAGTGAGCAATAATGGTCTTCTAAACCCTCTCTTCCAGTCACTGGAATGATCCAAGTATGACCTTAGAGCCAGATGACATGCATCAATTGTTTCAATCTGCACTACAATTTTCAACTGGTTGGACCCTGTTCCCTCAGTGGCTGTCAGAACAGTCTCTTCAACATTATGAATGAGGCCCCATGCATACAAACTGAGAGCACCTGATGCCATTTTGCTAAGGAGTATCATTATTTCCCATACGTTTGAAATTCTGATGGTTAATAGATATTAATAGACGTGTGCTTCCTCTTGACACAGGAAGCAGCATGTTTTCCAAAAGGAAAAATCATCATCAGATGATCACCTGAAGATGGCTTGCTAAGAAGCTGAAGTTGGTAATGACACTGTTTGTGTGATCTGAGGCTGGAATATACAATTATAAATTTGTCATATTTGCACATCCTGGTATTTATTTGTTCCACTATAGGTTTATTTAATTCACATTTTTTTAGTTATTGGGTATTTTCTTTTCTTTGGTGTTGTTTTTTAGCATAACACTCCTGCAGTAGATGAAGCATGCTGCTGATTCTGACCATGCATCTGTTCCCACTCAGCTGATGGCCATGGTTTTGATTTGGTTAAACTTTTGGAAGATATTGTTCCAAAAGTCAAGTTTCTTTTGCATTTATTCATCTGCAAATACAGTGGCATTTGTTTCATGATATGCTTTTTTAATAGATTTTGCTATTTGATCCATAATTATGATGAAAAGAAGTGGGCACGGAGCAGTTCTGTGCTTTTTCTGTTTCTGTTTCAAACCATTCTGATATGCCACTTCTGCTACGTCTTTACACTTCCCTTGCAGCTTCCATATTTCCTGAGGATATATAAATATTTTTTGTGCCATTGAAAGAAGAGATCTGTGGACATCATTTTGCAACAGGTGAATGAATTTGTGGGTAGCTTACAATAAACAGTTCTGCCAGTGACCTAAAGACCTCTGTGACAATGATTTTTGTCTTGACTCATAGTGGGATTCATTTCACAATATTTACAGAGATTGTCTTCAAGGTAATGTATTTTCAATTAAACTTCTAGTGAGCAGGATCATTTTCATTCTACAGCCTCAAATATAATCCAGAACAGAACACAACAAAAACCTGGAGATGTAATTTACGGTACTGGTCTTTTGGTACATACAGAACCAACAAAACATTTATTACAGTAACATAGTAAACACTTAAGCTTTATTGTTAAATTAAAAATATTTTGACAGTATATGTGAAATATGTTTGCAATCTAAAAGTTTAAGAACATTAATCCTTTGACTGCTGTGGATGAGTTAACTCTTCATGCTCTGCTGTTCCCAGGTTCTAAAGATGTGTTTGGACACAGCTACTATATATTTCTTAAGGACTATTGAAATGTTTATGCATTCTGTTTCACGATGCACTCACTGCTGTAGGTGAATTACTTCTGTATCTCAGTGAACAAAAAAGTTTCGAATATTTATCATATAATACATGTGCCTCTTTGCATGCTATAATTTGCAAAAAAACGTTGTTCCAGTATCTTGAACAGTTTATGAAACATGATTGTTGTTACGATAATATGGGGATGGAATTGGGTGCATTATGCATGACCATCTGCCAGATATATATGATGACTGTTATCACAATATCGGCACAGAACCGGGTGCACCGTGCATGACCATCTGCAGATAGAAAAATCAATATCTCAAGAAAAAAATGAGATATCATTCTGCTCTCAATTTTAAATAAAATTTTGATATCTTATCTACATTTCATACACAGCAGCATATGAACTAAAATCAACCATAAGCAAAGTCTACGCAAAGCATTTTTATCTCTGCAAACTCTTTAAGATTTCATGCAATGTTTACTTAATTTGATGCAGTGTAGTAAGCATGATGCATAACAAAAGAAATTGAATTCTGTATCACGTGAAGATATCAGACAGTAAGACATGCAAAGATCATATTTTTTCACCAAATGTTTTTCTTGGAATTGGATGATAAGTATCTCATAGCAGCCGGCTGGTCTATACAAACAAACTGGAAACACTACGCATGACTGTCCACTGGATATAAAAACCAATATTTCAAGAATGAAGTGAGATATTGTCTTGCTTTCAATTTTAAATAAAATTTTGATAGCAGCATTAAGCAAGCAGTACAGTGACAGCAAAGCCGCACTCTGCATGGAAGGCACACAGCACATCTGTAGCAGTCAAAAGGTTAAAACTTCATGTGGATGATGCTGTTAACTAAAGTAAAATTGTTTCATATTAAATGTTAAATGCTATTGGAAACATTGATATTATGTTTTTACTTCTGTATTATTCAACTTAAACAAATGAAAATTTTTGTGTACATACAGTGCAGTTAAAGCACTGGCTGTGGTAATTGTTGTTCAATGCCTCGACCCAGCGGTCTCCAGCTTCAATGGGGAATCCACAAGCAAAACATTTTGTTGTGAACAGTTCATTCCAATCTGGAAAAAAAAAAATGCATGCTCATTTATTCTCGATAGACAAGAAATAACAGGATTTGTTGTGGATTGTTTATATATTTTTTGCTTCCTCTCATAACTTTCTGCAAACAATTACAAACAATACATATAAAGAAATTGGAGAAGTTAATTACTGATACATACAAATATTATTTGTACAAATCAAAGTATCCTACTGCTCAGAAAGAAATATCTTAATATTATAAAAACAGTTATTGATAAAAAACTCCTTCAAGGCCATTTGAAAACAGCTTTCCCACTTGAATATATGAGGGTTGTCACTATCATTTTTATATTCAATGGGAGCTTATTGTAGATTCAATTCAATTCAATTCATTACCATCCATTTTATGATGTGCATGAAACAGGAATTGCCATATGGAAACAGAGAGAGAGAATGATTTATATTTTTAACAATTATGAGAAATAACATTTTCTTACTTAAAAAGATTCACACAATCAGCTTTCGGCCATTAAGGCCTTTGTCAGCAAGTGCAACTTGCACACACATCTGCATTCTCAGAGAGCTGAAACTACACTGCGAGCAGCAGCACCAGTGCATGATGGGAGTGGCAATTGGGTGGGGGTAGTATGGTGGGAGTGGCAGAGAGTGAAGTGTTGCAGTTTAGACGGAGGGTAGGAGAGAAGGTGTGGAGGGGTGAGTGGGTAAGTAGTGGAAAGGAGAGAAATAAAAATAAAAATAAAAGAAATTAAAAGACTGGGTGTGGCGGTGAAATGACGGCTGTGTAATGCTACAGGCTGTGAAGCAGTCATTGAGATGAGGGGTATCATTTTTGGCAGCGTGTTCAGCTACAGGGTGGTCCACTTGTTTTTTGGCCACAGTTTGTTGGTGGCCGTTTATGCGGACAGACAGCTTGTTGGTTGTCATGCCTACATAGAATGCAGCACAATGGTTGCAGCTTAGCTTGTAGATCACATGACTGGTTTCACAGGTAGCCCTGCCTTTGATGTGATAGGTAATGTTAATGGCCGGACTGGAGTAGGTGGTGGTAGGAGGATGTATGGGACAGGTCTTGCATATAGGTCTACTACAGTCATATGAGCCATGAGGTAAGGGATTGGGAGCAGGGGTTGTGTAAGGATGGACGAGTATACTGTGTAGGTTCGGTGGATGGCAGAATACCACAGTAGGAGGGGTGGGAAGGATAGTGGGTAGGCCATTTCTCATTTCAGGGGATGACGAGAGGTAATCGAAACCCTGGCGGAGAATGTAATTCAGTTGCTCCAGTCCTGAATGGTACTGAGTTATGAGGGGAATGCTCCTCTGTGGCTGAGCTGTGGGACTTTGAGAGGTGGTGGGAGACTGGAAAGATAAGGCACAGGAGATCTGTTTTTGTACAAGGATGGGAGGATAATTACAGTCAGTGAAGGCTTCAGAGAGACCCTCGGTATATTTAGAGAGGGACTGCTCATCACTGCAGATGTGACGACCACCGGCGGCTAGGCTGTACGGAAGGGACTTCTTGGTATGAAATGGGTGGCAGCTGTCAAAGTGGAGGTATTGCTGGTGGTGAGTAGGTTTGATATGGACAGAGGTACTGATGTAGCCATCTCTGACGTGAAGGTGGCTTGTTGGGTTGAATAGGAACAGGTGAAACAAATGGGGGAGAAGTTGTTGAGGTTCTAGAGAAATGTGAATAAGGTGTCCTCAACTTCAATCCAAATAGCAAAGATGTCATCATGAATCTGAACCAGGTGAGTAGGTTAACATAGGATGGTGCCATGCGGGTGCCCATAGCCATACTGCGGATTTGTTTGTAGGTAATGCCTTCAAAGGAAAAGTAATTGCGGGTGAGGATATAGTTGGTCATGGAGACTAGGAAGGAGGTTGTTGGTTTGGAATCCATAGGGTGCCTGGAAAGGTAGTGTTTGATAGCAGTAAGGCCATGGGCATTAGGAATGTTAGTGTACAGGGCAGTGGCATCAATAGTGACAAGCAGGGCACCGTGTGGTAAAGGGAGAGGAACTGTGGAGAGTCGGTCAAGGAAATGGTTGGTATCTTTTATATAGGAGGATAGGTTCCGGGTAATAGGTTGAAGGTGTTGGTCAACGAGAGCAGAGATTCTCTCATGGGGCACAGTAACCAGCCACAATGGGGTGTCCTGGGTGGGTTTATGGACTTTAGGAAGCATGTAGAAGGTGGGAGTGTGGGGAGTGGTAGGGATAAGTAGAGAGATGGACTCTGGGGAGAGGTTCTGGGATGGGCCTAAGGATTTGAGTAGTGACTGGAGATCCTGCTGGATTGCTGGAATGGAATCACTGTGGCATGGTTTGTAGATGGAAGTATCTGACAGCTGACAGAGTCCTTCTGCCACGTAATCCTTGTGGTTCAAAACTACGGTGGTGGAATATTTGTCTGCAGGTAGGATTATAAGATCGGGATCAATTTTTAGATGGTGGACTGCAGTTCTTTCTGCAGATGTAAGGTTAGTATGCAGTTTGAGGGATTTGGCGAATGATGGTGAGGCAAGGTTCCGGGATAAGACATTCTGGAAAGTTAACAGGGGGTGGTTTAGAGGCAGTGGGGGTGGATCACGGTTGGATGGAGGAGTGAACTGAGTTAGGCAAGGTTCAATGTTGGTCTTTGGTTGAGTCTGATTGGTCAGGTTGGAGGCGAAAAAGTGTTTCCACTGTAGAGACTGGGAGAAGGAGAGAAGGTCGTTAACTAGTCCTGCATGGTTGAATTTGGGAGTGGGGCAAAAGTTGAGGCCTTTGGAAAGGTCTGATATTTCTGTGGGACTAAGGCTCCTGGAGGAAAGGTTCATGACTGTGTTGCGGGTCTGTCTAGGTTTTGAGTTCTGTGTGGTGGTGGGAGGGAGTTTCGGAGGGTGGGGTAAGTGTAGTAGGTCTGCGAGACAAGGTTTGTCAGCTATGAGGGGGCGTGGGGAAAGTTTGGAGGTTGTTATAGAAGTGGTGGACAGTGGTACTCCAAGGTGGGAGTAGGAAGTGAGCAGGATGGAGAGCTTTTTGAGGTGGCATTGTGCATGTTGCTCAAGTTCCTGCAGGGCAAGAGTTTCAATGTGTGTCATGGGTTCCAGGTATTTGGGATTACATAGCAGGAGAATTTTGTGGATGGAGAGAAGGTACTGCAAGGAGGATTGGGCTTGGTTGATATGGTTTTGTGGACTATGTTGGTGAGGGCTAAGGATGGGCAGAATCTGAACAGGTGGAGGTCATTGTAGAAGGAGGGGTGGCAACCAGAGATGGGTAATTTGATGGTAACGCCATTAGGGGGGATTTCATGAGCCAAGCAACAATGCAGGAACAGTATGTGGGACTGGGATCTGGCTAGGAATAAGGAAACTTTTCTGTATTGACGCAGATGGAAGGAGCAACGATCCATGGTAGTGCAAAAATGCGAAAAAATACGTAAGAAAGTAGAGTTACGTCCAAAAAATTACGCAAAAATACACCCAAATACATGTGAAAAGTATGAAACGGATGCACAGGGGAAAAAGAGATGAAATCTGAGGAAGATGATGATAGTGGAAGGAAAAAACTCACTAAAATTGGCGAGAAGTCACAAAGGTCAAAGTAGAGAATAACTCATCTTTTTACTGTGCCTATCATGGCTCAGCATCTCCGCTATATGGTGAGTAGCAACTTCCCTTCTCTTGTATTGTTACATTCCACCCTGGACTTTCCATTTCCATTGTATGATTTTCTTACTTACACTTAACAAATTTTGTCTTCTTTTTACATGCAGGATGAAAAAAAGAAGAAGAAAACTATTTTTTCTGTACTGCGAGTTAGTGAGTTAGTGAGTCTTTGTGAAGGTTTTGCTTCTGCCTTGTGTCATGAATGGGAATATTACAGTTACTCTGGGAAAGTTGTTGATTATAACTAACATTAAGTGAGTACAAGTACTGACTCGTGAGTGTCAATATCCCAAGGGTCTTGAATAGATACCTACATACCTACAAGATGTCCATCCTGTAACACAATAGTTCAACCTCACAGCACATTTTTGTGGTTTAAAAACTTTTTTTCATTTTTGGGCATTTCCCCAGAATATTATATCACAAGAGACCAGATAGTGGAAATATGAAAAATATGACAATGTTATTATCTCCATGTCAACAAAGGATAAAATAGCTGTTATTGCAAAGCATGCTGAGCTTAATTTCTCAGCAGGTAATCATTAGGTTGATTCCATCTTAATTCATAATTCATTTGTATCCCCAGAAATCTTAAATGTGAACTTTCATTTATTTTCTGATCATTACCATCTATTTCAAGAGCTTGTTGTTTGTTATTTGCTGACTGAGAAGTTTCATGGTAGATTATTTTCTATGAACGATTTCATGGTAGATTATTTTCTATGAACGATTTCTGTACTTGTGATGTTATTGTTTCAGATGTAATCTGCATTGAAGATTTCACACCCTTGATCATGATACCTGTGTCATCAGCAAATATTACTGTGCCTGTTCAAAACACGTACGGAAATTCCATTGGGTGACATTGTCAACAACTGCCGATATTTTGACAGGAGCACACCCTGCCATTTTCAAGGCATAACTGCAATAAGTAAGCACTGTGCAAAAGAATTTAAAACCTTTGTGTTCAGAGAATCTGGAAAGATAATACTCACCAACACTGCAAATGCTAGCACCATCACAAACCAAAGATGAGCAATGTCAGAAGGTATTGAAAGTGAAACTAATAAACAACGGGTTAGGTACCATTAACCCTGTCCCTCCGTTTTATGCCAAGGGAGAGTGCAGGATCACATGCATTACTTAAATAAAAACCACCACCTCCATTTATAAGTTTACTTGCTAATTTAATTTCAACAGCTTCCTTAATAACACCATCTCTTTAGCTGGAAGCCTGTGCCAGAATTTCTGTGTTGTTATACTCCATATGATGACTGATGCCACGACAATGTTGTAAAAAGGCAGATTTGCTTGGCTGTTGTAAGTGTGCGTAATGCTTATGCTCAGTACAACTGTCTTCCACAGTCCTCGAAGTCTGGCCAATGTACGACATGCCACAACTGCAAGTAATATGGTAGACATTTGTTTTACACAAACCAAAATCAGCCTTAATGGAAACTTAAAGAACCCTCCCAATCTTAGATGGTGGTCGAAAAACACACTTCACATTGTATTTCCACAAAATATGACCAATCCTGTTCAAAATACTCCCTGCATAAGACAGAAAGGCCTTAGACTTTAGTACCACCTCAATATCATTATCGCTCCCCCAGCACACAATTGGTCGACAGAGCAACGCGCACTGATATGTCTTCCACTATAACTGTTCTGATGAAAGGTGACTTTGACATGGGCTAACTCAGCTGACAAACTCCTTGGGTCAGAGATGACTACAGCACTGTGAACGAAGTTCGAAGAACCCCTTCACATTGAGCTGGATAGTGACGCACATCATCCTGCAGATACAAGTTAGTGTTAGTAGGCTTCCCTTATACGGCATGTCCCAAGGTACCATAAACCTTCCTCCTGACCAACACATCAAGAAAGTGATGACAACCATTAGGCCTCATGGCAGTGAGAGTTTGAACAACCTTTTTAGAACACTTGAATTCAATACACCTGAATATTTGTTTCATGGTGGAAGTAGAAAAGGGTGACTGTCTTGCCTTCCTTGATCTTTTGATCAGAAGGAAGGTTTATGGTACATTGGGACATGCCATATAAGGGAAGCCTACTCACACTAACTTGTACCTGCAGTATGATGTGTGTCACTATCCGGCTCAATGTGAAGGGGTTCTTTGTACCTTGGTTCACAAGGTTCTTGTCATCTCTGACCCAAGGAGTTTGTCAGCTGAGTTAGGTTTGTCAGCTGAGTTAGCCCATCTCAAAGTCACTTTTCATCAGAACAGTTAAATGAAAGACAGATCAATGTGTGTTGCTTTATCGACTAACAGTGCGCTAGGGGAGTGATGAATACTGAGGTGGTATCAAAATCTAAGGCCTTTCTGTCTTATGCAGGGAGCATTTTGAATAGGAGTGGTTGTATTTTGTGGATGAAGTGTCTTTTCTGTCCACCATTTAAGATCAGGGTCCTTTTAGTTTCCGTAAAGAATGATCTTTGTTTGCATAAGCTGGTTGTCTACAATATTCCTTGCAGTTGCGGCATGTCATATATTGCACTGTGAAAGACAGGCACACTGAGCATAAGCATCACATACACTTAACAACAGTGAAGCAAATCCACCATTGCAGAACACTGTCTTGGCACTAGTTATCCTATGGAATACAACAACACAGAGATTCTGGCATGCACTTCCAGCTACTACGATAATGTTATTAAGGAATCTGTTGCAATTAAATTAACAAGTAACCTTATAAATAGAGATGGTGGCTTTATTTAAATTATGCATGGAGTCCTGCTTTCTTCCTTGTCAAAAAAACAGAGAGGCAGAGTTAATGCTACCTCACCCATTGATTATTAATTTTACTTTCAATAACTTCTGGTTGGTCATCTTTGGTTTGTGATGGTGCTAGTGTTTACAGTGTGTGAGAGTGTTATCTTTCTAGAGTTCTCTGAAAACTGAGGTTTTAAATTATCTTATACAATGCTTATTTTCTACCATTATGACTTGAAAATGGCACGGTGTGCTCCTGTTGAAATATCGGCACTTGACGACGTCACTCAACTGCATTCCCGTAAGTTTTTTGAACATTGTGTACACTGGGAGAAACTCAGGTCTTGCATTACTATATTTTCCTTGTTATTTATTAATGCTGGTAGGTCACTAATGCTAACTAAGAAGATCAGTGGTACAAGGATTGAGCCTTTGGGAACATAATACTTCATAGTACCCTACTATGATTTTACTGTTTACACACATCAAAATATTAACTGCTTTGAGTTTCTGTTTAAAGTGTAGCACCTAACAAAGAAATTTGAGAATACAGATTCTATTGTAAATAATAAACTGTAAATGTGGTAACTGTAGTTACCAGATAATACTAGCAAAAACACACATTACTAAAATGAGCTAAGAATGCAGGCAGCTGTATGTAGTGATTTCCTATGATTAGATAGATATAAAAATCAGAAAACTCTTTCTCAATATTATTTCAATCTCATAAAATTGCTCCATATGGCCATAATTGTGTGTAACGGAGGTGAAAATAAACCTGAATTCTCAGTGCACTTGTATAGAGCACGCTGTGTCACCAAGTATGAATTTGTCTATGTAGCTTGTTTACACTGCTCACGGTAACTTGCAGGTCATTTAAAGCTTAGACCATGTACATATGTCACTTCACAACCAGAAGGATGGTAAGAGAAGTCAGATGCTGAATTGGCTTATGTAAGATATGTCCACCCAATGCCTCTTTCCTCACGAACAATCACAGATGAATGGGAATGAAAGATAATGCACAAAAATTTGTGCAAAGAACATTTGTATGCATGGGCCTTGTCATATCCACACATTGCCTGATTGTGCAAACAGTCTGCCATGAGTCCCCTTCTTTGCTTGGGAGCTCATGCTGCATTTATTGTGGTGAAGCAGTGGCAGAAAAAGAAAATGCAAAAGTGACTGCAGTTAAAGAAGTATCTAAGTAACAGACGTATGAGAATATGAAGTGACAATAATATCTTGTTTGCAAATTTCAGAAGGAGGTCACAGTGAGATTTTAGATGTTGTGCTTGGGAAACAGATGTGACACAGCTGGCAATAACATTTCACTAGCTAGTAACTGGTGACTCATACCAGTTTGTTATTTCACATTTCCAGACAAAGGATTTCAGTGATTACTCCTGAAACAGAGAAATATTTAAGGGAGATTCTTGGTCACTATGTGAAGGTTAATAAACTTTCAGGGCATCATTTGTATTTTATTTTATAAAAAAGTTGTTTACACAACTTAAATAATGAAAGTGCAGTAGCCACCAGAAAGATTGCGGGAGGCGCACATCGGCACGGCACATCACGGACAGTAGTTGCCACAAGTACCCTTACCCAGAGGGTAAGCGAGAATTCGGCCGCGACCTCTGCCGGCGAAACTACAACAATCCAGGCAGCACGGGCCGTGCCCAGTCAGTTCACATCGGGCATGCCTATCAGACGGTTCCCAGTCTACACTATGTGAAGTGCGACGGAAACGTGAATCGTGTTGCTACAGAAAGATTATCACAGATTAACAGCCTTGAACTCGACAAGTTTGGGAATGTCACAGATACCAAAATCCATTAGAACAGAGGTTATGTTTTCCAATTTTATATTTTTTGCATCATCAGTGTCCTACATTTCTGTTTCTAGTAGTTTGTTGAGGAGCTACACACACACCATTATTTCTTTTGTTCAGATGTCAGGCTCCTCAGTTGTTGTGCCATTAAGTTGCCGTAGCATGAATATTAATAAAGTTTTCATAAACAGCGTAAATTTCTGGCTTAGTCTTCTCTGTTTTCCTCTCATGAAACTTATGCTACCTTATTCTTTACAGTAACATGACCGGAGGCTTTGTATTTAATACTTGATGCTTGGGGCAGCAAATCTCACATTTTTATTCAAATATTCTTAAAAGTGGCATACCATATGACTTTTCTATGTCTTTAGTCATCTACACATTCAAGCGTACTTCCTTCGGAGTCAGCAGATGTTACTGCATGTGAATCCCTCCACAGAATAACCACAGTGCACTACACAGTGAAACACACATGGACCCCAGCTGCCTGTTTTCTGCTAAAAAGTGCAAAAATTCCCACCAAAGGCGGGAAGCAATGCGCTTTATGCACTGTATCCATTTCCAGAAAGTTACACGTGCTGAAAAAATGATACTGGGGTCCTCTCACTGATCATTGCAGGATTTGTCTAACACCTGATAACCATTGTAGAAGATTGTGGAAGCAGCCAGGCACCTATGCCAGCAGGGAGGTGTGTTAGCCATCTTCCACCCTTGCAGCCATTTTGGCAATGGGTCCATCTAGCTAGAAAATTATGAGCACACTGCACTTCTTAGTGAATATGATGAATTTCATTGTTTATGCTTGGGACAGGTGAAACCTGCAGTTCATTATCACAAGATACTCTTCACATACTGGATGATCTCAGGTGGACTCCCACTGAAAGAGTAGGACAGCGTTGACAAGCAATGTTTTGAACATCTTGTGGGCAATGTGCTAAGGGCAGAGTGCATATGCAGACCAGGAAAAAAAATTCCCGGATTTTTCCCAGATTTCCCAGTTAAAAATACATTTTCTCCGGGGTGAAATTTCACTTTTTCCATGTTAAGTGACAGTATACTTCTCCTCGGAACTGTAAAACTTGTCAATCCTTTGAATGGTTATGGTTTTATACACTGGCTTTTAAGAAAATGAAACTCAGGGAAAAAAACACATTTTGGAAAGATGTTTGATGTGCAGCAACATGCACACAGCATATTTTTGTATTACGAAAGTATTTCACCAAACACCACATGTTACTTTCCGTAGCATTGAAATCGAGATTGTGATGTGCTTTTTTAGCCAGTCATGCCTCATGTCACGTGATCTCACCAGCTGATGACAGTGGATATTCAGAGCATAGGACACGTGATATAGTCAGCCAATAGCAACATCACTGTTAAGTAGCATGGACACAAGAAAAGCTTTCACATATAATAGTGGTCTCTAAGATTAATAAGCTGCAAGAGAAGCTAAGCTTTCGCATATAATGTTGGTCTTTTTTGCACATGTTACACTTTAAGATACATCACACAGATGTGCCAGTAAAATTTTTCTTCTTAATGGTCACCCTCAAAGAGTTGATATTTAAATGAGAATCAAACCCTCTGTGGTTTAAGAAATTCACGGTACATTCTCGCACATAGTTCATCTTGCATAAAAGGAAATTTACTTTGAAAGTAACGCATTTAAAAACATCCATTTGCAATATTTTCCCGCGACCTGTTAGAAATAGGTTCATTTCAGCAGTTGCCAGAGAGCGCCAGATAACAGGCTTCATCGCACTTGCGCAGCTATGATGACGCAGGAAGCCCATATGTTCATACGTGTAAAACATTAAAAGATGTTACATTATGTCCTAAAAGACACAAGACAGAGAATACTCCAAGAGCGTCGAAATTTTGCAAACCATACTAAAATGCATAATTTGGCTTAATGTGCACATACGTATGTCCAGATTTGGATGTAAATTTTCTTGGAATACCTGTACTGTATTATCTCATGTTTGGTTCTCTATTATGGCATAACGCCATACATGCTAGACGATGAAAACATGCACTTGAAATTTAGCAGACAGTTAAAACAAGCCAGTAGTGTGGAATTAAACACTTCGTTTCAGATAAATTGACTGACTGAAAAAGAATAATACAAGCCAAATTTCTTTAGCAAACTGACAAAAATAGCTTCATTGTTCTGCAAGGTGATTAATGCTTGACTGTCAGAAAGGTGGAAATAAAATATAATCTGAAACTAATAACATATTTTAGCCTTCCATAATTATTTGAATGTATTTTAATTCACCTGATAGCTCCCAGCCACTGAAATCTGTTTTGTTTTCATTCGACACGAGAGCAATAAATGAAGATGAAACAGCAAAATCACTAAACACAAACACGGGTCATGTGGAGACTACCCACCTCCCCACTACAACTCAGACTGCTCTGTGCATCAGCCCCAGATCTATGATATTTCCAAACCGGGGCAATACTAGATAGTGACGCCCCCCCCCCCCCCCCCTCTCCTCCCTCAAGCATTTGAGGTAGGGGGAAAAAAAGGCTTTTCAAAAATATTTTCATTTTGCAGCGCATATCTTTTTGAAGAGTCTGATACAGAAAACATATGTGTTCGAGGAAATGTAAGACATGTTATTTGGTCTTAAGTGTGCCAAAGTGCAGTGCCACACCTCTTCACACAGCATTCTTCTATCACACGTCACTGTATTCCACTCTGTGGAATTCAAAGTGTAATATTTTGTAATGGATGCCATCAAACTATATTCAGAACAATGGCAATTAAAATGTCCTGTAGTGCCTCTCCTGCTCCCAGTTGGTTAGTTTGGCACCCTGCCCTCTCTTTTTTTCTAATAATAAAAAAAGGAGAGAGAAAAAAAAACAAGCAGAACAGTACACATTTCTTCAATCCTTAAGTCCTAACAGTTCTTTCTCTCTAATCTTGTTACAGATTTACATGGCGTGCCTTATGTGTATTTTCTCACTGTCTGTTAGATAAAATGAAGTAGACCTGCCTAATATTGCAGCAATTGTAACGGGGCTGTTTTGGCACAAATGGTCATTTTTATAACATGACAGAATATAATTCACAAAGTACCAATGTCAAATGCCTATTAGGCCTACTTCAAGCAAAAAGCTTTATGTTATGAAACAGTTTCACATTTCATTCATACACTCCAGCTTCTGAAGCATGAGATAGAAAAGTAGTAGTATGAAATTTTTATATATATTTGGAATCATCATATTCTTCCATAATTTGTGTGATGTCCCCATTTCTTCTCCTTCCTTGTTCTAACCAACAATCCTTTCATCACTAATTCTGTAACTGTTCCTGCCAGTGTCAAAACTTATTCTCCAGTTAACTTCACTAACCCTGCCACAATTACGGGTTTAATTACCCCACGTTCATTCTCTGTTAGGCATTATTACGTGTTCGTACAATGCATTTTCTGCACTACTCCCAGTATAGAACTTAAGCAGCTGCTACCTGGGGACTGTACAACTTGTCCTTACCAGTGTAGCAGTCTGGCAAAACATTTTCTGTCAAAATTTTATTTTCTTGGATACACCGAGAAGATAATATATAATCTTCCTAATCTTTTATTCTGGTTAGTCATTTATTTCCACTCTGGTAGTCTGAATCTATAGATTTCACTAGTAATTATAAGAATGCTGATCATTCGCAAACCCAGTTGACCACATAAACAGTGACTGGCATTCACCCGTTCGGCTTTATTACGCTCAGTTTGTATAGCCCCGTCCCCTTCTGTCTGCAGGAAAGTTTATTTCTAGATGTTATGGGGATTCCCCTGGCAGAATCATCATGTATGCTATGCACATACTCAAAAATCAACTTATGATTCATTCAGAAATCAACTTAGAATGTGTTCAAAAATGTTCAAAAGCCAACAGGGATGCATTTCAAAATCATATGAATAATTGATAGACCGATGTGCAGTGGATTCTAGGCAATTTGTGAAACAAGGTTTTTTTCCCTCAAGAATATGAATTTGCCCCCCCCCCCCCCCCCCCCCCGAAACTGCCACCTGAGGCAGATACCCTGGTTTTCTCTGCACCCCCTAGATATGGGCCTGTTGCGCATTTGTGAATCTGGCAGCTTTGGCGTGCCAGCAAAATTTTTCCGGGTAGCATCCAGCTGCTGGCTTCTTGCTGCTATTGCTTATACAGCTAACTACCACACTTCTGTAGCCTGAAGTGGGAGAAGGTATCTCGCTCGCAACTGCTCAAACGAATCTAATTTAAACAGTTGTGACATCATGTTCATCAGAGGCAGTTTGTTGTTATGAAGCATTTCATAGTCTTCCTAAAGCCTTTGACACATTTTGCTGTTGGCAGACACTTGTATGAACACTGTGTTTTGCTACTGTACATAGCGCATTTTTTTGCAACTTAAGTTTTATTCCCCCACCCCCTCCCCCTCCCCCTCTCTCTCCCCCCTCCCTCCCTCTCCCTCCCTCATTCATGTTTTATTACTGCAGTATTATTCTACAGTAATATCCTTTGTTAGAGTATTGATTCTTTCCAGTAAAAATTACAAAAATTTAACTGAAAATTAAAACAATGAAAAATTCCTGGAATTCTGAAGAATTCCCGGGTTTTTCCCAGTTTTCTCCCAGATGAAAAAATTCCCAGGTTTTTTCCCAGATCTCCTGGTTGTCCCATGTCACATAGAACCCTCCCAGTTTACATTTCCCCTGTTGCTTCATAACCTTGGTTGTGAGTAACTGAATCCACTTTCCCTTCTTCCCATTTTTTCCCCTCTCTCCTCCCTGACGAAGGAACAAAGTCCCGAAAGCTAAGACACGTAAATTTTCTGTTCTGTTTTGTGTATCTATCGGCTGTACTAAGCTGAGGTAAGTACTGGCCAGTCCCTCTATCTCTTTGTTAGTATTTGTTTCACAAAAGTTAAAAATGGCTCATTGTGCTTTTGGCAAACTGAATGCATCTGATGTGTCTATAAAGGAAAGTGCACAATCAGTACATATTATCAGTTTTGATTTATGACAGTGAGAAATTGTCGTATAATGTAAAAACTGTTCAAAAACTAAGAGATGATCAGGGAGCATTGCAGGGGACGCATGTTAAGAGTTATTAGGTTATACAGGAAAGCAAAAAAGTAGATCGGGGAAAAGACTGACTGAAAGATATAATTGTGATTGTAATGAACTGAATGAAGATAAGTGCAACCTGTGACCAAGAAATGGTTGTTAGGTGGAGCAAGTAAATTCTTTACAGGATTCCAACAGATAAGAAAAAGACCAAGACAATGACCTGATGGAAGGTGAGTGGATTATGTCATGTAGGAGCAACATTACTGGGTAATGCTGAAGGTTGAAGGGCATAGAAAAGTGTAAATAAGTCCTTTATCCAGCAGTGGATGTCAAATGGCCTCCACTGCTGCTGTTGATGCCAGTAATGTAGCTTTTAATCTTTATCACCTAAATGTTTTATGTGTCTGAATGGAATTGTTTTCACTTAAGAGTTTATGTTACAAAGAACCAGATACCGTAGAAGATGATTTGTGCTTTTTAATGAATCAGTACCTCCGTAGCATTGACCTTTCCTAGTAATAATTATGATCAGAGAAAATAATGCTCTAAACAATACTGGCTGAAGAGGAAAAGTTGTGTAAACATATTTGAAGATATAAAGGTTTTAGCATCAAAACAGCATGAAAATGATTTGTGCTCAGTTCCAGAAGTCTTCCATTATATGACTTTACAAATTAATCACCCATAAATTAAATTATTCTATTGTATTTAACTTTCCAACTGGAAGGAGGAGGTCGCATGCCTTTGTCCCATGGCTCAAGGTGAGTCTCAAACTTGGGCTGCTGACACAGCTCAGCCACTCCCTACTTTTCATGGGCTGCTGCTTGTTTGATCTACTGAGTGCCACAGAATTTCTGAAAGTAGCCTTATGACAAACAACTTAAAGAGTTATGGGAATGCTTCTTATGATAACTGTATGCATATCTCCTGGAGCTGATTTAGACAGTGTTTCAGAATTGTTTAATGCATTATTTACATGACCACACATTTCTTTGTCATCTGTCTCATTAAATGAGTGTTAGAGACTCACATGTAGTGACATAAACCTCTGCTTAACTATGACACAAAAAAAGATTGAAGGTAACAACCAATAAACAATGAACCAATGACAGAAATAACAGAAATATAAATCTCTGTAAGAATTTTGTAACTGACTGAACTCGTTCCCCAAAAAAAGTAAACCTGTTCACAAAAAGTGAGAGTTGTCACAGAACAATTGTCTTGAGCATTCCCCCCAAATCAATAAAAGTATTCAAAAACTGTTTGGGTGAATTTGACAAAAGCCTTGCAGTGAGAATTTTGTTTAGCAAGCAGAACAACTATATGAAGTACACAGGCATTATTAAAAACTACTCAACTCTTGACAGATCATCATTTACTTTATATGTGACCTTTTAACAGTATTCAATAATTATTTTCAAAAAAATATAAAATATTACTCCTTCTATGCTCACTGCAGTTTTTAAGAAAGAACTTGATACTGTACTTGTCCATTGTGCTCTACTGTCACTAATGATATGGACAATAAGCAGTGATTTACTTCATGTACAAATACTCAAAATGAATTTCAGAAAACTGAGATAAGAAAATGAAGCTGCTCAGTGGACACAAACATAGAAATGAAAAAAGAGCATTAATAAAGAATCCAAATGTCTAACTATTTGATACTGACCTGCTTCACAGTATGGAAGTCCATCTTCAAGGAAGAAGGGGCTGTTACCAAACAACTTGCCACAGTAAGCACACAAGAAGCACTCTGGATGGAAATGCTTTCCAATGGCATTCAAGCAGTCCTATGGAAAACAAATTGTATTTTCTTCATTAGTTTTACACATATTTGTTAGCCCAGATTTGATTTCAGTTTTAGTCCTCTGTATTCCAACAAAAATTGTATATTATGTGCAGCTCTAACTTTGGAGCCAATGACATTTACAAAGTGTCTGGCAGTACTGATGAGAATGCGTTATAGTACCAATTGATTTGTTGGGAATATAGTCTCCATATTGCTGTTAATTCATTGGTGTATACTTTCCCCAAAGAATGTGTTAAAATGAGAGCAATAATAATAATACAGCCATCTTGGCATTTGCCTCAACAGATTTATGAAAAATATGGAATGCTTAAATAAGGATGGGCTGGCAGGGACTTTGCCTCCATACTTCATATGTAAATGTTCACTTGTCATGGGTGAATGACCTCACACAGGATACATCAGGAAACGTATGAGGTTCAGAGAAGCTTCTTAAGTAGCTCTCTGTATTTTACTTGTAATCCACTTCTCTTCTGGTACAACATTAAGACTGACTTATCTTTCTCTCAATACTTTAGAAGTAGAGAAGGCCACTCAATGAAAAGCAGAAGCATTGAGTCATCAACAGGTACACACAAAAATTTTGGAAGCTTTGAGAACAGATCCTTTCTTAAGCCAGAATACACACACACACACACACACACACACACACACACACACACACACGTACCACACTTGCACATGCATGCATGCACACAAGCAGGTGTGCCCCTACATAGTGCTGGTTAATTGCACAATGCCAGAATTGCAGTTCGGCAGGTGGCAGACAGAAAGAGACATTGGCAAGTGTATGGTAGTGACTCAGAGGGGGGCAGCTGGTTTGCTGGCTAGCAATGGAGCAGGGAGAGCTGCAGGCATGTGGGCTAGGCATGTGACACACAGGTATTGATGCTGGTGGGGAGCGGTGCATGATGAAGGTGGCACTGGGACATGAATTGGGAGGGGGTGATAGGACAAAGAAAGGGGAAACTGCTGGGTGAAGAGTGTAAGGACATTGAGCTAATGAAGTCTGAGGTCAGGAGGATTGCTGGAGGGGAGGATGTGTTGCAAGGATAATTCCCACCCACACAGTAAAGAAGTGCTGGTGGTGGAGGGAAGGGCCCAGATGGCACAAGTTATGAAGCAGATGTTGAAATCTAGCATGTTGTGCTCAGCTGCATTTTGTGCCATTGAGTGGTCAGTATAGTGCTTGGCACAGTTTGGTGGTGGTCATTTATTCTAGTGGACAGCTGCTAGTTTGTCGCACCAACATAAAAAGCTGTGCAACAATTGCAGTGGAGTTGGTATGAGCTCTGCACAGCTCTTTATGTCAATATGACAACCAACCAGCGCTCCACCAGAATGAATGGTCATTGCCAAACCATGGCCAAGAATAAAGTTGACCACCTAGTGGCACAAAACACAGCTAACCACCACATGCTTGATTTCAATGGCTAATTCACAGACTGTGCCATCTGGATCCTTCCCTCCAACACCAGCTTTTCTGAATTATACAGAGGGGAGTTATCCTTGTAGCACATCCTTCACTCCCATAAACCTCCTGGCCTCAGTCTTCATTAAACCAATATCCCCATCCAACATCCAACAGTTTCCCCTTTCCCTTTCCTATCACCCACTCTCAATTCATGTCCTCATGTCATCTTCCTCATTGGTTGCTTCTCACCTGCTCCAACAACCGTGCATCATATGCATGGCTCCCTCCCCCATTGCTAGACAGCAAACCAGCCCCCTCCCTCTGAGCCATTAAACAAACACTCCAACCCTTCTTCCTGCCTCCCACTCTATCTATCTATCTATCTACTCTACCCCATACAACCTCCACCCCACCCTCGTCCGCATGATGAACTGCAATCCTGGCATTGCGCATGCAGCATGCACTATATAGGGATACAAGTGTGCAAGCACGTGTTTGTGTGTGTGTGTGTGTGTGTGTGTGTGTGTGTGTGTGTGTGTGTGTGTGTGTACTCTAGCATGACAGAGGATTTATTTTGAAAGGTAGCAAGTTTTCCTTCTTTTTTGTGTCCACCTGTTAATGGTTCAACACTTCTGCTTTTTGTTGCATGGTCTCCTGGACTCCTAAAGTATTTAATTATACCAGAACTTTCCAGCTATATATGTATTTCTCTCAGTCACTCATATATATTTCCTTTACCTCTTTTTCTTGATA
This sequence comes from Schistocerca serialis cubense, assembly GCF_023864345.2. NCBI lineage: Eukaryota > Metazoa > Arthropoda > Insecta > Orthoptera > Acrididae > Schistocerca > Schistocerca serialis. The sequence continues at coordinate 30,876,571 of NC_064646.1, forward strand.
CAGTAACTAATTATAAAGTCCAAACTGTTTGGGACTCATGCCCAATTTCCTATTCACTTATGTGTAAGCTCAACTCCAGTTTGTCCGCAGGTCATGGTCTTGTGGTCTTGCGGTCGTGTTCTCGCTTCTCGAGCATGGGGTCCCAGGTTCAATTCCCGGTTCAGTCAAGGATTTTCACCTGCCTCGAGATGACTGGATGTTTGTGTTGTCCTCACCATTTCATTATCATTCATGTAAGTGGCGAGACTGGATTGAGCAAAGGTTGGGAATTTGAACGGGCACTGATAACCGCACAGTTGAGTGCCCGCAAACCAAACATCATCATCAACTCCAGTTTTTCATGTCTTGACAACTTAAAACAGTAATCCAGTGATCTTTTTCTTTCACACGCTATTAACATTAATGTGCAGTGTAGTTAAACAACTCAAACATTTTAACATCTTCTTTCCTCATATTTACAAGACAATATCTCCATTGAGCATGCCCTGCCTTGTATCTACATAGAGCTTATGAAAAAGTTTCTGCAAGAGTGGAGAATCTACTCTGTACTTTAACAATGAATGCAGAACCTGCAATGATGTTAGTTTAATATTGTGTGTGATTAATTTAAAATCATGTTTCTATTGGGATTCAGATTTTTCCACAAATATTTATAAAGATGATGTGATCCAATTTAATATAATTTTGCGTGTCCTGTGAAAATTCAGAGTAATTATAAAGTCCACAAAACATTTTTAAAAATTGGTATAAGTTAATGATTAAAAACAATGTAACAAATCATACAATGTGTGAAAGACAAACTCTTAATTTTTTTTCTAATGTGGTGCTGGCAGGTTAGTTTGGAAAACCATTGACAGAGGCAGTACCAAGCACAACTGCTGAAAATGGTGGCAAACCAGACAGAGAAAGCATTGTGTGTTACAGACTCTGCCCTCTGGAAATTAATAGAGAGTGTGCAATGAGTTTTCTATGGCATGTTCCAAAAGACACCACTAGTTTACAATACCACAGCGAAGTGGTGTATAAAATTCAAGGAGGTTCATTATGTGTACAATGCAAAACGTTTGAGCAGCCAAACATGTCAAAACAAGGATTGTACTATTTGGGAGACATGAAGATGAAATTTACCAGTCAGGCTAATGCAGAACTGAACATCTGTCAGCCAATAGTAATGAAAATCTTTCATAACCGATTAAGAGTGAAGTTGTACAAATTGAAGCTCCTGAAATACATAAGATGTGGCAAGAAACTGCAGTTCTGGGCTGATATGCAGAGACATCTTGAAAATTATGACTTTGAAAGCAAATTAAGCTTTAGTGAGAAAGCCACTTTTCATGTTTTGGGAAAGGTCAACTGGCATAATGCACATATATGGAGGACAGAAAATCCACATGCACGGTCAAACACATCCAAGATTCTGAGAAGTTAATGTGTTCAGAATGAGATTTTCACTCTGCAGCGGAGTGTGCTCTAGAGCACTTGCCCGCGAAAGGCAAAGGTCCCGAGTTCGAGTCTCGGTCGGGCACACAGTTTTAATCTGCCAGGAAGTTTCAGTTAATGTGTTATTTGTCTTGTCCAACAAGACAGTCTATGGACCCATCTTCTTTTCTGAGAGAGGTGTCCATAATATTACCTACCTTGACATGCATCAACTGTGGTTCATACCACAACTTGAAACTGATAGCAGGGATTTCACATTTCAACAAATTGGTGCTCCTCCACATTTCCACAGTGGCGTATAAAATTATGCCATGTCATTGGATAGGTCATGTTACAGCTGTTGCCAGACATGACGCCTTGTGATTTTTTATTGTGGTGCTACATCAAGGATAGCATTTATGTTCTGTTTCTACCACATAACCTCAAAGACTTGTGATGATGCATAGCAGCAGCTGTTCTTACAATCACTCTCGATAAGCTGGGTGGGGTATGGGCAGAATTGGACTACTGATTAGACATGTGCTGTGACATGTGCTGTGTGGACAAACATAACATTTATAAGTATTGAAAAAATAGCTTTGGGAGATTGTCTCTAACATACTGTATCATTTGTTAAATTGTTCTTGGCTATTTATCTATGCCAATTTTTTGAAATGTTGCATTAACTTTGTAATTACCCCATATATGAAAAATAACTTATCAATATTTCTGTTAACATAAAGCATAGATAACACAAGATTAAGCAGATTAAGAAAATATCATTAAAGTAGGATAAAAGTACTAACAGACTGAGTCTTTGTGTTGGGCTGTGAGGTGTGCTCAAATGAGCTGGCTGATCAAGAACTACTCATCTAAGACAAAGAATCAGATTATTTCTATATCTTGCATTATTAGCTGCAACATGCAGAAGATGTGATTCTTTGTTGCTGCACACTATAGCACTTTTGACTGAGATAAACTTATGCTGCAGTGCAGTGTTTTTCTTCGGCAGGCCAGTGTAAAAGTGCATACAGAATCAACTGAGTGAAAAATCTGTGTAATACACATGTTTATTTATAAATAAAAGCCATCTTAGGTATTTTCCCTTGTGTGAGACCACATGCACAAGATCGTGTGTCAATTTAAATTTCTATATTCACATATTTTATTGTTTGCATAGCTTTTCCTGTGTTATCTGAGTGTATCAATACCCATTTGTATTGTGATATATTGTGAAAACTTGAACATTCGCAAGTGCTGCGATGAACTGGTATTGTTATTGTCAATTGTAGGTTTAAAGTAAATTATGCACTTTTAAAATTTTTAAGGACAGTAGACCTATCCTCATTCAAAACAATCTGTCTCCAATTTCATTTTTTGAGTTACATCAGAAATAGATTAGTTTCAGAATTTTTGGATACTTACAAAACTACGTTTTCGTAAGTTAGTGATACAAGTGTTTTGGAGATTTGAATTTAATTCATAGCAAATCAGCGTTTATGGTACACAATTCAGGCAAAGTATTCATCACCCCTGAATATCATTGTATATCAATGCAAATAAACATCTATTTCTGAGAATTTTTGGACGCAACCATTGTTCTTTGCATAATCTACGAGCAATTGGGGTTTGTAATATAGTTACTGTAGCAGATTTCCTAACTACATCTAGTTTTCCCTTAAAGAGGAGTAGCCTTAAATGTTATCTGCATTTTATTGTAAATTAACTCGGTTTTCTCAGTTTGCTAACAACTATAATTAACATCAAAAGGTTTTAGGAAACTAGTAATTTCTTCCACAGGTTTTTGTGTTGCCTTAATAGAACTCTCGTTTTGTGTATCTACTTCAGTTCTTATAGGGAATTAGCAACGTTTGAGCTCAATAGGTCAAAAGATAATCAGCAGGTTTAATTTAAAGTCCTTTGTTCACTGTCTCGTAATACGTTGCACCACCCAAAATGCAGCTCCACTGTGAATGCTGTTCTCAAACATGGGATGAGTTGGTTGAGATTCATAAGCATCTGGAAATTGTCCTGACTACTGTCAAATGATTGATGGCTGCTGCAAATCAGAGTCGTGTACCTGTAACACCTGTACCAGAGCTACCTCAAGTACTATCCTCTCCTGTGGATCCTGCCTCCTCTGCAGAAAGTACAGTATCTGTCATTACCCGTCCAATTGACTGCAAGCAGTATGTCAAAGGTGAATCTAGGTATCCTGTACAGGGTGGTCGGGAACCAGGGAGGACTCAGGGTGTTGTACCAATCCCCCAGGCCAACAAGTTAGATGTACTGTCTTTCACTGAAACTGAGCCAGTGGGACTCACTTCACCTGTTTTGGGGAAACCTGTTTTGTCCAGTATCAGGAGGAGGTAAACGCAAAAGGGTAGGGGTCAGCAGTTAAAACACACAGTGAATGATTGTGCCCCTTAGGGAAATGGCAGCAAGGGCCAGGTAAGGCTACAGGTGTACTCCGTGTGTATGGCTATTCCAGCAGCCATTGAGGGAACAGGGTGTGACCAACTGCAGATTGTGGCACACGTTGGAACAAATGATGCCTGTTGTCTGGGCTCCGAAGTCATTCTTGGATCGTTCAAGAAACTGGCAGAGAAGGTTGAGGAGACCAGCCTAGCACATGGATTTTCAATGGAGCTCACAGTTTGCGGCTTTGCCCCGAAAACTGATTGTGGCCCTTTGTTTCTGAGTCGAGTGGAAGGACCGAACCAGAGACTTTGAAAGTTTTGTGACAAGCTAGGCTACAACTTCTGGAGTTGCGCCTTAGGGTTCAAAACTGTAGGGTCCCCCTAAATCGGTCAGGTGTGCACTACACATCAGAGGCTGCTACTCAAGTAGCTGACTGTGTTGGAGTGCACACAAGAGGTTTTTAGATTAGACGAGTCCATCCAATCCATATAATGATGGCTGTATGAATTCCAGAAGTATTACTGTAAGATCGAAAGAAATGCCTCCCACACATGAGAGTATTAAAATCCTTATGGTAAACTGCCAAAGCATTTGTAACAAAGTGTCAGAGTTTGAAGCACTCATGAAACTCAGTGAAGCTCACATAATACTAGGTACAGAAAGCTGGTTGAAACCTGAAATTGATAGCAGTAGATTTTTGGGGAAAATTTAAGTGTATATTGAAAGGACAAGCGAATGGGAAATGGTAGTGGTGTATTTGTTGCAGTAGACAAAAAAATCGAATCCACTGATATAGAAATTGAAGCTGCATGTGAGATTCTTTGGGCAAGACTCAGTATCAGAGGTGGGCATAAAATGATAATTGGATTCTTCTATCACTCACGAGACCCATCTCCTAATGTAACCAAAAACTTCAGAGAAAACCTCAGTTCACTTGGATGTTAAGTTCCCCAATCATGCTGTGGAGACTTTAATCATCTAACAATCAATTGGGAAAATCACAATGTTGTTAGTGGTGGGCACGACAAGACATCCTGTGAAACTTTACTAAATGCCTTCTCTGAAAACTACCTAGGACAGTTAGTTAGGAACCCCACTCATGATGGGAATATATTGGATCTAGTGGCAACAATAGACCTGACTTCTTCGAGAATGTCCATATTGAAACTGGTATCAGCAACCATGATGCAGTTGTGGCAACAGTGATTACCAAAGCACAAATGACAACTAAAACAAGCAGAAAGATATATAAGTTTAGTAAACTAGATAAAAAAATCAGTAATGTCTTATCTCAATGAGGAACTTCAAACTTTCAGCACAGGTCATGAGCACTAGAGGAACTCTGGCTCAAGTTTAAAAGAACAGTTGACCATGCACTGGGATAGATATGTACCCAGTAGGACAGTTCATAATGAAAGGGAACCTCCATGGTAAGAGAGCAACAAGTGATGCCTCCAATGACTACCATAGAAAAATATTGTCAAACGACATTTCACAAAATCCAAAGAAATACTGGTTGTATGTAAAGGCTGTTAGTGGCACCAAAGTTAGTGTCCAGTCCCTAGCGAATGAGACAGGAACTGAAATTAAGGGTAGCAAAGCAAAAACTGAAATGCTGAACTCCAGTCTCAAATATTCCTTTACAAAGGAAAAGCCACAAGAATTGTCCCAATTTAATCCTCATATCACTGAAAAGATGAATGAAATAAATATTAGTGCCAGTGGTGTTGAGAAACTGCTGAAATCATTAAAACTGAACAAAGATCCAGGCCCCAATGGGATCCCTGTCAGATTCTATACTGAATTTGCGGCTGAGTTAGCCCCTCTTCTCACTATAATCTATCTTAGATCCGACAACCAAAAAACCATTCCCATTTCTTGGAAAAAGGCACAGGTCACACCTGTCAACAAGAAGAGTAGTAGAAGTGATCCATAAAACTACCGTCCAATATATTTGACATCAATTTGTTGTAGAATCTTAGAACATATTCTGAGCTCTAACGTAATGAGGTATCTTGAGCAGAATGACTTTCTCAGTGCCGACCAGCATGGTTTTCAAAAACATCGATCATGTGAAACCCAACTCGTACTTTTCTCACATGATATACTGAAAGCTTTGGTTCAAGGCAACCAGGTAGATGCTATGTTTCTTGATTTCCGAAAAGCATTTGACTCAGTACCGCAGCTACACTTATTATGTAAAGTATTATCATATTGGGTATCATGTGAAATTTGTGACTGGATTGAGGACTTTTGGTAAGGAGGACACAGCACATTATCTTGGATGAAGAGTCATCGTCAAATGTAGAAGTAACTTCGAGTGTGTCCCAGGGAAGTGTGTTGGGATCCTTGCTGCTCACGTTATATATTAAAGACTCTGCAGACAGTATTAATAGTAAAATAAGGATTTTTACAGGTGATGCAATTATCTGTAATGAAGTACTATCTGAGAGAAGCTACATAAATATTCAGCCAGAGCTCGATATTATTTCAACATGGTGCAGAGATTGGCAACTTGCTCTAAATGATCACAAATGTAAAATTGTGCACTTCACAAAACGAAAAAATGTAGTATCCTCTGGCTATAATATTTATGAGTCACTGACGGGATTGGCCAACTCATATAAATACCTGGGAGTAACACCTTTGTAGGGATATGAAATGGAATGATCACATAGGTTCAGTCATGGGTAAAGCAGGTGAAGGACCCAGTCTATTGGTAGACTACTCAGGAAGTGCAATCAGTCTACTAAATAGGTTGCTTACAAATCACTCATCAACTCATCTAGAATATTGCTGTGTGTGGGACCTTTATCAGATAGGACTAACAGGGGATACTGAACTGATATAGAGAAGTGCGGCACAAATGGTCACAGGTTTGTTTAATCCATGGAAGAGTGTCACAGAGATACTGAAGCAACTGAAATGGCAGACTCTTGAAGACAGATGTAAACTGTCCTGAGAAAGTTTATTAACAAATTTTCAAGAACCAGCTTTAAATGATTACTCTAGGGATATACCACAACCCTCTATGTATCAGTCACACAGGGATCATGAGGACAAGATTAGAATAATTACTGCACACAGAGAGGCATTCAAACAATCATTCTTTCCACGTTCCGTGAATGAATGGAACAGGAAGAAGTCCTAATAACTAGTACAATGGGACGTATGCTCTGCCATACATGCGATGGTGGTTTGCAGAGTATAGATGTAGATATCCAACACAAAATTTTAATCTGTCAGAAAGCTTCAGTTTTAAACTAGCTTGCAGCAGCAGCAGCATAGTAAGTTCCATACTTACTCCCTTTATTTTGGTATTGCACTTATCACATGTTGGTGCAATATATTTCTCAAAACAGAATTCACAGTACAGCTCTCCCTTTTCCTCTACAAATCCAATGTCTTGCAGTGGTCGGCGGCACTGTCCGTTGACACAGATGAAGTGTTCAGGACACCATATCTTGCCCAAAGCTGTGATGAATGGTCCTCTGATGAAGAAATGAACTAATATAAGTTGACAATGTATGAAATGTGCTACAAATTATAATACACTTATAACAAAGAAAACTGCAGAACTGATATAATTTTAAAAAAGGCACATGAAACACACAAACAAATAATGATGTAAATGTAATTTAAAATAATGAAAACAGGTGGCTACTATGAACTCAGTACCCATGCAATTAACACAAGTTGCAGTAACAGCCTATAAACACTATGCGCTTGAAATAGCAAGGTGTCAGACACGTTTCTGATTTATAATGAGTCAAGCTTCATTAAGTGTCCATGGATCTGGGATACTGACAGCAGGACAATAACACTGATATGATAGTTACTAATCAAAACTATCTGGTATCTTTTTACTTTAAAATGAAAGACAATCACTCACTGGAAAACTGAAATGCTGAATTGTCGATAGGCTCACACAAAGGAAGGAAAACTTGGTAACTTTAGGAGTTATCCTTTGATGAGCTGGAGTACACACACACACACACACACACACACACACACACACACACACACACACACACACACACACAGGTACTCTCTCTCTTTCCCTCTCTCTCTTAGATATGCCTATGCCTATGCACCATTTAGGGGCATAAGTGTATCTACTAGCGTATATGTGAGTGTGTGTGCTAGTCAGCATCATGTATGTGCACACATGAGTGTGTGTGTGTGTGTGTGTGTGTGTGTGTGTGTGTGTGTGTGTGTGTACTCTAGCTCATCAAAGGATAACTTTGGAAGCTAGCACATTTTCCTTCTTTTGTGTGTGCCTATCGACAACTCAACACTTCTGCTTTTTGGTGAGTGATCTCCTTTAATGCTAAAGTATTTACATTCTACAAGAACTTTCCAAACACATTTACCTGATTTCTTTAAAAGAAATATTTATTTCCTGACACAATAATGTCTATATTCCTAACTTATCTAGACTCAAACATATCAGCCATCTTCAGATCAATATGCAGCATTGCTGTTCTAGATCTTTGTCTCAATGAGAAACACACTGCTGTTCAGTGAAGATGACCATTTAGTATCTTTGCAATTGGTCATGTCAAAATAAAATGTGATTTAACCAGAAAATTAATGATTTTTTAAAAATAACATACTATACATGGGTGTCTCTGAAGAATTATAATGTAGTTTCAATCTGATATGTATTCAGTGTAGACAAACTTAATAAAAGAACTTGTTATTTTGAAAGAAATAGTATTAATCTGAAATGAAGAATAATTCATTTCAGGTGAAATGTTGTCAGGAGTAGTCAGATTGGAGTACCACACTAGCAGTGCACTGAAATCTGGGGTGAATTCAATACTGCCATCTTTTCTGAGAAAGGCAACTGGGTTGCATATAATACCCACTCTCAATTCACACAGCTATACCTACATATACATTCGGAATGACATTTCAAAACTCATGGCACAATATGGTATTTATTTCACTCCACGTTGTAAAGTATTCCCCACATGCACAGCTTTTTGACACCTCATTAGCTGTTATGTCTGATAATGCTGATTGTAGATCAAAACAGCAGTGGTTAAGTATTCATATTCCTCAATGCAATAGCTGACCACTGTATTCTACCAGCAGAAATCAGTCAAATTATACAGAGCTTGTTATTCTTATTAGAATGATTAAATGTCCATGATTCAATCAGGCACTCTGTTGTGCACAATTGGCAGATTACCAGCTTTCTTGTTCATTTCTAGTGTACTGATTCCACATAAAAATCAATTATTAGTTGTTCCTAGTAAAGGTGGCAATGCTACTGATATGCTAACAAAAACTTACCTCATGCAATTTGCTCATTTGATCTTGTACAACGTCTATAAATTTTCCTGCACAAGGCACTTTGACATAATCAAGGCATGCCATCACCTGTTAAGTAATTCTCTGAGTGATCAATGCCTAAGCTCAATCCTCACTAGCTCTCTGCTACTACACCACACAGACCATTGAGTCTGCATTTCATTTCAGAACTGAAACATATGTATTTATTGTGAATCTTTTCACATCCTATCCTAGTTCACACTTCCACAATTTTCAGTCTGGTTTAATAGCTCCTTTGTGGTATAATAATCTTTACAAACACAAAATTAACTACATTTATGCAACTGTATTTAAAAATTTTCAATTGCATTTTAATTATAAGAATTAAGGTAACTCTAAAGAATCATTTTTGTGTGAAACCTGTTAGTAACTGAAAACATCTCCTCAACACATTATAGGCACTGTACAGGATGTGACCAGCAGTATGGTTGCCTATGAGATGACAGCATTAGTTGTCAGGCCTCCTGTCTTTGCAGAACTTGCTTTGTTATGTCCTTACAACCCTGCCAGCTCTATTATGTTCATTTGTTGAAAATATAATCTTTGTTGGCACAGGTATTATAGGCTCAAAAAATTATGTATTGGAGCAATCAGATTTCACAGTCCTCTCAAACAAGCATCTCCCGTGCACGGGGTTGAATAATCTGTATTCATATCCAGTACGTCTTAAACTGTACATTGTATGTTCATTCACTGCCAAATTGAACGTAAAACAAAGTATGTTGAGATTTCTTCCTAGCATTTGTTGTTGATAGAAGTTTTCATCTGTGAATGCTTTTTCTTTCAGTCCATGAACAAACTGTATAAAGAGTACTTCATTTTGGTCCAAAAATAGAGAGATAACCACTTTCTATATTTGTATTCTCTCAAGATGTGTTTGTTCAATTTTACATGTGCATGCTCATGTCTTGTGAATACACTTTGAATTACATTAGTGAATCATTCAAAAAATTATCTATAATTACCTGCAATATATACATCTTCTTCAGATAAGAAAACTTTACATGTTAGATAAGAAAAAAATTAATCATTATACTGATTAGGTTGTATTTAAACTACAGGAAACTGTAAATAACAAAGACTTAAATTACCATAAATAAAATTACGTGAAATGAGCTTTCTGAACACTTCAAATTGTATGAGTAGTAGCAACAAAAAACTAACAGGATTTTGAGTTTTCAAGTATGAAGAAAATTCTAACACAGTAAATACATTTAGATCAGTAATATAGCTGAATTTGTGATTGGAATGACACAATCTTCACAGATACAGCACAGCAGATTATCAGGAGTAGAGAGTCATTCATAGATAAAAAAAGGAACTTTTTGAGTGACTCAGAGTGTTTTGGTAAGCTCATTATTTCAACGAGTGGTAGAAAACTCTGAGGATGACGAGCGGGGGATGACAACAACACCCATTCACACAGAAAGAGCTTGTGTTGAGAGAAAGACAGAAAAATGCTTATCAAAGAGTGTAGTGTGTTCTGAGGGCTGAATTCAGTATCACCAATATGAAACAGCCTAACTAAGGTCCAGGTAGCAAGCACATATCAAATGTCTGTCTGCATGAGGTACCTAAAGAAGATGAGTAGATTGATCATAAAAATATTGTGCACAAAAATGAAATAATCAAATCAGATAGAAACCTAATAGGATAAAGTCACTTCTTACAACAGTTTTCTAATGTGTACATTCAGATCAATTTCACATCTCAGATGTGTTGTCGACTAACCAGCTTTCTAAAGGATAATGACTGAAACATTTCAGCCTACAGTACTCTATGGAATTATCTAATGCCTACTTTAGACCTCTTGGAAGTCATTTTGAAACTGTGAAGTGTGTTAATGAAATTTCTAAGGATCTAAATCGAGATTTTCTGGATGCAGGTATGTCAGCTGCAGAATGAGAAAGCACCACTTAAATTGTTAAAAGGATACACAAATTCTTTCCAAAATTATTATGGGTTTCAAACTAAAACTGTGCCATAATAGTCTTCACTGTACTTTGTCACACGCTCGAAATACACAAAATCACAATACTGATTTCCTTATGTATACTGCTTACTAATTGTGTAACACAATACAAGAATAATTTATTCTAACCGTCTTAGGATATATGTGCCAAATTATATGAATTTCAACTAAAACTGCCACCAGTCCCATTGATGTTCCAAGGCAAATTTACCTTTTTATCAGTTTACCGCATGATTCACATATATATTCTTCTTTCTCAACTGTATCCTTGGGCAACTGCATTATTGCTTCTGCCAGAAAAATTATGTATTAATACATATGTTAGGAAACAACACACAAATTTCAGTTATAACTAGTCACATTTTATTAGTTGTTAATATTTATTAGTAACACAACAGTACAAGGAAATGAATAGTCCAAAAATTGAAAATAATTCAATGAATAAAGAAAACAAACCACTAAGTCTTATAATCCTGAATTTGGTAATGGTTTCAATGGTTAAGGACCTACTAACACACTAGCAGATGGAAAACAGGGGAAATGTGTTAGTTAAATTAGTAAAATGAAGGATACTCCATGATAAAAGCAAAAGCAGCAAACATATATAACAAGCCCAGGAGGTATAGAAAGCAGAAACAATTTGGAAGCATGCAAAACCAGGAAGCAAGCAATTACATAAAATTATTTATGTTCAGGGGATATAAAATGCCAACATAAAACAGAAATAACCCAATGATCTGAGTTAAAAATATCCAAAATGCAGAACTGATTGTTTTGATCTTATGTATGGGGACAGTGTGTACTGCAAACAGAACTGTGTGTAGAACTGCAGGCAGTGTCATACAATAAACAAATCACAATGAGAAATGTAAACAACTGTGTCTTGTTTTTTATCAAAATGTTTTCATGGATTTCAGGACACTTTTTTATGTCAGTAGCTGAGTGGTCATTGCACCTGGCTACTATGTGGGTGACTCTGGTTCATTACCCCATACTGCCGGGGGTGCATTCAGCCTCCTGAGGTCAGCTGAGGTGCTACTCAACTGGTTAGTAGAGGTTCCAAGGACAAGAAACTCGACAATGACTAGGAGAGCAGTGTGCTGGCCACATGCTCCTCCATGCTGCATCTAATGATGCCACTGGCAGAAGATGACATGGTAGTTGGTTGGGCCTGATTGGCCTATCTAGGGACAGAATGCAGAACTTCACGTTTTTCTTAACTTTACATTCATCACAAACATGGTCTATTTTGGTATAATACTCATCTGCCACAACACTAATAGGATACTCACAAAAACCTGAACAAAGCTGAGGTAACTGAGAAACACAGACAATAAACAGCTTAATAACAGCTAAGAATAAACAGGATCCAAAGGTATATAATGACTTGCAGCTCACTATAAGACAGTGGTTTCCTCATTCTTCATCCCCCCCTCAAGTTCTAATGATAGTTTCTATTAAAATGGATATGACAAACAGACTGAGTGACAACTGTGGGGGGTTGAAATGGTGGCCAAGTCTGTCATAGAATGATCAGTCATCATCTCTAGCATTCACTGCACCTTGTCTGTTTCACAGGTGCCAGAATCGGTGATGCAGAAAGCCAGTTTAATGCAATCACTGGAAATCGTAGTTGGGATTCGATTGGCATCGATCTTAAATATTTTGTCTTTTCAACTAAGAACTGCTTACCGTGCATCACACAGAGGCAGCAGGGGCTTTTGCATAGCATCATGTCTGATGAAGACCTGGTCACATGTCGAAAGCAGAAGTGAAATGATGATGAGTATGATGCTCTCAGTGTAACTGGCCAAACTTGATGAATATGTGAAGATATTATTGAAAGAAGTATGATGTCTAAATAAGGTTATTTGCCATACACTGAGGTGACAGAAGTTATGGGATACTACCTAATATTGTGTCTGACCTCCTTTTGCCAGTGCAGTGCAGCAACTTGACTTCATTAGAAAGCCAAGTGTTTTGTTTGTTTGTGTGTGTGTGTGTGTGTGTGTGTGTGTGTGTGTGTGTGTGTGTGTGTGTGTGAGGGGTTGGGGGGGGGGGGTGATCTCCTTCATGAGGCTAGACAAATGTATTAGCACAAACAAACTTTTAAAGTATTCCTTTCTGAACATTTTTTTCTGCTTCTCAACAGCTTGTTGAGTCAAGTCAAGTTGCTACCTCTACAACCATCCATAATTGCAAAAGTGCTGCTGGTGTAGGATTTTGTGCACAAACTGACCTCTTGATTATGTCCCACATATGTTGAATGGGATTCATGTCAGGTGATCATTTGCTCGAATTGTCAAGATATGTTCTTCAAACCAAACAGTTGTGTCATCCATAAAAATTCCATCATTTGGGAACATGAAGTTCATGAATGGCTGCAGATAGTCACCAAGCAGCTGAACAAATCCACTTTCAATCAATAATCAGTTCAGTTGGACCAGATGACCCAGTCCATTCCATATAAACACAGCCCACACCATTATGCTGCAGCAGTGTTGAGCTGTTAGCAAAGGCACTCGCATCAGTCTTCTGCTGCATCCCACAATGATTTCTGTGGTTATTTCATGCATTGTTACTTGTCTGTTAGCATTGACAACTGTACCAAACACCATCACTCTCAGTCATTAAATGGAGGCCATCAGCCACTGTGTTGTCTGTGGTGAGAGGTAATGCCTGAAATCTGATATTCTCAGCATACACTGTTGACACTGTGAGGCTCGGAATATTGAATGTCCTAATGATACCTGAAATGGAATGTCCCAAGTGTCTAGCTGTAAATACCATACCATGTTCAAAGTCTGTCAATTCACGTCAGAATCCTTTTCACATGAATCACCTGAGTACAAATGACAGCTCTGCCAATGACAGCTCAGCCAGTGCACTGCCCTTTTACATGCCGTGTACGTGATACTACCGCCATCTGTATATGTGCATATTGCCATCCCCTGACTTTTGTCACCTCAGTGTATTACTGAAGAATGCACAGGGTAACTTGGCTGGTTGGCCATTGAACAGTTCTGCTACTGTAGCATCAAGATCTTCCTTGATGGTAGTCAGAGGCCCAGTAGTTCAATCGAGAGAATTTCTGTCCAACACTGATTTGTGGCACCTTACAGACACTTTTAATTGGCAGCATAAATGCTCAAAAAAACTGTTTGCTGCTGGGTGAAAAGCTGTAGTCTAGATGTACTTCATACACAGTCAAACAGTGATTGATCTGAATAATGGTATGGTGAGGCACTCTGAAACGAGCATTCCATCCGTGAAGAAGGGGGGTGCCAGTTTCAGTCGCAGTGTCAACCTTCAGAAAAACTTCATGTCAGAGAGGGAAGCAGATGATGGCTGTTACACAGATATGTCCTTCAGATGGTAGTAAAAGTCCAACTCAATGAGAACACTGACAATGTAAATATACCTGGTTTAGTCAGCATTTAGGGCACCTACATGAACTGGCTTTCAAATTGCATAAACCACAGAACAGCATTTTCTTGTCAGAAGGGTGGAGGTTTGTCTCCTACAGAGTTCACCAGTGCATTTGTAGGCATGTTGCCAATCATCAGCGGTTGGCTGAGATGTGTGTTCACTGAAGTTGTATAATGGCTGCATGATGGAATTTGACAGTCAGCGATAAGTCATGTGACATGATTGTTTCATATTAATGCGTGATGCATCAAGTCACAGGAATTGTACTGAGATCATCAAAATGTTGCATTTTAGTATAAATACTTTATTTGACACATTAATAGAGCACTCACAAGAACATGAACTATACTAAGTTAACCTTAAGGAACACAGACTATCAGTAACACAATAACATGATCTCATAATAGGACAGCCGCTTGATTACCCTTCAAACTGTAACTCGTGTTCATCATGTCATTACTTCAGTCACATGCAGCTTACATCTTACAGTTTGCTACTATCATCAATGTTAACTAAGTGCACCATGCCATTAGGTTATTTTTTCACTCAAAAAATGGGCACTATTCAGTTGGTTGTTCACATTTGTATTTTTGGCAATACCTGATTTGCGAATTACAGCTGCCGCAAAGTGGGATGCGACCACCAGGCTGGTTGAGGATGCCACGACCACGACGGGGAGTCGTGGAGCCAGCCACAGTTCCTGATGCCTTTCCACCACCAACACCACCACCAACACCTGCAGGCGGCGCTGCTGTACAGCTTGGCTTCTTTGGATCTTGGAGTGGTGGAGCGGAGATGGGTGGGATATTTGTGATTAATGCACTGGGAGGCTGAAAATGGGGCTCTGGTGACAGAGGACTATTTGGAACGGGAACATTCTGGGGTGGACACATGGTGGCCTGATCACCTGGGAGGGGAATATGAGGGAAAGGCAAACTTGTCTGAGTCTGAAATCCAGCCTGCTGGAATGGAGTAGCCACCTTAATGTGAGGGCTGAAGGAAACTTGTTTCCGGTTTTGGATCAGCTGTTTTTCATTAAATGTTTTTTTATCCTGGTTTTGTGGCAATTTGGGAATATTTTTTTGAGCTAACTGAGGTAATTTTTTATCTGTTTGTAATAACTGTGATGTTTTAATATGGGTAGTGTGCTGAGAAATTTGCTTTTCTGTTGACATCTGTTGTGTGGTTGTTGCTGTAATTGTTTCAGTCTCTGCATGACTCCTGTGCATTCCTCGGGGCTCAACTTCACCACCAAATCTATATGCGTGTTTGAATGATTCTGGATCAATCGCAGGTGCTGGGCTTGGACTCCTTGAGCCAGGGACCCTAAAGTGAGGAGCAGGGGAAAGTGCACGTTGCACTTGATACCGTTCTAAATCTCGCTGGTAATATGGTAATGTTGAAGCCCCACGAAGCCCTGATGATGCTCTCACTGGTTGTTTTTTTGCTTTTTCTTGAGAAGTTTGTTTAGATGGGTGCTGTGTCAAAGATGTATGCTTTATTTGCTTATTTCTTTCGAAGTGTGATGACTGTGCTGCTGTTGTATGAACTGCTTGCTGAATATTTTGCTGGGGAACTTGCTTGTGCTCTGGTGCCTGTTGTACAGTTAATGCTGAAACAGTTTCTAAATCCTTAGCACTCTTGTGTATTCCTCTGGGCTCGAGTGGTGCACCAAATCTGTAAGCATGTCTGACTGCTTCAGGATCAGTGACAGGTGCTGGACTTGGGCTCCTTGATCCAGGGACCCTGTAGTGTGGAGCAGGGGAAAGGGCTCGTTGTATTTGAAACCGTTCTAGATCCTGTTGGTACTGTGGTACTACTGAAGCAGGGCAAAGCCCTGTTCTGGCTGAAAATCTTTTTTCTTTTTCTTGGGACGTTTGTGTATGTTGCTGTTGAGTTGGAGCAGTATATTCAATTTTTTTCTGGGTTTCTTGCTGTTGCCTCTTCACCTGAGCCTTAGGGTGCTGAGGTTTCACCATCTTGCTATTGCTCTGTTCAACATTCAGAAGCATGTTAGCTAGTCCTGGTAATGCACTGCTTGATATGTTTCCCGTTGTCTCAACTGACAATTGTGAATATGGTTTTTCTGGGGCTATTGTGAGTGCCTCAAGCATAGAAATTCTCTTTTTTGAATGTGGTAGTGACTTCAATTGTGGATCTATGGGTGAACTACGTGGGGGTGGTGGAGGTGACCTGGGACGTTCTGCTAACTGTTCTTGACAAGCTGAAGCACTAGCTGTAGTAGCCCATTTTGACATCTGGCCAGCATCAGAAGCAAAATAATCTTTCATTTCTTGCAATTCTTGGCAACTGATTCTTTCTTGACTGTCTACTTGATTTGTAATATTATTTAAAGTTTGTTCTTTACCCTTAACATGATCTTGGTGCCCTTCACCACTGTTCTGCATTTCACATTTTATAGTATAGTTATCTGATTCAGTATATTCAGATATCTGTTTAGATTTTAGTGTGCTCTGAGTTGTTTCTCTGGGAGGAATAATCCCAGACAAATTCTGGACCCCTTGCTGTGATAGTTCAGTGCTTTTCTGCTGAGACTCATGCTTTATGTTTGTCTCGGTGGCACCAGTCTTCACAGTTTCAGTGACTATCCCACCACTGGTTGCCTTTAAGATTTCTATTTCCTTTCTTTCATGTGAAAATTCCTCTGAAACCTTTACTGTCCTAATGGTCTTTGTAAGTGCAGCTGAAGACTCTTCTGATCGTTGCTCAGTTGCCTCTAATACCAGTTGTGGAGACTCTGTGCTGCCTATGTTATTAACCTCGGAAATACTTTCTTTTTGTTGGGTATGTTTTGTGCTGTCAGAATGCTCTATCCTTTGCTGTTCTTGACTCACTTCCTGTGAAATATTCTGACTGGAATCAGAACTATATTCAAATGTTGATTCTTTATTTTGTGGAGCACTCTCCAACATATCTGATGGAGCACTCTCCACTTTATCTTGTGGGGCACTCTCCATCTTCTCTTGTGGAGCACTATATTTTTCATCTTTCTGCTCTGATACAGTGTCACATTCAACTTGTGACTCATGTTGTTCATACACAGGCAACTGGGTTTCCTGCTCAATGGAATCTACAGAAACTGCATTCCATTGAGTTTGCAAAAAGTCACTATAAGATTGAGGGAAAGCTGTGGTTGTTTCAGGCTGTTGCTCACTTTCAACAGCTGATATGTCCTCAGGACAGGTGACATTCATGGCAGGAGCTTGTGAAGTTGTTTCGTATTGTTCATAAGAAGGTGACTGAGTTTCCTGATTAAGGGCATCTTCAGAGGAAACTGCATTCCACTGTGTTTGCAAAAACTCACTGTAAGGTTGTGGGAAAGCTCCAGAATGCTGTTCACTTGCAACAGCTGAAGTACCCTCAGGATAGGTGACATTCACAGCAGGAGTTTGTGCAATTGTTTCTGGTATGTTGTTCTGGGACAATTGTGGTAATGTGCTCTTGCTATCTGGTTTATCAGGTCTAGGAGTGTTTTGCAAATGTGGAGGAGGTATGTACAATGGAGTAGCCGTAGGGACTGATGAGGTATACTGATCCCCTTGTTTAGGGGGCCAAGAAAATTTACTATTGTCTATGGCATTTGCATGTCGTAAAAATGGTTAGTGACACACACAGCATGCATAAAAACACATAAAGTTACAAACCAATACCACACAAAGGTGAGATAAAAATTGTCACAGAGTGTTATCAGAAGAGATTTGTTGTGATGATTAGTAACAGTTAAGAAGGGAAAGAAAAAAAAATAAAATAATGAATCAGAAAAAAAGGATTTGCTGCACAAAAAAGATATGTTACATATAAACTCAGGACAAGCACTATAAAAATAAAGTAAATCAGACTTATTAGGTGAAAGAAACGGTTATTTAAGCAGGTTCAGATAATTATTTGCAAATCATGAATTTCCAAGAAGAATACCTGTTTGTATCAGTCAAATAACACTGTCTGACTAAACAGTTTAAAAAAATGATGTGTAATGAAAAAATATTTGTTCATACTTATCTTGTAAGAGCAATGCGTTACATTCTTTATCATCAATAATTAATGGAAGCCACAATAGTAAATTAAGTTCTTGTAATTATTACAGTTTTCTCATGAAAAGAGAAAACAGAAAAAAATTTGCAAAGCAATGCTGCATGTAAAAAAAAAATATTGTCCTGGAATTAATACATAATTATGTAATTTTTAAAAATCTTATCATTTAGCAAAAGCACATGTTACATCATAATCATTATGCAATTGCCAGATAATGCCAACTGCTATCAGCTGCTTCCAAATGATTAGCATAATTAATGAAGCAGGTATTAATACTGAATATAAGCTATTAACTTTTGAGAGCTGCTTTAGGGAAAGATGGAAAAGTATTGACCTAAGTCAATTATTTAGCTTTGAGATACAGGAAATGGTCTAGGTGTAGGATTGAAAGGCTTATAAGCTGCAAAAGAAGAAGACCTCTGTCAACAGAGCAACTGTAGTTTGATTTTATCAGATTATTTTACGTGGAAAATAAATCATGTTTCACAGAGTGACATGAACAAGTTGTACGTCTGTGGTTCTATAGTAATTTGTGAACATCCCCTGAGTTACATTTGTCAATTCTGGACAACAGCATTATCCAATTTTATTTAATAGATATGAAAATTTAAATGTTTTCCATAGTCCACAACAAGTAAACTTTTCCAGTTATTACTGCAACTTATAGTTATAATTTTTCCATCCTATATTACATGAGTAGAATACAGATACAGACTTTCAATAGGCAAAACACTTCAGGGCTGCAAAAAAGCACTCCCTGCCTTGAGGTATTTATATGAGCTTCATCTCTTTTAAAACTAGAGTTTATTATATGTCTGTGTCATGGTTTTCATTTGTTGAACAATAATAACAGTGTTTTTTGAAGTTCTCCCAACAGATCATGTAGTGCATCATTTTTCAGGAGTGCATCCATGGTATTATTAACTCTTGTACTGATATTTTGGCTGACAACCTTTTAGCCATTCTCCAGATGAATCACTTGCAAGATTTTTAAAGTGCGTTACACGGCAGACATATGCTCATTTCCTCCACAGTGTAAAGAGCTTTAAAAATCTTACAAGTGATTCACCTTAAGAATGACTGAAAGGTTGTCAGCCAAAATATTGGAACAGGAGTAACTGTTGATAATATCATGGACACAATCCCAAGAAATGAGGGAATAATTACAGTTTTTCCATTTTTAAAATTTATGCAGGTACTTAAGATCAAAATGTTCTGAATTTCATCAAATTCAATGGTTTGATCTTTTTCTGCTCAAGAGGATATTTTCTCAGTTTTGGGAATGACATTGTAAATTAAACTTTAGCAAAACTAAATGACAACGATATAAGAATATTTTAAAAATCTGCAGGGGTTTAAGCAGCTCTCAGAAGTTAAAGATTATCTGAAATGAATAAAAAAGAAACTACATGCTCAAGAATGTAGATATTTAAGCATATTAATTTTTATTAATCCAGGAACTCAAAAATTCAATTTTTGTGAAATTACACATCATCCAAGCAATGGTTTTCTATTACCTTTAATGTTGCTAATGGGCCTCAGTGTTGAATAACCTGGTAGTCAAAAATTTATTTGTTATGTATCTTTTGAAATAATTTTAGCCTTGTATAAGATAATCAAAAATATTGATATGATATCATTTAAATTAAATAGGTGTTGGTTGAGAGCTCTGAGTATGGGATGCATGGAATATGGTTTGAACAGTGCAGTGGATGGGTCAAACAATGGATAAAATGAACTGGCAAAGGTATTGGCTGCAGTTTGGACTTACCAGGTGCAGGTCGAGCAGTGGTTGATGAAGAAACACTGCCAAACGGCTTTGGACCTGCCAGAGAGCTTGGGGCCTATATCAAAACAAAATGTTAAACATTATTAAAGAAGTCATTTAGACCATGCATCCCCTTAGTTAGATAATGTGATCAAGACTAAAAGAAATAGAAGGCTACTGTGTGTATAATGTAACTTGACATTTTTTGCATGTGATGCTGGGAGGATTCTGCCTATTTCTCCACTCCCAGCATCCCTCACATGAAATGCCAAGTTACACTGCATGCACTTAAAGCCTATTTTGTTTCTTGAAACTCATATTATAGTATAACAGGTCTAAAACTTAATAATATTTTCATAGCAGTTCTACACAAAGAAACTATCCCACCTTAAAATTCATACTTAGTACATACTGAAATGTGAGTAATATAAGAATCATTTGTAATAACCTATCTGTGCATTTAGGAAAGTAATGATGCATATATGTATTAAACTAGCCTTTTCCCCAATGTCATTCACTTTTTTAATTCCTTGATGTCATATAAGGACACTGTAAAATGTAAGTTTCAACATAAGACTGTCATACAACTGTATTCCCTCCTCTTTTGTGGATTAATTACTTTGAATATGTACTTGAAATTTTAACTGCAGCATATTTTCAACACCTCTGACATATGTTATGTTTGCCAAATATTGTTACTGTATTATGCATAAAAAACTTTTTTCACAGACTAGGACCTGATCACAAACACTTCTGCCTGGAAACATACATCATGTTTCATAATACAAGATAACTTATTTAGCAAGTGTATGGTAGTGATCAAGGAGCACTGGGTAAGATTCAATGCATTCGCTTAAATTCTACAATTATGGCCACACTTTCTGCCACATAATGATTACTGATCCCTTTTTTAAGTAAAATGGAACATATTTTAAATATATTTTCACCACATTTAGCAGCTTAAATGGGACAGAGACATCTTTGGTGTAATCAGCTCCAGAACTGAGACACTTCTCACACCACAGGCTCAGCTTTTTTATTCTTGTGTCATAGAAGTCTGATGCCTGGGAATGGAATCAATGTATGACAGGTATTTTCAGCTCTTCATCACTGCAACAATGCTGACTGGATGACAGAAATTTGTTGAGGTGCAAGAAAGGAGAGAAACTGCTTGGAGCAAAATCAGAAGCCATGATTCTCCATAAAGTGCTGTTACCCCAGCTCCACAAGGCCATTACTAATGAGGGACAGACACCCACGGCCCTGTTCAATATGAACACCTCGACAATCTTCAGAAAACTGCCTATACCAGCGATCGCCATTTGTTTGCTCATGACATTTTTACACTTGACTCAGCTGTCAATGAATTTTGATCTGCACAATGTTTCATGCATTAAGAAACTTTATCACAGACTGAACCTTGCAGTTGGTGGGAGAGAGAATAAGGGCTACCACTGTCAGCCATTGGTGCATCACTATCAATAACAATTGGGTCTTGTTCTGCTATAATATGACTATTACATCGTAGCTCTGTTGTGTATGAGCTATATTTCCAGTACATTTACTGTAAAAATAACCATAGGTAACTTAATTTATGGATGAGTCTCATACAATATTGTTCAATACCCATAGTGGCTGTACAAGTTCATTAGAAAGCAAGCTGTTTGTGAGTGTGGGAGGGATGGTGATCTTCATGATGCTGGACAAATGTATTAGCACAAATAAACTTTTAAAGTATCCCTCTCTATACGTTTCTTTCTTACTGTAGACCATACTACTTCTAAAAACATGGAAATCAAAAAGCTTGCAGCAGAAAATGTTTGTTTCACAGTGTTGAAGATGAAGAAATGCTCCTAGTATGATAGTATGCACTTTGAAGACAACCTGTACTGGACATTTTTCCTTGTTTCAGTCCATACTACAACCTCTCAAAATATCTGACACTTTTTTTAAACACCTTGTATACAACATGAACCCCACTCAGTGTCATAGCAATACTATACCTATAAAGCCTTTCATGTTTAGTGTACAGAAAATCTGCAAATATTTACCTAAACAAAAGTAAATTTTGAAATTTTATATGCAACTAGTTGATTCACACCTGTAAATTACAACAGGTTTCATGATATATCATTAAGATGAGCAACACACTGTCTATCACTAACAAAGAAGTTTAATTTCCTATAGCTTTTGTTACAAAAAAAAACAACATTAAAAGCAAATAAGGTTAGACATGAAATGCTGATTAAAAAAGAGAGAATGTAAGTCAGTGACCAGAAAGTTTTGCACAGAAAAAATAAGAATAATCTTTCTGTTTGGATGAGTTGATAAGCATAAAAAGGAACTGTGGTATACAAAAAGGTTAATCTCATCAACAGATGAACTACTGCTTAGCTTATGAGAGAACGCTGGAAAAGCAAAGATCATTCTCATAGTGCAATACTGTCCATGTATAAACTGCAGTCTCAGCTAAAATCATGATAATGTACCTTTCTCCTGGCTAAACATAAGCAATAAGCTTCCATCTGTGATGTATCTCCTTGAAACTAATCTCTTATTATGGAACTAACCCTCTCCATAATGGCTCTCAGAAAGTTATTAAGCATTAATCACAATGTCGTCAAACCCTATAGCTGTTATGTCATTTCATCAACATATTTGAAAAGACCAAAGAGGTCAATCAAAGTAAATAAATCTGTATTCAGTTATCTGCTGTTTGTTTCCTACTTAGACATAATTCACAAAGTAATATTGTTCTTCTGAGGCTAAGTAATACTGCATATGGAAATACACTTTCTGTATGGTCCTTGCTGTAAATTATCATGACACAATAATATCTCTCCACGTTTAATGTGTCTACCTATTCAAGTACCTCTTCCACAAAACATCATCTGTCACCACCACCTCCATTAACAAAAATGTGCACCTGAAAATGACTTAGTTTCTATTTTACCTGCCAACTGTTCATCATTCTAGATTGGGATGATATTGACTAAATCGCGAGTAAAAAACATGTCAAAATGTATGACTATTAAGTGTTTGTAAAGAAATGATAAACAGGATCTCACTGCATAGTACCTATAGTACAGCAACAACACAGTACACTCAGTATTTAATTCCCAGGAATAGAGCTGGAATCATTTACTGGAAAAACATACTCCTTCTATATCTCATTGAAGGTGTTTTTTAGAGCAATGAATTCCTGGAAGTAATAGGTGGAGGTTAAGTATTAAATATACGATCTGCATTGTGTATCTATCTACAAGCTTAATAGGTGTGAGAACTCAGTAACAAATACATGGTTCTAATCTCTCATTATACTTTCCTGGTTTCATTTTTTTTTTTTTTATTTTTAGTTTGTGTAAGCAGATAATGAGCTGTAGTTTCTGGATGTCACAGTCTACCACAATGCAGGCTCTTATTACATTTTCATTCCTCATCTCTTGATAGAAATTGAATGATGTTGGTTTTCCTACTAGCTTCTCAGTTCAATCGGACCTTTTCTAAATATCCTCTTTCCCTCTGTGTTGCAGAGGCTACAAACTTAAATCCAGGTATTTATTTATATCTCACAATCAGTGCAATTGCAGTTTCATCTTTTTGGTTATGATTTTATTTTAGCCATTTCCAGTACACTCCATAAGCTAATCACCTTAATATCAAAAGTAATTATGAAAGTAAGTTGAAGAAATTATGATATGAAACTATAAAGCAAAGCAGAAAGACAGAGTGAGAAAGAGAAAGAGAGAGAGAGAGAGAGAGAAAGAAAGAAAGGAAGAAACAGCAGCATAAATGCTTTTTACAAAACTTACTGTTATCCACTTGTAGCAGGTTTTCTGATTCTAGCATATGTGCCTATTGTACAGTGTTTTTCAATGTACAAGATGCAAAACACTAATGAAATTTCCTGTAGCACTTTTTACCAATACTATACTATAATAACTGCATTAATTACTGCCTTAGTTTCATGAATTTTGAAAATGTCTGTTTATTCACTTTTCATCATTACTACTTTGAAAAAAAGGAAGATTAAACTTCCATTGTTGCATTAATATAAATAATCATGTCCTGCTTCAGTAAAGTTGTGTTATTTGGCTATATACCATATAGTTACACAGTCAAAGTCAAAAGCTCACCACTGAACCATAATATAATGAGTTTTTGACCCAGTATACAGAAATACATGGAATATAAAATACAGCAATGCTGGAAACAACTGGACATGACTGCTTTTATACCACACATTATACTAAGGCTCATCCACACTAATAGCCATTTTACACCCACTGCTAGATAAATGCCTTCTCTAGATTTTTCTATTAATTATGGTCTTCAGCTGCATGCATCCACATTGTTCCGACATTGTTTGTAATGCCATTGAACACCTTTCACTAAGTCACTGTCTGTCTCACATCTCTTCAAATCCAGTGAAGAATGTCCCTGGTCTATCTGCTACCCATGCGCCTCAAAACACATCACACCCACTTCTATTATTTTTTCATTGCAGTTATAATTATGTCTTCCACTCCAGTTTGTTCCCTGGTCCATTTGTTTGTTATATTAATGATTACAGTTACAATAAACAAAGATTAGAAAAGGCAACCACTCACTTATAAAGTTGATTATTATGTGGTGCATGGACACACATATCAGCTCAAACCTTACAAGCTTTTCAGTTACAGATCTTTCTCTAGTGTGATATCATACTTCCAAAGTAATGGCTCAAAAGCCAGTACCTAATATCTGTATGTAGGATTTCTTACAGATTTAAGAATTCAGTGATGGAAAATGTCATTATGCAGCCATGTTTTCACACATATCAGGTATCTTATTTGGAAACCTACCAACACATTACACATCATAGTGTGTTGTCACAAATATGATATACAGAACATGCAAATAACTGCATCTATAATTTACTTAGTAAACACAGCATGAGCTCGTATAGCTTGTTATTTTTTATTTGTGGATGACTGGTTTTGATCCACTACAGAGATCATAAACCGATCTACATTCCTTGATAATAGTAGGAATCCCTGGCATTGAGCAGGCCCATCAGTGCTGGTTTTGAGAACGCTGCTCAAATGCCATCACGGACAGGCCTGCCCCATGCAAGTGATTTCTATTATCACCCAGGAATGTAGATCTGATGATGATCTTTGTAACAGATCATAACCAGTCATTCACAAATAAAATGTAACAAGCTATATGCAACCATGACTGTGCTCACTAAATAAATTATCATATTATTAGAACACTTTTTCAAAAAATTTTAATTATGTCTACATCTAACTGGCCTTTGAGTTTTTCGTGTGTTTATGTGCCATGCATCGCTCAGTTATGGAGGAATTATTGCCTTTCCTTATCGTTGTTTATTGTTTCCATCGCGAGATTTTGATTACTGTTAAAGTCATAACATCTAAACAGTCAACAAGAATCAATATAAAATTAAAATTCTTATTCTGTACAAAATTAACAATTGCATACTTCTTTATGTTATAAATCTTATGTGTGTTGGGGAATTATGTGTGCTGGGGAATTACAGGACCTAAGGAAGTGTGTAGTAAAACTGAGATTCCAAAATTTTAATATAATGAGGGGTAGTGTACCTGCGCAGGAGACGGAGGAGTGACGTGCGAAGTACCATGTCTTGGAGCCTGCAAATAATAAGATCCTGGTGTTGCAGTGTAATCTGCAATTGACTGTAGAATTATATACAGAAGAAGCAGCATTTAAAGTTACAACCAGTACCATTAAGCTTTTAATCACAGGAAAATGTAAAGGCACCAGTGACCAATAGCTCATCAAACAGTAACTCAATTTGCAGTCTAATTCTCATTTGGTGAAATATAGAAAGTGATGACCCTAAAATATTCATTACTGTTTTAGTAATAGGAGAAATTACTTCTCTCTCTAAAGATAAGACAGGGCTGTTAGAGGCACTCA
Source organism: Schistocerca serialis cubense (assembly GCF_023864345.2). Classification (NCBI taxonomy): domain Eukaryota; kingdom Metazoa; phylum Arthropoda; class Insecta; order Orthoptera; family Acrididae; genus Schistocerca; species Schistocerca serialis. The sequence continues at coordinate 30,902,919 of NC_064646.1, forward strand.
GACTTCTTTATAAGTACAGGATGTGCACCCAAACTGCCACGCGGCTGAGAAAGAATTACAGTACAAAAAAGTAAAGGAACCCCTCAGTGTTTGATGTGTCCACTGGTTGTGCAAACTGGTTTTCTACATAATCTCTTTCATATTCTCATAGTTGTGACAGAAAGTCAACAATCTTTATCATTCTTCTCTTATGTTACATTAAGAGGAGCACATAAATCAGATACGAGTAATCAAAAATTGCAGCTAATTTTCTGGGCATTTTTATTACTGCATTCTCAGTATATGTACGTGTCTCCAAGTGAATACAGTCATTTATTACTCTGAACTTGGAGACATATGGATGTAAGGAGGAGAATGGGGGAACAGAGAGAGAGAGAAAGAGAGAGAGAGAGAGAGAGAGAGAGAGAGAGAGAGAGAGAGAGAGCGAGAGAGCGAGAGCCTTATTCTCATTTAAAGTTGCCTACTCTCAAAACAAAACTGGATTAATGATATGAAAGAAAAATCACAATTATTTATAATATAACTGGGACGCCTGGCAAAAAATCCAAAGTGTTGGTTTATGTATGGAAAATAAATAACAACAATTATCCATGATCTCTTCACAGCATCATAACTAGTAAAAACCACTGGTGCCAATAAACAATTTTCCTGAATTAATGTGAAAGAGCAAGAAAAGCTGCCATTCCCAACACCAGCTTGCAGAGGAAGCATGGAATAAGATTCAGTGATCCCTAGAAACTGGGATACCTTCATACTATCTGTAGGACGTTGGATTCCTTTGTCATCAGTGGCATCGATACTGAGAGCTGGAAATGCCTCTGTCACATTCTTCAGGTTATTCTCCAAAACTTTTTTATCGTCAGCTACACTATGCTGATCCACTTGCTGCAAAAATTTTAGCATCACAGCATAAAACACTACTCAATCAAAGCTTAAATGAAAGAAGCATGGAGTCAGCTACTATTATTTAAAAAAAATTAACAATGCAAATGTACAAAAGTATGAATTCTATGAGTTAGTACAGTTTCAAACAGTTACAAACACACAGCACTACAAAAAAAGAACAAAAGATAAGTAAATAATCCAAACAGCAACACAAATTATGTTTGAAGGAATTAATTATAAAACACATACACACACACTATACCCTGGATTACAACTACAATTCCTGCAAAAACCAGATTTGGGTGAACTATTAGAGGTCAAAGACATGTTAAACATCTATTTGTCGTATCTTAGTTGTAGCAAAGAACAAGTCATTTTAGACTCCTTTAAGCAATGAACTGGTTACTGTGTAGTAAGCTGTTGCACGTAAAATAACAAGAAAGTTTACTGTGCTATTAAGGAAGTAAAGAAACAGCAAATTAATACACAGCTCTCTCCTATTTCAGAACAAACACATGGACTGTTATGGGTACCTGATTCAGTGAAATGAGTGACCATATAGAAATAAATACATCTTCACAATGGCCACCAAATTTTTACATGATTCCTAGCAAAAACTATACCATGTTTCCTCAAAGCTGGCTCAATAATGGGCAGACAATTTTTTCAGCTTTTTATATGAAATATCTACTAGCAAAATGTTTTTTTACTGAGCCCAGATGAGGTACACTGCATCATACTATAAAATGAAAGTACACATTTCTTCATTCTCTCCGTCTAATATTTAAGCTATTCACTTACTACTACAGCAGCTTCTTAGCATATGTGGGTGTTGAATAGCTACAAAAAGATAACATGAAATACTAAATATTATATACATGAATCTCTGTCCTCTTTGCAGTGTAATAATACTCAGCATCATAAGTTTGTGCTGCACAGAATTAATAAAATATACAAAGTTTAAAAAAATGTGCTATGTTTGAATTCATCATGAAAATGATTTTCAGCTAGTTCCAGTGACACTAAGAATATTTTATATTTGAGTTTTAAGTGTGAAAGAAATCCTGCAGCAAATCATCCCTTTGTGAATTATTTAAGAGATACTGATTTCATTCAGAATTAGACATCTTAAAATTTTACATAAGTTTTCAATACGAATTTGTAAGTCAGCTAAATACAGTGTGGTTTCTTGTGTGTAAAAGTTTTTAAACTGGTACAAGTTTTTTTAATTTTAAAAGCAAACTAAAATATTGTAAAATAGTAAAATTCAATCATTCAAATATAACAAAAGATTTAAAACAGGGTATCTATTGCAGCATCTGTGACTATAAATATGTGCTAGGCTAGGCTATAATTGAGTAGGTGTTTGAGAGTGCGAATTTAAATGCAAATTCAGATTCTCTTAAACATATCACAGAGCATACACAAAAGAAAACAGTACAGCCACTGTGGCACAGTATTATATCAAAACATGGGCAATTATAACAAAGACTGTAAGGTGACAAAGAAAATTGCAGAAAATGATGGCATACAACTACTTAAACTTGGAAGGAAGATCTTTCTTGAAAGTTTGACATAAATAAGCTCAGTTAATATTAAACAAGGTTTCCTAGTTCACAGCAGAGAGTGGAAGAATGTACAGATTTACCTCATATCAATTGCCTGCTGTAGAAGTTGGAGCTTTAGCAAGAAAGATTACAAATAGAATGTATGATTTTGTTCATAGCTGTAGTTCAGCAGCTGCAGAATATTTCAACAAAGATAAAAAGAAAGAAGATTAATAGGATGATAAGATTACACTGGTGTGAGGTAAAAATTATTTTTATGATACTTTCAACTAATATGAATAATTATTTGGTCTTCTAGTGCAAGATGGTAGGTAGGAAACTTGTTCTGACTGATCTGCCAGTAGCTTCACAAAGAAAGGATAACTAACCAGCAGTTTTCACCACGACCTGTTGAGTAGCTCTTCAGTTGTTTCCACAACACTGAGACAACAATGAAAACTAGTGTCACCCATTGCAAATCAACAAAAGAAAAACAGTTTGTCAGTGGAAAATTACTAATATATATGTAAAAATAACAGAAAGATAATTGTACAAAATAAAATGATATAGAATTGTATACAATAAAACGATATACCTAGAGTGCCAGTACAAAAATAACAGCAACCAGCACACAGGAAACAAAGCTAAATTTGAATCTTGTGAAAATCTCAATGGCTACAAGAATTCAGAAGTACCAATAAACTGATAGAACTGAGAAGTTGAGTTAAAATGTGTTCGTCTTCCATGAGACACATGTGAATAGGGGAAAATGCTTTATATAACAAGGAAATATAACACATTGTGAGAGATTTCAAACCACACCACAGACTTACATTGCTGCAAGATAAATAAATAAAACAGAAATACAAATTCTAATAACTACTTTTAGATGCCACTGATTCTTTGCAGTTTACCACAAATTCAAAACAGCTTCGACGTGATCATTTCACCATCAGTTCAAGACAGAGAATTTGTCAACTTTTAAAAACGAAAATTCACTGTGCAGTACTATTCATACTATCAAAACAACTTCAAACTTATTCAAATGTTTACTATTTTCATCTTCTAACACTGATTATTTGAGCATTTAATGCATGTTTTGCTGATAATTTTTGTACAAAGTTGTCCCTGATCTTCCTGCACCAGCAACTGAGCTGTACTCACATGGAAAGGCATTGGCCCAAGGGTACCAGGCTGTGGGGAGCTCGGGCTCAGTGGAGCAGCAGATGGTACTGGCCGGCTAACAGGTGGGGCAACAGGAGCTGGGGCAGACAACGGAGATGGCCTGACAGCAGCCGAGGCCAATGCTGAAGATATGGTGCTGCTCGGAATTCGACTGCCCCTGAAATGTCACAAGTATGATAACTTTAGGACATGTTTCGTGATAGGCACCATGTCTCAGGAACATAAGTTGGCTTGCACACTATGATGTAGACGTAGATGAATGGTGATATCTTTTACTACAGTAAATAGACAAACATGATCTGGATCACAAATTTTTATTATTGACTACTGGTTTCAATCTATGCTGCAGATCATCTACGAGTCTGAGCTGAAATACAAATGTACAATGTATTGTAAGGTTGTTTATTACATTTATTTTTTATCTTTTATTGTATAACACATTGTACATGTTGAAATGTATTACATTACTGTGTCTATTAATTATTAATTTTTATTAATTATTTTACTTTATTTTATGGTACAGGAATCTCTTTTACACTGTCTTCATGCATTCATCTGTGACATATGCACATGGCAGGTGACTATAAAATTTTTCCCTTCCACATCCTTGTATTTTATGTTATTTTTACATCAATGTGCATGAACTGCACTTCAAGGCATAAGGTATGTGTGGGTTCATAACATTTTGTTGTCATTTTTACAACCTTGAGCTTAGTGTTTGCAATATCACACTTTTTATAACTTTTTATTGTTATTGACTTTTCTCTGTTTCAACAGAGACTTGAAGATGATCTGCATTGCAGAATTAAACCAGCAGTCATTAGAATAAAGTGGAAATCCTGACGGTGTTTGTTATTTAGGACAAATAAATTATACTTGGAAATATAACTGAGAATAAAAACAAGTCTCTTTGTCTGAAAGATAAACCACTTAAACAAGCAAGAAGGATCTCTTAGTTGTAAGCATCTTGAATGCAAGTTAATGATGGCTGCTCCTCAGGAAATAGTATCACAGGAAAGTTGATAACTAAATATCTAACAGAAGTCTTTCTGGGGACCTAATGATTCTTATACTTACATGGTAATGTACACACTTGCTAATGGCATTTTTGGTTAATAACAAGAATGAATTTAGAATGAACTCAGTGATTCACAAACAAATTCTAGAAGTATAAATCATTTCCCATAGGCTGTGCATCCCTTTCAGAGTCAAGTTGTATGTTCTATGACATTCCATATTTCAGGATGATAAAAACAAAAAGTGAAGAGCCTACAATCCTTCCTCAAAGAAAGACAGCCTGTGAATTTGCTTGCCTTGTTATTCATCCCATGTGTCTGGAATATACTTGGTCATGATGTTCATTATCATCTTTTAGGTACCATGATTGATGTTTTGTGGGCTTGCATGCAAATCACAAGCAGTGGGGTTTCCCCATTAACATATCCAATCTCTCTTTGATACCAAACTACAATCACTGCAGCATGTAGGGGTTTCAGAATATATTAATTTCAGTATATCCTAAATTATATACAGATCTGTAATCCTATTGATCTGTGTATTTGCTTGTCATAATTTTTACAAATGTTTGTGTAGTTATTTCTTAATTTTTTTTGAATTTTATAAAATTTTCTCATCACAATATAGGCTGGGAATAAGGGAAAGAAAGGGTATACACTCTGATTACACATACAGTGAGGGGAAAGTAAAGTCCTAAGATACAGATTAGCTTAACAAAATATTGGTATACTGTCTTCAGTTTTACTGTGACCTTGCCATGAAATTGACAGTTGCAAATCCCTCCTGGAAATCATGTCAACATTCTGGTTTTCTTTTTTTGGTACAGGAGTTGCTTATCTGTCTTTGTTATCTACAAGACATTATGTGAGAAAGTGTTTCAGTGGGGAGGAAAGGGTTCATTTCACACATCCAGTAAAGGGAATGATATATGGCAGTTGGTTTCTTGTTGCTCGGCTTTTGACTTGGTACTTGGTTTAGAAGATGAGCTGTAACTAGAGCTTAATGAAGCTCTGTGATACTTATTGCACCTGTGGCATTTCTATGCCAATAATGATAATTTAGTTCTACTAGGGTGTATAATTCAGTCATTCATCCATGTGTGTGTCTTTTGCAGTTGGATATATTCATCAGCCCATGACTGTAAGAATTCTTCATCATACAAAATCACCATATTTTCTGCCTGGTCTTCATTTGTGTAAAACAGGAAAACTCCGATGCAAATGATCATTTATGTAGAAAGATTCTCAGGATCAAACTTCTGAGAACCATGCTGCAACATGTCATTATGAAAGAGCTGACCATCAGATCTTGAGCTTGGAATGATGGTTTAATACACTACTGCAGTTAGAAGCACATGTTAATCTGTGCACTACTGAGCAGTGCCTTAGTTTTGTAAAGTGAATACCACAGATTTCTCAAAGTCAACACAAAGCCACCACTCTTCTCATGAGAGACTGGAATATTTGGTCTGTGGCAAGTACCCCCTCAGTTTAAAGACTCACTTCTGCTTTAGCAGATTCACTGAAACATCATACTGATAAAGAGAAGTTTTGTTAACTGTAAAAGAGCTATTGACATAGCAAGACGTACCACTTCTTAAAAATATTTTGCGCTGTTAAATACTATCTTCTTATCTGTCAAAGAATGTGGTGCTCTCAAAACAAATACCATCACCTCTACATCGTAGTGAAAGCGCTGACACACTATTCACTGTTTCTTAAGTTATGTGGGAATGCAGAAGCTACATATGACATTTCATACAGAAGTATTGAACCACCTTATAACAAGCACTTGCAGAAGATGGTCAAAGTACTCACGGTGGAATGGTAACAGGTTCCAGGTTGGGTGCTGGTGGATTCTGACGTGCGACCAGTTTGGCATGAATATCACAGTACAGTTTGTTGTTGATGTTGTAGTAGCCAACGTTCTTCAGTGATGTGCCACATGTTGCACATTTGAAACATTCTGCATGCAAATTCTTGTCCTTTATGCGCACAAAGACACCTCTAAATAGGAGATACAAACAAAAATAAATCCATCAGATGAAACTTGTCACAACAAGAAATTCTTGACACTTTCATCACTTCTTTATTTAGTAGCATGTATCTTTAATTGATATTATTCAGCCAGCCTGAGGAAAGTTGTCAAGAAAAAATTACAAACAATGTGGATGTTTTTATAGGAAGCCTACCACTACTAAAACAAATATACATTATAAATTGTGAGCAGAGATGGAATCTAAATAATAAATTACTGCTGCCTCAGCTTCTAAATTCTATTGATCATTATAGGACAATTTGTCCAAAATTATATTGGAGAAAGAAAGGAGTAATACTAAACTATGACTTTCATACAATAAGTATCCAACCCCTGTATCCATACATCTATTATCGTTTGCAGCCAGTTTAGTCACTTCAGTGTAGGTTGTGCATTATTTTAAATTCTAATTTTGCTTCTAGGTCAATTCCATGTATTAACAAGGTATTCCTATATAAAGGAAAATTTCTAACAAAAAATTTTAACACACAGTTTTTGCCGCGTTAGTTGGTGATTACATAAATATTGCTTTGTCGGGAATATGTTTTTCTTTTGTTATGATCTAAAGCATTCATACTTAATAAAATGTAGCATAACAAAAGAAAGAAATGTTGCTAATCAAAAAACAAAATCAGTTATTATGGAATTTGAAATTGGACTTCTCCTAACGTATCAAATCTTCATAATATTTGAAGCTATCTGCAATCTTGCTAATATTAAAAACAAAAAACTGTTTTCTACCCACTACAGAGTCAACACAAAAGGGCATTACAATCAAATGCAACTTTCTTTGAAGGAATTACACTTTTGGAGTTTTAAAAATTAATTCTTGGTAGCATTCTCTCCTTCTTAACTTTAAATATTGTAATTAATTTATGAGTGAGTTACTGGAGCTCTCCCATGACATGAAAAATATTTTTCTTTCAAAGAAAGTTGCTGTACAATAAAATAAAGTGCATTTAATTTCACAGATGGGTGATAAAAACTTCTAGACATGCACAAAAGTATGTTACCTGTCTCATAACCCTTACAAAAACAATTTTTAGGGAACTGCAATGACTTCAGTCATTATTAGTGACATTGTCATTACTGGTATTCTAATTGTGGACTAAATATTCATTTTGACAGTTTGTAACTTAAGATTGCTATACTCACATATATAAGAAGAATACATTTTCTTTTCAAATTGCAGTGTTATTATTCCCAGGAAGTAATAGATAAAAGTAGTCCCACTCATTGAAAGTAAAAATGGAGGTAATAATACTACATATATTGAAAACAAAACCTCACTTTTAAACTTAACTTTTATGACCTTGAATCAAACATTTTCCTTCAAAATGCATGGCAGAGAATTGAATGTAGACTGGGTGAAGTATGTGGAAGTGGTAAGAAGACTACTCAGGCATTGTCACCTTCCTCAGCATTTATCCCTGGGTACTTGATAACCCACGGATCACCCTTGGTATGAAAAACAGTCCTGAAACGTATTGTAAGTGGTACATGCAGTATTGTGAGACTCTGAGAGTGGCTGAACCCAAACACAGGGCATTTAAATTGCAAAGCATTTGTCTCATAAGCATAATTTGCTGAAGCACTTACTTTCTCATTCTCATTTGTTTCTGTGCGTTACCTCCAACAGACAGAATCTTTCAGAAAGCAATGTGCATACACTAAGAGGTAATAATACGGAATTTTTATGAAGGGAAAATCATTTCATAAATGTATGTTCTCCTCTCAACATTTTCAGAGGTACAGGATTCAATTCAGACAAACAGTTCAGACCCTGGTGGTGACAGCTATTAATAATATCTACATCTATGTAGATATTTTGCAAACTAGTGTGAAGTGCTTGACACTGCTGAGTATGGTATGATATGTTAGTGTTTCTTCCTCTTCTGACTGCAAGTGAAGCACAAGAAGAACGACCACTTTAATGCTTCCACAGGTGTTGTAATTAGCCTAATTTTGTCTTCATAATCTCTATGGGGGTGATGCATATCTTTAGATTCTTCACTTAGTACTAATTCTTGAAATTTTATGAATAGCATTTGCAGAAAAATTATTTGTGTCAATCCTTCAGGAGTCTGGCAATTTAGATTTTTCAGCATTTCCATGATGCTTGCCGGTGAGTCAAATAAACCTGTGACAATATGTGTTGTCTTCTTTCTATACATTCAGTATCTCCTATTCTATTTGGTGTGGGTACCAAACAGGTGAGCAATATTCTAAAATAGGATGTAGAAGTGATTTGTAAGAAATCTCATTTGTAGACTGACTGTATTGTTCCAACATTCTACCAATGAAATGAAGTCTGCCACATGTTGTACCTACAACTGAGCCTACATGATCATTCTGTTTCAAATACACATAAATTGTTATACCCCAGTATTTGACAGAACCTAAGTATGGATCACAGATATTATAGTTGTAGGATGCTATGCTTTGTTTTGATAAGACCAAGAGTTTACTCTTCCGTGCATTTAAAGCAATTTGCCAATCATAATACCACTTTCAAATATTATCAAGACCTGACTGAATATTTGTGCAGTTTTTTTTCAGATAGTACTTCATTATAGATAACTGTGAAAAGTCCGAGGTTACTGTTAATACTGTGTTCCAGGTTGTTAGAATATAACATGAACAACAAGGGTTCCAACATACTTCCCACTGGCATGTTTGAAGTTACTTCTACTACTGTTGATGGTTCTGTCAATAACACTTCAACCCAGTCATAACTTTTGTTTAGTACCCTATATAACTGTACTGTTGCTAAAAAAAACTGGTGCATAAAGGGTCAAATGCCTTTTGGTAATCAAGAAATACTACTTCTACCTGATTTCCTTAGTTCATGGCTTTCAGGATGTCATGTGAAAGGATAAATTGGGTCAGGCATTATCAATTTTTTCAGAATCTGTGGTGCTTGGCAAGGAGGAGGTCATTTTGTACAAGATACCTGATTATGTCTGAGCTCAGAAAATGTTCTAGGATTCTACAACAGATGGAGGTCAATGTGACTAGTCAGTACTTTTATAGATCACTTCTTTTACCCTTCTTGTAAACACATGTGACTTGTCCTTTTTTTCCACTCATTTGGCATAGTCTTTTGTCAAATGGATCTACAGCACATTTTGGTAAAAGCAGGAACTAAGTCAGCTCCAAATTCTGCATGAATCAGATAGTGATATCCTTGGGCCATGGAGCCTTGTTTAACTTTAGCAATTGTAGCTGTTTCTCAATGCCATTAACACTAATATTTTTATCACTCAGCTTTTCAGTGGTGTAACATTCAGTGGTGTAACATTCTGATGACAGGGGGAGCAGATTTGATGGAATACAGCTTCTGATCATCAGTGTGTGCATCATTGTCCTTTTGCTAAATTCTGAAACTCTTCATAGCACTCAGTGAAATGAGGGCATGAAGGGCTGTCATTGCTGATCCATCTGTCAGAAGGTACAGGAGATTTGTCAGCTGCTTTGATGCTATCCAAGATGAGGAGACTGGCATGAAATAGAAGAGAGCAAGAGATAGTAAAAGCCACCTCTGGTACCGCATGCTGCAGAGTTTGAATCCCCACCAGACATCATGGGCGTTGAAGACCACTAGAGATCTCTGCACCATCGCACCGCAAGCTGTGGGGGCGCACGCGTCCTGGCCTGCATTTAGTGTGAGGGTGCCACAGTGGAACACGCGGTTCCAGCGGCCAATAGCAGCGCCCCAAATAGAGTATTTAAGCGCCTGACTCTCACTCAGCCAGCGAGTCTAATCATTGCGTGAGTCAGGACACATTGCCTCGACAACAGAAAGCATGTTTGTTGTTCTTTGCTTTCATTACTAGTGGATGTCTTGGATTCGTTTGGTTGTCTCTGTCACTCCGTTACTTCTTGCGTGTTGTCCTTGTAAGGTCTCTCTCCATCGTCCATTGTTGTTTCGTGTCCGTCCTTCCCGTTCATTTGTTTGTTCGCAGGCCACTCTCCATTTGGTCCCACCACGCTTTCTCAGCCATCCTGTGACCGTTCCGGCCGTGGTCACAACAAGTTACAACACCCCTGTGTTATATTTTCAATCTTCAGCACTGTTTCTCAGTTACTGTACCACACAGTATTAGTGATAACAAAATCACTGCTCCAATTAGTGTAGATAACTGTTTGACAAAGCATGACATCTGTCACTACTACACAACCATTGCCAGAGTACTTTGAAGAGTTCTCTTTGGCAACAAGGTCTAGTAAGTACTTGCAACACAAGGAAGCTGTTGTACATATTTCTTTATTAATTGCTAAAGCTGTCAGTGGTTCAAAATAGTCTTCTGTATACAGCTGAAAAACCCTTAGATAATTTTCTGGTAGCATTAAATGTTTGAGAGGTAGCAAAGCAAATTTTAAATCTAAATTGAAATCACCTTTTCTGGTGATCTTCTTGCATCCCACAGACAAAACTGTAATTAAAATCTAGTAGAATCAGCAGTACAGAGGAGAAAGATGTTCACTTTTGTTGTGAAGTTTTGTTATGTTTCATGAGTAACTTGAGAAATGTCAAGACTAACAGCTTCACTTTTATTACATTTAAGCTAAAGTGATATGTAATAAGCCCATAACTGGCCATTGGGCAACCATACATACAGACAAATCATGTATATTTATTTCAGAAACTGGTTCATTTAATCTGATTTCAGTAAAAAAATGTGCAGGTGATGTAATTCATTTTGAATCAAGCTGTACAGAGAAAGCTGGAATACACTGAACAAGTAATGATCTGTTAATACACTATCATGTCCATTACCTCAATTTCTAACTACTTCAGACAGCTGTCCAAATGTATGGATGTTTCAAAGAGCTGTGCCTCAGAACCATTAAGAACAGAGCAGTTCTTCAGACGATATTCTCTCTTCAGAATTGTACTTTTGCAAAAGACACCAGTTGGTGTCTCCATGCAAAAAAAAAAAAAAAAAAAAAAAAAAATGCAATAAACAATTCTTTAAATGCCCTTTACATCACCTCTATCTCTTCCTCTTTTATACTTGTTACTGACTCACAAATGGCGTCTCAGGTTACTGAAGCATACCTGTGTGGTGGTGTTCAGCTCTGAAGTAAGCTGGTTTGATTCCTGATGATCGAAGAAATTTTCACTGCTGTTATTTGGTTGGGAAGGGGAGGATAGTTGGTGGTATAAAGTTCCAGATTACTAGACTTTGCATCAATATAAAGTATTACATCTCAAACTTCTCTGCAGTGTCTCATGAAGCAAAAGTACGTGACACTATTGATGGTGACCTATCCATTAAAATGGGGACCATAATGCCTATGGTCCCATTTGCAATATTCAAGAGGAGTAGCCTATGTGCTGGCGTCAGATTCCACCCTCTCCCTCCTCTATTATCTTACACCACAAACATGACACCATACACATAATCATTACAGTCACCTAGACTCAGCAGATACATGTAACATACAACTCTCAACTTCACAAGGGAGAGGTACCACTGTGCAAGAAGGAAAGAACAAATGTGGTGGCTGAATCTACCCCTCAGTGTCTCCCAACCAACCACACCATACAATAATCAATCACTGATGCACAATCCTTTGTGTATACCTTTCTTATGTTAAGCCATGTAGCAGGAATTCTTGGCTCCAAGAACATCATCTGATATTTATATCAGAAAACTTAACATGAATTTTTACTCTATTTAATCTTGTTGTCTAATTTTTTTAAATGCAGTTTTGCAGTTTATGGATTACAAGACAGGCAACATAATGTAAATTACATTTGTCAGTTTTAAAATGAACCAATACATTTCAAGGCTACATGGGACATTTCTACACTACTACAAACACAGAAATAAAAATTAAAACATGAATGGAATTGCACAAAGACAATAAAGTAGTTGCAGAGACAGACACAGCACTCCAGATGACAAAGGTTGTATAGCAAATAATGTTGTTATCACCTATGAATTCCCATGGCCGGCTGCAATCATGTATAATACAGCATTGCTAATGTGTCATTACCATCAAGATAGTGTTCTGTTAGTGTGAGAAAAAAAGGGGCACAAACAGAACATTGGTGACTGACATGCACAATTTCATTTTATTGACCTGGAAAATTAATGATGAATAGTTTGTTTCCACACCTACACTCTAGAATGAGTATATTTCAGTTTCGTAGTATATTTCACTTTGCACATGGAGAAACACAGATTTTGTTTCAATCAAAGATATGAGAAACATTATTTCTCACCACAGATATCATTAAAAGAAACTAACTTGGTATATGTTTTAAGTGTTCTAGCTATGACAAAAAATGTGTTAGCCAACTGTCTTGAAGTGAAGTCAAGTAACATAAAGTATAGTAAGCAAATTTGCAAGTTTAACCCTCCATCTGTGTTCATTTTAATAGTTTTGTTTGCTATTAACACAGTGTTGTATGATATTACATAGGTAACAGACAAGAAGATGTCAAGGTAACAAGCAATCATGCAATTTCACATTCTCTTCAGCTACATGTATGACATTCTCAGTTGGTGGATAGCATTTTTGAACCATTTCCACCCAACCACAAAGAGAAAAAGGAATGTAAACAGTTAGTGAATTCTACAGGAGCGAGCCTCGTATTACAGTTGGGCAGTCACTTACACAATTGGCCTCCCACAGTCACCACAGGTGGGAACACCTTCAGACGCACCAGCAGTAGCGGTGGGGGCCATGGCGCTGGTGGCACCAAATGGGGCACTCGGGACAGAGCCTGGGGGTGGCAGCTGCTGGGCCAGGGGTGTGAGCGGGCGGGGAGATGTAGCCCTACCTCCCACTGCATGGCTGGCACGCGAGAAATACGAAGGCCCTGACGGAACCACTGGGGGCGCATGTGTGGTAAGTTAGTTGTTTAATGGCGTCGGTATACCACTTATACTGGAACGCTGCTAGTCTCTGCTCCTTATATTTATATACAAGTGACCCAAATGCCATATAATTTCACACATAAATGTTTGAGTGTGATGGAAAATGTAATAAATATGAACTGCTGCACTGATTCTGTTTCACTGAAAAATTTTGAGATCAACTTGGAAACAATTTAAATGGTGCTACTATTGACAGACTGTGAACAGGCTAACACTTACAGTCACTTGTCCCTAAGTTGGATGTTTTACTTAATACAGCTTTTGTGGACCAGGTGCTTCAAAGCACTACTGATTTCTGGATATAAGACCTTATTAGTAGGCATTATGAAAAAAGTAAAAGGGACACATGCTCACTTAAAATGGCATGTCAATGAACTTTACCACCTTAGCATTTTGTTACTAATTCTGTACATAAGGTGCATTAATTATGTTAAGTGGTTTCCTTAATAAAAAGAAATACTTTCAGTGGGTTTTACATTATCTTGCATTTCTCTCTACCCATTTTTAACAATCTGTACTAAATAATCCATCCTTTTTAGTAACCTACATTTTTTTTCTTGTCACTCCTACAATTGTTATACAATACAGCCACAGATGGCTTATCGTATTTCCAACCTCTTCTCTCTCTGGCACCATCTTTCAAATAACTTCAATTCATTTTTATACCGTTTTTTCACTGCACATATTTTGTTTCCACACAGTGTCATGCTTCACACATATTACTATAGAAAATTTGTCCTTACATGTGGACTTTTGAGTTCTTTTGTCTAACAAGGCTTCCTTCAATGCGTCCCATTCTGTTTGTTTTGTCCTCCTTGCTTTATTGATCTTCAGCAAGCACTCTTTATAGATACCAGAATTCTTACAGATCTTCTGTCACATATTCCCCAATTTTAACACCTAACTGATTTCTATTTTGATTCCATTAAATTATTTTTTTACTTAATGTTGTTAATCGACAACCCAAACTTTGTGCTAAGTATACTGTTCACTACATTTAATAATCATCTTCATCTATGTCATAACAGTAGTGTTGTTTGTAATCAAGGTATTACTGCTTGTTCTCCATAGAACTTCTGCCGCTGTTATGATCTTTCCTTTCACTGCCTCATCAACGTGTATGTTAAAAGATGAGTAGCAATAAAAAAAAAAAAAAAAAATTATCTTGCACAACTTTAACTTGGGCTCATTTTCCCTTGCTTTGCATTTTTATTAATTCCACTTATATTTCTCAAGTAGTAGATAAATAAATTGTTAATTGTCTACTTAAACTGCTGAAAATAACTAAGACAAAATCTAAAAAACCTAAGTGCAGAGTCACAGTGAATACAGTTCCTCATTAGAATTCTGGAAAAAGTCCACTCGGCAGATTGGTTTTAATCAACTTATAAAGCATTTATCTTTTATTTCTCACACTTGAAATTTTGTGAGGAAAAAAGAATTTTAGAAGCAAAATGGCATGTGAGGCACTTACAGGTGCTGAAAGAAAGATGATAAGTTACAATATGAGGAAACATACTTACACAATAAGCCGTTCACACTCGGCACAGATATTCTGACCTGGGGGCAGGGCGTCGTGGGGAGTGGAGGGTGCAGGCTTGGTCTCAGGGGCAGAAACATGTCGTAAGCCAGACACAGGGGGCACACCAGTTGCAGATTGCGCTGACACATCTGTGGTAGTCGTGGTACAATCAGGAAATACAATATACAAAGACATACATTTAAGGTCTTAAAACTGACAGTACACTGCAGATAGTTTTGTTTCAGAAGACATGTTAAACAGCATACAATATGCTGCAACTGTAGATACTATTTTTATAAGGACAGTCAACAGTGAACTCAGATACCAGTAAAAATTTCAGAGGTGTACATTAGAGTGCAGTATAACTGGAGATTAATAGCAGAAGAACTACATATGATGGGCTCATAGTACGTCTTATTTTGTTCTGACTGTGTTTTACAGTTAAAGTAAAAATTAGCACCAAAAATTGAAGAAAAAAAGTATTCTCATTAATTTCTTGAGGTTGATGGTATTGTATATGGGCCATAGGGCCATCACTTGATAAAGTAGTCCACTATTTTATTTGAAAAGTATTTTATCTTTTTTCTCACAATAACTGGTGTCATTGCACCTGCCTTTCCAGGCAGATAAAAAGCTTTTTAAGCAAAAACTCAAAAATAAAACTGACATCATCTGCTTGGGGATTTCAGAGTTGATCAAAAATGGCAAAAATAATTAGCAAGTAGCAGGAAAAAATATTGAAGACATCAAAAATCAAAACCCAATGGATCAAAAAAATTGCCTTTTGTTTACTGTCAACCATGAAAAATTTGAATGTTTGTATACACACAACAGGAGCAGGTTTCTTATAATCAGGAACACTTCCAGGATCAGCTGTGCAGAGCAGTTGACATTTAACTTCAGATACAATATTTAAAAAATCTGCTGCATTTGTAATTACTGCTTCACAATAAATACACTAGTTAAATTTTTTTAAAAGTAAACAAATACTGGTGAAATTCATATTGTTTGGCATTCTACTCAACCAAATTATCACAATGTAATATGAATTTCAAACAAAGCAAATAACAAAATATAATTGATCAGATAAAAAATCTATTCACCAAGTGGCAGCAGGAGGAAACACGTAAAAGTTAAGGCAATGTGGAAGCTTTTTGAGCCAGTTGCTCCTTCTTCTGGCAGAGGGACTGAAGAGGAAGGAGAGCGATGAAGGAAAAGGACTGGTGAGATTTAGGAAATGGGAAGAGTCACGAAAAAGTTTTCCAGAACCATAGGTCAGAGAAGACTAACTGGATGGGTGAGAGTTTTTCTTTTTCATCCTGTCCGGCAAGTCTTCCCTGACCTGGTATTGTGGGCAACTTTTCCATAATTCTCCCCATTTCCTAAACCTTGTCAGTCCTTTTCCTTTATCCTTATTCCTTCTCCTTCAACCTTTTTGCCAGGAGAAGGAGACAGTGGTTCTGAAAGCTTGAAAATTTCCGCAGTTTTTATATGTGTTTTTTCCTGCCATCCCTTGGTGAGTAGATTTTTCATCTATTCAAGTTTGTCATATTTTCAAAAATTGATTACTTTTGTTAATGCATTAAAGAATGTAATAAGTTTTTACATTTGAAAAAATATTATCCCACAACTGTACAACATACAGGGTGGTCCATTGATAGTGACCGGGCCAAATATCTCACAAAATAAGCATCAAACAAAAAAACTACAAAGAACAAAACTCGTCTAGCTTGAAGGGGGAAACCAGATGGTGATATGGTTGGCCCGCTAGATGGCGCTGCCATAGGTCAAACGGATATCAACTGCATTTTTTAAAAATAGGAACACCCACTTTTTATTACATATTCGTGTAGTACCTAAAGAAATATGAATGTTTTAGCTGGACCACTTTTTTCGCTTTGTGATAGATGGCGCTGTAATAGTCACAAACATATGGCTCACAATTTTAGATGAACTGTTGGTAACAGGTAGGTTTTTTAAATTAAAATACAGAACGTAGGTACGTTTGAACATTTTAATTCGGTTGTTCCAATGTGATACATGTACCTTTGTGAACTTATCATTCCTGAGAATGCATGCTGTTACAGCGTGATTACCTTTAAATACCACATTAATGCAATAAATGCTCAAAATGATGCCCATCAACCTCAATGCATTTGGCAATACGTGTAATGACATTTCTCTCAACAGTGAGTAGTTCGCCTTCCGTTGTGTTCGCACATGCATTGACAATGTGCTGACGCATGTTGTCAGGCGTTGTCAGTGGATCATGATAGCAAATATCCTTCAACTTGCCCCACAGAAAGAAATCTGGGGACATCAGATCCGGTGAACATGCGGGCCATGGTATGGTGCTTCGATGATCAATCCACCTGTCATGAAATATGCTATTCAATACCGCTTCAGCCGCACATGAGCTATGTGCCGGACATCCATCATGTTGGAAGTACATCGCCATTCTGTTATGTAGTGAAACATCTTGTAGTAACATCGGTAGAACATTACGTAGGAAATAAGCATACATTGCATCATTTAGATTGCCATCGATAAAATGGGGGCCAATTATCCTTCCTCCCATAATGCTGCACCATACATTAACCCGCCAAGGTCACTGATGTTCCACTTGTTGCAGCCATCGTAGATTTTCCGTTGTCCAATAGTGCATATTATGCCGGTTTACGTTACCACTGTTGGTGAATGACGCTTCGTCACTAAATAGAATGCATGCAAAAAATCTGTCATCATCCCGTAATTTCTCTTGTGCCCAGTGGCAGAACTGTACACAATATTCAAAGTCATCACCAAAACATTCATATTTCTTTACATACTGCATAAATATGTAATAAAAAATGGGGGTTCCTAATTTTTAAAAAAAGCAGTTGATATTCGTTTGACCTATGGCAGTGCCATCTAGTGGGCCAACCATAGTGCCATCTGGTTTCCCCCTTCAAGCTAGACAAGTTTTGTTCTTTGTAGTTTTTTCATTTGACGCTTATTTCATGAGATATTTGGCCTGGTCACGATCAATGGACCATCCTGTATACAGGGAGAGTCAGGAGGAAAGGTAAATGTTTTGACACTTGACAGCATTAGTGATTCTGAATAAAAAAGTTGATGTGGACATATGCCCTATTCTGAACGGTTTCCGAGATAGAACACTTTTAATGTACATTTCTATTTATTTTTTGTATTATTAATTGTCATTGTTTACGATGTACCACAGTAGTATAGAGGAAGCTGAGACAAACATTTTGATACAGGACACTAGTTGGAAAACTACCTCAAACTGGCCTACAAAAAGTACTTAAGTTACAGCACACACTTGTCGCGCGAGGCTTCCAATATTCTCGCAATCTCTTTGTGCAAACTGTTAGTCCTAGACAAAAAATAAATAGGACCTTTTTTGTTGCAAATTTAATTTATTTTAATAGTGTACTGAGACACATTATTCGTTGGAGTGTGCAGTTTTCAAGTTATTAAAGAAAAACATATAAAAGTGATATTAAACATGTTCTGTCTCTGAAACCATTCGCAATAGGGCATATGTCCATAAAAAGCTTTTTGTTCAGAATCACTAATACTATCATATCTCGAAGCACGTACCTTTCCTTCTGACTCACCCTGTATATTGTGATGCTTCCAAGGTCAATAAACTCTTTCTTGGTATAAGTGACTTCAAGAAAGTTAATTTGCATCTTATGGTTACACAAAAAGAACAAGAAAAAGCTTGAAAAATAAAAATTTACTCTTCTATAGCTAAACAGAAATAAATACTTTGTTTTTCAGGTTAACAAACTCGTAATTGACTACTGAGTCCAAGAATTTAAAAAAAAAATACATAAATAAAGATACATAACCCATGACTTCAAATGCATGAAAGAAGGCAGAAACTCTTTTATGAAAAAGACAGAGCAAGAATCACCTGTCCCTCTCTTTCTATTACAAGCTAAATGGAACGGTAACATGACTGAGTTACCAGCATACAACAACTGAAGTAAGACAGAAGTTGTACTATGATGGTATTTCTGTTTAGTTTGTTACTCTGTTCTAACAATGAGATGTCTGCCTTTAAAAAAGATCCTTGCATGTGTGACAACCTATCTGATTTGGGTAGACATTTTTACATGTCACTGAAAAATAAGTGTGACTATCCACACCATACCTGGTTCGGGCTCCCTTGGTTCCTTGTCAATTTCCTGGACCATTTTAAATACCTCACTTTTTTCTGCATTATAGTTCTTCTCATTCTTCTTGAAATTGACTCTATTGAAAGTTAAAAATGGATAAGTTAATTACAAAGCATTCTAATTAAATAATACAACTTGTTATAAAATGCTGTCAAATGTAGGAATATTTGGATAAAAAAGGGATCAGTACTAAATTTAAATTTGATATCTTTATAGCTTACCCAAGGACTCCACCTGCAAGAACCTCAGCCTGAGCTGAGAGTGTCTCAGCTATGGTTTCTTCACTATACATTCCAACTGGTGAATTATACTGCTTGTTGACTATAGATTTCACAGTATCTGTACCCAGCGCACCATTGATCTGTGTACATGAGAAACATATCCATTATGTTATTGTATAAAAATTGAACACATCCCAACAGCAAACACAAAAATACCTACTACAGGAGAAACTATTTGTAATTCACTTACTGGTGAGATTCTGAATGGTAAATACAATGAAGAGAATAAAATGTATGGAAATTTATGCATATAATTTGTAAACAGTCTTCAAAATGTGATAATAAGATGGACATAATATGGCAGTGCAAAATTGCAAGTGGGGTAAATGAGAGGTATACGATCAAATGGAGCATCAGTGGAACTGAAAGGAATACACTGCAAATTAAAGGGCAGAATAGAGTAAAATAGAATAAAACATGCTTCATATTAGTAGATAAACATGTGAGAAAGCAGAAAAGAAATGATGCTGCAGGTCACACAGTTGAAATATTATGTACTCAGCTAAAAATATTTTACACCTTTCCTTCTGTTGGAAGATTTCTTCATTCCAACTACACAAGAACGTACATTCTAGTACTACTACAAATGAACTGCTGTCAGAATCTGGGTATACTGGTTAAGGGGCTCTGGAAAGGCTCAAAATCATGAAAAGTTCAATTTTTACTTTTTTGCGTTTTCTGAATCTGCACACTATTACCTTTTAATAGATATATAATTTATTCAATTCCGAAGACTACAACTATTTTTAAATTTTTTTTTTAAATGTGTTCTACATGGGCGTGACCCACTGTGGCGCTGTTAAACTGCTGTCAAATGGTGTTATTATTAACGTCCGTGTTCATCAGGTACATTTTAGTGATGTGAGATAAAGTATGTGTTGTGGCTAACCTGTGATGGTTCAATATATATCGCTGGTGTGATTGTCGATTGTTTCATGTTTATTTACTCTGTCGTTGTCTCGAAAATATTCGTAATTAATTCTGTTTCTTGAGTCTCTGTTTTGTTGAAGTATAATAATGAGTAAAAGTAAAGTTATTAGAAATCCTCTGAAGGCTTTTAAGAAAAGGAGAAATGTTGGAAAGCCAAAGGTATGTGTTATTACTGTAAACAATAAAGACGATAACCAAGTGAGTGAACCTAACCTCTCAAGTACACCTGCCCATAGCAGTCAAAGAGGGAAAGAAAATACTTCTCAGGAGAAGCTTGGTTCAATGAGTGAAAACTATGAATGTTTTATGGGCGAATCGGATGTGAATGAAATATTTGATATGTCGGTTCTCAAAGGAATTTTTTCAAACTGTGTAAGATGTATTCATTGTAGTGAAGTTGGTCTGGAACTCTCCATAATAAAGCACGTAAGACTTGCTAATGAAATACAACTGAAATGTGATAAGTGTTCATACATGACCACCTTTTGGAACAGTGTTGCAGTAACTGCAACTGAAGAAAATGGTAGCAAAATCTACGAACACAACAACGAGCGATGCTTGCTTTAGACAAGGAACGCCTTCGGGCTGCAGACAGGGCTGTAAAGAGTCTAGAAATACAAGCAAGAGTAAACAGGAGGAGTAACAAGAGGAAGCTGGAGGAGGAGTTTGCAGAGGGTGAAGATAATCCATCCTATGGACCTGGAATGCACTAAAAAGTTAATCCAATCTTTGTCGCTCGATTCCCAAAACTTTTATTTTCTCATACTAATTACATGTTTTCTAAGGATCTTCCAAACATATTTGTTTAAAACTTTCAGTAAATGTTACACAGTACCTTCTGCATAATTTAACACAGCCTTTTTCCAAAAAAACTGTATATTTTTTAATATATAAATAAAAAATTGCAAAAAAATGTTGTGAATTTTCATTACAATTGAAAAAAAAAAAATCATCTTTAATAACTGAACTAAAATTTTGTAAAATCCGTGTGTTAAGTTGTAGCCCATATTCCAATAAATAATCTGTAAAAAGTTCAACTTCCTACCTCAAATACTTTGTGAGGAAAGATGTAATTTATAAGCGTTATTTTAACATTGCAAGTATAGGGCGTTCCGGAGCCCCTTAATTCCCATTCACCTGAGGAGCAAAAGGCCTTGCAGAAACATTGTGTGCACTGCCAATGCGTGTGGCGGGAGCTGCGGGGCGGGCAGCAAGTGATGTCTTGGTGACGGGCCCAGGGTGAGCTCCTACGGGAGGTGTTGGTCCCACTGGTGTCACTGTGGGTTTCCAGGTGCTGCCGCCCCTGCAACATTAATCACTGCATATTAATAATCAACATAAGTAACACAAACATAAGCATAAAAAGTAACTACTTCAGAAATGTATGAAAATTTTTGCCAATTACCTGGAAAGGTAGTGAAACATAAATGCAAATTCCCACAGTTTGATTTTTTCATATTATTTTTTAATTTTATGTTGTAATGCATTCTCATAGCTCACTTAATTAAGGCTCCATGATATAATTCCTTGGTCAGGTTATTCAGAAACATAACTGCTCAGGGATTCAAAATAATGGTCACACCATATTTTCTTTGGCTTTTGCCAGAGAAAGTGCATTAAAACTTGGACTAGAAGACATGTTTGGTAATCAGGAATTTTGAGGCTGAAATTCATTAGCTTGTGACAGCCAGTCAGATTTTCATTTTAAAGAGAAAATTTTCAGCAAATGACAAAGAAAAAGCAATTCTAGCATTAAAAAACAAAAACTATTGTGGGTCACTCTGGAATACCCACTGAAGTTGTTAAAATAGAGCACAACATAACTGCACACCCAAGAGCTTCAGTATTAGCCAATGGTTTGAAGAAGGCTGCTTCCCATAGGTACTGAAGTATACCAGAGTTAGACCATTCTCCAATAAGAGGTCATGGTAAATTGTTGTCCTATGTCAAATTTACCAGTCACATTAAAAATATTTGAGAAAGTTGCTGTTGCCCAAATGCAAAATTTTATTGAAAAATATGCCATCGTCCCAATTACTCAGTTCAATTTCAACAAGGGAGAAGCAACATAGATGCAGTAAACAATTTTGTTGAGAAAATACACACGATTATCCAAAGCAATAAGGTTGCAGGAACTTTCTGTGCTCACACCAAGGCTTCTGTAAACCATGTCTTGCTTGTTTAGGGACTTGACATGTAGGGCATTATCGGTAGTGCCCTACAGTGGATTAAATCCTACTCGAGGAACAGAAAACAAAGAGTAATTATTACTATAAAAGGGGAAAATTATTATTCTGCCTGGAAAATACTGTTTCAGGATGTCCCACAAGCTTCATAATAGACCCTGCCTGTTTCTTTTTCTATGTCAGGACTATGATTTGGGGTTTTATTGGGGTGATTGTAGCTGCAAAGCCAGTAAAGTATCAGATGAGGCTCTCCTATGGAGTTGTAGATTATTGTGTCATGACAAGTGAATTGTGGAACAGTGAAGAAAGATTTGTGCCCTTCAGGCAGAATTAGAAATAAGATGTTTTAAATTAGATGGCTGAATGGAGAAAGAGACTATGAGAGCCAGGGAAATTTATTGTTTGATAACGAGCAATAAGAAAAAAGGAGGAAACCTTGAAAATCACATTTCAAATTCCAGTTAGCAATCAGTTTGACTTGTTACCTTAAATAGGAGAAGATCCTGAACCAGTGTTCGAGCAAGGTGTTGAGCAGTAGGCTCACAGTAATAACTTTAAGGCTGGGCCAGTAGAAAATTCAAGTAAAAGAAAAGAGTCCTTTGCTAGGTAGAGTCACACGAGGGGTGGAGGCCAAATGCTACAGGAAAAGCTAGGTGTAGAATAACAGGTCACAAGCATAATGAAACCTTGTGCCAAGCTTCCCCTGGTGACAGAAAACATAGGGGCCTTGTGCAGAGGTTTTGATGAAGAGGATCGGGTAGTTAAGGAAAGACGAGCAGGAAACAACCTTGTCTAGAGTATAGTGTTAAAAGTGGCCCACAAGAAATAAGAGCAGCAATAGCACACACTCATGTGGGGGTTTGTGGGGATTTTGCAGTACCATGACCAGCCCTCAGTTAATACAACTGTCAGTCATGAAGACAAAGAGCTGGGTGTATTTCATTTGACTGAAACAAAGTCTCATATCTGTGCTGTACCTGTTGCTGCAACTGGAAAATGGGGATACATAGACTGTGGCCTAAGCCTGAATAGGAGGGGGAAGGACAAATTAGCTGAGCATCTTGCAGAAAGTTTAAAGGGGGAGGGGATGGGGGCATAAGCACACAAGGTAAAATCACTGGCATTATTGAAATCAGAGGGGTACATTTTTTAGGTTAGAGCCATATCATGGACAGAAAGTCCTGAAAGAAAACAGAACAGAACAGGACTATCATACATGCAACAGTTTAAAATAAGGTATAATTAATTTGTTTCATCAGAATATTAGGTGGCTCAAAAGTAAAGTAGATGAGCTTCTTGTATGTCTAGGAGATCTGGAAAATTCTAAATTTATATATATTCTGGGCCTCTCTGAAAACAATGTAACCACATGGATAGAGGAGTTAAACAAAATGCTTTGCATCATTTTCACGTAGAGTGAACATGGAAAAGGTGGACACAAAGTCAAAAATGTTGATACAACCAGTTTTTGTTTGGATCAGAACATAAAGCATGTACTTGTGAGTTGTTACTGCAGAATGCTTCGTTTGTAATTGTAGCCACAAACGTATCCACAGTAGGAGGCAAGGCTGCCTGTGCCCCTATCTCTCTGGGGTAGGAAATAATGTAGTGTAGTCAGGTGTTATTCTGTCAGGGAAATTGTTTGAAAGTCAGTATTACACAGGTTTTTAACTGGGTCAAAATGTAACTTTTTTATGGCTACTTACAAGTCACCATTCATCTCGCAAAATATTAAAAATACTCTATACCCACAGTTCTTGCTCCCACTCCCACAGAATATTGTGTGGATGCCCAAGAATTGTAACGCTACAGATTCTGTCTAGAAAATTTTCAGCTATTTATGAGAAATATAAATGCTTTATGAAGCTACCTGTCAGATAAGAGGTAACAGTTAGTAGTTTGTGGAGATTTCAATGTAGATTGCTTATAAGACTCTGACAGGAAAAAGGAACTGGAACCGTTATTTGTCTGTTGCAATCTGATTTCAACAATAAATTTCCCAAGTCATGTGCAGCCAGACAGCAGGACCCTGACTGGTAACATTTTTTAGACAGTTGTTCAGGCTCAAATAAATTCATGTGCACTCAAGTGTTAAAGGACTATCTGTTCATGATGCACAATTGATGAAAATAAATGATGTAGCACCTTACAGCTCTGACACATGTTCATATAAAATAATGAAGCTTATTAATGAGAAAATGGTGCAACATTTTAAGAATAAGTTAAAATAGGTATATACAGAAAGAGATGCTAACGTGAAATTCACTATATTCCACATTAATTTTTGTCAATATTTAAAAGTAGCTTTCCTTAAATATCCAGATCCTTAAAAGTTATTGAGAAAGTCTATTAAGAAAACAAGTGCGTCATTGATAACAAAAGAGATTAAAATTTTATGTAATAGGAAAAGAGAAACTAATATAGAGGTCAGAATAAGTTGAAATCAGACATTACTTGCATTCTGCAAAAAATACTACAACATTTTAAGGAAAGCCATTAAATTATCCAGGAATATGCAAGTCTTGACAGAAACTGATAATGCAAATAATAAGATTAAAACTATATGGGATACTGTGAAATGGGAGACAGGATAACCATAACAATTTGGCTATAGGAAAGAATCCCTAAACAATGTCAGCATGCTGTAATCCATCCAGTTCACACGAAAGGGAATAAAACAGATATAAATAACTACAGAGGGACTTTTTTGCTGCCAGTTACTTACAAAGTTCTTTCAAAAATTATACTTAAAAAGCTTGAAATACAAACAGACCATTTAATTGGTGAATATCAGGCAGATTTTAGGGAATATAGATCCAAAGACTCAATCTCAAGACAGTCTTACAAAACCACTTGGACAGACAAATGGTTGTCACCTTTATATTCTACAAAAATCCATGTGGTTCAGTAGATAGATGTACGCTACTAGAAGAGTTTAAAATGTGTAGAAAGACAATAGTGTTGATTAAACGAACATTAACTTATACCAGTTCAAAAGTTAAATTACGATGCAAAATGTCTGTACCTTTTGATATAAAAACAAGGGTCTGGCAGGGACTGCCTCCCTTAGCATTCAGTCTTGTACTAGAGAAGTAATTAGACACAGGAAAAAGAAGTAGAAGGAATAACCACTGGCAAACTAAATGAAATTAAAATTCATTTATGATGTGTTGCTTATGCACATAATCCAGCAATCTTTAGAAACAACAGATAAAAGCTCCATGAAATATCAGCTAGAAATTGACTGAAAATTTCTTAAAAAAAAAAAAAAAAAAAAAAAAAAACAATACATTGAAGGTTCTCCTTGATACCTAGATGGACAACCTATGTTTGCACAGTTTGGCAATATATTTAGATACAATTAAAAGTCAATGTATTGTAATGCATAGTTAAAATATTACATCACAGTAGTCAAATCTGAAGTGTTGTATGTATCAGAGACTGTAAGCATTGGAGGCAGATCATTAATCCTCAGCTGGTAACATCCATCTCTTAGGCGGGTATAAAAGCTTTCAATGTACGAGATTGTATTGTATTGTATTGTTCACATACGTGCATTGTTACTTGGATCTGATATTTCAGCTTTGCTTCATTCATGTGTTGAACTTGCTACTGTGCTGATGTCATTGTTTCATTTCCATGATAGTATTGTTTTACTCGTGCACAAATGTCAGTCACATTGTCTCACAGGCGGATATTACCGTAGAGGTAAGATTTTTACTCCGTCTGACAGACGGATATTACACTAAGCGAGTAAGTTTCTTTTTGTTATACTCCTTACTTTTCAAATATCTCATTACTTGTAGATGGCTACTAGTGGAGGGATACCTTGTGTGTCACAAAGAAGCAAAATAATGGTGCAGATGGCTTTAGAGCAGTTTGAAGAAAGTGATGATGATTATCATTCAGACGATTCTTATGTTCCTGAGGAAGATCACGAATCAGATTCAGACCATGATAGTGATTCTGAAATAGATGTGGATGATATTCTCTGCACGTCCGAGAATGAACGAGGTGGTGTTGACTCTCTTCAGAATAGGAAAAATGATGGCACTGAAATTGACACAATTTATCATGACAAGATGAACTGTTTCAGATGGAGTTCCAGAGTGCCCAATGGCAGTGCTAAGTCACCAAACAAAAATGTAATAAAAATTAGATTGTCATCATGGTTAGATCCTGCCAAGTTAGGTAACGATCCAGACCCAGAAGAAATATGGCGTTTATTTTTCAACTCTGAGATATTGGATGAGATAGTTGCACATACCAACTCAAAACTACAAGTGATAAGGAATAAATTACAAAATCCTTCATCTTCCAGTTATAAAGATACAGACAAAACTGAAATTGAGGCAGTGATTGGTT
Source organism: Schistocerca serialis cubense (assembly GCF_023864345.2). Classification (NCBI taxonomy): domain Eukaryota; kingdom Metazoa; phylum Arthropoda; class Insecta; order Orthoptera; family Acrididae; genus Schistocerca; species Schistocerca serialis. Next base: position 30,929,954 of record NC_064646.1, read on the forward strand.
TGCTGGTCCTATGTTCCATTTTCAAGTCTGGACGTGAGAACTTGGCACCACTTTTTGCAAATGACTGTACTGGATGTCCCATTTTTCATGGAACCGTGTCTCTAAAATGATGTGAAGTTTTACTGGTGGCTCTCAGATTTAATAATGCATCTACTCGCAAACAGAGGAAGAGAAATGATCCTGCAGCAGCTGTGTCCAATATTTTCAACATCTTTATTTCTAATTGTCAAAAGGTAATTCGATTGGGAGTCATGCATGTGTTGATGAGAGTCTAATCCCATTTAGAGGAAGATGCCGATTCAAAATATTTATGCCCAAGAAACCTGCTAAATATGGCATTAAAGTCATGTGCCTAACAGATGCACATTCTTCATATTTGTATAATGCTTATATTTATGTGGGGAAAGATAGTGATGGAGCAACACTATCTGATGAAGAGAAAAAGTTCCAAAAGCCAACACAGTCTGTAATTCGTCTTTCCAAATGTATATATGGGACAAACTGGAATATCACAGCAGACAATTGGTTTTCCTCCACTGAATTGAGTAAGAAGCTGCTGAAAAACAGGTTGACATATGTTGGAACTCTAAAATCCAACAAAAGAGAAGTTCCAAAGGAGTTTCGCCCCAACCCAAAGAAAGAAGTGGGCTCCAGTATTTATAGTTTTATTACAGATCTTACACTATTGTCTTTTGTTCCAAAAAAGTCTAAGGCAGTTTTAACGCTGTCTTCAATGCACCACACTGCGTATACCGATGAAAGTAGCAACAAACCACAAAACATCAGTTTCTATAATGCCACAAAATCTGGCGTAGATGCTCTAGACACAAAGTGCAGCAACTACTCAGCTAAACGGAGAACGAGGAGATGGCCACTGGCAGTATTTTACTTCCTAATATCTGTGAGCTGCACAAATGCCTATGTTATGTATCTTCATAAAGGTATGATGTCAAGATTTGAGTTCATGAAGAGAGTAGGAATGAACTTAACCAGGCGTCATATGCAGAGAAGGCTCCAGATTCCAAACTTACCAGATGACCTCAGACAAATTATTTCAGGTATTTTGGGCGAAAAGCAAATATATGGGAATCCAACAAAAAGAAAAATAAGCGACAAGCTAGAAAAGAGAAAAAACTGTGTTTTTTTCCCTACACATTGAACAGAATGATGGCATACAAGTGTGTGAAATGTGATAAACCCAATTGCTCACAGTGCTCCAAGAAAATATGTAAAATGTGGGTAGAAAGTTTGTAATTTTTTCTGTTTATTTGCATGTATATCAAGATATTTGAGAAATCACATGTCAAGTTTAGAAACTAATTCATTTGAAACAGTAATGTTAAATTTTGTGAATTTTGCTAAGGATTAATATACTTTATAACCTATGTCATGTAAAAACTAGTACTTAATTCTATAATTTTTTCATATTGTTTTGCAAAATGTAATTGAAAGAGAATAAAAATATTAGTATTAATTTTTCATGAAGCTTTTAAATTGTTATTTATTTTCAATATTCTCTACAGTGGAAATTCTTTGAAAAATTTGGTCATCGCGTAAACGCCAATTTTTCACATGTTACCACCTAAGGGTTAACTAAAGACATAGAAAAAGAAGTAGGAAAAATGCTAAGGAAAATTTTTGGTCTGATTTGTGTTTGCAAGTATTTTTCAATATCACTTTATAAATGTAGCAGCAAAAATTGGATTAAATGAATCAATTGAAAAAGTAAGAAAATATATTAAAAATCGATCAAAAAAAACTTTAAGCACCAACATCTTTCACTGAAATTAATAGAATTATAAAAATTATAAAAAGCAAAAGCCCATGCAGCACTGATGGAATTTCAAACAGAATTTTGAAAATTTGTTCTAACTTAATGTGTGATGTCCTCAGAAATATATATAATGCATCAATGGCACAGGGAATTTTACCAGACAGATTAAAATATACAATTGTTAAACCTCTTCATAAGAAAGGTGTCAAGAATGACTGAATAACGAGGCACACAACAATGGATGTGTATGCACCACTGCTAGAATTGCACACTGTTTGGACCTTCAACAAATGTGGAGTGGCTGATGCTGTTTGTTGCTTTCTTTGATGAGAAACAGTTGATTGGAAGTTACTAATTTTACCTTTCTTGTTCCATTTGCAAAAGGTACATGAGAAGAAAGATTGTAGTAGGCTACTATATACATCTGAATGTCTCTAATTTTACCCTCATAATCATTGCACTAGTTGTAAGTTGGAGGCGGTAATATGTTCCATATGTTTTACTGGAATGTGGCTTGCAGAATTATAGTTTGCAGATACATACATTAAAATGGTAGAAGATAAGATATAATAATATGAAACAGTATGCACATATAGGTAATAATGAAAGCTGGAGAACTGGCAGTAGCTAAAAGAGGTTGAGACAGCCATTTCCCATCATAGATGGATATCCAAAGAATCCAACCAGTTGATTGCTGCAGGTGTTTATTAGTAATCTCTCAATAGTTCACAATTCCTTTCTTGTAAGGCTCTCCCATCAGAGTCTGTTCAATATTTCTGGAATATTCTTACACTGAATAAACAACAGGAAGGAAACCAACTACCACTAACATTGCCAATTCCAGATAAAAATGTCAATGACTGCTGTGTACAAGGACAAGAAAATAGTTGGGATATCGAGCTTCATTGAATGATAGTAGCATAAAGTCTAACATCATTTTCACATCCGGAACATTCAGAGAAGGATGGGCTATTTGGGAGGTAGCTGGTTGTGTACAACTACAAAAAGCAGAACATTAGCTTTGAGTGTTAATCAGATATACAGTTTCAATTTATCATCAAAGAATGATGTTAACACATAATTTCCTACTGTAGTTAAAATTAAGTTCCTTTGTGAATGTTGTTACCTTGATTACTTTATTATTTGATGGATGGAAAATTTCACTAGGCGCTCTGTATGTGTACTGTGGTTAAAGCGGCACATTTTGTTTTTGATAACTCCTGTGATTACCATTTTCTGTTATAAGTGCACCCTTCAACTGACTGAAAGATATGTGTTAGAGAGAATCTTTTTTGCTTTATAATATATTAAGATTTCTCTCCATGCCAGTTGTGAAATAGAGAGGAGATAACAGCTGCTTATATATCTTCATGCATGTTATTATTAACTTCACAATCACCAAGAGAGCTTTCTGTGACAGCTTGTAGGAAAATTCAGTATTAATTTTTAAAAACTGATTTTTTAAAATTTTAGAGTGAGTTTTTAATGAGATGGTACATTTTTTATTTGAGAACTGCTTTTTAGCTTTTTCAGCATTTCTGTGACACTACCCTTCAGCTGAAATGACTGTGTGAACAGTTGCACTGACTGCTTCTCATGTAATCACTCCCTGTCCCCTGTTGGCTGAACCTGATGCAGATCCAATGTGAGGACCGTTCCAGTACAGGCTGCACAAATACTTCATTACCAATATTTTTCTTAGATAAACTGCATTTTCAAATATTTTACCAGTGGACCATGGTTTGCTATTTGCTTTATAGTCAAGACTCAAGCTTTGTGAGAGTTCTACACATTTTTGCTGCTACATGACTACATGGTGGGATTGGTGCGAGTTAATCCTGTGGGCAAAAACCAATGCCCTTTCTTTTAATAATAATTTGGCTATATTTGCACCAAGTTTAGGTTAAAAAAAGTCTCCAGTTATTGAAAAAAACACATAGATCTTAACTATCTGTTAGAAAAAGAAAGAAAACACACAGATATCAAGTAATAAAATATATTCAACAGATATATAATGAGGTTTGTTAACGGATGGAAAAGTTCCTAAAGAACATTATCCAGAATAGAGAGACATGCACAAAAGTGATGTCTGCTGTGTCTCACAGAAGTATGACAGCAGCTTTACTGTTCACATCATACAATAATTACTCAGTGGATAGTAATAGTTCCCATTTTATGCTTTTAGCAGATTCAGCAATTATTAATAATGAAGTGTTATATGAAATAAAACTGTAGTAATATCCAGTAAGACACTGACAAAATATTAGTCTGGTACCAAGTACGGCCCCTTGACAACACAGTTACAAGCCACAACTACACTTGGTCATGTCGTGTAAATAGCAGGGATTAACTAATTGTTAAGATGTGCACTGGAATATTTACATAGCCTCTATTGCAGCTAAATGGAGGAAAGATCTCTATTCATTGGTACACTGCAGCTTACCCAAAAAGAGGTCGCTTATCAAACACTCCTATGGTCAATACTGGGGAGCTGCTCGAGAGTGTGAATTCTTATTCAATCAGATTAACAGGGGACATTAATGAGCATATCCCAAAAAGAAAGATATGAATAATAACAGAACAATTTGCCTCATGGGAAAGGGTAATAAAAATTTTAAAAAGTCTCAACTGACATATATTCAGAAAAATGACTGCAAATATCTGGTGAAAAGTTACTCATCAAACCACAGAATTTATTTTCAAGGTGGAAAAATCTACAAAAATTCCTCGTCTTCCACACCATCTTTCCCACAAAGAACATGATGGTCAAATTAGACAGAGGCATATAAGCAGTTATTCATCTCTTACTTGTCCCAACCAATGCACTCTACCATGGTAGGTAGATATATCTGTTGAAACCTAAATCTTGTCAATACAGAATTGAGTACTTTTTCTACATAGTGTCAAAGCAATCCATGTTTTTGATAATTTGTAAGATTTGCATGAGCTGGTACAAACCTCTGCACGGCGAGCTCAAAGGAGTTGCCAGCGCGGACAATAGCATCCTGCGCCTCCTTGTGGCGTAGATTGAACAGCTCGACGTCATTGACGCGGATGAGAGCGTCACCAGCCTGTAGACCCGCCTTCTCAGCCAAGCTGCCGCCATTCACCTGCAAACAGGGGACCAAAGTTTTCACCTAAGAAATGTGTACAAATGTAATTAAGACTGGAGTGTGCATGCTTCCCTCCCCCCCACCCCCCCACCCCCATAAAAAACACACACACCACCAATATCTTGGTTGGGTGACAAAGTGATCTATTGTGTAGCCAAAGGCTGGAAAGCAATGATCTGGCTGTGTTGGTGATGCCAATGAATGTGAGTATGAAATATAGGTTGTGATAAGAAACTGACCTGTATGTTCACACTGTATTTAATGCTGTTTTGTGATAAAAACAAAAACTGCAAGATAAATTCAGAAAACCTGTATTAGATAACTGTCAATTCTTTAATGGACCATAATATGTACATATAACATACATAAATTATGGAAGGTGTGTGCAGGGGAAGGGGGGGGGGGGGGAAGCTCCTTACCCAAATTTCAAACAGAACTAGGCTGTTTTCTCTACTCCAGAATAGCAGTATTTTATTAGATATGTTCAGTATGAGTAATATAATAATTCTTTAAGTATGACGAGAAATTACACTGTTAAAGTTAATCAAAAATTTGAAGATATGTGGGTACAAAAACCACCACAGACATTTATGTTATTAAATAGGAAATAATTATCATGGCAGGTGTATTTATTACAGTCACATACAACAAGTGTGGTTAAAACTGAATCAAAAAGTTGTAGGGTATGTTCTGTAATTCCCATCATGAAGTCTCAATAAATCATTTTATTTATTGTGCACCATTAGTTCTCATTAATCTCAAACACTTCTCTGCAAAGAAGAATAACACCAACTGTTTCATTTTCCATGAATACTAAATTAATACCTACTCTCTAATACTGCAGCTCAATGTTGCACTTGGTACACTGGCTGTTTAAGAGTAAGATCCCAGAATGGAATGGAAGAAATAAAAATGTAGAACTTAACTTTTAGACAATGAGACCATTTGAGGCAGAGCACAAGCTCAGACTGAGGAAGAATGAGGCACATGTAGTTAAACTGAATAACAAAACATAGCCAAAGATTATGGAAATGTTACCATATGGTGGAAGGTCCATGGGCTGCAGGAGGAGAAAAAGAGACAAGAGTAAAATAAGATTTACAAATGTAAGTGTGGGGCAGATAGAGGGGGACTGCAGAAAACAGAATGGAGTGGAAAGCCATCAGTTATTATCTGTGGTCCCCTGGCCCTGATAACATTGAGCAAGAAAACATATTTTTTTGATAAATCATTTTATTCATTTTTTCAACATTCCCAAGATGTCATTACTCCCTATACATCTCCAAATCATTCTCTGCAAAGAAGAAGAATACTAACTGTTAAATTTTTCATTTGTGGTGAACACTGTGGCACAGCATGGCTCACATTCATGCTCTCACTGTCAAGTTTTATGCTGCTAAAACATGATATTATCATCATCTCCTAGCCAAAATTCTGGATTGTGTATCTTATGATGTATGTTGAAATGATGTATACTAGCATACGCATTTTGCTTGTAATTTATCCAAGTTGCTAATTAATAGCCAAATGCAGAAATATTTCTGAAATGCCAAAGTTTGTGAATTGTTCATAGGTATTGGAAATGACAGTGTACAAAAAGATGTGTGAAACCCAAACTACTAATAGTTGACTTAAATTTTAGCTCTGGGCTTCTAAGGTTATAATGAGGGAGAGGGGTGGTAGGGACCAGGAGGTCGAATGAGCGCATCAAGTTTGCCAAAAAAACAATGCTGCAGCATGTTGCCTTTATTATCAAATATAGCATCTAATTTATACTTTTGTATTTGAAAATCCTAACGTTTCAGTTTATATAAAATACTAACCTTTTGCACGTGAGTTCAGCTGCATACGCATATGGCAGGTACAAGGCATATTCAGAAAGTAAATATACTATGACCATAATGTGCTGTGCTTTTCTTCTTTTTTGAGGATTGACAAAACTGGATGTCACAGGGGAATTCTCTGACCAGAGAACATTGCAGTATGTAAACTCACATTGTAGTATCCACTTGTGAGAAAGACGTCAGTAAGAAATTCTGCCAAGTGTGAGTGACAGATCCACATCTGACTCACCTACTGCCACACATGAAAATGGTTTACACTGAAGGTGTTATAAACAGGACAAAGGTGTATGGCTGTTATAGGGATTTTAGTGGAGGCAGAACAAATGTTCATGAGAAACAGAGGAGTGGAATATCTTCCATTCGGACTGATGAGTTGGCGCAAATGGTCAAGGACACTGTTCATGAAGACCGCCAATTGACAGTGGATAAAATTTCTGTGATGTTTCCACAACTCTCCAGTATTCACCTGTACAAGACATCCACAGAAATGCTAAAATACTGGAAACTGCGCAAGATGGTTTCCAAAATAGCAGACAGATCGGCACAAGAAAAATCAGGTCAGTCACATCTGCGAGTTTCTTGAGTGACTTGAAATGGAAGGTGCGGATTTTCTGAGCTCTATTGTGGCTGCAGATGAAACATGGGTGCCTCATTATACACCTGAGACAAAAAGTGTCATTTTGCGACCAAAAATTCGTCATTCTGGCCAAATTTATGCTCCAGCAGGGACCATCAATGCACAGCAATATTGTGAGACCCTAAAAGAACTGAAAAGGAGCATGTAAAACAAAAGGAGTGGAGTGCTGACAGAAGGAGTGGGCTTGTTGCTTTACAATATCCATCCTCACACAGCCTTAGCCACCAATGCACTCTTGGACTCATTCTGTTGGGATGTTCTGAACCACCCTCTGTATTGCCCTGACTTTCTGCCTTCAGATTATGATCTTTTCACCTATCCGCAGGCACATAGGAGTAGAATTAAATTTTCAACCAACGAGTAGGTGCAGCAAGGGGTTACAAAGTGGAGGAAAGAGCTGGCAGGAGAGCTCTCCGAGGACGTCATAAAGAAACTTGTGTCATGGCTCACAACGTGCATTGAACGGGGTGGCGATTATGTGGAGAAATAGTCAACAAGTGTATCAATATGTGATTATGATTCAAGTGTATCAATAATATCCTGTACTTTTTTCCAAATACATTTTTTCTAAGAAAATATAAAATTTAGTACACTTATTTTCTGAACATGTCTTGTATACTACTTTCTTCCTCTCTCTCTCTCTCTCTATCTCCTCCTCCTCCCCGTCTCTTACCACCTCCACCTCCCCCACTCCTTGTCCATCCCCTTCTCCCCCTACCTCTATCTGTCTCCTCCTACCCCACTCTTTGTTCATCTCCTCCTCCTGCTCACTCTGTCCATCTCCTCCTGCCCTCGCAGTCTACCTCTTACTGCCTCCCCTCTATGTTTCAATATCATCCTCCCCATCTCATTGTCCATCTCATGTCTTACTCATCTCCCTGTCCATCCCCTCCTTCCCTCTTTATTCATCCATTTATTCTTATCCCCTCTCTCTGTTCCTCTTCCCTCCTGATCTGTCCACCTCATCCTTCCCCTCTGTCTGTTTCCGCCTCATCCTCCCACCACTATCTGTCCACCTCATCTCCCACCACAACCTGTGTATCCATCCCCTCCTCTCCCTTTCTCTGTCTATTTCATCTTCCCTCTTCTCACTACCCATCTGCTTCTCCCCCTCTCTCCCCTCAGCTGTGCCCATCCACACGTATACATCCAGGAACATATTCTGGTACCACCCACACACCAGAAATTGTGCAGGGCAGGGTTTAGCAACCCTCCTCACCCCACCTCACCCCTAAGGCAGCTAGGTGATCCTTCCCGCACTTCTCCCTAGACAAGAAGTAGTATGTGAACCAAATTTGATTGAAATCAATCCACTGGTTTAGAAGGAGATGTGGGAAGACTGCCACACATACAAATATTTTTACTCACATACAAGGGTTGACTTGAAAAGTAATGCCTCCACCTTCGTAACTCTTCAGCAGTTGGGAGCATTGGTATATGGCAGGTACTGGCTTGTTCCGTAGCCTCTTCTCTACAGCTCCAACTGGCAGAAATCCTTAGCAGCAAACGGTTATGTTGTTACAGTGTAAAGTATGGAACCCTGCACAGATGGTCGGTGAATGCAGTTTAAGCAACGTGCAGTCATTGAATTCTTGACAGCAGAAGATATCATCCCAAAGGAGATCATCAGAGAATGAAAGCAGTTTATGGTGATTGTGTTCATGTGAATACTGTGCGTCATTGGGTGAGTAAGTTTAAAAATATTGAGGCAGGAATATCTGACCTGCATGAAAAACAAAGAGTTGGACGTCCTGTGACAGCAACCACCGAGTTTCACAAGCAAAATGTTGACAGATTGATCCAGGACAATCGTCGTATCACTCAAGAGAGAAACAGCCAGCACAGTCGGCATTTCACAAGAACATATGGGTCACATTGTTGCTTTGCTTGGCTATCGGAAGACCTGTGCAAGCTGGGTTCCCCAGATGCTGACTCCTGAAATGAAAGGGCACAGACTTGAAATTTGCCAGGAACTCCTCTCGCATTACAATAATGAAGGTGATGCCTTTCTCCATTCAATTGTGACAGGAGACGAAACGTGGGTGCACCATTACGACCCGGAGATGAAACGTCAGTCTATGGAATATCGACACGAAGACTCGTCCTAGAAAAAGAAATAAAAGACGCAGCCTTCAGCTGGAAAAATCGTGGCCACAGTGTTCTGGGACGCAGATGGTGTTATCCATGTCGATTTCCTTGACCGTAGAACAACAATAAATTCAGAGCGTTACATCACAATGCTGCGAACTCTGAAATGACAGGTAACAAGGGTCCGAAAGGAAAAGGGAAATGTTTCCCTGCAGCATGACAATGCCAAACCACAAACTACACACCGGAAGCAGCTAATAGGGTAGCAGAGTACGTGTGGCGTGCACACGGGGGTTTTTTAGGTTAGAGGGGCCCCCCCTTGGGCGAAACGATAAAATACCTGACGGCTTACCAGAGAGGACATTATCATCGTTGATAAAGAATGTCCGTCCTCAGAGACCAAAAACAGGAAAAGTTAACGTAATATTGGTAAACTGCAGGAGTATCCAGGGCAAGGTTCCTGAATTAGTATCTCTTATTGAAGGAAATAGTGCGCATATAGTATTAGGAACGGAAAGTTGGTTAAAACCGGAAGTGAACAGTAACGAAATCCTAGACACAGAATGGAATATATACCGCAAGGATAGGATAAACGCCAATGGTGGAGGAGTATTTATAGCAGTAAAGAATTCAATAATATCCAGTGAAGTTATTAGCGAATGCGAATGTGAAATAATCTGGGTTAAGTATCAAAGGTGGGTCAGATATGATAGTCGGATGCTTCTATAGACCACCTGCATCAGCAACCGTAGTAGCTGAGCGCCTCAGAGAGAACCTGCAGAACGTCGTGAAGAAGTTTCGTGATCATACTATTGTAATAGGGGGAGACTTCAATCTACCAGGTATAGAATGGGATAGTCACACAATCAGAACTGGAGCCAGGGACAGAGACTCTTGTGACATTATCCTGACTGCCTTGTCCGAGAATTACTTCGAGCAGATAGTTAGAGAACCAACTCGTGAAGCTAACGTTTTAGACCTCATAGCAACAAATAGACCGGAACTTTTCGACTCCGTGAATGTAGAAGAGGGTATCAGTGATCATAAGTCAGTGGTTGCATCAATGACTACAAGTGTAATAAGAAATGCCAAGAAAGGAAGGAAAATATATTTGCTTAACAAGAGTGATAGGGCACAAATCGCAGTATATCTGAGTGACCACCATCAAACGTTCATTTCTGAGGAAGAGGATGTGGAACAAAAATGGAAAAAATTCAGAAACATCGTCCAGTACGCCTTAGATAAGTTCGTACCGACTAAGGTCCAAAGCGAGGGGAAAGATCCACCGTGGTATAACAATCATGTACGAAAGGTACTACGGAAACAAAGAAAGCTTCATCATAGGTTTAAGAGTAGTCGAATCATAGCTGATAAGGAAAAGCTGAACGAAGCGAAAAAGAGCGTAAAGAGAGCAATGAGAGAAGCATTCAGCGAATTCGAACATAAAACATTGGCAAACAATCTAAACAAGAACCCTAAAAAGTTTTGGTCATATGTAAAATCGGTATGTTGTTGTTGTTGTGGTCTTCAGTCGTGAGACTGGTTTGATGCAGCTCTCCATGCTACTCTATCCTGTGCAAGCTTTTTCATCTCCCAGTACCTACTGCAACCTACATCCTTCTGAATCTGCTTAGTGTATTCATCTCTTGGTCTCCCTCTACGATTTTTACCCTCCACGCTGCCCTCCAATACTAAATTGGTGATCCCTTGATGCCTCAGAACATGTCCTACCAACCGATCCCTTCTTCTGGTCAAGTTGTGCCACAAACTTCTCTTCTCCCCAATCCTATTCAATACTTCCTCATTAGTTATGTGATCTACCCATCTAATCTTCAGCATTCTTCTGTAGCACCACATTTCGAAAGCTTCTATTCTCTTCTTGTCCAAACTATTTATCGTCCATGTTTCACTTCCATACATGGCTACACTCCATACGAATACTTTCAGAAATGACTTCCTGACACTTAAATCAATACTGGATGTTAACAAATTTCTCTTCTTCAGAAACGCTTTCCTTGCCATTGCCAGCCTACATTTTATATCCTCTCTACTTCGACCATCATCAGTTATTTTGCTCCCCAAATAGCAAAACTCCTTTACTACTTTAAGTGCCTCATTTCCTAATCTAATTCCCTCAGCATCACCCGACTTAATTAGACTACATTCCATTATCCTTGTTTTGCTTTTGTTGATGTTCATCTTATATCCTCCTTTCAAGACACTGTCCATTCCAATCAACTGCTCTTCCAAGTCCTTTGCTGTCTCTGACAGAATTACAATGTCATCGGCGAACCTCAAAGTTTTTATTTCTTCTCCATGAATTTTAATACCTACTCCGAATTTTTCTTTTGTTTCCTTTACTGCTTGCTCAATATACAGATTGAACAACATCGGGGAGAGGCTACAACCCTGTCTTACTCCCTTCCCAACCACTGCTTCCCTTTCATGTCCCTCGACTCTTATAACTGCCATCTGGTTTCTGTACAAATTGTAAATAGCCTTTCGCTCCCTGTATTTTACCCCTGCCACCTTTAGAATTTGAAAGAGAGTATTCCAGTCAACATTGTCAAAAGCTTTCTCTAAGTCTACAAATGCTAGAAACGTAGGTTTGCCTTTCCTTAATCTTTCTTCTAAGATAAGTCGTAAGGTCAGTATTGCCTCACGTGTTCCAGTGTTTCTACGGAATCCAAACTGATCTTCCCCGAGGTTGGCTTCTACTAGTTTTTCCATTCGTCTGTAAAGAATTCGTGTTAGTATTTTGCAGCTGTGACTTATTAAGCTGATAGTTCGGTAATTTTCACATCTGTCAACACCTGCTTTCTTTGGGATTGGAATTATTATATTCTTCTTGAAGTCTGAGGGTATTTCGCCTGTTTCATACATCTTTCTCACCAGATGGTAGAGTTTTGTCAGGACTGGCTCTCCCACGGCCGTCAGTAGTTCCAATGGAATATTGTCTACTCCGGGGGCCTTGTTTCGACTCATGTCTTTCAGTGCTCTGTCAAACTCTTCACGCAGTATCACATCTCCCATTTCATCTTCATCTACATCCTCTTCCATTTCCATAATATTGTCCTCAAGTACATCGCCCTTGTATAGACCCTCTATATACTCCTTCCACCTTTCTGCTTTCCCTTCTTTGCTTAGAACTGGGTTTCCATCTGAGCTCTTGATATTCATACAAGTCGTTCTCTTATCTCCAAAGGTCTCTTTAATCTTCCTGTAAGCAGTATCTATCTTACCCCTAGTGAGATAGGCCTCTACATCCTTACATTTGTCCTCTAGCCATCCCTGCTTAGCCATTTTGCACTTCCTGTCGATCTCATTTTTGAGACGTTTGTATTCCTTTTTGCCTGTTTCACTTACTGCATTTTTATATTTTCTCCTTTCATCAATTAAATTCAATATTTCTTCTGTTACCCAAGGATTTCTACTAGCCCTCGTCTTTTTACCTACTTGATCCTCTGCTGCCTTCACTACTTCATCCCTCAAAGCTACCCATTCTTCTTCTACTGTATTTATTTCCCCCATTCCTGTCAATTGCTCCCTCGTTGACCACGATGGAACCGAAACAGAGGACGACCGAAGAAAGGCAGAAATACTGAATTCAGTGTTCCGAAACTGTTTCACTGCGGAAAATCGTAACACGGTCCCTGACTTCAGCCGTCGCACGGACGCCAAAATGGAAAATATTGAAATAAACGATATCGGAATTGAAAAACAACTGCTATCACTTAGTAGCGGAAAAGCATCCGGACCAGACGAGATACCTTTAAGATTCTACAGTGATTATGCTAAAGAACTTGCCCCCTTTCTATCAGCAATTTATCGTAGATCGCTGGAAGAACGTAAAGTACCTAGCGACTGGAAGAAAGCGCAGGTCGTTCCCATTTTCAAGAAGGGTCATAAATCAGATGCGAATAATTATAGGCCTATTTCGCTTACGTCAATCTGTTGTAGAATAATGGAACATGTTTTGTGTTCTCGTATTATGACGTTCTTAGATAATACAAATCTCCTTCATCATAACCAACATGGATTCCGCAAACAGAGATCATGTGAAACTCAGCTCGCCCTATTTGCCCAAGAAATTCACAGTGCCGTAGACACTGGCGAGCAGATTGATGCCGTATTCCTGGACTTCAGGAAGGCATTTGATACGGTTCCGCACTTACGTTTAGTGAAAAAAATACGAGCTTACGGAATATCGGACCAGGTTTGTGATTGGATTCAGGATTTCCTAGAAGAAAGAACACAACATGTCATTCTTAACGGTTCAAAATCTGCAGATGTAGAGGTAATTTCGGGAGTACCGCAGGGAAGCGTGATAGGACCTTTATTGTTTACAATATACATAAATGACTTAGTTGACAACATCGGTAGCTCCGTGAGGCTATTTGCAGATGACACGGTTGTCTACAAGAAAGTAGCAACATCAGAAGACTCGTACGTACTCCAGGAGGACCTGCAGAGGATTAATGCATGGTGCGACAGCTGGCAGCTTTCCCTAAACGTAGATAAATGTAATATAATGCGCATACATAGGGGCAGAAATCCATTCCAGTACGATTATGCCATAGGTGGTAAATCATTGGAAGCGGTAACGACCGTAAAATACTTAGGAGTTACTATCCGGAGCGATCTGAAGTGGAATGATCACATAAAACAAATAGTGGGAAAAGCAGGCGCCAGGTTGAGATTCATAGGAAGAATTCTAAGAAAATGTGACTCATCGACGAAAGAAGTAGCTTACAAAACGCTTGTTCGTCCGATTCTTGAGTATTGCTCATCAGTATGGGACCCTTACCAGGTTGGATTAATAGAAGAGATAGACATGATCCAGCGAAAAGCAGCGCGATTCGTCATGGGGACATTTAGTCAGCGCGAGAGCGTTACGGAGATGCTGAACAAGCTCCAGTGGCGGACACTTCAAGAAAGGCGTTACGCAATACGGAGAGGTTTATTATCGAAATTACGAGAGAGCACATTCCGGGAAGAGATGGGCAACATATTACTACCGCCCACATATATCTCGCGTAATGATCACAACGAAAAGATCCGAGAAATTAGAGCAAATACGGAGACTTACAAGCAGTCGTTCTTTCCACGCACAATTCGTGAATGGAACAGGGAAGGGGGGATCAGATAGTGGTACAATAAGTACCCTCCGCCACACACCGTAAGGTGGCTCGCGGAGTATAGATGTAGATGTAGATGTAGACTTCACGTGCCACCACAGCAGAACTTCAGAGACTGAATCTCACCACCATACGGCATCCTCCATACAGTCCAGATTTATCACCGTCTGACTTCCATCTGCTCCCGATAATGAAAGACGATCTGTGGGGACATCATTATGCTTCTGATGAAGATGTTGAGAGATCTGTGAGACTGTGGTTGCAGAAACAGTGCGTCGACTTCTTCCGCGACGGCTTCAGAAAACTTGTTCGTCGTTGGCATAAATGTATCCAATTGGCTGGTGATTATGTGGAAAAGTGAATATTGGTAATTAAAGATCACATACTAAGTATTATTTCTGCGTTTGATTTATTAAAATATTCCCATCCAAACCCAATTAACAAAGGTGGAAGCATTAATTTTCATTCAACCTTCGTATATTATTTAAGTCCTCCTTATCTTTAACAACAATATCTACGATATTTTCGAACCGGGGCAAAAACTAGATAGTGACAACACCCCTCCCCCCTCCTTACCCTTCAAGCGTCTGCGATAGGACGTCAAAAATTAAAAAAACGATTTTTCAAAAATATGTTTATTTTGTAGCGCACATCTTTCTGAAGAGTTTGACATACAGAACATATATGACCAGGAAAATGCGAGATATGTTATTTGAAGTGTGCCAAAGAGCAGTCCCCCATCTCTTCACACAGCGTTCTTCTATCAAACGTCACAGTTTCTCGTTCTGTGGATCTTCAAAAAGCTCACAAATAATACTGGGGGGAGGGGGGGGGGGTATTATTTGTGACCAGGAGAGTAAGAACTCTTCTAAAAATTTGCGTTCTTTATTACCTATTAGCTAACAACTTTGTCTTTTGTGTGAGATAAAATTAAATATAGGAAACATGAAACCAATGAAGACAAGAGACAAGCAAGACAATACACATTTCTTCAAGCCTTAAGTCTCAGCATATTTTTCTCTCTAATCTTGCTATAGCTGTACACAGTGTGCTTTCCTTTCTGCAAAAGAATCTTTACCTTGCCAAAGTTTGTCAAACGTTTTGCCACATGAAAAATCAAAATGTCGCTGTCTAATACCGAAATAGCTGTTAATATAAATAGCACCCAAGACTGGTGTGATTTCACAACTTGATTACGTCTATTTTGTCACTGTCTGCCGGATAAAACGAAACAGATCTTCCTAATATTGCTGCAGTTGTAACACACGCCAAATAAGCGAGACTGTTTTGGCACAAATGGTCATTTTTATCTACCTCATTTACGTAAATAACACGGTAGAAGTATCTAGAATAGTCTGACATTTCATTCACATTCTCCAGTTTCTCAAACATGAGATCGAGAAGTAGTAGTAGTAGTAGTAATACGAAATTTTTATATCATTTAGAATCGTCATATTCTTCCATATAACTTGTGTCATATGTCCGTTTCTTCTCCTTCAGTATAACAAACAAATATCGTCATCAGTAATTCTGTAACTATTACCGCCATTGTCAACGGTTATTCTCCGCTTAACTTCGCTAACCCTGCCAGAACCGCCGATTCACTTATCCCAAGTTTATTCTCCGGTTAGGCGTTATTAAGTGTCCATACCACGCTTTTTCTTCTCTGTTTCGGGAATAAAACTTAAGCGGCTGCTAACTAGGAACTATATAACTGGTCCTTAAGTAGTGTAGCGATCAGGCAAAAATTTTCTGTCAAAATTTCATTTTCTTGGATACACCGAGAAGATAATATGTAATCTTTCTTACCAATTGTTCCTGTTAGTCGTTCATTTCCGCTCTGGTAGTGTGGATCTATGGATTTCGCCAGTGGCGGCGTTACGCGTCGGCGACCGCTGACGGCCTCGCAAAAAAGTTGTTGAAGCTGTTAAAATTTTAGCTACTTAGTTGTCCGTCTCTATTTAGGTACGAATGTAGTAGTATTCATCTAGGGTCGTCCGGCAACAGTTAAGCCCCATTACAAGACGCATCTAAGGTGTACACCTATGTGGCAACGCACCAAGCGTACGAGTTGGAGACTACAGACGGGATCTGGTACATTACACGAATCGCGAATTAGCGCATGCGCACTAGACGGCAGCAACGCATGGAACTCGAAGGAGACTTTTGTTGTAAAGTCGTACACACACACTAAAAAAATTTGGTAAAATAAATTATTAAATTATATATTTAGAGAGAAAGCTGATCGCCATATTAAAGAAAGATGCATGTTAAACGGAAGATACACTTTCTTTTCTTTATACCATATTCACAGCCCGCTTAGCATCCATAGTTTTTCCGAATTGACACTTCGATCCAAAAAGGAGATGCAACAATGCTCTGCAGAAGAGACAATACAGACAGGAGCATTGTCTTGGCCGTAATGCCATATCTCTGAAACCAATCCTACCAAGCGACACTTCACACTTTTCTCGGGTTATTGAAGTGGTACAAGAGAACAAGTCTTTTATCTCTGGACGTGTGGTTGTAACAGTTTCAGCCAAACATACTAAAGGAACCCCATCCTATGATAAGTCAGTATACAAATACATTCCTTGGCGTATCTATTTGGTTGCTATCATACACGACAGAATAAAAAAAAAAAAAAAAATCTGCCATGTATGATAGTCGCACAGCCTGTTCGCTCTATACTATGACACCAGTACTTTAAGCATCCTACTGTAATTATCGACGTACTTACCACAAAAGGTTTGTTAGATGATCATGCCAAGAGACATAGTGAGAAAATGGGAATCCGGTGCACCAAAAAGAAAAAGAAAGGCTGAGACGATTATACCCAACCAAGCAAGCTATGAGTTCGAGTATGATGAAATTTCTTAAGAAAACTTCAGGTTTAACTGCTCCAGAGGCCTCCGATGAAGCTCTTATCCATGTGCCGTTAGTTTCTGAAACAGAACCAGCTTCCGGGTCGAATGAATCTGTTGCCTTTGCTGATACAGCATCAGAGTTGGGTGAAACTGCTGTGATCCGAGATTGTGAGTCGAATAAAGACTTCAAAAGTGATAATCAAGAACAAACCGTTCATATATATTTAAACAACAATACGAAAACAAGCAAGTAAGTCGAATGGTGATAACAACGAGATTCCAAGTAAATGAACTGCGAACAAAACGTTGCCAAGGTTGGTGACGGTGAAGTGTCGCAAATGTCTGCGTGCACTCACTGTGTCGCTTTCACGCACACCGCTCGTTCAGTTGTTGGCCTGTTAGTGCTGAATCACTGAGTCACGCAGAAAAAAATTTAGGTAAATAATAAGAAAGCAACAAATCATTATTTGAATCGTTCAACACAATTCCTGTTATAATGTGCTGATACCTGTAGAAGTATCAATCTGGAAAGTATCGAGCAAAAAAGCGTCGATTCTTACTCCTGTCCCTGGATGTGGAGTTCCAACATACTAACGTCTCTTCTTAAGCAGAACTAAGGATACGCCTTCGCGCGTATGTCCTTGAAGGTCCACTCTGCCGCTGGCCTTGTGACTGAATTCGCAGAGTCATCTGGTATTTCAGAGAGCAGAGACGGCGCCAGTACTGGCCACTTGCTGTCAGCGGTGACGTACAGTACATCTCAGACACTTGTTTCCTGCTGCCGTTCCGACAGATGTTTGCTTCCTGCTGCTGTTCCGTGAGATATAGGGGCAGCCAAATGAAAACGAGACGGATGGGAGAAAGTAAGTAAAATGTTTATTGTTTCAAAATGGCTCTGAGCACTATGGGACTCAACTGCTGAGGTCATTAGTCCCCTAGAACTTAGAACTAGTTAAACCTAACTAACCTAAGGACATCACAAACATCCATGCGCGAGGCAGGATTCGAACCTGCGACCGTAGCGGTCTTGCGGTTCCAGACTGCAGCGCCTTTAACCGCACGGCCACTTCGGCCGGTTATTGTTTCAAAACATGGCCGTAGCTATTAGTACATTTATCCCCCGGTGAGACAAGGTGGTCAATGCCTTCATGGAAAAGTGTTTGCGGTTGCCTACGGAACCATGATTGCACTCAGGCGTCCACCTCTTCGCCGGAAGGAAATCGAAGGCCAGGAATGTCTTTCTTCAGCTCTCCAAAGAAAAAGGAAATCGTACAGCCAAAGATCGGGCAGGGAGGAAGATGTTCAATGGCTTCCCAGTGAGACCACGTGTTACAAGCTGCAGAAGTTTCGCTGAGCAGTCGTGCTTCCGAAATTGTGCCACGGTTCACATCCACAGGTGGACATCCTGGTTTATGCCAATTACGCTCGCCTGTAAAACTTCGATGTAGATTTCTACTCGGACGATACATCAGAGATCCTAGAGGTGTCCGAGTCGACAGCGTACGATCTTCCCCACGCGCGGCGCTCGCTTCAGAACAGATAATCACGCTGCGTTTCCAGGTAACGCCATTAAACACGTCTTACGCGAGAGACTGTCTTCAAATGTTCAAATGGTTCTGAGCACTATGGGACTTAACTTCTGAGATCATCAGTTCCCTAGAACTTAGAACTACTTAAACTTATCTAACCTTAGGACATCACACACATCCATTCCCGAGGAAGGATTCGAGCCTGCGACCGTAGCTGTCGCGCCTAGAACTGCTCGGTCACTCTGGACGGCAGACTGTCTTATCTCGGCAGACTATTCATCAGGACTGAGTGTATTGCACCCCCCTGGTGTTTTATTCTTGTGCTGGGTGTTGTTTATACGTCAGCGACAACATTGCGTATGTTGGAAAGCTGTCTTTTGTGCTATCTGGAACCTGAACGGCGAAAGTAAGGCTATGAGCGCCCATCCTTTTTACAAAATAAAAAAAAAACAGAAAAACAAAAACAAAAAAAATAGTGTTGTTGGAAAGTAGTAAATCGTCCACACTCCTGTGAATTGAAAGAACAGGGAAGGTGTCGCTTCAACATTTCAGAACATCATATGTTTGAGAAAATATATACTTACAAACACGTCAAAGAATATTTAAAGGTTGTATAAATAGCGCCTTCTCACTTTATCCATCACAGTTTTCTTTCTAAGTTCCAGGTAGCACCAAAATTTATTTTTCTCGTTAAACAGGTCTGACTTTTTCACTGTTAAAACAATTTTCATTGAAAACCTTTTTATGTTTACCTTCTTATTTACACACATTAAGCTTCAACTTTTGTAATCCTGTCTTCCTCAGTTGCGTGTAATATTACGGTATATTGACAATTTTTACTTATGGACAGTCTGACACCAACTGAATAAAAGTTATTCAGTTGCTGTCAGACGGTCCATAAGTAAAAATTATCAACACATTAAGCTGCCTGAACAGCCATGCGGAGGACCAGGTCTGCTAGCCAGTCTGGATGTGGTTTTTAGGTGGTTTCCCACATCCCACTAGGTGAATACTGGGCTCGTACACAAGTCCGGCCTCAGTTACACGATTCGCAAACATTTAGAAAACTTGATTAACTTTTCATGGTTGGGATTCACAGTCTTATATTTCTTAAAAGACGTCATAGTCGCCGTTGACTGTATAAAATATTTATTGTTATTATTGCAATTTCGGCCATATGGCCATTTTCAAGTAACACTGCAAAAGTTACCTAAACACAAGAAAGTTCAAAGTACAAAAGTGAAGCACAGGGTGAATATACTTAAATAAACACACATATCATTAACATAATAGCGCAATTATAAAAATTGGAGAGAAATGTACATTACTTACATTCTGTCAGAATATAAAACTATCTGACATGAATGCACGTCGCCGTCAAAATGCAGCCTTTTGACTGTGAGAGTCCCACAAGATCTGATGAGTACGACATTTGTTACATCGTAATATGTTGTTAAATATGTACTGAACTGTCGATGTTACCATCGCTGTAATAATCTATCAGACATACAAGTTCGGGTGCACTGACAATACGTGCAGCTAAGTCAGTTGGCGCGAAAATACATTTACTAAAGATAGTGCTATGATTGTAATGGGCAGTAGGATATGATGGGAATATTTATTTATAACATAATAGGAGATAATACATGTGTTATCTGTTAATAAGCTCTCACATTGACTTAAGTGCTCGTAAATGAGATAAAGACAGAGCTCTGATTATAGTACTTTGTATGCGTATCTTTGCTATGTGCACAGGCAGTATCTTTAGTAAATGGATTTTTCGCGCCAACTGACTTAGCTGCACATGTTGTCAGTGGACTTGAACTTGTATGTCTGATAGATTATTACAGCGATGGTAACATCGACAGTTCAGTACATATTTAACAACATATTACGATTTAATAAGTGTCGTACTCATCGGATCTTGTGGGATTCTCACAGTCAAAACGCTGCATTTAGACGTCGACGTGCACTCAGGTCAGATAGTTTTATATTCTGACAGAATGTAAGTAATGCACATTTATCTCTAATATGTATAGATGACCTACTTTCTTAATGAAATGTTCGCTTAATTATGTATATACATCCTGTGCTTCACTTTTGTATTTTTGTGTATAAGTAACTTTTGCAGTGTTGGTTGAAAATGGCCATACGGCCGAAATTGCAATAGTAACAATAAATATTTTATACGGTCAACGGCGACTATGATGTCTTTTAAGAAAAACTTAGGAAACTTTCACGTGAATGACACTATGTGCAGACAGATGTGGAACACATTGAGTACTGGGGTGTCGACAGAAAAGGCATCTGGCCACCCCTTATATTAATATTTCCAAGTATGTAAATGTGGGACAACGGCACAAGAAAAAAAACTTCTTATTTTTACATATTGTTCGCTTTTACTTTGTCCAGGTAATGAAAACGTAAATGCCTTTTTCCTTTCAGATATTTTTGTTTTCTTGTGCGAGAATACTAGTAGGAAAAATAACAGGCCTGTGTAACCTTTCCATTGTGTCAGGCAAACAGAGCAAGCAACAAAATAAGAATTAAAAAGACACAAAATCCATTATTGTAATAAGAGTGGACTCGGTGAAGATAGATTAACTTCCAATGTTCCAGACGACGTCATAACCTCCTTTTTCTGCGCGTGCGCAGTATGCAGCATGTTCAAGTAGGATGCCACATTCGTCACGGTCAACTGATCAGTGACATCGCTGCCCCACTCGCGACTCCGTTGGCTGGTGATTTACACGCGAGTTTGTGACGCGCTCCCACGAGAAGTTGTCGATTTCGACCAGAGAGTCGATCGTGTGAAATGGGCCCTAGAGCTGACCACCCAGGCGGGCGGTGGCCGAGCCTGCAGGGGTGTGAGCCCGCCGCGGGCCAGGACGGGGCGTAACTGGACGCTGGCTGCCGGCCGCCTCCTATTCCTGGCGCCCCCTTACAAGGAGCCTCTTACGTCACAGTAGCAGCCGGCGGCACTGCGCGCCGATTCGCTTCGCTGTGGCGCATCTCCATACCTCGACGGAGCAGGGGTGAAAGGATGAGCAACGACTGTCAGCGCCTTACTTCATACTCTGTAGCTCTGTTTCCGCGGGCGATTTTAGTTTTTGGGGAATCGTTGAAATTTTAAGATAGTGTTATATACACTGACGATCCGAAAACGTTATGATCACCTGCTTTATAGAGCATTGGTCAACCACTGGAAGACGGGGCAGGGATTCGACAAGTCCTAGGTAGGTTCTCGCATGTATGTGGCGATGCCAGTGGATGGGGACGTGGACCTGGCGCCCGATGGAGTCCCAGATGGTTTTCTTACCGTTCAGGTAACTTCACTATGTCGCTCCTCAATCACTGTAGCACCATTCTGACCTTCTGACACACGAGCAGTTATTCTGGTAGAAGATCCCATCGCTGTCGGGGAAGGTATCAAGCGTGAAGAGATGCAGGTGGTCCTCAAAAATCTTCGTATAGACCTCAACTGTTAAGGCACCTTCAATTACTACTGCAGGTCCAATGGAAGTCCAGGTGAACGTCCTTCGTAGTATAATGCTCACCCCAGCGTCCTGAGTCAGTAGTAGGGTGCTTGTTTCGAGCAAATGTTCGCTGGATGGTGGCGTATACGGACACAGCCATCGACTGCCCGATAGTGTCCCAGATGTGTTCCGTGCGGTTCAGATCAAACTAATTTGGCAGCCAAGATATCAAAGTGAGTTCACTATCACGCTTCTCAACCGCTGTAGCATGATTCTGGTCTTCTGGCACAGACAGTTATCTACTGGAATATCCCATCGCTGTCAGAGATGACATCAAGCATGAGGTGATGCATGTGGTCCGCAGAAATGTTCACATAGTCCATAACTGTCAACCTGCCTTGGGTTACTACTACAGGTCGCATCGAGCCCCAAGTGATATTGTATTCCATAATACTGGCCCCAACGTCCCGAGTCCGTGGCAGGCTGCAAGTTTCAACCAGCCCTTCACTGAATGAGGGTGCCTCTGCACGCGACGATGGACCTGGTGTAAAAAGAAACGTGATTCGCCCGTTCACGCGTCACATTTACATTGATCCACGGGTCAATCTCAATGATCCCGTGCCCACAGCATGATGCCGATGGCTCAACATGGGAACAAGCAGGGGTCATTTGCTGTGGAGCCTCATGTTCGACAATGTGCGGTGAACAGTGTGCCCCCAAACAGCAGTGGCCGAGCGGTTCTAGGCGCTTCAGTCCGGAACCGGGCTGCTGCTATGGTCGCAGGTTCGAATCCTGCCTCGGGCATGGATGTGTGTGATGTCCTTAGGTTAGTTAGGTTTAAGTAGTTCTAAGTTCTAGGGGACTGATGACCTCAGATGTTAAGTCCCATAGTGCTCAGAGCCATTTGAACCATTTTGAGCAATTGTGTCTGAACTTCGTCGCAGCAGTCATCATCAGCAGAAATCTGGAAGGAGAGAAAGATCAAAATAGAAACTACTGCCATTGGTTCTCATCCTACACACCATAAACTTACTGACAGGCGCAGCTGCCATAAGTTTCGTTTTCTTGACATTCACCATTAGTCCAGCCTCGGCACTTTCATCTTCAGTAACAGGATTTTTACGTCTTCTTCATTTCCTGTCATCAGGATACATATCTGAAGTTATTTACATTTATTCCGGCTATTTTAACTCCAATTTCTTCTTCATTTAAGCTGGGATTCCTAGTAAAGTGCTCTGCATACAGAACGAACAAATTAGGTGACAATATGCAGCCTTGCCGCACTCCAGAGTCTTGACTGGTTTAGTCCTTCGGCGTAGAGTTCTCGCCGTGACTTCTTGGTCAGAGTGTAAATTCCGTAAATGAGATGATCTGGTACTCCCAGGGTTTGAGTACTTCACATAATTTATTGTGGTCGACAGTATCAAAGGCATAATTAGTGAAGTAGAGATACACATCTTTTGGGAATTCTTTTCTTGCCCTCTCCATGATCCATATTGATCTTTGGTCCCTCTGCTTTAAGAAATCCAGCTTGTTCTTCACGTAGCTTTTTGTAAGATTTTAAGCATATCTTTGCTAGCATCGACCGTAACAACACACAGTCCGACAGGAAATAATGAGTTCCTCCCGACAGTTTACATCCGCCCCATTACATCGTTAAAGCTGGTAGGCCGCAGCTCTCTAAAACTTTCTGAAAAACAGGAATCCAGCAGAAGCTTAATCTCACCGAGAAACAGCAGTCGGCGGGCAGAGGCTCTGAGCAGGCCGGCGTCCCCAATACTACCGGCGCTGCTGCGAAATAAATTAACTTGTGGCAACGAGGTCGCCATTCGCTTAACTCTCGCCGCTTTCCTGAAATTACGTGGAAGCGGCCTGACGCCAGCACCGTTCTTAGATACTTTAGCAGCGTGTTTGCGTCGCGGTGAGTAAAAGCGCCGTGTGATACTTGCCTCCAAACTGCTCGCGGCAGTGTTTTGCGATAAGTGGGCAGGAGAAAGCCATGAAAACCAGTGTGGAGGCATCCTCTACTTAGCGCCCTTCCGGCACTACCGCCGTTCTGCAAGAACCGCAGCGACAGAGACGAGTCGCAAGGGACGCGAATTTCAACGATGGACCTGTGGGAGTCGGCACTCAGCTGTGTCGGGCAACCCACACGACCGGGAGTCGGAACTGCCTCATGAGGTAGCCTACCAATCGTGACAGCAAGTCCTGGGCAGTGATAACAACACGTGATGTTCACCCCTCAATCATCTTGCAGATGCTTCTTCAATCAGTTAGGCATTTTTACCGCTACTTCTCAATATTTGTATTCGTTTATGAAATTCGTCCAAAATAAGTTTCCTTCTTTGGGGCCAGCAGCATAATATATGTCAGATAATGAGACGATTATTAGAAAGATACACCAAAGTAGTTGCTTATAAAAATTAATCTTTATTAACGACAGACTGTTTAAGCACTTGTCGCCATTGTCAAGTATCTGCGAATACAGTTTTGGTGAGAACGTGTATAAATGTGAATGTCATTTATATTAAAGTGACTACACTGTACTCGCGTCTAGAGTGATATGACGTCCATATTACATCGTGATAAAACTTAGTTAATAAAATATTATCGCTGTTCAACTGTATAATCTTTGTAAACATGTAAAGTCGTAAGAGTAGAACTGTCCAACTACTGTCAAACCGTAATTAACGGATTACTTCAATATATTTTCGTCATTTCCATCATATCAAAGCAATGGCAGTTACAAGACAATTCACTAACGACGTAATATGGACGTTACATCATTCTAGACGTGAGTCCAATATAGTCATTTTAATACGATTGACATTCACGTTTATACAAGTTCTAGCCAAAATTGTGTTCGCAGTCACTTGTTAATGGCGATAAATGCCGCAACAATCTGTCGTGAATAAATATTAGTTATTATAAGCAACTATTCTGGTCATGGGCAACGGCCTTGCCGCAGTGGCTACCCCGGTTCTCGTGAGATCACCGAAGTTAAGCGCTGTCGGGCGTGGTCGGCACTTGGATGGGTGACCATCCATGCCGCCGTGCGCTGTTGCCATTTTTCGGGGTGCACTCAGCCTCGTGATGCCAATTGAGGAGCTACTCGACTGAATAGTAGCGGCTTCGCTCAAGAATACCATCATAACGACCGGGAGAGCGGTGTGCTGACCCCACGCCCCTCCTATCCTCATCCTCCACTGAGGATGACAGGGCGGTCAGATGGTCCCGGTAGGCCACTCGTGGCCTGAAGACGGAGTGTGTGTGTATTCTGGTCATCTTTGTAATAATCGTCCAAAATAATCCTGCACAATTCCAGAATCGTAGTGATGAGCTGTATTCTAAGAGGTTCAGAATGGATTTTATAGGGATACGAAATGGAATGATCACATAGGCTCTGTTGTGTGTAAGCAGGCTGCAGGATTCGGTTTATTTGTAGAATACTGGGAATGTGCAATCAGACTATAAAGAACATTGCTTACAAATCATTTGCCCGACCCATTCTAGAATTTTGCTCAAGTGTGTGGGACTCGTACCAAACAGGACTAACAGGGCATATTGAACATATACAGAGACTCGTAGCATGAATGGTCACAGATCTTTTTGACCCGGTGGGAAATGTTACAGATGCTGAAGAAACTGTACTGTCTTGAAGATAGACGCAAGCTATCCCGAGAAAGTCTACTAGCAAAGTTTCAAGAACCGGCTTTAAATGATGATTCTATGAATACACTACAACCCCCTACGTATCTCACATACAGGGATCATGAAAACAAGATTAGAATAATCACAGCACGCAAAGGGGCATTCAAACAATCATTTTCCCGCTCTCCGTACGTGAATGAAACATGAAGGAAGCATAATAACTTGTACAGTAGGACATACCCTCTGCCACGAACTTCACAGTGATTTGCAGAATATAAAAGCAGACACAGATTTCCAAATGCAGCCATATAAATCTTGGATCGTATGTCCAATAACATAGACAGTGCGGTAGATAGCAAAGAAAATTAAAAATTTCCGACTCAGTCCAAACACGTCTCGGGACGACCACTAGTACCGACCGACCGCCGTGTCATCTTCAGGTGACTGGCGTCATCGGACGCGGTTGTGGGGGCGGCCTCCGTCGGTGTTCGTGAATTGTAGGCGCAACTACTCGATCAAGAACCCCTCGATCGGCATCACGAGGCTTAGTGCACACAAGTACAACAGTACACGGCAACCCTGACGGCCACCCATCCAAATGCCAGCCACGCCCGACGGTACGTAACTTCGGTAATCTGGCGAGAACCGGTGTATCCACCGCGGCACGGAAGTTGCCAAATTTTTAATTTATGCTGAAATTATTACTTCCGGTCAGTTCCTTCTAACTATAGGCGGATTTTTAATTAAAGGCAGGTAGAAACGGTTCTAGAAAAAGTTGACACAGTCTAAGTATATCACTCGTTCCGTATGTAACATCTGTTTGCATGGCGTGACGCCCAGCGTGCTAGGTTGCGAGACAGGAAGGTGAGCTAAAACAGGTCGAATCCAAGCGGCTGATTAACTACCCTAATTGGCGTCCTGAATCTGGTTTTTAGGCGGTTTCCCAGACTTGTTTACGCAAAGGCTGGGTTGGTCCACAGTTTCCCCTTGAGGAAATACGATACATGAGCAGTTGAAATGCGAGCTGACACAAGACGATGTTTACACAATTGACAGACAAGTGGCGCACACGACTTCCCTCCCTCAGGTAAGTGAAGACAGCGGCTAAAGGAAGAGCATGCGGCCGCAAAGGTAATTTGACACATCTTGAGTACAGCTGACCCCGTAGGAGAAATGACTATCGCTACGAAGATGAACCATAGAAGCAATATTAAAGATCGATATGTTCATTCTTATTAATTTAAGCCAGTGCACTGTTTAGTAACCGTGAAACGGCCCGCATGTGTCGAACTGACAAACATACCATGTACACGTGGTCCATAAACCGACTCGTATCACATCATTTCGACAAAACTAGTGCACATGATCTACGGAACAGGTAAATCACTCTCTCGGACATTAACACGTTAATATTGGCTGGTGTGCCTTAAGCGCGATTTAGCTTCCACGCCGCCTTTAGCACGATTTAGCTGCTACACAAGAAACGACAGTGTGCTATAAGTACCACGGACAGTTAAAGGCGATAGAGGCACAACTGAATTGCTCTGCTGCTCTTGTATCAGTTATATTCAGGCTTAAGGATTATTGACCTTATTAAACAAGTATTGTACCAACATACTCTAGCGTACTTATGCGAGACCAAAAATCTAAGATTCTGCTAGTGGTTGCAGAAGTTTAAAGAACGAGGGTCGTCCACAAAGTAAGTTCCGTTTCTATTTCTATCCGCGGCAGCGCTACGATCGCAGTTCCGTGCATGCGCGGCAGTTACTCTGACTCAAGGAGGAGACATGTACGCTATTTTTAGATCGCTGCTGCCAACGTGTGCTTTGTAGTGCTTCTTTATAATGTCAGCCGTAATTGAAAATGCCTCCGTGTGTGAAATCAGATCTGTGATTCGTTTTCTAAATGCAAAGAAAGTTAAACCAAAGGAAATTCGTAGGCAAAACTGCGAGGTTTACAGACAAAATGCTATGAGTGATTCAATGGTCAGAAGATGGGTCAGACTGTTCAATGAAGGACGTGATCAAGTGCACGATGAAGAACGAAGTGGAAGCCTGTCTGTGGTTACTGATGAGCTGGTTCACACAATTAAACAGGAGATTAAGCACAACTGTAAGTTTATACTTAGTGCCCTTGCTATGGAAGTTCCAAATCTCACGATCACAAATTCATGACATTGTTACTGAAAAACTGAAATCTCGAAAACTTTGCTCACGTTGGGTACCCAAAATTCTTACTGAACAATACAAAAAACAACAGATGGGCAGTTCACGCTACAATGAAGAAGTTTTTTCTTTCTCGTATAGTCACGGTGAATGAAACTTGGGTATCGTACGACACCCCTGAAACAAAACTGCTATAAATGGAATGGAGGCGCACTTCATCCCCAACGAAGGCTAAGCCTAAGCAAATCTTGACATCTCGAAAAGTCATGTGCACCGATTTTTGGGACATAAAAAGCATTTTGTTGATATATTTCTTACCACGAGACCAAACAATCAATGCACATGGTTACTGCGAGACCACTAAAAAATTGCGCCGCGCAATAAAGAACAAGCGCCGAGGATTACTGTCAAAAGGTGTTGTTCTTTCCGCGATAACGCCCGACCTCACACGACGAATGTGACCAAACAACTCTTACGGGAATTTCACTGGGACGCGTTTGATCATCCTCCGTACAGCCCGGTCGTCGTTCCTAGCGACTTTCATCTCTTCTTACACCTAAAATCTGTCCTTGGTGGTCAACACTTCAACGATGACAACACCTGAAAGAACATGTTACCACATGACTGAATATATAGGCGGCAACCTTCTATGAAGAAGCATACAAAAAAATCTTGTGCCACGCTATACAAGTGCCTACAAAATTTCGGGAGCTATGTAGAAAAGTAGTTTAACAGTTGTACATTTTTGTACAATAAATATTTTTTCTGTATCTGCAGACGTTTGTTTTATACACTCCTGGAAATTGAAATAAGAACACCGTGAATTCATTGTCCCAGGAAGGGGAAACTTTATTGACACATTCCTGGGGTCAGATACATCACATGATCACACTGACAGAACCACAGGCACGTAGACACAGGCAACAGAGCATGCACAATGTCGGCACTAGTACAGTGTATATCCACCTTTCGCAGCAATGCAGGCTGCTATTCTCCCATGGAGACGATCGTAGAGATGCTGGATGTAGTCCTGCGGAACGGCTTGCCATGCTATTTCCACCTGGCGCCTCAGTTGGACCAGCGTTCGTGCTGGACGTGCAGACCGCGTGAGACGACGCTTCATCCAGTCCCAAACATGCTCAATGGGGGACAGATCCGGAGATCTTGCTGGCCAGGGTAGTTGACTTACACCTTCTAGAGCACGTTGGGTGGCACGGGATACATGCGGACGTGCATTGTCCTGTTGGAACAGCAAGTTCCCTTGCCGGTCTAGGAATGGTAGAACGATGGGTTCGATGACGGTTTGGATGTACCGTGCACTATTCAGTGTCCCCTCGACGATCACCAGTGGTGTACGGCCAGTGTAGGAGATCGCTCCCCACACCATGATGCCGGGTGTTGGCCCTGTGTGCCTCGGTCGTATGCAGTCCTGATTGTGGCGCTCACCTGCACGGCGCCAAACACGCATACGACCATCATTGGCACCAAGGCAGAAGCGACTCTCATCGCTGAAGACGACACGTCTCCATTCGTCCCTCCATTCACGCCTGTCGCGACACCACTGGAGGCGGGCTGCACGATGTTGGGGCGTGAGCGGAAGACGGCCTAACGGTGTGCGGGACCGTAGCCCAGCTTCATGGAGACGGTTGCGAATGGTCCTCGCCGATACCCCAGGAGCAACAGTGTCCCTAAGTTGCTGGGAAGTGGCGGTGCGGTCCCCTACGGCACTGTGTAGGATCCTACGGTATTGGCGTGCATCCGTGCGTCGCTGCGGTCCGGTCCCAGGGCGACGGGCACGTGCACCTTCCGCCGACCACTGGCGACAACATCGATGTACTGTGGAGACCTCAGGCCCCACGTGTTGAGCAATTCGGCGGTACGTCCACCCGGCCTCCCGCATGCCCACTATACGCCCTCGCTCAAAGTCCATCAACTGCACATACGGTTCACGTCCACGCTGTCGCGGCATGCTACCAGTGTTAAAGACTGCGATGGAGCTCCGTATGCCACGGCAAACTGGCTGACACTGACGGCGGCGGTGCACAAATGCTGCGCAGCTAGCGCCATTCGACGGCCAACACCGCGGTTCCTGGTGTGTCCGCTGTGCCGTGCGTGTGATCATTGCTTGTACAGCCCTCTCGCAGTGTCCGGAGCAAGTATGGTGGGTCTGACACACCGGTGTCAATGTGTTCTTTTTTCCATTTCCAGGAGTGTATAACCAAACGGAACTTACTTTGTGGACGACCCTCGTGTATTAGTTCAGATTACTTCACTGTCAGTCTGTCCTCAGGCAGAAGTCTGGGTTGAACACACCAGTGCTCTATTAGGAATGGTAGGCTACTGCTGAAAGTGGTACGGATTGTCCCTACTTTTCTACAAGGTTCCCGTGTCCCTACGTGAGTACGACGGAAACCCAAGTCGCTACTTCTTTTGGTTCACTGTCACAGTTTTACTTTTTTATATCGTGTTGCATAATCTTAATTTCGTATTCTTAAGTTCATCATTTTATTCTTGCCAATATGTGTGAAATACACCAGAGGGCAACAAAACAATAGATTTAATAGTAAACTGCTTCGCTGCCTCGTTTTCTTGGCAGTGTTGAAGAGGCAGCTGCATTTATGGAGTGACCAAGGGAAGGATTGTTATCAATTTTTGTAATTGAAATTTGTAGTAAGGTCTTATGGGACAAACTACCTAGGTCATTGGTCCCTAAGCCTAAACACTTCTTAATCTAACTTAAACTAACTTACGCTATGGAGAACACACACACACACACACATGCCCGAGGGAGGACTCGAACCTCCGACGGGGGGAGCCGCACGGGCCGTGACAAGGCGCCTCAGACCGCGTGCCTTATCATGTTTTGTTCTTCCGCTGTTTCGCGTTCTACCAGCATTTTTTACGTGGCAAGAGACTTCTAAAGGCCGCTACATCAGAGGAGTACATCCATAAGCTCCATGCCCAGCCTCATTTACTTTCATAAACGTATAAGATAAACATTGTTAACTTATAAATATTTTAAGTGTCAAGTATGGTGTTTGTAGTTAAGTTCTGGTGTAATAATTGTGTGTCCCGACATTTGACTTGGCAAAGGTGACTGCGTCTCTATTTACGCTCTGCCAAAAGTGGAAAGTGTAGGCATGATGCCCTTGTGCTTCCCTCCGACCCTTGGACTCACTCGCCCACTCAGTTTTAAGGAGATATGCTGTTTAACGTGGACTCAGAAACACGCATACCCTTGATTTTTTCACATGTTCATTTCACTAATGAAGTCATAGATGAAAAAGTGTTAGTTGACAGGAAAAAATTGGTACTACGGAAGAGGAATGAATTCCGAAACTTTGCATCCGCAGTTTGACATCCACGTAGCCACTAAGCCACAATCGAACTGTACTTCAGAAACTGATTAGTATTTAGCACTTCCAAGTTAACAGAATGTCATACCGGTTAGCGATTGTGTGAACAGTATCTAGCAAACATAACGCAGTGCGTCGTCCGCAATGCGAGAACTTCGTCACAAGCTAAACAAACGCTGTGCGTACCTCAAGGGAGTGGATTAGAATCGATACACAGTATATGTAAATGATACGGAAGATATTTTCGCTAAGGCATTCAAGTTGATCGCGAACAACACAGTGGCGAAAATATTCTGAGGCTTACGACGGGTTCGTCTTGGTATAGTCGATTTTATTCTTTCAGAATGCAGTTCTCTTTTGATAAAGAAATTGCATGATTCAGATGAAGATTAGGAAAATAGTTCCATCTCGAAAGCAATCGGCTTCTGCACCTTATCTGACAGGCGCCTGGAACATTACAGCTTCCAAAAAACAGATGTGATTGTGGGGGCACTGCTCGGAATGATATCTTCGTTAGCCGGGCCTCTAATAGGTGACCAGCCGTTTTAATTATCATTCCGCATTCTCGTTATGCGGAAGGAAGGCATGAGGGAAGCAGGGAAATTGGCATCGACGTTGATGCCGCAAGAGACATAACTTCTATTTATTAGGCCAAGGATGGTGAAAGGTATCGAGTGGGGTTTAGCTTTCGTCTGAGATGATGCAAAGAAACCGCGGACGTCTCGATCTGGATGTCCATATACGAATTTTAAAGGCTCTACTTCCACTTTTGACTCTAGCGTAGTTGTTGAGTCGATTTTGGCATTCACTCACAGTACAGATAACAGCTGAGAAACGCCCTCATGGCAGGCGAATGGGGATTTCTGAGACGTACTTTTGAAAGCTACAGAAGAAATCAGCTGAGCCAGCAGTACGTCAGCAACCCAAAACCAGGACAGCAGGTCTAAATCTGAGCAGATGTCCAGTATTTCCGGTTTCTTCATCTTTTATTCAGCCAAGCTTTATCATCGTATTTTTATTCGAAGCTGTCCTTTTAATACGAAATATTGAAAGTTGTTCCGATGGGCAATGGAAGCGAACAGAAAAGACACGCAGCGCTACAGTTTTGTCACGAGGGAATCGTAGAACACCATAGGATCCCTGTAATGGAGAAAATGGCGAACGTAGTCACCAGAACCTTTATCTTTATTTTACTTTTTGTTTCTACACTCGCGCATGTGAACTCCTTCGATTAATAAGCAGTGATTTTAACATGTAAATCGATGTGGTGACACTGCGTGAAGTGTTTCAGTATTCAGACACTGGTATTCGGAAAGACGACTTAGGTTTGCCGCGGTTTCCCTAAAATCGCGTGAGACGATTTCCGGAAGGGTTCGTATGCAAAGAAAACGCCGATTTCCTTCCTCACTCTTCTCAAATACGAGTGTGTGGTCAGTGTCTAATAACCTAAACACTGACGGGACGTCAAAGAAGCAGTCCTCCTCCATCGATCTGACAGTGCTAAGACTGAAGTGTAATAATAGTGCCAAGTCGTGATTCGTACCGTAGAGTAGTAGTGTTCCTGTAGATGTGAATTTTAATGTCTCAAGGTGATCAAATAAAATTATGGTCGGGAGATGATTTCCCTACACCAGGCACGGAAAACCGCTGGTGACTCGCCGACCTAATTCACACACTCAATTAAGCTCGCGGGCTGCCTCGCCATGTGATGCGACAGCAGCGCTCCTAGCGCATCAAGTCAAACCTATTAGCCCATGACGTAAAGGTACAGACACGTGTACATAAAGTTAGCGTGTGTGAATGGGTTCTCGTGTCCACATGTTGCCTCGTTGCGCAAGCAGTCTGCTATGGACCCCTTTCTTTGTTTGGGAGTTTGTGCTGCGTTTATTGTGATGGGGACAGAAAAAGAAAACGCAAAAGCGACTATAGTTAAAGAAGTTTCTAAATAATAGAGGTACAAGAAATCCAAAGTGACTACGTTTTGTTCTCAAATTTCAGGAGGAGGTCACAGCGATATTCAGATTTTATGCTTGGGAAACTGCAACGATAAGGCTGGCAATAATATTTCGTCTGCTAGTAACCGGCAAGTAATGTACCAGTTAGAAATATTTATTTCTCATTCCAAAACAGAGCATTTCAGTAATTATTGCTGAATCTGAAAAACACTTAGTCGTTATGTGAAGGCTAATAACTTTTAAATGCACCATTTCTGTATTATTTTATAGAAAAAGCTTTTTACACAACTTGAAATCGTGAAAGACTGTATGTAAATTAATATCTTCGGACTCGACAACCTTGGGGATTTCAGGGGCGCCATTATCCACTAATACAGTGGTTGTGCTTTACAATTTTGTATTTTTTGCAACATCAATTTCTGTAGGTTAAAGGAGCTACACGTGCCCCATCATTTCTTACGTATAGATGTCAGGTCCTCAGTTATTGTGTTATTAAGTCGCCATAGCATGAATATTCGTCCACAGTTTTCGTATACGCTTTTCATAAATTTCTGGCTTATTCTTCTTCTTAAGGTATCTTACTTTTTACAATAATATAATCAGAGGATTTTTATCTAATACTTGACACGCAAGGGCATCACATCTCAAATTTTTATTCAAATACTCTTTAGAAGCTGCATTCCATACGACTTTTCTTTATCTGTAATCATCTATAAATTTATGCGTGCTTCTTTTGGAATTAACAGACATTATTGCACATAAATCCTTCGCATCACAACCTCGACACATTACACAGTGAAACAGTCATCGGCTCCAACTGCCTGTAGTCTGCTAAAAAGTGCAAAGATTCCCACCGAAAGCTGGAAGCATTTCCAGGAAATTGCGCATGCCCCCTAAATGCCTAAACGTCTAAATTCGTATACGCAGTTGCGCTGCTGGAAAGTTAGGGGCATGCGCAGGAAGTTGAACAAAAAGCATCGCGTGGACACACCTTAATATTTATGGAGTAACGCACCGATATGAAACGCATCCTTTACCCGACACGCTACGCCAACAAAGTATACCTCAAAACACACGTTTCTGAGAGTACATTCATTTCACGATACCCCATCTTCGAATGTCTTTATTTATTTACGCTTTGTGAACAAGGTGTCTTTACTTACGAAATTTTACAATAGCTATCATACAATCGTCCGTCGCAAAATTCTGCAGAGCTGTTACTTAAACATGTTGACGACACGTAAATAAATGTAAACATTTGAGAAAATGGTTCAAATGGCTCTGAGCACTATGGGACTTAACATCTGTGGTCATCAGTCCCCTAGAACTTAGAACTACTTAAAC
The DNA here is from genome assembly GCF_023864345.2 of Schistocerca serialis cubense. Classification (NCBI taxonomy): domain Eukaryota; kingdom Metazoa; phylum Arthropoda; class Insecta; order Orthoptera; family Acrididae; genus Schistocerca; species Schistocerca serialis. The sequence continues at coordinate 30,964,891 of NC_064646.1, forward strand.
CTAACTAACCTAAGGACATCACACACATCCATGCCCGAGGCAAAACATTTGAAGATGGGATGCCAGGCAGCTTGAAATGTTGTTATGAAAATGTGAAAGCCAGTAAAAACAACTGATTGCAGCTAATTTATTATAAATTACTTTCAGTTCCAACAGTTGCAGTGTTCTAATACGCCCACAACGGACAAGAATAGTTTACAAATGTTCAGAGGGTACTGGCAATACTGAGAATATTTTGGTCTGCATCATTACTGTCAACAGTACTATTTGCCTATGTTTGTAGCATTGACAATACGACAATAGTCGCATACAGACCATCATTTTATTGTTGTATTAACAATAATACTGAACGTGTGAAGGCGCTATGACTTCTGTGTGCCATTTCTACCATTTCAGGTCACAAATCGTACGTTGCTACCACTGCACGGAATGGCCGAAACTGCTCAAACCCATGACATGCTGCGAGCCGAGCTACTCACGTGGCACACTAGCAGTGCCCCTGTATGTGCTGATGTTTATGATTAATGTGTTTTAACAAGGCACTAAGCTTTCATACATCTCATTACAATAAATCGTAACTCAAAATATGTCTTTTGAAGAGAACATGAATGTTATCATACATAAAAACTCTCAAAATTAAACACAGGAATGAATGACAGCATGCGGTGTATGAAAGTAGTATCGTGAGGCTGACGAAGATGGCACGAAACTTTCGAAAGACGTACATTTTTTCCGAGTTCTTGATAGATAGTGTTGTAATTTGAGAGTCTCTTGCGCAAAATTTCAATCGCTCTGCAGAATTTCGTGACGGAAACAGTAGTACTCGGCAAAAATCTGATATTATAAAAATAAATTATTTGCCAATTTGTGTACAAAATATGATCACAGTTCTGAATAACTCCCAGAGTTCTACAGAAAACCCTAACGACGTTTTTGTGCAAGTAATAGTTTATGAGATAATTGCAATAATGAGGGATACAGTTTCCCTATACTATAATAAAACAAATTTGTACAACAGTTCTGGATAGCGTTCCACGAGTTCTAACGAAAGCGGTCAAGTAAACCATCACTCGAATTCGGAGAACTTTGTCCTCAGATAGCGGGACCATCCGACCCCCGATTGGTTAGTCATCTCTGCAAGATTACGCAGTGTTTCGTTGTCTAATTTAAATTAGCCACTTAAAGTAAACTTATGGTAGAGGTAGATTTTTCAGCGTCTTTAATGATCGTGGTATCTACATTGAACTTGCGATGCGAAGATTTGTAGAATCTGTAACACTGTGGAGATACTGTGGTAAGAATTCACGGAGGTCTTTCAATTTATTTACTGGAGACAGCGAAAATTTGTTTGCCAATTTGGAAGACGATCATGACCACTCACCAGCTCCAGAATATTAAACAAGAGAATATCGTGGAATTCTGTTAAAAGAAAAGTCGAAGATTTGGATGAGGTGTCTTTAAAGCTTAATAGTAAAGAAGCAGGCACCAATCAGACAACAAAGAACACCTAACGCTAAGGAGAATGTAAGGAGTGTATGCAACAAAACTACTCATGAGCTTTCAGTGGTGCTCTTATGCAGTCGTCGCTCTGGTGTAATCTGACAACGTCATCCAAATTTAGTGCTCATACGAACTTACTACAAAGGAAAGAAATAATCTAGGGGGAAGATCACCCTAGCATCCGTAGTTATGATGTGTGTGTCTGAGGGAGTCGCAAATAATTTAATCAGATACCAACGACATTAATACTGAATCGATAGTTTCGGGGTTGGTAAATTGGCTGATGGCAGTCCTAGAGGTGAGGTTTACGTTAGAAAAGAGTATCGTGAAAACAATAATTCTGAAACGTTTAGAGCAGTTTCATAAGACGTGAAGCACAAATGGCTCAATAGCTAGCAAAAAATATCGTAGGGGAAAAATACTGTGGGACTAGGCAATGACGGATAGTCAGCTGATAGAAGTGTATTCGTCGACAGCTAATCTCCTTCATCGTCAAAGCACGACACCACACACTACTCGTAGTCATGGCACCTCCTGGACGAACTGTTACACTGAATATACGATATCATACTTCGTACTAAAAAGGAGGCAAATGTGTTCGGCTAAACTAAAGCAGTTGGCGCATGGACCGTGCATCCAAGCGTTGAGCGTGCTGAGTTTCTGACGTCATAGCGTGGAATCGCACGTTCGGGAGTCTTTCCGAACGTGCAGAGCAATATCTGGCAAATCAGATATTCTGAGCGTGCGTCTGAGCGTTGACCAATGAGATGGGACAACGCCACCTACGTCCCACGCACGCCGTCTCCCTTCAGTACAGAGTTGTGAGGCGCCATATTGGCGTTCATTTCAAGCTTATGTGTATATATGCCGTTTCTGAGCACCAGCAAATTCAGAATCACTGGAAAACCCGTTGGTAACTGTGTGATTCGTTCCAATAAAATAACGAGAAACAAAAGAATTATTGAAACTTGCTTATTATGAGAGTAAGCTATTTGAAGGCAGCGACATATGGAAGATCCACCCAAAACGCATTGTTCTTGGTACAATTTGTTATAATTAAATTTCAATTAGTAACATATCTACGATACGGTTTTCTGCAAGGGGTAACATACTTTGATTAGATGAATTGTTTGTTCTTGGTATAACGTAATGAGGAGCGTCAGTGTCTTATGTGATGTGACTAGTTGGGCTGGAGGTTCGCGTCTTGACTTTTCTAAATTTTATTTCCTAACGTTCACATTTTTATTAGGTTCTGATACTTTATTATTAGTTTAATATAAGTATATACTATAATATTTGATGTTATGTAAATATAAGTTCACCTTTTTTTGAGGGTTGACTTTGTTCGATTGGCTTAATCTACAGGACAGCTTGCGCTTCTTGTATAAAGATATTTTGCTCCTTTTTCTTTTACGCTTCGTAATTCACATGTTGCAAAGATTCTGCTACTGGGTAGGAACAGTGATAAAGTAAGACTGACCTTGGGGTTTTACTAAAACGTGGGAATGATGAAATAATGTTTATCTTATGTGGAGAAGTATTCTAAATTTGTACCGCACTGTTTGTAATGGAACTTTTATATGTCTCTGTCCTTATTGATTGGACATGGTACTTTCCTTTTCATGGACGATGGAGAAAATGTGCGTTTTAATAGAGCTAACGTGGGAATTTTACGCGCGCCCGTTGAGTAAACAGTGTGATTTACGAACTAGAAACATCCCTCAACTGCCGCTGGAGTGCGTTGCGGTCGCGTATACCACGTTGGGGCCCACGTACCGTATGCACAAGTCGCATCGTTCCTGAGCGTTCAGCAGCACGTTGAACTCTGCACGCTCAACGTTAACGTTCGACAGCACGGTCCGTGTGCCGATGGCTTAAGACGTTGCAATTTTGGGCGCACCTACGGGTGCATTAAAGCCAACGATCCCACGTGAAGTTCACATTTTACCAGTCTGGAGTCAGTGTTCCATATTAAATTAAAAAATTCTCCCTAAATTCTCCTGAATTGAGGATAGAAGACGAACGCTTATTCTACACTCGAATCATCTGTAATGAGAGGAGGGAAAATTAGGGTTCAGCATGCCGTCGATGTCTACATCTACATATAATTAAAGTGTAGCTATTCCCAGAGATCCAGTGTCGGCTGTAATTATCGTATTAACTTGTTAGCTATTCTAATGCATTATGCGAAACCGACCTATGGTGGGAAAAAAATTAGTTCTAACTTTGGCCGCCGGGTGCAAGTCTGGCACTGCGAATGCAACAAAGACGTATAGAACTGTTCCCACATGTAATGGATTAGGAAGGGGACGCGGGCAGAAAAGGTCAAACAAACGAGGAAAGCATAATATTAATTTTATTATTAATCGCCGCGTAGCACTGCAGACGTCGACGAGATGCTGTACAGCGCCAGATTTGCACCTGGTGGCCAAAATTGTAACTATTTTTCTTCCTGTATAAATCGATTCCGTATTAGCGTATGTACCAAGTTTCGCTGCCATACGATAATTATAGCCCACACTGGATCTCCGTGAGTAGCTGCGCTTTAGTTGTAATCAGCCGGCACATAACTCCGCGAACAACAATACGGTGCATCGCGGGTGGCAGGTTGTAGCACTGTTAATTAGTTATTTACTTTCCTGTTCCACACGCAAACGGAGCGAGGGGAAAACGATTGTATGTGTGCTTCCGTACGAATCCTGGTTTCTCCTTTCTTGTCTTCGCGATCCTTACGCGGGATGTAGGTTGGTGGCGGTGGAGTAGTCCTGCAGTCTATCACAAATGGCGGTTCATTAAGAATGATCTCGTGCTAGGAAGGGCATTCGCGTACTGCAAAACAGAACAGCACTAACAGGGGAACCTCCCCATCGCACCCCCCTCAGATTTAGTTATAAGTTGGCGCAGTGGATAGGCCTTGAGAAACTGAACACAGATCAATCGAGAAAACAGGAAGAAGTTGTGTGCAACTATGAAAAAATAAGCAAAATATACAAGCTGAGTAGTCCATGTGCAAGATAGGCAACATCAAGAGCAATATGAGCTCAGGCGCGCCGTGGTCGCGTGGTTAGCGTTAGTAACAGTGGAGCGCGAGGTCCTTGGTTCAAGTCCTCCCTCGAGTGAAAAGTTTAATTTTTTATTTTCAGTTTATGTGACAAACTCTTATGTTTTCATCACTTTTCTGGGCGTGATTATCACATCCACAAGAAAACCTAAATCGAGAGAGGTAGAAGAATCTTTTTACCCATTCGCCAAGTGTACAAGTTAGGTGGGTCGACAACATATTCCTGTCATGAGACGCACATGCCGTCACCAGTGTCGTATTGAATAAATCAGACGTGTTTTCCTGTGAAGGAATCGGTTGACCTATGACCTTGCGATCAAATGTTTTCGGTTCCCATTGGAGAGGAACGTCCTTCCGTCTACTAATCGCACGGTTTTGCGGTGCGGTCGCAGAACACAGACACTAAACTTATTACAGTGAACAGAGACGTCAATGAACGAACGGACAGATCATAACTTTGCGAAAATAAAGAAATTAAACATTTTACTCGTGGGAAGACTTGAACTAAGGACCTCCGGTACCGCAGCTACTCACGCTAACCACGGCACCACGGCACTCCTGAGTTCACATTTCCTTGATGTTGCCTATCTTGCACATGGACTACTCAGTTTGTATATTTTGCTTATTTTTTTCATAGTTCCACACAAGTTCTTCCTGTTTTCTCGATTGATCTGTGTTCAGTTTTTCAAGGCCTATCCACTGTGCCAACTTATAATTAAATCTGAGGGGGGTGCGATGGGGAGGTTCCCTTGCAAGTACACTATGAACAAGTACCCCTCCCACATGTGCACCAGAAAATGGAAATATCGTTGAAAAACTAGTAGTACCCGTGTCTGTGTGTTCTTCACAGGACAGTACTCAAATGCTGTTCGTGAACAGGCGCTAGAGACCTTTCACTGGATCTCACTCCCAAATTCTACGGAAGAAAGAAACATGCCCTCGGCTTCGATCTCATTAGATAGAAAAAGAGGTGCGAAAAAATATAGATAAGAAGTAAAAAGATCTAATAATGTATGTGAAGGACTGTAGAATTTCCAATTGTGCCGCATTCAGTAGCAGCTGGCAACCGGCGCACTTCGCCAGAGAACCTTGGAAGAGCGCTGCGGCTGAATCGAAGTGACGGTTCACCCGCGATGGGCGTGAGTCACACCTGAGTGTTGACTCTGCTGCCGTCGTGTTTTACTCGGCCAACGGCCGAGTGCCCAGCAACGGCCACAGAGCAGTTTTCCTTGAAGATCTGGTAGTCTGGCGCGCATTACTGGCAGACGTTCTCGCGATGAGAATGCGTCTTAAAATATCCGAGGTGTTCCCGTGCCCACAGCACCCCAACTGCTAGTAAAAATGAAGCGGCGTCGTAAGACGTCGTTGGTTATACCTTCGCATCAAAATGTTCAATCATTTTAATTGCAAGGGTTTCCTTAACTCGAAGTCATTGACTACTTTCTCCAGGTACGAGTGTTATGATGAGGTCCACTACCTATTAAAAATGACGGATGTTGGCAACTCACTGATGCTGATTTCGATTTCGTCATCAACGTCTAAATATCAATGGCCCATAATAATCGACCCCAAACCATCAACATTTTTAACATCAATCTTAAATGATGAATTTGTAGAAGGGCGTGAAAGGTAACACAAATACATCCGCTAGCATATTTATTAATCAATACTTACAAAAATAATTAACATTAAATATCCCGTTTCTTTCCGTCTACACACAGTAATGCTTTTTTATTATCTGTTGGTATTTCCAGTAATTATCCAGGTATAAACTGATTCTTACTGCTCATTCCACATTTAACGTAATACGAAATTATCCTCTAGTTTTGTAATTTCATTCGTAACAAAGTACATTTTAAAAAATAGAAAAGAAAATATCAACAACTCACTGACATCGTCAGCGAAGACGTTCCTACTTTGCCGTATAATTTCGTAATCACAAACTATTTGAGAATGAAAGAGTGCTGTATGCATTTATTATTCGTAATAATTACCTCTTAGTGTTACGAATAAAAAGAGAAAAATTATGCGAGAACTGACAGAACACGAACTGCTGAAAAATTTTAGTGGTGGATACATTGGTTTCCTTTACATAAATTCTTATATTTACGTGGATGAAACCATAAACGGGACCCGTAGTTACGAAATTAGAGACATTTTTATCGAATAAAAAAATTCCAAACAATACGGATACACACAACTTAACACCACGAAAGCATGAACTGAATAAACAAGGAAAGGCATCAGTCCACGATTAGCTACAACAATAGCCAATGTTCTTGCCTTGGATGTTGGCTCCTCCTCCCCCGCTCATCTTGGAACACAGCACCACAATTGGGAAACTAACACTGTACTATAGGACGGACCTAGCCAAAATGTTCACATAATCCTTGGCAGTAATGCGGCCTTGCAGAGTACTCATGGGTCCAATGGAATACCACTGTACGGCTGCCCAAATCATCACCGAACCCCCCCCCCCCCCTCCCCCCAACCCCCAATGTTCCACTCCTGAGACTCAAACTCGGCCAGAAGTTGGGAACGGTGTGCAATAAGGCTCGTCCGACCAAATGATTTTCTTCCACTGCTGCACAGTCCAGGTTTTATGGCTTCGGCACCACGTTTTCTTGTTCCATCACTGATATGTGGTTTTGGAATTCCAACTCTACATCTAAATCTACATGGCTACTCTGCAAATCACATTTAAGTGCCTGGCAGAGGGTTCATCGAACCACCTTCACAATTCCGGGTTCCAATCACGTATAGCGCGGAAAGAAGGGACACATATCTTTCCGCACGAGCTCTGATTTCCCTTATTTTATCATGGTGATCGTTTCTCCCTATGTAGGTCGGTGTCAACAAAATATTTTCGCATTCGGAGGAGAAAGTTGGTGATTGGAATTTCGTGAGAAGATTCCGCCGCAACGAAAAACGCCTTTGTTTTAATGATGTCCAGCCCAAATCCTGTATCATTTCTGTGACACTCTCTCCCATATTTCGCGATAATAGAAAACGTGCTGCCCTTCTTTGAACTTTTTCGATACACTCCGTCAGTCCTATCTGGTAAGGATCCCACACCGCGCAGCAGTATTCTAAAAGAGGACAGAGAAGCGTAGTGTAGCCAGTCTCCTTACTAGATCTGTTACATTTTCTAAGTGTCCTGCCAATAAAACGTGGTCTTTGGTTAGCCTTCCCCACAACATTTCTACGTCTTCCAATTCATGTTGTTCGTAATTGTAATTCCTACGTATTTAGTTGAATTTACGACATTTAGATTTGACTGATTTATCGTGTAACCGAAGTTTAACGGATTCCTTTCAGCACTCATATGGATGACCTCACACTTTTCGTTATTTAGGGTCAACTGCCGATTTTCGCACCATGCAGATATCTTTTCTAAATAGTTTTGCAATTTGTTTTGATCTTCTCATGACTTTATTGGTCGATAAACGACGTCATCTCAAATAACCTAAGAGGGCTGCTCAGATTGTCTCCTAAATCGTTTACACAGATAAGGAACAGCAAAGGGCCTATAACCCTACCTTAAGGAACGCCAGAAATCACTTTCGCTTTACTCGACGACTTTTCGTCTATTACTACGAACTGTGACCTCTCTGACAGGAAATCACAAATCCAGTCACACAACTGAGACGATATTCCATAAGCACGCAATTTCACTACGAGCCGCTTGTGTGGTACAGTATCAAAATCCTCCCGCAAATCGAGAAATGCCCGCGTCTCGTGGTCGTGCGGTAGCGTTCTCGCTTCCCACGCCCGGGTTCCCAGGTTCGATTCCCGGCGGGGTCAGGGATTTTCTCTGCCTCGTGATGGCTGGGTGTTGTGTGCTGTCCTTAGGTTAGTTAGGTTTAAGTAGTTCTAAGTTCTAGGGGACTTATGACCACAGTAGTTGAGTCCCATAGTGCTCAGAGCCATTTGAACCAAATCGAGAAATACGGAATCAATCTGAAAAGTCTCGTCAATAGCTATCAACACTTCATGCGAGTAAAGAGCTAGTTGTGTATCACAAGAAAGATGTTTTCTGAATCTATGTTGACTGTGTGCCAACAGACTGTTTCCTTCGAGGTTATTGATAATGTTCGAACACAATATATGCCCCAAAATTCTGCTGCATACCGACGTTAATGATAAGGGTCTGTAATTTAGTGGATTACTCCTAGTGCCCTTCTTGAATATTGGAGTGACGTGTGCAACTTTCCAGTCTTTGCGTGCGGATCTTTCGTCGATCGAACGGTAAACTGGCCTTGCAATTCGCCGCTTATGGTGCTCCCTTCGTGTTGCTTTGGTGGGGACAGATTCGCGAGCGCAGCATACAGTTTTACAGTGACTTTTGCATGCAGCGTCCTCTTATTTAACGTCACAATCGTCTTCGATCACCGTCTGTCACAATCACTCAAAAACACATTCTCGTCCACGTAGTGACTTAGCAGATGCTGTTTTTCCGCTTTCCGGGTATACGATATAAATCTTCGATACGGTGCCTCTTGAAACTTCGGATACCTTCTTTACAGAAGCACATCACCATAGGAGCGCAAACAAAACTTGGAGAAGCCCTGTTACAGACTTTCCCACATCAGAAAAAGTCTAGATGGCAGCAGGTACCGAGCTTGGGACGCCGAGTACTCAATGGGCAGCGACGAAATCGTGGTGTAAGATGCCACAGAATATCGGATTTCTTATACCAAAACTCACAGCTATCATTCCTACACAAGCAAGACTACTTAAATAGGACAGATCAGCTTCCAAAGCTAACAAGAAAATTTTCTCCGTGCTGCTCAAATAAGGAGTTCCTGTGACAAATGGAACCACAGATCACACTACGTAATATCTGAATGGAGAAGGGTACGAGGGATTGATTTGAACCAGTATTACACTTCGCAATACAAGCGGGAGAATTATGATTGTCTGAAAACGTCAGTGAGTTCAAGGCTCTCCCTTAATTTGGAGAAAGGCAGGACAAGAGAAACAATAATGATCGCGAGCAAAGCGTGGCAGTTCAGTAAACTATAATATATTTTAGTCGATGTCTACTAACATGTAAACTGACAGACTCCGGTATCTGAATGGTAAAATTATTTGACTGAGTCAACATATCCCTGATGATACAACAGACAGGTTCAGATCTCTATATGCGGGAGTATACAGACGTGAGTCATGTTGAAGAATTACTTGGCGTGATGTACGAAACCACAAAATACTTAAATTACAGAGATCACTTAGAAACTAAAATCTAGATTCTCTAGAGCGCTAGTCCAGTGTTTTACCAGTTTGTCCATTCTTCATGTATACTGTTTGATTAGTGCAAATACATACAAAATGACCTTTTAACAACGACTGACAATGCCGCTTTTTGTTATAATGATAAAAAATATAATTATTCATAGGTATTAGGACGCCTCATCACAACAACGCGCACGCCAAAATGTATTAACATGAGGAGTCTGTCATCGAAAATTGTCGCCTTGGATGAGTCTGATCTTTTGAACGCAGTCGCTTCTCAGACGATTAACAGGCGGCAGCTTACTTTCGTGTCGTATATTTGTGTGTTCTCGGGATACATCGTGATATGCTAAGCGACTTACCCTTTAGTGTTTTCACAATTTCTTCATTTCCTACTCCACATTTATTTTCATATTACTTGCAGGGAATCACGATTCGCAGGTGTGCTTAAATCACAGACGTTTTTCAAATTCTCTAAGCCATCTGCTTAAGTTGGCAAGAGTACATAGAACAAATGCGCATCACCACTGATCAAACTGCCACACAATAGAACGGTGGAAATATGTCGAATACAGTGTATTAGACGTGCGGGAAATTTAAGTGAGGCTTCCTGATGTTAACGAGAAGAAGCAGAAGCTGTTAGGACGCCAGGCATGTCATAAGTGAACTGTAAGTACATTTTATTTTTACGTAGCGTAATAGCAAGCGCAACTGAAGAATGTTGTCGAGGTGAAAGTAAAAAATGCGACAGCTTAAATTACGAAGTGACGCCAGTTAAATCTTAATTACATATTTTAGGTTGTAGATTTTTAAATAGAAATTAGATTTCACAGTAACACGACGTAGTTTGTACCTGATATTCTAACGTTGAAGGATAAGATGCATTTGGTAAACAGTACTACAAATAATTAAAGAAGTTATATTTGTAGCACAGATGCAGTTTGGTCTCTAACTTCGTAGCAGGTTCAGTGCAGCATTCAAGTCTTGTAAAAGATTTTAATTAAACACAGCAAATTCTCCCGGTAAAATGGTGGTTGTAGCATACATAAACAGCGTCTGCCTTCGGAGGTAACATAATACAGATAGTCGACAAACATTTATCTTCAAATGTGTGCTTCATTTACTTCTTTTGAAAATTTGAGGTTATCTGCAAGATTTAGCAAAATAACACGCGATTAATTGCTCTAGAATCACAGTAATTTATTTATGTTCATCGGAAGTCTTGCAAACATGCCGAATACGAAGCTGTTTTTTCGACTACACGTAGAATCTTCTGACCGGTAGGCCCTCGAAGTCAGATGCATGTAAAAAATAAAACTGATGTTCGTCTGTTTTCAGTCCTGCACTATCACGTCATCATCTGTTGTTGTGTTTGGTAATTGATGGGTTTTGCGTCTGCCCAGAGCATTAATTGTCTCAACGCGTATGCGTTTTATTTTCACCGTCAGCCGCGGATGCTGTAGGAATGCGGATAGCCTTGGCAATGTGTACACCCGAGTTAAGCTTGACCGAGGCGCTGTAGACGCGGATGAGGTCACGTGGTATTCTGTGTCGAATTCGTCGTGGGCGCAACCAACGGCCACTTAGCGCACCTGGCCTCGGCAAGGGCTCTGATTGGACGGCTAAGTGCTCGACAAACGACGGTCGAACGGATATGCAACGTTTCCAGCCACACAAGTTTGTAACCACTGTTGAACGGTGTCTAAAACAGTTCATCGGTTTTGTGACTGCTTCATGCGACTCGTTTTTGTAATGAGTGGCAGCTGCAGTTCGTAAGCTTCACACATTCCTTAATATATGCACGTGGTTTCCCAAGAGGTCACGAAGTTTCAAATACTAGACTGAAATAAGGAACTGGAAAGTTATAATGTATTCTTGCGATGAAACACATACAAAAATCATTTGCTAGAAGTACACATTTGACGCCAGTAATAGGCACTCCTGCAATCGAATAACTGATTAAATGCATATCACAGCTAACATAATAGACGTTGTGTTGTATATCATACGCGCACGTTTCAGATTTCTTACGGGAATGAATATTTTGCAACAAAAACGGCAGATAATAACACAGCCTAGCGACAGTTTCAACGCATAGATATTCATCTGGGTGTATTGTTAAAAATTTACTTTCGTAAGCGAATAAGCTTGCACGTAGTGATACTTTTCATGGCTAGTTATAGCATTTCGCCGTTTGTATTTATATTTTAAAAGATATCCACTACTCTGTCAACACGAAACACGGCGACCACCGAAGGGCAGCATTACACAGTACTTCGTCAATAACTCTCCATCATTCAGCTATTATTAACTAGCCTAAGCGAGTAAGGCTAATCTGATCAGTAACGTAATTGAGTGAACTGCAAATTATAATGAAATGTGGATCTGCACGTAGATGGTAATTATGACGAGTGGTAGCACTGTTTCACGGCCAACCTCGAAATTTTACTCTGTTCATCATTAGAATAAACCTGATGGAAACATTAAGCCGTGTATTCTTCCGCGTTTGCTTACATTTCATTGGATTTCGTTTCACGTGGGACGGAAGTTAAGCTGCGACCAGTACAGTTAAGTACGATCATAAGGATAGGTTGTATGCTGTGTTACACGGACATAGAGTAATAATGCGGGACAACAGTTTTACCGGAGCATTTAACTTTGACAGCACTGGCAAGCCAGCGGCCCAACTAACCTGCGATTGAAGTTCAGAAGTAAAATACGACGAGCAAAGAAACAGTACAGCTTCGAATGTCATTTAACATTTAAATAGAAAGATATAATATTCGGAAAAACTCCATCATTACCGCGCGCATATTATGTGATCAGACGGAAAGCATACAATGCTCTCGTTGCCACCTGACATAGTAATTACAAACAAGAGTGAGGCAAATTCCTAACTTAAACACAGGCTAATTTTTCTGAGCGAGCTAGCTATATGTAATGCAAAAGCATACTGCAGGGATTTCACCGTACTGTTGAATACTGAAGCCACTGAAGGTATTAATGACAATCAGTCATATGGCAATCTCCTAGCTCCTTCCTCATCCGAATCCGAGAAATAATTTTCAATTGTGGAACTGTCATCTGCTACGTTGATAACGAGTCGATCAACAAAAAAATCCACGAAGCCAACCAGGCGCCGCATTTCCTCTTTTTTTTATGAAGTGCTGTCTATATCCCACAGCGTTCGGCAGTGACATGTGAAAAAGCTGCGTGCTACGCCTGGCAGCTTAACAATCCTGTTATTACTCGGACCAAATCCCTTAAATTGGCTTCAGATCAGTTCTGTTGGGCTTATATTGTAATGGTACAGTGGAAAATGTAAAAATGCAGTGTTTGTATGGTGTGCTCGATGCTGTGAAAATGATTGTTTTTCATGTTTCTACGACACTTCTATATATACTGTAGTATAAAACAATGGAAATAATCCAAATAAAGAGTATTTGCTTTTTCGTTATTACCTTAAAAAATTAAATTGTTATTTTTTAAATTTAAGCAACTTTTGTTAACAGTCTTTCATAAAATGTCGAGAATTAAGAATTTATATTTGAAATGAAAACAAGAATTTCGCGTGCAGTATGTAATTAGAAATAAGCAGACGTGCATTATTTGTAAAAATGACGACGGATTTTACAATTACGGGATGTGGATATTTCAAACTGAACGAGAAAAAAATTACTTAGGGGAAACCTGAACAAGCAAACCATCAACTGCACTAAATTATCATTCTATTACGGTGCCGATCCCGCTAAGCATTCTTTGTGTATATCTAAACTGTATCCAACATAGTCTCTCTAAAAACTTCAAAGCCGAGTATCTCGGTAAATTTATGAGGAACATTAAGAACTACATATTTCTTGGCAATTTTTAACCGTGTTCCCCACACGTGATTCACTACGGAACAAGAAGAAGCCTCAGCGATTTTCATACTGCGTTTTAACAGCGCGACAAGAGTGCGGAGGCTGTGACTTTTTACGATTTCTGAAATAAAAACTACTTAGCAAAAACGTGATTAAGAAAAACGTTGATGGCTGTTGATTTGAATTTCTTAAAGCTTCATTTAACGTAACTTAGTAATAATATATCTAATACATAAATAGAACCTACTTCCAAGAGCTTAACAACACCAGTGTAAGTGTACTACGGCTTCTGACCAATCATCGCGTTTGTGTTTATTTACATCAGGTTTATTCTTAGGATGAACGGAGTATAGTCAGGCACATTCACGAAGCCTGTAGTATGAGTGAGCGTGCTTGCCGTGTGTAGAATAGGGAAGGCGCGCTGTCCAGCTGAGTTTTGCCGGCCGGAGTGGCCGAGGGGTTCTAGGCGCTTCAGTCTGGAACCGCGCGACCGCTACGGTCGCAGGTTCGAATCCTGCCTCGGGCATGGATGTGTGTGATGTCCTTAGGCTAGTTAGGTTTAATTAGTTCTAAGTTCTAGGGGACTGATGACCTCAGATGTTAAGTCCCATAGTGCTCAGAGCCATTTGAACCATTAGGGAGCGATACTGACAACTCAGCTGGAAGATGGGGTTACTGAATCGATAACTTCTTAGCCAACTCTTATTTTGGTCTTTCCAACCATTTCTGTTACAAGTCTGGATGATTCTCTAAGAGAAGGGAAGACGTATTCCACTTCTGCCCTTACTAAAACTGGTTTACTGAGTTATCTGCAATGAGCTAACTATACCGACGATAACTGACTGCCGCACCAAACTCTTGTTTTAAATGGTAATACTGTGGTAGGAACTTACCGAAAAATTTGGCAATGCATGCTGCAGTTCGCTATGAATATCAACATTATTTACCTTAGATATCTAGTTTCGTATCGTGCAAGATTCTGACTTGTTTCTTTCTGCGGAGCTCACCTGCAACAGAAAAGAGATGGGGAATTGTTAGACAAGCTCAAATTTCTGTAACGACAAATTATTATTGCAGATGCAAGTTATTAAAGAGCTTTTCAATCTGCTCCTTTCACAAAGTTCTTGATTTAAGAAATACCAGCAAAACCACTTTTTGAAACGCCTGACATTCAGTCATGAGTCGTAAGGTACAGCTGTTACAGGGTTAAAATTCGCAAGTCTTGATAAAAATTTATGTAATATGGTGTCTGTCCGAAAGAACAGACACCATTGATAACCTACAGCCGTCCAGAACGAAATTAGAATTATATTAATACCTTCAGCTACTGACGGGTGTTGATATACATCGACGGGGACAGCTGAAAATGTGTGCCCCGACCGCGACTCGAACCCGGGATCTCCTGCTTACATGGCAAACGCTCTATCCATCTGAGCCACCGAGGGTACAGAGGAGAGCGCGACTGCAGGGACTATCGCGCGCACGCCTCCCGCGAGACCCACATTCTCACCTTGTTTGTCCACACACTACATTCGTAGTGTCCCTACCCAACGCACTCATTACTCGTGGAAGACATTCTTACCAAGTCCCGTGAGAGTTCGGGGAATATGTGTGCATCAGCACAGAAGAAGAAGGTCATGGCCGGTATTGCCAGAACTATATACTTATATGAATATGGTGTCTGTTCTTTCGGACATGTTCCCCGTAGCTGGTGCCACATTCACGTGGATTATTATAAATGCCTGGAACTCTGAGCCCATGACTGTCTTTCACAGAGCGCAATATTTCTTTGATTTTCTTAGACGGCGAAAAACTGTTTTATTTCCATATCTGTGTAAGAATCGGCCCATTTTACTTTATATTGCTCCATAGAACGGAAGGAACATCGTGTGCCGATCTTACAGTGCTCTTTGGCTCGACCTGAATTAGCGTTTTTTTGAGGCAACTGATTAGATTTCATGTGCTCGATAGCCATTATATCTAAACACGGAAGTAGTTTGGTTTATTGCAGCGACGAGATGCTTCTCGTCCCATATGCATCTAGCTCTATACAGGATGTTAAAAAATTATTTGATGTTTGGTAATACGGACCAAATCAAGAAAAAAAGTGGTTCAAATGGCTCTGAGCACTATGGGACTTAACTTCTGAGGTCATCAGTCCCCTAGAACTTAGAACTACTTAAACCTAACTAACCTAAGGACATCACACACGTCCATGCCGGAGGCAGGATTCGAACCTGCAACCGTAGCGGTCGCAATCAAGAAAAACATGACCAATAAACATCGGCTCCAAAATGTGTGCTTTAAGAGCTATGAGCGCTTGGTCACCTTAGCTACTGTGAACCATATTGTCTACTGCAAGCTCTTTGCTGTTACGAACGACCTGCAGAATACAGGAAACACATGAGGAAACGTTTCTCTGTTATAGACCATGGATGCAGCATGTTGTAACCGTCTGTCAGTGTTGTTACTTTAAAACATATTCACAGTTCTGGGTAAGTGCAGCGCACACATCAGTTCTAATAGAACCAGTCCGTGTTTTGATAAGTTTGTGGTATGTTTTGAGATTGTATTAGTAGTACATATGGCACCGTGGGTTCTGGACATTTATGGGCACACTGGACACGGGATCGAAGGCTACTTCCATTTACCAGAACACAACAAATGGAAGCGTCTGTCATTTCACGTGTGAATTACCCAGGACTGTGAATACGGTGTTTACATTAACAACACCAATAGATGTTTACTGCATGATGTATACATTGACAACACAGTAATAGAGGAATGTATCCTCATTTGTTTACAGTACTCTGTAAGTCGTTCGTAGTAGTAAAGAGCTTGTAGTAGACGAAATGTTTCACAGTAGCGAAGATGACAAAGTGCTAAAAGCTCTTAAAGTACGCATTTTAGAGTCCATGTTCATTGGACATTTTTTCTTGATTTGGACCATGGAACACTTTTTTTAACACCTTGTGTATCAGAGAGTTCAGCACACGTGTCTTTTAAACAGGTTGGTGGAAACTGTACGCGTGCAGATAAAAGTCTGTGTGAATCGTTTGACAGTACACATTTGCGATGCACCGAGACTCCAAGCCGACCATCTAAGTTTCGCTCAGCTGGAACGTCTGTAAAGGGTGTTTTTCCTTCCTCCCCCATTTGAGCAGTGAAATTTAAGTTGGGATGTACGCTGTTCATGTGATCAATGAAATCTACAGTTTTTTCTTTCCATGGGGCTTAATCAGCAGTTCAAAAAGACAGTTTATCATCAACATAACGAAAAACTGGACTGATGAAAGCCGCGCGGAGTGGCCGACGGTTTGAGGCGCCATGTCACGGACTTCGCGGCCCCTCCCGCCGGAGGTGCGAGTCCTCCCTCGGGCATGGGTATGTGTGTTGTTCTTAGCATAAGTTAGTTTAAGTTGTGAGTAAGTCTAGGGACCGATGATCTCAGCAGTTTTGTCCCTTAGAAATTCACACATATTTGCACATTTGACTGATGAAAAGGAACCTTCTTCATAATTAAAGTGACACTTAGCGCAGACAGTATATACAGGGTGTAACAAAAGTGTACGACATAAATTGTGGGGTACATTTCTCATACGTGGACGAAGAAATTATGTTACAAGTCATTTTCTCCAACTCATTAATTATGGGAAACAATCACGAACAGAACGCACCAGCATACCACATACCACTCTTTCTCACAGAAGATGTTCAATATCCCATCCGCGGGCATTGATACATGCATCAACCCACAGTCGTAGTGGATCTCAGATGCGCTGATTTATCGCTGGAGTATTGCGTATCGTTTCACAGCCTTTCATAATACGGGCACGGAGATTCTAAACATAATGTACTATGGCTCCATACACAAAAGCTTTCAAACGCCCCCACAAATAAAAGTCCAATGGGTTTAGGGTCGGAGAGCGTTAAGGCCAGGCAACTGGTCCATTTCTACCTATCCATCCGTCACCGAATATGTTATTTAGAAACCGACGGACATTAACATTAAAATTGGGCATCTGCCATCTCTGCATATGTGTACACTGCCGTGTGTGATTAAATCTTCGTAGTAACCCGTGTGCTTGCAACGGTCGTACTGCTCGCTGGAACAGTCGGTCATCAGTCATCATCAGAATGGGAAGAAATTACATGTGGTGCTTTTTCTTGTGTACATTAATGATCTCTCATCAGTTACACTGCCAGAAGCAGAGTTCGTTTTGTTTGCAGATGACACAAGTATTGCAATAAATAGTATTTCGAGTGTAGTTCTAGAAAGATCTGCTAATGATATTTTCATGGATATTAATAAATGGTTTAAAGCCAACTCACTGACATTAAACTTGGAAAAGACTCACTATAAGCAATTCAGAACCTGTAAGAGGTTTCCACCCAGCATATGCATAAAGTATGAAGAAGAGCAGATAGAAGAGGTTAACAGTCTTAAATTCCTGGGATTACAACTTGATAATAAATTCAGTTGGGAGGGGCACACCACAGAACTGTAGAAACGCCTTAACAAATGTGTATTTGCAATTCGAGTGTTAGCTGACATAGGCGACATAAAAATGAAAAAGCTTGCATACTTTGCCTACTTTCATTCCATAATGTCATATGGTATAATATTTTGGGGTAGCTCTTCAAGTCAAACAAAAAGTTTTCCGAGTCCAAAAGCGACTAAGACGTATTATTTGTGGAGTAAATTCACGGACGTCCTGTAGAAACCTCTTCAAAGAACTGGGTATACTAACTACCGCCTCTCAGTATATGTACTCCTCAATGAAATTTGTCCTAAATAATTTATCTCTTTTTCCAACGCCGCGCGACTGCTACGGTCGCAGGTTCGAATCCTGCCTCGGGCATGGATGTGTGTCATGTCCTTAGGTTCGTTAGGTTTAAGTAGTTCTAAGTTCTAGGGGACTGATGACCACGGCTGTTAAGTCCCATAGTGCTCAGAGCCATTTGAACCATTTTTTTTCTTTTTCCAACAAACAGCTCAGTTCATACATACAATACCAGGAACAAAAATGATCTGCACAAGGACTTAAAAGCACTTACTTTAGTTCAAAAAGGGGTCCACTACTGAGGAACACTCGTCTTCAATAATTTGCCAGGAAACATAAAAATTTAGTTACAAATAAAGATCAGTTTAAAAGGAGCCTGAAAGCCTTACTAGTGGCCAACTCCTTCTACTCCATTGACGAATTTTTTAACAGAAACAAATGATGTATTGTATATATTCATACTATTAGTGTTGTTATTTCAGCTTAAAAAAATTGACATGTTCCACATCCACGAGGATCTCCTCAGCACGGATCTATGGAACGAAAAACTAATCTAATCTAACCTGCAAACAAGCAATGTTCGTACGTCGCGTGGCTACAGGGACATTCCAAACAAAACACTGGCGTTGTACGACGATTCTAACGTTCTGTTATTATGTGTTCCCGTGATTAATGAGTTGGAGAAAATGATTTTTAACACGGAAACAATGCGCTTCCAGACCCATGTTCGTACAGCATAATTTCTTGGTCTACGTGTGAGGAATGTGTCCTGCAGTTTGAGCTGTACATATTTGTTACACCCTGTATAGATTATGAATTGGAAGTTTAGAATTTGCATATGAAGTGGCCAGGTGGTTTTCGCATGTTGTTTTCTTTGGGGTCTCGTATTGACGCAGCGCCCGCATACTGTTCGTTTTCCGCGGGTCTGCAACCAGGAAGCCTGGCAGCCGGTGCACGCGGAGAATGGGAGCAGGGCGGGCCGTGGGACAGACCCCGTATGCAGATGCGGGCCTCAGTCACACCGCCGCCAAGCCGGCGGCGTGCCCGAGACGTTTCCGGCGTTTCCATGCTCCCAGTGTTCCTCCACTGCTCGGCAACTGCACAGGACCCGGCCGTACGTGGCACATTCCGAAAGAAGAGCCCATTCGCTAGAAAACAGAGCAAGTGCCTGCAGTGAGCGCCTTCCGCTAGAGGAATAGCACGTTATACCTGTATCAGAAAAACAAAGTGATTGCCAGCGGAGCACAGGAGGGAGGATGTTGACGGTTCGTCGTTTCGCGCAGGCGCAAAAGATTCCGGTAGCTGCAGCTGTGCGGTTTCGTAACGAGTATTTTCATACGTATCTCGGTAATGCGCAGTGTAATTTCCCGGCAAGAGGCAGTATAGTTAGTTTCATGTTCTATATACAGGGTGACAATTATTGACCTCTATGGAATAAAACCAACATAACTTCTGAACGGTTTGCTTTAGGACGTTCAAACTGCACGGTTGGTCGCGGAGCATAATGGGAATTAGCATGCGATTGCGCAAGCTTCTTGTTGTTGTCAGCCATTTGCACGTGAAAATGTCACGGTACAGAGTGTGCCTGAGCGTGTAGTGCCTGTGAAGGCCTACGATGCGAGCAATCGCAGCCGAGCTGCGGCTCAAGGGAAGTTTGCGACCGAGATCAAGCTGAAGACAGCCGGTCCAAGCGTACTAACAATCAAGAATTCATTCGCAAGTTTGAAAGAACGGGTAGTGTTCATGATGACAGTGTTGGCAATGTTGGCCGTCAAAAAAGAAAGAGACGCGCTTTGTTTCGAACCAGCCTCAGGAAATCGACGAGACTAGCTTGACTACAGGTGGGAATCAACCGGGAGACACTGTGACAAATTGTTGTTGAAGGTTCCGCGCGGGATTAGCCGAGCGGTCTAAGGCGCTGCAGTCGTGGACTGTGCGACTGATCCCGGCGGGGGTTCGAGTCCTCCCTCGGGCATGGGTGTGTGTGTGTTTGTCCTTAGGATAATTTAGGTTAAGTAGTGTGTAAGCTTAGGGACTGATGACCTTAGCAGTTAAGTCCCATAAGATTTCACACACATTTGAACATTTTTTTTGTTATTGAAGACGTATATCTCTTCCCATACAAAATTCAAACCTATCAACCTTTAAGGCCTAGGGCCATGGAATAGCGGTTGTATTTCGCCATCATTATTGTCCACATAATTGACGAACAAGACTTTCATGTAAATATTCTTTGGTTTAGCGACGAAGCCCACTTCCATTTGGATAGGTTCGTCAATCAGCAAAATGGTGCATTTGGGGCCTTGAGAATCCGCATTTCGCGATCGAGAAGTCTCTCCACCCTCATCGGGTGACTGTGTGGTGTGCCGTGTCCAGTCACGGAATAATCGCTGCGTTATTCCTTGATGACACGATGACTACCGAACGGTACGTGAAGGTTTTGGAACATGGTTTCATCCCCATTATCCACAGTAACCCTAGTTTCGATTAAGATGTGGTTCATGCAAGACGGAGTTCGAACCCATCGAAGCAGGTGAGTGTGTGGTGTCCTGAAGGAGCACTTTGGGGACCGCATTCCGGCTCTGGGGTACGCAGAGGCCACTGGCATGGCCCTCGATTGGCTGCCATATTCTCTAGACCTGAACACGTGTGACTCATTTTTGTGGGGCTGTATTAAAGACAATGTGTACACCATTAACCCCACCGTTGCTGAGCTGAAAACGGCCATTCAGGAGGTCATCGGCAGCATTGATGTTCCGACACTTCAGCGGGTCATGCAGAATTCCGCTATTCGTCTGCGCCTCGTCATAGACAAGGATAGCAGGAATATCGAACATGTCATAACCCAAATCTGAATATCTGTAGTGACGTTTACATGTTGAATAAAGTGTGTGCATGCCATAGTTTGTAACTAATTTACGTCTTTTCTATATAGTTCAATAATTGTCACCATGTATTACTCGTATGTGAACAACTCTTCTATCAAAGTGACATGGAAGGAGTGAGTGCG
This sequence comes from Schistocerca serialis cubense, assembly GCF_023864345.2. Taxonomy (NCBI): domain Eukaryota; kingdom Metazoa; phylum Arthropoda; class Insecta; order Orthoptera; family Acrididae; genus Schistocerca; species Schistocerca serialis. The sequence goes on from NC_064646.1 coordinate 30,986,341, forward strand.
CAAGAATATGTATGCAAGATTGATGTTAACATTAATGAACACATTTTCTTAGTCCTACTCATGCAACTCCTCTTTAAAGCAAATTTTTCTTTTTTTCTGGCAACCAGTTTTTAAATAGAAATTCGTCCACCGAATAGCAGGAATACTGAGATCGCATTGCCGGAGTATCACTTTTGTAAGCAATTTTACAGTTAGTTTCACCCATTCCGTGAATGAAACATACCGCACAGAGAAAGAAAGTATACAAAAACGAATCACAACAGTGACAGACCGAATTGCCATCCGTAGCTGACTGATAACCTAGAGCTGGGGTTACAGAGCGATACCTGTTCACAGTACGGAAGGTGTGGCCAAACTCTTGCTCTGATTGGTTGTCGTTTTTGTAGCTGTTCTGTCAACAACTAGCTGTCTGTCACTTCATTTTTTTGATCGAGGAGGAACTCCGTGATCATTCTCCAGTTTTAAGAGTATTTATTTACCGTCATAGTGCAAGATTTATATGGTTACTTGTTTCCGCTTTTATTAGTAAACCACAGCCAGAGCTATTTGTAAACATAAGGAAGATAAAACAGCATAACAATTTACGTCTCGCTATCCCTCTCCCCCCGATATGGCCCTGAACACCACGCGAAGTCGACCGGGCACGCGATGTCGACCGGACGCAGCATCATTCTCTGACATGTGGCGTCATGCGGATGCGGTGGGGAGCGTCATGGCGTCAGTACATCGCTCTTCCGGCCGTTGTCAACTCTCCAGAAATTTTGGCATCACGAAGCTGAGTGCACGCCGTTTCAGTCCTCCTATAAGGAAAAATCCCCGACAGTACCGAGAATTGAACATGGATCCTTCAAATAAGTGTCAGACGTGCTAACCACTTTTTTTTGGGGGGGGGGGGGCGGCGCGGATATGGATTGCTAATCTTTTTATATTTATTATTTATTTTATTTTTAAAAATTTTTAAGCTTCCAAAATAATGAGTTTTATTCTCATAGCACTAAATTAATTATGCTCTGCCAAAAATAAAAAGTTTTCTTTCTTCCTTAGGGCAAAAATTGTACTGCTAAAATAAACTTAGCTTCTATGAAGTAAACTGTAAAATACGAGTGCTGCTTTATTTCAACCTCCGATCGGTCATGAAATGGAAACTGCAGTGAAAATCAAAACTGTTTTATTTCCAACATTTAGCTATACCTTCCAGCTACTTCCCTAAATAGTCGGCGCTCCGAGTTAGACATTTGTCGTAGAGTGATACCAACTTTCCAATACCCTCGTCATAGAAGGCAGCCGCCTGTGATTTCCGCCAATTCCCTGTGCTGGTCTGCAGCTCGTTGTCTGTGACAAGATGCTGTCCTCATAACCGGAGGTTCTTGTGAGCAAAGAGATGAAAAAAAGAGAGAACAGATCCCGGGTTGTATGGTGAGTGGTCAAACACTGCCCACAGAGAACGCTGCAGGAAAGTCTTCGTTGCCCGTGCAGTGTAGAGCCGAGAATCTGTCTTGAAGAAGGAAACATATGACTGTTAGGTGCTCACTGTGCGTTCAGAAATGACAAGTGCGACGTTACGCGATAGAGGGACATACTAGAAGCACTGAGCAACACATCTGCACAAAGCTTCACCTAACTGTCACTGTTCTCTTAATTTCCCGACTGACTGCAGGTTGAAAAAGAAAAGCCATCGTATTAAGTTTAAAGGCCTCTTCCCGGTGTGATAATTATATTCTTCTTGTTCCACAATAAAATTGATTGCTGAGCTAGACTGAAAGTCCTTATTTTGTCAATGAAAGTGCCACATTCTTTAAGTTTATCTTCTGTATGTGTTTGAAAACGTAGTCTTTTTCCTTGGTATCTGGGATTTATATATAGTAAACAACATAAATTTCTTTCTGTGATATAGCTCAGAAAGATCATGTAATAAAAGATGGCTATTTCTTTGGAAAATTAGCATTTGTAGTCTTAATCAAAACTTCTTGGTATAATTATTTGGGATTACTGGTCTTCTACAGATGCACTTGGGGTGAAGTGCTCCACATGGTCCTGCGTTTTCGAGGTGAGAAAGAGTGATTGCTAGGAAGTTTTTGACACAATTTTCTGTACAATTTTCCTGAGATACTCATTGATATTATTGTCTAACGTATCTTTGTTTTCTTTTACAGATGTTGTTTCATTATTTATGACATAATAAACGCAGTGCCGCATTATCCAGGTATAGCTGTTGTTTTTGGATCTGGGAAACAGTGTCCAACCTGGTCGTAGTCTGTGACTCATATTAACGCACGTTCCGCTGCTCTGTTTATTATTGCCAGTTTTCTTCTGGTCCAGTTTTTCACTTGGCTACGGAGATGGACAACAATCGCATAAATATAATAAAAGTATAAAATATGCGTTCCATATAATTTATTCTACTGTGATAGTGGTGCGTACATTCATTTAGCAAGAGGTATGACATGCTGTGTCATAACGTTGTGATATTGCTAAAGTAGCATATTTAAGGTGGCTCTCGCATATAGTGTCCTGACGTTGATAGCATATCAGAGAGCGTTCAACAGGGCTCATCGATTAGTGTGCGGACACTACAACGCCTAAGTCGGCCGCGAGCGAAAGCAAAGACTGCCTGAGGGGAGAGGTGCGGTATGGAACTCATATGGGGGTCCTTGCAGGGAAGACGACATTCCTTTCGCGCACAACGTTACTGAGATAGTTTAAAGAACCGGCATCTGCGGGCTGACTGCAGAAGGATTCTGCTACCCCTAATGTACAGACACGCCGCGAAAACCTTCATAGACACAAGCAGTGTTATTGATAAACTTAATGGAGCCAAGAACATGTGACATGCAATTTCATGCATTTTATAAAGCAGTATGTGTCATTCCAAAACGTGACGTAGATCTAGAATTGTTTAGATTTACCACAATAAACATCGTCATACTGAGACCCGCAGTGACCACGTCAAGAATTGTATCGATTTTCGACAATGTATGCCCACACATTGCTACCTACAATGGGCAGACTACTCGCAATGTCGGGTGGAAACGTTTGTAGTACCCGCATTACAGCACTCTCGCACTCAGCTATTATCTCCTTACTCCTACAACTCAAATAGTAGTAAGAACTACGTGGCGCAATTGTAAAGGGATGCTGTTACAACAGTGTGATTTTTCAGTATCATTTCATCCAAATACACAATTAAAGAAACGATTACTAACGAAGAAACTTATGTGGCAAGTTTCTTACGGTCGTAGGTTCGAATATTGCCTCGGGCATGGATGTATGTGATGTCCTTAGGTTAGTTAGGTTTAAGTAGTTCTAAGTTCTAGGGGACTGATGACCTCAGCAGTTAAGTCCCATAGTGCTCAGAGCCATTTTTTTTTTTTTTTGCAGGTTTCCTCTAAAACTGTCATGGAACATATTTCAGAGTGGTATATGCTCATTGCCAACGGCCTTGCCACCGTCGTAACACCGGTTCCCGTCAGATCACCGAAGTTAAGCGCTGTCGGGCTGGGCTAGCACTTGGATGGGTGACCGTCCGGTCTACCGAGCGCTGTTGGCAAGCGGGGTGCACTCAGACCTTGTGAGGCAAATTGAGGAGCTACTCGATTGAGAAGTAGCGGCTCCGGTCTCGGAAACTGACATACGGCCAGGAGAGCGGTGTGCTGACCACCTGCCCCTCCATATCGACATCCAGTGACGCCTTGGGCTGAGGACGACAGGGCGGCCGGTCAGTACCTTTGGGGCTTCATGGCCTGTGCGGGAGGAGTTTAGTTTAGTTTTTATATGCTCATTCCTTTGATCAATATAGCTGTACTCTTACGCTCCTTCACATAACTGCAAACAATATTCAGTACCACCAGTGACTGAGCAGTTTATTTCTTTCTTTTCCCTTTCTTTTTGTTATGATGAGCGAGTGCAGAGCTGAAAGCCCTTGAGGCTGACATGGCATACACGTCTGCCCGCCACTGCACTCTGGATTGTGCACAGTACAGTACCTGCCGAAACACCGGTATTGTTCGAATAATCTTTTTAGAAAGATAAAGATGTAGCCAAGTGTCGCTTTCCAGAGACCAGTGTGAGAAGTGCCAGTGCCTCAGTAGCTATGCCATGAAACAACGTTCCATTTAACCTTTTAGAATTAAGCATTCCTATTGGTTCATAGCGTTATTTCCTGTAAAAGGCACACTTTCTCATTTATGCCAACATGCGAGGCTATCAATAGGTCTGCTTCATAATCATATCATGAAGTGGGAGAAGAGTCCTGGCTTCCTCCTAACGCCACAGTACTATCGATTCATAATAACGAAATCTGCAAGAGTAGGAGTTTGTTTAAACTTATTACTAAAATTATACTGGATGGAACTCGAAACGTCTTCCACTATTGGCCAGAGAGATTCCTGCTCTGACAAAAACAGGGGAATCATTTTGGAAATTTGGGTTAAGTTCCTATGGGACCAAACTGATGATGTCATCGGTCCCTAGGATTACACACCACTTAATCTAACTTAAACTAACTTACGCTAAGGACAACACACACACCCATGTGCGAGAGAGGACTCGCACCTCTGACGGTGGGAGAGAAACAGGGGGAAATAAGCTGACGATGTGAACTGAAGTTTGTGTTAGGGAGAGCTTTGGACTATGGTAGTTTGTGCAGTTGTGTTAGCTATACTGCTGCAGTGGTGTAATGACTAGCACACCTGCCTAATAAGCAAGGAGACTCCAGTTCAAGTCCTGGCTGTGGCACAAATTCATCTACACAATTCATTTCTAATAGTTGTGGCATGTTAGTTATCAAGATGCAGCCAATGAAGGTATCTATTAAGTTCTTCAGCTTCTATTATTATCATAGAAATAGCCAAGTTTCAGGTCGAAAAGAAAGAGAACAGAATTGAGCAGACGAGCATTGCTGGCGAACCAAAGGATGTCTCCACATAGCACTGAGTACAGAGTGTGCTGGCGTAAGCTGTCGCCAGCACACTGGTCGGCAAAGAGGTTGCAAGTAGATCGACAATACGTGCGGAATCAAGTGTGCCTATCAGGAGAGGGGCCAGAGACAGACTCGCAAGCAACGGGCCGCCAACGCCCTCTCGAATGCAAGTACTTAGATCGCCGCCGCGGACCGGAGGGCCAAGTCAGTCACAGACAGTCAGCCCAGTCGCCGACAGCGTCAGTCGCAGTCAGCTAGGTTACTAGCCCAGTCACTATTCTAGTTGGTGTCTGCCAGTTCACATCAGCGGCTACAACAGTGTAATGTTTTTAGCGAGACTTGTACTTCACTAGCAATGAGGTTACTGTCGACTATTACGAGAGCCTGTACCACAACATGTTGCTTAAAGATAAGTAGCGTCTTGTTCTTATGAATAAAGAACCTTTTTAATACATACATGCAGCTGTATTGTAGAACATGGATACCTGCCACCAAACAGTATCCTCTCCTTGCTTCCCATCGTACAAGACTCTACAGTGGCAACGACGACACAAAACAGAGCGCAGGCTAAACTTAGAATCTCCAGCCGCTACCGCTGCTGCCACATGCATTCACCCTGCATGAGTTTGGTAACAACGGACCAGCATTGCAAACACCGATGCCGTAGGGACACAGTGTTAGATAACTACCTTAAGGAGCTAACAATGCACTTTTAATGTCTTGCAGCCAGCTAGTTGCTTTCATTATGCGCTTTTGGAGATCTTACTGGTGTTTATACTTTTTTTTCTGTATTGTTTCCGTAGTCCACCAACCACCTTTGCTTCGCTGTGCCGACAGATTATTTTCTTAACTATGCTATTATCATGCCCACCACACCTGTGCCAAGCTAAGATTTTATAATTGTAATCCGTTGTCTGGGTATTAAATGTTAGTCAGGTGTATCATGGGTTACTCATACGTTGGTGTATTACAATAATAAACCTAACTGTTATAGTCACCATTTGTTTCTGTTATATACTGATGATCCCTCCTCTTGTTGATATATCTGTGTGCATGAGGTGGTTCCTAAATTTTCATGCTTAGTTGTGCCTTGGTCAAACTGGACACGGCATTGCGTTTGGTCCATATAGCACCAGAATTTAATGATAAACCTGTGTGTAGATTAGAAGTCTTACCCACAAAAATCGTACTTTTCTACGTAATTCAATTTTGGAATACATTTCCACCTGCCGCGCCATTTCTCTTCTACAACGCAGCAGAATGCGTCTGTTGGAAACCTAGAACCTGCACTCTCTGCTGACAATGCGCCACGCTTGTTGTGCAATGGTCTTAGCGTGCGACAACATATATAACTTACTTTCTGAAGTCCCCTCGTACGTTCTCAAAGGCCGGTGTGTGGGTGCCGAAGCGAATGTGCTGTTTGACCGGAAGCTTATGCTCTTTACCAGATGAGAACTGGAGCGAGACGCGACGATGGAGGAAGTAAACAAAGAAAGGAGGAGGAAATTTGCCACTCCAGCAATTTCTTTTGCTGGTTCCAAGTTCCGGTTGGTACGATTTGCTGTATAAACAAAAGGAATTCGAGGCTAGGAAAGGGACCACCAGACCTGTTAATCACAGATTTTGATGAATCTTAGATATGTTGCAGAGGGACCTGTCTCAAGTATTTGGCTAGCGGCTTTTCATCCGAATGCTCCTAGTTTCCGAGAAAATCAACATTAAATTTTTGTGTGTATCTCCTATACTGGTAACGTTTGCCCTGTTCCGACGAAGCGAGCGAAGCGCAGCGGCTGAGGTTGACGGCTATCACGCTGGCGGTATTGATTTGCCAAACCCGTAATGTTTAATTTCACAGGCAGGTTGGAATCTTTACGAAAAATATTCAAAATGCTCCTGACTTGCTAACAACTAATAGGGGAATCGTTTCCAGGGAAGATTCCATAAAAATACATTCTTTAATTATGCGTCAAATCAGTGCACCTGCTTTCACCCAGTATGATCAAATACAGTTAGTTCACATCGTAGTTGATGACTTTAAACGAACTTTGTTTCCCGGTATCACTTCTGAAAAATCTGCGTGCCTGCATGGCGGTAGATTTCATGTAATGTGCGAGGTGCTCTACGAATTATTGTTTCTGTCGCTCCTATGGCAAACATGATCCGGAAATCTGTTCTAGCACAGGAAGCGATGCAAGCGATAGCGAGGAAGACGATTCTGTAGTTTAATCTGTCACAGACACATTTGGGGCAAGTTTGCTACAATAATTGATTTATTACGGAAATTACTACGGCGAAAATGATTTATTTTGAATAATTTTGCATGGCATCTACTGTTTAATGATATTCTGTAAAATGAAACTGAAAAAAGGTACACAGGCATGATTTGAACCCCTGCTCGAACGGCGAGGTCAGGGATTTTCTCTGCCTCGTGATGACTGGGTGTTGTGTGATGTCCTTAGGTTAGTTAGGTTTAAGTAGTTCTAAGTTCTAGGGGACTGATGACCACAGATGTTAAGTCCCATTGTGCTCAGAGCCATTTTTGAAGCCTGCTCGAAGCGTGGCACCCTTAAATCTCAACTACTGCGCTATACTCGCTTAGCCGAAACCTAACGAATACTATCGCTATAGGAAGTATGTATGTGAAACCAGGGGCCGTCGCAGAAAAAGCCGCTAGCCAGGTGCTCAGATCAGCTCTGTCTACAACATACGACTCATTAAAATCCGTGGTTAACAGGCCTGTTGGTCCCCTTGTAAGCCTCCCAGGGACGGTATTTCTTCATTTGTATTAAACCTACTTACAGAATTACAAAATTTTCTGAATCTGAGTGGAAAAAACTACAGAAAGACAGAAAGGTCGTTTAATGGAGAGGGCGGGGGGGGGGGGGAGGGTGAGGGAGTGAAGTTTTGATAGTTTTGCCTTGGTCGCAGGATCACCTCGTTAGGATTGTGAGTGACAGGTAGACCAAGTACTCTCTGCTACACACCAAGTGGAATGTAGATGTAGATGAAACGACCTTTGTTAATCTACCGCTCTCTTTAGTTCCCGCAGTAGCCTTGCCTCGTGTGTCAATAATAATGACTGGAGACATTCAGAATTATGACAGTTCTTAGAGTGTAGATTTTAAAAGAAACGAAGGTAACGTCTTATGCATCTCTGACAAAGGATTAAATGACTGGGTCTTACTTTCCCGAAGCTTACGTCAGCCATAGCTCTCGGACAGAAAGGCGCTGGATGAGCAATCAGTGGTACGTGGCTAATCGGCGCCGAGGCCGGTCTCTGACGAGAGTGGTGGCTACGTCAGCGATAGCGGCCCCACGGACGTGGCCGGGGGAGATAAAGTGCGTCGGAAAACGGCGGCTGAGTCAGGCCGCTGGTACGCCGGGCGCAGCCGCCGCCGCTGACCCACTGCAGCCCGGTGCGCTACTGGCCGGCGCGGCGCGGCGCACGGGTGCGCTTCGTGTCTGCTCACCTCCAGCAGCCTGAGGCTCGCCATTACGCCTCCCCACTCGCCCTTAAATAGATGCGAAAAGCACGTCTACGATCACTGCACGACTCTGCCTCGCTTACGTGCTGCTTTGGTGCGATAGCGAAACCGGCGCGTCGTAACACCAAGGCAGTCTCTTGATTAGTGGGATGTGAGCATACTTTCCGACCGATTTCAACTTTCCCTTAATTTGCTACGAGGCATCTATGGCATCTACACACATCAAATAAAGTTTTGCATCACCCCGGTTCCCAGAACTCCTGAAGATAGAATTTGACTGTGGATATTGTATCACAGACACGGTACCTTTGACTGTTCAGAGATGTCACTAAACCCGCTCAAAGAAGTAAACAACCATGCATGAACAGTGCTTATTAGACGGATGGGGTCCGATAGCCGATTAGTTCCAGTCATTCCAACAAGAAGAATGTACACGGCTCGTGTTGTCTGTAGCTCAAACATGCTTAGACGCTCAATAACGCGGCTCGATCGCGTCCGCATTGTTACTTTGTGCCAGGAAGGGCTTTCAACAAGGGAAGTGTCCAGGCGTCTCGGAGTGAACCAAAGCGATGTTGTTCGGACACGGAAGACATACTGAGAGACAGGAACTGTCGATGACATGCCTCGCTCAGGCCGTCCAAAGGCTACTAGCGCAGTGGATGACCGCTATCTACGGATTATGGCTCGGAGAAACCCTGACAGCAACGCCACCATGTTGAATAATGCTTTTCGTGCAACCACGGGACGTCGTGTTACGATTCAAACTGTGCGCAATAGGCTGCATGATGCGCAGCGTCACTCCCGACGTCCATGGCGAGGTCCATCTTTGCAACCACGACACCATGCAGCGCGGTACAGATGAGCCCAACAATGTGCCGAATACACCTCTCAGGATTGGCATCACGTTCTCTTCACAGATCAGTGCCGCATATGCCTTCACCCAAACAGTTGTCGGAGGTATGTTTGGAGGCAACCCCGTCAGGCTGAACGCCTTAGACACACTGTGCAGCGAGTGCAGCAGGGTGGTGTTTCCCTGCCGTTTAGGGATGGCATTGTGTGGGGCCGACGTACGCCGCTGGTGGTCATGGAACGAGCCGTAAAGGCCGTACGATACATGAATGCCATCCTCCGACCGATAGTGCAACCGTATCGGCAGCGTATTGGCGAGGCATTCGTCTTCATGGACGACAATTCGTGCTCCCATTGTGCACATCTTGTGACTGACTTCCTTCAGGCTAACGACATCGCTCGATTAGAGTGGTCAGCATGTTCTCCAGACATGAACCCTCTCTAACGTGCCTGGTATAGATTGAAAAGGGCTGTTTATGGACGACGTGACCCACCAACCACTCTGAGGGATGAACCCTCTCTAACGTGCCTGGTATAGATTGAAAAGGGCTGTTTATGGACGACGTGACCCACCAACCACTCTGAGGGATGAACCCTCTGTAACGTGCCTGGTTTAGATTGAAAAGGGCTGTTTATGGACGACGTGACCCACCAACCACTCTGAGGGATGAACCCTCTCTAACGTGCCTGGTTTAGATTGAAAAGGGCTGTTTATGGACGACGTGACCCACCAACCACTCTGAGGGATCTATGCCGAATCGCCGTTGAGGAGTGGGACAACCTGGACCAGCAGTGTTTTGATGAACTTGTGGATAGTATGCCACGACGAATACAGGCATGCATCAGTGCAAGAGGACGTGCTGCTGGGTATTAGACGTACCGGTGTGTACAGCAATCTGGACCACCACCTCTGAAGGTCTTGGTGTATGGTGGTACAACATGCAATGTGTGGTTTTCATGAGCAATAAAAAGGGCGGAAATGATGTTTATGTTGATGTCTATTCCCATATTCTGTACAGATTCTGGAACTCTCGGAACCGAGGCGATGCAAAACTTTTTTTGATGTGTGTACATCTGTACGCGGCAAACCACCGTGCAGTTGGTGGCGGTGGGTACGTAGTGCACCAAATCATTTCTTCCCGTACCTGTTGCATATGTGGATAGTACGCGGTAACAAACGTCGTCGGTACCACCTTGATACGAATTAGAATTTCTACAATTTTAGCGACGTGGTTTTTACACGAGATGTATTGGAGGAAGTAGTATACGAGGGTCATTCTAACAGTAAAGCATGTTCGTTTCTCCAGACATTTTCATCCAGTGTAATGAAAGAAAACTTATTTTACTAGATATTTTAATGTCGTTATTTAATTAATAAGACAGTGAACTAGCTACAATTGTTTCTTGCATACCACGACACGTTTCGAGACTTTCTCAGTATCGCGTGCAAATAGTTACAATGGTTTTTTCACGTTATGCATATCACGTGTGTTGTTCGTCCGTCTTCCTTGCCCTGCTGTCGTCTTTTTGTGAATTTACTGCAATCAGAAAGTCGGACAAAATAAATGTTGTGATTTTTTACACGCACGCAAATATCACATAAAATACCGACGTAAATATTTGCACTCGATAATACATAAATTGTCGAAACGCGTCGTGGTACATACGAAAATTTTTTTAAATTTAATTCATGAAATACGCAGTTACAAAGAAAAAAATCTCTAGTGCTGTTCGTCCAAAAAATCCTGTAATTTGAGAAAAAATTGTAACATCCGGGATTAAGACAGATGTTCAACAACTTCTCACTTAAACTTCCGAAGCAAATCTGTCGTTAACGCAACGAAATGAAAGCTAGCGTTATCTCGAAGAATCACCGTGCCCGTGGACAACAACCCACACAATTTTGTCTGAGGCAGATGCGTTTAATAATCTCTCCTCTAGGTGTAAAGTAGTTAAGTAGGACTCCCTTGCGATCTCAAAACACTGTGGCAATAACCTTTTTAGTGCTTAGAAGTTGTTTGGCCTTTTTTTTAAATGGGGGAATCGTGAATGACGTCATTTCATTGACTGATGATTTTTTTCTGGACTTCATGCGAAACCAAGGTCTCGTGATCACTAACAAAGTCGTTCAAAAACTCTTCGTCATCCTTGTCGAACCGGGTGACAAGTTATTGCTTCTCCGATTCGTTGTTTCTAATGAATAGAACACGTCGAGCTAACGTAAACAGATGTGTTATTGTATATGTATATTTTACTGTATATCGTGTTTTTTAAGTCTTATCAGTCATCTGTGAGCGCTAGATATACGGACTTGGCCATGTGCACAAGGTGCTTTTTGACAGTATTCCTGACAAACCTTTGCATAGTGTACTACATTTTACCCATTAATATGACAACTTGGCACGAGATTGCAATTCACAATGAACACGTATTGCAATAAAAAGTTTTGGAAACCAGAAGGAGACAGCAAAGCCCGTCGAAACCGGTTATCGAAATTAATCAAGTATTTATGCGATCTTAGCTATAGAAAGGCTTTTACCGAGTAAAACAGATCGCTCCTTCCCATTTCTTAATATGAGAAATTTCAATTTTTTTACAGGTCCATTTCAATTTGAAGAAAGTGGAAATAAATTTTCTCGTACATATTGAATGACCTTCTTCCGTAATATTTGTAAAGGTAGCGAATGTTTAATATTTTCTGTGGCTGGAAGATATTTGGCCCCCGGAAGCGTCACGACAACGACGTGCCCTTCCTCCGTCGGCTGAGTTTAAGGCGACTGCGCCGGGATTTGGGTTTCCGCGCCTTTAGTGTGGCGCCTGTAGGGAGACGGCCCGTACGCCACCAGAGTGGCGCTCGCGCAGCCCGCTGTCCACGGCTGGCGCATTCCCCAGATAAGCCGGCCGGCCGCGTCTCCCTGACACGAGGCAGGGCCCGGGAGAGGCTGGGCGCCGCTACCAGCCGAGGCCGGCCGCTGTGCGACGACGCACCAAAGCGTGCCTGCTTCTCCTTCCAGCTGTTCTCCACTACAGAGGGGTCTACTCTGTTTGGTAGCCAATGTTAATGGAACAAAGTGACATACCGTTACAATTCTTGCACGAAGGGAAGGTTATTTTATGTGTTCAAAGTAACACCCTGTATCCGCCAAACAACGTCGATACCGAACTACGGCTGTCAGTGTTGCCGGTGTGGTAGCCTCACAGAACGCATCGATGGTTTATCGTTCAGTATAGCTGGCTTCTGTTGATAAACTTCATTTTTCAAGGCTGAAATCAAGAGGTGTAAGGTCTGGACACCGTGTTGGGTACTCAACAGCTCCTCTTCGACCTATCCATCGTCCAGGTGGATTTTCGTAAGATACACTTCACCAGTTGCGGTACCTTCAAAGAAGAATGGGCCGATCAAACCGCTCGATGACACATCACACCATACATTAACAACCGGTAGATTAACATGTTTGTCCACGTGAACGGGAGGATTTTCAGGAGCCCTGTACAGCCAACTGTGGCGATTTACAGCACCCTTCAGTTTGAAATGCGTCTCGCCAGACCAGATAACCATCCCTGCCAACCGTACATCCTCGCGAAACATGCCTTCAAACCAATCGCAGTACCCCGTCCCTCGACCCGGGTCGTCCTCGTTCATAGCGCGCGCAGCGACCTTGGAATGGAAACTTTCCATTTTGCAGCCTTCAGAATTCATCGTACGCTTGATCGGCTTACCCCGCTTTGACGTGCACCCTGCTTCACAGATTTTTTGAGGTGGACTAGTAAAATGTTGCAACACAGTAGCTCTGGAAGCTGGACTTGATGTTTTTGGTCGGCCAGTCCTTTCCTTATGCACATCCTGAACAGTACCGTCGGTCTCAAATCCATCCCGAATACGATAAATTGATGCACGTGTTGGTGGCCGAGTTCTGTACACATTACGCCATCATGTTTTCGTAGTTCCAGTGCGACTTCAGTACGGCCTCGCCTTGTTCAAACGACAATCTTACTTCAGCCATTGCTGCACTGTCATCTGCTGGAAAAGATGCCCCAAGATCGATTGAGGAAACAATGGACTATGCTACAGCAACGGTATGCCATTTTGTTCCTAAGATATTAGCTATCAAACAGTTTCTACATTTTTCTGGGCCTTTCTGTAACCTGGTGGGAGCGACACAGCAGTGGAAGAAGGGAAATAATTTACCCGTCTAGAAAATGCGGGGGTAATCGATAAGTTTTGTCACCTCGAAAAAGGTTAAGCTGTGGCCATGAAACTAAGTGTTAGTCCTCCTCTATTTATTCACCGTTCAGTGCAACACATTTTCCCGGATGATTCGTCAGACACCTTGATTGTTCAAGTGTGCTCGAAATTTAGCGCGGACCTCACAACGAAGCACTGCTTCGAAATCTGGCAGAAAATCCAAAGAGACTCTGGTCACGTATGTTGTACACCAGCGGCAAGACACAATCATTACCTTCACTGCGCGACAGCAATGGTGATGTAACCGATTACGGTGTTACCAAAGCGGAATTACCACACTCGGTTTACTGAAATTCCTGCACCAAAGAAGACGAAGTAAAGGTTCCAGATTTGAATTGAAGAACATCTACATGACTACTCTGCAATTCACAGCTGCCAATAAGAGTAACTTACAACCAGATATCCTCAGTGTAGCGAGGCACCTTAAATCACTTAATAAAGGTAAATCATCCGGTGAAGACTGTGTACCAGGTAGGTTCCAGTGGTAGTTACCAGAAACGTGACGCTATGGCAAACAATTACAATGATGACTAAGGAAAATGCATCGCGCTGTGAATGATTTTAAGACATATGTGCACATACTGTACTATCAAGTGGTTCAGCGTATCCTCGTGAAATACTCTCACTCCCAGCTGCAATAATATTGTGGTCGACTAATAGCTCCTTATTTAGCAATCACAATATAACCGCTAGCTCGATGAAAGATCCGTACCTAAAGACTAAAAAAAGTTGCTCTGAGCACTATGGGACTTAACATCTGTGGTTATCAATCCCCTAGAACTTAGAACTACTTAAACCTAACTAACCTAAGGACATCACACGCATCCATGCCCGAGGCAGAATTCGAACTTGCGACCGTAGCAGTCGCGCGGTTCCGGACTGAGCGCCTTGAACCGCCAGACCACCGCGGCCGGCGCCTAAAGACTGGAAAGTTGCACAAGTCGCACCAATATCCAAGAAAGGAAGCAGGAGTAATCTGCTCAATTACACACCCGTATCACTAACGTCGATCTGTAGTAGGAGTTTGGAACACATACTGTGCTCGAACATTATTAATTGCCCCGAAGAAAACGAGCTATTGACAGACAGTCAGCGGAGATTAAGAAAATATCGTTCTTGAGAAACACTACTAGCTCTTTATTCACACGAAGTAATGGGTGCTATTAACAGGGAATCTCAAATCAATTCCATATTTATAGATTTCCAGGAGGCTTTTGACACCGTTCGTCAGAAGCAACTTCTATCGTTCCAGTTGTGCGACTGGACTCGTGATTTAGGGCAAGAAGTTCACAGTTCATAGTAACTGACAACAAGTGATAACTGGCGTTCGCCATCGAAGTGTTATACAGGGTGACCCTCCACTGTTCGTAATCGAAACAGACGATTTAAGAGACGATCTGAGCAGCCTCCCTATATTGTTTGCGGATGATGCGGTCATTTATCGCCTCATAAAGTCATCAGAAGATCAAAACAATTGCAAAATGATTTAGATATATGTAAAGTGCGAAAAGTGGAAATTGGCTCTAAACATTAATAAGTGAGTCACCACCTGAGTACTACAAGGAATCTGTCAATTTTCGGTTACACAATCACACATACCCGAAGGCTGTGAATTTAATTAAATACTTGGGGATTAGAATTACGAATAATTTAAATTCGAACGATCATATACGAGGGCAGTTCAGTAAGTAATGCAACACATTTTTTTTCTGAAACAGGGTTTGTTTTATTCAGCATTGAAATACACCAGGTTATTCCCCAATCTTTTAGCTACACAACACTATTTTTCAGCGTAATCTCCATTCAATGCTACGGCCTTACGCCACCTTGAAATGAGGGCCTGTATGCCTGCACGGTACCATTCCACTGGTCGATGTCGGAGCCAACGTCGTACTGCATCAATAACTTCTTCATCATCCGCGTAGTGCCTCCCACGGATTGAATCCTTCATTGGGCCAAACATATGGAAATCCGACGGTGCGAGATCGGGGCTGTAGGGTGCATGAGGAAGAACAGTCCACTGAAGTTTTGTGAGCTCCTCTCGGGTGCGAAGACTTGTGTGAGGTCTTGCGTTGTCATGAAGAAGGAGAAGTTCGTTCAGATTTTTGTGCCTACAAACACGCTGAAGTGGTTTCTTCAATTTCTGAAGAGTAGCACAATACACTTCAGAGTTAATCGTTTGACCATGGGGAAGGACATCGAACAGAATAACCCCTTCAGCGTCCCAGAAGACTGTAACCATGACTTTACCGGCTGAGGGTATGGCTTTAAACTTTTTCTTGGTAGGGGAGTGGATGTGGCGCCACTCCATTGATTGCCGTTTTGTTTCAGGTTCGAAGTGATGAACCCATGTTTAATCGCCTGTAACAATCTTTGACAAGAAATTGTCACCCTCAGCCACATGACGAGCAAGCAATTCCGCACAGATGGTTCTCCTTTGCTCTTTATGGTGTTCGGTTAGACAACGAGGGACCCAACGGGAACAAACCTTTGAATATCCCAACTGGTGAACAATTGTGACAGCACTACCAACAGAGATGTCAAGTTGAGCACTGAGTTGTTTGATGGTGATCCGTCGATCATCTCGAACGAGTGTGTTCGCACGCTCCGCCATTGCAGGAGTCACAGCTGTGCACGGCCGGCCCGCACGTGGGAGATCAGACATTCTTGCTTGACCTTGCGGCGATGATGACACTCGCTTTGCCCAACGACTCACCGTGCTTTTGTCCACTGCCAGATCGCCGTAGACATTCTGCAAGCGCCTATGAATATCTGAGATGCCCTGGTTTTCCGCCAAAAGAAACTCGATCACTGCCCGTTGTTTGCAACGCACATCCGTTACAGACGCCATTTTAACAGCTCCGTACAGCGCTGCCACCTGTCGGAAGTCAATGAAACTATACGAGACGGAGCGGGAATGTTTGAAAATATTCCACAAGAAATTTCCGGTTTTTTCAACCAAAATTGGCCGAGAAAAAAAATGTGTTGCATTACTTATTGAACTGCCCTCGTATATAATGTTGTGTGGAAAGCGAACCAAAGACTGTGTTTTATTGGCAGAACACTTAGAAGATGCAACAGGTCTATTGAAGAGACCGCTTATTACTACGCTTGTCTTCTGGAGTATTGTTGTGCGATGTGCGATACGTATCAGGTAAGACTGACGGAGGACATCGAAAAAGTTCAAAGAAATGCAGCTCCTTTTGTATTATCGCGAAACAGAGGAGAGAATGCCACGGATATGATAAGCGAGTTGGGGTGGCAATAATTAAAACAAAGGCATTGTTTTCAAAGGCATTTTCCGTCGCGGCAGGATCTTTTCAAGAAATTTCAATTACCAAGTTTCTTTCCAGAATGCGAAAATACTTTGTTGACGCGCGCGCTGTTCGAGAGTCATATAACTTGAAGGTGGTTCGGTGAACCCTCCGCCAGGTACTTAATTCTAAATTGCAGTGTAATCAAGTAGATGTAGATGTAGTTGTTGACTGGAGTGCAAATTCGTTAGTAGTATGTGACGTAAAGCAAGAGACCTGTTTGTTTCAGTAATGTAGCGACTACCCTGGAACTGACATAAAACATTAACTGGCAGGAGGGCTCGTGTTTCCAACGCATTTTATTAACAATAACTGAAGTCAAGTAAGTTCCATAGCCTGGCATGTCTAGCTCAATGGCAAAATAATGTATTACACAACCACTAAGGCATAACAACTGCAACACAAGCAATCACGAAAAGTTATTTTACATGGGGATTAGCGACGAAACGTTATGATGATGAGAGTTTCGAGAGGGCATATGCTCAATTATATTAAAACTCCGTTACCAGTCAGTCTTTCATTTATTTACTTCTTACATCTGGTTTTGGGGGTTCTGCACCATAAAGGAGAGATTTTTGTTATCAGGTGACGTCGCACATCAAAAAAAAAAAAAAAAAAAGGTTCAAATGGCTCTGAGCACTATGGGACTCAACTGCTGTGGTCATCAGTCCCCTAGAACTTAGAACTACTTAAACCTAACTAACCTAAGGACATCACACACATCCATGCCCGAGGCAGGATTCGAACCTGCGACCGTAGCAGTCGCACGGTTCCGGACTGCGCGCCTAGAACCGCGAGACCACCGCGGCCGGCGTCGCACATCAGTCTAAGCTGAATTTCACTGGACAGTGTGTTAACTGCAACCCTCGCAGTATGAAGAATAGGCTTATGCAGACTAATTTTACTGATACACAGGTGTGTCCGAAGAATGCTTGTCTAAATAATCATTTTTCAAAGAACAGTTAGTTGACTGAGAATCCCGACCAAAGAATGTTTGCCCGAACTTCGAAGATAGTTGTAGAAAGCAGATGTACGAGAGCCGTGCTGAAAAGTAATGCCTCCGAATTTTTTATATTAAAATTCTTTAAACTTTTTAAATAAAACGAACTTTATTAAAATTTTACTTCTTTATTCTTAACGTCTACGTATTTTTTCCCCTGCACAATCACTCTGGCTCCGAACAGGTTTCTCCGAACGAGAGATCAGTTTGTTGATGCCGTCACTGTAGAATGTTTGACTTCGTTGATGGAGCCACGTCACCTCTGATAGCACCGCTTCATCACTATCAAAGAGAAGTCCTCGAAGGTGTTCTTTAAGTTTTGGGAACATAGTTACATTACACAGCGCCACGTTACACGCTACAATTCTCAGCCCTCTATCAGCAGAGGGCTACAAATACGTAGACGTGAAGAATAAAGATGTAGAATGTTAATAACGTTTGTTTTACTTGAAAAGCTTTAAGAGTTTTCACATAAAAACTCGATGGCACTACTTTTCAACATGCCCTTGTAATCCAAGGTAACAAGTAAATAACTCCAAAGTGATCGTTAACGGAGCTTGTCTATACAAATAATTTGTATCTCACACTTACAAAAAAAAAGTGCTTACGTTTAATACATTCAGTTAGTACCAACATCCATGACCATTTCGATCGGCTGTCATTAACTGCGATGACTTCTTTTTCAAGATCGAAATACGTCTATAGACACGCTTGGTACCATCAAATAGTCGCACAGGCGTTGGTTTCTAGTATCGCTCAGTAACTGCGCAGTTATTTTTCGCAGTGAAGTTGGTCGTAACGATGCCTTGTATTATGAAGCGCTCATGAAACATCCGGTACCTACGCCTTTGCAGGGCCAACGGATTCACGAGGTTTGAATACACCGTTCCCAGGTCAATATCTCTGGATAAAAGCGATTCTGTTCTCATCATCTCAGATGGCGACCAACTGTGTGATAGCAGACGCTGTGGGAAGGAAGTTATGCATCACGAACTTAACTAGCTCGTAAGATCAACGATTGCCCTTATGATGGTGCTCAAAAACTTTCACTGCCGCCCAACATTGCGTACTCTATCTGTAAGAACTGCAGAGACAAAATTAGGGGAACAGAACCCTGCGAAGGCGCACAGGTAGTCGCCCTTTTTAAGTGTCTTGCGCAAATGGAATGGAAAATGTGATAAATTAGTTACACCATTAATACTCCGATACACCTTGTCGCGTCCAAAAGAGGTTACAAATAAAACTTTTCTTCATTAGAATGCCTATATTTTGTCCTGGACCTTTACATTTGTGTCTTGCGATGCATAAAGAGTGGTTATGTTGAACAGACGTAGCGTTCTTGTCTAAATAATCCTACGGAGCAGCCAGTCAAAACTTCTCCAAAGAGAAAAGTACGTTGTAAGAAGGAAAGGAAATTCAAAAGAACAAGTAAAGGAGCCGACCGAAGTGGCCGTGCGGTTAAAGGCGCTGCAGTCTGGAACCGCGAGACCGCTACGGTCGCAGGTTCGAATCCTGCCTCGGGCATGGATGTTTGTGATGTCCTTAGGTTAGTTAGGTTTAACTAGTTCTAAGTTCTAGGGGACTAATGACCTCAGTAGTTGAGTCCCATAGTGCTCAGAGCCATTTGAACCATTTTTGAACAAGTAAAGGAACTTCAAAGTGATTCTGTGCTTACATATAATTGTCTTCACTGTCTAAGGCCCAGGTGACTGACTTAGGTCATTGCTCTAAGAAAATTAATGAAATGGGCCGCTTTCGTAGCACATTTCCAGGTAAAATATGACACACCCTGCGGAAAAAGTGATTTATTATTTGGCTAGGTTCACGCTCCACAGATAATTTCCAGTAGGTTTAGTAATGACGTAGAACGAGACAGTTAACAGGCTGTTAATACAGTTCATTTTTATAGCCATCACAGATGAATGTATGCAATAATGAAACATTAAGTAACTGCAGAGAGAGAACTCGGGTTTCCCGTTTTACACGGGCGGTCGCCTTAATCGTTCGGCTATCCGAGCAAACCTCACGGCAGACCCACCCTTCAGTATGTTTCAGTGTCTGATACCCACAGTGATAACACAATTACGTGATTCCTTCACAGGGAGAGACTTATTTAATTTTCTCGTCAGATTGCCCTGGCTTTGGCAACTAAATAGGTCTCTCTCTCTCTCTCTGTGCGAGAATCACATAACTGTGGGATCACTATGGGTAGCAGACACTGGGACATACGGAATTTTGGGTCTGTCCCTGAAGCACGCTTCGATAGGCGAAGCAGTTAAGGCGGCCGCTCGCTTAAAGTGGGGGATCCGGGTTCGAGTCATGGTCCGGCACAATTTTTCATTTGTTTCCAGTAAATTGTACACCTGTGGTTTGCGCATCTCACGATTTAATACGGCTACAAACCGTTGGCAGTGTCTTCGAAGTAACATTGTATCGAACTTTACAAACACTGCCAAATACAGACACTGCACTAATGTTATCAATCCTAGAATACTATTAACAGTCGATTCGACGAATACATTCCCCTTCAATAACCCCTCTATTGTTGTGGACGGGAGGGGCGCGCCGTACTCGCAGCAGTGCGAGGTTTTATAATGCTACCGTTGCGTCGCTTTTAGTAGTTTTCCTGGCGAAACCCAGGTGTGCTAGTCGAATCGACGAAGGTATAGGTATGGAAGGGTTCGAAGTTGGTGTAGTATTCTAGGGCTAAAAAGGTAACACAAAACTGATTTTGATTGGTTGGTTTGGGGAAGGAGACCAGACAGCGTGGTCATCGGTCTCATCGGATTAGGGAAGGATGGGGAAGGAAGTCGGCCGTGCCCTTTCAGAGGAACCATCCCGGCATTTGCCTGGAGTGATTTAGGGAAATCACGGAAAACCTAAATCAGGATGGCCGGACGCGGGATTGAACCGTCGTCCTCCCGAATGCGAGTCCAGTGTCTAACCACTGCGCCACCTCGCTCGGTAACTGATTCTGACTTTCTATTTCTAGCACACAGTGCAGGTATCTAGGCTAACGTGACTCGTCACTTGACAGAGTTGACTGTAAACAGATGGGAACACAAGGAAAATGTACACCAGTTATTCGGCCAAACGCCTACAATTGAAGATTGTTGTGAGTGCAGTATACGCCAATAAAGAGAATGTAGAAATGCTAGCCATCTAAGGAGAATGTAAGTTAAGAGAACAGTAATTACAATAATGTTTTCTTTGCAGTGTGGGTAGATCTAGCACAGTACTGTAGTACTTTCAAACGATAAGCTGTGTATCTCTTCGTTGGTTTACATTGTACTCACACAAAACTTCAACGTAAGCGGTTCGACTGTTATCCATTTTCCTTGTGTTTCCACTTGTTTACCGCCAGTTTCGACAAGTGAACGAGTTACGTTACCCGGGGTACTTGTACTGTTTGCTAGTGCAGGAGAGTCAAAGTCAGTTTTGTGTTACGTTTTTAATAATGTCATGTTTATGTGAATGATATACTGTGATACGTTTTAGAACAGGTCTTGAGGAGAGCAAGTATGTTACCGAATAAAAATATGGAGTGGTATTTAAAAGAGACGCACTGCTCTCATGTCTTAGAAATGAACCAAGTTACAAGAAAGGCAATGATGCTAGTAGATGTCCCCTCTGGTAGCTCAGTAACAGTTGCTAGATTCATTTGTTATTTTGTTTCTGGACGTTAAGTTATTCGGGGTGGTCAAGATAAACGGGACAACCAGTGTATTAATGATTAGTCGTCTGGAAGCAAAAAGATGAAAAGAGGGTGAGCATGCAGCGGGCCACAGTTTTACAAACTAATTGCTCTAGCCCAAGCGCTGTTACAGCCTGTTTGTCCAAGCCTCGGAGGCGGGCAGGGAGTGGACTTCCGCCACCGTCGTGGCCGCCGGCCACTTGCAAGCCATAAATCAGCGCCCAATCTGCAACGCCAGCGCCCATTCCGAGGCTTACGTAAGCCAGGCGGCGATTGACGCCTCGCACCACTATCGGCCATTGTTAGCAGGCGTTCGTTGCGCAAGTAAAGGCTTCTGTTCACGGTACCGGGGTCGCATCGGCGCTATCGCCTTGGTAACTTCTTCTTTTGTTGTCATTGGTGTTGCTAATGGGCAGTTTAAGCGCGCTGCTGTTTAAAGGAACTCAAAGTTATCAATGATAACTTTCTACGGCTGCACATTTACACAAGACACAGAGTTTTGTAAGTGCCGAAGTTTCCCAAGCATATCCCAAACGTGAAAAGTCTACTCACGTTAAATACAACCATATAATGCATTCAAGATCAGTGGGCAACATCCCATTAAGTTGTCAACTGACATGGTGAGCAAGACACGTAATAGGCTGTCTTCAGATGGGGAGAGACCTAAATCAAGACCTCAGCTTTAGAGCCAGGGCAGTTAAGATTTGCGGCGCAGATTGCTCGGGAAGCGGTTTGACCACTTAGAAGTGGAGATTAAATTGGAGAAATTTTGGCATTTGCAGATCGATACACCGACAGCGGAGAACACTGCCATCAAGCAGGGAATTAAAAGGCTCGAGATAAATTAAGCGTTTGTCGTACTTTTCTGTGTATGGGGTCAGAACTGAGAAGTAGTAGTACAGTTTAGGTTACCGAAGATGTAGCCATGGGAAAAATTGAGATATGGGAAATGGGCTTCTCTGGATGGCTACAAGTTGTCTTTTTCTGTGATACTCGTTTTCTACTCCATCCACTATTGTTGGTCTTCCAGGTAACAGATGTCCGCCAGTTAATGGAGGGAGTGTTAGGAGCGGGAATTATACTCTCGCATGCGTGCACGAAAACATGTAACTGCAATTTACAGAAATATTTATATCATTTCTGAGGATGAGTTAGGAGAACTTGCAACTGGTATCAGATCGATGAACAATTAAATGAAAGGTAAGAAGGCGGTAGATGAATGTACGAGGATTTCGTCCGATTTTTATTCAGTATGGTCCACCGTTGTCTTTTTGGTTGTTATGGTACCGACGTTTGGAAGAACGTGATGAACTTTACATTGATGGTGAACCGACAGGCCAAACGTGATGAACTTTACATTGATGGCGAACCGACAGGCCAGCAAAACTACAATTTGCTGATTACTTAAAATAACGTAGGCTTCTTATATTGCATGTACAGAAACCTTACTGTTACAGAATACAGCGTTCAGCATGTGCCGAAAGAAGCTCATCAGTGCTTACGGTTGAAAGTAGTGGCTTTTGTCGGTAATCATTTCTGCCATTTGTTAAGTCTGACTCTCCAACAGCATCATAGAGACCCTGCGAAATTTTGCTCATCAGTATTCTCCGACAGTATGTACACAATGGATTCGGAATGAGGCAGCTATGACAAACTTGCATCATATTTTTGAATAGACGTTCAGATGCTTTTATTGCTCCTTCTGGATACTGTGAAAGTGTTCTTGTGCCGCTGATGCATTTATAACGACCTGAGATTTTATTTCTCCCACTGTCAGTAATACGATCTGATACATGGCATTTAAATGAATCTGCTTATTGCTTCATGGCGGTTTGTTTTCTCTGCAAAATGTATTAGAGGATGGGACGTATTATTAACTCGCTCTCATCAAACAGCATTTTGGATGATGTCTTAAGAAATTCATTGAGGTTAGCTAGCGTTGTACAGATCGATCGTAGGTCAGCGAATTACAGCAGTGTGTGGATAAGCTTCCTTTTTTGGGTGCAAAATAGGGATTGCACCAGTTTTACCTTACAAGCTATTTTAGAAGAATCTACATGGCGTGAACCTATGGTATCAGCCCAGTAGTGAAATTTCAATAGAAAAAAAGCACTAAAAGCTTTTATTTAAGTTGGAAATATAAATGAGTTCAATTCATGAGTCTTCATTATAACGGACTCCTGCAAAAACAATGAAGAGTCCAGGAAGGACAGCCCCTAACAAGGGGAGGCCGCCAATTGTGAAATTCAGATTCGATTCATACTGCACATAATAAAAGCTCATGGCCAGAAGTGTAATGTGGCAAAGCACCAAGATGCACTTCTCAGCCGTTGTCGAGAAAATCGACAGTTAAAATAAACCATTGCGGTGAAATGCCCTCTACGGTTAATAATTTTATACAGCGTCGTGGCGCAGCGGTAAGCGCTCGGGTTTGTAATCGGAAGGTCGCCGGATCGAATCTCACGGCATGTAACATTTTTTTTATTATTAGTTTTTCGTAATTCAAATATATATAATGAATTGCTTATGCATTTTGGTGAAGGCGGATCGCTCTCCAATTGTACCGCCTCCATTTTTCCGTTTGTTTAACAGGGTGTACCAAAGCTCTCACGTCCGCACTGATTTTCGACGATGTTATAAGTTGCGCTAGGGAGCGCATCTACCTTCTTTCGAAGTTAGCACGCAACTACGCTTTTATGCGGCGGCTCGTTTCGGCCCATTCAACATCTGTCCTTCAAGTGTAACGAGCGAGTAACGGAGCTTATATTTCATATCTGCCACAGCAAATTTGTGTTCGTGGGGTTTCTATTCTAATTCGAACGTTTGACTTACGCTATACGTATTCGTTTTGGAATATCGTTTCTACGTCTTCCGTTAACTATACGTGGTTAACATTATGAAGACAATAGCATTTGTGAAATACAACTTTGTTTGCGGAAAACATAATGATGTTCGAAGTCGCCAGTTTTTCCACGACAAACGACCTTCAACAACTTATTATATGCATAATTGTTGCAACTGATTGCCGGGAATTATATATATATATATATATATATATATATATATATATATATATATATATATGTGTGTGTGTGTGTGTGTGTGTGTGTGTGTGTGTGTGTGTGTGTGTGTATAGACACATTTGAATAACAAAAAACAAATACTAAAAAAAAAATTGCATGGCGCGAGATTCGATCCAGCGACCTTCGGATTACGAACCCGAGCGCTTACCGCTGCGCCACGACGCTGTCGATAATTATTAATCGTTGAGAGTATTTCACCGCAACGGTTTATTTTAACTGTCGATTTTCTCGACAACGGCTGAGAAGTGCATCTTGGTGCTTTGCCACATTACACCTCTGGCCATGAGCTTTTATCATGCGCAGTATGAATTGAATCTGAATTTCACAATTGGCGGCCTCCCGTTGTAAGCTTTCAGATACGGAGTCAATTATTCATCATTAATTAACCCTGTAAATGACATTCCTTTCTGAGACGTCGTAATTTTGTGCCTGAATTTTGTAACTTTTCTATGTAGTGCTCTACCTATTGAAGTCTCCATACATATTCTGCACCGTCTGATGTGAAGTCTTCACTGTTCTTTCGCTGGTGAATTTTCGCAGTTAGGGGCCTAGTTGTTGTTTGACACTTCCGTCGCTTGTTTATTTAAGCTGCAAGCAAGTTTTAGCGATTCCATCGTGTCAAACATTATTTACACATTTAGAGGGAGTCTATCCGCAGATTAGCTCACAGTAAAGAACGATACACTCTCTCGCCAGATGCCGAAGTCGTACATCTTGTACCTTAATCCCTCGACTATAAACAACCGTCTTATCGACTACGAAACAGGATACACGGTTGCAAGAAGCGTGCACAGAAGCCATTCGCTCATCAGCGCCGTCTGCAAAAGTTGCTATTGCGTCACTTGAAAGCAGTTTCAATTCAGCTGGGAACAAGATTCCTCTCACTTCGTGAAGGGGCGATGTCGTTACATCGAGACGCTTTATTATTTGCGCTGACGTTCCATTAAAAGTGATTACTGCTTTCTCTCGTTTTTTGTCAGTTTTAGGTAGTACAAGAGTGACTTCTGATATGTAACATATTATGACATGTGTATCTGCAGTGAGAAGATATAATTACAAAGAGGCGAATTAATTATAGCGAGGTTTTTTCTGCATCTGCAATAATGGACACCACGGTTATAAGGTTCATAACGCTCTTTCTAATACCACAGCTGGAAGAAAGGAAGATTAGTGTTTAACGTCCCGTCGACATCGAAGTCATTAGGATAGAGCGCAAGCTCGCATTGTTTCCATGATGGGGAAGAAAATCGGCCGTCCACTTTCAAAGGAACCATCCAGCATTCTGTTGGAGCAATTTAGGAAAATCACTGGAAACCTAAATCTGGATGGCCGCACGAGGATTTGAATCGTCGACCTCCCGCATGCGAGTCCAGTGTGCTAACGACTGCGCCACCTCGCTCGGTCCATAGAGTTGGAGGCTGGTTAGACATCCTACGCTGCGTGGTTGTAAATTATCCAAGCTACTTGACGATGGAAGATTAATTTTCCGAAACAAAAAGATATTAATAGAATAAAATGTGGCAGACACAAATTTTATGTACTACGAAACTATAGTTGTTGTCGAGTGTATATGGCAAGCTATGACAGTGTTTAATAGACAACGATATTACATTTGCTAAAAAATTGTGCCTGGTTGTACTGCGAAGCAAAACGTGTATTGAAATTTACAAATGCCTTTTTGGTGGCGATATAAACTTAAAACTTTGTAGGCTATTATTGGCTATTTTTTGCCTTGTTCAGAGAAAAACCAAACGAGAACTAAACGCTTTATACTACTTTCTCGGCTAGTACCACTACATGGTGATCAGGAACAGACTCAAAAACTTGTGAGGATGCTGTGGCGTTTGTTGTGCTGAGAAATAATTGTTAAGAAAAAAAATTCGTTTCTGAATTAATTAGCATTTAAGTTTGTCAATCATGCTGTTGCGAGCGAAAATTCAAGCGGCCCGCCACATTCAATTAGCTCCCCTGGCGATGATGAACCAACAGAAACATACAATTAGTGGTAGTTGTGCGAGTAGCATCGATGCTAGCGCACAAGACTGCTCAGCCTTTGGCTCGGGTTCGATCCCTACTACCGTCCCATGTCCAACTTTTGGGTCGCTCTCTTTTTTTGGTTGTAGAAAACCAAAGAAAGAACACTTTTGGCGACACTGTCTCGGGCGGGGATGCTTGAATTTGTGTACGCAACGGCCTGAATGTCTAACTTCAATGCTAATTAACTCAGAAACAGCAGAACGTATCGAATTTTTTTCTTAACAATTATTTCTCATTGCAGTCTATCCTGCAACACCCTTACAAGTTTTCAGACTTTTCTGACCACCCTGCATTTGCAAATATATTATTTAATCTTGCACTATGTGCTGCACTTTTATTTCATTTTTCAGCATAAAAGTACACACTCACTGAAATAATACCGAACCACGTTTTGGTCTTTTTTTTTTTAAAAAAAAAATACTATCCTTGCATTTATTCGTTTTAGTTCACACTGATTGCAAAATCGTGGTTAGGTGTTGGTATATCAAGTGTTTCATTCCCCAATTTTACTGGTCTGTGCTGTTGATCGCTGTCATACGTTGGAGGTCATTGGTTAGAGACCTGCCTGAGGTTGCTCTGTGAGTGTGTGTGAGTGTGTGTGTGTGTGTGTGTGTGTGTGTGTGTGTGTGAGAGAGAGAGAGAGAGAGAGAGAGAGAGAGAGAGTGAGTCTGTTTCAAATCTCGCGTTATCGTTTATTACTTGTAACTACACTACAATATAATTCTTGTGCAAAGTTGATTTCGAACGTCACGTGTTTTGTCTTTTAATAGATCGGAATGTAGTCACTGGTTATAAAGTTCACGATTTTCAGATGGCGATCCATGACTAATATCCATATTGTCCAAAGGGTAAAGTTAAAATGTATTGATTCTTGAGCTCTGTTTGTGAACTTTCTCATTTCCTGGGTGCTTGGCAAAATACGTCTACGTTTTTTGGAACTGTACACAGAATAAACAGCTTTGATATTTATATTCGTTATATCTACAGCAAGGACAAAGAAGTCTCGAATTCGAAGACACACGGGAGAAGAGCTAACCTCTGTGGGGTCTGATTTCTTAATTGGCGTACACCTGAAAGGTTACCAGTCTGAACTTTCACGTACTAATATTCATTTTGCAACTGGGCGAAGGAGAAATGACGGTGCTGCATATACCTTAAGACAGCTCAGATCGATGCTGAACATCACACATTGCACTACAGTGTAGAATCCCGAGGAGGCGTCACTTTACGACTCGAGCACTAGTACTTAGCAGGTTTCATACACATACGTACAACTGAGGCTAGTCTGCCAGCTTTGAGTTTTGCTGCTCTGTAAAACAAATACGATCTGTTTTGTAGACAAAGTCCCCACGATATAACTCTATAGTTATGAGTGAAATGCAAGTAGTAATAAAACTTATAAATAGTTTATAGATACTGCAGGAAGTAAAACTGTGAGATGAGGTTCGTGATCCGTGCCTGGCTAGCTCAGTTAGTAAGATCGTTGCCCGCGAAAGAAAATGGTTCGGGTACGAATCCAAGTCCAAAAAATAATTTGAATCTACCAGAAAGTTTCAAAACAGCGCATATTCCAATGCAGAGAGAAAACTTTATTCTGAAATCGTACTGACAGGTTAAAACTACACTCCTGGTTGTGTCCGAACTTCGGTATCTGCGCTTCCGAGAATTACTCGCTACAGAGTGTAAAGGTTTATTCTGCCGGTGTTTCACTGCAACTCTTCCAGATATGACGTGCTAACTCACAGGGAAGGGAGAGGTTTCGTAAGTATAGTACATAAATCAGCCTATTGTAGCTTTCTGTAGTTCCACATGGCTTGTTCGGGAAGGCTGCAAAAATTGATGTCATCGCATTTCCATAAAAAATTTGACGGTGCATCCTCGAGCCTCCAGCAAAAGTCCAAAAATTCGAGGGCACCTGCTGGCCAATAGCCTCGTATTTTCAGAATCAGCGTGAATTTGAAATGGGAAGAGTAGCAGCAGAGAATCTATTGGCAACTGCTGGCAGTCTTCTCTAGCGGGCAGACTTCTACGAGTATACGTATTTCAGTCTTAAGACTTAGCCTTATGGAGGGTAGTGTGGTTACACTCAAACGGAACGAAGCTACGCGAAGTAAAGTAATTGCGCACATTAGAACCGTACAGCTAACGAGTTCGTTAACAAGACGTGGAAGCGTTATGCAATCTCTCAGTAATGTCGAAGCTGGCGCTAGTCTGGTGAAGGGGAACCAACAGAATCTGAAGGGTCGGTTCGAGGCCGCTCACATGCCGCTCTCTCACTCGTTATTGCTTCATTTAGCTAGCAATT
The DNA here is from genome assembly GCF_023864345.2 of Schistocerca serialis cubense. Classification (NCBI taxonomy): domain Eukaryota; kingdom Metazoa; phylum Arthropoda; class Insecta; order Orthoptera; family Acrididae; genus Schistocerca; species Schistocerca serialis. The sequence continues at coordinate 31,015,272 of NC_064646.1, forward strand.
AGACAGAAAAATAGGATGGTTATTACTGTTTCGGCGGCAGGAAGCTCCTCACGTGTAGTTCAACTGCCGAGCTGGAAAGCTCTCCTCGCTCCCATGCATATGGCACTATTCTTGACAGGGTTGTACAGTTGTTCAGAGCACACAACTGAAGCGACTGGATATAATATTACGTTCTTATGCTGCTGGTCAAGATTGGAGCGGGAGAAGGGGAAGCATGAAATATCATATGTCTAATGGCTCCAGGCGCGCTAGGCGGGGAGCAGAGTGCAGTGTCGCCGATATACACTCCTGGAAATTGAAATAAGAACACCGTGAATTCATTGTCCCAGGAAGGGGAAACTTTATTGACACATTCCTGGGGTCAGATACATCACATGATCACACTGACAGAACCACAGGCACATAGACACAGGCAACAGAGCATGCACAATGTCGGCACTAGTACAGTGTATATCCACCTTTCGCAGCAATGCAGGCTGCTATTCTCCCATGGAGACGATCGTAGAGATGCTGGATGTAGTCCTGTGGAACGGCTTGCCATGCCATTTCCACCTGGCGCCTCAGTTGGACCAGCGTTCGTGCTGGACGTGCAGACCGCGTGAGACGACGCTTCATCCAGTCCCAAACATGCTCAATGGGGGACAGATCCGGAGATCTTGCTGGCCAGGGTAGTTGACTTACACCTTCTAGAGCACGTTGGGTGGCACGGGATACATGCGGACGTGCATTGTCCTGTTGGAACAGCAAGTTCCCTTGCCGGTCTAGGAATGGTAGAACGATGGGTTCGATGACGGTTTGGATGTACCGTGCACTATTCAGTGTCCCCTCGACGATCACCAGTGGTGTACGGCCAGTGTAGGAGATCGCTCCCCACACCATGATGCCGGGTGTTGGCCCTGTGTGCCTCGGTTGTATGCAGTCCTGATTGTGGCGCTCACCTGCACGGCGCCAAACACGCATACGACCATCATTGGCACCAAGGCAGAAGCGACTCTCATCGCTGAAGACGACACGTCTCCATTCGTCCCTCCATTCACGCCTGTCGCGACACCACTGGAGGCGGGCTGCACGATGTTGGGGCGTGAGCGGAAGACGGCCTAACGGTGTGCGGGACCGTAGCCCAGCTTCATGGAGACGGTTGCGAATGGTCCTCGCCGATACCCCAGGAGCAACAGTGTCCCTAATTTGCTGGGAAGTGGGGGTGCGGTCCCCTACGGCACTGCGTAGGATCCTACGGTCTTGGCGTGCATCCGTGCGTCGCTGCGGTCCGGTCCCAGGTCGACGGGCACGTGCACCTTCCGCCGACCACTGGCGACAACATCGATGTACTGTGGAGACCTCACGCCCCACGTGTTGAGCAATTCGGCGGTACGTCCACCCGGCCTACCGCATGCCCACTATACGCCCTCGCTCAAAGTCCGTCAACTGCACATACGGTTCACGTCCACGCTGTCGCGGCATGCTACCAGTGTTAAAGACTGCGATGGAGCTCCGTATGCCACGGCAAACTGGCTGACACTGACGGCGGCGGTGCACAAATGCTGCGCAGCTAGCGCCATTCGACGGCCAACACCGCGGTTCCTGGTGTGTCCGCTGTGCCGTGCGTGTGATCATTGCTTGTACAGCCCTCTCGCAGTGTCCGGAGCAAGTATGGTGGGTCTGACACACCGGTATCAATGTGTTCTTTTTTCCATTTCCAGGAGTGTAGGATTTAGATATTCACGTTTCCCCCTTCGCGCTCGCGCGACTTACTGGTGAGCATGATATGCTGTCATTATACAATACTGGGACTGAAAAAAACACGGCCGGTTGCTGTACAGGTTTGCACGAAGTCTTCAATGTGGAACACAATAACAATTTTCCTGGGCTAAGTTAATACATCAAATGTATTCGCAGTTGCGAATATGGAATACCAACAACCGTATAACGTAATGACGACAGTGGAAATTTGTATGGGACTGGGGCTCGAACCAGGGCTTGCCGCTTATCGCGAGCGGTCGCCTTAGCGTTAAGCTATCACGGCCAGAGCCCAACTTCCATATGTCGTCAATCATATGTCTAAAACCTTTACTCGTACATCCATTATGAATATTCCCGTGTAGGGCAAATATTTTACTCGAAAGTCGCTTGCCCGGTGTCGGCTGATGAATAACGATATTGCAGCGCCTGTGTTTTGCCGAATTGGATGCAAAGTTCTTTCAGATAGGCTTGCCTGTTGTCCGAAGGAACAGCCGAACTACAGCTGTTATGAAATACATACAAGAAATGTATTCGCAGTTGTACATGAAAATTTGTGCCGGCCCGGAACACGAACCCAGATTTCTCGCTTATCGCGAGCGATCGCTTTACCATTTGGCTATCCGAGCACGACCCACGGCCAGGTCCAAACTTTCGTATGCCGCCAACCACGTGTCCGCAACCTGTACTCGTACATCCATTATTTATATTACCGTACAAGGGAGACATTTTATTGAAAGTACAGTGCCTGTGTTATTCCAAATTACGATGCGGAGGAACGTTGCGTCGTAATTTGGAATAAATCATGTCCGAAGGAACATTGCATCGTAATATGGAATAACACAGGCATTGCATTATCGTATTTTCCGGCGCAGTCGAGTGCATATTTCTCGTTAAACTCAAAAATGCATTTTTTTCGGCAGACTTGGTAACCCTGCATTATACTAGCGGTACAGCTGGAGCCCATGAAACTTCCGTTACAGCGGCGGCCTAAATTATAATTCCCGCTTGAAGTTACCGAGACATTCCTCTCGTCGCCAGCTGATCGTCTATTCCTGTTCAGCCCTGCCCCTGACCCTCGCTCTAGTTCACTGGAACAGCCTTCTCGGTGTCTACGATTTTCTGGTCACGACCTACTTGGGAACCCCGAGCCAGACATAGCCACACACGTTAAGTTTTCTATTTTTTTCAGTAAACACCAAGGTAGGTCATCATTTCACCGACTCGTCGCTCTGGTACTTACTGCTAAAATGTTCTCGTATTAACTTGTGACGGTGATATACAAACAGTGACCAGTAAATGTACCCTGACACGTTTTTGCACGTCTGAAAATGACGTCCATGTTTCCTGGAGCCAAACGAAACAACGATGCTGTAGTTTAATGATTCTTATTAGACGGCATTCCTAACCATTAACTGGTCTCAAAAGGTGGAAATTTAGTTTGTGTTCTCATTAACATTTGCAGGTAGACTACAACAGATAAAATGTTTAATTCGTGTGTTTTACGTCTTACTCTCATCAATGCAAGTACAAAACTCCTTTACAGCGGCTTAAGATGTATGTGTTTTCGTGAAGGAAAAATTGGAAATTTGTGGTAAGTTCCTGTGGGATCAAACTGCTAAGGTCATCGGTCTCTAAGCTTACGCACTGCTTAATCTAAGTAGGACTCGAACCTCCGACGGGGGGGAGCCACGCGAACCGTGGCAAGGCGCCTAAGACTGCGCGGCTACCCTGCGCGGCTTTTCGTGAAGGAATCAGATGTTATGTCTAAAATAAAATCATACTGTCAGTGACAGGATTCATGACAGTTCAGTGGGATAAGATTTTTAAACGCGGTTAATGTCGAACGTCCATCGCATTGCTGGCCGTAACGATATGCGCCGGCTTATCTACGACGTCAATCGGTCACGGCTGTTGATCCTAACGTTCGTGAGCTGCTGGGATTCGTTCCGCCTGCAAACGGCAGCGCGCACTTTTAATCCTTGCAGCTCTGGCATGATGGACGATGCACGCCAGACGCCAAGGATAAGCTGTGCGTCACTCCACTCCTTTCGCCGCTGTCAGAGATATACTTTAAAACGCGTGCCTCATTGAGCCGCCTGCGAATTGCCTTATATCAAGCCGTGCCATATCGGCCGACAGCTGGAAGCGGCGTCGCGTCGCGTGAGGACAGGCGTTGCGTAACTGCGATCATTCACAGCCGAGACGGAGAAAGACGTCCACAACGTCGAGGTAAAGCCGTGTACTCGTGTAGCTTGTTGCTGAAAGAGTTTGTGACTTCCGTTATGAACCATCTACGTCCAATCCTCTGAAGACTTCATCGGGTTATTTGTAAAGCTTTCATTGGACGAAAGGTCGCTTTTCGGTGTAAATACTTATTACAGAGGGTGTCCGGGTTACAGATGCGTAGAAACAAATCCTTATAACGAAAGAACTGGACATTTTACGTTGCTGGGTAAATCATCGATAGAGACACTCTCAAGATGTGATCTTTACCATTTGATGGTCAGCGCTGTCGTGTGGCGCATGCGCACAAATGTTTGCTGTGCAGCAGGCAGACATACTCCTAACAATCAACATGGGGAAGCCACAACGAAAGGTACAGTATGTGCTACGGTAGTAAAAATCTGTTACACTTGTTCAATGGCGTGTGCAAGAAGAGCATGGAACGTGGATCTTCCCACACGTAAATCCGTTTATCAGTGGGACAGAACTCTTCGAGACAGGACAAGTCTGATTTCAAATGCTGGAAAACATACTAAAAGGTTGAAGAGACAGTAGAACGTGTGCGCGAATCATTCGCTAGAAGCCCACATAAATATATTACACAAGCTAGTAGGGAACTGGCCGTCCCGGTGCACGACACTGCACACAAACGTATCCTGTTACATGCTTACGAACTCCAACTTTTTTTATCACATTAAGCCTGAGGATCGCCTTAGACGATGTGATTTTGCTGTTCAAATGTTGCATCGTATAGACGAAAACAGCGACTACCCTCAATGCAGTGTAGTTCACTGGTGAATCTACCTTCCGCATCTGTGGCAAAGTTAACCGACATAACTGTTAAATATGGGGAAGTGAGACTCCAGGAGAAGTGATTGAGTACTAAAGGGACAAACTAAAAGTTATTGTGTGGTTAGGATTGCATAAAGTGATGTGATTGGTTCATTTTTTTAAATGGAGTCTACCGTGACAGAGCATACCTAACTCGGCATGCTGGCGAACTACGGAGTTCCACAGATGCCTTCCGAAATCATTTTCCAGCGGGATGGTGCCCCACTTCATCATCATGGGCTGACCCCGATGGATTTCAGTGCATGAGAGTTTATCAAGCGTATTTCTTTTTTTACAGGAAAAGCGTTTGAGATCTGGCAGATCTGAGACAACGGATTTACGCTGCAGTAGAGGCCGCAACACCTGTCGTGCTTATGAACATGTGGCGAGAAGTGGAGTAGCGTTTCGATATCTGCCGAGCTACAAACGGTTCTCACTATGAACTGTACCAATATGCACAAAAATGTTTGTGCTCTCCGGACAATGTTGGACAAATAGAATTATAAACATTAACAGGTACTAAAATTAAAGAAACGTTTTTGTATACCTATAGCCGGGATCCCCGTAGTTGCCCTTTCATACTGCAGAAGTCATAATTCAGACAGCAGTGCACTGGGGCAGTTGTTAGAAAACTAATAGTTTAATGAGGGATTCGATGCAGCTGTCAACAATTTGTCGAAGTGCATGTTTATTCTTTATTTTATACACCGCTTACACAGTTTGTTCAACGTTGGCACCGGAGACGTCGAGATGCTGTAGAGCGTCAGATTAGCACCTGGTGCCCAAAATTGAAGATAATTTGTTTTCCAGAGCAAATCGGTTCCGCATTAACGCATTAGTGTATCTACCAAGTTACACTGCACACCATAACTACAGGCCACATTCCACCTCCGCGAGCAGCTGCACTTTAGTTATAATCATCCAGTAGATATGGAGTAAACGTACTGTCGTTCCAGGGGAAATATACTGCTAGACGTTTATATAAAATAACTGCTATCTGCAGTAACTGTTCTGCGACTAGTCGGAAACTGTATCCTGGAAATAAGAATCGAGGATTGTGGATTTGTACAGTACATAGCGTAGCTGTTTCTGGACATCGCTTGTCTCCGTCGGTTTTATGAGGAATGGAGAGAAGAGAGGAGAAGGTGGAGTCTGCGCCACCTGGCTGTTTTACGAGCTTGCCGACTGCGTCACTGCCGCGAATATCCTGTGCGTGGCTCGTGCAGGAAAAGAAGAGCGCCGTCCCAGACGGTGCGGGTCACTGGCGGATCTCGCGGGTAGCGAGTTGTCTGTCGTCACCGCTTGACCACCAGGGAACACTAGTGACACGCGTTTTCCAAAGGCGACGTGCACAAAGCGTCTCAGCAGAACACCAACTACCAAGTTCTTGTTTGGCAACTGCTTACTATGTGCAGTAGTGCACTGTGCCACTAAATGGCTCCTTAGTACCATGTTATGTATATTGGCATTTGCAGTTTTGTCCTGAAAGTCATAGTTTCGCGTACCTGATGCAGTATCGGATAATTCAGAAGTAACTGAAAAAAGTGAAAACAAATAACTGAAAAAGTATCTGCAGTAGTCAGACGTGGTTTCTACAGAATGCACAGAACGATAAGTGGTGGTTTTTAGTAAGAAAGAAAATTGGGAAGTGGTGGTTTTTAGTAAAAAAGAATATTGCGAAAAGTTTAGTTTCTCCCCAGTAAGTGACACTCCAGTTGAAGGTATGGAAGGTTACATCCTATCGGAACCCATGTTCTCAGAAATGAAACACTAGTTCAGATAAAATAGGTATTCGGATGTAGCCTAATTGAAGAAACTTTCTTGGGAATCCCCTGGAAGATTCACTTATGGCAAACAACGGCTAAATTTATATCATGATAACTGGACGGGGATTTGAAATCTGTTTCTCCAGTGTCCTAACCATTATGGCACCTCGTTCGATCGCTTCAGATGAGTAAGTAGTTCCTGTTGTGACATTGGTTGAATCGCAGATATATACATTTACGCTTTTATTATGTGAAACTTTTCCCTTTTTGGCTACAGCAAGGGCGCGTAATTTTAGACCAAACTTGTTCACATAGTGACGGGCTGCATCTCCGAGACCGCTACGTCTCCACCCGTCACCGGAAAAGAAACTTATGACAACAGCTATTTCCGCTGGTGAAAAATATCTCTTTGTGTGATCCGCTGAAACCGCATTGTGGCTACTGACGATATTTCTGTTACTTTCGGGTCGCCTGGATTTCATTTGTTATCTTACACGTTAACTGTTTTGAGATTTGTAAATTACTTTTTTATCTTTCTCTTGTAGAATACAGTGGATCTTTCTGCTCGAGACTTTCATTCAGATAGCTCACCTCGTTTATTCACCAAGGTCGTATGATAGTGAAGTTGCACCCAGTACTCCTTCAAGGCCCTAACTTTGAGATTGCAGTGATTCGATTCACTTGCAGTTGAAGTTAGCGGTTACGATACCAAGAGATGAGAGGGTAGCGTATTTCCACATTTGAATTTGGTGGCCAAGGACAGGACAGATGAAAATTAACTATTCGTCATTGTCAGATCATGCCCCAGTATTCCAGGGTAAATCACATGCTCCTTCGTAGCGTCTTAAGCAGTCATATCTTGTGTGGATGTTGATTAGATTCCTGGCTGATACGTTACAAGTACAAGAAAGGCAACTGTGAAGAACTATGGGTAACAGAAAAAGTACTCCAATTGATTGTTGAAAGAAGAAAATACAAAAATATTTGGGAAAAGAAGGAAGTACAACAACATAAGTCACTTAGGAATGAAATCAGTTGGAGTGCAAGGAAGCTAAAACGAAATGCGAAGAAATCGAAAAGGAAATGGTAATCAGATGGATAGATTCAGCAAATGGTAGAGCCAAAATATCTTTCGGAGAATTTAAAAACAAACATTTCAACATGAAGATAATAAGAGTAGATAAATGCAAAAACTTACACACAGTCAATTCGGCTGCTTATGCATACAAATTGCTGACCAGAATAAGATACGAAAGAATAGAAAAGGAAATAGGAGATTTGCTAGAAAACGATCCGTTTGTTCCTAGGAAAGGTAAGCCAATAGAGAGGCAATTCGGACGTTGCCTTTGATAACAGAAACAAGACTTACGAAAAATTAAGACGCTTTCGTAAGATAGCAAAATAACGCATGATGGACGAAATAAGGAGTACAGAAGAGGCTGTCTAGCACATGCAAGGAGAGTGTTGGTCGCCGAAAGATATCAACCAGTACGAAACTTAGACCTTAGTTGGAGCACAGCATTGTATGTCAGTAAACCAGAAAGAAGGATGGTGAAAATTAAATGAGTCGTATGCTGAGAAATGAGAAGGTATTCTCCAAAATTAGCGAGAAAAGGAATATGGGGAAAGCACTACCTAGAAGATCGGACATGATGATAGCACATATACACGATGACAATTATTGAACTATATGAAAAAAACCTAAATTAGTTACAAACTACGGCGTGCACACGCTTTATTCGACATGTAAACGTCACTATAGATATTCGCATTTAGATTATGACATGTTCAATATGCCTGCCATCAGTGGCGATGATGTGCGCAGAAGAATAGCGAAATTCTGCATGACTCGCTAAAGTATCGGAACATCGGCGCCGTCGTTGATCTCCTGAATGGCTGTTTTCAGCTCAGAAATGATTTTGGCGTTATTGCTGTACACCTTGTCTTTAATATAGCCCCACAAAAAGGAGTCGCATGTGTTCAGAACCGGAGAATATGGCGGCCAATCGAGAGCCATGCCGGTGGTCTCTGGGTACCCCAGAACCAGAACGTAGTCCCCAAAGTGCTCCTCTAGGACATCGAACACTCTCCTGCTTCGATGGGGTCGAGCTCCGTCTTGCATGAACCACATCTTGTCGAAATCAGGGTCACTAGATAACGGGGTTGAAATCATCTTCCAAAACCTTCACTTACCGTTCGGTACTCATCGAGCCATCAAGGAATACGGCACCGATTATTCCGTGACTGGACATTGGACACGTTAGAGTCACCCGTTGGGGGTGGAGAGACTTTTCGATCGCGAAATGAGAATTCTCAGTCCCCCAAAAGCGCCAAGATTGCTTATTGACGAACCCATCCAAAGTAAAGTGGGCTTCGTCACTAAACCAAACCATATGCACATCACCATTCCCATCATGCCCCTCGGCCAACCGTGCAGTTTGAACGTTCTAACGCAAACCGTTCAGACAGCATGACGATTTTATGTCATATAGTTCAATAATTGCCACCCTGTATTAAAAACATCAGGCAATGACTACTCTGCTTCTAGAAGGAGATGAAGCGTAAAAAATTGTAGCGAAGGACATATATTGGTATATATCTAATAAATAATTGAAGATGTTGGGTGTGTTACTCTGAGATGACGACATTGGCCCAGAAGAGCAAGTCGAGGCGGACCACATCGATCAGAGGACTGGTAGCTACGTACAGGAAACGTTGTATCGTGGTACAGGTAAGCTTCATTCAATGACAGGTTGCAGCTGTATCAAACAACACAAAGGGTTATACAAACTCGTCTCCGTCCTGCAACTATAATATATTACAAACGACACGCTGTACACAGACGCCTCGACATCCTGCGGGCTTAACAGCTATGCAGTTGACACAGCGTCTTTCAGGCGCAAGCTGTAAAAATACACTAGGTGGATGACGTATAGGCACTTCGCACCAGTCGGAGTTATACACAGCGTCACGTCAGGAACTAACAGGTTGCAGCTGTCAGTGAGTGCATACGTGGGGCTTGCGTGTAAAGACACCCGACAGGTTCTTCATCAGCCTCGCATTACATTATATTGTCAAGCTACCGTACGTCAAGGCGGGAACAAGAGTCTGTTCCGCACTGGAATAGCGACACATTAAGTTTTCAGACGATGTAACACGACGTAAAATTGCTAGCAGAGGCGTGACAGGATCGAACTGCTTTGCTGACGCAGTGCTAATGTCCTTGTGCTCTACCAAGTTTATCACGCGATTATTAAGTGAAAAAATCTGAACGTTAATCATTGATTTCGATGCAAAAATCAGTCTGCGCTCATACGTACGTCGTTTTTACCAGCCAAAGATTCATTCACTTTTATTGGTATTCTGCTAAGACCTGTTGCATTTCTACTGTAAAACAATTATTTGGCATCAAATAGTCGTAAGCACACGAAATTTTACCAATATATGTACTGCTGCAGTTGAAAACACAATACATAGAATTTAAATGAATCAGTGCATTTACTACTACTTATTATCTAGCTTTTGTAGACTTAGAGAAAGCTTTTGAAATGTGTTGCTACAGAAGAATGCTGAAGATTAGATGGGTAGATCACGTAACTAATGAGGAAGTATTGAATAGGATTGGGGAGAAGAGGAGTTTGTGGCACAACTTGACAAGAAGAAGGGATCGGTTGGTAGGGCATGTTCTGAGGCATCAAGGGATCGCCAATTTAGAATTGGAGGCAGCGTGGAGGGTAAAAATCGTAGAGGAAGACCAAGAGATGTAGCGTGCAGTACGTATTGGGAGATGCTTGCACATGATAGAGTAGCATGGAGAGATGCATCAAACCAGTCTCAGGACTGAAGACCACAACAATAATGATTATGGTCGTCAGGCATCTGTGAAATTTGAGCTTCTAAAGGCGTATCGAATGTTCAGGTAACTTAACGGGGATGCAACTGGGTAACATCCTCGACAACCACTGTAATTTTCAAGGCCCAAATGCAACAAATGGTTCAAATGGCTCTGAGCACTATGGGACTTAACATCTGAGGTCATCAGTCCCCTAGAACTTAGAACTACTTAAACCTAACTACCCTAAGGACATCAGACACCCATGCCCGAGGCATGGTTCGAACTTGCGACCGTAGCGGCCGGGCGGTTCCAGACTAGCGCCTAGAACCGCTCGGCCACCCCGGCCGGCCCAAATGCAACAGGAGATCGCTATGCATGACAACTTAAACCCTTAGTGGGCAGGGCTATGTCAACCAGAAATGAGAGAAGGTGTGTGCAGAAACACAACACGCACTGATAACATATAGCGCCACTACTTAACTGAATGGATTCAACACCATATATATACAGGGTGTTACAAAAAGATACGCCCAAACATTCAGGAAACATTCCTCACACACAAATAAATGAAAAGATATTATGTGGACATGTGTCCGGAAACGCTTAATTTCCATGTTAGAGCTCATTTTAGTTTCGTCAGTATGTACTGTACTTCCTCGATTCACCGCCAGTTGGCCCAACTGAAGGAAGGTAATGTTGACTTCGGTGCTTGTGTTGTCATGCGTCTCATTGCTCTACAATACTAGCATCAAGCACATCAGTACGTAGCATCAACAGGTTAGTGTTCATCACGAACGTGGTTTTGCAGTCAGTGCAATTTTTACAAATGCGGAGTTGGCAGATGCCCATTTGATGTATGGATTAGCACGGGACAATAGCCGTGGCGCGGTACGTTTGTATCGAGACAGATTTCCGGAACAAAGTTGTCCCGACAGGAAGACGTTCGAAGCAATTGATCGGCGTCTTAGGGAGCACGGAACATTCCAGCCTATGACTCGCGACTGGGGAAGACCTAGAACGACGAGGACACCTGCAATGGACGAGGCAATTCTTCGTGCAGTTGACGATAACCCTAATGTCAGCGTCAGAGAAGTTGCTGCTGTACAAGGTAACGTTGACCACGTCACTGTATGGAGAGTGCTACGGGAGAACCAGTTGTTTCCGTACCATGTACAGCGTGTGCAGGCACTATCAGCAGCTGATTGGCCTCCACGGGTACACTTCTGCGAATGGTTCATCCAACAATGTGTCAATCCTCATTTCAGTGCAAATGTTCTCTTTACGGATGAGGCTTCATTCCAACGTGATCAAATTGTAAATTTTCACAATCAACATGTGTGGACCAACGGGAATCCGCACGCAATTGTGCAATCACGTCATCAACACAGATTTTCTGTGAACGTTTGGACAGGCATTGTTGGTGGTGTCTCGATTGGGCCCCATGTTCTTCCACCTACGCTCAATGGAGCACGTTATCATGATTTCATACGGGATACTCTACCTGTGCTGCTAGAACATGTGCCTTTACATGTACGACACAACATGTGGTTCATGCACGCTTCTCAACAACAGATTCGGTGACCGATGGATTGGTAGAGGCGGACCAATTCCGTGGCCTCCACGCTCTACTGTCCTCAACCCTCTTGACTTTCATTTATGGGGGCATTTGAAAGCTCTTGTCTACGCAACCACGGTACCAAATGTAGAGACTCTTCGTGCTCGTATTGTGGACGGCTGTGATACAATACGCCATTCTCCAGGGCTGCATCAGCGCATCCGGGATTCAATGCGACGGATGGTGGATGCATGTATCCTCGCTAACGGAGGACATTTTGAACATTCCCTGTAAGAAAGTGTTTGAAGTCACGCTGGTACGTTCTGTTGCTGTGTGTTTCCATTCCATGATTAAACTGATTTGAAGAGAAGTAATAAAATGAGCTCTAACATGGAACGTAAGCGTTTCCGGACACATGTCCACATGCCATATTTTCTTTCTTTGTGTGTGAGGAATGTTTCCTGAAAGTTTGGCCGTACCTTTTTGTAACACCCTGTATACCGCTGGTCAAATAACATACGAATGGACTTAGCGCTACTTGCTCGTCCGTTATGCCGTTATGAGATTAATCTGTATACTGTAAAATATATGTATATAAGGCTAACACGGTGCACGATCCCAGTTGCAGGTTGCCTACATGAACGCATTCTAGGGGCAACAAAAACTCCTCTCTCATCTTGCTGCTGGCAGCACTGTCTCCACAGTACACAGGAAGCGTCGTGCTGGTCCATTATCGCTCAACATCTGCCGAACAAATATCGGAAATTGGTCGGAACAGGATTAAAATCTCTCTCCTCAGTCGCCTAGCTTTCTTCCTCCTAAAAGTATACAAGATGACTTACGCGGAAAAAAAAAAAAACGGAAGCACACAATGTGTCAACAGGACCGTGTACATTCCGCTTGAGGTGGATGATTACAGACGTCCACTTATATCTCATTTGAGGTGAGACTGTTACACATGAGTACACCACCGTCGACCCATCGAGAGCATTTTAGTAAACATGGTGCCGCAGAAGAGCCATCTGCAAAATAATTGCGGGTTTTTATATCCGACGACGAATTACAGTTTCAAATATTGAAATTTATTCCTGAAATTCAACTTGGCTGTAATAGGTACGTTCTACCTGAAGCGACATGTATGGGTAAATTAATTAATAATCTATAAGAATAATAATCTATGAGAAGAAATAGATAGGTTTGTGACGTATAGAAGTTTGGGTCGGTCTGGAAGCGTTGTCGGTTAGCCTATGTAAGACGACCGCTCGCGATGAGCAGCAAATCTGGTTCGAGTCCGAGACCGGCACAAATTTTCACATGTCGCTTTAAGTAGTACATCCGTACCTATTACAATGAGGTTGAATTTCAGGAATAAATTTCATTAATTACGATTATTTAGAATTGCAAGTCGCAACTAACTTCACTGCGAAATGTATTATCCTAATATCGCTGCAATAAAAACTTTTCGCCATTTCAAACTGGGCTCAAATTTCATTCGTGGTCTACTTAAACGTGATATGAAGGGCTATTTCCGCACGACACACGTTACGATTTACTGCACACTCGTTAAAGGAGGTGTTCCGCGTGTCGTCTTTGCATTCGGATGCAATTGTACACTCGTCTCTGCAGTGACTTACGAATTCCCTCGAACACCACACGATCATCTCGTAAATCGTGACAAGTTTGTAGAGTTCGCTGCTTCATTTCTTCAACCGAGTCAACGGTAGTGCTGTACTCTTCATTTTGAGATGGCCTCAGACAGAAAAATCCAATGAATACCGGTCAACTGATTTTGGAGGCCAAAAGTGTACGTCCTGCTCGACCGATCTATCGTGGACCTTAGTGGCGCGTTAGATTCTGGCATCAGAAAATGTGCCGGTGACCCACTATGTATGTACCACATTCTTCAAACGTGGGCCACGGGCGAAATTTGGTGCTAGATAGAGGGGAAATGTTCAAATGTGTGTGAGTTCCTAGGGGACCAAACTGCTGAGGTCATCGGTCCCTAGACTTACACACTACTTAAACTAACTTATGCTAAGAACAACACACACACACGCATGCCCGGGGGAGGACTCGAACCTCCGGCGGGAGGGGCTGCGCGAACTTAATTCAAAAAGATACATAACAAATACATGTTTACTGACGAGGAAAATATTTCGTACTGAAGTCAGAGGCAGCTCATAACCCCAAATTCACAATTATCTCGCAAACTGCTCGTTTGGGTAGCCCTACTTATCGGACTTTTTTGTTTCTTTTATCGTATCCGTTTACCTGTGTCAGTTTTCCCTACTATGATATACCCAGGATACTTAATGTTCTGAGCACAAGTGAATAGGAAGGACAGCAGTTCAAATCCCCGCTCGGCCATCCAGATCAAGCTTTTCTGTGATTTCCCTAAATCGCTTAAAGCAAATGCTGGGATGATTGCTTTAAAGATGGCATGGCCGATCTCGTTCCCTATCCTTCCCTAACCCGAGCTTGTACTCCATCACTAATGACCTCATTGTCGATGGAACATTAAACTCTTAGTTTTGCCTTTTTCTTACGAGCAGTGTTCCTGCTGCTATGCTACTGCAGTGTGTGTCCGCGGTCATACTTGCAGCTGAAGTAGTCTCGTTTCATACATATTCGGGGATGTTATGTTAATGTCATAGCCTGTGTGATTGTTTCATTTCCCCTTACAACGACAGCTTTCCCCACAAACTTAGTTAAAGCCAGTAATCAGTGAATCGTACTTCAACGTCCTATCACAGATACACCTACACCCCTCCAGACGAGACAATGTATTTTCATACCTGTACTCGACCAGCACCGACACGTTTCACTCTTCATTGCTCGTTACGTAATACGAGGAGTAGCTCAAGGGAAGGCCTCACCTGCAAAAGAAGAAAAAAAAATTGTGAATAGTTCAGTAACGTTTATAATGAATACAACGAATGTGTTGTTTTTACTGTTACAAGGCAAGTGAAACTTTACACCCAGTTACAGTACATATCGTCTTATCAAACTACATGCCTCATCATTAAAATTACAAAATCACGAAGGCGATAAAATTGGCATAAAGAGTATTAGATTTGCAAATTATTAGTATTTCAGCGCAGGAGCACAAGCCAGGCAGGAGTGTCGTCATGTACATTCTGTTTATAATGAAAGGTTACACAGTGGGTTTCTCATTCTGAAATCGCATTTGGATGTTATTTGCGAGAAGATCGTGTTATGCCTCGTATAAGAAAGAGAAATATTTACCGATACGTTCTGAACTTCGATAGCGACAGGATCGTGGCCTGTGAATAGTCTACTGTTTCGTAATATTGTTGCTCACGTTGGTCGGGATGTCACGAGTGTTAATGAAACATGGAATCAATATGCTCAGGAGGGTCTATGCAGCGCCATGCAGGATCTCAGTCACCCCACGTGACTAGTGCCCAAGAGGACAGACACGTAGTTCGCTACATAGTGCGGATTGGCATACCAACGTCACGTACACCTGAGTCCGGAAATGGACTTTCTGCAGCAAGACAATATACAACCGCATGGAACACTAAGGGCTGCGAGCACGGCGACCATTGTAGCGGCTTCCACAGAGAGAAGCGCGCCGACAGTGGACTTGGAGCAGCATGGTTTGTCGTACTAGCATCTGTCATCCAAATTCAGTTCTAAACGATGTACAGTCGGGTTAGAGCCAATGTTGCTGCCAGATCTGGCAGCTCTGCGTACCAAATTTCGCATCCTGGGTACTCTCAAATCACCTACAAATAATGATGTATTTCCGCGTTCGATGTCTACATCAGCAGCAAAATGTGCCAGTGCCCCATCCTGCGCGTGCCACAGTCATTCTCCAATCACGGACCGTACGCGCAAAAAATGTATACCACCAGCTTCTCGTCCAGGCCTTGAATGCCCAAGGGTTGTCGACCGGCAGCTGCTTCATCCTCTGCCTTATGCTTCATGCTGATGTCGTATGAAGGGGCGTGTACTCAACACTCTGTCCTCCCATCCGTTTCGCCGGCTTTCAAGTCCGTGCAGCCGCTCCTTCTCACTCAAGTAGCTCCTCAGTTGGCATCACGAGGCTGAGTACACCCCGCACCAGTCCTCCCACCTGGGAAAAATCCTTGTCAGTTACCGGGAATCGAACCCGGAGCCTCCGCACAGCACCCACCTATACTGACCACTCAACTAAATTTCATTAATTGCTATCTTCCCTGGTGTTGCATTGACCAGCAGTATATATTTTGTCAGGGTGAGACAACCAGTAAGATGTAAGAGTTTTGCCGAACGAATTTTAATTCACGCGAATACTGTGCTATAGCATTGTCACACCGCTTACTGCCATATTCATCACGCTTCTCCCAAAATTTGTTCTATCATTCAACAACACACGTGAAATGTGGCGATGCTTTTGGAGAAAAGTACTGGGTCATGTCCTCCTTGGTTACTGGGCCTGAAAAGCAGTGCCTGAAAAATCATCGGCAGTTCACGACAGGTATCGGTAATAGGGACAATCAGCACGTCCCCATGACTGGGGCTTGGCGCAGATTTTTTCCACGCGGCATCTATGTCTTGCTTTGGTTTTTGTTGTGTTTATATTTGCTTTGCAGTATCGTCTGTCTCAGTTTCTGTCTATACGGCTCTCTTCAAATACATAAACTGGAACGCTGTGTCGTTGTAGAAATACTTTGTTTTGGAAGGTTTACCTCCGACACAAATTCATCAGTTGATTATGTTTTATAAACTATAAAACATCTGTTCCTTTATTTCGATCTGTTAAGAAAATGGACAACTGAATCCGAAATTGGGCGTAGCACTCTCGAAGATGATGCGCGTGAAAGACATTGGTAAACCACAATCGCAGATGAAAAACCAGACAAATTGAACAACATCGTAGTAGACGATCGAGAGAGTGCAATGATTTACATCAAAAATTAATCATGAAAAAGAGTTGTACAAACAGATGCGGTATTGTTGAATACTCACAAAAAGCTAATGCTTCGCTTCAGTCTTTGGATCATTTAAGATTTTGTGAGCCGATTTGTTGCCTCCAATAAAGCAGTAGGTATAAGTCGTAGCTCTATTACAAAAAAGAAACAAAGGGGCCGCCGTCAATCGCATTTGTTAAAAGGGTTTGGGTTACGTGCAGAGATGTACAATAGCTTATTTTTATTGATTACTTTGAGTAATGTTAAACAGTAATTTGTGAATACTTTTCAAGTCCTCTAGACGAACTGTGTTAGAAAAAGTGTGAAGAGACCCGGAGCAAAAAAGTCTCTCTCATTAGAACAGCCTCGCGGGATTAGCCGAGCGGTCTCGGGCGCTGCAGTCATGGACTGTGCGGCTGGTCCCGGCGGAGGTTCGAGTCCTCCCTCGGGCATGGATGTGTATTTGTCCTTAGGATAATTTAGGTTAAGTAGTGTGTAAGCTTAGGGACTGATGACCTTATCAGTTAAGTCCCATAAGATTTCACACACATTACACATTAGAACATAGGAGGGCAGTTCAATAAGTAATGCAACACATTTTTTTTCTCGGCCAATTTTGGTTGAAAAAACCGGAAATTTCTTGTGGAATATTTTCAAACATTCCCACTTCGTCTCGTATAGTTTCATTGACTTCCGACAGGTGGCAGCGCTGTACGGAGCTGTTAAAATGGCGTCTGTAACGGATGTGCGTTGCAAACAACGGGCAGTGATCGAGTTTCTTTTGGCGGAAAACCAGGGCATCTCAGATATTCATAGGCGCTTGCAGAATGTCTACGGTGATCTGGCAGTGGACAAAAGCACGGTGAGTCGTTGGGCAAAGCGTGTGTCATCATCGCCGCAAGGTCATGCAAGACTGTCTGATCTCCCGCGTGCGGGCCGGCCGTGCACAGCTGTGACTCCTGCAATGGCGGAGCGTGCGAACACACATGTTCGAGATGATCGACGGATCACCATCAAACAACTCAGTGCTCAACTTGACATCTCTGTTAGTAGTGCTGTCACAATTGTTCACCAGTTGGGATATTCAAAGGTTTGTTCCCGCTGGGTCCCTCGTTGTCTAACCGAACACTATAGAGAGCAAAGGAGAACCATCTGTGCGGAATTGCTTGCTCGTCATGTGGCTGAGGGTGACAATTTCTTGTCAAAGATTGTTACAGGCGATGAAACATGGATTCATCACTTCGAACCTGAAACAAAACGGCAATCAATGGAGTGGCGCCACACCCACTCCCCTACCAAGAAAAAGTTTAAAGCCATACCCTCAGCCAGTAAAGTCATGGTTACAGTATTCTGGGACGCTGAAGGGGTTATTCTGTTCGATGTCCTTCCCCATGGTCAAACGATCAACTCTGAAGTGTATTGTGCTACTCTTCAGAAATTGAAGAAACCACTTCAGCGTGTTCGTAGGCACAAAAATCTGAACGAACTTCTCCTTCTTCATGACAACACAAGACCTCACACAAGTCTTCGCACCCGAGAGGAACTCACAAAACTTCAGTGGACTGTTCTTCCTCATGCACCCTACAGCCCCGATCTCGCACCGTCGGATTTCCATATGTTTGGCCCAATGAAGGACGCAATCCGTGGGAGGCACTACGCGGATGATGAAGAAGTTATTGATGCAGTACGACGTTGGCTCCGACATCGACCAGTGAAATGGTACCGTGCAGGCATACAGGCCCTCATTTCAAGGTGGCGTAAGGCCGTAGCATTGAATGGAGATTACGTTGAAAAATAGTGTTGTGTAGCTAAAAGATTGGGGAATAACCTGGTGTATTTCAATGCTGAATAAAACAACCCCTGTTTCAGAAAAAAAATATGTTGCATTACTTATTGAACTGCCCTCGTACATTTGCTCACTGTGTTGCTCTGTCAATATGGGAAAGGAAGAAACTAAAGAAAATTGGGTTTAACATCCAGTCGACATTGAGGTCATCAGAGACGGAGTACAAGTTCGGGTTGTCAAGGATAGGGAAGGAAATCGGCCGAGCCCTTTCAAAGGAGTCATCTCAGCATTTGCCTTGAGCAGTTTAGGGAAATCACAGAAAACCTAAATCTGGATGATCCTCCCGAATGCGAGTACAGTGTGCTAACCACTGTGTCACTTCTTTCCGTTTCAGCAGGAAAACTGAGATAATTGAAGTACATATTGTTGGAAGATCTACCCTATTTACCAGATGTGGCACCAGATGGCTTCCATCTTACTCAACATCTAAATGAAATTTGTGTCTAGAAAACGCATTCGTATGTGGGTGTTCTGCCAATCTTCCATAGTAGTATTTTGGGTATGGAATCCAAAAACTGGAAAAGGTTGGACAGAATAAATTAACCTAAAACGGAGCTACATCGAAAAATAAATGCTTTTAGAACTAAGAAAACAGTCTTTCATCTTGTCCTCATACAAGAACCTATGCATTAGAATATGACTACGAAATTCTTCTTTATTTAACTTCGTCAGTCATCGTCAAAATTTGATAAAATATTTAAAAATTTAGTACCGCAATGTTTTCGAGTAAAGTGTCTATTACATCAGTCATCAATATTCATAAACAGAATTCCGATCCATTTAATTGCTATCTTACTAATCTTTGACGCATCTAAAGTACCATTTTAAAGCTAGTAGTGTTCATACAAATGCACGATATGTCTTTGCGTCAGGACAAAGATTTATAGCCTGCTCTAAAATAAGCGTTTGCCGACACACTATTATTGATTTTGCACCTATGCTTCGAGAGGCAGCAGAGCAGCGCGCAGACAGTGAAGAACACGACACATAAATTGCAGGACACATTTCTTCGACTGGAGTTTAGAAACGGTGTGGGGAGTCGTTCGTCTTCGTTGAAACGTCGCTGTCTGTTTATGGCGGTGCGCGTATTTAAATTTCCCTTAGTCTTTGACAGTGTATGTACGAGCACACGCATAAAAACGTCAGTGCATCGTAGAAGGTGAGTTACGCGGACGTGACAGAAACTGCGTAGGCCTCTGTTTCACGGCAACGCCCAGAGCACCAGACAAAGAACAGGCTGCCGATCGCATGAACAGCTATTGATAACGATACCACGGTTTGATAAGCATACAGGCAGTTTTTTCCCCTGGCAGCCTCTTAGGAGTGTCAGACCTTACAAACCGAAGATACCTGTTGCAATCTTGTGACAGTAGGATTTAGATAATAAATATTTACATAGTGCAGTAATATACTTGGTCCACTGCTTAAGCACCACATAATCTTATCGTATTGGCGTCATTGCACAGCTGAAACTGATGATTTGATGAACTCACTTCTGACTGTAGCAAATGTTTGGTAACTCGATTCCTTCAAGGCTACAGAAGTCTCTTGTTACTAACAAGTATTCAGCTTCAGTAAGGGTCCCACACACACACACACACACACACACACACACACACACACACACACACACACCTCTTTATGTTTTCTGTTCATCTCGAGGAACTTTGCAATCTAATAACAAGAGAAGCGTTTAAAGTCGTATTTGTGGCCTGTGTTGTGACGTAGAAGCGTTTAAAGACGTATTTTTAGCTAGTGATTGTTTTAGCAGCACAAAAGACAGAAGCACCATATTAAGCCCTTTGCATGACGTCCAGAAAACGCAACGAAGTAAAGCACGTCCTGTTACACATTAAACAATGTGTTTCTCTAGTTCTCCGCGTTTTAGACGAATGTATTGTGTATGTAGGTTGTTCCAGAAATGTTGCGACAGACGTCGAGGAGTTGTAGAGGGTTTCTCCAGGAACAAATCGAGAATTGGAATATTGTCCAGAAACATTATCCAACGACTCTACATAGCATCGAAGTTATAGGCGCCGGCGACTACCAGTGGCCCACCCCTTCGGCAGGAAACTTGGCTTTGTAAGCCGTTGGATCGTAGACGGAACATCTCGCAATGTTGTGTACTATTCAGTGATGGAGAAGATGGACCTAGCTGCTGCGTAGAAAGGTCTTGTGTCTAGTAAATGCGATGTTCTATTGTCTTCGTGGATGACGGTTTCGGACACGAGTTCCCATGTGCAGTTTATCTTTCTCCTGTACACCGAAAAAATTGGAGATTTTAAAGGGTTCCAAAAGAGAAAAAAACGCAGGTGGAAACTGGTGTCCGACACCGTCATGTAGTGAGACAACAGAGCATCGCATTCATAGGAGACTAGGTTTTTCTACGCAGCAGCTAGATCCATCTTCTCCACTGGCGATCGTGGCAATCACTCGCGATTACTGAGTAACAGTATTGCAAGACGGCACGCCTAAGGTCCGTCAGCGTACGAAGTCACGTTCGGTGCCGAAGAGGTGATCTTGTGGCAGATGCCGGCGCCAGTAACATCGACGCTCTGTAACTTCGTCAGATGACGTTTCTGTACTCGGGTTCGTATCCACGATTTGTTCCTGAAGATACTCTCTACAACGTCTGGAAGTTGTCGCAGTATTTCTGGGATACACTGTATAAACACACCAGACAAATAAAAAAAAAAAAAAGTCCACTTCAGAAGACTCCATGAAATACCGTTGTAACATCGCTTCTAGCCTTGTTAATAACCGCAGACAGATGATAAACAGAGTCCACAAGTTTCTTCAGGTATTTCATGTCCAGCTGAAGCCATTCAATGATTAGATCCCGTAGAGCTACCAAACTGTGCGTTATTGCCAACAGACCCAGACATTTTCTTGGAATTGAGATTGCACGATTTAGCGGGCCAGTCGAAATGTGCATGCGTGCAGCCCTGCGAGGACGACTGTTGCCATATTGGAAGAGGAAAGTTTACACAGCGCAGTCATCACGAAGACGTAGAAGAAAAGCAAACACTTCGTCATCGAAAATGTTATAGCGAAGTCCTGGTCCATGTTCACGATAACCTAAATATGTGGGCCCAATTCATAATACGAAAACCATAGCCAAAGCATCACAGAATCACCTCCAGTCTAAACTACCCACCACACACCTGAGTTACACGCCTCAGCGGACCGTCTGTGCACTCAACGCCTTGCATCACTTGAAAAGAGGCAAAATGCCGACTTGTCGGTCCACAGTACACGCCTCCACTGTAGTTTGTGTTATTTGGCCCACTGTACATGTGCAGCTTTATATGGTGCAACTGCGGTTAAAAGCCTTCTGCGAGTTCCCTACTGCAAAAGTTAACTGCGTGAAGTTCTTTTATCAATATTTGTGCGGAAAATGGTTGAAATTGATCTTCACCACTCCCGTTGCGGTCATGGGCACATCCAAACACGACGGCTCCTTTCTGCTATTCCGTCACGTCTCAACGTCGACCCACCGTAACTGCGGTGACACCGAACAATGGACGGTCACATCCCCACCCACTGAATGAAGTGATGCAGTAGTTAGGAAGAAGAAGAAGAAGACAATTGGCCATTTACTTTTGGAAGGAACCATATCGATATTCGCATTTAGCGATTACAGAAACTACAGAAAATGTAAATCAGGATGGCCACGACCTCTTCCGCGCCACATAGTTAGGTAGATACTAGCGATCATACAAAAATAATCTGCACTAGCTTTCATTAGTCATCTGCGCATCATTAAAAATACCTTGCACACTAATAAGAAGAAAGAGAAGGAGAAGGAGGTGGAAGAATAGTCGGACCATCTTCAGTACCTATATCATTAAACGGGTAACCGTGCACTGTACACAATCCCATTAGCAAGTTGACTACCTAACGGCTTCCAGGGTCAAATTTTGAAAAATTTAAAAATTTAAAGCGTTGTCACAATCTACTCATTAAGAAGTATAATCTTGCTGATACAGTTTAAGACAGGTCTCACCGTTAGGAACTGTCTTTATGTCTTGAGGCAGTGTAAGTCACGACGCGCAAATTACCCACATTATATGGGGTACCGCAGAGGGAAGGATCAATATTCGGGAATATGACGGGAACGGTGATTGGAAGGAAAAATTCTAGCAAACATGGTGTCTTAAATCCAAACCTCAAGAGCCATGAGGACTTCACCTTCCATACTGTGAGACAAACCTCTTCTAAGGCAACCTCTTTGCTTCCCATATTTTGGGACGATGTGGTGTGGACCAAAAGTAGAAAAAAATGTGTGGTAAGCATGGGCTCTAAATTGTATACATTAAGAGCTATGAGTACTTGCTCAGAAGAAGAGGTGTTTCACAGTAGCGAAGATGAACAAGTGCTCATAGCTCTTAATGTATGTACTGTAGAGCCCATGTTTACTGAACTTTTTTTTTCTTTCTTTGACCGATACTACCACCTCTCAAAATACAGAAAGTAAAGAGCTTGCAGTAGAAGTGATTTCTTTTACAGTATCTAAGATCAAAAGTGATCATAACTCTTAAGGTATGTATTTTAGAGCCCGAGTCTTCTTGCTTCGGATGATAATTCCTGAATATTGACCATTCCGCTCTGGACATCCCATATTTGAGAATGAGTCGTGACTTACCCTGAACTTCCACATAATTTCAAACTTTAGGAAACTTTTTCTCGCTGACGACCCCAGAAAACGATGAAAGGAAAAACGTTTATCGCTTACTACATTTTCACTGTTCCGCATCAGACATTATGTTTTAATTTATCACTTCTGTACGACTAACTCTATTCGCAACACACTTTGCAGGCAGTATCCAAGTACACTACTAAATGTACGTGCATGTTACATCATCGCACGACACGCAGTTCAGGCGATACGACGTCTTAACATTGGGACGCTTGAAAGACTGGCTTTTTCTTGAAGCCGAGCGCGAATAACCCAGACTATACTCATCCAGGGATAACAATTAACAACTTTCTTCAAATTATAAACACAATTTCAAACCTTTTCTCGTTTACATGTTTAAAGTAAAATATTTAACACATTAACTCATTTGTAAAGTACTCAGACGTTTGAAGCTGCTGTGTACTTGGGAGCTCGATTCTTTGAAGAATAGGGGCAGGGATTGCTGGTTTCAGTATACTGCATTAACACGCATGAAAACGGATCCGTTTCGAGTTCGAACCAATAAGTAAATAGGCAGGTAACGTCTGTGATACGACGGTGCGGCACAGAATCCGAAAATACTTTCGGTGAATTATACAGGGTAAACCTGAACTCCACTGACAAAATTTTGGAGGTTAGTCAGCGATATATTCTGAGAATTTTAGTACTAGGAAGTCTTGGTATCTGGTGGCTCGTTACAGAGTAACAACGTAATTATGATTTATTTAGTTTGTTGCTCCATTTATCCTTGTATCTGCGCAAATATCTTTAAAACAATGAAAAAATAGCAATATGCAATCTCCAAAACGTACAACACAAAACACAAAGGAATGAAAAATCCCTCAGACAGATGCAAAAATATTGCGATGTAGCTGCCATCGCTGCGGAAACAGCTTACTGTCGAGTCACTGAGCCGCTACTCCACTGCATTCAGTGACCCCCATACGTGAGGTTCATGTCGGCCAGCTCTTCATCAGTAAACCTATCCAATCACTGTGGATCATAGCTGACACACAACTAATACTGACGGAAAACAAACCCAAGGCAAAATCGAGCAATACTGAATGCAAGCTTGAGGTCGAAACGGCCATTACTACTGTCAACAGCAGTTTCCGTGAGTGAATGGAACAAGTTTCTTCCGCAACAAGACACGCAGCGCATAACCTCGACATTTGCACTACTGTGCAGATATTTTCTGCGAAATACAGTGGGGTAAGAAATGAAAATAAATGCAATTATTTTGTAACGAACCACCGTAGTCTGTGCGTTCATTATACCAACATACTCATAATATATTTCAACAACCTTTGAAATTTTGTCGTTGGATGTCTCGTTTACACTGTAGAACACAAGGAAATGTCGGTACTGTAGCTGCTTTACGTTCTTTCCAATTTCTTTTGCGATCTCTGAATTCGATGATCTGTGACTAAAAGTTCATTCCTTTTAAATACAGAAATGTGCCGTCCCTAAAATAGTATCATACAGCCGAGAACATCGTAGCTGTGATCAGCGTATTGCTGCAAAATATGAGAGTTTTTATACGGAGCTATAACACTCTTACCAAAGATTTTACGGGTAGCTGACTGTGTGAAAGATCAGTAGGGAAGAGGGTTTGACATAATACAAGAAAAAACATTTCATTTCAAGAATATGCAGTAACAACGCAGACACGATTTTAGAGAGATTACGCCGACAGCGACATTCTTGTTCAAAAAACTTAACGGAGATGCAGCCGGATGACGTCACAGACAACAGTCAGTATCTCGACAGAAGCACACACTGCCATTTTGAACACAAAACTGCAGCAAGTAAGTGCTGTTTAAGGGAATTTTTGCCTAATATAGGGAGCATTTCGAACAGGATTAGTCGCATTTTGTGGAATTCTGATGTGAAGTGTGTTTCTCGACCACTATCTAAGATCAGGGTAATTTAAGGTTGCGTAAAGTTGGATGTCTACCGTATTCCTTGTAGCTGTGGCATGACATATTGGTTAGACTATCAGGATTGTGGAAGGCCGGTGTACTGAGCATATGCAGCACACACGCTTACAGCAGGCGAGAAAATCCGCCATTGCAGAACAGTCTCTTGGCACCTCTCATCCTGGAATATAACAATGTCACTCTGGAATATAACAACACGGAAATTCTGGTATGCACTTCCAGCGACTGGGATAGTGTTATTAAGGTAGCTATTGAAATTAAATTAGCAAGTAACCTTATAAATAGGCATTCTGCATGGAATCCTTGTCAAAAACAGAGGGCCAGAGTTAATACTACCTCACTCGTTGATTATTAATTTCACTGTGTCACTACGTCTCACGGATGACGAAGTTTGTTGTCTTCTCGAAGTAGGATGACTTCTACCACTTGTGGGGGCTGTCGTGTTGGGTAACCTCTCGTCTGGTGCCAGTTTATCAATAGCAAAAGATATTCTTTTCTCCAGCGACTCCAATAGTCTTCCCAAGTCGAAACTCCCTTTCAATATCTGTTTTAGTCGATTGTTGATGGCCAGCTGGAATGGTGATTAGCGTGGCGGTGTCACTGCCAAGCCACTTCCTCCATCTTGTGTGTTAGATCTCGAGTCGACAGCGGCTTCCGTTCCCGCTGAGGTGGTATTCAAGCCTTCCGCGTCCATCTGCGAAAGTCGCATTACGTTCCCCATACGTCATTTAATGGACTATGAAAGGCATAATCCCCCTAAACAATAAGGCATTCAAGCGCGCTGCAGAACATAATCGCTTGCGCCCAGCGGGCGGCGTCAAGTTATGCGCTTGCAGCAGCCAAGGCGAGCTGCTGCGTTGTCAGGAGTTTGCGTCCTCGCATGCCGCATTTCTTTCGAAAGTTCCCTTGACATTTCGTTACACGACTTTCGTCAGTGCTATATGGGCGACAACACTTCCGCAAGTGCGGACGTGTCAAGTCATACATCGCATACCGAAAACAGAGAAGCTAAACCAGCGTGAATTGTAATAAATGAGACGGCTTATACTGTCGGGTTTAGTTCACATTTCTCTACTTTCTCCTTCAAAATTATTTTATATTAAATTTAAGTTTCACGTGTGGGTTTTTGTTACTGATAGGTATTTTTGAGTCCAGGAATGTACTGTGGCTAAAAATGTTATGTTACATTAAGTATACAGTTATAACAAGCTGTCTCCAGTTACTCGGTATACTATTATTTTCGCTTCCTTTTGTATTACGTTCTTCAGATATAAGTGGAACGAAGCAATATTTTTTTTTTTACTCTTGTAGAAACGTATGTTCTCGGAATTTCAATAGTAAACCACACTTTGATGCGCAACGCATCTCTTGTAGCGACTTCCACAGGAACTGGACGAACATCTGCGTGAAGCTGTCACACTTTCTAAATGCATCGGAGACGAAACGTGCTACTCTTCTTCGGGTCTTCTCTGTTTCCTCTATCGATCCATCTAGTAGGGTCGTAGATCGAGGAGCAATATTCAAGTTTCGTTGGAACGAGGATTTTGTTATTATATATATTCTCACTTGGGTAGATATTTTCTTTGTTTCTCATTTTCAAACACCCATTTATGTTGCACCCATTACTTTTTTCATGATTCGTCTTTCAAATACCGCTAGTTTATTTTAACAAGTTATTCATTGTTCACCACTCGTATGCCTATAAACATTCCGGTCTTACCTCAATACTACAGCTTATTCAGGTCTTACCACAATACTATAGCTTTCTAGTTTTGCATTTCAGTTAAACTGTGTGCTCTCTCCTATTAATATTTAGGTCTGTTGCAGATCTTTCTGATCTATTCTGTTGTATGATTTCTTAAAGATACTTAAATTTACTAACCCTTTATATTTTTACCTGTTTTTGTTCCTGTATATTTTGATGCATTTTTTATGTATATTATGAATTTAGTGTTGCAGCTGAAATTCTGAGACCTGCTTAGTCTGTTACTTTTTCTAAAAGATATATTTGAGTAAATGCTTCTTTGCTGATAGAATTGTGAAGCTATGTGCATGTGCTAGACAACCCACGTTTTTAATTCAGTCCCTGTTTTCTTTCCAGAGTTATTGTCTCATCCGGCTCAGTACCCAGTACGTATCTATTCAAATCTTCTATTAGCCCATCTCCTGCTTTCCCCACTCTCATTCCATCTCCTCCTTCCTCCCTCTCTGTCCATCCCCTCCACTTCCTCCACCTGGCACTGCCTGTCCATCTGTCCTGCCGCTCTCTCTGTCCATCTCCTCATGCCCCTCCCTCTGTACATTTCCTCATCCCCCTTCGTTTTCAACCTTTCCCGGTCCATCTCCTCCTCCTCCTCCTCCTCCTTCCCACTTTTCACTTATATTCCCTCTTCTCTCTGTCCATCTTCTTCTTCTTCTTCTTCTTCTTCTTTTCTCGGTCCAGCTACTCCTCTTCCTTTTCTCTGTCCATCTCCTCCTCTGCCTTTCTCTGCTCATCTCTTCCTCCCATCTCTGTTCACTTCTCCTCTTTCCTTTCTCTGCCCATCTCTCCTTCACTCCCCCCTCTCTGTCCATCTCGTCTTCCCACCTTGTTTCCTCAAGTTAACAGCACCATCCCAATAGGAAGTTGTTGGTTCTTACCCCCACAGTATTTCTTTCCAGATAGTAAGTGATATATAAACTGAGGTTGGTTTAAATCAATGCAGGAGTGTAGGAGGAGTTATTTGGATCGAAATTCGCCCTGGACTTTTGGTTTCACGCAGCTCAATGTTTACGACGCCATTTCTTGTGAACTATGTGTCGTAGAATAATATATTTTTGTATATGCATTCAGCGGCATATGTGGGTACTGTCTGCAAAAATACAGAATCAGCAATAAAAAAGTACAAACTAAAATCTCATGCATGATGCGGCAGGTTTTCACGCATCTCAGTGTTTATTATGTCATACATCATGAACTACGTGCTCTACAATGGTAAAATTTTGCAGGTACATTCAGTGCTATATGTAAATTCTGTCTGCAAAATGTGTCACGGATGCAGATAGTAGTAAAGAACTAATAAATTAAAACGGCATGCTTGATGCGGCAGTTTTACTGCACGAACGGGGAAAATGTAGTAAACGATAAACTTTCTTCCTTTCCTCATTTTTAGGGGATGGTCAAAGAGAAAAAGTTTCGCAGAGGTTTGAATTTGTGTGTAAAGTTTGTTGCAAGTGACTAAGTGTTTTTATTCTCAAATTCTGGATGAAAATGTTTGGATATTTGCGCGTCGCGAGCTACGCTACTTTTTCAGCGCCACTCCCATTCCTTTGACAGGTAGGTGGTTCTTACCCCCCCTCCCAGCAATTGTTTCCAGACAGGTGATAAATAGATCATGTTTGGTTTAAATCGTTCCAGTGGTTTAGGAGGAGATGTGGAACATACGTACATACATACACACATATATGAGTGTTGTGGTCTTCAGTGCGAAGATTGGCTTGACCCAGCTCTCCATGCTACTCTATCCTGTGCAGGCGTCTTCATCTTCGAGTAACTACTGCATCCTACATACTTCTCAATCTGCTTACTGTATTCATCTCTTGCTCTCACTCTACAAATTTTATCCCCCCCTCCCCACACACACACACATCCCTCCAGTACTAAAGTGGTGACCCCGTGACGTCTCAGAGCGTGCCCTATCAATCATTCCCTCCTTTTAGTCAGGTTGTGCCACAAATTTCTTTTCTGCCCTATTCTATTCAGTGCTTCCTCTTTAGTTACGTCATCTACTCACCTACTCTTCAGCATTCTTCTGTAGCACCGCATTTCAAAAGTTTCTATTCTCCTATTGTCTAAACTGTTTATCGTCTATATTCCACTTGGCTGCACTCCGTATAAATACTTTCAGAACACACTTGCTAACACTTAAATGTATATTCGATGTTAAAATTGCCGGCGGCGGTGGCCGAGCGGTTCTAGGCGCTTCAGTCCGGAACCGCGCGACTGCTACGGTCGCAGGTTCGAATCCTGCCTCGGACATGGATGTGTGTGATGTCCTTAGGTTTGTTAGGTTTAAGTAGTTGTAAGTTCTAGGGGACTGATGACCTCAGATGTTAAGTCCCACAGTGCTCAGAATCATTTGTACCATTTTTTTGATGTTAAAATTCCTCTTCTACAGGAACGCTTTCCTTGCCATTACCACTCTATATTCTTATATCCTCTCTACTTCAGCCATCATTAGTTATTTTGCTGCCCAGATAGCAAAACTCATCTACTACTTTAAGTGTCTCGTTTCTTAATTAAATTCCCTCTGTATCACCCGATATCCTCTTTTCAAGAGGCTGTCCATTCCGTTCAGCTGCCCTTCCAAGTCCTCTGCTGTCCCTGACAGAATTACAGTGTCATCAGCAAACCTCAAAGTTTTTATTTCTTGTGCCTGAACTTTAATTCCTACTCCAAATTTTCTTTTTTTTTTCCATTATTGCTTGTTAAATGTACAGAATGAATTCAACATATATACGTGCATCCATTTTTATAATATTTATGGATTTTGTGGTTCTCTGTCCTACAAAATACGTCTTTTTCCTAGAGAATTGGAATTAGTTTCAGTTACATTTATATCTACGTAGGTCACCCACTGTAATGATTTACATAAACCGACACGCATGGCCGAGATAGGACTAGAAAGATTACCTGAGACCGGGCGGCAGGCACGTTTTTGCTGAGCTCAATAACTCGAGCTGAGCCAGCAGGATACGACATGTACTAGGAGACGTTTCGAATCGTAGCCGGTTAGCGTGTCGGCGCCGCTGTGGCACGTGGAACGCGGAGGGCCACATCCGGCCTTACGTAAGGGCGGCCCTTAATGTCCGCCCGCTGCCAGCATTAGTAAAGAATGCGCTTTACGGCTGGCGCCGCTCCGCTCCGCTATATATATTAACGGCAGCGGCTATTAGCGGCCGAACCGTACGCCGGGCCTGTAATTCTATCTGCGCCGGCTAAAGATAGCCGCAGCGAGCTTCCCGCGGCGTGCGGTGCGCATGCGGGTCACATCCCCACTGATTGCACCGCGCCCAGCGAATGACGTGGAACGGGGGGGGGGGGGGGGGGGGGCGGCACCTCTTCTCCTGCGCCAGGTCTCGCCGCTGTCACGCGTCTCTCGGATTATCTCGAGCGTAATTTGCGAATTTGTTTCCATTGACATTCGATTTGCCGATTTGCGAAAAAAATCCAGAATATGGAGTATTGTTACGCAGCAAATGTTTCATTGTGTCATGTAATGGAAATGTCAAGTCGAAGCGCTTGGTGGTCACTTTTTTTTATTAGCATTACGCTACTGATGCGAGGTATGACGTTGTTTGGCGTTTTAGAAAGAGCTCTCGTACGAGAGATTCTGTTCTTTGTTCACTCTGGTACGATGCGAAGCAACAGTAAGCTACGTAGCGACAGGGAGTGTTTTGTCTGCATTCCTTTTCATGCCTTGTTTTGTAACTAATCGCAAGAAAGACTCACTCTGGATATAAGACGATGTACTATTGTAGAAGTTACGAAATTATGGAATTAATGGATACACATTCTAGTGGTGTCAACTTCATTCGAACAGCTGGATATAAGATTGCTTTACTCTTCTCACATAATAGGAAATTAGGTAGAGTCCGATAGGCCGGTCCCTTATGTTGACCCATCTGCACGGCACTTTATTCTCTTTCTGCAACGTTGCACTTGGTTAAATAAATCGTAAAGTTTTCAGTTGTTATCACATTTTATTTGAAACATCACTGTGGCTCAGTCTGATTAAATGGTAATGAAAGAAAAGAGAAAGCAGACGTTTCTTGCAAGTAAGGAAAATGGATATATGTCCTAATCTCCTGTCCCATCCTGCTTCCCCTCTCTTTGTATATCTCCTCCTCCTTCCGCCTTTCTCTGTTCATCACATCCTCCCCCTCTCACTGTCCATCTTGCCTTCCCCCCTCTCTCTCCATCTCCTCCTGCCACTCTCTCTCTCTCTCTATCTCCCTCTCTCTGTCCATCACTTCCTCCCCACTTTCTTCATCTTCTTCTCCCTCTTCTCTCTCGGTTTCCTCCTGCCCCCTCACTGTCCATCAGCGCCTCCTCTTTCTATTCCATTTTCTCTTTCCCCTCCGTCTCCATCTCCTCCTGACCGCTCTCTGTCCATCTCATCTTTTTTTCATTTCCTCCCACCCCTCTGCCCAGTCCTCTTCCCCCTCTCGCTGATCTCGAACCTTGTTCATTGCTACTTCAAATTCAAACTGCTTAGTAATATTCAAATCATAATCCGATAAGCTATAAATACAACTTTCCTGTTTGCTATATATACGCAACCTAAGTCCGTCCGAATATTCATTAGAATAGTGTCTAAAAATCTGAAGTAAAGCGGTCAGGAAATCTTCGAGATTTTCTTCAATAACGTTTCATCTTTATGTATTATACGTGTATTTATCTAGTATAAGTATTTGAAAACTGGTATATAAAAACACGCGCGTATTCGAATGCGCAAGTCTCAAACCTACCACCATGGCCTTATGAAAAGAGGCCATATCAAACAAATGGTTGTGGTCCACTAGGCGGATAAGTACTTTGAATCTGACGGTCTCCTCACTATTTTCAGAGGGGTAAGCTATGTGCCAAACAGCATTTCGTCTCCAATATTGCCACCTCGCATCAAAATTTCACCAACCCAGCACTTCATATACGCCTAAAGTGAACGGTTGCCATGGTAATTTGACTTATAGGACGTTTGAATAACGCTAAGAAGATTTTGACTAAATTTTATTTCTTAAGATACTAAGGTCGTTTCCAAATACAATTCCTGGAACTGCTCTCAAAAATGTTTTCTATATATGTTTCTATGTTTTCATATATCTTTTTTCTTTTCTTTCTTCCTTTTCTCAACAACTGCCAGACATAATTTGATATGAGTTTATTCATAAGAGCAGAAGCAATTTAAGCAATCTTCTTTTGAACATAGCAGCTCTAACTCTGTTAAAATTCATGTCTGCAAAAGAATATTTGTATCGAAATTTCCGCCCAATGTAAGATGAAATTATTCATTTAGTTTACAACAACAACATCCGTGAGCATAAAAAATATCTAATAGAGCAACTCCTCTTCCCCCTGAGCGAAGAGCATCTTCAAACGAACATTTAAAATTAACGTTTTACTTTATAATTGAAATTAGCATAGTAATGCTGACACAACGTTGGCCATTTCATTACGTTACACTTTCCCGCGGGATCAATGGAATGCGACATACGGCGCATATACCAAATTGTAGTCGATCTGACTACTGCTATTTCACTGTGGGCGGGGGAGGGGTGGCGAGAACAGCGACAAGTAGAATTCCAAACGTGCGCTGGGGCCTGAAAGAAGGAGGCGGCGGTGAATCAGCCGCCACACTTCCGGAGCCGCGCCAGGAAGCCTCCAGCAGAGGACATTTCCGACGACTGCTGCCTTCTCTGAATTTCTCAGCCAACAGCGTTCTTATCCAGCACTGCCGAACGACGTCTACGCGGTTTCATTTTTGGAACGAATGTCACCTTAAAACGGCTTTAACAAGCACAGCAGCAACTTGTTCTTTTATCGTTTTCAATTTATATGTGAAAACAAGATTTTGTATATTTGGACAGACTTTACTTATATATAAACACAATGCAGTATCTCGAGATCTTACTCTAGGGGACTAAGACCGTGCACGAAATGTTATATATTTAATATACTAAAAATGATATCTTTTATTTAAGTACTTCCCTGCGTTCTGAACGCGCTACATCAAGCATAGCCGTAATTATTTATACACAGAGAATTTGAGTAAGATTCATCCCATTTCACGAAACTGTACACGAATAAAGAAATAAACTTGATGTAAATTTCAATTCACACATAGCACTACAAAGTTTTCATTTTCATGAGAACCATCCGATTTTACAGGGCTATATAGTTTACATGCATCTGCAAATAACGGAGGGGTACTTTTTTACAATTACGTGCAGAATCAAGGTTTCCGTTCATCTTTCTCAAGTTTTCAATATGCACCTCGCCGGACGCACGACAAATATCTAGACGATAGTTAAACTTCACCCAATCTTTTGCGAGCATGTCTTGGGTCACAAGAACTGCTGTTAGCGTGCGACATCGACGTTCACCTAAGGCTGACACATTGATTATTATAACAAAAAAGTACGAAAAGTCATGTGCTGTGAAATCAAATGGCTCTGAGCACTATGGGACTCAACTGCTGAGGTCATTAGTCCCCTAGAACTTAGAACTACTTAAACCTAAATAACCTAAGGACATCACAAACATCCATGCCCGAGGCAGGATTCGAACCTGCGACCGTAGCGGTCTTGCGGTTCCAGACTGCAGCGCCTTTAACCGCACGGCCACTTCGGCCGGCCTGTGAAATCAGGTGACCTTGGAATTTGTTAGGCTTACCATATGTTCTGCTGTAGCCCGGACACTCATGGACGTGCAGTAATGTCTGGGGTTGCAAAAATGTCGATGGCTCAATTATATGGCTGACGAGAATTCTTTTTAATGTTTCACATCGCGCTTTTAAACATTTTCTTATGGACGTGCTTCTCTCAGCCGACCTTGGAACACGTGCTGACTTAGTGGAGAGGCGTGGTTTTTCTCTTCGTCGTTTGGCAACACAATGGGGGCAATGTGTTTATATTGTTCTCGTGTGTGAAGTATCTCGTCTACACTTTTTTGATTACTTTATATCTAGTTGATTTTGTCTCACCGATCAGCAATAGGCAAAAGAAAATGTATATCTGATGTTAACCTGGAAAAGCTATTCAGTTTCTATTCATTAATCAAACTTTTAGTCTCTCCTTGTAGTAACTGCTGTTTCGATTCCGTACAAAGGTACACTCCAGTACCTTCAGAAAATACTCGCTGACACTCAAATTGATATTCGTGTTTGGCGCAAGCCCTTTACCGGGCTACTGGCCTGACTTTAGGCAGAACACACACTTTCTCCACCGCGGCACAAGGAGGGAGAGGGTTGCTAGCCCAACACCACAGCCACCTTTTAGCCCACGGATAGAGCCCTGGTATTCATTTAATAGCAGACTGAATGGACCTGGGGGCATCCCTGTGTGGGATTTGTAAGGGACTCCTTATTTGCAGATAAGAGCGCATTTTACTTTATTTCCAGTTTTGCTATTTCACATACGTGAAGTGAATGTATCAGTGCTACAGTACGTACGGAGTAAGTAGCGAGCGGCAGGTTCCCACGTTGTCTAGCAGAGGCGTTTGGCCATCCGCCGTTTTCAGAGCCAGTGGGATGCGCTGCCGATGCAGAAATCGCTCGTCACGTCAGCAAAGACATTCGTAGGGAAAGTACAACTATTCTGGCGCGAATCAAGTAATTGTTAGTAATAAATATTTGCTAACAAAAGTTGTCTTTTGCCACTCAGGCGTTAGGACGCGTCTACGGGTCATAAATACCATCTTTCAGTAATTTTACAGTGTCAGAAAATGTTGATATTAATAAATAAATGAATAACTTTGGTACCACCGAAAATGTACGATCTTAGACAAACTACTACACCGACTGTACGCTCGAGCTGCAAACTGTGCGCCACAGTCAGCAGTCGTCGATAGGACGCCTTTAGATCCAGTCCTGCGGTAGACCGTGCTCTCTTACCGTCAATACTTAGCTTATAGTCAGTGTGAACATGTTCATTTTACGATGTTTCTTAAATAAGCGCACCATAATGGCATCCCATGTAAAAATTATTTGCATAAAGAAAAACTTCTTCCCACTTTATTACGCAAGCGTAGATAGTAACGTACTTTCAGAGTCCGACGGCGCTGCTACGAATGTGCATGTGGACATAAAACTACGAGAGCATCTCCGCATAACAGGTAGGAAGAATTCCTACGCGGCGGCTCATTAAAGCAGTGTAAGGACTGACTGGCTTAATTATCGCAAAACTCTGGTGGGAAAACGTGGCCAGTTATACTGTACGCCTGTTGTACCACCATCTACGGACTCGCCGGCTAAACTCAGACGTTTCTGGAGGTTTAGTACGAGTGCGGGTTCTTGCGGATTGAACCCGGGACTGCAGAGCCGGAGTCTAGTGCTCTGCCCACCAGACCACCATATTAGATGTTAAGAAATTCCTCTTTTTCAGAAATACTTTTCTGCTATAGTCACTCTGCAATTTGTATCCTCTCTTCTTCGGCCATCGTCATTTATTTTTCTGTCCAAATAGCAAACCTCATCTACTACCAGTGTCTAATTTCCAAATTTAATGCCCTTCGCTTCGCTTGATCTAATTCTCCATTACCCTCGTTTTAGTTTTGTTGGTGTTCATCGTACAATCTCCGTCAAGGCACTGACCACTCCATTCAGTTGCTCTTTCAAGTCCTTTGCCGTCTGACAGACATTTTCCTCTCGCTCAGTACGCAGTGCACTCCGGGATGGACTGTATGGTGGCTAGCGGCTTAGCACCGCTGGTGGATTAACCGGTCGGCTGTCGGAATGGTGCCGAAGAACTCCCAACTGTGCAACTCTTTTAGAAGTTTTTTACATCTAACTTCCTTGATATTTCAAGTGGAAGGCTGGGAATTTTTCGCAACTTAGCTACACGTCTCTTCTTTTGAATTCCTTATTTTTTAAAAAAATCTATCTCATGTAGCAGGGATGCGGAAATTCTCTTGTATGTCACTTTGTTGGGAGCTCAAGTTGCCCAGTTACGTGACACTTCTCATTTTACGCAGAAAACTCAACTATAGTGGATGTGCCACATTATTGTAGTGCCTTTCTTGGAATCTACACATTCTAATTACTACAGATTGTCAATTCTAACCCACTACACTTCAAAAAAATAAAGTTTTGGAGAGAAATTCTCATACTCAGCTTCCCATGTCTTCTTTAAAAACATGTCAATCCACTTTTTTCAGGGCAGATCATCCTTGAATTCAGGAACAGTGCGATCAACTCGTGTCAAATAATTCTTCAGAGTTAGACGCAATTCGAGTTTATTGACTGGAAAACCATAGGTGGCAAGAGCAATTACACGGGCACAAATTACATTCTCTTCCTGCTCTGGTAGTACTGCTTGTCTACCAGCGTTTGATTTGCGATTTTCACACTATATAAATGACATTTCGGTATATTCCATATCTTTTACTGGCCTGAAGAGCTGCGATCCAGTTATTCTTCACGCCATCCACGATCTTTCGTAGTATTTCCGTGAATAATTTTTATATGGCCAGCTGTCCACCTTTCATCTATTCGTTACGACACTAGAAGCCATTTCTATAACAATGAAAACGAAAACACTTTACCTAAATGTCATATGATCCGAAAAACCTCGTGTCACGTTATTGGGTACCTAAATTCTACTTTTTCACATAAAAACCTGAATAATTGCCAAAGGTCGCTGTTTATAGCTAATAGTATTGTGGTGAAGATACGAATTTACTAGGACAATACATTAGAGATAGTGAAATGAGAGAAGACTACATCAGTCATGTTAACATACGAACACTTGGCAGTGGATTTTGCAAACGTATAGAAACTTGTAGTTGAGGCAGATAGTACGTGGAATCCACTGCACCACATCCAGGCGATTGCCGCAAACTCACTGATTTTTTTCGTAACTTTAGCTTGACCGCCACAGCCGATAGGGAGCTTTGTACGTCGAAAACCGTATCACGTACCGACCCGCTGCTTATAATTAGAGTGCAGCTACTCACGGAGGTGCACTGGTCGCTGTGATAATTGTACGGCAACGGAACTTGGTAGATGTGCTAATTCGTTAATGCGCAAACGATTTACGCTGGAAAAAAATTTAGTTCCCCTTTGGGCAGCAGGTGCATGTCTGGTGCTGAACAGCATCTCGTCGACGTCGCTGGTGCTCAGACAAACTGCGTAAACGCCTGTTAATAATCAGATCAACATTATACTTTTCTCACTTGACCTTTTCTGCCCGTGTCCTGTTCCTAATCTATTTCTATACCTCTTTCTTGCTTTCACAGCGCCAGATTTGCATCTGGTGGCCAAAATTGCAGCTAATTTTT
Source organism: Schistocerca serialis cubense (assembly GCF_023864345.2). Classification (NCBI taxonomy): domain Eukaryota; kingdom Metazoa; phylum Arthropoda; class Insecta; order Orthoptera; family Acrididae; genus Schistocerca; species Schistocerca serialis. The sequence continues at coordinate 31,052,636 of NC_064646.1, forward strand.
TTTCCAGCATAAATCATTTCCAAATTAAGGCATTAGCACATCTACCAAGTTCGGCTCCCATACGATAATTACGGCCAACACTGGACCTTTTTGAGTAGCTACACTTTTATTATAGCCACCCGGTAGTTAGGAACCTATAGTTGGGGAGTTTTACGGTAGGTGACGGCATTTCGTGGAGGTGAGTCAGGCGGCGCGGCGCGGCGCGGCGCGCAGACACGGCAGGATGCACGTTTCGGCAGTTCCGTGGGCGGCGGTGTCTCGGAGAGCGGCTGCCGCTGGCGACGCGCCGTCCGCCCGGCTGCCGGGGGCCTTGGCGCCGCTCATTAGCCGGACCAGGGCAGGGCAGGGCAGAGCAGAGCGCACAGCCTTGCAAATGCGCCCCTTTGTTCCTGCCTGCTCGCGGACACATAAGGCAAGCCGAGGACGCTGCATAAAAGCTTCTCTCCTCCTCCCGTACACCGCCTGCCATCGCTGCAAATCAGTCGGCTTCCGCGACGTTTCTTCCTTTTCCAGATTACGAGAACCTGGTGCGTCCGAGAGGTTGGCGGAGTCTGTATGGTCACTTTGTATAGCTGGTGAACCTGCGACACACTCCTGGAGAAGAGTTCTCCGCAAGATGTTGGCGTACGGCTTGCAGGCCAAATCTAGCCTCTGACTCTGTAAGGTGGCGTGTGAAATTTCGGTTAAACTGCCGGACAAATCGCACAGGCTAGTCTGTGGTTCGTACTCCGAAGCCCGTGAATAATGAAAGACATTCGTATCGAGTCGATCTTCATCCACGAATGTATCTCAGAGCTCTTCAGGCTAAACGACACCAAGTATCTTCCTATTGAAAAAGTATTACTCACCATTCCCAAAAGTAGGGATCAATAAGCAACAACGTAAAACGTAAGGGGGGAAGCTTCTTGAGCGTTGTCATGCGAGAGAAAGTTAACAATTTACCTGATACATGCCTACTCGTAATGGGCTGCATGTAGTAACAAGGCGTGTAAAATAAGTAAAGTTCTGCGTTCTGGTTCCAGACCGACCATCATGCCGTCCTCTCCCAATGGCGTCACTGGATGCGGTATGGAGGGCATTTGGTTAGCACACCACTCTTCCCGTCGTTGTCTGTTTGCTTGACCTCGAAACCGCTACTAATCGTTCGAGTAGCTCGTTGGGTGGCCTCAAGGGGCTGAGTATACCCCGGATCAGTTCTCCCACCATTGAAAAATCTCTGAAAGTACCAAGAATCGAACCCGGTCCCCAAGAATCGACCCCGGTCTCATACCCTCCTCCCTCTGCATAATTCCTCCCAAGGGAATCAGAGGCTCTGATCACTCATCTACGGCGTTGAACAACAACTTATGGAACTATTTCATTTCTAAAAAAGCGATCTTTCCTTGTTTGAGCAATATGTCCATATACTTTGCAAACTGATCTCCACACTTTGGACGATCCGTACATTACCTTGCAGGGTGGGCAAGTTACGCTATGCCGAATTCGGATTCACGGCAAGTCTTTCTAGTTGATGCCTTTTGGGGGGCTTTATGAAAAATGTATTAACTGGAACAGCCTTGTATATGTGGCTATATGACTGCCTGTGTAGGGCAGTGTCGTGATTGTTTTACTGCTGCTGACGATGGTGGTGATGATGATGATGATGATGATGATGATGATGATGATGATGATGATGATAGAGAGAGAGAGAGAGAGAGAGAGAGAACAGCCAAATACCGTGTCGGCAGACAGCTTACTTCTCTAGAGTAACACACTAAGGTGTGGCTGAATTTAGCTCTCCACTTTCTGATGGACAAATTTTAGTCAAGTGCGGTGATCGGAAATACTGCATCACCGCCTCTCTTCCCCCTGCCGATCAAATATTGGTGTAAATTTTTTTCTACAATCAGGATGTGGACTAATAGCTGTGATAATTGATAAAACAAATATCGCACTAGACTAATTTGGGACCATTTTTCCTTTTGTTTATATCGGGAAACAAATCGACGCTTTCTGTCGACGCTGGACGTCGCGTGAAAGATGCGATTAGCAGTATTCGTTTCAGCGTACTTTGCATCCATATTTGCAACAACGAAACTGCCAACATCTGCAGAAATATCAGAGAAACTGTGCCTGATGACTTTTGGGAGAGAGACTCGATATGCATACGGGGCAAAATGCCTAATTTTTTCACCTTAAATTAGTTTCCCTCGTTAAAGACATTCGTAATCTGTTTTCACCTAGACTAACATTGATCAGGGGCGCATAAAACAAACACATTTGCGTTCTCGCAATTTCATTAATAACCGAGATACAGGCATCCACTCGTCCGGGGTGGCCGAGCGGTTCTAGGCGCTGCAGTCTGGAACTGCGCGATCGCTACGGTCGCAGGTTCGAATCCTGCCTCGGGCATGGATGTGTGTGATGTCCTTAGGTTAGTTAGGTTTAGGTGCTTCTAAGTTCTAGGCGACTGATGACCTCCGCTGATAAGTCCCATAGTGCTCAGAGCCATTTGAACAGGCATCAACTTTGCTTGTTTATACTGAACTTTGCCACTTTTTCCGCCAGAATAGCAGATCTAGATGAGACAAATTCAGTGATATAACACTTTTGTGGCTTAACATGAAATCAAAAAGTAAGAACACACTTCGTATAGAGATATATGTATTGTTGTTGTGACGTTGAAGACCTCACTGCCCGGAAGTTAACGCCATCTCCAAGAAAGAATGCGATTGCCTTCAGTCATCATTAACGCTATACACTTACTACAGGAAATGTTCAAAATTGTACTTTGGAGGGACCAAATGAAAACTCGAAAACAAGCTTTCTCTTTGAAAAGATTCTTACCTCCCTCTTCTCTTCTCCGATTTTTAATGATATCGTTAGAAAAGCGTTGACTTACGCCGCATACCATCTCTTTGCTTTCACGGATGAAACATTTACTTAACCATGGTATCGATTTGGAGGAACGTACGTTAGAATGTAAAGTTCAGTCACCGCTGAAATCATCGGCTACGAAATACTACTACTGTTGGAAAAAGCTGGGAGAAGTATTCAGGTGTGACCTCGATATATTTGTTTCAGCACACGCTTCAAGGACATTGAGGAAGGTAGAGAAACATCAAATTAAAATGCTTTGAATGTCGTTTCAACTGTGCTCCTCATGTTCGCACATAAAATGTTCTAACCACTACATCGCCTCCCTTGTACATTCCGTCGACATCCAGATCATTATAGACGGACAACTTGGTCTGTAGGCAACAAATATTTTCTTACATTGGGTCTACCTAACCCAGTAGTTTCACAGATGTAAGGTCTTCCGATCGCTGACACTACCCTCCTACGAACTGCTGGTAAGGAGATGACCAGGAACTGTCACCGAGTGATGTAGCGCCTCTATCGAGAGGGCGATGCTTCAAATCCGCGTCCGGCCTTCCAGATTTACGTTTCCCGTGCTTTCCTTAATTCGCTCCAGGCAACTCCGGGATGGTTTCTTTGACGGGGCAGGGCCAATTTTCTTACCGAACATTGAAAGAGTCGGAGCTTGTGTTCCGTCCCTATTGATCTCGATGTCGAACTTCAATCTTCATGTGAATTGTCTGTGACCTGTGAAGCTAGGTCACGAGATCAGTTCCAAATCTGAGACACTGGCCCATAGCGAGCTCAGAGAGCAGTCGGTCCCTCGCGCGGTGACACGAGACAGGCGCCGCTTTCCCCCCATGCGAGCCCCATGCCCCGCCGGCCGCCGCCGCCGCCGCCGGCCACCGGTAGGCGCCGCAAGGACAGCGCCGCAGGTTCTGTTCCTGCCCGTGGCAGCTGCGGCGCAGACAGACACTGCGTGGTGGACCAGCTCCGCCACCTGTGGAATGCGCGGGCGCCGGGCGCGCCCGACGCTCGCCGAGGGCGCACGAGCCGCCGCTCGCGCTTTCGCGCTACCGAACTGTATCGCACTGTGTCGCTCTAGGCGACACGGATCGACAGCGTCAAACCCTTGTCCTTGAATACTGTTTTCTGGAACGCGCGTGCTCACTTGCTCACTGACAACGATGTAGCAAGACCTTGTAATGGGACAGGTCAGTGATACGTTTTGTTCTTTAACATACTTCTCGATACAATCAATATACTACCTGGTCCACTGACATTTTTTACACATCGCATAGTTTGGTATTTATTTACAATCAAACAAACAGCAAAATAATTATTTTGCTTCTGCTTGATTATATAAATGTGCACTAAACAGTTATTTGAAACTGAAAATTGAAACAAGGCACAAAGATGTTAATGACATTAGTTGCCAGTGCGTATTGATTTAAATTGAAGTTGAAAATTTGTGACGGATTCGAACACGGGCCTCCTGCTTACTGAGCAGGTGCACTGACCACTTGTGCTCCATCCGGACACAGTGGTCATCGCAACTGGACGAACTACCCTAGCACGCCTCCCGTCAGACCCAAATTCTCAACTTAGCCACACACTACCGGTGTGAGTTCCAGCGTGGTGTGCATCTGCACTGAAGTGATCAATTGGCCATCCTCACCTTGATTATATATACAGGGTGCGGCACTTAAATCCGGACACAAATGAAACTTTTTTTAAAGCAATGAAAATCCTTTTACATATGAGTAGTGGTAGTTTTCAAGAACAACATTACTCGATGTGACCCCCTTCAGCCGCAATGACCGCCTCCAGTCTTATCCTAAAGCAACCGCACGCACTTTTTACAACAGCACTGTCCGTATTCGCGAACACTGCTTCGATAGTGATGCGTAGAGATGCGAAATTAGAGTGCCTCGTCTTATTGGTAACTCTTCCGGCTACGCTCCAAACATAGTAGTCGAGGGGGTTCAAATCCGAGCTATTCGGGGGCCAGAACTCCTTTGACCAGAACATGTCAACGTTATCCGAGAGTCTGTTTTGGACTAAATGGCTCAGAAATGTTCAAATGTGTGTGAAATCTTATGGGACTTATCTGCTAACGTCATCAGTCCCTAAGCTTACACACTACTTAACCTAAATTATCCTAAGGACAAACACACACACCCATGCCAGATGGAGGACTCGAACCTCCACCGGGACCAGCCGCACAGTCCATGACTGCAGGGCCATAGACCGCTCGGCCAATCCCGTGCGGCAAACAACTTTTGTTATAGACTTCTGTACATCAGAGACTTGAGTAGTCATTAGATATCGTGAGAGAGCAGAATGGGGCGCTCCGCGGAACTCACGGACTTCGAACGTGGTCAGGTCATTGGGTGTCACTTGTGTCATACCTCTGTAGGAGAGATTTCCACACTCCTAAACATCCCTAGGTCCACTATTTATGATTTGATAGTGAAGTGGAAACGTGAAGGGACACGTACAGCACAAAAGCGTACAGGCCGACCTCGTCTGTTGACTGACAGAGACCGCCGACAGTTGAAAAGGGTCGTAATGTGTAATAGGCAGTCTTCTATCCACACCATCACACAGGAATTCCAAACTGTATCAGGATCCACTGCAAGTATTATGATAGTTAGGCGGGAGGCGAGAAAACTTGGATTTCATCGTCGAGCGGCTGCTCATAAGCCCCACATCACGCCTGTAAATGCCAAACGACGCCTCGATTGGTGTAAGGAGCGGAAACATTGGACGAGTGAACAGTGGAAAAACGTTTTGTGGAGTGATGAATAACGGTACACAATGTGGCCATCCGATGGCAGGGAATGGGTATGGCGAATGCCCGGTGAACGTCATCTGCCAGCGTGTGTAGTGCCAACAGTAAAATTCGGAGACGGTGGTGTTATGGTGTGGTCGTGTTTTCCACGAAGGGGGCTTGAACCCCTTGTTGTTTTGCGAGGCACTATCACAGCACAGGCCTACATGGATGTTTTAAGCAGCTTCTTGCTTCCCACTCTCGAAGAGCAATTCGGAGGATGGCGATTGCATCTTTCAACATGATCGAGCACCTGTTCATAATGCACCTTCTGTGGCGGAGTGGTTGCACGACAATAACATCCCTGTAACGGACTGGCCTGGACAGAGTCCTTACCTGAATCCTACAGAACACGTTTGGGATGTTTTGGAACGCCGACTTCGTGCCAGGCCTCACCGAACGACGTCGATACCTCTCCTCAGTGCAGCACTCCGTGAAGAATGGGTTGCCATTGCCCAAGAAATCTTCCAGCACCTGACTGAACGTATGCCAGCGAGAGTGGAAGCTGTTATCAGGGCTAAGGGTGGGAAAACACCATACCGAATTCCAGCATTACCGATGAAGGGCGCCACGAACTTTTAAGTAATTTTCAGCCAGGTGTCCGGATACCTTTGATCACATAGTGAATGTAGAACAAAACCCAGCCTCGGCACTGATGTCTGCTAAACAATTTCAGTCATTAATTTAGTAATAATACGAAGTTAAGAAGAGGTTAGAAGCTGATACTGATTATGTAAGATATATTACCGGTAAATCTCTAAACGAAATTTTTAAGATAATTACAAGCTTATGAAAGCCTATTCCAACAGACAACAATATTACCCAGGTACCCAAAGACAGCAACTGCACCTATACCTTGCGCTGAGAGCTCTCCAGTAACGACTGTCATCTGGAAGTCAGGAGTAGTTCCCCCCAAATATTGAACATACAGACCACTGAGAAGGCAAGGCTAGACTTGTGGTAGGAGAAGAGCCTCCCTTCCGTCGATGGCACCGAGAGCGTGGGCAAAGTAGTGAGACCTCGTCCAGCATCCAGATTTCGGTTTTCCGTGGTTTTTCTAAACCTCTGTTACTAAGCATAATAATGACGATCATCGTTAGCCATCTGACAGTCACTGATGAAAAAGGATCTGCCCTGTGCATTATCACGCTTTGCAGTCTTCAGCGATACGCACCTGTGCTACTCTTCCACGTTTCCTAAAGCCACCTTTGTCTTACCATTAAGGCGCCCTCTTTTCTCACCTCTTGGAACCCAGAAAACATGTTGGCGCCATCTACCGTGTATTCACCTAGCTAACAGTTCGCTTCAACTACACTTAATTTTCTCTACAGTCATAATTACGTATTCCATTCAACTCTGTCAGGATACTTCATTTGAAGAAAGGATTCGTCTCATTGACTAAGGACCTCGTTGTCGATTGGGCGTTGAACACTAATTCTCTTTCCTTCCTTCTTTCGCCAATTGATGTCAGCATACGAATAGCAGTTCCATACATGTAGTGATAGCTGCCCAGATTTCAAGTCGCTTATTAATTCTGGGATATGAACAGTGATTATCAAGAAAGCCACACGCCACGTTCTTCAATGCCTGAGCGTGATTTCCTTCCAGGCATCCCCACTGCTATGGACGTTGCTGAGTGCTGGACACATGTAGTCGGCTGTCCTTTAAAACTGCAACATCATGTGCGTGGCATTGAGGTGAAATGTGTTAGAGCCATTGTTTCTGCCTAAGGCGGTAGCTCTGAGCACTAAATTTCGCACCCTGCATACCTACAAATCACCTATAAATTTAGTAATTCATTCCCCCGACTGTACTGTATATCCACAATAAGTATATTTTCGTTGCATCCTATCGAGCCTAGTATTACAGTTTTGATGGTCAGCAATATACGAAGTGGCTCAAAAATGTACTCACTCATAACTTCGAAATTAACTGACGTAAACGTCTGATTTCAAGTGAAAGTGTAGCGTAAAGTCCAAGTTATGGAAATCACTGTAAATTTTTCAAGTGGTCACCATTAACATCCATACCCAGGCGATTCCGCTGAACTGATGCGCGAATTACCTACTGAAAATTATTCAGTTGGATACCTGCACAGGAATGTTTGAGTATTTTCGAATTTCATCCAATGTGAGTGGTTTTTGTCAATAAACGACGTCATTTTGAGTTCCGAATGATCTTACGGAAAAGTTCAAAGGCCTTAAGTCTGGAGAACGTGCTGGATACTCGACAGCACCTCTTCGTCCTATCCGTCGTGTGGGTATTTTCATTGAGGTGACCCTTGACACGATTATGGTAATGGGGTAAAGCACCATATTGTTGAAAGCGAAACGTACAACTCATGGATGGTTGGTAAAATGGATGTCTGAAGCTTCTCTAGATACACCTCGCCGGTATTTGTAGAGCCAAAGGAGAACGGCCTAATCAAACCTCGATAAGATAACCTACACCACGCATTCACTCACGGTAAATTTGTGGTTTTCTCCACACTGACGTGTGGATTTGCAACGGCCCAGCAGACGCAACTGAGGCGGTTTACTGTGCCATTGAGTTTAAACTGCGCCTCGCCAGACCACATAATCATCTCCGCAAACACTTCACCGTTGATCACAATGCTTAAAAAACTCTTAGTACTCCATTCTACCGTCTGGGTCGTCCTCGTTCATTGATTGTAGCAATTGTGGATGTAACACTTGAACTTCGCACTCTTCAAAACGCGCTGAAATCTTGAGCGACTCGTCCTGGTTTCATGGGCACACTCTGACAGACTTCTGTTGTGAGCGAGCGAACTGTTCTAATGTACACACGAGCGTTCCCTGAATTTGTTGGTGTTACAGGCGTCGAGATCGCTGTGTGTGTACGTCTTTAAATCAGTCTCCGACTTCAGATTTTTCTCGAATGCGCGTAGTTGTCACACGTCTCATTCGTCCTGTTTGAAACTCATTTTTTCTGTAATTCCCTAGATTACCAAATCCTGGTAAAATTTACGATTGCAATAAGGTATAAAACAGGGAATTTTGTACTTAATTTGATATGTAGCGCACCACTGGAGATCTAATAATGGTAATTAACTAATTCATAACCTATAAATTATGACTCCCTTTGAATAAAATGTGGAGTAGTAAACTTTACAATAGTTTAATAGCAATCTAACATTTTCCTCCGTTTAGTGTGCGACTTCACGACTGCCTTTCTTTCGTCCGCCTTGCACCGACGAGGTGTCGTAATGTCGCTTCTGTTGCGACTATCACATAACAAAACAAAACAAAACGAAACAAAACAAAACAAAACAATGCTTATGTGGCTGTCTTGTAACAAAATAAAACAACCCGCATGTGTCGACTGTCAGAACAAACTATTAAAGCGCTTAAAATGAGACTTTTCCGTCAGTTACTAATTTGGAGGTTTTAGATAATCGAACAGTGTACACATTTTTGGACCATTCTGTATTCTTGGACCGTTGTGTGTGTGTGTGTGTGTGTGTGTGTGTGTGTGTGTGTGTGTGTGTGTGCCGCGCGCGCGTGATACGCAGAGAGCGTAGCGCAGCGTAGGCGCTGGGCGATGACGTAACGGGCAGAGCAGAGCAGAGCACACAACGGCGCGGTGTTCCGGCACGCAGCTCGGAGCAGGTACCGCCGGTCTGGATCGCGAGTGCAGCCGCGCGGATCCAGAAGACTAATGACGCTATTACGGCGCCCGCGACCACCCGCCGCCCATCGCGGCCGAGTCCTGCCCTGCCCTGCCCTGCTCTGCCCGGAATGACATCACGAAGTCGGCCCCCAGGTCACCCGCAACACTGCCACTTCTCCGGCCAGATATCGGAACACAGTTTCGTCCGCACAGCTTCTGACCCCAGACACTGGCGCAGGGCCTCCATACTAGGCGCCAGATCTACACTTACGACCTGTGCCTCTATCGCATGGCTGCCGTGAGGGAGACACGGGTCTTTTTCCGATAATGCGTATGATGCTTTTACTCATTTGTTGCTCATTGTACATCATCCGTCACTTAAATAACTATTTTAATGAAAATTGTTTTGCTTCACGTGTTTTGAACAAGTTGTGCGAAATACAATACATTTTTTGTATGTTGCAGATTTTATTAAAACCTTTATTTGAACGTGATCACAAAAAAATAGTTCAAATGGCTCTGAGCACTATGGGACTTAACTTCTGAGGTCATCAGTCCCCTAGAACTTAGAACTACTTAAACCTAACTAACCTAAGGACATCACACACATCCATGCCCGAGGCAGGATTCGAACCTGCGGCCGTTGCAGTCGCGCGGATCCAGACTGTAGCGCCTAGAACCGCTCGGGCACCCCGGCCGGCCCGACGTGATCACAATGTAGAAAACAATAATAACTAGTTTCAACGGCTTTAACGGTCATATTCAGATCTGGAATTTCTTACAGAACGTCATCAGGCAAGAACATGCCCTTATTATACATGGAGGTTGTTTCTCCTGTCTTTCTTATTCCACAGTGACGTCCTAAGTAATTTCATTTAGCTTCTGTACATGTATAATAGTTACTATTGTTGTAGTGAGAAATGTAAAGAATGAAATATCATTAATGTTAATTCTCTCTCTGTTTTTATTAATTTTTCGTAATTACGCCTTTTGTAGGGGTTTTCTATCCGTGCAGCTTTAGTTTTATTACGCAATTTTTAAAATAATTTTGTGGCAATGCCAGTAGGATATATCAGTTGCTTTAAAATTACTACTTTAGTATTTCGCCACTTTCAATTGTTATATTACATTATATTCCATTTCATTATAGTGTACTACCACCTGGTGGCATCTTTGCTGACCTGTGAGCCCAGGTACACAGTGCTAATCAGTCTGTCGCTCTGGTGTAAGAGAAATTCAGACCTTGGCCGCAATCGAGCCTTGAAACAAACCCAATGGCGACAAGTGGAAACGTGTGCCCGACCGCGACTCGGACCCGAATTCCTCGCTTTATGCTAGCTGAGTCTTAACCGCTTCGGCTATCCGAGCACGCCTTTCATCAAACCCAAATTCGCAACTTGCTGCACACTACATACTCGTAGTTTCACCTGATTCTGTGAATAGTTCGGACGAAGTATGCATCCGCACTGAAGGTATCATTATTCGCCGTCAAGGCGCGTATATATTATTTATATGTACGTTGCCTTTCCTTTCGGGCACTACACATATAAATAATATATATGCGCCTTGATAGCGAATAACGATACCCTTTGTCCGAACTATTCACAGAATCAGGTGAAGCTACGAGAAGTGAGGACAATGGACAGTGCGCCCTATATGTGTAATGTGCGACAACTTGAGATTTTCGGTTGGAAGAGAAGCGTGCTCGGAAAGTTGAAGCAGTTAGGGCGACCGCTCGTGTAAGGCGGGATATCCGGGTTCGAGTCCCCCTCTCGCGTAAATTTTCGCTTGTCGCCATTGGGTTTGTTTCAATGCATGATTGCGGCTATGGTCAGAATTTCTCTTACATCATGTATATATACGGCCGCTGAATCAAAAAGCGCTGTTTTTTCATTTGGACACGTCCAAAAGAACAGACAACAAACAAAAAATTTTACTTTGGTCTGGTTAACTTTGATGCTATGAGTGAGCATTATGACGTTATCTTATGTCACATTTAATGCTTGTACAAATGAGTCATACACATATATTGTAAATACGACTATAAAGGTATGTTTTCACCGTAATTTTCTAGGATGTTAACACCATAATGACGAAGTGTCTTATGCTCTTTTCTATTCTCTCGATTCAGGCTTCGAAAGTTTGTATCCTATGTACTCCTAACAGCTTTTGCATAATTTTTCTTCTTAAAGTCATTGTATTACTAAATATTTTTGACTTGTCACATTTGTAACAATTTCCACACGTGAAAATGACCATTTAAGCGGATGAAACTAGTAATCAATGTATTTCACAATGCGAACTTAGCGAAGTAATGGTTTTAATACAATCTGCAACATTCAAGTTTATAGATCGTTGTATCCATGATGACTATATTATGTAATTGAAACATGCAGAACTCCGAAGTGAACACTGTGCTCTTTTAATAGGTGATCTAATATTTTCTCCGGTGAGGTTATCTTGTTGTAGTGTTCGGAAGCAACAGTGGCAATGAAAGATTTGCACAATTGTTTCGTGTCATTGCACCTCCATTCATTTCATCCGCATCGACAGTCATTTAATTTCGTCCATGTTACTGCTACATGTTTTCTTGTCATCTATCCATCTTCCGTTAGCTCGCCCACTATTTGGTCGTTCCGTGAGGAGTCGCGCAGTCATAAAAGCACAGAACTAGAGTTCGGGATGACTGAGCTACAAATCTCCGCACTGCCATCCAGATTTAGATTCTACATGTCTTTCTTTCACCTCTTAAGATGGTTCCTTTGGCTGAAAAAAGGATACGGCTGATTACCCTCAACATACGAGGGCTATTCGGAAAATAACATCCGATTCGTCGCGAAATGGAAACCACTGTGAAAATAAAAAATCTTTTATTTGCAACAGTTACCTACACATTAAAGCTACTTCTTCTGTACATAGATGCCTCTCCGATTTAGACATTTATCGTAGCGTTGTACCAACTTTCCAATACCCTCATCATAGAAGGCAGCCGCCTGTGGTTTTCGCTTATTCTCTACGTTGTCTGTGCCAAATATTGTCTTCATAGCCTGAGGTTTGTGTGAGCAGAGATGAAACACATCGGGATTGGGTGATGAAACACTTCCCATCTAAAACGCTGCAGGAACATCTTGATTGCCCCTGCAGAATGCGGCCGAGAATTGTCATGAAGAATGAAACTCCTGACAGTTATGTTATGCGGGCTGCATGGCATCAGGCCTCATACTTGGTGAGACACACTATTTATCTATGCATCTTTACGTGGTCACTGTACGATCAGAACTGAAAAGAGCGACGCGACACATCGACGGCCATACTAGAGACACTGTCCAACACATCTGTGCGAAGCTGGTCGGATTTTACCAGTGGTTTCCTTATCGCATACGATTGGACTTTACCCCCCCGAATACCCTCGTATTTGCCCGACCCGAGCTCCCATTTCAGTTAGTTCCCTGATTCATTTGTTAGTTTTCCTGTCTGTCCTACCCCAGCCTGTATGTCTCCATTGCTCTCTCAATAATTCTTAAGCTCTGTATTAAAAGACAAAACTGGTAACACCCCTCCATTTTTACGGTTCATATAATACAATACTCGGTCAGAGACGCATAGTTTATAGTTCACTGCCCTGTTGCCCACACCTCTGCATGCTACAGCGCAGTCAAAATGAAGACTGAATTGCATTTTATCCTACTTCTCATTCACTGTTATTGCGATGACGTTCAGCAAGGCACAAAAAGCGAAAGTTCCAGACGATTCGAGCTATTTACGACTGCCTACGTAATATACAGGGTTTAACTAACTTTCCTTTACAGACTTTGAGGTCTTGGAGCGGGGACCAAGATGGGTAAGTTCAGTATAGGAACTCCTGTCCAGAAACATACCGTTTTCCCTCTACACGCAAAATACCACAACGCACGTTGCACTGACATCTGTCGTTTGTCGTGTGCTCTACTTACAAATATGGCTCGATGTGACGACCACCGACTTCAACACAAATTGGGTACCTTCGTACCATGTTGCGTACACGCGATCACCAATTCCTGGTCCTCCAGCATCGCCCGTGGCGATAACCGCTCCAGCAGATCTTCCTCGGGCTCTACAAAGGTCTCGTAAATCAAGGATTTCATGTAACCCCACAGGTACTGGTCTAGCGTGTTCAAGTCGGGAGAACGTGCAGGCCAGTCAATAGGGCTACCACGTCCTAGCCACTATTACTCAAATCGTTGGTCCAGATGACGTCGGACTGCACGTGAAATATGAAACCTCAGACACAACTGCGTGGCATGTAAACAAACCTATAGTGGGCATGGGATATCAGGTGATCGGCGAATAACGCACGTAATACCCTAGTGAGTTGCGCCAATGCGGGACATTTGAGCGTGTATTGTGATATTTGAGTGTGCTGGGTAAACAGTACATTTCCGAACATGAGCTCCTATCCTAAACTAAACGGTCTTGATACTTACTGCAGGTCCTCAACGTCTGGACAGGAAATTTAGTCACATCCTATATATGCGCAATATTAAGTTTTTGGTAATGCTGGTCATTCTTAAGGATGTTTTACGTTGACGCGACTAGATTAGACAACTCTTTCACACACTGTGCCTTCTTTGCAAGCGCTTCTGTCAGTCCATCAGGTGACATCTTATTAAGACAGATTGTCAGTGCCCTTTTCCGCTAATTTCATCCATATGCTCAAGCGATATCTAAGAGGGAAGTATATCCGTTTGAGGACACGCAAAACCTTTCTACGTTACAACGGGATGTTACGAATGTACATCAGAGGCAAACTTCCCGGTAGGCTATGCCAAGCTGACGCATCCTAATTGCTGAAGCAGCGCACGTTATTCCCGTACACGAGTGGAACGAAGCGCTAAGTGGTCTGTAATGGCAAGCCCGTAAGCCCGTTAGCGGACGTCACCTCTGAGAAGAGCCGCCGCGTCAATAGGTAGGTCGTTAACACGTCCGCACCTCACACCTCGCAGCTGTGAGTCAATGTACGTATTCTGCAACATTCCACCAGAAACAGAGCAGACACCACGTGTATAGATTCTAAAGTCAGGTGCAGCGCACGCAGAATGACTGGGTGACGTGGCGAGATGGATGGATAGAAAGGAACACCATGATTGCGAGAAAAACTATGCAGTTATCCCAGGGTACTGAATTTATCCATGTCGTCTATGCAAGGATTCCATTTGTTACATTTCAACACCTAGAGCAGCACTAACTCTTGCGTAAACTGCAACATCCTGAAAATTTGCCCAGAAAGAACTTAAACGTAGAGGATATGCAGAACAGTGCGCCAACAATAAGTGATTAAGAGTGCAGAAAAATTAGCACGTCCACTTCTGCCCCACCCCCTCCCTATTCCCCTCATCATTTCTACCCATATTCTGCTCAATCCCTACAATAAGCACAACCAGAACCTCTTTCATCACCTTAACCCTCAGAATAAAGGCTGACCAATTTCATTCTCCAGTGTCCAACATCACATCTCCACCAACATTCCACGTCCGCCTGCCTTCTCATCGCCGCAGTCTATCCACCCATCTACGTGGGACATTGATCTCCAGCCGACCTTTAGAGGCAACATCATCATCCAGCAGGACATCAGTGCCACAACTTTCACTTTGTAACTCATCACCACCACATCGAGATGGTCTGTTTTAGTGAAAACCATCTCTAGGTTGTTCATATTTTCATGTTTATGAGGACTATGTTTCTTAGAATTGTGCTGCTGAAGAGCAGTTTTATTCTGCCGACGGATCCCCCACTCCTTCATGCAAGAATAAAATGACAATAAAGAGAAAAATTAGAAATATGACGTAAACATACCCTCAGCACGGCCTTGGCTTGTTTGACTGGAGTGATTAGTGTCACACCAATATGTGTCACTGAATAACTGTCGAACAAAATCGAAACACGTATGACCCCGACGTCAGAGAGTGCAACATCGAGTTATAATGGAGCAGGAAGTTCGGACCTCGAGAAATGAGAGTTTTATACAGCGACATTCGGTTGCTACAAGGCATGTTACCACGACAATGGAAAATCAGGAGATAGAAAAGAATCTTACGCAGATTCGAGTGGAAATCGAGATGACAATCACCGCTACCGAATGCCCTCAACTGATCATGCAGCTTCGTCCACAGCATGGGCTCTCCGCTGGAACACTGCAACAGGTTTATGCCTTTAGATATTGACGGTCTCGACGGGTTCGCTGCAGGCTGGAGTGTTTGGCGTCGATTTCGAAACTTCTCAGATTGCATTGGTACGAGAAAGCTGTCTCCTACCAAGTGACGAATCTCACTTGATCTTCTCTATAGTGATGGCTGTAAACGTGTTATGTGCTACGTGGTGACTGCAGTTCGGCAGCCAGCAAGTGCCATTTGGGTCGTGATGGATACAACATACGATCACAACTCTCACGTTTCGAAAGCAATTTGAAAAGCAGCCCCTATAACGGCAATTTATTAGAGATCGAGGAAATGCCATATTTATACAAAACAATTCTCAGCTACCAGTCGGGAAGGTTCTTGCCGTGGCTTGCTTGTTCGTCTGACATATCGTTCATCTAATACCAGCTACGTAAGCTTCGAGCGTGCCTACTACATGGTTTAAGGTCCACAACAAACCACTGATGGAGCTCTTTGGTCACATAAACAGACCAAGTGACGGGAGATTCCTCAGGACCGTGTCCAGGTCTTCTTTGAATCCAGGCCACAACGCTTAGAAGCTGTGAATGCAGAACGGGGGAGTTGCGAAGACTGGATAAGAAGTACTGGAAATAACAGTTCAAGGATAAGCGTTGTCTGAATATCTTGTAGATTTTCTGAGCTGCTTCTTATTGGAGGTGGTATCTGATCCAAAGACCAAATAGCTCCATCTAGGTGTTGAAGTGGGACCTACGTTCAAGTGTCTTGGAATTTTTGCCCTGGGTGATTTAAGGTGGAACGCCCACATAAATCTAGCAGTGGTGATGGCAGATGCCGGACTGACATTTCTTATGGAACTCAAGCTCGAAAGACGTCGATTACAAAGACCTTGTTCGACTATTTCTCGAACTTTGTTCGACTGTTTGGGACACTTTCCAAGTTGGATTAACGGAAGGAGCAGAAAAGATTCTAAGAAGAGTTATACAATTCGTCATGAGTTTTAGTCATCGTCAGAGTGGGAAGCTGAGCAAACAGCAACGAGAGACGTTAAAAGAAAGACGTTCTGTAGCTTTGAATTAACCTTACTCGCAAAATTACGAGCGTCTCGTTCCGAAACGAGCCAACAAACATACTCCTCCTGCAACATATCTCTTACACAATAAGTAAAAGGGTGAAGTCTGTAGCGCTCAATCCGTGAAGGGGCTTCTGGTTTGACAGCAGGTGGAGTGCAGCCTTCCATTCGCCTCGGCACTGGGAGGGGGATGTTGGCAAGCTCATCGCTCACGCCGCATTTTACCTCCGAGAAAGGTCCCCTGTACTCACTTTGGAGCCGTCATGGTGGTACTGGAAAGAGAAAAAATTCCCGCTCCTACTCGGAATTGAGGTGATCCGAAAAACCGAACACTCTGAGTTACCCTGAGGACACCCACTAGACCACCACTGCCACTCACATAAAGAGTACGATGCTGAAACTCAAGTATCTGGGTTTATGTAAAAGAGTGCTGGCAATCTTTCCTACTGCGTACCATGTGATGTTATTGAAGATTAGGTTGGTAGGTCATATAACTGACGAGGAGGTACTGTATCGAATTGAGGAGAAAAGAAATTTAGGCTAGAACTTGAGAAAAGATTGGTTTAGGACTTATTCTGAAGGAATCGTCAGTTTGACAGTGGACGGAAATGTGGGGAGGGAAATGTGCTGAGGGAGATCTAGGCTTGAGTACAGTACATGGATTCAAGTGCAGTACCTATGTAGACATGAAGAGGTTTGCATTGGATAGACTAACTGGGAAAGCTACATCAATCTGTTCCTTGGACTGAAGACAACAACAACAACGACGACGACGACGACGACGACGACGACGACGACGACGACGACGCCCCGACGACGACGACGACAATAAACATTTGCGAATGGCGTAGCAAAGAGCAATTATGATACTGATTAACTAAGTACCCTCTACCACATAGCGTACGCTGCCTTGTGGAGTGTAGATGCAGAAGTACAGTTTATTTCGTTCTTTTTTTTTTCATTGGAATTTTGCCTCTTGATTGTACAGCAAGTAGCAAAAATTTGTGGTCAGACATCCAGGAATTGTTTGTCACAAATAGAGGAATAAAATGTGTTGTATGAAGATGGATCCGGAAGCAGTTTATTTACAGGTTAGAACTCATGTTTCACTTCTCCTCATAATCACGTTAATGATGGGAAATACGCAGAAAGTACCAGCATCACACGTAACGGTTTCTTTCATGAAATGTTACAAAATACCCTCTTGGCTACGTTTGGTTACACTGTACAGTAAGTTTTAATTCCTAGGTTCACCGCCAGGGCTTGTTTTTCCAACTGAACGACGATAATGCCACAATGTGATCCACTGCATTGCTTGTGTCAACATGTGACTAACTTCATTGCTCTACTAGCATCAAGGACGAAGCATCAACTGTTTAAACTGAGGTAACAAAAATCTTGTGACAGCGATATATTCACATATACAGATGGCGGTAGTATCGCGTACAAGGTATAAAAGGGAAATGCATTGACAGAGCTGTAAGGCAATTCAGTCTTCCCAGATCCACAGTGTCAAGAGTGTGCCCGAGAATATTAAATTGCAGGTATTACCTTTCACCATGGAAAACACAATTATCTGGAACCGTGCGACCGCTACGGACGCAGGTTCGAATCCTGCCTCGGGCATGGATGTGCGTGATGTCTGTAGGTTAGTTAGGTTTAAGTAGTTCTACGTTCCATGGGACTGATGACCTCAGATGTTAAGTACCATAATGCTCAGAGCCATTTTGAACCAAAATGCAAAGGCCGACAGCTCTCACTTGACGACCGAGACCAGCGAGTTGTCAGTGCTAACAGACAAGCAACAATGCTTGAAATAACCGCAGAAATCAATGTGGGAGGTATAACGAATGTATTCGTTAGGACGGTGTGGCGAAATCTGGCGTTAATGGGCTATGGCAGCAGACGACCGACGCGAATGTCTTTGCTAACAGCACGACAGCACCTGCGGCGCCCCTCCTGGGCTCGTGACTATGTCGGTTGGACCCTAGACGAAGCCATGGCCCCAATTGGTCAACAAGGCACTGTGCAAGCCAGTGTGTCGGCTGTGTTTACTGGGTCCTTTGGATGATCGGCTAATTGGAGACCATTAGCTGCCATTCATAGACGTCTTGTTCCCACATTCCCAAAAAAACGACGGAATTTTTATGGATGATAATGCGCCATGACACCGGGCCGCAATTGTTCGCGACTGCTTTGGAGAACGTTCTGCACAATTCGAGGGAACGGTTTGGCCACGCAGATCGCCCGACACGAATCACATCCAACATCCATGGGACATAATCGAGAGATCAGTTTGTGCGCAAAATCCTGCACCGGCAACACTTTCGCAATTTTATGGACGGCTATAGACGTAGCGTGGCTCAATATTTGTGCAGGGAACTTCCAACGACTCATTGAGCCCACGCTCCGTCGAATTGCTACACTACACTGGGCAGAAGGAGCTCCGACACGATATTAGAAGGTATTCTATGACTTTTGTCACCTCAGTGTAATGTTCATCACGGACGTGATTTGTGGTACATTGGAATGGAAATCTATAAAATGCGCAGTTGGTAGATAGCCATTTGCTGTACGGATTTGCAAGCGGTAATGGCGGTGTGGCTCAGTGTTTGTATCGGAGGGGAGAGGGGGGGGGGGATTTCCAGGGGACAGTGACTCGGCAGGAGGATGCTCGAGGCGATTGGTCGTCATCTTTGGGAGCTTATGACGTTTGGGCCTACTATTCGCATGTGAGAAAGGCCTAGAAGTATGAGGTTACCTCAACTGGAGAAGGAACTTCTTCGTGCAGTTGACGACAACACCAGTGTTAGCGGAAGACAATTAACTGCAATAAGTAGTGTTGAACATCTGACTGTCTGGAGAGTGCTAGATGAGAACCTGCTGTATCCGTACCGTGTACAACGTGTGTGGGCACTATCAATGCACAACTTTCTTGCATGGTTACATTTCTGCGAATACTGTGTCGACCTTCAATCTAGTGCAATGACCGAGCGAGGTAGTGCAGTGGTTCGTACACTAGCCTCACATTTGGGATAACAACGCTTCAAACCCGCGTCTGGCCCTCCTGATTTAGGTTTGCGTGATTTCCCTAAATCACTTAAGGAAAACGCAGGGATGATTCGTTAGAAAGAGGACGTCAATTACATTCCTCAGTTTCCCTAATCCGAGCTTGTGCTCTATCTAATGACCTCGTTGTCGACGAAACGTTAAACACTAATCTCCTCCTCTACTGTAATTGTGTTGTTCACGGATGAGGCTTCTTTTCAAAGTAAATGTTTAATGTGGTGAATAGTTTAGAAACTGAGTTCTACCACTGAAATAAATCGTTTTCGGACTCACGTGCGTATAACATATTTTCTTCCTCTACGTCTGATTAATGTTTCCTGTAAGTTTATCCGTACATTTTTGTTACACCCTGTAGAGCGACTCAGTCTTCTTTTCTGTTACACTACAAACAAAAAAATTAGGACCTGGTGTGGGTTGCCCGAACTTTTGGATTTATGTTTTCATATTTGACCCTTGCATGATCAAACAATAATCATACTGAAAGTGCATATCAGAATAAGGAATAACGTTAGAGGCGGGATCTTTCCACCGAAGCTAAACGTTTTTGAACCGGATCGTAAACGAGAGTGTCTACAGCAGTCAGGAAAGGGGAAGTTCCCCTCGGCAGGTTGGTCTGTTTGAGAGCGGGATAACGTCTGATGGGGGCGACGCTTCTGACAGACTGGGCGTGTGTGTGTGTGTGTGTGTGTGTGTGTGTGTGTGTGTGTGTGTGTGTGTGTGTGTGTGTGCGTGTGCTTGTGTGTGCGCGCGCGCTTTCTGGAATCGGTGGTGGCGCATACACAGGAAGAAAAGCACGCGCCTGCCACGTGCGCGGCCGCTCGCTAAACATGCGCCGGCCAGGCGAATGTCAACAGGAAGCGGCCTACCATTTGACGCAACGGGCCTGCACGGATGCAGCTCCTTCCTTGCTTCCTTCCTTCAGACATTTGCTGTTACAGCTCTAAATCCGACTAGTACCCTCCGCGTTCCGCTTTGCACCAATTCCTGAGGTTAACAATTACTTAAAGCTTTTAAAACCATGAGAGGGCTGCCTCTTTGTCTGTATAGAGTTTGAGCCAAATCAAATGGGTAATCTGAAGCTCCCTATTTGCTCGTTATTTCCATAATTGCAATTTACAGACGATTTCATTGCTTCTCGATTCATATACAGGGTGTTACAAAAAGGTACGGCCATACTTTCAGGAAACATTCCTCACACACAAAGAAAGAAAATATGTTATGTGGACATGTGTCCGGAAACGCTTACTTTCCATGTTAGAGCTCATTTTATTACTTCTCTTCAAATCACATTAATCATTGAATGGAACAGAACGTACCAGCGTGACTTCAAACACTTTGTTACAGGAAATGTTCAAAATCTCCTCCGTTAGCGAGGATACATGCATCCACCCTCCGTCGCATGGAATCCCTGATGCGCTGATGCAGCCCCGGAGAATGGCGTATTGTATAACAGCCGTCCACAATACGAGCACAAAGAGTCTCTACATTTGGTACCGGGGTTGCGTAGACAAGAACTTTCAAATGCCCCCATAAATGAAAGTCAAGAGGGTTGAGGTCAGGAGAGCGTGGAGGCCATGGAATTGGTCCGCCTCTACCAATCCATCGATCACCGAATCTGTTGTTGAGAAGCGTACGAACACATGTTGTGTCGTACTTGTAAAGGCACATGTTCTAGCAGCACAGGTAGAGTATCCCGTATGAAATCATGGCGGTGAACCGAGGAAGTACAGTACATACTGACGAAACTAAAATGAGCTCTAACATGGAAATTAAGCGTTTCCAGACACATGTCCACATAACATCTTTTCTTTTTTTGTGTGTGAGGAATGTTTCCTGAAAGTTTGGCCGTACCTTTTTGTAACACCCTGTAGATGTAACTGAAAGATTTCTAATAGTATTGAGATTTTGATATTTCATTTTTTGTAGATTGTAGGCCAAAAATAAAAAAAGACAATTGTATTCTCGTTGTCCTTCCATACGAACTGACATGGGAGTGACACGCAAGGAACGACGCGCTATTTCGGCCAGTCCACACGGCTATAAACCCGATAACTTTGTCTTAAGGAAAATATAACTTTTTTATACTGATTCATCAGATTTCGAGAAACGTTGAACCTATCAATATCAATCATCTGCTATCCATTATGGCTAAAATACACACCGTATCAAGAATTGCAGTTATTCTCATGTCATTGGCTTGTTAACACGCAATCACAGTGCCATTTTACAACCTAACCCTGACCTCGGGCTACACTATGGATCAGTACGTCACCTCAACTAACATTCGTAATCACATTAGTTGGCTTCGCTATCTCACGGGAGAACTGTGACCTCGGGCTACGAAAGAGAACCGTCTGTCACCACAAGCTGTATGAAAAGTATTCAGTATTCTGTTCTATCTCTGTCTACCCACGTATTACACACTACGTCATTAAGTCACGGATCAACAGACGACATCTGGTATTGGTAGTTTCAACTGCCCCATTTTCGTAATTTAATTTGCTACAATTAATGTTAAGTAAGCCAGCAAACTTCATGCTTTAAAGGCGTCCGCGATTTCTAGGAAGGTTATCATTTTCACCTTGCAAGATGTATACTCTATTTTTTCTTGTTGTTCATTTAAACAATATCTTCGAATTCTCTGCATTATTTAAATACGCTCTCTACTTCAATTTTTTATCATTTTTTCAGTTTCAAAATTGCTGTCCATTTTTCAGCATTCATACTCATTTTTGAAACTTGCACTGAATTGATATTTTTTTCTGTTCTTCAAATTATACGAGATTTCAACCTTTGCCCTTACCTCCAAGAATAATCTTAAATTTCAATTATTTTACCCTTTTTTAAATTGCTAGTCACATATTTCACTTTATATCCCACTTTCATTCTATGTCATTTTCGCGTTTTTCGCTCTTGCTAATTTTTCCTCATTTATCAATGTTTTTATTTCATTTATTCCAGCTAAGGGATGCATATCCTACCAGAAAGACATCAAGACATCGTGAAAAGTGTCTACAACTATTCAGGGTCATAGATAAATCAAGTTTTCTGTCACGTGGACCTCTGCGTTAGCACCGAAGGTTGTAAAACTTTTCCACGTACCTCGCAACAAACTAGTGGTAGATGATAGCTACGTAATTTCGTCTATTACTGACATGAATTTTATGAAGAGAGGATAAGAAGTAAAGTTGATTACAGTGTCTTTACTATCCTATTATTTTGGATTACTGATTTGATCAGTACCCCTTCGCCAAATTTTCCAAAATGACACTGTTTGATGGAATGGCCTTTACAGCAACTTGCTTAGCCTCGAATGTCCAGCTCACGGAATGCTCGCAACATGAAAGCGCGAGCCGGCCTGAGTGGCCGTGCGGTTCTGGGCGCTACAGTCTGGAGCCGAGCGGCCGCTACGGTCGCAGGTTCGAATCCTGCCTCGGGCGTGGATGTGTGTGATGTCCTTAGGTTAGTTAGGTTTAACTAGTTCTAAGTTCTAGGCGACTGATGACCTCGGAAGTTAAGTCGCGTAGTGCTCAGAGCCATTTTTGAAAGCGCGATGTGGGATTAAATATGAAAATATTGATGATCCGCCAACAGTGTCCCCACACTACGACACTACGGTAAACAGACGACGTTTACAATGTTCGTTTCGTTTGTACGTGAAGTGGTTACCACCATGAAAACCTGAGAATATCCGCCGGTTCGAGTGTAATTATAACATATCCATTTAACTAGTGTTGTATCGTTTTTTTCCTACTTTTCTTTACTTTTTGCGTGTTACGAGAGGCATGCTGCGGCTTTCCTCGTGATAACTCTTGCAGTTCGTTCTCACTGTGGAGGCAACAGCCCGCAGCGTGTGCTGCTGCCCCTCGTATCGTTTATCAGAGTTCCTCGTCCGATTTACGCAGCCAAGCGGGCGTTGCGGGCGCCTCCCGTTATCTTGTTCGCCTCTTTAATGTGCTGTGAAATTGCATTCCGCTGCCAAAACAGCGATAAAAAAAGTAAACAGTACTTGTTCGCTACCCGCGTTGCCAAGTCGTCCAATAGCTGTTGAGAGAAATAATCCAGTTTGATTAAAGCGGGGAGAGCTTTGTGGACGTCCTTATATTATTTGCGTATCTTGTTGATTCTTTTTTTTTAACTTGCTTTTCGAATTAGATATGTCGACCAAGTACCGACACGAGGTGCTCGGGTGAAAACATTTTACAAATTGCCTTCTAGGTTATACCAAGGATATTTTTCAAAGTTATATAGCCAATAAACATATGCCTACTTATATATCTTTTGATTCTTAATATGTGTAGGACACGTGGTAAAAACACATGTCAATTCACATCCATCCTATAGGGGACTGCCGGCCTGGGTGGCGGAGCAGTTCTAGGCGCTGCAGTCTGGAACCGCGTGACCGCTACGGTCGCAGGTTCGAATCCTGCCTCGGGCATGGATGTATGTGATGTCCTTAGGTTAGTTAGGTTTAAGTAGTTCTAAGTTCTAGGGGACTGATAACCCAGAAGTTAATTCCCATAGTGCTCAGAGCAATTTGAACCATTTTTTTTTATAGGGGACTCGAACCTAAGACTTCCTGTTTAAGAGGCAGTGAAAGTATCCCGAGGTATCAGTTGCTAACTTTATTGAGATACTGACCATTTTTAGAAAGTTTTGTATGCACACACATCGACAGAAAGTAAGGAAAAGTACACCTGTCGTTAGGCCACGTTCACAAAAGTCATACACGGAATAAAGCAGCATTGTGAGCAAAATGTTTTTGCTTCTGATCGTCCTCCAGCATCTCACCAATAGCGTAGTCTTGTGGCACAATAGTTAAGAGGTTCTAAAAGAAATTAGTTGTATGAGTTGCTCGTCAAGCAGTACTGAATCAACTACGTTGTTCGTTAAAACAATCTGTACTTTACAAATGAGTACCAAATCAATTTTGTGTCGGGCTTTACTTCAGGGAGAAAATGTACTGTTTCATCTTTATTAGTAGTTGACTATTGCAATTATTACGCTTAATTGATATTTCGCATCAATATTAAAAATTATACTGGTAAAAAAAATTATTATTCATTGGTTGGCAGGTATTCAAGTACAAACCTTTACTAGAGTAGATTTTCGGCGAGGCAGTGGACGGCTGCTCCATTTCTAGTAGTATCGAAATGAAACGTTGCCCCTAGCCCGTCTTCGTAAGTGTCATACACGGATTCCTGTCTTCATAACAATACAGTCGAACGAACACGATGTGAGTATCTTTATTACATATGATAACGTTGCGTAACGGGTTACATTAGTGGTCCTACAACGTATCCGTTCACGCTGCGTATTTCGATGGCTTTTCTCGATTGAGTTGCAAGAACGTGTGGTACTTTCATGGTGGACTGTTCAGAATATAATTAAAAAACTGAACATGGTTCAATAATACATTCTAATTAAATCTATGAGGCTTTATTCAGATTCTTTAAGCATTTACAACATAGCGCGATTCTGGGGACATGCTGAAATACGCTTCAAAGAACAGAGCTTTCTTCGCAGATAGAAAGATCAGTTACACCTAGATTGAATTTGTACGTAAGTCAAACACAACTGGTTTGATACAAATGACTCATTGCTTGATACCGTAACTATATGATTGATAATCATGCATCATCAATAATTTGGGGCAAATCATCAATAATTTGGCGCAAAATTGCTTGAGCATCTGTAAGATGTTTTGATACGACGATACACAGATGTCATTGTTAAAAGTTACATTACTGAGGATCAACTACAAGAAGTTGTAGAATAAACTGGGAGGTGATTATGGCTCTTTGGCTTCTACAGATGAGGTAAATAAGACACTAGTACTAGAGTTGTGCACAGATGGGCATTTCTGGTCATGGTAACTCCTTCGAATTGGGAGAAATCGCCATGTTCACGCTGGCCTTTCGTTTATTGTTGCAGATTCTCTTATGTGTTGAACCGGTTTTTGATCAGATGTTTTACGAAAGACAGAATTATTTATATGTATTTCTTCATTAATACCGAGATTTTTACATCAATCAAGTGTGACATACCATCTATTAGCTGAGTGTTGAGGGAACACAGTTTTCGTCGCGTTAACTAGTTTTACACGACATATCAGGTTTCCACGCCCGTTTTCTTCCCTCATATCACAAAGGCAAAGAGAGCGTATCGTTATCGTCCGAGCTCGACATTCTTGAAGCTAAAACCATTGCTTGGATTGTGGAGGCGAAAGAGATTTGTGCAAGCTTACATGAAATACTTTATTATACTTGTTTGACATGTTTGAAGTTATGATGTGTACTGGTAACTTTCTTTCGTACATGAACTCGGAAAACATATAATTTCTGTTAATTTGCAGCTTATGAGGTATACTTCTGTCTCTACAGATAAATCCGCTTTCGAAAGATAGTACTGAAGAAATTTGATTTAATAATTATTGAACTGGAAACTCAATAAAGTGTGCTATGTTGATTTTTCGTGGTTTCTCTTAATTCACAGGCAAATCTAAGATGGTACGGACGCCGACAAATTACTAATGTAAACGTTACATTTCATTTTTCTTCCTTCCTTGTCTTTTTAATGAAGACCTGTACCACTGTCTTTAGTCAGTCTCATAATCAGTATTCAGTTTTCACTATACCGTATAAGTTAACGCAGTGAAAACTACAAATACATAATAAAGCTAGGGCATAAAAGGAAAACAAATATCCCGAGTGCGTCTTTTTCTTAAATTCCTGACTTAAGAAGTATATACAGGCATTTCACGTTTTAAGCAGAGCCTCGGTTACACTTCCGTACCTGCAACTGATTTATTTACTGCTTATTTAGCCTGGCCGGATTAGAGCCTTAACGCCCTCTCTTACGTCTGACCATGAACAGCATGTACAATTAAAATAATAATAATAACCATAATTTGCATTATTAATAAAATAACAAATGGCAGTAATAAAAATAGTAATACTGACAATGATGATAAAATAATGGAGCGATTTAGAATGACACTAATTAGTTATTACATAACAAACTCGATAATAATAATTCACATTATTAACAAAAGTAATAATTTGCAATAATAATAATAGCACTAATAATAATAATAATGAAATAATGGAGGGATTAAGAATGATACTGAATATCTTAGCACTTTTGAAGCCTTGTCTGATATTAGAAGAAGTGCGAGGGATAATGAAATAGGAGAGGATTGAAATGGAAGTGCCGATGGCTGCTAGGAAAGAAGAGAATTCCAGTGCGGAACCCTATAGAGAAGGGGAGGGAAAAGTGAAGGGGGAGGGAGGATTGATGAGAGTGAGCTGCAAGAAGAGATAGCTATTGTGATAGAAGGTGGGCCATCAGTCGTCTTTTGAAGTTTGAAAGGATTTTAATTTCTCTAATATTCTGAGGAAGATTGTTCCAAAGACGGGTTCCTGACGCAGAAAATGATTTAGAGAACATGGCATGTTGTGTAGTGGCACAGAGAGTGGTAATTATAATCTATGGTATTGGGATCACCAGCAGAGCGTTTTTGGAACTGAGCTGTTTACCTATGACGAAGCGAGGTGACGGCAGGTTTCTTGTTTCCTAGAAGGATGAGTTGTTATGTTTGACGTTCTGCGAATGCACGTTCTGCCGAGGTCTGTGGGCGCGCAAACACCCAGGCCGGACCTGACACACGTTCGCATACAAACACACCCGCATTACACGTTGCAGGCGGCGCTACGAATCCAGCGTGTCCTAGTGCCGGAACCGGCGGGTCAAGACATCACATGCGGATCTCCTCAAATAACCTTCAGTAGGCTCCAACGTTTAATTCTCTCTGGTTCAAGGACAAACGCCTGTCGTGTCTGAGTCAGACACCAGCTCAATTTTTTATTAATGGTTTATTTGTTGATCGTTCGCTTTCCGCTGATACGCGAACGAATGAAGATACACGGCGCAACCATGTAGCTTCTGCGGTCCTTAAGGCAGCAAATCGAACTGATGTTATTTTTCAAGTAAACTAGGCCATCCTCAACTGTTAACGTTTGTGTTCAAAACCGAGCTACTTGTTTACAAAGAACAGATGATTTTATAGATCTTTCCAGATTTTCTTACAACTATAAGACTAGCGTCGAATTTACGCAGATTTTTGAGGTTTCTAATATCGTTGCTCCTGTCTTCGGACGATGGGGAACACCGCGTAACTGTAGGAAAATTGAATGTCACTGGTATCGACTTTTCCGCAGCTGTTGTAATTTGCGGTATACATAACTCAATAACATTAATTCTGCGCGAAATTGTGCGCTTTATCTCAGACAATGCTTCGCCTCTCGAAACAGCATTCTTGAACTCCATGATGCGCAAATTAAAAGCTTTTTGCAAAAACTGCAGCTACTTCCATTTAATTCTTTAAAACGGTTTTATGATTTGATGGCTAATTCCCGTGGAAGAGCCATCACCAGACATGAGCATGCCTACACTGACTTTGTAATTTAAATTAATATTCTGGAGCAATGGTTTTGTTAAGAAACGTAACATGCATTCTTCGTATTAAACATAAATAACAGCTTCGGCGTATGAAATACTGAGAGGAATATCCTAAAAGTTAAGAAGCTTAAGGTTTAACAAATCCGCTGAAATATGTTAATTAGGAATAGAAAACAAATATCGACTTATTTGACCGTAGCGTTGTGAAAGGAACCATCCCGACAGTTGCCTCAACTGATCTAAAAAAATCCAATACAGGGCACCGTTCGGGGATTTCAAACCTTTCTCTTCCAAACTGGAGGTCAGTATCTCAACCTTGCTCGACACGGAAAGAAAAATCTGCTCGATTTGTAAGTGCTATTCAAAATGTATAGTAAACATTTTTATCTTTATTAGCATATCGCTCTTACTCGATGAAGAGATCAACGTTGTAGGTGTCATATTCACAGAAACAAAGAGCCGTAACAACTAGGGATGCGGTTGTACAGTGGTATGAAGACACTAATGAGTAAGACCGATTGAAGAGTATATGAGACAAACCACTGACGCAAGAGACATTCAGCATTGTGCAAGTAATAGGTACGTGTGCAACAAAGAAAGAGGTACACTGAGACGGAAATTTGTTTCCTGGCAGTAGCTAGCGCTATATTATCAAAAACGATAAGTGATAATTGACGCCAGTAGATAAGCAGGGGAAATAAAACGCAGATACTTGTGGACAATAGGTGCTGATACTCTCCATTGCTATGTCGTAGAACACTACGTTAAATGGATGCAACGACAAGCTATAAAGGGAGTTGCTGTGGCTTTTATAGCGTCACTGTCGTTAGGCTGTATGCGTCTGAGCTGGAATAAGATAAAAGGCACGTGGACAGGCTGATGACAAGCCAATAAGTGAAGAGTTTAAAGAAGTCTTATTCTTTTTCGACACTTTCTCATTTAACTGTACCAGAAGATCCTTAGGCCGCTTTCTTCTCCATCGCGGGGGCAGAGAAGTTATTGGCAATTCACGTTGTAGCTTGGTTATGTATTTTTATCTAAACTTGACTGCTGAATACACACTAACGATGCTTCCCTTTATTAGACAGTTGTGCTTTATAGAACCAGTTGAGCCTAAAATGACAAATTAAAACAAGTATCATTGTCAGTCAATCTTATTTTCTTCGATGACACGTATCGAGTGCTTACATCCTCATCTGCAGGTGGATCAGTTGATTACGTAGAATTTATTTTCCTTCCTGTAGCCAGTTGTCTGCCTTACGGTTCATTTTGACGATTTTCCAGCAAGAAGCACACTGCACCTATACACATTTTTTATCACTGAGTTTCACACGTAAACACAAAAAAGTTCATTGCTGCTCCGTTAGCGTTATATACTTAGTATCTACTTCAGTGGTAGGATGGAACAGATTTGTTGGCGTTTTGCCGCGTAGTGTCCCACACCCGTGTAGGCAAATGCGAAGCAGTTGCTTCTTCTCGTGTAAACAACCTGCAAGCAATGAAAATAAGTGGCCGAATAGAAAAGACCGCCACGATACGTACATGCGCGTGATGTTGACGCTTCTACTTGTAATGCAGGCTAAGGTAAGCTGCGACGACGGAAAAGACACAGAAACTTCCCTCCTATTACATAGAAATCAAAGGCGCCAGTATATGGCCCTAATCAGGGCTGAACGTAGCGAAAGAGCTTCATTTTATGGCACAAAAGTTCTGTAGAAAGTGTTACGATTTAGTATGCTTCTCTAATGTTGCTAATACCAGATATATAAAGAAGAACGAACTTGCAGACGAACGACGTAAGGGTCTTCCAAGTAAACGTTCGCAAGTAAGGCGGCATGATGTCACTACACGGATATCGTCGAGATACATCTAAACTCGGGTGACGTAGCGCTGTGATCATGACAAAGGGCTCGTATTCGCGATGAGTAGAGTACGGTCATCCTGATCCTAAGCAGCTTCCTTGAACCACATCAGGCGAGTGTCGAAACGTTCCCTTCAACAAGACAAGCCCGGATCCTCTCCAACATCTGAGAGAGTGCTCCGTCACCAATGACCTCGATGTTGTCGTCGTATAAAGGTCAATTTTCACTATTCGCCACAATCTACTGGAATGAAACTAGACATACCTGTTATATCTACAAGGAAAAAATAACATGTTCATTAAAATATTACGGATTTTGTCCGCAGCTCGTGGTCGTGCGGTAGCGTTCTCGCTTCCCACGCCCGGGTTCGATTCCCGGCGGGGTCAGGGATTTTCTCCGCCTCGTGATGACTGGGTGTTGTGTGCTGTCTTGAGGTTAGTTAGGTTTAAGTAGTTCTAAGTTCTAGGGGACTGATGACCATAGATGTTAAGTCCCATAGTGCTCAGAGCCGTTTTTTTAATTACGGATTTGGGTAGTTTTCTCGAAACATCGAAATATCAGTAAAGATAGACGTAAGGAGTGAAAAACGGACGCCTGTAAGGGTTCACCTTGGGGTGAGGGCATTACTACTGAAACTGGCACTACAGCCATTGTACACATCTCTTTGGCAACATCTAGGGTAACTTATCCATACCTATTAAGTAAACTGAAGGTGGAGGGTGAAGAAAGGGAAGGTAAAGGAAGGAACTCACGATGTCAACTGCGTGAGGACTTTATGCGGAATCAGTGGCACCGACTGAAACTGTGTGGCGGACTGGGATTCCAGTCCGGGATCTCCTGCTTACTAGGCAGTTGCGTTACCCGCTGTGCAGCCCAGCCAGTGTGTTTATAGCAACTGCGCGGACTATACTGGTACGCCCCTCGGCCGGCCCACCTTCCCACCGAGCACCACCTATCCGCAGTCGCCGTCCGTGTCCTCCACGCTCGCTACTTTGAGATTCCCGCAGGGGGTCGGACGTGACTGTGCATTCGCACTGAAAGTGGTTTCATAGCCCATCGTGCGATTTAATTATATGAATAAGTGGGGTCAGTTCTCTCGGAGAAGAGAAAGGAGGTAGACGATCCCTCTGCGTCTCCTCGGGTAGAATCACGAAAAGAAGCATAATCGTCCATCATTGGGAATAAATGAACAAGTGTTGTGTATGCAACGCCTTAAAGAGACATCAACAGATAATGCGCTGGGAGCAGGTGAGCACCAAATATTTTCTCATAAATTAAGGTTCTGTCAACATCTAATACCTTACTGTACTCATGCTCATAAATTAAGGATAATGCTGATACACGGTGAAACAACGCTCTGGTGGGCGGTTTTCGGGTTTAAATCACCTCGGGGTATGACCATGCGGTGCATTTGATTTGCGGTCGTCGCACGGAGCCGCTGACAAAAGTCCACATACGCAGAGGTGTGTTGGTGCATGTCAGAGTACGGTGCAGCAAGTGAGCATACGTTTTCAGACGTGCTAACGGTGACTGTGTGTTGAAAATGGCTCAGAGAACACATATTGGTGACGTTATGAGGGGTAGAATACTAGCGACTGGAGGCTGGTCAAACACAGCAGGTCGTAGCATGGGCCCTCCGTGTGCCACAAAGTGTGATCTCAAAATTATCGATTCCAGCAGACAGGAAACGTGTCCAGGCGCTACAGTATGGGACATCCACAGTGCAACACGAAAAGAAGACCGACATCTCACCATCAGTGCCCGCAGACGGCCACAGAGTACTGCCGGTAGCCTTGCTCGGGACCTTACCACAGCCACTGGAACATTTGTCTCCAGACACACAGTCTACAGACGACTGAACGGACATGGCTTATTTGCCCGGAGACCTGCAAGGTGCATTCCACTGACCCCTGGTCACAGGAGAGCCCGTAAAGCCTGGTGTCAAGAACACAGTACATAGTCATTGGAACAGGGGTCACAGTTTATGTTCACGGACGAGTCCAGGTATAGCCTGAACAGTGATTCTCGCCAATCGACGTGAATGGGCACGAGAGACTACTGTGTCCGTCATCCATGAACGCCTACAGACAGTGTATGGCGAAAAGGTCATATCTCGTCAGATGGTTGGTCGCTGGTGTTGGATGTTTAGAGAAGGATGGCAGAATGTAGATGAAGGCCTAAGTGGGTGTCCTTCCACACACAGGAATGAAAACAACATTTTCTTGTATGCAGGACATGGCGTTAGCGGACAGGCGCATAACGGCGTCAGACGTGGCGTCCACAGTGCGTTTTGGCCGTGCTCAGGCCTATCACAAGCTGCAAGATGTGTGGGTTTACCGAAAAGTCTGTGCGAGTTGGATGTCGGACCATAAGAGTACAGGAATGAAATCAACCACGATCGCTTGACGCTGTACGCTGTACGCGCGGCAGGGAAATGAGTTCCTGTTCAGAATCATCAAAGGCGATGAGATGTGAGTGCACCGCTTTGCTACAGAATTCGAGGCCCCCTCAACGACGTGGAAGCATCCCAGTCAGTGGAGAAAAATTTCTAGTGTCACCCTCCACATAGCCACAGCGCTCTGGGACGCGAAAGGTGATTCTCCTTCATTTCTTCCAGCAAGAAGTCATGAGTGTGACACACTCCTGCAACACCCTCATGAAACTCAGGTCAACCATTCGACGAAAGAAACCAGGGCTCTTAAGTGAAGGTGTTGTGATCTTGGACGACAAAGCAAAACCACACACGTCAAGTCTTACACAGGTTCCGGTTCGTCACTTCGGATGGGAGAGACTGAATTTCGCGATCTACAGCCCCGATCTTTCCCCATCGGACTTTCACCTTTTCCCTGCATTGAAAGGCGCAATCTCAGCACGTCACTTCCAAACCAATGCTGAGGTGGAGCAGGCCTTGCGACAGTTCCTTGAATCTGAGAACACCGAGTTTTACTACAGTGGTTTCTTCAAACTGATTGCACGCTACAACAAATGGCTCAATATCGGTGGCGGCTATGAAGAAAAATAGTGCAAGGTATATAGTTCATGATGCCACGGTGTATTTGGTTTTTGTCAATATGGTTTCAGTGTGAAAAACAATGACGAAAATTACTTTCGGAACGATCCTCGTACATCGTTGGCAATAATACCATCTCTTCTACGGATCTGTCAGTAGTAGAGCAGCAGTGATGTATTACGGCAGGATTTCCTAGAACCAAGAGCAATCTGAGGACATGTATATTCCTAGCA
Organism: Schistocerca serialis cubense; assembly: GCF_023864345.2. Classification (NCBI taxonomy): domain Eukaryota; kingdom Metazoa; phylum Arthropoda; class Insecta; order Orthoptera; family Acrididae; genus Schistocerca; species Schistocerca serialis. The sequence continues at coordinate 31,085,795 of NC_064646.1, forward strand.
TAGAATTGCTCTTACGCAACACCTAGCCTTTGCACGAGCGAAGCAGCGATCGTCACCAGCTAATGCGTAACTGGTCGCCGTCAGTGTCCTCGTTTTGTGCTCAGCAATTAGCATTCTGCGGCGAGCTCATTACATCTATTAGCACTGTCGGCGGCAACAGATATGCGTGACAGAAGTGCGATGCGACAAGGCGTATCGAGACGAGGGAAACGGCATGCAGCAGATCTGCGTGGGCTGGCGCCACTTCAGCACTCGGCAGAGGTGGCCTGACCAATTAGTTTTACACTTGATGTCTTTTTAGCGGCAGTCTGTTGCACAGATACATCAAAGTGGCTTCCGGGAATATTTGATTCAGTACTATTCAGCGAGTTAATGCCAACGAGATAGAGTGGAAGCTAAAAGTTTTGGCAATATGATTGAACTACAATGTCGTGTGCAGTTTCCCTGCTTTTTCGTAGGACTTACTGAAATAACAACACTGAGTCCTTCTTTCCTCAGCATTATAGGAGGGGTATCATACAGTTTGAATTATCAACTTGAAGATATAAAGTTACGTAATTAATTTTCGGTTCGTTTGCAGCTACATGTCTGCAGTCCTACACGTCTACATCTGTTCTCCGCAAGCCACCTTGCGGCGCGGTGTGGAGGGTACTTTGTATACCACTCTCACTTCTCCCTTTTCCTGTTCCAGTCACAAGTGGTTCGCGGGAATAACGATTTCCGGTAAGTGGGCTCGAATCTCTCTAACTTTATCGTCACGATCTTTTCGTGAAATATACGTAAGAAGAAGCAATACATTTGTTCTTCTAGGAACGCGCGGTCTCGGAACTTTACCAGTAAACCACACTGCGATGTTGAACGTCTGTCTTGCAGCGTCAGCGAATAGAGTAGGCTGATCATCTCCGTGTTGCTTTCGTGCTTACTAAATGAAACTGCAACGAAACGCGCTGCTCTTCTTGGGATCTCCTGTATTTCCTCTATGCAGTATTCAGGTACTGGTCGAACGAGGGCTTTGTAAGGTACCTCCTTTGTAGGCGGACTACATTTCCTGAGCATTCTTCCAATGAATCTTAGTCTGGCATCAGCCTTAGCTGCGGTTAGTTTCAGGTGGCCGCATTGATACACACGCTTCACAGTTTCGTTGGAAGCCACTCGAGTAGCCAGAACAAAACGGCGCAGCTCCTTGGCAAGCTGCATTACCGTACGTTGAGTTGGTCGATGTGCACGACATCAGTGCAGCAATACATGACAGTGGATAGGTGGTGCTAACGGTTTCTCTATGAAGAAGCAAGAGACGGCCCTGCTGCTCGAAGACCAGTGTGTAAGAATCGAGGCGATAGTGGAAAAAATAAATTTCAGTCATGGATCAGGATCATATACGACATTTTGAGCATGCCAAAGCCACCCGCTATCCACGGCCATTCCGAAAGCCCCTCAAATCGAGGCAACGGGGGAAATTTTGCAGTAGTACCCGGCCAATCTTGATGACTTCTTTGGCCGCCTTGTTTGTCTTCTTTGTGTGGTTCTTAATCCATGTTGTAGACTAAATCTCCTACTTTATAATCTTCTATCGAATATGTTAAGTATGTTTTGAATCTGACGTTCTACGTTATCACGACCACCTGCAGAAAATAGTTCCAGAACAACTTCTCGAAGGAGAGGCGCTACCCCTCTGTCCCGTCCCCCTCTCCATTACCTTACAGGCGCGCCCCCGCCCCATCCCCCCTCGCTCCCCCCCCCCCCCCCACACACACACATCACTGTTAACTGAACATACACTGAGGTGACGAAAATAATGGGCTACTGATATGCACATATACAGATGAAGGCAATATCGCATACACAGAGCACTGCATTAACGGAGCTGTCATTTATACTCAGGTGATTTGCGTGAGAAGGTTTCCGACGTGATTATGGCCGCACGATGGGAAATAACAGACTGAACGCCGAATGGTCGTTGCAGCTAGTCGCACGGGACATTCGATTTCGGAAATCGTTCGGGAATTCAATATCCCGAGATCCAGTGGCAAGAGTGTGCCGAAAATACCAAATTTCAGGTATTATGTCTCACCACGGACAATGCAGTGGCCGACGGCCTTCACTTAACGATGGAGAGCGTTGGCATTTGCATAGAATTGGAAGTGCAAATAGACAAGCAGCACCGCGTTAAATAACCGCAGAAATAAATCTGGGACATACGACGAACCTATCCGTCACGTGAGGGCGTCGAAATCTGTCGATAATGGGCTATGACACTAGACGACCGACGCGAGTGTTCTTGCTAACAGTACACCATCACCTGTGGCACTATTCCTGGGCTCATGACCATATCGGTTGGACCCAAGACGTTTGGAAAACCGTAGCCTGGTTAGATGAGCCCTGATTTGAGTTGTTAAGAGCTGATGGTAGGGTTCGAGTGTGGCGCAGACCGCACGAAGCTATGGACCCAAGTTCTCAACAAGGCGCTTTGCAATCTGGTGGTGGTACCATAATGGTGTGGACTGTGTTCACGTAGAATGGCATGGCTCCTCTGATCCAACTGAGCCGATCATTGGCTGGAAATGAGATCATTTCAGCCATTCGTGGACATCATGTTCCCAAACAACGACGGAAGTTTCATGGATGACGAGGCGCCATGTCACTGGGTCACCATTGTTCACGAGTGGTTTGAAGAACATTCTGGACAACTCGAGCGAATGATTTAGCCAGCCGAATCGCTCGACATGAATCCCATCGAACATTTACGGGACATAATCGAGAGGTCAGTTCGTGCACAAAATCCTACACCGGTACCACTTTCACAGTTATGGACTGCTATAGAGGTAGCGTGGCTCACTATTTCTGCAGGGGACTTCCAACGACTTGTTGAGTCCACGCCACGAGTTGCTGCACTACGCCGGGCAAAAGAAGGTCCGACACGTCATAGGAGGTATCGCAAGAGATTCGTCACCTCAGCTTGAATCTCTTTTCGTTAAGAGTAATATATATATATATATTGCGCCCACTGTTATTTGTGAACATTCTTACAGGAGCGCTTCTTATCTTCTGGTTTGGTGATTCGGCTTGTAGGTTTTTGTTCACGTTTCGGGGTATCCCAGCCAGGAAAACAGCGTTCAGTGGGTAGTGCGATACTGTACTTGGATATAGGGTATAGTTTAGTGACTGCCAGCTATGGATGTAAGTTCTGCATCTTGTACCGTAACGGGAAACGAAACACTACGTAAAGAGTCATTATTTCTGAAACAGACATAAGCGTCTATCCCTCGGATTTCAAACATTACTTTCCTCCTTCCAATACGGTACATTTCCGTGTTAGTACATTACCACTGTTTCTAACAGTTCAAATATCGACAGGAGATATGTCTCAAACAATAGCAATATTTTCAACTCTACTAGCAAACTCCTCTAGCCCGAAAACGGTCTGGAAATGAGACGTGCACAGAATTATCCGAGTAAATCAGTAAAATAAGGTGACTCCTTTTTTGAAATGTCCTGTCTCTACTGTAAAATAGTCTTAGACAGCAGCAGGATAAAACCGCGAATTATGAAACTGACAATAAGGAAGTAGCGGTATATGGGAGAGAAAATCTTCACTGTTGGCATCGATTTCGAATTAAGCTGCCGTAGATAGAAGTCCAGCTAATAGAGTTCCTGTCTTCTTGACCACTGAAGCAGTGAAACGGTACATGAAATGTGACAGTCGTAGACTCCCACGCCAGTCTTACCCAATTCGCGCTGCGTCGTGCCTTTCGAAAGCATTCGGTCGCAACGGCAGGCGGCAGACCTTGTTACACGAAACGACTATCTGACAAGCAGATATCGCAGAAATCGTTCATTCGCCTCCGGGAGCAACTGTTTAAGAAGATGAATGTGAAATGAAAAATGGAATAGCACATTGTGAAGGTCTGACTGCCACAGTCTGTGCACAACGAGTGAACAGCGCAGGCACGCCCTTCTCTAGCGAGCAGGAAAGGAAGTCCACTTCTCTGAGTCGGTCCGCAGGAGTGTTTTTGATGCTTGTGAAGAGTCGAGAATGCAGCTGGTTCACTTGCTAATGTAACTTCACCCTTAGCGTGAAGCGCACAAGGGAAGGAGAAGGAGACGGAAAAAGCGCATAGCGTTTACGACCGTAGTTACTGTGACACACACTGATGTACAATATGAAAACGAGTCCAAAGCAAAAACAGATGAAATTTAAAACCAAAACATTATTTGTTGCACACGTTTTATTGAGTATGCTTGTGTACGATGTCACGTATACCTTGAGAAGAGATATTTTGGAGCACGTATGAAAATTCTCGTTTGTACAATTTACGTTGCGGTGAAAAGTCGTTCATATAGTAAGCTACCTTGAAGCTAAGTAGAAGTAGATGATACATCTGAAAGGAGTGTGAAGTGTCTCTTGACGCAAAATTCCACACGTTGCTACTAGATCAACTGAGTCCACTGTGGAACTGATTTCGTGGACGTTAGTCTTACGCAGAAGTGGTAGTTCTTCCATGTTGTGTAATGCTGCTTCCTGACCTCTTCGAATTACAATAAGTTTTGTACGTTGTAAAAAAATGTATGTATTCTGTGGTATCAGGATTGCGTCTTTATTGCGGATTTTCGTTGGAAAGTGTCAATTTGTATTCTTATGCGTAGTTGACCACAGTAAAATGTATTTCGTCATTACTAGTCCGGTACGGTGTAGGCCATAGTCAAGGCCACGTTTACGCATGGGTAACATGCGACCCAGCCTAGAACGGTGAATTCCTAAAAGGAGGCAAATTTGTGAATAGCACATAAATCTGCTTTTAGAGACTTTATTGAAATGGATGGAATCGGTTAAGTTACGTACGGCCCTAGCTTACAATTGCTTGAATGATGCGGCTACACTAGCAACCGAAACATATATTTAGAAAGAATTGAGTTTAGTTTCATCGATTGCGAAAGTAAAATAGAAAATGCTTCGCCTAGTAGGATTCTGTGTGGTAATATTTGCTGTATATGCAAGCTTATTGCCAGTATGACAGTCTCTGTATTGTTTACTAGGGGTAAATATCATTTTTTTTTTCTACACACTGACAGCATAAATTTTCTCACTGAATATGATGGCGTGATATACCATCCAATGGTTGCGTGCGCGAAATACGTAGTGGGTTCATGTAGAATGTTTTTTAGTGTTGTCTTAAACAAGAAAGAAACGAAGTTGTCTGGAAACATTTATTGGAACACAAACAGCAGTTGTTGAGGTACTTGTCGACATATTCATTTATTGGAACTGAGTCACTTTTCAAATCATCGGATCAACTTTTTTATTCTTGTGATTTGGAAGATTGACACTTGGGTCTGCAAACAGTGTGTAAACTTGTTCCTCGCCGAGAAAATATTGATCCTGCAGGTCTTTTTCTTCCGGAGTAGGAAACATGATTAACGGTGTGAAGAAGATCAGTCCTTTCGGATGAGCGGCGAAAAACCTCTTGGCGTAAAAGCTTGTAGAACAGTAGTTGTGCGCTGCACCGAATGTGGGGGGGAGCATTGCCACGGATCAACATCGAATCTCCAGTGCTTCTTGGGCTGAATAACTCGTCGTATTTTCCAGAATTATGAGGAATATGTGAGGAATGGCTATTGAATTCTAGAATCATAAAATGACTTCACTCCGTAATTTATTGTCGCCTATAATACACGAGTTAGTCAGTAATGATGGATGGCAGCCCGATACGTTCTTCGCTATGAATATTTTGATGTCTTCAGAGACTCACTAGTATCAACAATACAGCTCACAATGTCCAGTCCACTATACAGAGCTAATGACAAATTTCGTCTGGCGCTTCGCTGTATGCGAACTCAATCACAGATATATCCTCGTTGTTTACCAAGGAAAGCATAGCGGCCGCTATTTACAGTCGGTACACTCGCAACATTCCGAATCTCTCAAACAGGCGTTCTCGCCTTTCGTACTGCATAGCCTACCATCGTTTGGCGGCATGGAGAATTTATTTTCTGGATAACTCTCGCACGTCAAGCCATGGCAGTACAGTCTCCTCTGAATCAAGGTTTTGGCTTTCGACGTCCACGAAAATTTAACGATTTATCTCTAATACATTTTCAGAGCGTTCTCCGATCGTTGGGAGTACATAGAAGGTGTCCTTTATAATCGACCATCTTCCATATATTCTGTTTTCACGTAGCTTCGTCTTGCGGACAATCTTTACTATTATGTTTGTACCACATTGATCAACTTCCGCGTATTCACGGCTGCTTCGGCTACACTTGTTTCTCTGCCTAAGGTCTTTGAGGTCAGTGTGGCTTCGTCCAGTGTATAGCGAGAGAGTGGTCGTCACATATGGCTTGCTTGTTTTGAAGAAAAACAAAGCGTTCCGCTTCGGTCTATACCGTTTGGGCTGCTCCGAAGTGAAGTTGTTTTGCTCGTGTGTGATATGGTGTTCTTTGGATCGAGGCTGAGTAAGATGTGGAGTGATACTTTAAAGCAGCCTGTGGTTGTACTCTTGCGGCGGTACTGAGAAGCGAATTTATTTTCTATACGCCGACTCCAGAACAGTCTGCTTCTTTATTTTGTAAGAAATATTATTGAATGAGTAGCACAGTAACACTCGCGATTACGGTCAGTGTGGGGCAAATCCAGTTTTGTTTACGTTTTGTTTCTGATTCGTGATCAGTTTTAGTAAGCCAACACGTCATTCACCAAAAGGTTTGCGATTTTTTATATATTTTTTTCAAGTCCACGTTACGGGACATCTCTTTGTATGATTGTGCGGAGAGCACAATGAATCACGCAACATTAATCTGATTGTTCTGAGTAAAACCCTTGCGCTTTTTTTTTTGGATAAAATAATAAAGTAAAAAAAATGTCTTACAGCTTTTTCGCTCTGTCGTTCCTTTCGTAAATTCAGTTTAGCGGAGCATTATTTTTGCGAGAGAGTAGCACTTAGTAAGTCTTGAGGCTTGCGCTAACGCCTTACACAGGAGGCGGTTACAGAAGTATTCTCGCCCTTTATTTCGATAGACAGTCCGATGGGGGCTGCTGCTGCTCCGGGCGGCATTTCTCAGCATTCGTAAATTATTTTCTGATCACAGAAGGTAAGTTTGCCTCTAGAGTTTCTGGGCAGCCGCTATTTCGTCGTCTCGTTTTTTGTGTTCCGTGGTAACGTCACATTCCTAAGTCAGAATCAATAGAGCATTTCATGTGCCAAGAGAATTTCCGTTGCAGTAAGTAGTCGTGTCTGTAACCAGTCATTGGTCAGGGTCGTCGAATCGCGTAGTAATATTACTCCCCTTGAGTTCTTTCACTTCCATAGAGGGCATCCTTAATCTGGGCAATTTCAAGTGGATCTTCAGTGTCCAGTGCTACTAGTTAGGCCGCATCCAATTTAACAGACACTATACAAAAACTAGTTGCTGAAAACGAAAATAGTGGGTGGAAAATTTCTCTCTTCGTCAGACTGGGCCCGTGTGTGTCTTGTGGAATCACGTGAACGCACTTTTGGCAAATACGATCCCTTCTTGATCACGGAAAAGAGTAGAAAAAATGCTTAGCGAGTGAGAGACTGTGAAACACAGTCTTCAAGGGCATCTTTTCTCAATCTGTTAGGATTTTCGACCCAATTTTCATTGCGCCCCATCCTTCCCCTATTTCTTCTAGGATGAATATGTATATGGTATTCTGACGCTAAAGCTACAAATATACAAACCTTAAAAATTACTACGAGTAAGTAAATTTATTGGCATTTCGCATACCGATCCGCTACATTGAGAAACCAGAATCTATGGTCATCTATTGCTCTCTGTCCTAAAGGTAGAGCGCGAAAATTCTCCCGAAAGTCTCTGAACTGCCGAAGAAGAAATCTTCGTAGACTTCCCGGCAAGTGGCGAAATCAAAAGACAATTTAGGAGTAATCGCTCTTTGAATTTTGGGCAGTGGTGGACGATGAGTTTTAAGCCCTGAAAACAAAGAACATTTCGTATATTGTTACCATAAAATGTAGATCTCAGCTAAACATCAGAGTGTCTGCTTCTAATATTAAACCCTTCTTCGAAATAATTTTCTCTAAGATCCAGGCTCAAGGTATTCGCTAATAATTACTAACTTGTTTTTAATTTAGTGTTTAAAAGTTAATTGCATTGTGCAGTACTGATAGTCTTATTTATAAGTGCATTATATAAGTGTAAATGGGATTTTTTTTATTTTGTCGGAATGTATATCGCTTTGCTTTTCTCTCAGTAAATTAATCAGTTTTTTTTTCTTTTCAGTCAGTTCGCGCCCCTCCATTTAGTATTATCATGCCGCCCCCCCCCCCCCCCCCCCCCCACCTTCATCCCGCCCACCCTAGGGAGGCGCGCCAAATTGATTGAGAATCGCTGTACAGGAGTACGCTACTTAACTGTGTAAGGTAGTTTCTGGACGTGCGGTAGGTTGATTTTGAGATGAGGAAGATTTCGGTGCGGTATAAATGGGTCTTCCTTGCGTAAGACAGGACTGTGCCGGAATTGGGGACAGGAAGGCTGGCGCCTGCAGTGGCAGGGTCGACGGCCGGGACGGAGCATTGTCTGGGCGCCGATTAGGCACACAATGAGGCGGCCCGCGTCCTCCAGGAGGTCGTCCCGCGGCACGGCGCGCCGCGCCGGACGGATTCTGGACCGACGACAAAGCTGGAGGTGGAGCTACCAGTCGGATTTGATTTTCACTGTGAATTGTTGAGATAATGTCAAGCTAAGTATCCGGTAACTTGCGGAAATATCAGCGCCAACATTATCGAAGGGAGAACGATGGTATGTGGGATTGAGCTGAAGGATGAAGGCCCAAAGGTGAATGTGATGAATCCCAAGCCATGACAGTCACTGGCAGGAACAGCCGACCTGTATCAGTACGAGAAGTCACTGGTGCTGCGTCTCGACTGATAGAACAGATAGAAGAGTGAGCAGCATCTCTGGGCTCAGTGAATTTCGCGGTTGCTTGTTCTGAGCATGCGCCAGCCTTGGACTCGTTAAAAAAATTACCGGAATCTACAGATCCGGATGAACAGTCCTTCGGGGGAAACTTTCGAATGGTAGCCAAGTAACACGGGCTGTTCGCCGAAAATTTTTTCGGGGTGCGGTGTGTGTGTGTGTGTGTGTGTGTGTGTGTGTGTGTGTGTGTTGGTGTGGGTGTGGGTGTGTGTATGGGTGTATGGGGGGGGGGGGGCGGAGACGCCAAGACTCTAAAACTGCCACTTTTTATATAAATTAATTGGACAGTTTTGAGACGTCAAAAAACTTATTATACCACAGAGAACTGATGGTTACTCACTCACTTCTAGAGAAGTATGAGTTCTGTAATGAATAAAAATTTTGTACTGTAGATTCCAGGGGAGAGGGCGAGCGGAAAGGGACCCCTCTTGCGCCTTATGGACCCCATATGCTGAAAAGTGTACAGAATTTTACCGTGACGTGGCGGGGGAAGTGTAATACGAATACTGTACAGTAATTCGGAAGCAGGGATCGTCATGCAAAATCGAGGCGTCCATGAATGTTGAAGTTTTACTCGAATCTCGTACTAACATTTTGTTACGATAATTCAGTAATCTGTTCCCACAAAGCAAAGTAACAGTAACATTCCAATGATTTGTGCTTAATGAACTCCATCCAACCGATTATTATAGAACGGTAACTATGACTATTACCAGCAGTCGACAAGGACACGAGTAATTTTAAAGAAAGGGAGCATATGGTAAGCTGACAAGCGGAAAAACTTCGAAGTATGAGGTGACAATATTATCACTATTAATGTGCGGTTATTATGTGCAGTGCTTCGTATTATAAACAAACGTAATTTTATAACAAATGGTACACCCGACGTTCTTTCTTAAGGTAATCAGATTGCCACTTGTGAACGAAAGGAATCTGCGACTGTTATTTAGCTATCAAGCGGATCACGCACTATGAATCTTTGCCAAAAACAAATGAACACTGTGACTGTCAACATTTGCTGGACCATTACGAAACATCTTTTCGAAAACTGACTGCACATTTAAGGCTTTCCCGCGAAACGGCAATACTGCTTTACGGTGTGAATCATGGTCGCCAGAAAGTAGCAGCCTTTAGCAACGGAAATGACTTATCGTTTACCTTGAAAGCGTATTTTCATCATTTACTTCTTCCTCCGTTTCCTCAGCTGACCCAGCTTACCCAGAATGACCCAGAATGCCCAATGCCCTCCTACTAACCTGGCAAGAGTAGCTCCTAATTCAAAAAGTGTTTTATAGCAAAATAGTACAGCATTACGAAAGCATTATATCGACGCATCTGTACAAGCAATATCATCTCCGACTTATATAAACTACTGTACATTATTTATCATAGACTGCAGTGTAAACTTAGAGGTTTTTATGAAGCGCAGAACTGAATGAAAATTTTTACATTACCTGCGCTGATATAATATTTACTGAAAATAGCGAAGCTTTTTTTTAAATTTGAGTTTTGTCTGTTCTGTCGGATGCACTAGTATCGTCAGAACTCCTACGGGAATAAATACTTTGCGAGTAGAGGGCTTATGGACGAGGAACGCTGCATCGCATCGAATGATAAGTTGATCTAACGGAAAGCGTATCCAGATGATCTAGGTGGTTAAGGCAACCATTCTAGAGAAGCGGAGCATCCAGGTTGGAGTCCCGGTCCGATACAAATTTTCGACTCTCGCCATTGCCTTACCACATTGCTCTGTGCAGCTTGAACTCAGAGTGTTTCCCACCCATCCTTTCCCTTTCCTTCCCCACCCCCTATTTTATACAAACTTTTTGAAATCTGCCTGCACAAGTTTATGACAGTTACATGCGTTAAGTGGTATCGTAGTATTGTGAAGTGGGAGGAACGCTGCATTCACGAATAAAAAAACCATCAAACGGAGACTAAGACATCAAGACAGGTCTGCCATTTCGATGGACTGTGCGAATTAAAATATTACAATGTCACCAAAACGCACGTAATAGCATAAGTGATCATACACTGTCTCATTCCGTTATGAATGTCTCTTGAAGGTACCATAGAGCAATAAAAAAGAAAAAATAAACGCTGTTAAAGTAACTTGCACTGTAAACATGTTTTCATCACGACGTTATTTTTCGCTGCACACGAGAGCTTGGACGCCGTTGAACTGCTGTCGATACGTTTGTTGCTCTAAGGATCATTATGATATCTTGCGCACAATGATATTCATAAGCTATACACTGCTTAGCAACAGACGGAACTGCGTTTTGGACTGACAAATGAGGTTATGTCTACCATTCAGTGGTCAATGCGCCATCTGTTTAAACGTGAGAGAACTTTTACAGACATCCGCCTGCTGACATTAGTGGGAATACGAGCACAGCCGAAGAAGACTAGGAAATAAACGGCCTTGGCATTTCTAACTAACGATTACAATTTATGGGCATACTTCCTGTTACTCAACCGTGACTGTATGTTAAAATTTATGAGAACTATTTTAAACGGAGAGAAACTGCGCAGTAATGTGTGAAATGGTAAGTATAATGTCAGAGTTTCTAAGAGAGAGTCCTCACAGGCAGCTATGAAAAAATTCTTTAATATCGGATCAACTGTGGTGCAAGTTTAGTTATCGTGACTGACAATAACATATTTGATCAACAGTATCCGGACACCTAGCTGAAACTGACTTAACAAGTTCTTCGGGCTCTCCATCGGTAATGATGGAGTTCCGCCCTCGCAGGCATACGTTCAATCAGGTGATGGAAGGTTTCTCAGGGAATGGCACTCCATTCTTCATTGAGTGCTGCACTGGGGAGAGGTGTCGATGTCGGTCGGTGAGGCCTGGCACGAAGTCGACGTTCCAAAACATCCCAAAGGTGTTCTATAGGATTCAGGTCATTACTCTGTGCAGGCCAGTCCATTACAGGGGTGTTATTGTCGTGTAACCAATCCGCCACAGGCCGTGCATTATGAACAGATGCTCGACATTAATGTAGGCCTGTGCTGTGATAGTGCCACGCAAAACAACAAGGGGTGCAAGCCCCCTCCGTGAAAAACACGACCGCTCCATAACACCACCGCCTCCGAATTTTATTGTTGGCACTACACACGCTGGCAGATGACGTTCATCGGGCATTCGCCATACTCACACCCTGTCATCGGATCGCCATATTGTGTACCGTGATTCGTCACTCCACACAACGTTTTTCCACTGTTCAATTGGTTCGGCGGTCTCTGTCAGTCAACAGACGAGGTCGGAATGTACGCATTTGCGTCTCTTCACGTTTCCACTTCACTATCACATTAAAAAAAGTGGACCCAGGGACTCTCAGGAGTGCTGAAATCTCGCATACCGACGTATGATACAAGTGACACCCAATCACCTCGCCACGTTCGAAGTCCGTGATTTCCGCGGAGCCTCTCATTCTGCTCTCTCACAATGTCTAATGACTACTGAAGCCACTGATATGGAGTGCCTGGCAGTAGATGGCAGCACAATGCACCTAATATGAAAAACTTTTTTTTTTTTGGGGGGGGGGGGGCGTCCGGAGACTTTTAATCACATAGTGTATTTGTGCCAGGACGAAACTCTTCGCAAAAAGCAAGGATTCTTGTATCTGCCGCTGTCTGGTGCATTTTTGTAATTGGCGAAAATGTATTCATCACACTGTAGATTTAGTATTTTAAAACAGTTCTTTGCTGATATCATTTTATATCGTAACATCTTTACAGATTTCGTTCTCAAAATACTATCATTTCATTGCACCATATCTAAATTAGTTAAAAGATTTAGTTCTGGATGTGTTATGCATGCACTGTGGAGTACTATCAACGGCAGTCAGACAGACCGCCTATTAATTTTTGATTTTTTTTTATCAGATTTCAGCACACTAAATCTAATAGCCACGAGTGCTTGCCTTACAAACATGACAGAACCCGCTATAAATCGTCACAATCGAGCTGCAGTGGCCCATTATAAACATTTGCTGTAAGCTGTATAAAAAGGTCAAATCATATGTTATGCAAAAGGAGTAGCTAATTCTCAGGGCAAAACTAAAACCAATGGTAGGTCGTGATGGAAACACAAGATCAAAGATACAAATTAAATACGTAGTGAAATATCTTTATCACTGATGAGTCAGGTACATGTATAGTATTTGACAAGCAATTTCTGAACATATTAGATGAATGAAATAAAGATTTAGTTTCCACAGTTTCTGCTTTCAAAGACTGCTATCTGAAACAAACCTCCGCGATACTAACAAGGGGGAGAGTGAGCCAATAATTAAATCGCTAATGACTAAGAACTCTCTTGGATATGATGGAGTATCTAGCAGAATACGAAAGCACTGTGCTACGTATGTTAGCTCAGTACTTAGCTACATTTTTAACTTTTCCTTTAGGAATAGCCAGTTTCCTTAACAATTAAAGCACTCAATACTGAAACCGCTTTATAAAGAAGGAGAAAAGGATAAAGTAGACAATTTTACACCTATTTCTATGCCATCGATGTTTGCAAAAGGTATTGAAAAGGCTATGTGTATAATAGATGATTTCAGTTCACATAATTTGCTGTCAAACGTACGGTTTGGTTTTAGTAGTGGTATAACAACTGTAAATGCTGTATTCACTTTTTTCTGTGAGCACTGGACAGATTAAACAGAAATTCTCGAACGCTAGGCGTCTTCCTTGAGTTAACTAGGCATTTGATTATGTTGATCACAAAATACTACAGCAGATGTTGGTCTATTATGGAATAAGGAGTAGCTCAAAATTTGTTCCGTTCATACTTAAAGAACATACAGCACAAGTTGATTCACCACACTAATGAGAACTGCTATGAGGTTGCGTCTGATAGTGCAATTCAAGTGGCTTATAGAAAATAAATTGTGCGAAGTGTCAGTAAGATTCAGTTTGTCTAGTTTCTAACACACAGTCCAACGAAAACTGACATTTTGGTTACACAGGATTGGCGTATCATTAGTGAGTCTGACTCTTGTGGAGAAAAGCGTACAGTATGTCGCTGTATCCATTTTCAGTATAGTACCACAACGATTAAAAAATCTTAGCAGCTACCTATTTTCAATAAACTACCACAACTAATAAAAAAATCTTACTAGTAACCCTAGCACTTTCAGAGTAAAACTGAAGTAATTCCTCATGGTTCACACCTTCTATTCTGTCGAGAAGCTCTTGGAAAAATTAAAATAATTTATGTGTTATATTGTTGATTATGCTAATAAATACTCGACAGCTTCTAGTCTGTATACGATTCGTGTAATTTTGTCATTATTATCTTCTTTGATAAAATAAATAGCACAAAATATCTAACATGAAAACTGTCGCAATTGTGTATTTATGTTGCACAACCAAATGGTGGCACAGCAAATAACAATCCAGTAGATATATCTGCTTGAAGTGAGTTGTCATATGGACATTGCTAATTGTAGCTAGAAAACATTCTTGATATCGAACGTTTATAGTCGATTGCTGAACATACACTCTGCCAAGTTTGCAGCTGTATCATCGTTTGTAACTGATGATGGACGAGGAGCTGTAATGAGCTTAACATCTACGCTAATTGGCTCGCAGTAATGTCCGCGCCGATGTTAATGTGCCTACGGTTACTAATGGTGCGTGGGATTAATTAATCGCGTGTGGAAGGAAAACACAGATAGCATCTGCATCTCATCCACGGTGGTAAAACGTTCATAATGTTAATGCTGATGCTGTGGGCACTAGACTCTACATGTACAAGTGTCACACATAAATTCAAAATATATCGAAGTGTACCGGGTATCTCTCCTGAGGGTCGTCAGGCTCATTTTCTCTGGTGTTTCGGCAGATATCTGCAATCTCGCTTTTGTAGGTTGTACATGGAGTCGGCCGAAACAAATACTGCTTATAACATGTTCTACTGTCAACGAAAAGAATCGGTTTGTTTCCAGTTACAAACAAAATTACTTTTAAACCTGAATTCTACGTGCCCGTTTGGTAGAGCGGTCCCAAATCAGCGTAGTGCTGTATTCGGTTTATCGATATGTGCTAACAAAGTGAGTAAAAGACGAGGAATGAACAGGAGTCCGGCTCAGTGGCGTCTCAGTGGCGCTGCTCGCCTGGCGGTAGCAAACAGCGGGCGGGGGTCAGTCGCGATGCCGCCGCTGCCGAGTATTCGTGCTTTGCTGTCCCTGTTAACACGTGTCGATAAAACAAATATCGCACTGCGCTGATGTGGGACCGCTCTACCAAACGGGCACGTAGAATTCAGGTTTAAAAATCACTACGTTTGTAATGGGAATCAAACCGACGCTTTCCGTCGACACTGGATGTATTTGTTTGGACTGATCCCATCTACAGAATGGAAAAACACCAAATAAAATGTGCCTGACGACTCTATATAGAAACATTATGTTAATTATTTGAAAAGTCCCACGTATAAAGTACTTTTACGTAGTTACAGTCATGTTCCTCTAAACTGAGACACTAGAACGTAATGTTCGGACAATGAAATTTATGTAAACTTAGGACTCATCAGAACTGACAGCAGTGCTGAATGTAAATCTTTTGAACTATTTAACAGCTGCGTTGCACTAAAACAGCGACTAATTTTCTTTGCTTAACGTAAAAGCCAAATTGTACTTAGTGACTAAGTCCTTGTCGTAGTACGAATACTATTACTTATACCATGATTCAAATTGTATGTATATGAATTAGGTATGCGAATACCAATGGACGTGTGTGGCTATAGACTTTTTTTTGGCACTGCAGCGTGATATGATGAAATTCAGTTGCGCTGCGAAATTCAGTGTTGCAAGCAACACAGTTTCGTGATTACTTGCACCGTATCAAGTGATTTATTTATGATTCTTGTTACGCCACAATATTACTATGTTTTTCATATTCATGTGATTTTGAGCAGTACTCTTTATTTCTGTGTTCGCTACGTTCACGAGTATTTTCCTAGCTGGGTTTCAGTCAGTTAACCGAGGTCGAATTCCATCTAACTGCCGTTATTGAATTTTAAACCTATACAGTGAAGATGTAAGCAAAGTAGGTGTGTCTTTAGTCAAGCGTGCTATACAAAAGAGGCACACCAGTCACTGCGGCCGTTTAGGGTCGATCGGTTTCATTACAGACGCAAACATCAAAAAGTAGAGAAAAAGAAAAGTTACAGGTTTAACTAGTCGCACGCTTCACATAAATAAAAATATGCTTAGAGAGGGATCCGCGGCGTCGCAAGCTTTTTATCGTTGTGCCGTTGCTGCTGTCTCCCTCCCCGCTTGTGAGGGTACCTGCGCGTGGCTGACAAAAGTATGCCAGAAGCCGTTGCGAGTCAGTGTGCGGAGTTAGTGGTGAGGATGTTGTAGTCAGAGGAAGGAAGCCGTGTTGAAATTATGATAAGATGCCCGCTGTGCGACTTGCGACCGCTTTCAAAACTCTGCACTGCGGTCTGCGACACGCGGCGCGGGTCAGACGTGTCAGCTTCCAAATACAAAATAACTGCCGCGGAATTTGCGCTTCCTGGCCCACGCATCGAGTTGTACTGTAATAGATGTAATTTTTTGCAAATGGTCGGAGGATGTAAGAATATGCTTTTATGGGTTCCACTTTTCTGCATGACGGTTAGAAATGTTGCGCAGAAATCGAAATATTCGACAGTGAGGTCGAAATAAAGGAATTTCGACTATGTTGTTGCATCCGAAGCAACATTCTGGGACTGGTCGTTCCGGAGAATGCCATGTACGGTACTTATTATTGCATGTACTCGGTGTATTCATTTATTAATTGCATTATTGTATTGTATGTTACTTTTTTTTGTTTCATCTGTTGATTCACACCACTCCACATTTCTAAACCTTCAAAAACTCAAGGAAATTTGTAAACACTGGGAAGTTGTTAATGATAAATTTATACCGTCTGCCGCGTCGGCTGTCGAATCCTACCAGTTGAGACTAGTGGACAATTCAAGAGATGCCTCATAGCTTCTATCTGCCTGAACCTTCCTCATACTTGTTCCTCAATGGCTTTCTTGAACACCTACTTAGACCAGAACTTTTACGAAAAGGATATTGCACAAAGTGTCTAAGGTCTGCCCCTAGACTGAATATTTCACTATACAGCCGACTGTAACCCAGTGTAAAAACTGACAGGTTGAAACTGTTTAGACTCAAACACTGACGACTGCTTTCCGGAACAATTTTCATCCAGACTGACCTATCCAGATGTGGCTACCAGAAGCTGCGAGAGGGGCAGTGAATGGTGCCTACAGAGCACTCAGCAATAGATATGCCTGCGGAAGGCAAGGGTTCGTGTCTCGGCCGGCACGTGGTTTAATCTGTCAGAATGGTTACCCACCACATTCAGTACAGGCGTAATACCAGTGTTACTAATACAAACCGTGGAGGATACGTCGTGACACTCGAGTAATCATTACCGAGTCTCTGTTCCCCTTATCTTGTAGGATTGTTTAACTGCAACCAGCATTCCGTTATTTTCCCTCACATTTTAGCAGGGTTGCATCATTGTTTACAGTTAGCACTGTATGTTGTCGATGTGCAAGGAGAAAATATTTCGTGAAACAGACACAGTAATAATTTCGTCTTGACTTGCTTTGCCGGTGATTCCTATAAGCCACAACAACGATGTAAAATCTTTGAGTGGAAACACGGAAGTGACTTCCTTGACAACTTAGTTTGTGAAATTCGTATTAAGAGTCTAAAAAATAAGTTCTCAAAAGCAAAATTTTATTTATTACAACGCTGCCATGTTTCTCGCACAGTTGTTGAACACAATACCAATATGCAAGACGAACTAATTACTAGAGTAACAGAGTTTTTCTTATAGAAGCACAAATTGTCTGCAGAACCCATTTGATCTCTCAGCAAGAAACCGACCGTACACAGCTCTTTAACGCTAGCATCATAAGGGACGTGAGCCTCAGCACAGGTAGATAAACTACAGAGTACCATAATGGTATCTCCCTCTAGCAGTCGATTTTCACGATTAAATTTGTTTCGATAGTGAATAGGGGGTTTCAGAACGGGTTTGCGAAATTTTCCGAGATACATGATCAACGGCTGCCGTTCTAATGATCACAGCTGCATTACGTAATTTGGGTGGTTCTTTTTGCGAAATTATTTGCCACCTATCAGACGAAGGAGTAGTTGCTCAAGATTTGATTGGGTACACAGCTGTCTTCTGGAGTAAGTCTGCGTAAGTTGAGATCGTTTGCGAAAAATCGAAGATACTCACTGTCACATTATTTGTCTCCTTGTAATATCATATTGAAATGATTCATTTAAAACCCATTTGTCCATTATTTTCTTGCGCTTTATTTGTTGCAGAGAAACAATTCCATCTTGCTCTTTATTTGTTGAAGAGAAACAATTCTACCTTAGTTCAGGAATTTTCTCTCATTCTTTCAGGATACCAGTTTCTACATTATGAATAGATACAGCTCTAGTAATTTCACAAGACATTACATTATCATATAGAACTAGACAAATCACGTCCACACTACATACTTTGCATTGAAAATGTTCGTTTACTCTCCAGCGCTTGGTCCACAAAAAACTCAGTTTCGAACATCTGACTTCTACACGACATTCTTAGTCTTGTTTATTACGTTAATGTTTCACGAAAGGCAATTTAGTTGCTTCGTTAAACCTTTCTCTGCACCGGCGATACTAAGGATGTTGTGTTTCACTTTCGGTTATAACAACTATAAGATACGAGCACTTTTATTCGTTGATAGTTTCCAATTTTCCTACTTCTGTTGCCAAATCACGCACTATGTATTTTACAACGATGTAACTTATCTCACCGACTTTCTCTTCTCGTTCCCACGTTGACTATTTACTAGAGGGTTTACCGTTCGCCACAGCACGTAGGGTGATTTGCGGAGTACGGGTGGTGAAGTATTAGAGATCATCTCGATTTTCAGTAAGAACAAAACTTTTCCGTTGCCCATTGCGGGGCAAAACCAGTGTGAGTCTGGCGTGGATTCTGGGAAGGTGCAATGCGTCTGCAACAGAAACTGAATCGATAGATGCTATTGTGCCAGTTCTAGAATAGTGTAACGGTGTTTTAGGTTCTTATCAAATTTATGACGGAATTTCTTCGAAGGAATTCAGAGACATGCAGCTATGATCGTTCATGTGTTTGGTGAGGGGGGGGGGGGGGGGGCGGGGGGGAGGTGGCAGCGGTTAGATGCGAGGGAGAGGGAGCAGAGATGAAACAGCGCACGCACATACACACACACACACACATTAAGTAAATCATCATGAGTTACAAAATTTAAAGTTAGTTGAAGGATCATATAAAACGTCAACATGTAAATGATTAATATGTTGTATGTTTTCACTGAGAAAGTATGTTGCAATATTAAGCTAAATGGAGAGTGATCTCAGTTATGATGTATGAAACATTAAAATAGTTAATTAGAACAAGTCAGTATAACGCTTACGTAAGTGAAACAGAGATGCTAAGGGAACTTAAATGGGAATGGGTGGAAGAAAGACCAAACTTTTCTCGCGAAACCCTGCAAAGTAAATATAAAAATCTAATATTCTGGGTAGATTGCGTAACAGTCCGATTTCATTGCATACATCGTACATGTTGCGCAGTAATCATTAGAATAGAATAACACAAATTAGGGGGCATCCAGTCATACAGAGAGTGATTTTTTTTCCTTTCTCAATAGGAATAAGAAAGGAAGCGACTAATAGTGATAAGGATTAGGCTGTTCATGGACTACACAATGGCTTGGAGAGTACGTATGTAGACAGACTTGTTTGGAGATTGCGCAATACTTGCCGAAATACTATTGAACTTGGACAAATTATAACGAAAGAAATTCAGATAATGTTCTTCGTCAAACACCCTGAAGTCCAACATAAAATTTTACTGTCGTTGAGTATCATGTCATTTAACTAATAATGACCCCGCAATTTCACAATAAGTCCTCCTTTGTAGTTCTATAAGTGCACGATGCAGCTTTATTTGTTTTCCCACTTGTGTGTGCAACATGTAAGTTGATAATCGATTTGAAGTTGGAATCATAAATACCCATCTCATGATGTCACCGGGAAAGAATAAGCCTCTACTGAAGAAACTATGATTCATAATCAGAAGTCGTTTCACTTGCTTATCTGAGTTAAGCATGCAATGGCATCGTTAAAACTTACGTTACAGTTCGAAGAATGCGCTATCCTACACCTTCAGCTATCTGTCATACTCGTTAGGCTTTCTAGATAGATTTTATACAGTGAAGTACGGAATTTCGCAGGAAATGCAGTTGCGGACTAATAAGAAGCCATTATCTCCTTCGTATCACATTTACTTGCAAGAAAAAAAATATGATGCTTATTAACAAACCGAGATTTCTGACGAACCTATTAGCATCAATAATTCTCCGAAAGATATGATTCGCAGTACTGTTACCTTAGATGTTATCGCCTAGGACGTCACAGTTAATCACACGAGCTTAGCATAATGTGTTTTCTTTGGTTTTTAGGTAACTAAAAACCTGAAGTTAGAACCATTGCTAAGAACATTAACAATCATACTGCATATGCGCACAAGTCAAAGCGACTTGTTATTACCTATTAATTTGATAACGGAATCTCTGAAAATCAGCCCTCTCTCGACAGCTGCCTTTCGCTCTCTTCTTCAAGACTATTCGGATACTTTTCTCTATGTTTTGTGCACACTGAAGACCACCAGACAGGCTGTGCGTTCCCATCAGCAGCACACTAGATCACCTTTTTTCTGTGCGTAGTTTCGCAAATGGCACTATAATTTTTACAAGGCGTCTTCTTCTTATCTTATTCCTTGTATTTCTTGATCTTTGTCTTTATGCAAAAAATACATGGTCCACGTACTCTTACCGATCGGCGACATCATGTTGGCTTGTCTTTAATGTTGGTCTTTCGAAATCCTGTGACAACTGTACCCGATTCATCCTGAATCCAACCCTAGGGCCGACAAGACGTCGCAGCAGAGCCACAATTTGGAGGGAAGGGACAGTGTGTCGGATCTCCCGTCCGGCTATACAGGTTTGTATATCCATGGTGTGAGCCCCCCCTCAGACAAATCGACAAATCTGCATCACAACGTCAGCAGTTCCAGATGCTCTCACTTTGCAAGTTTCAGATACTAATTTTAGAGTTGTGAATTTCCATGTGGGGAAGCATTTTTCATATTTCATTAGGGCCGGGCACCCACTAACGGTGATGAATGTGAAATATTAAACAGTAACCAATCATTTGAGGTGCGAGGTTAGGCGCCTAACCCTTTTTTAGCTCAAATGTCTTTTGACTTTTTAAACATAGGTAATTTCTGATACGAATACTAAGAGCTCATGAAACAAGAACCAACACGTTTTCTCATCGTCATTAATCTCGGTTCTTACGAAACATTTTTAGGTTCTATTTGTCTTAAGATGATCTCTAACTGCAGAAATGGGATATAATCAGTTGCATCTTTTTCCAGCAGTGACTGAGATGAGTAACCGGTTAAAATAGGATTATAACAGCTACCCTGGCGATGGGTGCGCATTCTTTTTTGTTTACGCAAAGAACTCTGCTAATTGTCGTACACGAAACAATAAATTTTACGGAAGTGAGTTCGTATCTGTATTAACTACAATGTCGTTTAGAGAAAAAAGACGAGTGTTGCCTACGAACTAAAATCGGATTCATATTGGCAAGAGCGACAATACTGGGTCTCGGTCACGTTTGCGGCCGAGCTTTCAGCATGACGCGATCACTTTTGTTGATGCTTGACTTTTACGCCGACAAAATGCTTCCCCGGCGAATGACCAAGGTCTGTTTCGAAGAGAGAAGAAAATTGCCTACTCTGTTTGCGAGAAATGCTACAGATAATGGCGAAGGACAACCAAACTGTTATCGTGCTTCTCGAAAAATAGCCCTGAAATAAAAACCAGTTTGTGGTTGCGAACGGCGCGGGCCGTATTGCCTTTAGAATGAGTGGGGCATCAGGGATACGTATGTAAGAAGGGGGAAAATTTGTGGCAGATGCGTTGCTTTGGCAATATCCTGTCATGGAGAGGGTTGTTACTATAAACATTGGTTTGACAGCCGGCGCCAACCTTCACACACACACACACACACACACACACACACACACACATACACACACACAGAGAGAGAGAGAGAGAGAGAGAGAGAGCGCGAGAGAGGAGGGAGAGAGACGTCGCTCCTGAGAAGGCGCATACTCACACGGCCGACTGTTTCCAAGATTCGCTGGCAATACATTCAATAAAATTGAGATAGGAGCACCACTTATGTTTCGTAATTTTTTTCCTTTTCATCACTGAAACACTGCGCGCTATCTGCGGACTGATAAGTGTGTCATTTGGTCAAAGTCTCCTGACATCCTTTTCCGTTCGTTGCAAAGACGCCTTCTATATAACTAGCGTCATGAAAGACCTTTGTTACTGTCGCAATGTTAAATCGTCGTGAAACACTTTGCAATGCGTTCTGGTGCATTAAAGATAGAAAATCATTCATACAGACTGTTAAATTGCGAATACTTTTTTGGCGGACTTAAGACGAATTCATCTGGCAAGCAACCAAAGCTTTATCTCTCCAAAAGGTGGATATGTTTCTTGGTGCCCAACCTAGTTCAAGATTAGATTATTGTGTAAAAGTACCCAAAGGCATACCTGCATGTGGCATAGCGGCGGCAGAGTAAAAGCTCATAGGCCTATAACTAATACGTCGCAAATTTCGAATACGTTGGAAATTTCACGTGCCTTATCTCGTTAGTGACGCTGAGTCAGGCACCATTACTCGATAGGTAGCATGCGCTGCACTTTATCAGATGGTTAGGAGAGAGCTCTGTTGTGGTAACAACCAAAAAGGAATTCGTTCTGCAGGAGAATAGAGAGTCGTAAAGGCGCAGTGTTGTTGCATGTACCCAGCCATCACTGTATTTACGTCGGAGATAGCTAGCCGATTCCGACGCGCCCTGGCTGCTCGCTGAACGGTAATAAATTTTCACTGTTCGCCTCGGTGCAGAGTAAAACCACGGTCACGCAGTGCTTGTTGGCACCTTCGCTCGATGCAACTAGCATTCTGATCGCCTCTATCCGGGCGCGACTAGACGTCCCGTGGGACTGCTCTTCAGCTGCAGAGTTATTCGAAGTGCGATTGCTCTTATTTATCGGTAGCACAGTACCTCCTTGAATTACGATCGTCGGCGGATTTCGTTGTTTCCCTCTTGGAAGATAGCCATGGGTCTATTCGGTATTCCCGACCTTATCGAAGTCTAACACCAGGGGAAGCACGTAATATTCGATAGCCAAGTGGTCATGTAATACACGCAAGACGTCGAAAGATCTATGTTATTTTGCATTTTCATTCATTATTTGAAGCATTTCACTGCTGAAATGACCTTGCTTCGATGAAAAATCGTCACCACGACTCGTATTCCACAATTACCGAGCGATTTGGCGCCGTGGTTAGCACACTGGACTCGCTTTCGGCAGGACGACGGTTCAAATCCGCGTGCGGTCATCCAGATTTAGGTTTTCCGTGATTTCCCTAAATCACTCCAGTCAAAAGCCGAGATGGTTCCTTTGAAAGGGCATGACCGATTTCCTTCCCCATTCTTGAAGCAATCCGAGCTTGTGCTCCGTCTCTAATGACTGAGGGTATTTCGCCTGTCTCTTGCATCTTGCTCACTAGATGGTAATGTTGTCTACTCCCGGGGCCTTGTTTCGACTTAGGTCTTTCAGTGCTCTGTCAAACTCTTCACGCAGTATCATATCTCCCATTTCATCTTCTTCTACCTCCTCTTCCATTTCCATAAAATTGTCCTCAAGAACATCGCCGACGAGACGTTAAAGCCTAATATTCCTTCCTCTTCTTCCATAATAATTTACATACAGCATTCCCAATTACTAACCAAGTGAACAGGTTCACATTGCGGAGGAAAACAGGAAAAGGGGAGCATAAATAAGCAAATGCATAGTAAATGGAAATGCTGTGTGGCGAGGGCCTCCCGTCGGGTAGACCATACGCCGGGTGCAAGTCTTTCGATCTGCCGCCACTTCGGCGACTTGCGCGTCGATGAGGATGAAATGATGATGATAAGGACAACACAACACCCAGTCCCTGAGCGGAGAAAATCTCGGACCCAGCCGGGAACAGAACCCGGGCCCTTAAGGTTGACATCCTGTCGCGCTCACCACTCAGCTACCGGGGGCGGATATATGCATAGTAAAGCAGTATGATTATCAGTTACAGTACTGCTTTCATAAACGAGGCAAGGATTTAACACTGTCGCAAGTTTCGTCTGTAGTGTCTTGCTTGCGACACGGATGTTCACTATCACGATGCGTTAGGTATACTCGGGTTGAAGGATGAGCTGGAACACAACAGATGTACTAAAGGACGTATAGACCAGTTTTAAGACACAATACAACTTTAATTTCCCTGAAGAGTAGAGGGAGAGAGAGAGAGAGAGAGAGAGAGAGATTGCAGTGCGTGTTACCTATAGGAGTCCCAAAATGTGAAGTGCGTACAATAGTTATAGTGTTGTAGGAATGTCGCGGAACTTTGTAGTAGTCTCCTGTTCTACAGTATCTAACTGCACAACTGCTCAAGGTCAATGATTAAGTCTTGCTCCCTCTGGTAGTGAACCGTCTGGAGACCTTGGCGGCTGTCTCTAGCAGTCTCGTTCGCCGCACTTCTATTGCGGCCCGGCAATGTCCTCTTACGGGCACGCCGAGTCAGACATCTACAACCGCCCGCCAACCCCCTCCCACACCACAATTTCTTTCTCTATTAACGCTTCGCCAGTGTACGCTGTTTCTGTCTCACTCCACACTCTGTTGCAATGCATCCCCCGTGTCCTTCGTGTGCATATATGGTTCTAACATGGCGGAGCCTCAGCTCACTGTAGACAACTTGCTCGTATACACCTGCATCACACGTTCCCTAGAAGATGAACGGTAATGTAGCGAACTTGATGTGGCACCACTCGGATTAAATGAATGCGGTCCCCCCCCCCCCCCCTTCCCTTACTGTTATTTTAACTTTTCCGTTATTTGTACCATCCTCTACTGATTATCTATAAAAGTTGATAAATGTCAGAAATACCAGGGTCTTTATATTTTGTTTCCATTAGTTTTGGTTTACAAAAATGTAACTGTTCTTGAAGTTTTGAAAGTTGGTTTGTGGACATAAGGCCTTACGTGAACAAACCGACAATCGAACAGAACAGTTAAATTTTGTAAACCGAAACGAATTGAAATACAAAACTGTGAAGGCCCTGCCACTTAGATATAAAACAAATTTTGTAGATAATCACCAGACAATGGCTTAAAAAGCCGAAAAGTTTAAATAAATAACAGTCTCAGTGGTAAAAAAGGCCGCATTCATTCCGTGAGTATACAGATGTGTTACCCTCAATGAAGTACATTTCTAATACCTACGTTATCAGAAAGTGTAAAACATACCTATTGTCATGTCTGCATAGAAACTGGAAGACTCTACTTTGAATATCGTTTGGTAACGTAGTATCTCGTTTAGACAAATGAAACTATTCTTCACAGAGGCTGCTATTAACTGCAGTAATATCAGCCAGTGTGGAAAAATGTTCTCAATTACGCAGTTTGTTGTAGCTTTGGACTCAAATAAACCAAAATAATGGACTCATGTTATCACAAAGCTATGACTGTGAGTTTTTTATCATCAGAACCAGACCGAAAAAAAAATTTAATTCTCTCAGTCGTTTCCTTAGTTGGATCCCCTGTCTCCAACTGATAAATTTGGCAGTCTCCGTCATCACTGAAAGTGTGCCTCTTGGAAACTCGCTGTTTATTCTTCGGTATGATAACAAGGTTTGTCTACGCCTTTTATTTATGCATTGCCTCACAAAAAAAGTAAAGCACCGAAAAGACATGGTCGGATGTCAGAGTAACTTTGTACATGTGCACGTCTTGGGCGGGTGTGTAAATGACCGGAGCTGCAATTCTCTATGACAGGTAGCACGACCACTAGAGTGCATTAGTGTTGTTCGTGATTATAATGTTTTTACCACCCATTGTAGGGTACGTAACGGCCATGAACAATGTTAGACGTTGAGTAACCACTGTGATGAACATAGAGACGCCTTGTAGTCGTGTCAGATACATTTATCAGCACCTGAAAGGCTTTTGAAAGGGTACCCCACAGGAGGTTTCCATTCGGCCGCCTGGTCGAATCGTACGACATTCAGATTGGTGAGGCATTCTGATGTGACAGTGGCCTGATATTGGACTGCTGGGATCGACAGGTCACTCGTATTCGTCGTCAAGGTTCCCGTCGACCGAGTCTGACCAATACAAGGGATGTGCACCATGCACATCGTAACACCTTCGCATTTGCGCCTGCCATCCGAGAATACGTAATGGGCTCCCTGCACCATTCTGTCTCACTGTGCACCATCGGTCGCAACGTAGCAGCAGCAGCAGCCAG
This sequence comes from Schistocerca serialis cubense, assembly GCF_023864345.2. Taxonomy (NCBI): domain Eukaryota; kingdom Metazoa; phylum Arthropoda; class Insecta; order Orthoptera; family Acrididae; genus Schistocerca; species Schistocerca serialis. The sequence goes on from NC_064646.1 coordinate 31,112,248, forward strand.
ATTAGGGAAATATCATTCTGTGGACAGGCCGCTGTTAACATCGCAGCGCAAACGGCTGGGTTTGGAGCGGTGGCGCGACCGGGAAGAATGCACTGCTGATGGTTGGCATCGCATTGCGTTCAGCGATGCAGTTCTGCACTACCCCAGATTAGCATCGTCGACAAGTATGGGGGCGAACTGCGGAGAGCCCTAGTCTTCCAATACACTATTTTATCAAAAGTATCCGGACACCCGGCTGAAAATGACTTACAAGTTAGTGGAGCTCTCCATCGGTAATGCTGGAATTCAGTATGGTGTTGGCCCACACTTAGCCTTGATGACAGCTACCACTCTCGCAGGCATACGTTCAATCAGGTGCTGGAAGGTTTCTTGGCCAATGGCAGCTCACTGAAGAGAGGTATCGATGTCGGTCGGTGAGACCTGGCAAGAAGTCGGCGTTCCAAAACATCCCAAACGTGTTGGATAGGATGCTGGTCAGGACTCTGTGCAGACTAGTCCATTACAGGGATGTTGTTGTCGTGTTACCACTCGGCCACAGGCCGTGCATTTTGAACATGTGCTCGTTCGTGTTGAAAGATGCAATCGCCATCCCCGAATTGCTCTTCAATAGTGGGTAGCAAGAAGCTGCTTAAAACATCAATGTAGGCCTGTGCTGTGATAGTGCCACGGAAAACAACAAGGGGTGCAAGCCCCCTCCAAGAAAAACACGACCACACCATAACACCACCGTCTCCGAATTTTGCTGTTGGCACTACACACACTGACAGATGACGTTCACCGGGCATTCGCCATACCCACACCCTGCCATCGGATCGCCATATTGTGTACCGTGATTCGTCACTCCACACAACGTTTTTCCACTGCTTCATCGTCCAATGTTTACGCTCCTTACACCAAGTGAGGCGTCGTTTTGGCACTTACCGGTGTGATGTGTGGCTTATGAGCAGGCGCTCGACCATGAAATTCAAGTTTTCTCACCTCCCGCCTAGCTGTCATAGTACTTGCAGTGGATCCTGATGCAGTTTGGAGTTCCTGTGTGATGGTCTATATAGATGTCTGCCACATTACGACCCTCTTCAACTGTCGGCGGTCTCTGTCACTCAAAAGACGACGTCGGCCTGTACACTTATGTGCTGTATGTGTTCCTTCACGTTTCCACTTTACTATCACATTGGAAACAGTGGACCTAGGGATGTTTAGGGGGGTGGAAATCTCGCGTACAGGCGTATGACACAAGTGGCACCCAATCACCTGACCATGTTCGAAGTCCGTGAGTTCTGCAGAGCGCCCCATTCTGTTCTCTCACGATGTCTAATGACTACCGAAGTCGCTGGTATGGAGTACTTGGCAGGAGGTGGCAGCACAATGCACCTAATGTGAAAAACGTATGTTTTTGGGGGTGTCCGGATACTTTTGATCACACAGTGTATATTGGACAGGCTCAGAAGTGTCACTCTTGGTGTCAGGGTGTCGGGATCCGTCGAGTATGATTTCAGGATACAGCTAGTAGTGATTAACGGAACTGTTACTGCACATCAGTACGTCACGGACACCCTACGTCCTCATGTGTAACCACTTATGCAACAATATCGAGGTGCATGTTTCAACAGGACAGTGCTCGCTCTCACATGGCGTGTACAGATGAACATTCTGGGTGATGCTGAAGGACTCCGTTGGCCAGGAAGACCTCAAGATGTCTTTCTGGTAGAAACGTATCTCGGACGTCAACTGCGTCCCAGTGCGAGTATCCAGAGGTGTGAAGGACCAGCTGCAACGGTTGAGGCAAGCTTGCTTCAGAAAAGGCGACAACGGCTTTATGACACCCCTCCCAACCGAATCAGTGCATGCATACCGATTTTGTAGTCACTCAAATGGCATCACATACTCTCTAATCTTCGAAGTTTCGTTCCCTCCTCTCTTCTAGTTGCCACACTTTTTTAGTCAGGCAGTGTAAATACAAACCTGTCAAATAAGGAAGGTCTCTTACCGTAGTGATGAGTCTACAGTACATAAGAATTCTTTAAATGTAATTTCTGACAAATTTTCTGCACCTATTTCATTCCATCCACGCCGCATGCGGCGTCCTAGTGGTTGTTGCCTTCTACAGGTTTTAATCTATTGTTTAACGAGAGCGCGAATAAATGTGCCTAGCTTACGATGAGGCGCAAGACAGGTTCTGAAGGTCAAGGGGAGGCGGCAGCGTTAGTCGCCTTGAGAGCACGGGTGACAGACTCACTTTCATGCCACCTCTATTGTCTGCCACCATATTTATGGGTAATAAACTTTGAACAATTGTTTTAGCTTGAGATCTCGTATCCAGTTAACAAACGACAGCCCCACCTTCGACTTTACAAACTCATCTCACCGTTGCCGTTATACCGTCACATGGCCACACCAGCTCACCACCAGGACGTCTGTGTTAAGACATACTTCTTCTTTACACTCTTATTCGAATTCACAACGCATTTCGAAGCTAGTGTGATGTTCGACTTTCTTGTCAGAGTATTTAGATGTATTGCTCTGCATGACGATTCTCTTTATACAATGGTCAAAATAAATGCTGCATATTGCAAGTAGGTAAAAAGACGAGGGCTAATAGAATTCCTTGGGTAACAGAAGAAATATTGAATTTAATTGATGAAAGGAGAAAATATAAAAATGCAGTAAATTACGTTTTTGTCCGTTTCTGTTTGTGGCTATCAAATCGAATGTGTTTATCTTCTTTATTTTTGTTTTATTACGATAGTACTTCACAGAACAAAATCAGTTTTGTTTCCTGTTATGTCTAGTATTGACAATAAAGCAATATGCAACATTTATTGCGACCACTTTATTTCTAAATCTGTTCAATCGTTACATTACAGTTTATCTGCTGGTAATACGTGCGTAAGGTAAATGATACAACAAGCTCTTCTGGGACTCCATGATTATCTTTATTTCGTCTGTTTTGTAATACATGCCACTTAAAATTTTCTGGTTATTTATCTGCTTTATTTTTTAACTTTAGGACGAGTGAACAGTACATACAATGACAGTTACTTTACGTGTTCCTTCTAAATAGGGAGATATAAGCAGCATTTTAGAAGGGTCTAGGAAAGCGTTTCTGAAGAAGAGAAATTTGTTAACATCGATTATAGATTTAATTGTTAGGAAGGCTTTTCTGAAAATATTTGTATGGAGTGTAGCCATATATGGAAATGGAACATTGACGATTAACAGTTTAGACAAGAAGAGAATAGAAGCTTTTGAAACGTGGTGCTACAGAAGAATGCTCGCTACGGTCGCAGGTTCGAATCCTGCCTCGGGCATGGATGTGTGTGAAGTCCTTAGGTTAGTTAGGTTTAAGTAGTTCTAAGTTCTAGGGGACTGATGACCTCAGATGTTAAGTTCCGTAGTGCTCAGAGCCATTTTTAGAAGAATGCTGAAGATTAGATGGGTATATCACGCAACTTATGGAGAGGTATCTAACTGAACTGGGTAGGGAAAAAATTTGAGGCAGAACCTGACTGTAAGAAGAGACCAGTTGGGAGGATAGATTGTGAGACATCAAGGGATCACCAATTTAGTACCAGAGGGAAGTGAGGGGGGGGGGGGGTAAAAACCGTAGAGGGCGACCAAGAGATGAATACATTAACCAGATCCACAAGGATGTAGGTTGCAGTAATTACCTGGATATGAAGAGGCTTGCACAGGATAGAAGACCACATCAACAAAACAACAAAAAGTAGTATTTGGTCTGGCAAATAATATTGAGCAGAAAACCGGAGAAATGTACGCAGATCAAATAGACGTAATAGGGCACCTTATATATGGGAGCCGGGAGTGGGATGAATTCTCTGAAGGAGGCGTGTTGTAGGCGGTTCAGTCCCCATTTCACAAGCAACGTCGCAGCACGCATATCCGGTATCGGGTTCGTGCCCCATTGGAGCTCCATATTATGCAGTGTTGAACCAACGCCGTGGGAACAATTGCGGAACTGCCAAACCCATTAGCAGTGAAAGCCAGCGCAGACGGCGATGGGAGAGGATAAGCGGCGCACATATCACGCAGCCACAAAATGCCGTCTGGCAGGGAACGAGTCCGGTCACCACGCAGAGACCAACGAGAATTCGTGCAATGTGTGCGAAAGCAGTCCTGCGACACGTCTGAGGCAGCAAAAGCACATCTCACAGCGAACGGGAGATCATCCATTGAAACTGTCAGTGGGCTCAAGCGCTACTGCCCTTTCGTTGGGTTTCGCAAGAAATGTGCTCCAGCATGGTCACGTGCACTTAGTTGCTTGTACAGACTGTGACTTGCGTCTACAATTTGTTTCTTTTAAACTGATTTGTTTGTTTAGGTTTTCACTTCTGTGAGCCGGCCGCGGTGGTCTCGCGGCTCTAGGCGCTCAGTCCGGAGCCGCGTGACTGCTACGGCCGCAGGTTCGAATCCTGCCTCGGGCATGGATGTGTGTGATGTCCTTAGGTTAGTTAGGTTTAAGTAGTTCTAAGTTCTAGGGGACTGATGACCACAGATGTTAAGTCCCATAGTGCTCAGAGCCATTTGAACCATTTTCACTTCTGTGTTTGACGCCGCATCTCAAACAGGTGAAGGATCCGAACTTGCCTACCTTCAACGCTTTCTAAAAACTTCGTTCTACCATCGGGATTGTGTGAATGGAACGACCATGTGAGGGATGAGGTAGTGAAGGAGAGTGGTCGACTTCGGCTCATTGGGAGAATTTTGGGAAAGTATTGTTCATCTCGAGTGCGTGGGATCCATTCCACGTCGCATTGAAGGAAGACATCAGAACAATTCAGAGGCGGGCTGCTAGATTTGTTACCGGTAAGTTCGAACAACACGTTAGTGTTACGGAGTTGCTTCGTGAACTCAGATGAGAAGCCTTGGGTGGAAGGCAAGCTCTTCTCGAGTACGATGTCGACGGGACGTTAAACCTAATCTTCCCTTCCGTTTCGAAGAACAATATTGAGAAAATTTAGAGAACCGGCATTTGAAGCTGACTGCCGAACGACTCTACTACCGCCAACGTGTACTGCGCGTACGGAGGCATACAGGCAGTCGTTTTCCGCTCTCTCTATTAGTGAGTGGAAAAGGAAAAGAAATGACTTGTAATAAATGAAAACTGGTGCTTTTCATTTATTATAATGTTTTTCTACCAAGAACCGATGGAAGATTCTGTTAACATTCTTGTAGTAGCACAGGGCACCCTCCGCCACGCGCCGTACCGTGGCTTGCGGACTATCGATGTAGATGTAGACTGTGTGTCAAGGAAATCTGTCGAACTACTTCGGAAGATCTCAGGGGGGTTCGGGGACTTCAATGGAAAGTAATAAAAAAAGGACACCAGTTGTGTCCGATCGATCGTGTCACAACAATCCGTCGCCAACTTCGCCTGTTTTTACTGTAACATGCGTAAATTACAACGCTAATTGCGTAAATGGCTAGGAGACAAGGTAGTGGTTTTGATTAATGACGGATCGACACGAATATATAAACATTTATGCACGAAACAGAAACTGGTCTGTACAGCTCAAGAGATTCCGAACAACAGTTAATTCTACAGGAAGAAGATAAAAGAGTAACGCTCCTTCATTTATTCTCAGCGGCTTTGCATTCGTTATGTTTATAAACGCTAGAAGTTCTGCTAAATTAAATGTAAGCTTTGAACATTTCGCAAAATGTTCAAAAAATGGTTCAAATGGCTCTGAGCACTATGGGACTAAACTGCTGAGGTCATAAGTCCCCTAGAACTTAGAACTACTTAAACCTAACTAACCTAAGGACATCACACACATCCATGCCCGAGGCAGGATTCGAACCTGCGACCGTAGCAGTCGCGCGGTTCCGGACTGAGCGCCTAGAACCGCGAGACCACCGCGGCCGGCGCAATATGTTCATTCCGAACTTGTCTTTTACAAATGAGTGATTCTTCTCATATTACACGCCATTACAGTATCAATTATGAAAGTAACGTTAGGGCAAAAAACAAATAATAATATGAAATATTTTAATATTGACAGCTGAGAATAATTTCTTTCGATCCTAGCAAAGCATTTGTGATGATGGTGCAGGTAAAATTAAAACTGTGTACTGACCGGGAATCGAACGTGAATTTCTACCATTCGCGGGAACTGCGCTGCAATAACACCGTCCCATCGTGCTTCCCAAAACGATTTAATGCTTATGCTTGTTATGGGCTTCTCTCATAGCGCAATGCCCGCGACAGAATGGGGTCGGGCACACAGGTTTTAGTTGTAACACATAATCAATATTTACATCACTCCAGTGGAACGAAAGAGAATGCTACCAGCTTTAGGATAAAAACAGGAAGCCCACGTTAAATGTCTTTCGCTTTGTGGAATCTCCGGTTGCTTCTTTCGTGCTGCCATTTTTGATGTCAGCTTAGAGAAGCTGTAAAAGAAAGGCAGTTTACGTTGTTTACTGGTGTGCTTACTTTAACTCGTGTTTGGAATACAAGTTTATTCTGTATAAAAAGAAGAATCTGTTGCCCTGATTTAAACATGAAATTCTCTCTCCAGAAAATGTTACTGATACTAAAGGGAACAGCATTTCATAGTTTTAGACGTATACGCATTGATTCATAACACATATATTTTGACATCCCACTGGCGCATTTCTATATCTGTATCGCACCTGAAACATGAAGATAGCATTATTTCAGTGTTAAGAAATATTGTCTGTACATTATTTTGTACCGCTCGTAACATGCTGCTCTAGAAAATCGGGAATCTGCAACAGAGCCACTCGTAAGAAATTTTATGTTAGGTTTTGTGTGGCTTATACACAACGAGGTACGTGGTTCTTTCAGCAGTGAGCTATGTCGGTTTTCCCGGATGAGATCATCCGCTTATGCAGAAGCATTAAGTATGATGACACGGTAAGTAAGTATTGGTCACGTATCATTTAGCAATAAGGTCGCAGCATGCTTAAAAATGACAGTAGTCATCGTACACACAGACTCACTTCGATGATGACAACTCTTCCTCCAACACACTTGATAGAAAGTGAAACAGGCGGCTCTGTTCTGTTTTACTGCCAGATATTTCTCGTGCCGAGTGAATACATTTATCATTAACCTCATTTCTAGAACAGTAAACAAATTGTTCGTCGCGCGGAAATGCATGTGGCTGTGGGCGTCCTTGAGGAGAGAGGTCACAATTGTTTACAGTGAGACTGTTTTCCTAGGTGTCTCAGTGGTGGTCAGTGCTGAATTCTGTTTTTCGTGTCTGTGGACAGTATTGGAACCGCTAGTGCTAGAATGACTAACGAAGCAGTTTCTGTTCTCTATCAGGCACCACTAAAACACTCCTCGGAAAAGTGCAGAATTCAAGAGGACAGAAAATAGTAAAAACTTCCTGTGCCCGCAAAGATTACGGGAGGCTACTCCGCCATATCGTTACTCTCGCTGCTGCTACAAAGTGTGCTGCCTCTGGAGACCACGCTGGCGATGACACACGGACCGATTGGCTAAAACATCAGATCTCTGACTTTTAGTACATCTAAATTTATATTTTTCAGGTCAGTGAAAGATCAGTCGCAGGCGGCATTTTAATCCTACCACAGATGAGGCACTAGCCTCTTTACGCGGCTTGATATAGCGTGGGCAAAGTGACTGCTTGATGAAATTCAGCAACGACACTTTTTAAAAACTTTATTTTGACAATATGCGTCTCTCACTTTCTTCAGCCTGTGACTGAGTGAACGAAATTGTATATCCATCGTCTTTTTGTCAGTTCAAACTGATGCTATTGTATTTACGTGCACGAATTATTAACACTGTAAACTTTCAAACTTTGCAAAAGATGACGTGTAAGACTTACACATTAATATCTAAATGCAGTAATTTACGATCATAAACTCAAACTGAAAATTTATTTCATTTGTAGTTTCTGATGACTAATCTATAAGCCGGACACACGAAGAGTATTGTGCTGCAATTGACTGTGGTAAGTACGACAACTTATGTAAAAGTGTACCGGTATGCATGTGACAGGATGCATACCTTAGATGTTCCAAAACGCCGCGCATAAAAATGGAATTTTCCAGTGCTTACATACATATATACACTCCTGGAAATTGAAATAAGAACACCGTGAATTCATTGTCCCAGGAAGGGGAAACTTTATTGACACATTCCTGGGGTCCGATACATCACATGATCACACTGACAGAACCACAGGCACATAGACACAGGCAACAGAGCATGCACAATGTCGGCACTAGTACAGTGTATATCCACCTTTCGCAGCAATGCAGGCTGCTATTCTCCCATGGAGACGATCGTAGAGATGCTGGATGTAGTCCTGTGGAACGGCTTGCCATGCCATTTCCACCTGGCGCCTCAGTTGGACCAGCGTTCGTGCTGGACGTGCAGACCGCGTGAGACGACGCTTCATCCAGTCCCAAACATGCTCAATGGGGGACAGATCCGGAGATCTTGCTGGCCAGGGTAGTTGACTTACACCTTCTAGAGCACGTTGGGTGGCACGGGATACATGCGGACGTGCATTGTCCTGTTGGAACAGCAAGTTCCCTTGCCGGTCTAGGAATGGAAGAACGATGGGTTCGATGACGGTTTGGATGTACCGTGCACTATTCAGTGTCCCCTCGACGATCACCAGTGGTGTACGGCCAGTGTAGGAGATCGCTCCCCACACCATGATGCCGGGTGTTGGCCCTGTGTGCCTCGGTCGTATGCAGTCCTGATTGTGGCGCTCACCTGCACGGCGCCAAACACGCATACGACCATCATTGGCACCAAGGCAGAAGCGACTCTCATCGCTGAAGACGACACGTCTCCATTCGTCCCTCCATTCACGCCTGTCGCGACACCACTGGAGGCGGGCTGCACGATGTTGGGGCGTGAGCGGAAGACGGCCTAACGGTGTGCGGGAGCGTAGCCCAGCTTCATGGAGACGGTTGCGAATGGTCCTCGCCGATACCCCAGGAGCAACAGTGTCCCTAATTTGCTGGGAAGTGGCGGTGCGGTCCCCTACGGCACTGCGTAGGATCCTACGGTCTTGGCGTGCATCCGTGCGTCGCTGCGGTCCGGTCCCAGGTCGACGGGCACGTGCACCTTCCGCCGACCACTGGCGACAACATCGATGTACTGTGGAGACCTCACGCCCCACGTGTTGAGCAATTCGGCGGTACGTCCACCCGGCCTCCCGCATGCCCACTATACGCCCTCGCTCAAAGTCCGTCAACTGCACATACGGTTCACGTCCACGCTGTCGCGGCATGCTACCAGTGTTAAAGACGGCGATGGAGCTCCGTATGCCACGGCAAACTGGCTGACACTGACGGCGGCGGTGCACAAATGCTGCGCAGCTAGCGCCATTCGACGGCCAACACCGCGGTTCCTGGTGTGTCCGCTGTGCCGTGCGTGTGATCATTGCTTGTACAGCCCTCTCGCAGTGTCCGGAGCAAGTATGGTGGGTCTGACACACCGGTGTCAATGTGTTCTTTTTTCCATTTCCAGGAGTAAATGTAAAACTGTGAGGGACGGGAAAAACCCACAGTGGTACAACAACAAAGTTAGGAAACTACTGCGAAAGCAAAGAGAGCTCCACTCCAAGTTTAAACGCAGCCAAAACCTCTCAGACAAACAGAAGCTAAACGATGTCAAAGTTAGCGTAAGGAGGGCTATGCGTGAAGCGTTCATTGAATTCGAAAGTAAAATTCTATGTACCGACTTGACAGAAAATCCTAGGAAGTTCTGGTCTTACGTTAAATCAGTAAGTGGCTCGAAACAGCATATCCAGACACTACGGGATGATGATGGCATTGAAACAGAGGATGACACGCGTAAAGCTGAAATACTAAACACCTTTTTCCAAAGCTGTTTCACAGAGGAAGACCGCACTGCAGTTCCTTCTCTAAATCCTCGCACAAACGAAAAAATGGCTGACATCGAAATAAGTGTCCAAGGAATAGAAAAGCAACTGGAATCACTCAATAGAGGAAAGTCCACTGGACCTGACGGGATACCAATTCGATTCTACACAGAGTACGCGAAAGAACTTGCTCCCCTTCTAACAGCCGTGTACCGCAAGTCTCTAGAGGAACGGAGGGTTCCAAATGATTGGAAAAGAGCACAGATAGTCCCAGTTTTCAAGAAGGGTCGTCGAGCAGATGCGCAAAACTATAGACCTATATCTCTTACGTCGATCTCTTGTAGAATTTTAGAACATGTTTTTTGCTCGCGTATCATGTCATTTCTGGAAACCCAGAATCTACTATGTAGGAATCAACATGGATTCCGGAAACAGCGATCGTGTGAGACCCAACTCGCCTTATTTGTTCATGAGACCCAGAAAATATTAGATACAGGCTCCCAGGTAGATGCTATTTTTCTTGACTTCCGGAAGGCGTTCGATACAGTTCCGCACTGTCGCCTGATAAACAAAGTAAGAGCCTACGGAATATCAGACCAGCTGTGTGGCTGGATTGAAGAGTTTTTAGCAAACAGAACACAGCATGTTGTTATCAATGGAGAGACGTCTACAGACGTTAAAGTAACCTCTGGCGTGCCACAGGGGAGTGTTATGGGACCATTGCTTTTCACAATATATGTAAATGACTTAGTAGATAGTGTCGGAAGTTCCATGCGGCTTTTCGCGGATGATGCTGTAGTATACAGAGAAGTTGCTGCATTAGAAAATTGTAGCGAAATACAGGAAGATCTGCAGCGGATAGGCACTTGGTGCAGGGAGTGGCAACTGACCCTTAACATAGACAAATGTAATGTATTGCGAATACATAGAAAGAAGAATCCTTTATTGTATGATTATATGATAGCGGAACAAACACTGGTAGCAGTTACTTCTGTAAAATATCTGGGAGTATGCGTACGGAACGATTTGAAGTGGAATGATCATATAAAATTAATTGTTGGTAAGGCGGGTACCAGGTTGAGATTCATTGGGAGAGTGCTTAGAAAATGTAGTCCATCAACAAAGGAGGTGGCTTACAAAACACTCGTTCGACCTATACTTGAGTATTGCTCATCAGTGTGGGATCCGTACCAGGTCGGGTTGACGGAGGAGATAGAGAAGATCCAAAGAAGAGCGGCGCGTTTCGTCACCGGGTTATTTGGTAACCGTGATAGCGTTACGGAGATGTTTAATAAACTCAAGTGGCAGACTCTGCAAGAGAGGCGCTCTGCATCGCGGTGTAGCTTGCTCGCCAGGTTTCGAGAGGGTGCGTTTCTGGATGAGGTATCGAATATATTGCTTCCCCCTACTTATACCTCCCGAGCAGATCACGAATGTAAAATTAGAGAGATTAGAGCGCGCACGGAGGCTTTCAGACAGTCGTTCTTCCCGCGAACCATACGCGACTGGAACAGGAAAGGGAGGTAATGACAGTGGCACGTAAAGTGCCCTCCGCCACACACCGTTGGGTGGCTTGCGGAGTATCAATGTAGATGTAGATGTAGATGTAGAGTATATATATATATATATATATATATATATATATATATATATATGTGTGTGTGTGTGTGTGTGTGTGTGTGTGTAGGATTCAGTTGGTGATAAAAAGGTAGGGTCAAGTGTTACGGATAGCCCTTTGGCTACGGACCATTTGCATGTCCAACAGAAGGAGCGTCTTGGTGTCACTATCCTACAGTACAGAGTCAAGATAAAAATATACAAATCAAATAAAGTTTTGCACAACTCGGTTCCAAGAGTTCCGGAACCTGTACAGAAAATAGAGATCAACATAAACATCATTTCCGTCCTTTTTATTGCTCATTAAAAACCACACATTGCATGTTGTACCATCATACACCGAGACCTTCAGAGGTGGTGGTCCAGATTGCTGTACACACCGGTACGTCTAATACCCAGCAGCACGTCCTCTTGCACTGATGCATGCCTGTATTCGTCGTGGCATCAAGGCACTGTTGGACCCGATTGTCCCACTCCTCAACGGCGATTCGGCGTAGATCCCTCAGCGTGGTTGGTGGGTCACGTCGTCCATAAACGGCTCTTTTCAATCCATCCAAAGCATGTTCGATTGGGTTCATGTCTGGAGAACATGCTGGCCGTTCTAGTCGAGCGATGTCTTTATCCTGAAGGAAGTCATTCACAAGATGTGCACGATGGGGGCTTCGAATAGTCATCCATGAAGAAGAATGACTCGCCAATATGCTGCCGATATGGTTGCACTATCGGTCGGAGGATGGCATTCATGGATCGTACAGCCGTTAGCGCCTTCCATGACCAGAAGCGGCGAACTTCGGCCCCTCATAATACCACCCCAAAACATCAGGGAACCTCCACCTTGCTGCACTTTCTGGACAGTGTGTCTAAGGTGTTCAGCATGACCGGATTGCCTCCAAACACGTCTCCTACGATTGTCTTGTTGAAGGCATATGCGACACTCATCGGTGAAGAGAACGTGATGCCATTCCTGAGTGGTCCATTCGGCATGTTGTTGGGCCCATCTGTACCGCGCAGCATGGTTCATGGTTGCAAAGATGGACTTCGCCATGGACGTCGGGAGTGAAGTTCCGCATCATGTAGCCTATTGCGCACAGTTTGAGTCGTAACACGACGTCCTGTGGCTGCACGAAAAGCATTATTCAACATGGTGGTGTTGCTGTCAGGGTTCCTCCGAGCCATAATTCGTGGGAAGCGGTCATCCACTGCAGCAGTAGCCCTTGGGCGGCCTGAGCGAGGCATGTCATCGAAAGTTCCTGTCTCTCTGTATCTCCTCCATGTTCGAACAACATCGCTTTGGTTCACTCCGAGACGCCTGGAACTTCCCTTGTTGAGAGCCTTTCCTGGCACAAAGTAACAATGCGGACGCGATCGAACCGCGGTATTGACCATCTAGGCATGGTTGAACTACAATCAACACGACCGCGCGGGATTAGCCGAGCAGTCTGGGGCGCTGCAGTCACGGACTGTGCGGCTGGTCCCGGCGGAGGTTCGAGTCCTCCCTCGGGCATCGGTGTTTGTGTTTGTCCTTAGAATAATTTAGGTTAAGTAGTGTGTAAGCTTAGGGACTGATGACCTTAGCAGTTAAGTCCCATAAGATTTCACAGACATTTGAATATTTTTTGAACAAGCAACACGAGCCGTGTACCTCCTTCCTGCTGGAATGATTGGAACTGATCGGCTGTCGGACCCCGTCCGTCTAACAGACGCTGTTCATCCATGGTTGTTTAGCGACATCTGTGAACAGTCAAAGGGACTGTGTCTGTGATACAATATCCACAGTCAACATCTTTCTTCAGGAGTTCTGGGAACCGGGGTGATGCAAAACTTTTTTTGATGTGGGTACTAAGAACGGGAGGAGCCCCAACAAACTTGCCACATCATAGCACTTGAAGTTTACAATAAAACTGAAAGTAGCTGTCTACACAATATGCCTTTTTCTGTTTCTAGCCCTTGAGAACTGACAAATTAACGGGAAAAATAGATCTCAGTTTTCACCCTGTAGCACTCGATATTCTTAATGCCCCACTGTTGGCATGATCCTCGATTACAACGTGATCTTTAAGCAGAGTTTAATAAAATTGGATTCAAATGGGTAATATTGGTGATTTTTAAAAGTATTCAACCACTTATCACTTTAGTGAAAAGCAGCGAACGTTGGACAGTCTAAGATTTCTTTTATTTGCCTATTTAATTTAGTACTTTGATTTTATGTCCTTTGAAACTAAGGAATTGAAAATTTTTCAATCTTTGTTCAATTTCTACATTCATTACAGGAAATATAGGGATAAAAACCGAAAATCGGTTATTTCATAAACCGGTAATTTTGAGCGGTCAGTTTAAACTGGCATTAAAAAAACGATATAATCGCTCGTTTCTGCGATAACCACCCTACCTAGTGTGCAAGACTTGCCCCCAACTGGTCTATACAGTATTTTCCCATCGTCGTATTGCGGAACGGCACCCACCAACCCTAGTGTGGAAATATTTTTAGGAAGTAACGTAGCAATGAAGTACTATGTACCAATTGCTTTAAAAGATTAAAGATTTATCTGTCATTTCTATGAAATAACAAAAGAAGAAGGAAATTATGGTAACAGTAATAAATTAAAAAGTTAACAACAATCCATTGATACTATACTGTAAGAATAGAAAGTGGCTGATCTGCTGCTTTTGTCTACGTAATGTCCTTACCACCTTGTAGCCCTTGAAAACGGACAAATTAACATGTAAAACAGAGATGTTATGCCTTTGTTTTCACCCTTTAGCACTGGCTATTCATAATGGCCAAACAGTGGTCTGATCCTTGATTTTTGAGCAGAGTTTCCAAAAATTAGAAACAGTGGGGGAATACTGGTGATTTGTCGTTGTACTCAACCACTCAATCACTTTTAGAGAAAAGCAGCGTATGGTGGACGGCCTACGTTTGCATTTATTTGCTTATTTAATTTAATATTTTGATTCTATGTATCTTTAAACACGGCAGAATCATAATTTTTCAATCTTTGTTCGATCTCTACATTTATTACAGGAAATAATAGGAAAAAGAATCCTAAAATTTGTCATCGCAGGAACTGGTTATTTGGAACGGTTTTAACTACCAGGTTAAACTGGTGCGTATAAAAATAGATACAACCGAAAACCGCTTGTTTCAGCGATGACCGCCATCCCTAGCCCGCTGGTCGCAGTTTGACGACCACTATTCTGGACAGAAACTGTGGTGTCACTGGCAAGCCTTTACATACGCCCAGTTTTTTTTTTGGGGGGGGGGGGGGTTGTGAGAGATCTTTCGGTAAGATTCTGTTACGGTAGTCATTGAAGGCTTCACCCCATACCCCTTGCTTTATTAACAGCCAAATACTTTTCATTCAGCACCTATCTGTCTCGAGTCGTGTGGTATGTGTTACACGTATTATGCAGTTGTCGGTGTTTCTTTGGAAATTTCTTCACAGTTCGGTATAGAAAGGAGGGTCACTGCGTCGCTGAAAACTCGCGATACAGCCTCTAGTGTCGTGTTAACAATTTATTAACGAACGCCTTGAAGTGTGTTACCGGGTGGTGCGTGTGCTGCGAGCTGGCAGGCGGCTGCAGGCGGCGCAAAGCGGCTCCCGCCGGGCAGGGGGCCCGCAGTTATAACCCGCCGGTATATTTAGCGCCGCCCGGGACCCGAGCTGGGGCACCTTGTCCCCGGGAAGGGAAGCTGCCTAGCGGGAGAGGGGCGCCTGCCAGTCACAAGCCTGCCGGGGCCAGTCATCCAGTCCTAATTACCGCCTCGAAAAGCTGTAGAAGTCTGCATACTGGCTGTTCCACCTCGATAATCAACAGGCGGAAGAAGTGTCGGCCGTCAGGTCAGAACATTTCAGGGATTGAGGCAATATTTGACATTACAAAGAAGCAGCGCTTTTGAGCGTGTTCTGTGCAGACCGAGCGGTTGCGTTGTCATGGGGACAAAAAGGAAAAAAAAAAGACCCTTGAACGGATTTCCGCGACGCTTAGATACTTGATAGCCACCTATAGCCTCATTGTTAGCACCTCAACATAAAAATGGGCCAATCAGGCGTCTTCTGTCATTGGATGCGATGTGGAGGGGCTTGTGGTCAGCACATTGCTCTCCCGATCGGTTATAGCTTTCTTGACCTTGTAAATGCCACAATATGGACGAGTAGCTTCTCAGTTGGTTCAGATGGCTCTGAGCACTATGGGACTCAACTTCTGAGGTCATCAGTCCCCTAGAACTTAGAACTACTTAAACCTAACTAACCTAAGGACATCACACACATCCATGCCCGAGGCAGGATTCGAACCTGCGACCGTAGCGGTCGCGCTGTCCCAGACTGTAGCGCCTAGAACCGCTCGGCCACCCCGGCCGGCCTTCTCAGTTGGCCTCAAGAAGTTAAGTGCACCTCCTACCAGTCCTTTCACCAAGAAAAAAAATTCCTTGCAGTACCTGGAATCGAACCCGGGTCCCCCCGCAAAGCACTCAGCTGCGCTGGCTGTTCAGCTAACCCTATGATAGTTGGGCTTTGGCTCATTTCCAATGCTTGCTTTGCTCCTTTCCTTCACGGAAATACACCCAGCATTTGTCTATGGTGATTAGACGGCTAAAGAAGCGATCTTGACCGACACACATAGCTGCATCCTCTGTCACGTTCAAAATGTCGTACAGGTTGTTCAGAACCGATACATGACTGATTTAAACTGTTTGCCGTGTCGCCTCGACTGTGCTACGCTCTGTCTTCGAACACCGGTGCCTCCACTTTACTTGGGATTACCGGTTCTTCAAAGAGAGCTGGTCTACCACTTCGTTCTTCATCGCTCCGACTTGTTTGACGACACTGGATGCACCTGCGTCTCCCAGCCACTGTGTAATATGACAGTACGACGTTGCTGTTCACCTACATCAAATCAGCATACATTCTTGCAGTGTTCGTTCTTCTGTCGTATCGCGACGAGCATGGGACTTGTCGCAGCATTATACAACAATGATTTTTGACAGACTCGCTGCCCTTACGCATTTTTCGTTCTGCAGTGGATGTCTACCGGTGTTTGCCCTTAGGCAACCAAGAAAAGAATAACAGCACGCTGGTCCCGTCTGGACGCATATGGTAATAATGTCGCCATAGTTCACGTTTCCGCATTTACCGCAACACGTCGCTGCCTATATACCCGTTGCATATACACTGCAGTAACGCACTCAACGGGAACTTTTTCACCGCTGCTTATACACGTGTACATCATCTTCTATATGCCATCTATGGCGTGTGTGCGTGCGCGCTTTACACAAGTGTTTAGATGGGTTCTTCGAAAAAGACGAGGCCATTTGCTTCTCCATCTTTGCCTAAATTCGAGCCTGAGCTTTGCTTCTAATCACAGCGTCGTCGACACGACGTCAAACTCTAATCTTCCTTCCTTTATTCGTATACGGTGGAAGGTACCTCTCGTACCTCTACAATACTTCCCCGCTGTCCCGCTGGCGAATAGTGCGCATGATGTGCGACCTCGGGTGAACCTTCCGTGTGATGAGATCTGTGATTTCCGCATCATGGTCATTTGGCGATACGTATGTGGGGGCAACTAATATTTTGCATAACATAACGCTGTCGGAAATGTGAAAGTAAAACGCCTCTCTGTGATACAAAATGTTCATTCGAACAGTAGTTTTGTATACTCCCTCCCTCCTGGGTGAATTATATTTCCTTAAAAGCCACTCAAAGAGTCTCAGTCCAACGCCTCTTTTCTTACTTGACTGTATAACACCCTGACGTTGGCCGCTTGGAGTAGCTGGCGAAACGTTGAATCATATTACATGATTCAGTAGCATGTTATTGACATATCTCGGCAAATAATTTAAGTGGCTGCAGGAACTCAGGGAAGTTACACTTCAATCTAGCCAGATCGCGGTTTGATGCAATGAAAACTAACACCCTGTCGAAACCTATATTATAAATCATGGAGCGGTACTCTAGTAGCACGAGGATATGAAAGAGGCGTGGGTCGCGGTCAAATTGGGGGACTATCCTGCCTCGCACCTGAAGGTACTAGGACACCTTGTAAATCTACAACCTGGACGGCACTCTAACCTCGCTACTTCTGTTGATAATTCAGTGTCCGCTTTCCTACTTAATCAGTTCGATGTGACAGTAAGTGCAGCATGTCGAACAACTTAGGTCAGTGACCTTGTCTGAATTACGTACACCTTTTAATTGAACGAGACTGCGCAATAATTAAGGCAATGAAAGCGTATTCGGGAGGTGCGGGGTTCAATTACATCTTGGGCCACCCAGATTTAGGTTTTCTGTGGTTTTCTCAAATTACTTAAGGCGAATGACAGGAGGGCTCCTATGAAGAGGACAGGACCTCGATGTTGATGACACGTGAAATAGTAATCATCCATCCAATCTCTCGCGGGGAGTTTCAATTTCCAACCGCGTTCGATTCCAAGATGATGACAACGCTCACACAAATGAACGAAAGCTTAGTTTTATTAAATATATGTATCCTCTGTTAGTGGCATAAGTAAATCAGACAGTGAGTACAGACTTCACGGAGCAATTTAAGGAGTTATTTACCAACTTCAGCTGATGATACATTGGAAGATAATTCCATTAATCACTCTGGCTGTTATACGTTCACTGTCATTTATAACACAATCAGCTGATTTCAGCTGTTTCCCATTTTCAAGTGCTTACTCGTATACTCGTAAATGTGTACTTGTTTTCGGGTGTATACAAATGTCTCGTTTTTTTTTAAATATGTAACAGTCGTAGTAAACATAAGCAAGAACTACGTTCCATATTAGTCAATGCTTTAAAATAACATCACTGTCGTATGTACATAAAACTGCGGCTCTTGTTACTACGACTGTTACGTATGAAATTGGCAGATGTACATTTGTACAGACCGGCAAAGGGCGACGATACAAATTTACGAGTATAGGAGTACGCACCTCCAAGTGGCAAACAGCAAAAATCAGCCGATAAAGGTACAAATGATAGTACTTTTATAATAAGCGTGGTGGAAAATGGAATTATCCTACAGTACGTTTATGCCTGTGGCATGTGATAACGAAAACATATTGCTCCATTTCCTTCAACACGCGCTTCTTCACTGCAAACCACACACTTATCTCAGAGCATCGATGTTTTTATTGAATATCGCACACTAGTTTGCTCCTGTTCTTTGTTTGTTGATAATAACGGTTGGGCAGCTACGCTTCCAGCTGAGCTAGGATCTTGTCAATTAGCCAGACTCCGTAGTTGTGACGGCTTTGTGTTCATCGCTGTGATGCGCCACTCATCATTTAAAAGCTCTGACTACGAGCAAAACGTTGCACTGACGTCTCTACTGTCACTGGCGTATTAGGCACTTCGTTGTTTGTTCCGTAGTTGAATTATACAGGAGGGTGCTATTGTATGTCGAGTGAGTGACGACGTCAGTACCTATGTGGTCATAATTCTAGATTACCTTAGATCTGTCCACATTACATTTAGTTAAAAGGTAAAGTTACACGGATCCGATCGACCGCCGTGTCATCCTTAGCTCTCCACTCTTGACTTTGGAGGAGCCTAAGTCACTCAAGTAGCTCCTCAGTTCGGCTCACAATGCTGGGTGTTCCCGTTCCAGTCCTCCCTCCATGGAAAAATCCTTGGTAGTGCCGGGAATCGAAGCCCGTGCTCCCGCATGGCAGTCAGTAGCGCACACTCCTCAGCTACGGAGGCAGACAAACGTTACATTTACTTTTCCCAAATGTACTTGTCTTCCATTTTTCACAGGCAAGCATCTTCAATGACTGAATGTACGAAAGACATTACAAGCTATACACAAGGGGGCAACGACAATCTGAGCTCTTATTGTTCATTGGGCTATTAGACGAGGTTGCAGGTAACTCCAAAACTTTAATTTAATCTTCATGACTAAATGCACTATAACCAGGAACTATCCCATGCCGCTATCCCTCTCTAATCTCCTATTTCTGGCCTCTCTAGATCGTAAAAAACGATAAATATTAGTGACTCCTAGTCATTATGAGCTACAGCAATGTTTGCCGACGATTCTGTTCGTACATTCGGAGATTCTTCTCTCCGACGTAGCTCGCAACTGTTGACCCTCCCGGACGTACTAGGTCTTGGATGACAGACTGCTAGGTGAAAAATTAAGTCGCTAGCTAGGGTTTACTTGTGTCAGAGAAACGTACCAAGGAAAGTTTCGTTTACCCCTAGCGCCTCTTCATCTTCATAAAGAAGTTATTTACAGTTTTGGTGACTTCTTGTCCTACCAATAGTTCAGATGAACATCACACAACAGTTGTAATCTCGAATAGCTTCACCTAATTTGAAGAATACAGCGTGACTGTGCACTGTACAGGTTTCCGGCTCAAGTAACAGTTATTAAAATCCGGAGTGAGGATGTCTTGCCTCCTTCCAGCTTTGGCGAATTACCACCAGATTCTAAACATATTTCTATACAGTTGCTATAGCGTACCACTGAGCTAAATTTTCTTTCTTGGGACAAATTAAAGATATCTAGAATTTTATCTTTTAAGCTTTGTTTTGCAATCGTACACGTCGACACATCTTATAGACATAAAGACATGGGTGCTGATGCGGAGTGAATTCACAGTGCCTGCCAGGGCCTGCAGTTACTAAGAGCCTTGTCAGTCTGCACCACGTGGATTTTCTACAAAGTTGCAACAAATATAAAACATCAGCTTGTCTTTATGTCAGTTAAATTAGTGTTATAATAAAATATGCTTTTTATATTCAGTCTCTTTAACATACGAGTTGACGATAACAGAAAATAATTTTATGTTTTAATTTGAAACCTGAACATATTCTCGTCACCACCGTAACCAAGAGAGAAATTACGTTGGACTAACTTGTGAGTACTTGAGTGTCTCTGATAACATCTCCTTTCAATTGTAATCGTCGCGATAAGGATTCTGTTCGGCTGATACGTGCTGGCTATGCACATGACGATCCACATCATACGTATATGAGAATCATTCTGAACTCTTCCTTGTTGCTTATATCTTCCTTTGTTCGTCTGTTTTCCTCTGCCCCGACCAAATTGACTTATTCAGTAACCGTCGCTTGGCCGTTTAACCTCCCCTTTAACCTTTTGCACAATAACTGTAAATAAGGAACGCTAGATGTTTACGGAAGTGCTCCCCGTTGAGAGCTGAGTTTACGAATTTGGTTTTGTGAAATCATAGTTACGTCGTCACTTTGGTGGCATAGCAAAATCTACAGTCCAAATAGCTTCAGAAAAACCATTAGACAATGACTGTCAGCAGATTCTGAAAACGAGAGGACTGGGATCCCACAACTGTGCCGAGTAAAATACAACATAGTGTTACGTGGGTGTATTGCGTGTTATAACAAGAGTGTCGTTTGGGTTTCACGTCGAATTACAGGAGTGACCGAACACAGACGGGTACCGATACAAGTTGTATAAGTGGAATCAGTTAATCATCCAAATTTTTGGGTGTACATATTGATGAAAACTTGAACTGCGAGAAGCATATTATTGAGATGGTCTAACATTTAGATTCAACTACTTTTCGCCGCGCGTAGTGGCCGAGCGGTCTGAGGCGCCATGTCACGGATTGTGCGGCCCCTCCTGCCAAAGGTTCGAGTGTGTGTTGGTCTTAGCATAAGTTAGTGTAAGTAGTGTGTAAGTCTAGGGACCGAGAAGCTCAGCAGCTTGGTCTCTTAGGGAAATCAGACACACACACACACACACAAAACTACTTTTCCTCTTCGTATAATTGCTAGTCTTGGAAACAAACGAATCTACATCCTAACACAGCGTGCATATTTCCACTCAGTAATGGGTTATGAGATAATTTTTGTGGGATAATTCATCACTTAGAAGGAAAGTATCGATCGCACAAAAGCAAGCTATAAAAATATGTGATCTTCTCCTTAAGTCATTTTGTGGGCACCTGTTCAAGGGGTCATGCATTTTAACTGGGCCTTCACAATAAGTATAATCGCTAATTAAATTCGTCATACGTAATCTATCGCAATTTGAGAAGAATAGTGATGTAGTACCTACAGCACTAGAAGAAAAAATAGCGTTTTTAAGCATTATGAAAGCTGCCATTGACTCGAGAAGGAGTACAAATACACCAACGAAAATTTTTGATCATTTTACCAATAAAATAAAATGTCTGACAGATCGTCCACGCAAGTTTTCAGTCTAAGTTAATATCATTTGTACTGGGCAACTTCCATTCAATAGAAGAATGAATATTTATTTTAAAAACTGGTAGCCTGTAATAAAACTAGTTTTAAGTATAGTTGCAGAGTAATACTGAAAAAAAAGTTCCTTAATGTTATTAATAATCACGTATCTTGTAAACTGACTCCTTCAACACCACTTGAATAAAAAATCTTTCAAATGATCTACAGAACGTGTAATTAACTAGCCGTCTCGTTAGCTATTGTTGATAGACTCGAAGCAAAGGAAACTTCATTGAAGAGCACCCAGAGGCCTGACGTGAATTGGACTGTGAACTCGTGCGGCCGCACGGTCAGTGGTATTTTGTGACGCCGACTGGGCGGCTTGCTTGCCAGACTGCGGTAAGTGTGACTGACATGGCTATAGTAAGGGTGTCTGTAGTACAGCGTTTTTATTATCGCTGTTTTTAACGACGACGACGATGATGATGACGACGAGATAAAGGATGGAACAAAAGCCTTTTGCGGCACATAGCCTACTCTTCTCGAATAGCACAAAAATGTCCGCCGAAATTAACGTCCAATACGACGGACGATTCGCCATCAACAGTGTCGCTTTCCCTCACTCTGTGAGACGCTATGGACAGGTTTGAAATTCGGTCTACGACATTGTCGCAAAACCTGGTGATCATAATCTCGAGATTACTACCTCTTCTGGCCATGCCACACAGATACATTCGTTAAATATTTCCTCACCATCAGGATTTTAATCAACTATCTTTGCTCAAATGTGTGTTAGAAACCTCAGATACGGAGGTGGGTGCTGTTTTGAGAGAATGAACCAAGAGCCTGGGGACTGGAAACTAATACTTCACGGCGTAATGCAACCATCCGTCTAACATTCCAGCTCTCTTACCGTGACACATGTGAGGAGCGATCAAAAAAGTTCCCATTCGAAGGTCACACGAACCCCTTGCTTACATGTCAGTGCTTATATATCAGCATCGGAGTCGCACTGGGTTGCATATACGCCGCGGCAACAACCTCAAACGGAATTTTTTTGATGTCCTCAAACTGAAACTTTTTGATCGCCCCTTATATTAGCTGCTATTAGCGTCTCACGAATTTTGTAACATCAGCAACGGTCTATAACATTCAAATGTTGTTCCTCATCTAAGGAGCAGTTCCTTCTCGATTTCGTACATGGAGGAAGTGAAAGAAACTTACCGCGAACTGGCGCAAGAGTCGGCAAAAATGTGCTCTCTCTTGTGTAATTCGCAGAAAGTGACAGTTTCGCTTAGCGTTCACACTCTTCTAAAATCCAATGTCTTGTTTACCACTGAACGAGATTGCATGGTCTACACTGGACCAGCGGAAGTAGCGGTATCAAAATTCAAGTCCGGCCATTCTGATTTAGGTTGTCCATGTTTTTCGTAAATAAGTTTCCATTAATGCAAGATTAATTCCTTCAGTAAAGCCGGGACAGTTTTTCTTTCCTATCCTTGTCCACCTAAGATAGTTTCTCTCTTACGGCCTCGATATCGAAGGCACATCAAACAGTTAAATACTAATCCCACCTCAATACTACTCCACAGTCTCGCTTCGAAATGAGCAAACAGAACAGAACAGAACAGAACAATCACATACGTAAGTGCAGCACCTACATATAGGAATACTTGTGCGTGACGATTAAAATTGGGATTATTAATGATATCCATCTGGGGAAAAATTGTAAAAATGTCTGGCAGCTGCTTTCATTTGCAATAATTTAACAAATTATCCTCGACACTGGTTTCAAACCAAGGGATGCCTAAATCAGGATAGCTTCTGAATACGAACCCAGTTCTTCAACCATTCCAGTCGTTCTGAGCGAGAAAACGCCGCGTTTTCATTGGTAGTGCAAATGATCTCGTTCTTGTTCACTCCACGAAACAGATGTTACGTTTCCTTACTGGAGAACTGAAAGGGGGTCACTTAGAACAAACCAGTCAACGCTGTTGTAAAGAGTAGATAGCTGAAGACCGTCGGCAGCAATGAATAATTTCTCGTCTGTTTAATACTATCACTTAAACATTGAAACAGAAACTGTGAATGACTCTAAATACTTAATCGAGCTATTACTCGTTTTCCTTCCTTCCACTCGGCATTGAGAGAAATAATTAATGGCTCAACTATGTATTCTCTGTCATGTCTTATTGTGTAAGCCGTGCAATTTTCACCCGAAGTCGTAAGAATATCTGGTTCGTATATGAATGATAGTCTGTCTCTTCTTATGACATGAGACATCGTTTCGTTCACATAATAATTACCACAAATGTCCATTTTCCTTGTCGAAGCAAATGACGTTGTTGCAGTGTATTTCGAATCCTACAGTTAGCCGAAATCACGATAATTTTTCGCGAGAGAGATTGAGAGGTATCTCTGTTTACAGAGCGTTTTCTTATCACACCATGAACAGAGACCGGGACATTTTGCTACCGAGAAATGCGATGACTGTGACTAAAGCTATAGCACAAGGCAGCCTTTTTCTGTATCCCATTGTGCGAAATTGTGGATGACTTCAGTCCGTTTCAATGGCGGGACACTTAGCTGCGTGTAGCTGAAGCAACTTTCTACAATCAAAATGACATATCGCGGCACTCAGAAAAACCAACGTTGACTGAGAATCACGTTAAAAGCTTATCAGTCTTTTTTACGTCTGATTTTGGCGTTACGCAAGATATATCGTAAATACAACGTTGTTTCAGAGGCCACTCTTCAAGAAGTGCGATTTATAACAACGGAATGTATTGAATTCAGTTCCAAGGAGGTAACTGGTCAGACATCATACCACAGGAAAACTTGTGAGAAGGGACATTTAATCTCCGGCAGAATCTGTAGCTAAATCTTTCACTTAGCTAAGTCTCGAGAATTGTCCAGTCTCCCGAAAGGTTACAGCGTCACAGAGGCAAATGGGGATCTGTTCATGAAGATTCTTGACTAATCAATTTGCTTACTGAGAAATTTCAGTCGTCTTTCGTGGAAACGGGAAAAGAGTAATGAAAAACTTGTTGTACGAAGCAACTCGCTACACGATAGAGCAAGAGCTGGACCGCTCCCGGAAACGGCTGCTGCCTGTCCTGTGTACGAGACCGGAGGAACTCGGGAGCTTGGAGACAGTTGTTTTGTCACAACCCGTGTGTGAAATGAACAGGAAATAATGTGATGTATTTTTCGCTGAGCTCCCTTCCTGTATATAACCGTTAAGAAAAAAATGTATCTGATGGAAACAGCCACTGTATTTCTGTAAGGTCAGTATTTACTTTGATCACGCGTATTTAATGATAAAGTTGACTGCCATACAGTTTTGAAAGATATCTGTGTCCAATGAACCACGTCGAGTATGTTCGCTCTGGAAGCAATCAAACGCATACCGTCAGTCTTCCGCCTACAGCTTATGCAACATGGCCGACAGTGAAGTGTGTTGTGTGCATACATCGCGGCGCAAAGACGTACGAGCTAAGCTAAAGGCTTCTGAGGCACCCCCAGTGTAGGTACGTGACATGCTCATCAAAACGAAATATGATCAATTCCCGTAGGCAACGAAAACACTGCTTGATTTCGGTGATTAAGCCATTAAGTCGCGATAATTTTACCGTACATACTATACCGTGTGCACAACAACGATCACTGCCTTGTCTCAGTGTAATGGTGTTTTTCACAACAACCTCGTTCTTATTTTCTTTCACTCTCGTCATCATCATTACTTTTCTTCGCCCATGGATTTCGTAGATAGTTGTGATATCGGTAGATTTCCTACTGGTGTTATTGCAACGCGGCGATTGTCTGTCTACTGCTTTCGATATCATACTCTTAGCTTTTATTTCACGTTAAGCAACTTGACGGCACTTGCCTGTGACCTTAGCTTCCCTCTACCCTTTACTAATTACTCTTTTATTCATCAACTCAGGCCATGATGTTACTGTTTCCTTGTAACTATAGAGAGAATTAAAGTGTAGTCAAATTGTTTAAGACCAAACCGTGATGCTGTTTGAGCTACATTTAATTTCTTTTTGTTTTCTGCACTTTGCCGTTAACTGCTGTTGTTTCCAATCAGTGCTGCCAAATTTTCGAAAGACTGAATGACTCTGAAGGAAAAGAAGATTAAGGTTCAACATCCCGTCGATAATGGCGCCATCATAGACAGAGCGAAGGACAGAGTTGGGAGAGTGGGTGGGAAAGCGGCCATGGAGTTTTTCACAGATACTACCCTGGCATTCGCCTTGAGAGGTTTACGAAGACACAAATCATGTTGGATATATGGAGATTCAGAACCTTATACCTTTCCAGTACGCGGAAGGAAGGATGATTAGGATTTAACATCCCA
The DNA here is from genome assembly GCF_023864345.2 of Schistocerca serialis cubense. Lineage (NCBI taxonomy): Eukaryota > Metazoa > Arthropoda > Insecta > Orthoptera > Acrididae > Schistocerca > Schistocerca serialis. The sequence goes on from NC_064646.1 coordinate 31,138,263, forward strand.
TTGTCCTCTTCCCAACAAAAGCCAAGTGTTTTCACCACTCCATTGCGCTCGGTTCCTCTCCCAATGAGTAATTTTATGTTAATGACAACCACGCGATCGATATGTTGGGCTGTTGGTAGCACACTCTGGTATTCTTAACTAACATTGGCTGTCGAAATTGTAATGAATGATTGTGTGTTAATTATCATCTTTTTTCTGAACGTTTTTGCACAGGTATTTTGGAATTTTTTCAGTAGTATACCGCCAGCTGAAAGTAATTAGTAACTCTTGTGTAATCCCCATTCACCTCTGATCCTACCTGGCTGTTTTCATGCTTTGTAATCTTGAGACATTTGGATGCTGACACTAACAACAATTGTGACACCGTTATCCTACATATAAAGTCCAATCAGCACCTTGTAACGATGCCATGAATAACGTCGAGTAAAACTGGTGATCAACAAATGTGTTGTGCCAAGGAGAACTACTAAACACAAAAAAAGTGATCAACACAGAGAATCTGATACCGTCTACAGTTATACTGAAAGCCAGCAATTCTTGAATGAATATTCAATGTTTTGTGCTCAAGCACTGGTTGATACGCTGTAGCGTCCACAGGAGTCATGGTCTCAGACACTGCTTTTTCATCTGTGCTCCGTAAACCACCGAAACGTGTATGGCTGAGGGCACAGTGTGTGCCTGTTCGTTTTCCCCCATTCTTACTCCTTTTGCGGGTAGTATGCGCAACGAAAAATATTCAGCATCCTTCTGTTCTATCCAGAATTTCTCTAACTTTAGCATTGTGGTCATTACGCATGATATATGTTGGCAGTGCTACAGTGATATATATATATATATATATATATATATATATATATATATATATATATATGCAGACTGAAGCAACGAATCAAGATCTGTACCAAGGCCAGAATCCGAACCCAGGTCTCCTGTTCACCGGCAGGTGCTTTAACCACTATGCACAGTGTTTTTGCACAACTTCACAGAGTACCCTAGCACGCCTCCCTTTAGAATCCCAATTCCAAAAAAAAAAAAAAAAAAAATGGTTCAAATGGCTCTGAGCACTATGGGACTTAACATCTGTGGTCATCAGTCCCCTAGAACTTAGAACTACTTAAACCTAACTAACCCAAGGACATCACACACATCCATGCCCGAGGCAGGATTCGAACCTGCGACCGTAGCAGTCGCGCGGTTCCGGACTGAGCGCCTAGAACCGCGAGACCACCGCGGCCGGCTTTCCCAATTCCAATTCACGCCTCAGTCCACTTGGCATTCCCCCTAAACTCGAACAGCGTCGCAGAGGCTCGTAAAATTTATTGGAATAGCGCCTCGGCATTGAACGAAATGGGGACTCCTGCCTGACACCTAGGCAAAGGTTTTGATCAAGTCAAATGGGCCGAGGCGTGAATGGTAAGTTGGATAGAGCAGGGAGGTGTGCTGGGGTAGTCAGTGCAGTTCCGCAAAGCCACTGTGCCAGGGTGGCGTAGAGGATAGCGCATCTGCCCTAGTGGGCAGAGGCCCGGCTTCGGATTCTGGGGTGGATACAAATTTTCATTCGTCGTTTCAGTTTGCAATTATACATCATGTGTGGGACTTGAAAAGGTCTCTGGAACCGTATAGTTTTTTGATGTTTCTTGACTCATTTTGGAAAGTGGACTTCTGGAATTTTGTGATTATACGTCTCTCCAAGTACCACGAGGTCCTTATTAGAAAATCTACGCTGTAGCACAGGCAGAAAGGAAAACACCCAGTGAAGATGGTACAAAGGGCAGACAAATCAAAACGAGACGGATGGAAAAAGTAAGTAAACTGTTATTTGAAAAGTTATTAACATAACTGCTAATTCATTTATCCCACTGAGACAAGACGGTCAATGCCTTCATGGAACAATGTTTGCTGTTGCCTGCAGAACCATGACTGTAACACAGGCATGCACCTCTTCGTCAAAATGGAATTGATCGCCACGAATGTCTTCCTTCAGGGCTCAAAAAATTTGAAAATCGCATGGGGAGAGTTCAGGACTATTTGGAGAGGACCTCTCAGCAAAACGTCTACAGCGTTGTCTAAACATGTGGGCAGGTCCACATGTTGCTGAGGTTGTTGTTTCGACAACGCTCCAGAAGTTTCATTTTGAAGCCCGTACACATTTCTCCATATAGTCCCGAATCTCTCCCCAAGTGATTTCCGTATTTTTGGAGCTTCGGACGAAGAAGTGCACGGCTGCAGTGATGGTTCTGTAGGCAACTGCAAATATTTTTCCACGAAGGCACTGATCATCTTGTCTCACAGTGGGATAAATATAATAACAGTTACAATTGTATTCCAAGTAAGAAACGGTTTACTTACTTTTTCCATCTGTTTGGTTTTCATTTGTCTTCCCCCTTGTACAATTTTCACTGGGTGTTTTTCTCTCTGCCTGTCCTACACCATAGAATTTCTAATAAGGATTTATGGTTCGCGGAGAACTTTTAAACACAAAATTCCAGAAGTCCACTTTCCAAAATGAGCTAGAGCCAAAAAATATTGGAGGGTAATAAGAGATATAGACAAAGTTTGGTCTCGAATGAAGGCGGAGTTCCAGTAATAATGACTTTACCTTTGTGCAAGGCACCAGAGCTTCAGAAGGCAAAGGCAGTGGACTCAGATAGGAGGCGTTCGAGCAGACTGCCACATCTGACGCACAGCTGTTAGTTAAATTTGAGACTTCAGTTAATTACTGTTCTGTCTTCAATCTTTATTGCGTCGATTTTTTTTATCTTTTCTCACTGAAGTGAATGTGTCTGCCACTTTGGAGGGACTGGATTAACGCGGTAACGTATTCTGGACACTGTTGGAGTATTGTCACGAAACACTGTTTAGACAACAATCACAAGCACAGAACACAGTGCTCCCACGTCCGGCGCGCGACCTGCCCTCGCGGCACTCTGATACTGCTTACCTTTTGGATGACGAGCGGCATGCCGAAGTCCTTGCCGCCCTGCAGACGGAAGCCCCAGGGCTGGGAGTCGAAGCGGGAGAGCTTGACGTTGATGAGCTGCGCCATGGCTGGAGCGTGCGTGCCTGGCCCGAGTGTTGTAGTGTGCTGCTGCTGTGTGGAAGGGTCGCCGGCTGGATTCAGACTGGCGCGCCACCGCCGCCGCCGCCGCCGCAGCGCCGGCAGCCGGCTGCGCGCGCACGCGTGACGTCACGGCGCGTGCCGGGTGCAACAGGCGGCCCGGGCCCGGCCGGCGTGGGCGCGTTCGCGATCGCGTTAGCGCCGCGCGTCCGATTTACGAGGCCTCTGCTCGGTCTGTCTACCGGTCCGCAATTGCTACCCCACACCAATCCAACATTCTTCAAAGAACCAAACTCTCGTCTAAACAACAGTTTCAAACGTCTGATTACTGTACAAATGAGATAATATGTTAAATATTTGCGTGTAAACGTTTTATGATTAAAGGCGCAAAACCATAATTCAGATGGTTTTATTACTTCCAGTTTATTCACTCATATTATTTTAAATTGTGGGCAACCGCAGCCAAATTTCCACATTTTGAATCAAACTATTTGCACTGACTGTAAAATATCCTTATTGAAAGTCACGACCGGTCGTCGCATCAACTGAAGACGCATGCTCAGGTGAACTGTACCAAAATTACAACGAAAAAAGTTTTCCTTGTAAAATTTTTTCTTTATCATTTTTGTACATATAATTGAGGATGCGTCTTCAATTGAAGTGAAACCGGTCGCGATTTTCAATAAATTTATGTTACAGCCACTACGGATCGTTTCATTCAAAATACTCATCCAGAGACTATTAAAATAATCGGAAAGAGTAATAACAACTACGTTAGAAATAATTAAATACACTGGATGCTAAATTATTTGGAAATACAACAATTCCGTTACAAACGACAAGTTATGCATCAATAATGCATATAGCAGAACGAAGTATAATGTCGATTATAATGACATCCATGTTCACTTTTTTAATTTGGTGATCGTAGGTCGTTGATGGTAGGTAGAACTATCTTCCATCAAAGATTTTTTAAATTTTGTAAACATTTATACAACCAGAACTGACAACTATTTATATTATCTGAAAAGCTAGTTTTTTTCCTAAATTAAGTGTCAAACAATGATCATCAGTGGTTTATGTGTGTATTACTTGCAAAATGCGTTACGAATAAAGTTAGTAACAGAGAAGTACAAAATTGAAACTTGATATGCATGGACAGTGGAGCTACCTCCTGCTGGGCACTCCGCACCCATACTATAATCTTCAGTACCTGCTGCTGCCTCTGCACTGTGTCCTGAGCCCCAGTCTAGAGTTCCTTATAAGACACCAAGCAGCCTGTGCTCGATTAAGTCAGACACTGTCTAGGACACCATCTCGGACAGCAACTAGGACACCATCTAGCACACTGACCGGAAACCGGATACTGATCGGAGACTGACCAGAGACCGAATGGACTCTGAACACAGATGAAGGACACTGAAGTGGCCAACAGTTAGGGACTTTCTCATCAACTATGAGAATCATCATCATTCTCCTAGAAGTGGATATTATTTTCTATTTCACATTGGAGCTGAGAATTGTGCATTTGTGTGTTTACAGATAAACGTGTTTTTTTCAGTGTAATCTCTGTACCACCTTTATTACGTGCTGGCTTTGCCACCTCGTATGGTCCAAGACATAAGACTTATGTGATGTTACTTCAGGGGTGGTCACACTTACAAACAACTTGGCAGTAGAGCCCACTTATCAGTAAGACTTTGCATCCTCTCTGACCTGGATGCATGCACTGAAGGAGGTCATAAAGCTGTTGCATCCTCTCTTGAAGCAAACAGCCCGCAATTGTTGTGACTGGTCCTTGATGTTTGGTACACTGGCATTAAGGTGGAGTTGAAATGCTACCTGGTCCCACACATGTTCTGTTGGGGACAGATCAGGGGGTCTTGCTGACCACTAAAGTACCTCAAAATCACACAGATGGTCCATAGAGACATGTTGATACATGTTGAAACATGGCACTACGGTAACACATGAGGATGCACATGATGTAGCATTCTGCTGTCAGAATTTCCTCAATCATTACCACCCACGACCTGAAGCCGTACCTACTGGCTCCCCATACAATGACGTCTGAGTAACACCACTGTGCCTCTCAAAAACATTGGAAGAACGGAACCTCTCCCCAGATCGTTGGCATAGTCGCCAGCGATTATCATCTGGGATGGTGCAGAACGCAATAAATCGCTGAACATAATGCGACGCCATTCATTAGCAGTCCATGCTTTCCGGTCGCTGTACCGTTCTAAAGCCAGTGTTTTGTGTTGTTGAGTTAACGGCAGCCCGTGCGTGGGTGATATTTTCGTAGTCTGGCTTCTGATATTCTTTGAGCAGTTATGCGGAATGACACAATATTGTTCTCGGATGACAGGTACAGATGTGTAGGGGCTGTGTTATGCTGGTGCACAATATGGTGATCCTCCCTTGTGGCGGTCAGACGCGGTGTATCGGAACTTTGACGACGAGTAGCGTATCCTCACGTTGCCATGCAGTTCGACATCGAGCCACTGTCAGATCCGAATGCCCCAAAAGCATGAATATTGCACGGTTCGACCAGCTGACCAAACGGAAACCCACAGCGACGACGCTTTCAGCCTCTGTCACATGATGATAACGCGGTCGTATGGGAGTATGCAGCATCTTCGTGTCCTTCAGAACGGTCACTCAACACCTGTCACTAGACTGAGACTTTGCCCTTCCCTTTCCAAATTTTCTGGCGTCCCTGCCATGTTCGAAGTTCTGACATTGCACGCTCGGCCTTTTTCTTATGTTCACCTCCCTCATGGCACTCCTCTCCTCAATACCCATACGGGGGACTAATCCGGAATCTTTTGCCAGTGGAGAGATTATCATGACACTTTTAAATTACCTATGGATACACAGAATGTGTCTTTAATGCAGTGGTTTCCTTTGCCTTATACAACTTCTCCCCGTTGATCTTTGGTAACACTGCCGCTTTTTAGCTGAAATTTCCCACGCTTTTTAGCGACAGGCTGCCACTTCAAACCATCCGCTTATCCGCCCTCTTTGGCAAGGCCATTGGCAGAACAACGGTGACAGCTAGTGCCGGAAGTCTTCAGCCGCCATTACTGATGATTTTTATTAAAAGCGTAAGCAGAGTCTGGGATCGAACTCGGGACCCAGAACGTTTCAATTACTAATAGATGCTATCCCTAGAGCACCGTGACGGTGATTGTAGAATGCTGTAAGAAAAGATACTGTAGGTCTACAGGCTAACAAGCGCCCGAATATGCGCGATTTGTTGCGAAACAAGATAAAGTGGCTTGGTATTATCGCCTGTAAAATCCCCAAGTCACCTACTTGGAGAGGTTTCCTTCCTCGCGTACAGTGACCTCTTTCCTTCGAGAACTGTAAATGTACCTCAACAGTGCGGGTGGCTTGAGTATAATGTGTATAGAATTTAGTGTCAGGTTTATGTTCTTGATAACAACGAGAGAGAGAGAGAGAGCGAAAGCATGTGGAGATACCTGGTGGTGACACATAGCCTAATCCTCTCGAAAAAATAGCAAGGCGTCTCCCCAGAGCAGCGCGCTCATCCGAAATACGGATGACCGCATTCCTTGAGGCCAACAGTTACTTGAAAATCGGAGACCGCGGTACTGGTGTGATGCTAGTCTAACCTGTGCAAGCCTCTTCATCTCTACATAACTACCGCAACATACATCCGTTTCAACCTGCTTACTGTATTCAAAACTTGGTGTCCCTCTTCAGTCTTTACTATCCCTCACACCTCCTTCCAATACTGAACTGATAGCGCCTTCATGACTTAGGATGTGTCCTATCAAACAATCCCTTTTTTACTCAAGTTGTTTCATAAATTTCTTTTTTTCCAATTTGATTCAGCATCTCCTCATTTGCTTTTCGATCTACCCATCTACAATTCAGCATTCTTTTATAGCACCACACTTCAAAAGCATCTATTTCCTTCTTGTCTGAACTAAAAATCGTCCGCGGTTCACTCCCATACCAGCATAACTCCAGACAAATACCTTCAGATAATAATTCCTAACAGTTAAATTAATGTTAGATGTTAACAAATTCTTTTTTCCCAGAAACGCTTTTCTTTGGTATTGCCAGTCTACATTCTATATGCTCTCTACTCCGCCCATCATCAACTGTTTTGCTGCCCAAATAGTAAGACTCTTGCAACTTTTAGTGCCTTATTTCCCGATCTAATTACCTCAGTGACGCTTGATTTAATTCAGCTACATTCCATTACCTTTGTTTTGCTTGTGTTGATTTCATTTTATAATCACTTTTCAAGACACTATCTATTCCCTTCAACTGTTCTTCCAAGCGCTTTGCCGGCTCTGTAAGAACTGCAATGTCATTGACAAATCTCATAGTTTTTGTTTCTTCTCCTTGATTTTTAATTCCCTTCCCAAATTTCTCTTTGGTTTCCTTCACAGCTTACTCAATGTACAGATGGAATAACATCAAGGGTAGGCTACAACTCTCTCTCACTCCACTCTCCATTAAATTCCCTTCGATTCTTGAAGTTGCAGTATATGCAGTATGGCTTGTGGTCAAGTCATAAATAACTTTTCGCTCCCTGTTCTTTATCTCTACTGTCATCAAAATTTTATGGAGTGTAATCCAGTCAACTCTTTCATAAGCTTTCTCTAAATCTACATGCGCCTGGTTTGCCTTTCCTCACGTTATCTTGTAGGATGAATCGTGCAGTCGGTACCGCCTCTTGTTTTCCTACATTTGTCTGGAACCCAAACTTATGTTCTCCAGTCTACGAGTTTGTCTGTTATTCTGTAAATAATTCGTGTCAATATTTTGCAACCATGACTTAGTAAACTGATGGTTCGATAGTATTCACAACTATCAGCATCTGCTAAATAAAGTTATGGCAATTAATGTGAGGGTCGACTGTAGTATTTTAGACGCCAAGTGTACTTTAACCTGCCAATTACATTGTTACTGTAAATAGAGCGAGACACATATCATTTGTATTATTATAGAACAACAACACATACAATTTAGACGTGGAAATTACACTGTGACACTTAATTTGCGAGCTAATTGTGTCTTGCACCAAAGTGCGTGCAAAGGTCGAACTACAGTCGTTTTTGGAGGCCAATTTGAGGGTATAGAGAATAATATGGCTAGATCTAGGGGGTTCATACTGATTGGTTGTTTCCTTTTTAATGGTTGGTAAAAGGCTGGGCTTTGACTAGGAGAGAAAACTGTGTGTGGCTATGTGTGTGTGTGTGTGTGTGTGTGTGCGGGCGCGCGCATGTATCAAGTTTCAACTCCCCTCGCACCCTTCACCCCTAGCCAGCCAAACTACCCCTGCACGTAGGCAACAGGGCGATGTAATGTTGAAAGTACGTTATACCCTGGGCCAGAAGCCGTTAAGATACGCTTGCCGGCGATGACTTTGGTTCGATCTCTGTATCCCAAATAGCCGACGCAGAGAGCTTACAAGAAACACACACGTGTTTAGATCTTCCAGTCGCGGCTCAGTATTTTGCCAGCCAGTAAAAACAGGTAAGTCAGTCAGTATGTACCCTCTAGAGCGGGCCACCTTGTTTTCTGCTGGTATGCACCAGTGGTTCTGCCTTCATTAAGTCCGTCCAGCGGATCATACAAGAAAATGAAAACGAGCTGCACTGTTTTCAACTGTAAGTAATGTTCTTTTTTTTCTGAACTGTTAGGTTTGTACATAAGTTCACACCGTTTTTCCATAATCTCAATAAACACAACAAAAATATATAACAAAGTTTACTCATCAATAACGTAGTCTCCTTTACTATTTACAGCAGTATGGTAACTTTTCCATTCATGGTTTCGAGGTGAAGAACTCGTCGAGCTATGTTCGGAGCGCATTTTCATCCGGAAGGAAGTTCTTTGAAATTTGTTCAATAGAGGTTGAAGAAGGTGAAAATCTGTGGGAGCAAGATCAGGTGAAAAGGTGCATGCGGAATGACTTCCCAGCCCAACTCTTGTATAGTGTTTTTTGTCAAGTAGCATCATTTCTCTCGGTATTCCTGGATTTGTTCTTCTACTGCGTCTGCAAGATGTCTCAGTTGTTGGCAATAGATGCCAGCAGTGATGGTTACACCTCGGGGACGCAATTCGTAGTACACCCCACCCACCGTCGCTGTTCTACCAGGTGCATAACATCTCATTATCTCCAGATGAGAAAGTAACTATATGTAATCTTAAATAACAACAGTGAACCACAAATAAAAAATGAAAATCGATAAATAAACCCATAACAATCAGAATTCCAACTTGCAAAACAACGACGCTACGAACTTATGCAACAAACCAATAAAATAACCTGGTATGGTCGAGAATCGATAGAATCTCAGTAATTTTTGCGTTCTGTGTTAGTCTATATGACACAGAATACAGCATATGTTTGACCCCGACAAAATTCCCGTTGTATTTTACGCGCTGTAGAGTAAACCTTTGTAATGATTAGAGAATTTCTATGTAAATTCTAGAACCACTCTGTCTTCTACCGTCTCGAACACACGATGTTCTGGATATGAGTGTGGAATGGTAGAATCCTACCTACTGCTCGTCACACGTTTGTGTCTGCAAGTTTAAAATCAGTCGCGGGAAGAAAGTAGACGCGGCGGACGAACGGCATCGACAAGTACTTGTCGGGCAATCCATAGATGTTTTAGTGAGTGTGTAAGGAAGAACCGTGGAGTTTATATGCAGCTCTGTGCTTATTGTGCCATTGACTATTGTTATTAAAACAAGGACAGTTAGAAAGGAACTCCTGAAGTAACCTTTCTACAGGCAAGACATTTTCTGATTCATGCTAAGCGAAGTTATGGTATCCAAGCCAACTTTCTTTTAACTGTAACTCAATTTGTTTCTGACGTTCGGCTGTACGAGAGACTTACAGGAAGTTACATATTTATGTGGAAAGTGAGAGTTTTATTGTGCATGGAGGTTAAATACATCGTTAACTGACGAAAAGTAAGGTTTGTATGTCTACTTATTTCATAAGTAGAAAGAGTCTAAAAATTCCTGTACCTAGCGTTATTCGACGGAGAAGAAGTCAAGAGGGTGTGAGCGTGTGGGTGCTATTCTGTCATTCTGCACAACGGATTAATCTGAGATGTACCTTTTACCCTGTAGCTCCTGCAAGATGCAACTTCCACCCCCACACTGCTACAGAAGTCAGACAGACGCTCCTAACGTTCTAAAGAGAAATGCCTGAAAAACTTTCAGCAATAAATATCTTCTGGAGTCGTCCGCTGTAAGGAAATGACACAGAAATTCACAAAATTTCTTACATAACTAGTGGGATACTTGGGTACTAGAGTAGTGCTAGTTAGTGTAAGAAAAACATGAAACTACCGAAAATTTTATTTTATTTTGCAAAAATTCTGAGAAATCACAATGCCACTTTTTGTTATGAACTAACAAGTTATTTCCGGGTTATTTTCTGAATGTGACGCTACCTCTTAAGGACAGGATTCGCTAATGAAATTTCTATACAAACTTTAAGATTGTTATTAACTTGGCAGAATAGCTGAGAGCCACACCTACTCAACTTGAATAATTATCCGTTAGAATGTTGTTAGGTACAATTGAGGCTGTCGCGTGTGAAATGCAGTGAAGTGTACTGTTGTGGAGGAAATATGGGGCTCACAAGAGCTGTAGCGCACAATACTGTAAGCTGTGATGACTGCTGTCTGCGCCGCTCGCTGCTGACAAGTAAGATAACTCTCGTTCTATCAGGATTGACCTTCGCCAATCAAACTCTCCCAACGCCTTGATGAAGTCAAGGATTCCTATTCGCCCCTAGTCTGACTATTGGTGTGGTACACCGGTCACATAACCAGTCCACCGTAGTGCCACTCAAAAATTCGCTCGCAGGCGTTTAGCTATAACTCTGTCCGTTCACACCGCACAATAAGTGAACAACGCTTAATTGCAAGGACTCAATACAGAGTCGCACTCTGATTCGCTCTCAACAGAGTTGCTCTCCCAGTGAAGTACTGAGGAGAGACTTGTTCCTCGCTCTTTGAGTACACGTACGAGCGCACACGCTCTCGTTACGTGTTCTCGCTCCAAGAGCGACAACAGAACGGCTCCTCTCCATGCCAGACGTGAGTTATATGATGGTACCCTACTTAACGCAATTTTCTTTATAAACGACAAAATACAGGATAAATTCAGAAAATCTGTATTAGGTATTAGACGAATCTTCGACTGGTATTTTTGTGCATTTAAGCACTTACATATCAATTATGAGAATTACTTGGGGGGGGGGGGGGAGGGGGGAGACACACTACATTACTCGTATCAGAATCTTTTGCCCTGTGAAGAATAATCGTGTCTAAAAAAGAATGCAGAATGTTATAAGAAAGATAAAAGAACGAATGTTCAAGATTGTATGATTAGCGTGCCTTTGCTAAAGGATCATAGACCACATTCTGATCTCGAACATGGCATTCTTTGAGGAAAACAGTTCTCTCACAGAATCACCATGGCTTAACAAATATCACTCATATGAAACATAGTTCATTTCTTTGATTGACGATATCTTGAAAATATTAAATACAGTAGTAAGATATTCTCGGCTTTTTGCGGTGTACCACATTCACCGGTAACTGAGGTACGTCCATGCGACCTATTGTGTGCTAGGCTTGCGGTCTCTTATAGAGAGTAATTTTTCCCTTGCCCTGTACACGAATCGAATAGGGCGGGGAATCGTTTGGCTTGTGTGCAGAGCTCGTGCAACACGCTGGCTACTGTGTCATGATAGCCACCAATCACGTGCAACACTTTTTCATCCAGATCTGGTGTTTCGCCATATCCCATCCATTATAACATGGAAGGATCCGGCTCCTGGTAGGCAAGCATGGACACACACATGAAAGTTTTTTAGAACATTAAAAACCAGTTAAATGTTTTCTGAAATGATTTGTTTAAAAGTAAGAAATAAAACAGATTGGACGGACATTAGACGAGGTTTTGAATGATGCTTGAAATCATATACAGCAAAGGAGACTGCACAATCTACATAATGTACCAGACAAAAATCCCCTATTCTAAGATTCTACGTTGGACATTAAACTTTAAATTATCAATCAGCACGTCGTTTACTGCACATGATTTCGAACATCGTTCAGACCCCGTCAATCGTTTCTCTAATCTGTTTTATTTCTTTCTTTTAGGCATGCCATACCTCAAAAAAGTTACCAATTCTCTTAAAAATTATTTCAATTTTTTTTTACTGTTAAATATCACAGCAGTGTAGCTCTTTACTCGGAAAATAGCTAGGTCTTGAAGACATGAACTTTTTGATACATTATTTATATAATTAGCAGCAGCTATTTGTGAAGTATTTAGTTTTTCCCTAGAATCACTAATTAAATTCCTCTTAATTGCCCCAATTACTTTCAAGCAATTAATTAACTTTTTAATATTAGACCTGATACCCCATTTGTCCATTCCCCACTCTTGGCCTGGCTATGAAAAATCGGAGAAAAATCCATTGTGTAGTTTCTAGGGAACCTTATTTTCCCTCCGCTCAAACATTTGGCCAAAGAGTACTCTGATGTGCTCTCCATCGCTGCGGGACCAGATCAGCAAGCGTCTTAGCGCCGCTCTCCCATTGTACATCCATACTCGAGATTCACCCCGGACAAGTATTCATCAATAAAACTTATCCATACTACCATGTACTACTGTTAACGTACAACTAGCACTAGCGGAAAAACAAATGCGAATCAGGTTCGAGCCTTATCTTATGCAAGCTGAGGGCGAAGAGTAATGTGAGGGTTACTAGGGTCAACAGCAAGTAGCGCAAGCGAATGAAACAAAAAGACGGCGCATGCAGTTAACATTTGCACTGTTGTTCTTGTACAGATGCAAAGATAAACGGCGTAAGAAATCAAACCGAATATAATGGCTCTGTAACGAGCCACTGGAGATCACTGGTACCTTACACGAAAATAGTAAAAAAAAATCACTAAACAGCCTCCGAAGTTTAGGGGGTGGAGTTCGGGTTCATCTTGTATATCGCAGCCCGGCAAGAACATAGACACATCTAAAAATGCGATGCTTGAGAAAATTCGACTTAAAGAACTAATTGTATAATATGAAAAGTTTACCATAAAAATATCTTCGGCTGGGATCAATTAGTTAATCAGTGTTATTTGTTTCGAAGAGTTGATCTTGCTGTTGTTGCTGTAGAAAATAAGAATGAACGGAAGCCCCAGTGTTACGAACACTGGAAAAGTGGGTAGTAATACCCACATTATTTCGTGCCCACTTAATTTTGAGATTCTATCTTGTTTATTTCAAGGCACGACTGTACAAAGTTGGCACAGTGTCTGCCTTTTACAATCGATTACGTGTTTACTAAACTGATCGCCACACTTGCTGCGTCGATATTTCAAGCGAAAATGGGCGTACAACAGGGGTCCCACATGGGGATTATATATGTTTTGCTACAATGACGCGAATGTTAAAAACAGGAAATTCAAGAGTTACAAACAATTTTGACAGATAGCAATACATTAAACAACGTTCAATAAATCGTAAAATAAAATGATATTGCGTAATATATGAACTTCGCTACAAATCAGACTTATTCACAATGAAAATAGACACGTAAATATAACAAATACATATTACATTTTAGTCGATTATTCGTAAAATATGAATATAAATTCTTCTTAGCATGTTTCCTTGCATGAATAGAAATGTAGTAAAACAATCTTTTCAAAACAGAGTCTGGCAAACAGCGAATGCTTTGTAGTTACATAGTTAGCCTCACAGTTTAAGTAGATTCTGTTCTTTGTTTTTTGAATTATATTTTTTAAACTATGTATCATCGATAATGATTATAAACGAATTTTACTGATTTTAATTACTTTCAAGTCACTTCTGTTCTAAATCTATTATCAACAATGGTGGTAACAGAAGTTTAGCAATATTAAGGGAATAGAATATTTTTAAACATTCCTACCAATTACAGTGTCTACTTGAGAAAAAAGGAATATACTGTGTAGGTTCATTTTATGATCACACTTCCGAAAGAATAGTATCACTGATACTGCCCTTATTTGACTATGCTTAGCATCGTTATTGACGCGCTGTCAGTTTTTCAATTCATTAATATGGGTGAGAAACTGCCGGTAACTAAGTTTAAAGAAAAGATAAGAGCCTAACTGTTACGCTTCAAATAGTACTAGGTTGTTATAACTAAAAAGCTGTTACTCACAGAGGTACAGGATAGGCTGTAATTATTGTACGGCAGCTAAACTTCGTAGATATTCTAATACCCTAATGCGGAACCGATTTAAGCTGAAAAAAATCTAATTTTGGCCACTTGGTGCAAATATGGCACTGCATATACAAGTAAGACGAATAGAAATGTTTACATATGCAAAGGTTTAAGAACGCGACGTGGACATAAAAGGTCAAACAAGAGCGAAAGGCTTAATGTTGATTTTATTATTAACCGCTGCTACACAATTTGTTCAATATGCATACCGGAGACGTCGATGAGATGCTGCAGAGCGCGAGATTTGCATCTGGTGGCCAAAATTGGAAGTAATTTTTTCCAGAATAAATTGGTTTCACTTTAACGCATTAGTATACCTACCAAGTTTCGCTGCCATACGATAATTACAGCCCAGGCTGGACCTCCGTGAGTAGCTTCACTATAAAACCATCCGCTATAAGCTTCCTTTAAATTTCAAGAAAGTGTTGTTGGCAATGAATTCCATTTTTGTTTTGTGCGCGTCGGGGCACTTCACAAGTAAAAAAATGTTTCAAATGGCTCTGAGCACTATGGGACTTAACTTCTGAGGTCATCAGTCCCCTAGAACTTAGAACTACTTAAACCTAACTAACCTAATGACATCACACACATTCATGCCCTAGGCAGAATTCGAACCTGCGACCGTAGCAGCAGCGCGGTTCCAGACTGTAGCGCCTAGAAACGCTCGGCCACTCCGGCCGGCCATCACAAGTAAATTTCAGACATAAACTAAATATTGCCGTTTTTCGACTTGTGTCTCTTTTCTTGCTGGAGTGCGATATGAAGTTGCATATGAGACGTGGAGTCTCTGAGACTATCGCGACAGCTAGATTCTACCCGGGCAGTGCTGCCTGTGGTACAGGGATGTGCAGCACACGGGGCCACGTCAGATGACGTATCTGTAGCCGGTGGCTGATGTGTACACACGGGGGCGGGCGTGTTTATTGAGTTGACGGAAGCAGGCACGTCACTGACTGGAGTCTCCAGTCTACGTCCGGGTGATGCGTCAGCGGGAGAATATCGGCCCCACCGTCATCGTAGGCGCCGTAGTGCGGCATCTCAGCCCACCGTTCGTCACGCAGCACACGCACTACCCTTCACCCTACGGCCGGCCACACGCGTCACGCTTTCACTAGCGTCGCTAACTGACGCGTACAGTACTCGACGGTTAACCTACAAATACGTACTGCATTTACAGTATAGCGCAACAACATTTCTAGTTGCTATTTTCTTCGTACATGAGGGCTGTCTCTGTAATTAAATACAAGATTTGTTACAAAAAGGGACGTGTCATTAACGTTTTAATTCACACCGTTGTTAAAGCTTGCATCACAGTGTGAAAGGTCATTGTCAGATATATTGATGAAAGTTCGGATCATAATTTACTTTTATAAAATACACTAAAAAAGCGACAGACCGTGCACGAATTGTCAGGATGAGGTGGACATCAGTAAATGTGATGTACATGTACAAACAAACAAATGATTACATTTCAGAAAAATGGAATGATTTATTCAACACTATGAGCATCACAATATGAGCAAGTCAATAACGCGCTGGTCCGCCTCTGGCCCTTATGCAAGCAGTTACTCGGCTTGGCACTGATGGATAGAATTATTGTACGTCCTACAGAGGGATTCTGTCCAATTTTCGCGTCAAAATACTGACCTGGTTTGAGGGCCGTGCCGTAAAGCTCCACACGCTCTCAATTGGGGAGAGATCCGGCGACCTTTCTTGCCACGATAGGATTTGGCAAGCACGAAGGCAAGCAGCAGAAACACGCCGTGTGTGTGTGAGTGTGTGTGTTACCTCCCTGAAACGTAAGCCCAGCATGGCTGCTATGACGGGGAACAAAACTGAGCGCAGGACATCGTCTACGTACCACCTATACGAGTGCCGCGGGTGCAACCAAAGTCGTCCTGCTATGAAATAAAATGGAAGCGCAAACTATCACTCCTGGTTGTCGGCCCTGTATGGCGACAGTCAGCTCGGTATCCCACCGCTGTCCACGGTGTCTCCAGACACGTCTTTGTTCTGGAAACTCATTGACTGGAGAAAAATTGTCTTCAGTCATGAGTCCTCATTCGAATTGTTGTTGTTGTTGTTGTGGTCTTCAGTCCTGAGACTGGTTTGATGCAGCTCTCCATGCTACTCTATCCTGTGCAAGCTTCTTCATCTCCCAGTACCTACTGCAACCTACGTCCTTCTGAATCTCCTTAGTGTATTCATCTCTTGGTCTCCCTCTACGATTTTTACCCTCCACGCTGCCCTCCAATGCTAAATTTGTGATCCCTTGATGCCTCAAAACATGTCCTACCAACCGATCCCTTCTTCTACTAAAGTTGAGCCACAAACTTCTCTTCTCCCCAATCCTATTCAATACCACCTCATTAGTTATGTGATCTACCCATCTAATCTTCAGCATTCTTCTGTAGCACCACATTTCGAAAGCTTCTATTCTCTTCTGGTCCAAACTATTTATCGTCCATGTTTCACTTCCATACATGGCTACACTC
This sequence comes from Schistocerca serialis cubense, assembly GCF_023864345.2. Lineage (NCBI taxonomy): Eukaryota > Metazoa > Arthropoda > Insecta > Orthoptera > Acrididae > Schistocerca > Schistocerca serialis. Next base: position 31,155,109 of record NC_064646.1, read on the forward strand.
CATACAAATACTTTCAGAAATGACTTCCTGACACTTAAATCAATACTCGATGTTAACAAATTTCTCTTCTTCAGAAGCGCTTTTCTTGCCATTGCCAGTCTACATTTTATATCCTCTCTACTTCGACCATCATCAGTTATTTTGCACCCCAAATAGCAAAACTCTTTTACTACTTTAAGTGTCTCATTTCCTAATCTAATTCCCTCAGCATCACCCGAGTTAACTCGACTACATTCCGTTATCCTCGTTTTGGTTTTGTTGATTCTCTGACAGAATTCAATGTCATCGGCGAACCTCAAAGTTTTTATTTCTTCTCCATGGATTTTAATACCTACTCCGAATTTTTCTTTTGTTTCCTTCACTGCTTGTTCAATATACAGATTGAATAACATCGGGGAGAGGCTACAACCTCGTCTCACTCCCTTCCCAACCACTGCTTCCCTTTCATGCCCCTCGACTCTTATAACTGCCATCTGCTTTCTGTACAAATTGTAAATAGCCTTTCGCTCCCTATATTTTACCCCTGCCACTTTCAGAATTTGAAAGAGAGTATTCCATTCAACATTGTCAAAAGCTTTCTCTAAGTCTACAAATACTAGAAACGTAGGTTTGCCTTTCCTTAATCTTTCTTCTAAGATAAGTCGTAAGGTCAGTATTGCCTCACGTGTTCCAATATTTCTACGGAATCCAAACTGATCTTCCCCGACGTCGGCTTCTACCAGCTTTCCATTCGTCTGTAAAGATTTCGTTTTAGTATTTTGCAGCTGTGACTTATTAAACTGAGAGTTCGGTAATTTTCACATCTGTCAACACGTGCTTTCTTTGGGATTGGAATTATTATATTCTTCTTGAAGTCTCAGGGTATTTCGCCTGTCTCATACATCTTGCTCACCAAATGGTAGAGTTTTGTCACGACTGGCTCCCCCAAGGCCGTCAGTAGTTCTAATGGAATGTTGTCTACTTCCGGGGCTTTGTTTCGACTCAGGTCTTTCAGTGCTCTGTCAAACTCTTCACGCAGTATCGTATCTCCCACTTCATCTTCATCTACATCCTCTTCCATTTCCATAATATTGTCCTCAAGTACATCGCTCTTGTATTGACCTTCTATATACTTCTTCCACCTTTCTGCTTTCCCTTCTTTGCTTAGAACTGGGTTTCCATCTGAGCTCTTGATATTCATACAAGTGGTTCTCTTTTCTCCAAATGTCTCTCTAATTTTCCTGTAGGCAGTGTCTATCTTACCCCTAGTGAGATAAGCCTCTACATCCTTACATTTGTCCTCTAGCCATGCCTGCTTAGCCATTTTGCACTTCCTGTCGATCTCATTTTTGAGAGGTTTGTATTCCATTTTGCCTGCTTCATTTACTGCATTTTTATATTTTTCTCCTTTCATCAATTGAATTTAATATTTCTTCGAATTAAGACGTGTCTTTTATAAAAGATACTGCAAAGTTCTTTTACAGCGTAATACGGCCTAAAGTGTAGAACATAGTCGGTGCTAGTCATGGCTCTTTCCCTCTACAATACATAATCTTGCAACACGTCTCTTTTGCAAGCGAACAGGAGGATACTCTTAGGTAGCCATTGAGAGGTAAAGAAGCAGGTGTATGTTGAACGCCGAAAATGAAATGATTCAATATTCTTCAGAGTTTTTGTGATTATGTTGCATCATGGAAGGTTGAAACGTCCCCTTAGAAAAATTAATGAATTACTGCGCTGATAAACCTCTTACATTATTTGATTTTCAAACAGCTGAGCAGAACTGAACGCACTCAGACATTTCGCTCTTTACCTATTCTGATCAACACATCGCCTTAGAAAAATTAATGAATTACTGCGCTGATAAACCTCTTACATTATTTGATTTTCAAACAGCTGAGCAGAACTGAACGCACTCAGACTTTTCGCTCTTTACCTATTCCGATCAACACTAAACTGACACGCAATAGTTTTAGCGCAACACAATCTGACTTTCAATAGTCCCTACAAAAGAATGGCCCTGACTAACATTAACCTATACCTTTCACAAATCACTTACCTCACAAAAGTCTTCGTTACTCGAACTACTGCAATACAGCGAGCGCCACTACTGCCAGCTAAATAAAAGATTCAAACTACTGAAGGCACTAACTACTGATAGGCCACGCGCTGTTAACAGCCAACTGCCCAACACTACAACAGCATATACTCCAACAACGCAAACCAACCACAGCCTTCACACAGCACAGTCAGTGATTTTCATATAGAGTGCTACGTGGCGTTACCAACATAAAAACCTAAACAGCCTACTTACAGGGTGTTTCAAAAATGATCGGTATATTTGAAACGGCAATAAAAACTAAACGAGCAGCGATAGAAATACACGGTTTGTTGCAATATGCTTGGGACAGCAGTACATTTTCAGGCAGACAAACTTTCGAAATTACAGTAGTTATAATTTTCAACAACAGATGGCGCTGCGGTCTGGGAAACTCTATAGTACGATATTTTCCACATATCCACCATGCGTTGCAATAATATGGCGTAGTCTCTGAATGAAATTACCCGAAACCTTTGACAACGTGTCTGGCGGAATGGCTTCACATGCAGATGAGATGTACTGCTTCAGCTGTTCAATTGTTTCTGGATTCTGGCGGTACACCTGGTCTTTCAAGTGTCCCCACAGAAAGAAGTCACAGGGGTTCACGTCTGGCGAATAGGGAGGCCAATCCACGCCGCCTCCTGTATGTTTCGGATAGCCCAAAGCAATCACACGATCATCGAAATATTCATTCAGGAAATTAAAGACGTCGGCCGTGCGATGTGGCCGGGCACCATCTTGCATAAACCACGAGGTGTTCGCAGTGTCGTCTAAGGCAGTTTGTACCGCCACAAATTCACGAAGAATGTCCAGATAGCGTGATGCAGTAATCCTTTCGGATCTGAAAAATGGGCCAATGATTCCTTTGGAAGAAATGGCGGCCCAGACCAGTACTTTTTGAGGATGCAGGGACGATGGGACTGCAACACGGGGCTTTTCGGTTCCCCATATGCGCCAGTTCTGTTTATTGACGAAGCCGTCCAGGTAAAAATAAGCTTCGTCAGTAAACCAAATGCTGCCCACATGCATATCGCCGTCATCAATCCTGTGCACTATATCGTTAGCGAATGTCTCTCGTGCAGCAATGGTAGCGGCGCTGAGGGGTTGCCGCGTTTGAATTTTGTATGGATAGAGGTGTAAACTCTGGCGCATGAGACGATACGTGGACGTTGGCGTCATTTGGACCGCAGCTGCAACACGGCGAACGGAAACCCGAGGCCGCTGTTGGATCACCTGCTGCACTAGCTGCGCGTTGCCTCTGTGGTTACTGTACGCGGTCGCCCTACCTTTCCAGCACGTTCATCCGTCACGTTCCCAGTCCGTGGAAATTTTTCAAACATATCCTTTATTGTATCGCTTTTCGGTCCTTTGGTTACATTAAACCTCCGTTGAAAACTTCGTCTTGTTGCAACAACACTGTGTTCTAGGCGGTGGAATTCCAACACCAGAAAAATCCTCTGTTCTAAGGAATAAACCATGTTGTCCACAGCACACTTGCACGTTGTGAACAGCACACGCTTACAGCAGAAAGACGACATACAGAATGGCGCACCCACAGACTGCGTTGTCTTCTATATCTTTCACATCACTTGCAGCGCCATCTGTTGTTGAAAATTGTAACTACTGTAATTTCGAAAGTTTGTCCGCCTGAAAATGTGCTGTTGTCCCAAGCATATTGCAACAAACGGTGTATTTCTATCGCTGCTCGTTTAGTTTTTATTGCCGTTTCAAATATACCGGTCATTTTTGAAACACCCTGTATAAGGTTACCTTAAAATTCTGTATTTTTTCTTCTTTCCTTGGCATGAATTTTTGTGGTGATTGATGGGTAACGAAGTTCATCTTTTAGGCTTTGCTTAGAAAATGATAGTGTGTTTGTGACGCGCAAACAAGCAATGTTGTGTGTCAGATAAAGAGCAGCTACAGCTACTGTTGAAATAAGAAGCACAACTATAATTGCTTATTTTTTAGAGTAGTGATTTCAGTTTTGTATCGTTAGGCAGATAATTACTGGTATGATGAATATCCTGTGCACTGCTGCGATTACGACAAATAGTTTTCCGAATAGATTGCGCATTCCGTGATTACATTCAAGCCGAAGGCAAAGAAGATCAGTGTTCAGCGTCCTGTCGATAACAAAGTTATTAGTGACGGAGCACAAGCTCGGATTAGGGAAGGATGGCGAAGAAAATCGGCTGTGCTGTTTCGAACGAACCATCCCGGCATGTGCCTTAAGCGATTTAGGAAAATCATGCAAACCTAAATTGAGATGGCCGGACCGCGATTTTAACCGTCGTCCTCCTAAGTTCGAGTTCAGTGAGCTAACCAGTGCGTCAACTCGCTCTCTTCATTCACACCAGGATTTGACACATAGGAACTTAACTACCAGCTGTTGACACACTCCCTTGCATCTCCATCACACATCAAGCCGAAGGCTGCCAACATTGCTCCGTAAAATACGTAATTAACGGCACTGCCACAGATCTAGACCTTTGACAAACGCAAGGATGTTTAATCTTTGCTTTATTCAAACTGTTACGCTCCAGTCACATATTTGTGCCCCTGAGTTTCCACCTCGCAATGCAGTCTTTGAAAGTTTACTGCGAAATAGCTTTGTGCCCGTGATGAATTTTTCTTAAGGCCATCAACGGAACCGAAAGAGTGACCTTCCAGTACAGATTTTAATTTCTGAAACACAAAAAAAGTCTCATCGGTCGATTTCTGGGGGTATTCCATGACTAGAGATAACACCTGACTGTTTTCATTGAGATAGAAGTTCCAAATGCGTAATTCGAATCACATAGAAAGTAGTTATTGTAGACTGGATTGAGACTGTTGTGAATCTTTTGGGAAAGAAAAATCTTTACCAGTGTGCTATGATTACTCCGCCTTTGTTTAAATATCTTATCCATAAAACCTCGTGGCGATTATTTGTATGCATATTTGGTCATCGTCACCTTGTTCAGTGAGTTCTCTGCAAACTGGGCTTCTGCTTTTCGGTCATCATGTGGCCAGAACAAACTTTGCTGCAACTCGATGCTTCTTCAGTTTTGTTCATAAAATGTCTTACCTAAGTTTAATAATTGTTAAGTGAGTGTTGTGCATAGCAGACTTTCTTTTATTGCTGAATTGAGAACGAAAACCTTTCCCATCAAGGGTCATCTTCAGTCGATTGATCGCCCTGTTGAATCGCGAGACTCAAACGTAACACATCATTTCGCATCATCTCCGTAACATTGCTTCAAACGTTTCACGGTCTCCGTCAAGTTTTTCCCATTTCAGATATACTGATCAGCCAGACCATTATGACGACCTATTTAATAAGCGGCGTGTCCACCTCTGGCACGTATAACGGCAGCGGCGCGTAGTATCTCTAGTGAGTTCGATCGGCTTCAGATATGGCAAGTTGGGGGACCAGCACATCAATTGGAACTCGCCACTGTGTCACTTGAACCAATCCATCACACTCATGTCCTTGTGACATGGCGCACTATCTTGCTGAAAAATGCCTCTGCCGTCAGGAAACGTGATCGTCATGAAGGAGTGTACGCGGTCTGCAACCAGTGGACGATAGTCCTTGGCCGTCATGGTGCCTTGCACGAGCTCTGCTGGACCCGTAGACGCCCGCGTGAACGTTCCTCAGAGCATAACGGAGCCGCCGCCAGCTTGTTTCCGTCCCGCACTACAGCTGACAAGGAATTTTCGCCCTGGATGTCGATTGATTCGCGCCCTTCCATCGGGATGATGAAGGATGTGAAACTTCCCCTTAGAACAAATTATACATGACTGTGCTTAACCTGACACACAATATTTTTAGCGCAACGCAATCTGACTTTCAAAATTCCCTGCAAAAGAATGGCCCTGACTAACATTAAACTATACCTTTCACAAATCACTTACCTCACAAAAATCTTCGCTGCTCAAGCTACTGCAATACAGCGAGCGCCACTACTGCCAGCTAAATAAAAGATTCAAACTACTGAAGGCACTAACTACTGATAGGGGTAGTTAGCAAATGAAAGATATTAATAGAGAACAAACAATGTATTTACCTTGATATCATCATATATAAATATAGCAGTTCATGAAAAATTACAAAACTCCGCCATCTCTCTCCCCACATCCATCACTGCTGGCGGCTCACCTCCAACTGCGCAACGCTACGCGCTGTTCACATCCAGCTGCCGCTGCCCAACACTACAATGGCAGACAACAATGCAAACTAGCCACAGACTGCACACAGCACAGCCAGTGATTTTCATATTGAGCGCTACGTAACGTTGCCAATAAGAAAACATAAACAGCCTACTTACATAGAGAAAACATAAACAGCCTACTTACATAGCCCCCATGCTCCCCACAAAAATTTTTACAAATTGGATTGGGCAGTGGCCAATACAGATTTGAAAAAATTTTTCATAATTACAATAACAAAGATATCAAATGCACACACTTATTGATACAATGTTGGTCAAAAGCTAAAATTTTCTCACAGTTTATAAAGACAGTCCTGATCATTCATTACGGTAATCACAGGTTTTTTTTCACAAAGTCTCATTAGTAAAAGAAATTGCACACAGAAGTAGTGGATTTCCATGCAGTCTTGAAGAAGTAGTGTTGTCCTTCCAACGGAAAGACAGTGCTGACTCTTGACATGCTGACAGGTAATGGGCCACAACAGAGCAAACCCACAGCAGAGTCATTCGAAGTTTGGAAGAATATTGGTAGGTAGGTCATCACAGAGCAGACGCACTGTAGTCCTGGTAGAGATTACGGTATTGGTGGGCCACCAGAGGTGCAGACCCACTGCAGTCCTTGTAGAGAAGGCCAGCAGCCATCTGTTGCGATTGTGCAGGTGCACATTCACCATCGAAGAGTCTTGCGGAGAATATAGCAAGTCCATAAACCACCACTTGTGCACTCACAACGTTTTTGGAATTGTCCTTAGAACCAGCAATGCTGTTATCCAGTCCCTTGCTGAATTATTAACACACGTGCAAACACTAACAGTCCCTACTTCTCACATATTGTCCATATACTATGACCAACAGAAACGTGTGCAGTGAAATGTAACTTACAAGTTACTTAATTTGATTAACTGGTGTCAATTACAATATTATAACACGAAAATATAATTACAAAAGGTACAAAATACATCATTAAAAACATAACAATACAGATAACATTTGTAGTAATATGGGCTTTACAAAAGAATCGAAATAACATATACATCAGTGTTACAGGAATTATGACATTAGTAAATACATAAAAGATCAGAATAACTTTTGAAACATCAATTTCACACATGAGCATGAAACAGAACAGAATTAATAATGTCTAACATCTTTACAAAGTAAATAACATATTATTAATGCCAATTATATTCGAGGATAACAGTATTCCTCATCATAGTGAATGTAGCGTAATATTAAAAGAAGAAAAAATTCTATGAAACTACACAGAGACAGGAAGAAAACAAATACACAAGGGTACACAAACATATAGTGGGATAACACCAATAGGAAAGGACAGGGTTCGTTTTCAGTGTAACATGTGGTACTGCAGTCCAACCCAAAACTTCATATATCTTTCCTCTTATTTCATCCTTTGTTTCCACCAAAAAAATTCTATCTAAGCATGCTTTCTGTATTTATATGTTCACACATTTCTTACCTCAACATTTATTTCCAAGAAAATCCTACCTATACCTGCTTTCTGTACGTTTTTCGTATAGATTCTCAATGCATTTCTTCCAATTCATCGCAACTCATTCTCTTCTATAGTCTACCCTCCCTCTTAAGCTAACTTAAATCTACTGAGCTCAGATGCTAAACTAAGGGACGAGGCAATGCAGCAGCACAAAACAATTAACACAAACATCAATGACAAAAATACAAATGCCAAAGCAATTGCAATATTACAACTGATATGAGCCAATGTATAGTAACAAGAAAAATAAGTCAGTAGTAAAACTAGCTTAACAGAGTAACACAATTTAAGATTCAGTAGCACTATGCCTGGCAAACAGCAGCTTATATCTAAACATGACATAGCTCAAGCAGAAAAAATAGTACACTAAAGATAACAATGCAGATAAGGGAAATGTATATTCACATCTTAATGTCTAAGTAATTAAAGTGGTGCACCACAAGAAGTTATTCTACCAAAAAGTTACCAATTACTTGAAAAGAAAATTATGAATGCAGTTACTAGTTCCTTCTTATTGTTCTTTCCTTTCCAAGTGCTCCTTTTTTAAAGAATGTGGATCATAAAATAATTATTTAATAGATCTGTTGACAGAAAGTGTTCACATTAGCAAATGCATTTTATTTTATAAAAGCAATGCTGCAACACAGCTGGAAACCAGATATCAAATGAAATAAGCAATTACGCAAACCAAAGCATAAAAATATCATTCAATAGTCATGTGGCATTTCGTAAGTAGTAAAAAAATCTCTCATCTAGAAAGACAGTAGTCATAGTCAGGTGTGTAGACAAACTATTTCTTGTCATTTCATTAGGCATTTCAGTAAATATCAGAAAGTACGATATGTTTCCAAGTAACGAGGGTGTCGCATTAGTGATGAAAGGCACACCCTAATGGCTTGTTCTCCAGGTGTTTGACACAGTTGTGTGCCCACAACGCATTACAAAAATCATATGTTTTCAAGTTCGACCGTGTCGTTTTTGCGATGCTTTCTACAAAGGAATGTCAGCAGCGAGGTTAATGGCGTCCCTTTTTTTTTCTTCCTGTGCTCTGAAAGGCACGCGCTAATGGCTTTTTCTCCAGGCGTTTGACACAGCTGGGTGCCCACGACGCATTACGAGCAGGTGGTCACTTAACTTTCTTACGGAAATATTTACCGCTACAGTGACAGTCTCATATAAAAATTTCACAGGTCGAAAATTTGCGTTTCAAATGTGTAGAAACAAAACCCTATAAATATAAGTGTCCAAATAAAATATTCGTCAGCATTGTGATACAGTCACGCATTTACGCACATTTCATAACTCTTAAAGTACGATTCTTGGTTTCCAACATCCTGTTTCACAAGTCAAGAGTCCCTACCCACTATTCATTATTCCTTACCTTATTCGTCGACACTTCTTCAATATTTCATCATAACAGATACGTAGCATATTCAAATAACTCATATAGCATCAGCTTATTAATCGTAAACATACCTCAGCAGCATAATACACATCGTCGTCGTAAAAATAACATCATAACACCTCAGTCAAATCTCAAAATCGTCGTAGCTTCCTCCAATAATTAAAAAAATTCTCTGCTCATGTCAAAAGTGTCAGCTGCCTCAAACGTACTTTAAAAATCATGATCTCATACCAAATACATCATTCAAAGCTCTCATAGTATCACAATGATTCCGAAAAAATATGAACAGTTTACAAAGTACAGACAAAATACAGTTTCATAAGTGTGAAGTTATCCAACTGTATAATTGCGTAAACATGTGTCACTGATGTAGTAAAATAAATGTTTGTCTCTCTCAGTTAAATAATCAGATAGCTGTGTAATTCTGTGTTTTAGAGAAATATGGTACCGATGTGTAAAGTTGTATAAGCAAAATACCATATTAGCTAGGGTTCCTTGTGGTTGCCACACACATGGTACACAAAGTAAGCGTGTACCCCCCTGAGGATAAATGTAATTATACTCCCAGGTGTTACAAATTACAGCAATGGAATGAAATGTATCATGGAAAAACTTCGTATCATTGTACTTCAAATATCTTTAAAAATAAATGTTTTAAGTACAAAATTAATCACTCAAATGCGTGTCCTGTAGCGCTAAATGTGCGTCTTGTTGCAACATAATCTCTGTGGAAGTGTCGTAGTTATCGTCCTCCGAAAGCTAAGTTCTGCAGAAGTCAATGTACTTACCTCATAATACACAAAAGTGAAATGCTTTGCGTATAAATGTCTTAGTTATTACGCTTATTGCCGTAATGAGGAAAGTACTGTGCTGTAACGTATTGTTGTGCTACAGAAAAGGCAGTCTCATTGTAGCTATACCACAAAAGTTACTACTAAAACCTGTTTTACTTTCCAGAATAAAACAGAAAACTGTGCAGATATAAAACAGAAACACTGCAAGAGCAACATTGTAAATTGTCACTCATTAGTAGCGTCGTGATAAAATCGTGTAGCTGTCACATAAACTAACCACTGTGCCGTCTGGTATCTCACAGAAAGTACTTTAAACCCAGAATGTATTTTCAAGTAATCCAAAATGTTGCATTAAAATCTCATTAACAGTACTGGTAAATGTTCTAAGTATGTAAGCCTTATAGTCGTTCCATAATCGTGCAACTAACAAGCAAGAATGTACACACACAATACCACTGTGACGTCTGTTCACTATAACAATGCATTCGTCATTTCTGTTTCAATAAGTTCTCTTGGTTCTTGACTGGATATTTCACTTCGAACATTGTTACATGTTAACAGATTCTAAATCTGACAAAGCATACTAGAAATGTGAAGTGAAAAGTTTTATGGCAAAGACAAAGTTAAAAAGCAGATTATCTCTCAGTAAATGGTTTTACATGTGAAATGTGGTGTAAACCTTTACTCTTCCTAGCGCACAGAGTTTCAACTTCAAAGCAATTATCATGTTGTATACATCGGTAAAAAATGCTAAAATTTTTCTCCAGGCTAGCGTCTTATGTTATTTTTCTCGGAGCCAGCGGGCGCACGCGGCTGCCTGCTGTGCGAGTCATTGTCTGTCTCTTTGTTGGCGCGCGCCGTTATTGGGATTAGGAGACCTAACTTCTACAAATTCACGTTGTCGAAAGTGCCCTGCTCTGTTTGAATCCCGCCAGTTCTGATGCAATTCACGTCTGTCGTTACGATCATATCGTCTGTCGTCATGTCGGTAGATTCCATAGTTTCTTTCTTGTCGGTCACATGGTAGAGAATTTCTCCCTGAATCGTAACTGCGCGCTGGTCCGTTGCGTCTAAAGTTATTCTGTCTCCCTTGATAGTATTTATTTTGGTTCCCATATTGTTTGTTTCTCTTATTGTCTCTGTGATAGTCATTACTACGGAAATGCGATCTTTCTCTGTAACTATTATTACTCTGCCAGTGGTTGTCATATGGGTGGTGTCTGTTTTGGTCACGATTTGCGTTGTAAGAATAGACCAGTCGTGTCCGGTTACTGTTTCTGTCGTCACGGAATTGTGACGGATGTGACCTGTAATTGTTGTGTCCTTGTTTTCGCGTTCCGCGATTATCAGTGTCAATTTCTAGTTCTTGTAACAGTCCCTGAAAAGCTTCAATGTCGTCTTTGCAACGTCCTGCTAAAATAATATGCCGTAAATGTTCAGGTAATTTGAGTAAGCAAATGCGGATGAGCTCTGAGGGGCTGTATGGGTTTGAAAGATACTGATTCTTATGCAACATGTCTTCAAAATATTTGACAAGACTGGAAAATTCAGATTGTTCGAAATGTTTCATCATTATTATACCATGTTTTACTCGGTCTTGTGTGGCTTGAGACCAATATGCTGAGAGGAAGGCATGGTAAAACTCTCCTTCACTGTGGCAATCGTGAATTACCGATCGCATTCTTACAGCTGGTTCATTCTCCAAGTAGCCACACATAAATTCTAATCTGTGTTCTAACGACCAGTTGGGAGGAAAACAATGCGAGAATTGATGGAGCCCTGCTTGTGGATGAATGTCGTTGCCAGAATTCTTAAATGTTTTGAATTTACGTGTAGTAATGAACAGCTTATAGTCAAAATCATCATGTCGGCAAGTCGCATGTCGGTCATTGTTACGTCGTTTCGGCGGTTCCATCTCAAAATTCGGCGTACCTTGCCAACTTCTTTCATAACTTCCGAAATGCCCTGTGTTATTATTTTGTGGCTGTTCCGTATTTCTGTGTCCCTCTTCCCGTATTGGGGCGCAAGTACCCTCTGAAATACGTAATTCTTGTATTACCTGCGTCAACTGATCTTGTACTTCCCGGATTTCTCTTTTGTACTGTGTATTGATTTGATTTTGATTTTGTTTGAATTTTCTAATTTCTACATACTCTTCAGTGTCAGTGAAGGCTACAGGTGTTGTGTTATTCAGATCATCATCTACCTTTGTAGATAAGTTAGTGAACTGATCTGAAAGTTCGGCTACTTTATCCGATAGTGAAATCATTTCCTCTGTATGTTTTTCTGAACCAAGTTTCAGAGTGTCCATTTGTGTTGAAATCGTGTCTACTGTGACCTTTAAGTTTTCCTGAGTTTTTGGAAGTTGCATAACCGTATCGGTAGATGCAACTGAGTCAAATTTTGCTTGCAAGGTCTCATGATTTTCATGAACAATAGTTTGCAGTTCTTTTATGGCTGCTTCGTGATTCTGTAGTGCATTTTCATGACGCGAAAAAATAGGTTGGAAATGCTCACAAATTTGTGTTTTTACGTCATTACAGACTTTTTGACATTTCGATTCAATGTGATGTAACTCAGCAGTTAAATCCTCACGTGTTCGTTCAAGAGTTTGCTCCAATGAGTCTAACTTTTTAAGATTTTGTTCCATTGTGTCTAACTTTTGAAGCTTTTGCTGTGTTTGTCTCTGATTTTGTTCCATTGTGTCTAACTTTTGAAGCTTTTGCTGTGTTTGTCCCATTTGTTGTATTAATTGTAATAACAATGCATTGGTGTCTGAAACATGTTCCTCAGTGCTTTTCGGCAGTGAATTTACACCGGAAACATTCACATTTTGACAAGCAGAAAATGTGTCTTGACTTATTTGAGAAAACGGTGAGGATCCAAAACCTGAATCTACAGTATTTGCGAGATCGTGTCGTGTCATTTCGGCTTCCTGAGGCGAGCTATTGCCGACCGATCGATCGATAATGCTTCCCTCTTCACTAATTGTTTCACTGTCCCCGCCATTGTTTGACGCCCGCTCCATTTCCCTGTGCACAGTTACCAAATTACTACTTTGAACATTAGTAAATTCATTACTCTGCGGCGCTGATAAGCTACGCTCGTCGTCACTATTATTTCTCAGTTTAGTTTGGAGCCTAGTGTTACGTTTTTCACACGCCATAATTGTCACAATATTTCACACGATAACACAGAAAAGCACAATTTGAAGTGCAAAAATAGGAGAACACATTAACATAGCACTGAAAATAATATCTAGTTAATTGCAAGCGTAGCTGCGAAATACTTGGTGCAAATCTATATGCATGCCACAACTGTTTTACTGTACAACAATGAAAGGCTACAACTACAAAGGAGATTCTCTCTACAATTACGCGCTAGCAATAAACAAAAGCTACACTAAATACACAAACTACAAGAAAAAATCAGAAGATTCCAGTGAGGTATCCTGGCAGGGTCGCCATATGAAACTTCCCCTTAGAACAAATTATACATGACTGTGCTTAACCTGACACACAATATTTTTAGCGCAACGCAATCTGACTTTCAAAATTCCCTACAAAAGAATGGCCCTGACTAACATTAAACTATACCTTTCACAAATCACTTACCTCACAAAAATCTTCGCTGCTCAAGCTACTGCAATACAGCGAGCGCCACTACTGCCAGCTAAATAAAAGATTCAAACTACTGAAGGCACTAACTACTGATAGGGGTAGTTAGCAAATGAAAGATATTAATAGAGAACAAACAATGTATTTACCTTGATATCATCATATATAAATATAGCAGTTCATGAAAAATTACAAAACTCCGCCATCTCTCTCCCCACATCCATCACTGCTGGCGGCTCACCTCCAACTGCGCAACGCTACGTGCTGTTCACATCCAGCTGCCGCTGCCCAACACTACAATGGCAGACAACAATGCAAACTAGCCACAGACTGCACACAGCACAGCCAGTGATTTTCATATTGAGCGCTACGTAACGTTGCCAATAAGAAAACATAAACAGCCTACTTACATAGAGAAAACATAAACAGCCTACTTACAGATGTATTGGGATTCAGACCTTGCAATGCTCTGTCACTGTGCCAACATCCAGTGCCGATAGTCACGTACGCGTTTCAGTTGTAGTTGCCAATGTCGTGGTGTTAACATTGGCATACGTGTGGATCATCAGCTGCAAAGACCACGCTTTAGGAGTGTTCGGTGCACTGTGTGTTCAGACACGCTTGTATTCTGTCCAGCATTAAAGCCTGATGTTAGTCCCGCCAAAGTTCGCCGCCCTTTCCGTATTACCAGTCTGCCCAGCCAACGTCGTCTGACATTTGTAATGAGGGTTGGCCGCCCACCCCACGATGTCTGGACGTGGTTTTACCTTAGTTTCGCCACATGTTGAAGACACCACAGCACTCCTCGAACTCCTGCATGTCGTGCAGTTTCAGAAATGCTCATGCCGAGCCTCCCGGCCATCACAATTCACCCTCGGTCAAACTCAGACAGATCGTGCGCCTTCCCCATTCTACACACGGACAGCACACTCACTGATACTACGGTCACCGTGCGTGTGTCTGACTAGCAGTCATTCCTTGCCAGGACGCCTGGACGGGTTTATATCGACAGCAGTCGGTGGTCGTAATTTTCTGGCTGATTAGTATTTCACGTCTCATCGTTTCTTCTCCTATAAATCAGACGTTGCAAAATTCGCCACCTATGACTTAAATGATATTTACTCGGAATCTGAACGAAAAGTGTCCAGTGTGGATGTCCAGGACATTCCAACGGATAGAATGGCATGTTCCTAGGACAGGATTTCTAGTATGTCGTTCATGGCACTCCCTTGTATCACTGTATAAAAATTTGCCACTGCACGAATTATGTCCAACACTCTAACTTTTTTTATCTAAATCGTCTGGCCTTATTCTGCCACCAGCTTAGGCGAGCAACCACAAATTGTAAAACTGACGTTTGTGTAACAGACACAAAACCAACAGCCACCACTGTAGTACAAGTTTATATGCCAACTAGCTCTGCAGATGATGAAGAGACTGGAAGGAGACAAAAGGAATTATTCAGATAGTTAAGGGACATGAAAAGTTAATTCTGATCGGGAACTGAAATAGCGGAAAGGAATCAAAGAGGAAGCCGCGTAGTAGATTTTTCACATAGATCATAATTTAATCATTGCTACCACTTGGGTGAAGAATCATGTAAGGAAGTTATATACGTGGAAAAGACCAGGAGAGACTGGATAATAATAGGACAAAGATTTTGGAACCAAAATTTTAAACTGTAAGATATTTCCAGGTGCAGTTGTGGACTCCGACCAAATTTATTGGTTATGAGCTGTAGATTGAAACTGAAGAAATTGCAAAATAAGTAGGAAATTAAGGCGATGGAACTTGGATGAACCGAAGGAGCCAGAGTTTATTGATCGTTTGAGAGAGAGCATTAGGGAACGTTTGACTGAAACGGGGGAAAGAAATACAATCTAAGGTGTTGAGTAACTACGAGGGATGAAATGACAAAGGCAGTAGGGGTTCAAACAGGTGAAATAATGTACCAACTGAAGCAGGCAAAAGAGAATACAGACGCCTAACAAAGTAGATTGACATAAAATAGAAAATGGCTAAGCAGGAATGACTAGAGGAGAAAAACAAGGCTGTAGAAACCTACGTGGCAAGATACTACGTATAGGAAAAACGAATAGTGTTTTGGCGGAAAGAGAAGCTGCTATATGAATATTAAGAGCTCAGGGGGAAAGTCAAGTAACAGGCAAAGAAGGGAAAACTGAAAGCTAGTATGTCTATATGGAAGCGCTGTAGAAAAGGAATAAACATATAGTCAATGTTGCACAAAGCGAAGAGGAAATTACACGAAGATGAGATGGGAGCTATGATACTGCGAGAAAGACGGAGGACTGAAAGACAAGTGGAGACGAGGCTCATGGAGTAGACGACATTCCCCCAGAATTGGTCACAGTCTTAGGAGACCAGCCACGAAAAATTGTTTTGCGTGGTGTGCAAGATATTCAAAACAGGCGAAATACCCTGAGATTTCAAGAAAAATGGAATAATTACAATTGCAAAGAAGGTAGGTGCGCTTGATAACCTTATTGAAATCCCCATCGGGACCCTGTACTTTGTTCAGACAACTTTGTTTCGACACTGGTTTCAATTACTTGCCTCTGTACCCATGATCACCGACAAAGTAGTATGGCACTCGACTGGTGGCTGGCCTGTTCGAATCCTGGTAGTGGGAGAAATTTTCGTCGTTAGTATTTGAACGGTCAAGAGAGGAGAGGTGGCGGCGTATGGTTCTCGCTTACCTGACTTCACAATAATATACTGGATTAAATTCCAAGCATCTCCTCAGTGTCTCAGGAGTGAAGGTATGTGACTACGAATGGTGATCAGTCGGCCAGTATACTGTATAAGGATAATCACCGTTATTCATACGTCATAACACTTATACTACAAAACAGGTCGAAGCAAAACAACGGTAAACCTCTAGGACGTAGACCGCGAAGGCAATGTGGTATTCCGGCGCCTGCTCCCAAACGGTCGTTTTATGCGCATGGGACTAACTTTGACTTCTCTTTTCAAATAATCATCCCGAGGCAATGCTCCGATGATTAATTATAAGTGGCCCGTGACCACCTTCAAATAGTGTTCACCATAATTTCGTTGTTGACAGGTTATCACAACAGTTGATACTGTTATATCGTATAGAAAATTGGTGCAGAAACGTTCGTAATCTAAAATAACCATCCTAAGATTCAATGAGCCATTTATCTTATTTTTTAAACTTTCGATTGTCACCTTGTAGAATGTGAGGCCAAGTGTTTGACCGGAGACAACCGTACTGGAATGAGCGGTGCGTATTTTCGCACGCAGCTGAACGATTTGCTAGCGTCGAAGGCAAATAACACGCCTGCTGCCAGCTGGCTCTGAGCACGTGCCAGGAATACAGGAGCGGAATACTGTGCCTGTCGATAGCTGTCGCCTTTCGCCAACACTTGCGTCACAGCCATCAATTTAGAGCTCCGTGTTTTATTAATTGCTTGTTTTTAACTGGCCAGGATCTGAGGTAAATCGCTCCCGAGGCGTACTCATAACAGACGTAGAACCCGAAAAAAAACCGGTTTTGTTACGTTTCATAACATTCTACTTAGTTGCAGCAAAAATCCATAGTGATCCAGGAACGATCATTTTGTATTTATGCCAATTATGGACAAAAAAATTTACTTCAGGTAATTAATTTCGGTCTATAATGGGCATCATGAGACCAGAGTACAAACAAGTTTTCGATTTCTTATGTAGTCAGACAAAAAGGATTTTTCTCTGGAGCGAGCAAATATTTCATTTATACTCCAAATATAAGCTTTAAGGTTTATATTATTTTTAAACAATCTGCTCGATAAGTTAAATCCCTGTAATAGTTTTTCATTAACACGAGCGATGTTCAATAAGTGCTTCAACACTTTTTTTTCTAAAAACATTGGTTTTATTCAGGACGGCAATACACCATATTACTCCCCACACTTTGGGCTATAAAACCCTATGTTTCAACATAATCTCCGTTCAATACGACGACCTTTACTGGGGGGGGGGCCTGCATGCCTGCGTGGTACCACTCTACCGGTCGACGCCGGGGCCAACGTCTTGTGCATCAACGTACTGCTTTCCTTGGAGGGCATCCTTCATTGGACTAAACAGATGGATGTCGGAAGGTGAGATCCTGTCTGTGGAGTGGATGAGGAGGCACAGCCCAATGATGTTTTGCGAGCTTCTCTCCGGGGACTAGTGTGTAGCCTTGCGCTGTTCTGGAGAAGAAGTTGTTCATTTGCAGTTTTATGGCGACGAACTCCCTAAAGTCATTTCTTCAATTTCCTGAGGGTAGCACAATACGTCTCAGAGTTGATCGTTGCACCATGAGCGAGGGAATCAGACAATGCAACCCCTTAAGGGGAGTCGTACCGCCCTATCTCGACAATGTTAAATTAGCTATATAAATGCCCCGTTTTCTCAGGAATTGTTGAGTATATAAATGAGTTTTTATCACATGTTCTCCCATGTTTTGTGACGGTATTGCTCTACAATCACTTTAAAATAACAACTGGAAAAAAGTTATGATTTTTTCCCTAAACATATAATTTTTTGGCGTAAATTTTCACAATTTTAATTTCTTGAATTTTAACTATTACAGTAAATACTACTAAAGTAGAGCTACAACTTAATTGTACTACCTGTGTTATGTGGTAAATAATTCATTGATGTAGATTCAGAAGTTTCTGAGAAAAAGGGGCTTTTATGCTGAAAAATGTCATGCTGAGAAGATTGCGTTTAAAGAAAAAATTTTAATATACAGCCAACTGATACATAAAATATATGTTAGAATCCTCCTGGTGGTAGTCCTCATCTCCTCCTCTATCTTCCTCACCCAGTGCTGCCCTCTTTCTCTTGGATCTGGCTTCTTTTGACATATTGTTTGTTGCAATCTCTGCCTTCATGATTCGCAGTTGATCCAAGTCCATCACACTTTTAGTGACGTTGTAACCTTTATGAATGCCAAGATATTCCAAAACCTGTAGTCTTCCAGAATAGCAATCATTAAAGGTAAGAACAGCATCCAAAACACCGAGTTCAATGACTGACCTTCCAACAAACACATTGTTTTGGTATCCTTGACCATACAACATTGTTAAGTGATTCATTCGCATTTTGTATTTTGCCCTTGAGACATTTCTTCAACAGCTCTGGTTGGGCAAGATTCTGGAATACAGGTTTCATGGTAAGTACAACAGCATTTGGTATAATAATTTTGTGCGAGACAGTGTCTACTTTACCCTCCTCTTTTGCCTTCAAGTATTTACACCATTCAGTGGAACACAGGTTCTGTATTGGTTCAGCATCTGTAGACAGCTTGTGAAAATAAATTGCCCAGACAGCTCCCTTCATACCATCTAAATTATCTCTGTTACTTATAATAGCCATACCATAATATTGTGTAATCTGACCAATTTGTTTATCAGTCAGTCGACGTCTTATACTTAGACCATCAGATAACTGCTGTTTGAGTCTACGTAGTCTCGTGGCCATCCTCTTTTGCACATGATTAATGCACTCTAGTTTTGTAACTGACAAATCACCATAGGGTTTACTCTCCACCACTGCTTTATACGATCGTGAGTCTCCATCCCCAGCGGGCGCTGATAACCTCGCTGTTGCGCGCCCTAAAACACTAATAATCATCATCATCATCATCCATCCTCAAGAAAACTCATGTAGCGAACAGCACGGTCATGCTGGGAATGTTGGAACATTTTCACTGCAGAAGCGACCTCCATCCCTCCACTAGTTCCTTCATAGTTTCACTGACAATTCATTTCATGCTTAGTTTGCTTTTCAGTAGTCTTGCCTGCTGGCCTACAACCCTGACAGTACATGGTCAACACATCAACATCCAACACTTTACCATTGTCGATGCTGATAATAGATGCACATGAATTCTTTGACTAGAAACCTCTTGTTTGCCACGATTCGTCGAATGATATTGCTATGTCAGAACTAACATTGTCTGCTACAGCCTGCTCCGCTGCTGTAGTCATTGACTCCATACCACACGCCTTGACACTACTACTTACTATGGAGTTGTATTTGATAGATTTTGTAGGGGAACTAGGGAGGTTCAGCAAGCCACAAAGAACATTACCAGCTTAATGGCCTTTCCCTATGCATAGAAGTATCTTAGATTAATGTCAAAAGTCCATTCTTTATACTTACTTTTGAAGTCTTGAAAGTCTTTTCGCTTTTACAGTTCAAAGACATTATTTGTAAAGTGCACACCAGACCATTGCGTTGAGATAGCTTTTCAGAAATTTCAATCTCCCCTCCACATATACGACAACACACTGTTTTACACAAAAGTGAAATACGCATATGGAGATTAATAATGATATTGCAGTTTGTTTCACTGTCTGAAGCTGCGTTGTATTTTACACCATTACCCAGCAGTTTTTTCTTGGAAGCACTCGGAGGAGTAGAAGGACTGTCACTATTTACAACCAAATTATCACGCCCTTCGGCGCTAACCACTCTTTTTACTGTTGCTGTATTTGTTCTGTAGTATCTGTTCCTTTGTTTCGTATTTTTTTAAAACACTCCTTTTGGTTTAGTCATGACGAAAACTATCACAGAAACTAAAACGCGGCTAGTGGATAACTGTTGTTGTCAAACACAAACAAATGTACAGTTCAATGAGTTTACTGCGGAGTACCGCCAGTGTAGGCAACTTATGAAACGGACAGTTCTCTACAAAACAAAAGAAAGCGCAGTCTTCTAGACTCTATAGTTCCAGAGGAAAATGCCAATATGCGAAACGATGGAAAACAAAATTCTCTGAAATGTCATTGCATGATTATTTTCAAATATTTATTTAAAATAGTAAATAATCGAATATTTCAATAAAACCAACACCAAATTAAGCATAAACATCCATATTTTCATAATTTGCATAAAAGTAAAAATGTCAAATTTTGTCATTTTGGGCGGTACGACTCCCCTTAAGAACCGCAGAAGACCGTGGCCATGACTTTACCCGCTGAGGGTGCGGCTTTGAACTGTTTCTTCGTAGGTGAGTTGGTATGGCGCCACCCGATGGATTGCCGTTTTGTTTCCGATTCGAAGTGATGATCCGATGTTTCATCGCCCGTGACCATCTTCGACAAAAATCATCACGACAGCTTCGTAGTGCGCAAGTAATTCCGCACAGCTGATTCTCTGCTGCTCTTTATGGTCTTCTGCTAGGCGGCGAGGGACCCAGCGGGCAAACACCTTTGAGTACCCTAAATGGTGGACAAGTGTGCCAGCACTGCCAGCAGAGGCGTCCAGTTCTGCAGCGAGGTGTCTGACTGCGATCCGTCGAGCACTTCCAAGGAGAGTGCCCTCACGTTACAACACTGCAGGAGTCCCACGTGTGTGTGGCCTGCAGGAGCGCGGGAGATCCGACAGGTCTGAGCGACTTTGTTGCAGTGATGACAGACGCTTCGCCCAACGGCTTTCCGTCCTTTTGTTTACTGTAAGGTCTCCGTAGACATTCTGCAAGCGCCGGTTTTCCGCCAAAAGAAACTCAGTGACAGCTCTCTGGTTGGAACGCACTTCCGTTACAGAGGCCATTTCGAAGGCTATGTATAGCGCCCCCACCTGTCGGCACTTCATGAAACTACAGGGACCAAAGCGGGAATATTCCACCATGCCCCACAGCAATTCCGCAATTTTTCACCCGAAACCGACAGAGGAAAAAAAAAATGTCACGTTACTTATTGAGCGCTCCTCGTACTTCTAATTACAGAATTACTAATAATAAGCTTAATAATAAACACAATAATAATTTAGTCACTTCCACTTTTGTAACAGTCTTAATAGTCCATGAAGATGAGTAAACATTATCCTGTAGATAGAGATAAAGTAGCAAAGATAATGATTGCTAAGGAAGAAAATAACGGGTCACACTGAATAATGATATCTGAGGACGAGGAGGCGCAAATTGAGGACATATAGAGTGGAATGTGCAATGTCTGACTTGTTCCGTAAAATTAAGGAAATGGGAAATTTGTGCTGAGGTATTATGGGACCAAACTGCTGAGGTCATTGGCCCCTAAGCTTACACACTATTTAATCTAACTTAAACTAACTTACGCTAAGGACAACACACCCATCCCTGCCCGAGGGAGGACTCGAACCTCCGACGGGGGGAGAAGCCCGGACCGTGACAACACGCCTTAGACAGCGCTGCTACCCCGCGTGGCCCGTAAAATTAAGGGGGACAAGAGATTTGGCAATTATGTAGAAACGAAAACGTCAGGAAGGTCTCTGTTCGCAAGATTTGCACAAGATCGTTTAGGCAGCTGAAGCTATCGACCCTTTCCATGTCATTTCAGTGTTTACAACTGACTTATTTGGTTGTACAGATGCTGCTGGAATGTTATTACCAATCCAGTCGTGTAAGATTTCCAAATGCATTATGATCAAAAGTCTCATATTCATCCATCTCAGATAGCTATTAAAAAAAACAAATATGTGCTGAAGAAGTTGCCATTTCTTCCTCAAACATCATAGGGAGTTCGTCAATAAACTTTACAATAACTGTTCCCAAGAACTGAGTTGTGTAAGAGGGATAAGTCAATACTGAGAGATTTTTCTTAGATCTCATTTTCCTATTTTCTTGTAAATTTAAAAAAAATGAGAAATGATTTTTCGCCTCTACAGTCCCACAAGTTAAAACATTAATGCTATATTTATGTAGTTGTTTTATGACAAATAAAACTTAGTGCCTCAGTATTAATGACGCTTGAAACAAAGAATTTTTTTTTTTGCACTTAGAAGCATTCAGTTTCATGGTAGGCACTTTAAACGATTTTGATTATTTATCATCCAATCTGTCTCAGTTTGCAGTGAGTAGGTGAGTAGTATCTTTGTGACTATTCTGCAATTCACATTTAAGTGTCTGGCAGAGGTGTCACCGAAACACTTGCACACTCTTTCTCTACCGTCACACTCTCTAAAAGCGCGTGGAAAAAAAAGAGTAGTTAAATCTTTCCGTGAGGGCTCTGATGTTTCTTATTTTATTATTTTTTATTGTTTTTATTTCTTATTATGTAGTTGGGTGTCAATAAAATAATCCCACATTCGGAAGAGAACGCTGGACATTGAAATGTCATGAAATAATCTCGACGACCAAAAACGTCTTTGTTTTAATGACTGCGCATCATGTCTGTGGCACTATCTCCCCTATTTCGCGATAGTGCAGAATGAGCTGCCTTGCTTTGAACTCTTCCTGTGTCCTCCCTCAGTCCTCTCAGGTGCGGATTCCTCACCACATTGAAATACTCTAGAAGAAGGCGGAGAAGCGTGGTATAAGCGCCGGCCGCGGTGGTCTAGCGGTTCTAGGCGCTCAGTCCGGAACCGCGAGACTGCTACGGTCGCAGGTTCGAATCCTGCCTCGGGCATGGATGCGTGTGATGTCCTTAGGTTAGTTAGGTTTAAGTAGTTCTAAGTTCTAGGGGACTGATGACCACAGATGTTAAGTCCCATAGTGCTCAGAGCCATTGGCACCATTGGCGTGGTATAAGCAGTCTCTTTAGTAGATCTGTTACATTTTCTCAGTGCCAATAAAACGCAGTCTTTGGTTTGCCTTCCCTCAATACTATCTGTGTGATCGTTCGAATCCAAGTGGTTATTATTGTAATTCCTAGGTATTTAGTTGAACTGATAGCCTTCAGATTTGTGCGATTTATCATGTAACCGAAATTTAACAGATTTCCATTAGTACTCATATGGATGACCTCACACTTGCATTATTTAGAGTCAATTGCCACTTTTTGCATCGTACAAATACCTTGTCTAAACCATATTGTAATTGGTTTTGATCATCTGATGACTTTACATGACGGCAAATAACAGAATCACCTGTAAATAATGTAAGAGCGCTGCTCAGATTGACTCAGATCGTTTACGTAGATTAAGAGCAGCAGAGGGCGTACAACTCTTTTCAGGACCGACAGATGTCACTTCTATTTTACTCGGTGATTCTCCGTCAGTTACTACGAACTTTGAACATGAATCTAGTCACGCAGGTGAGACCATACTCCATAAGCACGCCATCTGAATAGACTTCGCTTGTGTAGAGCTGTGCCAAAGACTTCTGGAAAGCTAAAAATATGTGCTCAATTTGAGTTCCCCTGTCCGTAGCACTCGCTACTTCGTGTGAATAAAGAGCTAGTTGTGTTTCATAAGAACGGTAGTTTCTGAATCCGTGTAGACTGTGTGTCAACAGGTCACTTTCCTCGAGGTAATTCATAATGTTCGAACATAGTATAGGTTCCAAAATCCTGCTGCAAATCGACGTCAGTGATATGGCTCTATAATTCATCCGATTACTCTTACTTCCTTTCTTGACTGTTGGTGTGACCTGTGCAACTTTCTAGTTTTTAGGTACGTATCTTTCGTCGAGAGAGCGGTTGTATATGATTGTTAAGTACGGAGCTATTATATCAGCATACTCTGAAAGGAATCTAAATGCAACCTGGACTGACGGACTTGCCTTTATGAAGTGATTTAAGCTGCTTTGCTGCACAGAGGACATATACGGTACTCATGTTGGCAGCAGTTCTTCATTCGAATCCAGGAATATTTATTTCTTCTTCTTTGGTGAAGGAATTTCGGAAAACTGTATTCAGTAACTGTGGTGTGCATACTGTAAGACCTTCGGTACACACACCATCAGATTATTTGGCTTGTCGCTCTAGCGAAGTAGGCGAGTGTCAGCATTATGTCTCGTGGTCGTATCGTGGCGTGTTTATCTTCTGCCGTTAGGTCAGACGATAGAAATGCCACTTGCACGCTTAGAGTAGCAGATTGACGGTGACCAACTTTAAACAGAACTTGATTAATTTTCACACACATTTATTAAAATGATAACAAGCATAAAAATAACTTAACTTGGTTCTGGATGCTATTTACAATTGACAATCTGAAGTTCCTTTGGTCTTGGTACGTTAATCTTATTCTCACATATCTCTGATACTTGACGAAGTGTCTATACATTTCTCTTCATGGCTATGTACAGGAATATGGTAATCTTATTATGCGCAGACTGAAACTTGACTACAGACTAATGCAGGCTGACTGATCGGAAGTCTGTACACTCGTTATAATACCTCGAGCGTTCAGGTATCACTACGCGAGTGAGATCCGCGAGGAGAAAAGGATCTACGTTAGCAGCAATCTCATTGGCTGCGTTACATATTAATACGCGGATCGGCGGAAGCAGAATTTGGTCCGTCTCTAAGACAGCGCCATCTCATAGTGCGGAGACGGACAAGCGCTGCGCCTGCGCTGTTGTGCTTAGCGGGGCGCGCTCTAGTGGGAAAGTTATGTACGCGCTGACTACGCGGAACTACACTCCTGGAAATGGAAAAAAGAACACATTGACACCGGTGTGTCAGACCCACCATACTTGCTCCGGACACTGCGAGAGGGCTGTACAAGTAATGATCACACGCACGGCACAGCGGACACACCAGGAACCGCGGTGTTGGCCGTCGAATGGCGCTTTTTTAACACTGGTAGCATGCCGCGACAGCGTGGACGTGAACCGTATGTGCAGTTGACGGACTTTGAGCGAGGGCGTATAGTGGGCATGCGGGAGGCCGGGTGGACGTACCGCCAAATTGCTCAACACGTGGGGCCTGAGGCCTCCACAGTACATCGATGTTGTCGCCAGTGGTCGGCGGAAGGTGCACGTGCCCGTCGACCTGGGACCGGACCGCAGCGACGCACGGATGCACGCCAAGACCGTAGGATCCTACGCAGTGCCGTAGGGGACCGCACCGCCACTTCCCAGCAAATTAGGGACACTGTTGCTCCTGGGGTATCGGCGAGGACCATTCGCAACCGTCTCCATGAAGCTGGGCTACGGTCCCGCACACCGTTAGGCCGTCTTCCGCTCACGCCCCAACATCGTGCAGCCCGCCTCCAGTGGTGTCGCGACAGGCGTGAATGGAGGGACGAATGGAGACGTGTCGTCTTCAGCGATGAGAGTCGCTTCTGCCTTGGTGCCAATGATGGTCGTATGCGTGTTTGGCGCCGTGCAGGTGAGCGCCACAATCAGGACTGCATACGACCGAGGCACACAGGGCCAACACCCGGCATCATGGTGTGGGGAGCGATCTCCTACACTGGCCGTACACCACTGGTGATCGTCGAGGGGACACTGAATAGTGCACGGTACATCCAAACCGTCATCGAACCCATCGTTCTACCATTCCTAGACCGGCAAGGGAACTTGCTGTTCCAACAGGACAATGCACGTCCGCATGTATCCCGTGCCACCCAACGTGCTCTAGAAGGTGTAAGTCAACTACCCTGGCCAGCAAGATCTCCGGATCTGTCCCCCATTGAGCATGTTTGGGACTGGATGAAGCGTCGTCTCACGCGGTCTGCACGTCCACCACGAACGCTGGTCCAACTGAGGCGCCAGGTGGAAATGGCATGGCAAGCCGTTCCACAGGACTACATCCAGCATCTCTACGATCGTCTCCATGGGAGAATAGCAGCCTGCATTGCTGCGAAAGGTGGATATACACTGTACTAGTGCCGACATTGTGCATGCTCTGTTGCCTGTGTCTACGTGCCTGTGGTTCTGTCAGTGTGATCATGTGATGTATCTGACCCCAGGAATGTGTCAATAAAGTTTCCCCTTCCTGGGACAATGAATTCATGGTGTTCTTATTTCAATTTCCAGGAGTGTATGTACACAACAGTAACTCCGATTTGGTGGCACTGTCACCGCTAACATTACCTTTGCTATCGCGCAGTCAAGGTATTGTTGTGACTTGCCACTAGTGTGCCTCGCATGCGACCAGAATATTTTTGAATTTTTTCGAGACAGAGTTTCCTTGTCGAAGCCATTAAAAGCATCTGACGCTGCAATTCGCGCTAAATTTCGAGCTTCTGTAGAAGATTACCAATCTTAGGGATTTTGCGTTCTTCAAATCTAGCATGCTTCTTTCGTTGCTTGTGCAACAATGAGTGTTCTGACCTGTCTTGTGTACCGTTGGGGGTCAATTCCGTCTTCTTTGAATTCTTTTTCTTTGAACTCTTCAGCAACTGTATTATCTGAATCAGTTATTAATATGGTGCGTCTGCCAAGTATAACCTCTACCCATACCAACTCACAGGAACTATCGCTTCATTCTCACAAGAAGATAGACTACTTCTGACAGCAACAAACACTCAACCACGAACTGTATTTAATCCATTCTTTCTTAACAACGTCAGGTTCTTTGTAAAAATTACGGCTGAACTTATCTCTGGTTTTAGCCAACTTTCAGTACCTATAACAAGTTGTGCTACAGCGCTTTCTATTAGCGCGTGGATCTCTGCTTCTTTCCCAACACAGATACGGCAGTTTACTACTTTAATATCCACGGTTCCTACGTGAACTCTTGCCGTGCGTTTGAACTGCACCCTTTGAGACTAAAACCATTTTTGTTCTCCCTCTCGACCCTCTAACCTAAAAAACTGCCCAGTCCCCTCCACACAGTCCCCGCTATCCCTGTAGCTGCCGCCTGTGTGCATTGGATCCCTGACCTTATTAAGCGTCTGTGGTATCAGGCAGAATGTGCGATGTAACTTCCTTCGCCGGAGTGTGTGCAGTTCCATAATATTGTCTTTCTTTCAAGTCTTAGTCTTTAGACTGGTTTCGTGCGATCCTCCATCTCTTTCTTAGTTTCTGCTAACCTGTCAAAATTCACACGTCTACTACACCCAACAGTATCGATAATGTGTATCACATACTGTCCCTACAATATATTTTTTACTGTTCGTTCAAGTAATGTGTTAACTATACTTCGATTCCACAGCCTATGTCTCAGTACACCTTTATTCTTAGGTTCAAATGGTTCAAATGGCTCTGAGCACTATGGGACTTAACTTCTGAGGTCATCAGTCCCCTAGAACATAGAACTAGTTAAACCTAACTAACCTAAGGACATCACACACATCCATGCCCGAGGCAGGATTCGAACCTGCGACCGTAGCGGTCGCGCGGTCCCAGACTGTAGCTCCTAGAACCGCTCGACCACCCCGGTCGGCTTATTCTTAGGGCAGCAGGTATATGGAAACGCGTAAAGTTTCAGTTTAAAAAATATGTTTACCAGCTGAAGTGGCGTTAGGAAAACTTTAAATCTGGCACACTGAATTTCTCTTAAAGAGATTTATCGTTTACAAATACATCTACAAATATACATAGCAAGCCACATTACAGTTCATGGCGGAGGGTACATAGTACATATTATCGATTTTATTCCTATTACATTGCGAGGGAAAAATGTGCTCTCATCTCTGCTATTATCACGAATTCTTCGCGAGATACACAATGATGGCAGCACAATGGACACACAGTCTTCTTCGAATGTGGCTTATCAACATTTTGCAAACAGGAAAACCAATTCATCTTTGTGACAAGTATACTCTTCCCAGTTCCTTTAGCATTTATAAATTCTTTCTGATAGGAACGAAGGGTTTTCTCTTCATAAATTAACATCCCATAAATTAAATTACTGCCCTTACATTCATACAAAAGAAGCTTGCAATAAGTATCGGATGTGTTCTTGGGCCGGCCGCGGTGTTCTAGCGGTTCTAGGCGCTCAGTCCGGAACCGCGCGACTGCTACGGTCGCAGGTTCGAATCCTGCCTCGGGCATGGATGTGTGTGATGTCCTTAGATTAGTTAGTTTTAAGTAGTTCTAAGTTCTAGGGCACTGATGACCACAGATGTTAAGTCCCATAGTGCTCAGAGCCATTTGAACCATTTTTTGAGCCATGTGTTCTTGTGTAAGTCTGTCCCCTGTCTCTCTCACCATACCTACTTATTTATGGTTGGTATTCCTAAGACATACTGAGTCGCACCTTTATGTATGAGAATGGTGTAGACCAAAGCACTGAATTACAATTTGTACCAGCGTCGGGACTGAAAGTGGGTTTCCTGCTTTCTATGCAGATGCACTATTCGTTATGCTACCCTGGCACTATAGATATCAGAGAGCCTTAGCATTACTGATACGAGTTTAGAACATTAATAGCAATGGCCTGATGCATGTTTTGGAACTTGTATCGGCGAGGGAGACGTTCTATGGTAGTCCGTGCAGTGTAGTATGTCTCGTGTCAGTGTGGTGAACAGATATCCTAATTGCCTAGTAAGCCGGAGGTTTGGGTTCATATCCTTGCGCTGATATAAGTTTTGAATCATTGTTTTGTCCAACATCGCTATCCATTTACGTCATCTCTTCCACAGCTTTCTTTCCCGGAGTGGAAACAGTTGTTCCTGAGCTGTGTATTCACACTAACATGTAGTTACCTCTAATGACCAAAAGAAAAAGATACAGGGATTGGCAAAATATCGGAACACCGAGAGAAATGCATCTTGAACGTAAATATAGACGCTAACCAAGCCTACAGGCAGTGCTGTTATAGTTGAGCACAAACAGCACCTGTGCAACGCCCTGAGTACGTTGCAGGTGTCACTCGTGGTCAGAACAGCGTCCTGTGTGGTTGTGAGAGTGTTATGTCGGAGGTACGTGAATTTGAACGCGGGCAAATTGCTGGCGCTCGTAAGATGGGTGCTTCCGTAACCAAGTGAGCCAAAGTTCAGAAATGGCTCTGAGCACTATGGGACTTAACTTCTGAGGTCATCAGTTCCCTAGAACTTAGAACTACTTAAACCTAACTAACCTAAGGACATCACCCACATCCATGCCCGAGGCAGGATTCGAACCTGCGACCGTAGCGGTCGCGCGTTTCCAGACTGTAGCGCCTAGAACCGCTCGGCCACTCTGACCGACTTGAGCCAAAGTGTTTGATCTTTCAAGAGGCACCATATCGAAGACTTACACCGCATACAGGGTAAGTGGAAAAACCTCCTCCAAGTCACAATGCGGGCTTAAGTTTACTTTGACTGGTTGTGGCCGATGGTCATTGAAGAAGATTGTGACAAAAAATGTCGACAGATGCAAAAGTAGCTGTTGAACCGAAGGTCGGATTCGCTAACCCTGTCGACACCAAAAGAATGCAAAGGGAGCTAAATAAGCTGAATAACACATGGCAAGCCGGACTCCAAAACCATTCACCAGTGATGCAAATGCCCGTAGCAAAAAAAAAAAAAAGCGTTGTGCCGAAGCCGTAAATTGATTATGGAGCAATGGAAGAAAGTCATTCAGTCGGATGAGTCTTTTTTACGTCTGGATTACGCCGTTCCGAGCGTACGATGCAGACTGCTTGCTTGCAAGGCTGGAACATGGCGGGGTTGGATGATTATTTGGGCAGCCAATTCGCGGTAGTCCATTGAATCCATGGGTACTTTGCAGGACAGTGATACTGTGTTCCAAGGCGGCAGGGCACTTGTTGGTTCCGGAGTGGTTTTGTGAACACCAGGGTGAATTATCGCGTCTCCCTTGACCACCACACTCAACTCTGCGGTCTGGTCTGGAGGGGAGGTTGCGTGATCGCTACCCATCTGCTTCATCATTACCTCAAGTTGCCACTGTTTTGCATGAAGAAAGATATATGATTCTCTTGAAAACCATACATTAATCTATTTCGAGAGAACTAGAAACTGTTTTGAATGACAACGGTTTTCCTACATTGCATTAGACATGGTAATGTGTTGTGTTTTTGTTGTTTCCATATTTCTGTCCACCCCCTCTAGGTACTTAGCTTAGTGTGTACCATCTCGGCGATGCGTGCGTCCTTAGTGGAGGGGCACTGTGATGAAGGACCTATATTCGAAAAAAGGGGTGTGTGCCAGTACTAGATATAAACTGGAATCACAGTTTGAGTAATAAATTAGTTATGGCTGAAATATTACATTTTTTGTGTTATGGGCGCTACAAACAGACGCCATGATAGAATATGAAAGAGACTTACTAACTGGATACAAACTGCCCAAAAGGAGAGGGTATATCGTAGATGTTGTTGAAGATCGATATTCTGTGCAGAATCCAGTCACTATGACTGCGTGGAGCATATTCGCTAAATTTCGATCGTGTTACAAAAACGAAGCAAAATTATTACACGACATTCCTAAGAAGATAACATAAATCATTTGACAGATGGAAAAACCTTTACTTGTATCACACTTACTTCTACAGCAAGTGTGATACAGATACAGGTTTTTCCATCTATCAAATCTCATTCACTATTAAGAAGCGAGTCCAAAAAAATGTAAATTATCAAATTACCATAACCTCTTTCCACGGCATGAAATCACATTAGCCTTAATAACCTCCAGAAATAACTGAGAGTACAAGTACACCTCTTTATGAAGCTGCCATATGTCAAGTATCAGAAAGTAGACAAGTTTCCGTCACCATCTGTCTGTCACGTTCAAACGTCCCACGCTGTCTGAACCTCCAGTGTTCTGTCTTCCCAGAGCAGAAATTCCTACTTTCGGGAACTTCAAAAAGTACAACATAGAGATACGTAAATTCCACTAACATCCCTACTAAAACACTCACGTGTAAGAGCAATCCCCCAAAAGACACAAGACACCACATATAATGACAAACAAAAGCAAGAATTGCGCAGTTCAGAACTAGTGTGTTAATAACACGAAAATTTTGATATTTGTTCATTCCCCTAACAGCAAAACTTGTAACAGCAAAACACATCACTGTAAATGCACAATGAAGAGCAATTTTGAAATAATGTGTTTAGATGTAAAATTACGTAAAATGACTGGAACGAGAATTTCAAGATCATAGGTGAATGTCGGCCTCAACAGTACGAACAACAGTAAGAACGCAAAAATTAAATTCAGTTACTGTTAAAGCACATTTATTAGAAAAGCTGATTCTGTTAAGTCTTTAGAACAGAAGTACTTTGAAATAAGAAAATGAAATATTACTGAGAGAACGCTTTCTGAGAGTTCGTAGATTGAAGTCACTTAGCTGCGAGTGTTGAACGATGTCTTTCCAGATTGTCTGTTGCTAGGTGGTAGTGGCGACGGCACAGTACACTCATATTCAAATACAGCCCTTACATTGCCCATGATGTCAGTATAATTGGTTTTTCGACTGTAATAGCGGGGGCATTCAGCAAGTAGTGCTACACATTTCCTTCTCAAAGAAGTCGATTTTATTCGGGATTGCAATACAGTCTTTGGGATACAAAAACATGTTTTTCAACAGAATCCCCGTTTAATGAGGCCGCCTTACGTCACCTTACTGGGAGGGCCTGTGCGTCTGCACCGTACCATTCTACTGGTGGACGTCGGTGCCGACGTCTTGCTGTATCAGTTGCCTCACCATCATACACGTACTGCTTCCCACAGACTGCACTCTTCATTGGGCCAAAAGGTGGAAGTCGGAAGGTGCGAGATCCGGGCTGTAGAGTAGATGATGAAGAATAGTTCAGTGTAGTTAGTGAGCTCCTCTCGGGTGCGCAGACATGTGTGAGGCTTCGCATTGTCGTGGAGAAGGAGAAGTCCGCTTGCATTTTTATGGCGAAAAACATGTTGAAGTCGTCTTTTCAATTTGCTGACAGTAGCACAATACGCTTCACGCTCATCGTTGCACCATGAGGGAGGATATCGAACAAAAAAACTCAGTACCAGAAGGCGTCGCCACCACTGTACCGGCTGAGTGCGGCCTTGAAGAGTTTCTTCAGATGATAGATGTTGTGTGGCGCCACTCCACGGATTGCCTTTTTGTTTCCGGTTCGAAGCGATGAGTCCACGTTTCATCGCCTGTGGCGATGCTCGACAAAAAATTATAACGGTCAGCCTCGTAACACACAAGCAATTCCGCACATATGGTCCTTCGTTGCCCTTTATGGTGTTCTTCTAGGTGGCGAGAAACTCGGTGGGCACACACCTCTGAGTACCCCACCTGGTGAACGAGTGTGTCAGAGATGTCCAGTTGTGCAGCGCGACGTTTGACTCATCCCTCGATCACCTTGAATGAGAGGGTCCGCATGTTCCAGCATTGGAGGAGTCACAGCTTTGCGCGGCTGGCCAGCACGCAGGACATCGGATTAAAATACACTACCGGCCATTAAAATTGCTACACCAGAAAGAAATGCAGATGATAAACGGGTATTCATTGGACAAATGTGTTATACTAGAACTGACATGTTATTACATTTTCACGCAATTTATGTACATAAATCCTGAGAAATCAATACCCACAACAACCACCTCTGGCCATAATAACGGCCTTGATACGCCTGGGCATTGAGTCAAACAGAGCTCGGATGGCGTGTACAGGTACAGCTGCCGATGCAGCTTCAACACGATACCACAGTTCATCAAGAGTAGTCACTGGCGTATTGTGACGAGCCAGTTGCCCGGCCACCATTGACCAGACGTTTTCAGTTGGTGAGATATCTGGAGATTGTGCTGGCCAGGGAAGCAGTCGAACATTTTCTGTATCCAGAAAGGCCCGTACAGGACCTGCAACATGCGGTCGTGCATTATCCTGCTGAAATGTAGGGTTTCGCAGGGATCGAATGAAGGGTAGAGCCACGGGTCGTAACACATCTGAAATGTAACGTCCACTGTTCAAAGTGCCGTCAATGCGAACAAGAGGTGACCGAGACGTGTAACCAATGGCACAACATACCATCAATCCGGGTGATACGCCAGTATGGCGATGACGAATAAACGCTTCCAATGTGCGTTCACCGCGATGTCGCCGAACACGGATGCGACCATCGTGGTGCTGTAAACAGAACCTGGATTCATTCGAAAAAATGACGTTTTGCCATTCGTGCACCCAGGTTCGTCGTTGAATACACCATCGCAGGCGCTCCTGTCTGTGATGCAGCGTCAAGGGTAACCGCAGCCATGGTCTCCGAGCTGATAGTCCATGCTGCTGCAAACGTCGTCGAACTGTTCGTGCAGATGGTTGTTGTCTTTCAAACGTCCCCATCTGGTGACTCAGGGATCCAGACGTGGCTGCACGATCCGTTACAGTCATGCGGATAAGATGCCTGTCATCTCGACTGCTAGTGATACGAAGCCGTCGGGATCCAGCACTGCGTTCCGTATTATCCTCCTGAACCCACCGATTCCATATTCTGCCAACAGTCATAGGATCTCGACCAACGCGAGCAGCAATGTCGCGATACGATAAACCGCAATCGCGATACGCTGCAATCCGACCTTTATCAAAGTCAGAAACGTGATGGTACGCATTTCTTCTCCTTACACGAGGCATCACAACAACGTTTCACCAGGCAACGCCTGTCAACTGCTGTTTTTATATGAGAAATCGGTTGGAAACTTTCGTCATATCAGCCCGTTGTAGGTGTCGCCACCGGCGCCAACCTTGTGTGAATGCTTGGAAAAGCTAATCATTTGCATATCACAGCATCTTCTTTCTGTCGGTTAAATTTCGCGTCTGTAGCACGTCATCTTCGTGGTGTAGCAATTTTAATGGCGAGTACTGTATTTGCCCTTATATCAACTTTAATATTTGTAAAAAAGAACAAATTACATCTCTGTGCAAAGTAGGTCTATGCCATATCTTTTTGTCAACATCTTTGTTACAAGCAACAGTTGTACAGCACATGCTGGCAAAGTTTTGCTGTCAGAGTGCAAATTAATATAGATTGTGTAAAAGTGTGTGAAGTGATATACCAACTGACCACAAAATGAAAGCAGACTGAGGGACAGTAACCAAAAAAGCCGCCCATACTGTTGCAGTAAGTAAAGAAATAAATTTACATCCCTATCCACAGATAAAGAAGAGTCATGGTGATACATTAAAGCGTGTTCCATCTTCTTGTAACAGAGCCAGCACCCAACATTATGCTAAAATTAATGATGTAGCCTCCAGAAACCACCTGAAAATGAACCTGAAAAGGTTCGAAAACCGTATCATGGAATAAAGCATAACTATTCAAAAAGTGGCTGGTTTCAGTTGGTTTTATGTAGCTTATTTACATTAAACTCAACGGCAGCTCTCTGCTTGAAACGCACTTCCGTCACAGACGCCATTTTGAAGGCTACGTATAGTGCCGCCACCTGTTGGAACTTCATGAAACTGTAGGGGCTGAAGCGGGAATATTCCGCGATGTCCCGTAACAAATTCCGCATTTTTTCAACAGAAACTGATCGAGAAAACAATGTGCTCCATTGCTTATTGAATGTTCCTCGCGCTACTACGACTGTTTCTGCAGTACTGTCGTTGTCCGTTTACTCTGTCACTTGTAAAACACAACATTTCCGCCACCAGAAACTGTTATTCTGATCACTCTCACACTTCTAGTGCACAAAGAAAAGCATTAACCTACAGAATATTATACGGGTGTCACTAGTTTTTCTTGTCTAGGGCGTGTCACGCCAGCGAACTAAGTTTTGCAACCATAATGACCTCTGACCACGTTTTGGTATTTTACCTACTCTTCGACTGTTGTGTACCGATATTTGATCACACTGTCTTTAAGTATGCATTACATGATTTGTTATAATTATAGTAAAGGTTTACATGAAAAGGAAACGCTGCACTGAAAAAGTGAGTATGTTAATAACAACGATATCTTGTGTAGTATAAAGAAAAACTGATGCATGGCTGCATGTCTTACTACTGAACAACAAGGGGACTGTTAAAGTTATGTATCGTCTCACTACAATTCAGTCCTTCAGTGCAC
This sequence comes from Schistocerca serialis cubense, assembly GCF_023864345.2. Lineage (NCBI taxonomy): Eukaryota > Metazoa > Arthropoda > Insecta > Orthoptera > Acrididae > Schistocerca > Schistocerca serialis. The sequence continues at coordinate 31,190,313 of NC_064646.1, forward strand.
CCCACAAATAAAAACCGCACGGAGTTAAATCAGAACTTCTAGCGGACCAAATATTGTTACTAATCACTCTTTCACCGAACAAATCGTGAATTTCGTGCAAAGAAACATTGGCCGTGTGAGTCCTTGCCGAATTCTGTCGAAAAATGGGAAGCTTCGTTCTCTTTCACTCAGTTCATTAAAAAACGGTCGCAAAATGTTTTTCACATATCTTTCTCTTGTAACTGTCATGAAAAAAAATTGGGCCTGTTATTCTGTCACCACTAACTGCGAACCACATCCCTGTTTTCTGACCAGGAGCCGTGCGGGGTAGCCGCGTGGTCCCGGGCCCCTTGCCACGGTTCGCGCGTGGCTCCCCCGTCGGAGTTTCGAGTCTTTTCTCGCGCATGGGTGTATGTGCGTTGTCCAAGTTAGATTAAGTAGCGTGTAAGTCTAGGGATCAATGACCTCAGCAGTTTGGTCCCATAGGAATTTACCACAAAATTTTTGATCATGCGCAACAGGTCTATCTGCGCTCCAATGTCGACAGTTTTGGGAATTAACGTACCCGTGTAAAAAGAACCAAGCCTCGTTTGAAAACAGAATGAGGTAGTGATCCATTTCGCCGTAATGCGCTTGTTTTAAAACTCATCAACACAAATTAACCGTTTGCGCAGAATCACCAGGTCGAAGTTCTTGTACTGCTGATAATTTATTAGACCTTAGTCCAAGCAACTTAGCACCTATTTGTACAGAGGTGGACGATATTTGTGTTTGCTGCGAAAGACGTCTAAGAGATTTTTAGGGGAATTTTCCAGGCGGTATGCAGTGTCATCGAGTTGAGCTTTTGTGAGCACTGTACGTTGTCATTTACGCTTCTTGTCTTTAACACTACCCGTTTCACGAAATTTATTCATTAATTTGTGAACTGCCTCACGACTCTGAACTCGAACAGCTGAAAACTTCTGTTCAAACAATCCCCGAACAGTAAGAGAGGACTACGTGTGCACATACGAATCGCAAATAAACATTCGTTGGTTGTGGAATTGAACAATTCGCTCTTGCCATTGTTGCTTTCGCAAACTTCATCGTTACACTTGTGATGTCTGTTGCACTGCTCGAATGACACTCTCCGACAAGGCGCGTGCGTCACAAAAAAAGGAGGGGGGGGGGGGCATAGTGCGTTTTCCCGGGACCCATTAGACCGACAGGTGAGGCTTCCTTGGCCGGCCTGCAATACCCGAGGCAGGCAGTCACCAGATAAACGGAGCAACCTGTACTTCACTTGCTTAAACGGCGCGTTCTCCGTTATTGTCGAGGGTGTTGGAATGAAATTCTGGTAAAATTTTAACGTCTTCTACATAAATGTCCTGCCACGTCAATGAAGTGCGTGGAGGCTACTTGCTACATAATAAGCTGACAAAGGCGAATAACGATGTATAACTATTCATTGAAAATGAAGGGAAGAATATTGGGATTAACGTACAATTAATGGCAATGAGGTAATTAGAGACTGTCACACGAACTCTAATATAGACATGATGAGGAAGGAAAACGCCCATGAGATTTTCTGCTTTAGATAGCTGAATGGAAATTTGAACCGCACTCCTTCCTAATGCGAGTCCACCTCGTTCGGTAGCTATTTTCAGAACAAACTGAGGTATCGCCTACATGACCTATAGCAAAAGTCGCCTTGGTTGCATTCCGCTTAGCCTAACACTTAAGCTCCTGTCACAGCCGTGTGGACTGGCAGCCCGTTTCGCGAGTGCTGTCTCCTTCACAGCTTGTGAGCCGATTGCAGCGCTCAAGGAACGGGCAAGCAGGCGGCGCGGCGGCAGCTCTCGACTGTCAGACCAGGACGTCACTCATCGTAACAAGAGAGGATAGTTAGCGCGGCCTGTCGTAACTCGCAGAAGCAGGTATTCTCTGATAAAGTTTACAAAAGGCTTCGCAGCTCGCTGCTAACTTTATGAGCTCCTTCGTTCCTTAGGGTCTTTCCGGAGCCAGTACGGCAGGTGTAAATTCCGAGCACTGCTGAGTTATACGACATGTAACCGCAATAACTACAGTCTCCTATGCGCTCGTGAGTCTCACCTGCAACCAGTCAAGAACTTGTCCTTTTCTGGTGCACGCTGGGCAAGCACACCGTAGGTGGCCATAGAAAATCTGCAGTCGCATCGTGCTTCTATGCCAGCTGAAAAATAGAGTCATAACGAAAGTTTTATGACACACTGTGTTCTTATGTACGATTATTTCACTACCTGAAAACTGTATGAGAATGACATCGTTCATGAGTACCACATGTAAGGATCAAGTCGGTCGTCTTGTTTTTGGGTTACGATTGTTTCCATCTGTGTGATACTCGTTCGCTACAAAGGAAGAACTTTCGTATGACGCATTTATAATTTTTAAAAAATGTATTCAGTAAGTCCTGAAACCATGGGCGCCCACTGGAGGCATATAGAAATTTACTCCTCACGTCTGTCAGTCATTTTGGGCTTCAGAACAGGCAGAACTCCATTGGAAGACGGTGAGTGACTGATCGTGAGACAACATTAGTGGCGCAGGACAATGATTCGAAAAACAAAATAGACACTAGAAGGGACGCTACTGACAGCTTGTTGACAGTATCCAAACTTAAAGGTGATCATTTCCGAGCCATTAACTTTTCTTCCCAAATGCAGGTGAACAAAAGGGTGTTCACACATAATGGTGCTGAGTCCTGATGGGCACATCTCGTGAAGGCAACTCCAGTCGCTTGTTGTTAAGACGGGCAGTCCGAAGACTGGTTTGATACTCCCCTCCACTCTAGTCTGTCCTGTGAGATCCTTTTCCCTCTGAATAACAACTGCAACCTGCATCCGTTTGAACCTGCTTACTGCATTCATAACTTGGTTTCCATCTAAAATTTCGCCTGGCCCCCTCCCCCCCTCCACACCGCCACCGCCCACACACACACACACACACACACACACACACACACACACACACACACACACATTTCGCCTGCCCCCCCTCCCCCCCTCCACAGCGCCACCGCCCACACACACACACACACACACACACACACACACACACACACACACACACAAAGGCGCACAGTCGCTTCACTCAGTTACCAAATTTACGATTTCTCGGGATAAGTTACATTAACTCCCTTCTTTTAGTCAAGTTGCGCCATAAATTTATTTGTTCCCCAGTCAAATTCAATACTTCCTCATTAGTTATCTGATCTACCAATCTAATCTTCAGTCTCTTCTTGTCTGAACTACTTATCGTTCACTTTTCACTTCCATACAAGGCTACATCTCAGACAAATACCTTCTAAAATATTTCCTAACAGTTAAATTTACATTAGATGCTAAAAATTCCTTCTTTTCAGAAATATTTTTCTATAGCTAGTCTGCATTTTATATCCACCCCACTTCTTCCATCAACAGTTATTTTACTGGCCAGGTAGCTAAACTCATTTACTACTTCTAGTATCTCATTTCCTAACCAGATTCCGTCAACACCGCCTGATTTAATTCAACTACATTACACTGAAGCGCCAAAGAAACTGGTATAGGCATGCGTATTCAAATACAGAGATATGTAAACAGGCAGAAAACGGCGCTGCGGTCGGCAATGTCTATATAAGACAACAGGTGTCTGGGGTAGTTGTTAGATCGGTTACTGCTGCTACAATGGCAGGTTATCAGGATTTAAGCGGTTTTATCGTGGTGTTACAGTCGGCGCAGGAGCGGTGGCACAGAGCATCTCCGAGATAGCGATCAAGTGGAGACCTCCCTGTACGACCATTTCACGAGTGTACCGTGAATATCAGGAATCCGATAAAACATCAAATCTCCAACATCGCTGCGGCCGGAAAAAGATCCTGCTAGAACTTGACCGACGACCACTGAAGAGAATCGTTCAACGTGACAGATATGCAACCCTTCCGAAAATTGCTGCAGCTTTCAATGCTGGGCCATCGACAAGTGTCAGCGTGCGAACCATTCAACGAAACATTATCGATACGGGCTTTCGGAGCCGGAGACCCCCTTGTGTACCCTTGATGACTGCACGATACAAAGCTTTACGCTTCGCCTGGGTCCGTCAACACAGACATTGGACTGTTGATGACTACAATCATGTTGCCTATTGTTGATGACTGCAAACATGTTGCCTGGTCGAACGAGTCCCGTTTCAAATTGTATCGAGCGGATGGAAGTGTACGGATATGGAGACAACCTCATGAATCAATGAACCCTGCATGTCAGCAGTGGACTGCTCAAGCTGGTGGAGGCTCTGTAAGGAGTGTGCGGCGTGTGCCGTTGGAGTGATATGGGACCCCTGATATGTCTAGATACGACTCTGACAGGTGACACGTTCGTAAGGATCCTGTGTGATTAATTGCATCCACTCGTGTCCATTGTCCATTACGACGGATTTAGGGAATTTAAGCGGACAATGCGTCATCCCACACGTCCAGAATTGCTACAGAGTGGCTCCAGAAATGATCTTCTGAGTTTAAACACTTCCGCTGGCCAACAAACTCCCCAGGCATGAACATTACAGAGCGTGTCTGGGATGGCTTGCAACGTGCTGTTCTGGAGAGATCTCCACCCCGTCGTACTCTTACGGATTTTTGGATAGCGCTGCAGGTTTTAATGGTGTCAGTTCTTTCCAGCATTACTTCACACATTAGTCCAGTCCATGCCACGTCGTGTTGCGGCACTTGTGCGTGCTCGCGCGGGTCCTACACGGTATTAGGCAAGTGTGCCAGTTTCTTTGGCTCTTCAGTGTATTATCCTTGTTTTGTATTTGCAGATGTTCATCTTAATTTTTCAAAACATTATCCATTCTTTCCATTTGAACCTTTGCTGTCGCTGGTTAACAGTTCCGCCGGCAAACCTCGGATTTTTATTTCTTCTCGCACAACTAGAATTCAAAATGGCTCTGAGCACTATGCGACTTAACTGCTGAGGTCATCAGTCGCCTGGAACTTAGAACTAATTAAACCTAACTAACCTAAGGACATCACACACATCCATGCCCGAGGCAGGATTCGAACCTGTGACCGTAGCGGTCGCTCGGCTCCAGACTGTAGCGCCTAGAACCGCATAGCCACTCCGGCCGGCAACTAGAATTCCCTTTCGAAATTTTACATTTGTTACGTTTACTGCTTGCTCAATGCATAGATTGTATAATATCAGCCGTAGGCTAGAACTTTTTTTTCACTATCTTCTCAACTACTGCTACCCTTTCATGTCCTTCGAAACTTATAACTGGTTCTGAACAAGTTATAGTTAACTTGCGCTCCTTGTTTTTTATACTATTTGTCTTGAGAATTTCAAGGAGTCTATTCGAGTCAATATTATCAAAAGCTTTCTCTAAATCTACAAATGTTATCAACTTTGATTTGCCTTCCCTTAATGTATCTCCAAAGATAAGTCGTAGGGTGAGACTTGCTTGCGTGTTCCTGTATTTCACCGAAACCCAAACCTGAAGTCAGCCTCTACCAGTTATTTAAACAATTTGGGGCAGTAGCTCCATCCAGTGTGTTCACCATGAGGTCCAGAGCCCTTCTGACCTAGTACACAGCACCGCAACCAGAGAGTGCCGTCCTCCCGTCTCTGATGTAATCCAAGATGGCGGTCTGGGGGGAAATGACAGGAAAAGGACTCAGCCTGTTCTGAGCTGCTGGAGAGAGGAAGGAGTGTACTTTATTTATTTCGGAACAATTTATTTAGATATCGATTTCACATAGTTTATTTATTACACTGATACAAAACACTCGATTTGACGTTCTTGGGGTCAAGATACACAGCCTACAGACCTGCAAACTATTCGTAAGTCACCGAAATAATGCAGTACGCAGCATACAGACCTGCAAACTACGCATAAATCACCGAAATAATGCAGTACACTGATGTACAGACACGAAAACAACTCCTAAATTGTCAAAATAGTGCATGTAAAAGGCTTTGGAAACACGCTCACAACGCTTAAACTGCCGAAAATAACGCTCTGTACAAACACTCAGTGCATGTAAAAAAACGCTTTCAAACTGTCGTCAATTGCAACAAATCAGCAAACTGTTCCGACGTGCGCACATGCCGACGCCGTCGAAACTGCAAAGGCGCTTAGCACGGCCAGCCGGGTGCAAGCCAGCGCTAGAGACAAATGCAGAGGACGCAAGCCATTGCTCTCACGCTGCTGCAGCTAACAGCCAGACGTGAAAGTCACGTCTGTTTTCGGGTATATAGTTAAGAGTTCTTCGAGAGTTATACTCGCGACATATGTCACTCTATAGAAATCTGTTGCAATGCTTCCCTGATTAGTATAGGGTGCATTCTTCCTAGCAATCCTAACAGGACATGCGAGACGCGACTAGCTGCACACGTTTTTACTTTGGCTGATGCATAGCTGCAAGTCCACTGTCAAGAGCGAGACATCTAACTAGCTGCTCACCATAGCAGGGGCAGCTAAAGGGTTCTCAGTGTTATACTGACGTCACATGGCTATGTAAGTATGAGCCAAGTCTACCTCAAGAAAATTGTAAAGTGTTGCAGAAATAGTTAAGGGTCAGTTTTGTAGGAGCTTTTGTGATGTCTCAGCTTGTCTACATGGAAATTCTTGTCCTAACAGGACCTGTTTTCGAAAATAGCCAAGAATAACATCGACAGCATTCTTCCTGATGGTCCTAACATGGCACCCTGCCCATCACGTGGTACCCTTCCTGGAAATCATTAAGTCCTGCTTTCAACAAACATCTCCAAAACGCAAACGTTCTCACCACTATGTGGAGACTCCTATGTCCCAGCACAAATGATGTCTTGTGAATGAATGGAGCATTCTGATTGGCTCTTTCTGAATTTACCCGCCAAATCACTGATGCTGCCAGTGTGGAAGCACTGTCCACCTCTTTCTTTCTGCAGACGAGACTTTTCAGTGGCAGAACCATTTTGTAAAAATCACCATATTGCACTGACAGTTAAACGCTGTAAAGTGGCCAACAGATCGTGAAATGCGGAAAGAATCTTGTTCAATTACACTGCTCTGGCACTGAGGACAGAAGGTTGAATATTAGAGCGTGAAACTGATTTCCAACCCGACAATATATCACCGATTACCATGTCGACGTAGTAAACATAAAATTCGTATCCTGCGCCATACAAAATTGCTCCTTTTACATCATTCATATAACTATCGACCGCCAGACACTTGTACATATACCACTAAGACAGCATAAGCATATGCATCACATACACTCCTTGCAGCACTAGACATTTTCCCTCAAGGTTGGGTGATCATCCACTGCAACCGACAGTAACAAGTCATCCGCCCTCAACGAGTAACCATAGTGCCCTCAGCGGACTGAAGTCACTTTCAGAACTATTGTACAAAGTCGGGGTCAGTTCCCCTTGGCACAACGGCGTTACAGTTTCTGGACCTGACCTGCTTGCTTTCCACACCCATCTCCAGACTGGGATTACAAGAACATTTTTGCATGGGTTGCCAGAATATCATACCATTTTCGCAATACTTCTCGATATCAAGCACATAGCAATATACTTGTGCAGTATAATTTCGAAGATGTAGGCTGGAAATTATTTCTCTAGAAAACCGAAACTTTTGTGAGCTGCAGCGTGCTGTAAACCACTGCACAACTGGAAACTGATCTTGTCTGCAAAGACCTTGATGTGAATCCTCGAAAAAATAGAGGAAACTGATATTTCCACTCGCGAATACTGATGACGGTGATATAACAGATTCCAAATCATCCTTATAATTTACAAAGTCAACTAAGGTGTTTCTCATGTCTAGAGAACCAGCAAATGTGTCCTTCACCCGTCTTTCACCTACTAGATGCACTCAATACACATCACAATCGATCTTCTCTCAACCAAATGAAGATGGGAAATGTGAAGAAGCAGTCAATCAGACAATTTACATGGGAGGGAATAATGGTCCAGCGCAAACACATGTCCATATTGAATTTTCTCAAATTTCCAAGCGATCACGAAAGCTGTCCAACATGTACTAAGTATTAGTTCGCTATTCAGCCGTCTAGAGGATGACACAGTTAAGTCAGCTATATTCCTACGTCCCAATAGGCCTTTCCATTCGGACGGCTCCTGCCGTTAACGGGAAGCTTGAATTATTCCCGCCACAGGCCACCGTCCTACATATTTGATCACTATGCTTACAATTAAATGTCACGATTGCAGTCTTAGTTTTCATTAAATTTTGAAAAAACAATCGAGTAATGATTTGAAAATACGCATTTAACCTTATGTTAGTATTAAACTTCGTTACGTGAACAGTGACTTTCAGTGGCCTCAACCCAACGTCATCAAAGAAATTTAGAAAAAAAAGCAAGCACTTTTAGTTTGCAGTTACTTATTTAGCATATTGGATTTCAAATTATTGTCTGAACAACTGAGCCTTTTTTTACTGACTTGAACAGAAATAAATAACGTAATACGTACAAACCAAACAACCATGTGGTCCAAGCTACATGTAAAATAAATAAAAATTCTGCACTCTTAACTTGTGCATTTCTTTAGATTTGGATTTTTCCAGTCATTGATTCTCAAACTTGAAATATGAAATTGCTTTACTTTATACATATACTGCAAGCTCTGTTGTACAACACTTAATTGAAAGTAGATTGAGACTAAAATTCTTAAAAGCGAAATTATTCACGAATAAACTGGCTTAACTATTCAATATGTTTCTTATGACAGTTAGCATATAAGGAAAAAAGGGAACAAGGACCCTGCTTGGTAACAATGTCCGAGGACAATGACACAATCGTCCTGAGGTTAACTGATTATTATTTAAATAAATTTTATCAATCAAATCACATTCAGCTGTGCTGCTAGGTTACCAATGAACAATCTTACTTCAGTGCTGCGCATATGACGAAACTCGGAGCCGTCGACGAATCTGTGTCGCTGGAACTGCTGCTGTTTTTGAAGACGGTAGCATCTTGTGGAGCACGGTTAATTACAGGAATGGGCAATCATAATTAATGCAGCCTTTTCCCCCCGTCCACTGTACTTCCTCCTGATACTAGACATCTGCCGGCGCGCGTACATGATGCCGCCGACAATTGTACACTCTACTGCGAGAGCGTTAACACCACACTTCCGCACACTACAAGCGCTGGAACCCGTCTCCCTCTATCTCCGCGCAACAATTCCCTACCCAAAGATTTTACAACGCACAAAAAGCACTGCTATTATCGTTGCTAGTCGATGCAAATAACAATTCCTTTGGCTTTTTCCCAGAGCTTATAAGCTTCACAGTAAGACACAGATAAATACCATGAAATGTCAACAGACTTCTACCTAAATTAACACATATAGTGAAGCAATGTCCTTACTTATTAAAAGAAAGCATTTAAATTATAAATATTTACACACAATTCAGCAAAAAAAAAAAATTATATATCGGCAGCAGGTGCCCATGCATCCTGCATTTTCGGTGTTACAAGTTCCGGAACTCTCGGAACTGAGGTGATGCAAATCTTTTTTTGATGTGTGTATTTCCTCTTCCATTTCTGTACTGTTGTCTTCAAGTTTGTCTTGCATCTCTTTTTCATTTCACCTTTCATCTTTCTGTTGTTTGTCTGAGCTCTTGAGATTCATCCAGCTTCTTCTCTTTTAACCAAGGACCTCTTTGATTTTCCATTAGGCGGCATTTAACTTTCCTCCTGTTATGCATGCTTCCACAGCCTTGCATTTGGCTCTGACCATAATGTGTGTGTGCGTGGCTTGAATTGATGGGGGGGGGGGGGGAGATGAGCGGAGTTTGTGGGGGATTGGTAGGTGATGCTGTTGTGGAGGTGCGCTTGGATGTGCACATATATTAGTTTGATTGTGCAAGCAGGTTCCCCATTGGGAATACACTAAAAGGGATTACCTACAGCACTCAGCGACAAAGTCCCTGAAACAGACGCATGAGAAATTGTTTTCCTTCGCTCTATTATGCCGTTTAACAGTTTAGTTATTAATTTTACACATTCGGCTACATGTCTGATGAAGCGTTGGGAATTAAAACTGATAATACCGTAGGGGTAAATATCGTTCGCTGTGTTTCTCTTAAATTTCTTACAATTAGGGTAAAGGTACTGTATTCTGAATAAGATTTTACAACCAAGTTTATTTTATTTAGACGGAAAAGTACAATTATCTTAAAAAGTAATGAATACGAAAACGGCGTTAGTAGGGGAGTGCAGACAGCGAACAGATGTCAGTAGAAAGTGCCGTTTACTTCAGCTGGTTAACTGCTAACGAATTGTCTACCATCTGGTAGTCGTCTTAATTCGCATACCAGGATAGTTACGTATTTCCTGGGCTGATACTGCTAGTACACGCTTTCATTTAGAGACTAGATTGCTTTCTGCGTATTGTGATGTTGCATACAAAATGTCATGTTAAACTTCTGAAAAAATAATGCAGTGGCTATTCACTCGTGTTTAATACTGGCAGACTAGAGGCTATATGAATTTCAGTAATGAGATACTTTCTCCAATTTCACAGGAAAAAAATTTGATAAACCTCGGTATGAGCTATGAATTTTTTGATTTTCTCGTTGTTGTCATTTCGCGAGACGTATGTGGAAGAAAGTAACGTGTCCAAATCGTGCCGAAACGTACTCTCTCGTAATTTCAGTAGTGAGTCTCTCCGCCATACGCAACGCTGCAATTGCAACATCCGCCACTGGAATTCGTTGAATATCCCCGTAACACTGTCGCTCAGACTAAACGACCCCGTGACAAAACGCGCCGCTCTTCGTTGAATCATCTATATATCTTCTACTGATCCAACCAAGCATGGGTCTCACATCGATGAGCAGTACTCAAGAAACGGCCGGAGAACTGTTTTGTAAGTTACTTCTTTTGTGGATGAATTACACTTCCTTAAGATTTGCCAGACGAATGCAATCCTGGCATCTGTTTTCCATTAATTTTGTTTTATGTTTTTCCAGTTCAAGTAGCGCAACATGGTTACTCGAACGTACTTTACGGTAGTTGCTGTCGCCAGTGATGTCACCAGTAGAGTGAAAGTAAATGTTTTCTTCGGCTGTTTATGGGTAATATGTTACACTCGATTGCGTCCTGTGTCAGCACTCAGTCCGTGCACCAATCATTGTCCTCTGCAGATTTTGCAATTCGCTACAATCTTCTGGCGTTGCTATCTCCTTATACAAGGCCGAGACACGTAATGTGACCACCGCCTATGTTCGACGTAAACTTGCAATAACCATTCACAGACAGCAGGTGGCAACACTAGTAGTGGAGGGTGTATATAGATTGTAGGTGGGTGGGGGAGGGAGGGGAGGGGGACAGTGCTGTCGTTGCCGTAATGCGGAAATGAAGACACTTATCTGACGTCCAACGTCCAAAAGGGCATTATAATTGGCTTTTGGGACCAGAGAAGGAAGCATTTACGAAACGACTGAATTTATAAACTTTTCGCGTGCCACTGCGGTTTAAGTATACCGTCATGGCAAAATGGCGCTATCCAAAACCGGCACCAACGCAACTATGGTGCACCACAGACCACAGACCGCAGATTACGGGGATGAACGGCGACGAATACACGTGCAACTGTTGAGCATCTGACCCCCCAGATGAACTAGATAGCTACCAATAGTGTCTGCAACGACCGTTCACGAACTTTGCTGCGTATGGATCTCCCCAGCAGGCTTGGCGACTAAGGATGGAATTTGCACGACAGTGCTACTGGACTTCCATTGAATGGCTACAGGTGGCCTTTTCAGATGAATCACGTTTAATGCTCCATTGGACATGTGACTGCTGTCGTCTACGGCGTGAAACGTTTAAAGGCAAACATCCTACAACAATCGTCGGAAGGGTCCAGGCCGCAGGGCGGAACATTATTGTTTGGGGAATGATTCTGTGGTATTCGCTGGGTGATCTCGTCATTCTGGAAGGCACAATGGATCAATACAAGTATGCATCTATCCTTGGGACATGTCCACCTCTACATGCAGTTTGCGTTTCCTCGTTACGATGGCATCTACCAGAAGGACAATGCAACGTGTCACACAGCTCGAAGTGTCCCAGCGTGGTTCGAAGAGTACCATGATGATTTTACCGTACTCTCCTGACAATCAAGTTTCCAGGTTTTAAACCAAGTCGAGAATCTGTGGTACAGCCTCGTTTGGGCTGCACACGTCATGGATCCTCAATCAAGAAACAATGCTAGTGGTCATGGCGCTGTAGTTGGCATGGCTCCAGATCCCTGTCGATACCTTCCAGAACCTCACTGACACTCTTCATGCGCTTCTCGCAGCGGTCCGCGCTTCAAAGGTGGTGGTGATGATGATGACGATGATGATGTTGGTTTGTGGCGCGCTCAACACCGTGGTCATCAGCGCCAGTACGAGTTCCAAATCTTTCCATTTCCAGTCTCACCACTTGCCAAATGATGATGAGATGAGGACAACACAAACACCCAGTTCCCGGGCGGAGAAAATTATCGACTCGGTGAGGAATCGAACCCGGGACCCCGTGATTCAGAGGTAGCAATGTTAGCAACTAGACCACGAGCTGCGGACCCAAAAGGTGGTTATCCGGTTGGTTGGTTGGTTGATTGGGGTTGAAGGGACCAAACAGCAAGGTCATCAGTCCCTTGTTTCAAATGTGGTCCATTCAGACAGTTTGACATCTCAGAAAAGTCAGAACGATAAAGGGGAAAAGGCTAAAAAGCGTAAAAGGGCAGTCGTGTCATCAAGGGTAAAAACAAATAGAGGGAAGTCTGCTAGACTGCTGGCTATGCTAGAGGCAGGAAATATCCCACATCTGATGCAGTAGAGGCAAGACCACCTGCTATTTAAAAGCGTTCAACCGCTAGAATGTAGAACTGCGTGTTGGAAAAGTAGACTAACCAGTTCTAAAAAGTGATAAAAACAGAGTAAACGGGAAAGAAAAGAGGATTTTGGCCAGGGAGGGGAGTCGAGAACCTCCCAACACAGCTTACAGTGGGAAACACCCCAACCCTCACTGCCCTGCCCCAACAGCAGATTGAGATTAAAAACCTTAAAACTGAGAATAAAAACCACTTTCACAGAGGAAACTGAGAACCAGTTCGACCATCCGGGAATCATCAGCCAACACTAAAGGTAAAGTGCGGGAAAGTCTGTACTTAGTACGCAGAGCCAAAAGAAGGGGGCATTCCACCAAAATGTGGGCTACTGACTGGAAGGCTCCACAACCACAAAAAGGGGAGGCTCATTATGCAAAATAAAACCATGAGTCAGCCTGGTATGGCCGATGCAGAGACGACACAGGGTGGTTGAGGCCTTTTGAGACAGGCGTAAGGAAGAACGCCACGGATCTGGTGTCACCTTAATCGCACGTAGTTTTTTAGATGGGGAATTAGCCTCCCAAGAGTTGGCCCAGGATTGTGCGAAGTGGGATTTGATGTAAAGCCGTAAATCTGCTGCAGGAGGGGTTAGAGATAAGGAGGATAAGTGACTGCTCCCCCAGCCAAACGATCAGGAAGCTCATTACCCAGGATACCCCCATGTCCAGGGACCGAAAGGCTCATTACCCAGGATACCCCCATGTCCAGGGACCGAAAGGAAGTCAACGGAACAAGCAGCCTGGTGAAGATCAGCGAGTTGGTCACGGATGGCGAAGATCAAGGGACGGTGGGAAAAACACCAGTCAATAGCCAGAAGGCTACTCATTGAGTCCGTACATAACAAAACGCGGTTGCATTGGGACTGTTTAATAAAGGTAAGGGCTTGGGAAATTGCCATCAATTCCGCAGTAAACACCCCACATGTAGGTAGCAGGAAATGATTTTCCATGCCAACAGAGGACGTGAAGGCATATCCCACATGGTCAGCAGATCTAGAGCCATTGGTCTAAAAAACAACAGCATCCCGAAACTTCTATAAAATTCGGCGGAAAAAACAATGGAACATCATCTGGGGAATGGTATCTTTCGGACCTCGGTGGAGATCCACCCGAATTCGGGGCTGAGGAACTAACCAAGGGGGGTGTTTGGGAGGGAGCATGGGAGACAGGACAAAGAAGGAAGCTGAAAATCACTGCAAAGAGACGCAAGGCGGAGCCCAACAGTTAAACCTGCCCGAGGGTGGGAATCAGGTGGGTGACGTCCATGGTCTGGGAACAGGATAGAATAGGGAGGATGAGTGGGAGAGAAACAGACAGTGGTTGCATAAGAAACCAGAAGCTGGGACTGCCAAACAAAGTGGCGAGGGGGGGGGGGCATCCCAGCTTCAACCAGGAGATTATCAACAGGGCTAGTAGGGAAGGCACCGGTGGCCAAACGGATACCATGATGGTGGGCCAGATCCAGGAGGTGCCGTGTGGAAGGAGCAGCCGAACCATAAACTTTACAACCATAGTCCAAGCAAGACACCACTACAGCCTGATAAAGGTGGAGAAGGATGGAACGGTCCGCACCCCAAGAGCTGTGGGCAAGGAAGCGAAGGACATTGAGTTTATGGAAACATCCTACCTTCAGAAGTCTGATGAGGCAGCCAAGTGAGCTAGTTGTCGAAAAGAAGACCCAGAAAACGAAACTGTGGGACCACAGGTAATCGTTGTGCATCGAGATAGAGCTCTGGATCAGGGTGGATCGCGAGAGAATTGAAACCCGCGTGAGAGGGTCCATCTAGAGGCTCCCTGGAGCTGCTGCTCTGCAGAGGCCATCGAAGAGGAACTAACCCAAATGCAGAAATCATCCACATACAGAGCAGGGGTGACCAAAGGGCAAGTACACTCAATACGGAACCCTGTGGGATGCCATTCTCCTGGGTCCATGGAGAACTAAAAACAGTACCAACCCAAACCCTGAACGACTGATGGAACAGGAACTGGTGGATTAAAATCGGGAATGGGCCCCGAAGACCCCACTCATAAAGTGTAAGTAAGATGTGATGGCGCTAAGCCGTGTCATATGCCTTGCGAAGGTCGAAAAATACTGCAACCAAATGGCGGCGCTGGGAAAAAGCCTGCCAAACTGTGGATTCCAAGCGAAGTAAGTGATCGATCAGAGACAGTCCCTCTCGGAAGCCACACTGGTAAGGGGACAATATATCCCGAGATTTGAGGACCCAATTGACCCGACAGGCTACCATCCGTTCAAGTAACTTGCAAACAACATTTGTCAGACTAATTGGCCGATAGCTTTCGACAAACAGGGGGTTCTTACCAGGCTTAAGGACAGGAACCACGATGCTATCCCTCCACTGAGAAGGGAAGTCACCCTGGAGCCAAATACGGTTAAACACCCAGAGAAGATGTTGCCATTGTGGAGGACTGACATGTTGAAGCAGTTGGTTATGAATGGAGTCTGGGCCAGGGGCGGTATCATGAGAAGAAGAAAGTGCGGAAAGAAGTTCCCATCAGTAAAAGGTTTGTCGTAAGATTCTGACTGACAAGGGGTAAAACATAAGGTAAAAGCTTCAGCCCACTGTTTCTGGTGAAGGACAGCAGCCGGATAGGAGGCTGATGCTGTTGCAAAATGGCTCGCAAAATGTTCCGCGAGAATCAACAGGTCTGTGCAAAGGCCATCCAGGAGGTGAAGGCCTGGGAGGGTAGACTGCCAATGGCAACCTTGGAGAGAGTGAAGTGTAGCCCATACCCGTGACATAGGGACAGTAGAACAGAAGGAAGAAACAAAGCTTTCCCAACACATCCGCTTGCTCTGTTTGATTAAGTAACGGACTTTAGCGCGAAGGTGTTTAAAGGTAATAAGGTTGACAACGGATGGGTGCCTCTTAAGGTGTTGCAAAGCTCGACGGCGATCATGGATGGCAATGGCAATTGCCGTACTCCACCACGGGACTTGCCGGCGGCGAAATGGTCCAGATGCGCGCGGTACAGCAAGGCTAGCAGCGTGAACAATCGCGTCAGACACTTCACGTAGGACGTCATCAATACAACCCAACAAAGAGGGAGAAAAAACGACCTTTCCAGTATATAGAGGCCAATCGGTGCGTTGGGAAGACTAACGAGGTAAACTGTCCATCGGGGAGCGGGAAGGGAGCGTAATAATCAACGGGAAATGGTCACTATCACAAAGGTCGTCGTGTGGCGACCAGTGTAATGAAGGGAGGAGGGAGGGAAAACAAAGATCAATGGCAGAAAAGGTACCATGACCGGCACTGAAATGAGTAGGGGAGCCATCATTAAGAAGGCAAAAGTCGAGGTCTGCAAGAAACTGGTCTATGCGAAGACCCCGTCTAGATGGAAATGCACTGCCCCACAAGGGATGATGAGCATTAAAATCCCCGGGAGGGAGGAAGGGAGGAGGAAGTTGCTGAAGAAGGGCAGTTAAGGCAGCAGGTGTAAGAGTCCTGGCAGGAGGGAGATAAAGATTGCAAACCGTGACCTCAGAGTCCAGGGGGACCCTAGCAGCAACCATTTCTAATGTAGTTTGAAAAGGCATCCACGTGCTAGCAATGTTCATATGGACCAACATACAAATGCCACCAGAGGCCCGCAGGGGACCGACCCGATATCGACAGAATACACAGAACCCACAGAGGGTCTGTGAGTGATCACTAAAATGAGATTCCTTTAGGAACACACAAGCTGCAGAGTAAGACGAAATAAGGGATTTCAACCCCGGAAGGTAACAGTAATATCCATTACAATTTCATTGGATAACCACAGAATGATGATTCGAATGGGGGTTGAATGGCCTAAAGCCAGTCATGCCGCCGGGTTACCACCCATCACCGACAAGGAGGGGGTGACATCCATGAACAACAGGTCAGAATCAGGTTGCGAAGGTGGGGATGGGACCTCTAGTGACAACAGAGGCTCCTCGTCCTGGGACTTACGTTTCTTCTTATTTTCTCTTTGAGATCGAGGAGGGCTGTGTAGCATAAAGGAGCCAGCTGCAGCATGATCGGGCCCACAGATCGTGGTTCTCGCGGTCGTCGCGTGGCAGCAGACCTTCGGCCTGGAAGGTGCTGGGAAGGGGTATCCCGGGATGTGCGCCCTTGACCAGCAGATGCCGAAGAAGTGGGACACTTCTCCGGCTGGGGAGGGAGAGCGACGCCTGGAGGGGAGGGTGTGGGAGCTGCAGGGGAGGGGTGGAGGAGAGGGGTTTGGGACTGGGCTAAGGGAATGGGAGGAAGGGGTGAAGATGTAACTAAAGCATAGCTAGACGTCATGGACACAGGGTGAAGACGTGCATACTTCTTACGAGCCTCAATGTAGGTTAACGATCAAGGGACTTATACTCATGTATCTTATTTCCTTCTTATAAACTGGGCAATCTGGTGAGCATGGAGAATGGTCGTCATGACACTTAACGAACACAAGAGGGGGAACACAGGAACTCCCCTTATGGAATGGACGTCCAGTCACCACAGAGAGGGGCCTGCAAATAGCGGGAAGACGTGTGTCCAAGACGCAAGCTCTTAAAACACCTTATACGTGGTGGGATGTACGGCTTCACGTCACATTGATAAACCATAATCTTTAAATTCTCAGGGAGGGTATCCCCTTCAAAGGCCAGGATAAAGGCACCAGTATCAATGTGATTGTCCTTTGGACCCTTCTGAACACATCCAACAAAGTGAACACCCCGCCGTCCGAGGTTGTCCTGAAGTTCCTCATCAGTTTGAAGGATTAGGTCCCCGTGAAAAATTACACCTTGAACCATATTTAGAGACTGGTGGGGGGTAATGGACACAGGAATTGTGCCAAGATGGTTACAGGCACAAAGGGCTACAGACTGGCCAGCTGAAGCAGTTTTTGATCAACAACGAACCTGACCGCATCTTGCTCATAGAGTCCACTTCGCCAAACTTGACTTCAATGTGTTCCACAAAAAATAAAGGTTTGGTATTGGTGAAAGTATCCCCATCAGTCCTGGTGCAAACCAGATAGCGGGGGAAAAGTTTCGCCCCTAGCCAATTGAGCCTGACCCTTCTCCCAGGGGGTAGCCATGGAAGGGAAGGCCGAAGGGGCAGGATAAGCAGCACTAAAAGAATCAGTTCCATGCAGAGAGATGGCCGCAGAAGAACAGCCAGAGTTCTGGACCCATATGCATTTCATTTGCATAGCATCCACCCACTCCCATCAGGGGCTCTCCACACGAGGGCCACCCAGTCACAGCAAGGGCCATCTGGCATGGCGGCCATTGCCGGGCGTTCCAATGCTCCAGGACGAGAAACAACCATGCCTAGGCTTACATGAGGAGGTCACAGCTCAGGTATCAGAGTGTGATCCCTGTGTGTTCATGGGGCTCAACCAAAAGGGTACATAGCGACCCTACAACATGGGCTGGCTACCGTGCTGGCTATGCACCCTAGCATCAGACAACGACGTGAAAGAGAAGGTGGAATGAACTAGCAGGGCACACGTTGCAGACAATAGGTAAGGTGCTCTTCCCCGAATGGCTCACACTACGGAAGAGAAATTTAGTAATGGAGGTCAAACCCCAGAGGGGGACCAGGGAATGCCAAAAGGATGAGGTGATTACGCAACAAAACCAAATTGCAAAGCCAACAGACCAGGAGGATAGCGGTGCCAACTTAAACAAAGACACCAAGAGAGGGAGAGGTGAGGGCGAAGGGGAAGGAGCAAGGAGAGGAAAGGAGAGGAAGGACAAGGAAGTGCAGCCCTGGAAAGAAGGAAGGTTGTAGTAGCTTGGGGCCCCGTGCTCGCCACGTTCGTCTCACAAAAGGACCGTGAGCCCTCTGGGGGGGGGGGGGGGTTATTCGGTCTATTGACAAGTGGTCACATTAATTGGGTGGAAAGTGTAGATAACTGCATCATCTGCGAACAGCGAAATGGAGCTTCTGATGCTATCCACTACATTATCGTATGCAGCGTTTCAATTATGTCTGCAAGGGAGTCCTATATCCAATCACAAATCTGGTCCGTCACTCGGTAAGCTCTTATTTTATTCACTAAACGACAGTGTGGGACTGTATCAGATGTCTCCCTGAAGTCAAGGAGCTCGAAATCAACGTGAGCACCGTTACCTGCGCTCTCCAAACACCTCAAAATACATGAGCATAAAACAAATTCCAAAATTCTGCAACAGGTTGACGTCAACGATATGGGCTATAAATATGTGCATTTGTCCTATGGCAATTTTTGGAAACGGGAAAGGAATTCGTTTCTTTCTAGTCGCTAGGTACTCTTCGTTGCTGTAGCGACCTCCGATAAACTACTGCTAGAAAGGAGCTAATTCTTTCGCCTAATCTCTGTAGGCTCACTCAGGTATTTCATCCTGTGCAAATTCCATTCCATTACTGAGTGATTTTCAGTTGATTTGCTATTCCGTGATCACATATCTCAACATCCGCCGTTTTGGAGTTTGTGTGATGATTTGAAAGGTGGAATCGTATTATTATCTTTCACGATGGAACCTCCGATAAACTACTTCTAGAAAGGAGATAATTCTTTCGTATAATCTCTGTAGTCTCACACAAGTATTTCATCCTGTGCACATTTCATTCCATTACTAAGTGCTTTTTAGTTGATTTACTATTCCGTGATCACATATCTCAACATCCGCCATTTCGGCGTTCGTACGATGATTTGAAAGGTGGAATCTTATTATCTGCCACGATGAAACAGTTCCGAAACACTGAATTAAATATTTCGGCCCTCTTTCTCTCACCTTGCATTTCGGTATCAGTGCAATACTAGGAGTTTGAACAGATTATTTTGATCCTCTTTTTCACTTTATGTAAGGCCAAAATTTCTCAGAATTTCTAGTTGGATCGGTTGTTAAATTTTACTTTCAAATGCAACGGACGCTTCTCGTACTGCTCAGCGTACACTGATTGCCGCTTCATTCAGCTTTTGTTTGCCAGCCAGACTTCCACTTCACTTAACACTATTAGGAAGCTCTCTTTGCTTTCGAAATAACTTTCTAACTCTGCTATAGAATCATGATTAGGCTTTCCAATCTCGAATCCTTGTTAGGTATATATTGGTCTCACAGCGTAAGCTGTGATGTTCTTTTACTAGCCCTAAGTGTTGCGCGTAATCCTCAGCACTTTAGCCTAATTTCTGTTTATTGTTTCTTAAGCTTAAACTGAAAGTTTTAATCTAAGTGTAGCACCACTGATCAATCGAAATGTGTGGAAGAAATACCAGCAGCACATTGCATCTGAAAAGATGATGTAGATTTTCATCCGAGGAGTGCATATGGCACCTGAGGGATAGTAAATTTGCTGGTAACGATTTCATTGTCGTCCACCAACAGATAGCGTAATGGCATAGCTACCACAGCGCCGTCTGTATCTACCCTTTAACAGGGAATGGTCACAGCTAGAAGGTTCAGTGTGCCACAAACGTGTGAAGCAAAGCAGGCAACCAAGCCACAGAGACGTGCTCGTGCTTCCCACAGCCAACTGAACGAGTTTGAAGGGGGTCAAATTGTGGCCTTCCGATTGATGAAATGGTCCTTTCGGAAATTGCCGTACAAGTTGGACTTGTTGCATCAGATGCACACCGTTGGTGGTATCAGTGGTCATGGACATTCTCACACCCGTAGACGAGGTTGCGGGCGTGCGCACAGCACAGACGCCCCACAGGATCGTCATATTGTAAGAGCAGCAGTGACAAATCGTACAGCTGCCACAGTACAGATAAGAGGGCTCGTGACGGAGACGTGTCAACACGAACTGTTGCGAACCGGTTATTAGCAGTGGGACTACGGGCGTACCTACCTCCAGCCTGTCTTTCATCCACGGCGCAGCATCGACATGCAAGACTCGACTGGTGGCGTCAGGAGACCACTTGGAAGATGGAATGGTGCGCCGTGTTCTTCAGCGATGAAACCAGATTCTGCCTTCACGTAAGCGATGGCCGTTTGCACGTACGACACAGACCTGTTGAGCATCATCTCGTAAAGTGCATTCGTCCTAGACACATTGGCCGCATCTCTGGCCTTATGGTCTGGAGGGGACGCTAACCAGCCCTCGGTTGAAATGGTTCAAATGGCTCTGAGCACTATGGGACTTAACATCTGAGGTCACCAGTCCCCTAGACTTAGAACTACTTAAACCTAAGGACATCACACACATTCATGCCCGAGGCAGGATTGGAACCATGCGACCGTAGCAGCAGCGCAGTTCCGCACTGAAGAGCCGCGAACCGCTCGGTCACAGCCCAGCCCTCGGTATGTGCCGAGTAATATTAGGGCCGTTCTTGCCACAGGGAGATGATGTGTTGTTACAACAAGGACAACGCTCTCCCACACACTGCCCGGAAAACTCGGCGTGCTCTGCAGGACGAGCAACACCTACCCAGGCCAGCACCACCTCCGGACTTTGCTCCAGTCGAGCACGTGTGGTACGTGATGGGAGGAGAAGTGACTCGCGCGACTCATTAGCCAACAAGCCTTACAGAACGACTAGAACACGTCGAGCAGGAGAGGCATAACGTATCCCAGGCTAGTATTCGCCATCTGCACGATCGACTGGATGCCAGAGTCAGCGCCTGCATTGCCGCCAGTTAGAGGCTACACGACTTGCTAATATGGGTATTTCAGCATCGGTCGCTACCTGGTACTTCAGAACCACTTGTGCTATTGATCTGTAAATGTATCCATTTCATGCACTCCATATGCAGTATTGCAACAATAAATCTTGAGTGCACTGAAAACCTCTAAACCCGTGTAAAAAAAATTTTCTGGCAGTGTATATGTAACTTACTTGATTATGATGTCTGCTCTTGTATGGCGAACCAGTGTGCAAATCGGCGAAGATACATCAATGTGTAACACCTGGCACCATAGTAAGCAAATGCGTAGCGTTTAAGTTTTGGGGAAGCGAGAATGAGCAAACTACCAGGCAGTATTCTGTGAACTTACGGATTCTTAACTATCAACCTCGTACGCAAAGCACAGTTTCGTCTGGCTTTTGTTGCTGAGCGCAAAGTCACTGAGGCAGAAAATGCTTTGCACCGACAGCTTAGACATTCATATTGAGTCTATTCCGCTTTCTGTGAAAAGCTTTAAACAAAAGTATGAAATTTCGCTTAGTTATATTTGAGTGCATAATAGTACTGGCTATACAACAGAACAATCGCTCTTATGCGAACTGTCACTTATCGATAAGCTTGTTTCGGTATGAAGAATGTTTCGTAAGTAATTGCTGTCAATAGGTGACACACGAAGCATGTGACTGACTAGTTAGTAGCTGATATGGATGTCAGTGGAGAGACGTTATCTGAAAAATGTTTGGCGCGTACCGACAACTTCCCCCCCCCCCCCCCCCCCCCCCCGTCCCGGCCTGCCTTCCACAAATTTGTCAAGATTTCACTATGGTATTCACATTGGGAATTGTTTCTTCACATAAAGGAATGTAAAGTCATGCTTCTCACGAATCGTGTCAAGATGTAGCTTTTGACGAAGGACTAAATACTCCAAGAATAGGGGATGCTGTAAAATGCCTCGGACCGTCAATGTAAAGGAACGAAAATATCAAACATTGGTTTATCCATCGATTCTAAGTGGCAGATCTCGGTACACATGTAGAGTAGTGGAAAATCCTATTTATCAACGAAAGATATAAAACGTTTCTACACCTAGTACTGAATTACCTTCGTATTGCTGAGAAGACGTATAAAGTTGACACAACAAGAGGTATCGAAAATATACTAAGAATATAACCATTAATGGACATAGATTTGTTTCGCTAGTGAAGGAACTCACAGAAATGCTGAACTGTCAGAGACCGAAACAAAGACTCCTATCCAGAATCCCTTTTCAGAACAGTTTCTATGAATATTTTTCAGATATACACACCCTACTTTCGGTAGAAAACCCTGCGACAAAATTACATTAAGTGTAATTAGCTCTGACGCATATAAATGGATATTCTTCCAAAATTCCAAAGAATGAAACAGAAAGAAATCTTAATAATGGTCCGTAATATTATTAGTATCTACCTTCATTTGCTACTAATGTTACGTGTACGAGTTTCACTTTATATGTATCTCTTTTATGGGTAATTAGTTTTCGGCGTGGTTTGATGCGGCAGACCAATAGCAACATTTCTTGTGGATACGGGTTATGTGTATTTAATGCAGTATTTTACATTGTCTTCTACGTTCTCATGTCGTTGAATACTGTTGATCCTTCCGCCTTTAGAGCCAGTTCCCCACCCCAAGGACAAGATGGTATTCTGAAGCTCTTGTCACAACTCCGTCCTTTTTGACAACGCCGTTGACAGAATGAGGGTGACTCCTTATATCGTAAGTCTCTGGCCACCACTGCTGGTTATTTTTGCTCAAAATCTAAGTAGTACATAGGATCGAACCCGGGAGCCAGGACAGTTACTACGATTAATAACATGGTGGAATGTGCGTAAGCGGTTTGGGGGCTGTGCTGACAAGAATCATTACTAGTGTAAACAGAAGAACAGCTTCACCAGCTGAAGACCAAGCACACTTTTGAACAGGACCAGCACATATTGCCATTGAAAATACCTCAATAAATTAAAGCGAAACGCATCTGGAGACACGATAAATTGCATTTATTTAGTTGTACATAGAGAAACATAGCCTAAATCTCATTAATATAATCTTATTTCTTAATTCTGTTGGACTGAAGAGAGGACCCATACACCCATGTGAAAGCTGTTTTACAATTTGAAATACGGTACATTTATTGTTAGTGCATAAATGTATTTACTTTTTTTGTTGCTACGGTTGTCGTTAATTCGTGGATCAATGTCTCATCTGTAGATATGTCTATACCAAACCCTTTAGTCATCACACAATAACTGCAATATTTACTGCTACACTCCTGGAAATGGAAAAAAGAACACATTGACACCGGTGTGTCAGACCCACCATACTTGCTCCGGACACTACGAGAGGGCTGTACAAGCAATGATCACACGCACGGCACAGCGGACACACCAGGAACCGCGGTGTTGGCCGTCGAATGGCGCTAGCTGCGCAGCATTTGTGCACCGCCGCCGTCAGTGTCAGCCAGTTTGCCGTGGCATACGGAGCTCCATCGCAGTCTTTAACACTGGTAGCATGCCGCGACAGCGTGGACGTGAACCGTATGTGCAGTTGACGGAATTTGAGCGAGGGCGTATAGTGGGCATGCGGGAGGCCGGGTGGACGTACCGCCGAATTGCTCAACACGTGGGGCGTGAGGTCTCCACAGTACATCGATGTTGTCGCCAGTGGTCGGCGGAAGGTGCACGTGCCCGTCGACCTGGGACCGGACCGCAGCGACGCACGGATGCACGCCAAGACCGTAGGATCCTACGCAGTGCCGTAGGGGACCGCACCGCCACTTCCCAGCAATTTAGGGACACTGTTGCTCCTGGGGTATCGGCGAGGACCATTCGCAACCGTCTCCATGAAGCTGGGCTACGGTCCCGCACACCGTTAGGCCGTCTTCCGCTCACGCCCCAACATCGTGCAGCCCGCCTCCAGTGGTGTCGCGATAGGCGTGAATGGAGGGACGAATGGAGACGTGTCGTCTTCAGCGGTGAGAGTCGCTTCTGCCTTGGTGCCAATGATGGTCGTATGCATGTTTGGCGCCGTGCAGGTGAGCGCCACAATCAGGACTGCATACGACCGAGGCACACAGGGCCAACACACGGCATCATGGTATGGGGAGCGATCTCCTACACTGGCCGTACACCACTGGTGATCGTCGAGGGGACACTGAATAGTGCACGGTACATCCAAACCGTCATCGAACCCATCGTTCTACCATTCCTAGACCGGCAAAGGAACTTGCTGTTCCAACAGGACAATGCACGTCCGCATGTATCCCGTGCCACCCAACGTGCTCTAGAAGGTGTAAGTCAACTACCCTGGCCAGCAAGATCTCCGGATCTGTCCCCCATTGAGCATGTTTGGGACTGGATGAAGCGTCGTCTCACGCGGTCTGCACGTCCACCACGAACGCTGGTCCAACTGAGGCGCCAGGTGGAAATGGCATGGCAAGCCGTTCCACAGGACTACATCCAGCATCTCTACGATCGTCTCCATGGGAGAATAGCAGCCTACATTGCTGCGAAAGGTGGATATACACTGTACTAGTGCCGACATTGTGCATGCTCTGTTGCCTGTGTCTATGTGCCTGTGGTTCTGTCAGTGTGATCATGTGATGTGTCTGACCCCAGGAATGTGTCAATAAAGTTTCCCCTTCCTGGGACAATGAATTCACGGTGTTCTTATTTCAATTTCCAGGAGTGTACTTACTTCACTTTAGCATTGAGCAAGGTGGCACAGTAGTTACCACACTAGATTCTTAAACTAGCGGTCGGTGGTTCAAATCCCCGTTCGGCCATCCACATTTAGATTTCCCGTTATTTCCCTAAATCGCTTCAGGCAAATGCCTTGATGGTTTCTTTGAAAGGGGCATGGCCGCTTTCCATTCGTCATCTGAGCTTGTGCTCCATCTCGAATGATCGCGCTGTCGTGGGGACGTTAAATTCTTATCTTCTTTTCCTTCTTGGACAGTTCTGCGAACAGTAAATAGTCTTAAACTCGTTTACACGAGAATACAAATCAGAACATTACAAAAGCATTTGTTTTTCGGTAATAATAGTGCCACAGTAGTTTACAAATTTTGTAGCTGAGTGTTGCAAGAAGTACTTCGTCACTTGTAGGGAGTTGTCCACAGTTTATCAAGTCTTTCAGTAGGTCTTCCGTTTTATCTTGGTTGGCATTGTACTGGGAGACCAAGTGGTTCGGTTCTTCTGCGCCGCACTTACACTGTGCCGTCGATGACAATTGTATTATGTGCAGACGTTTCTCAAAAAATCCATGGTTAAACTTCAGTTTTGCCACAGATGTAGAGAACTTTTTGTGTTTATACAAGTAGCATGATGCAGATTCTTCTTGAAGTCTGAGGGTATTTCGCCTGTTTCATACATCTTGCTCACCAGATGGTAGAGTTTTGTCAGGACTGGCTCTCCCACGGCCGTCAGTAGTTCCAAGACAGAGATTTAGGAACCAGGTTTTAAATTGTAAGACATTTCCAGGGGCAGATGTGGACTCTGACCACAATCTATTGGTTATGACCTGTAGATTAAAACTGAAGAAACTGCAAAAAGGTGGGAATTTAAGGAGATGGGACCTGGATAAACTAAAAGAACCAGAGGTTCTACAGAGATTCAGGGAGAGCATAAGGGAGCAATTGACAGGAATGGGGGAAATAAATACAGTAGAAGAAGAATGGGTAGCTTTGAGGGATGAAGTAGTGAAGGCAACAGAGGATCAAGTAGGTAAAAAGACGAGGGCTAGTAGAAATCCTTGGGTAACAGAAGAAATATTGAATTTAATTGATGAAAGGAGAAAATATAAAAATGCAGTAAGTGAAACAGGCAAAAAGGAATACAAACGTCTCAAAAATGAGATCGACAGGAAGTGCAAAATGGCTAAGCAGGGATGGCTAGAGGACAAATGTAAGGATGTAGAGGCCTATCTCACTAGGGGTAAGATAGATACCGCCTACAGGAAAATTAAAGAGACCTTTGGAGATAAGAGAACGACTTGTATGAATATCAAGAGCTCAGATGGAAACCCAGTTCTAAGCAAAGAAGGGAAAGCAGAAAGGTGGAAGGAGTATATAGAGGGTCTATACCAGGGTGATGTACTTGAGGACAATATTATGGAAATGGAAGAGGATGTAGATGAAGATGAAATGGGAGATATGATACTGCGTGAAGAGTTTGACAGAGCACTGAAAGACCTGAGTCGAAACAAGGCCCCCGGAGTAGACAATATTCCATTGGAACTACTGACGGCCGTGGGAGAGCCAGTCCTGACAAAACTCTACCATCTGGTGAGCAAGATGTATGATACAGGCGAAATACCCTCAGACTTCAAGAAGAATATAATAATTCCAATCCCAAAGAAAGCAGGTGTTGACAGATGTGAAAATTACCGAACTATCAGCTTAATAAGTCACAGCTGCAAAATACTAACACGAATTCTTTACAGACGAATGGAAAAACTAGTAGAAGCCAACCTCGGGGAAGATCAGTTTGGATTCCGTAGAAACACTGGAACACGTGAGGCAATACTGACCTTAAGACTTATCTTAGAAGAAAGATTAAGGAAAGGCAAACCTACGTTTCTAGCATTTGTAGACTTAGAGAAAGCTTTTGACAATGTTGACTGGAATACTCTCTTTCAAATTCTAAAGGTGGCAGGGGTAAAATACAGGGAGCGAAGGGCTATTTACAATTTGTACAGAAACCAGATGGCAGTTATAAGAGTCGAGGGACATGAAAGGGAAGCAGTGGTTGGGAAGGGAGTAAGACAGGGTTGTAGCCTCTCCCCGATGTTGTTCAATCTGTATATTGAGCAAGCAGTAAAGGAAACAAAAGAAAAATTCGGAGTAGGTATTAAAATTCATGGAGAAGAAATAAAAACTTTGAGGTTCGCCGATGACATTGTAATTCTGTCAGAGACAGCAAAGGACTTGGAAGAGCAGTTGAATGGAATGGACAGTGTCTTGAAAGGAGGATATAAGATGAACATCAACAAAAGCAAAACAAGGATAATGGAATGTAGTCTAATTAAGTCGGGTGATGCTGAGGGAATTAGATTAGGAAATGAGACTCTTAAAGTAGTAAAGGAGTTTTGCTATTTGGGGAGCAAAATAACTGATGATGGTCGAAGTAGAGAGGATATAAAATGTAGGCTGGCAATGGCAAGGAAAGCGTTTCTGAAGAAGAGAAATTTGTTAACATCCAGTATTGATTTAAGTGTCAGGAAGTCATTTCTGAAAGTATTCGTATGGAGTGTAGCCATGTATGGAAGTGAAACATGGACGATAAATAGTTTGGACAAGAAGAGAATAGAAGCTTTCGAAATGTGGTGCTACAGAAGAATGCTGAAGATTAGATGGGTAGATCACATAACTAATGAGGAAGTACTGAATAGGATTGGGGAGAAGAGAAGTTTGTGGCACAACTTGACCAGAAGAAGGGATCGGTTGGTAGGACATGTTCTGAGGCATCAAGGGATCACCAATTTAGTATTGGAGGGCAGCGTGGAGGGTAAAAATCGTAGAGGGAGACCAAGAGATGAATACACTAAGCAGATTCAGAAGGATGTAGGTTGCAGTAGATACCGGGAGATGAAAAAGCTTGCACAGGATAGAGTAGCATGGAGAGCTGCATCAAACCAGTCTCAGGACTGAAGACCACAACAACAACAACAAGTGCTGTACTGGGACAGTTGTGTGTATCTGAACATAATGTCAGCCTAATATATGTGACATTGTAATCCACTCTTCCTCCCCGTCATTTATAAAATTTCCCGTATACTTGGGTATGAGGTCTGATGCTATTCCTTTGGTAAGTGGCCAATGTTGACCGAACACGTTGCCAACGCCACTGTGTATTTTCGTGCGTACCATGATGTTTCTGTTTTGTTCTATGAGTGGATGGTTATTTAATCTTGAATGGTGATGTTCGTAGGCTGTTAGTGGAGGCAGGCTGGTATTATCATAATGCCCGCGTCTGGGTGTAGTTTCTACATCCTGGAGAAATTTTTTTTGCCTTATCCTGGTATGTGCACTCGGCCCCATTCTTTGCAGGTATATAGAAGATGGACGTGAATAAAACTGACAAACTGAACGGGCGGATTCCTGACTGGAAATGGAAGAAAAAAGGTCCTGTGAACATATGCGTGGAAACGCACCGGTGCCACGGTAGATGGTACTGCCGAACGAAAGTTCCTCTGATCACGTGTCATGTCTTCTTGTGAGTTGCAGGCTGTGTGACTGACGCAACATACTATAAGAAGCAGAATGATCCGGTATTCATGCCGGGAACAAGCCGAGACGGTGTTTGTGAACGACCACGCAGATGAAAACGGTCGACAGGCAGCCCGGCTATATCAAAACAAGTACCCTCACAGACACCACCCACATAACGCAACATTTCAAGCCATTTTTGGGCGTTTGTGTGATCATGGATCCTTTCAGACAAACGAACGTGCAGGGAGGCGGCGGACTGTGCGTACACTAGACTTGGAGGTCTGGGTTCTACAGGATATTGTAGAACCCGGTCCTCACCCTGTGTATCTACGTCTAAGTCTGCAAGACTACTCTGCATTTCACACTTAAGTCGTGGCAGAGGGTTCATCAAAACATTTTCGCACTATTTCCCTACCGTTCCACTCTCACACAGCGCGGGGGGAAAACTAACGCTTAAATCTTTTCGTGCGAGCTCTGATGTTTTGCAAGCTTCCGGCTAGGGTGTCAAATATTTCGTCAACATTTTGTTTTTGTTAGCGGCCTCCTAACGAAAATTGAAGTAACCGTTTGTCAATGGCGTTGTTTATACGTTGTTGTGACCTCCTTCGAGTTCGAAGCACTCCGTCGTTACTTTCGGCATTTGTTTATTCATCTAATACTTTACTGGTCGGGTCTCGGTTCTTAGTCGTAAGGCTTTACTATTCACTGTTTTGTCTCCAACTTACCCCAGTTTTTGTAGGTACTTACCCATAGTATGCTTCCAACGTAGAAGCTATGTTGGTTCATGTGCTTCTTTAAGCAATATGTTAGTGAGTATTGTCTGAGGATTTTGTGTTGTATTTTGTCCACTGGCCTTAAGGAGCTTCCTGTCACTAATCCATATCACATATCTATAATTATTATTATTATTATTATTCGTTACAGTCAACTTTGGACTACGCTAAGCATCAGTCATTTCTTGTGCTTTTTCTTGCGTTCTTCCCAGTACTTCTTCATTTTTTCTGAGTGGGCTTCTTTACGTTCTTGCGACCAGGTTGTTCCCGTCTTCTTTGATTGCGTTCGGTCTTTGAATCCCTGTATCTATAATATCTATAATATTTTAATGATCTGATGCGGGCGCGCGACATTGCCAGAGCTGCTCCACGGCCTGCGCTCAAATCAATTACTGTTGTTGCTCGTTGTATATTAAAAGCTTTTCGCTTTATACCACTATATAACTTATCGGAATGTATTTCTACATATTTAGTTTCGTCCATCGGCAAGTTATAACTACCGTTCTGGATTCGTTGTTTGTCTTGGGTTGTGTGCCGCATTTAAACATCATGACGGCTCTTTTCTCGGACGATATATCTAGGCAGCAGTTGATCTACCATTTTTGCAGCCTCAGTATGGTTTCATTCAATATGCTTTACGTAGTTTGTTCTTCAACAGCCACATCCTGTAGAACAGTAATTCCTCATTAAAAAATATCGATGTAGGTCCGCAGTGTACAAACTGAAAAGAACTAGTGACGGGACAGAGGGCTGTGGTAATCCGTTGTTAATTGTCCTTGGTCCTACAACCTTGCCAGTCTACTGTACCAACATACGCCTGTTCTTCAGGGGAGAGCGCAATGTTAATAACAGTATTCGCAATAACATAAAATGTCGTCTGCTCCGTGTTTCACAGCTAATTGCAGATCACAGGCGTAAATTTGGATATAAAATGTAATAGGAATGTTAATTTTGCGTAGGTGCAATAAACAATGATAATTTATACATACGGAATAGGTACCGCAGTAAATAACGAGATCGGTTTTACTTTAGCTTGGTGTCCACAGTGCAAAGAATAGGTATTGATGTTACAGCCTGAGCATTAATAGGGAGGTCTTGAATTCCTCCTTTGAATAGTGATTTATTAATTAAATGTATGCTCAGACCAACAACTGAAATGGTATGTTGCACAATTCAGTTTTATAGCACTACCAATAAATCTGCATATCTTTCTCAGGATGATGCAGAAAGCGTCAACGACAAACTCTTGTTATGCAACATCAAAAAGTAGGTGGCTATGTAGCCGTTTGAGATAAGAAAACGATTTAGGTCTGTCTATTTGATGAATCTGAGGCATGCAATTTACGGAATGCCACACCCGTGAGCATGACATACCGTGGTACTGTTGAGGTAAGGAGTTAGATTCCTCGTGGGCAGTGACGAGTTCCAGACGATTCGCAACGCCCGACTGCTTACATTGCAGGCGGGCCGAAGGGCGTTTGGCTCGGGTTGAGCTGAGGAAGGCTGCCAAACACTCAATAATACCGAAAGGCCTTCTTGGCAGGTGGGAGAGGTGAAGAACTAAGCGTCAGAGTACGTTTTCGTAGTAGATTACGGAGGATGCACACTGGATTATAGTATTTTAATAAGTGCCAAAAGCGGAATACGAAGATCACTGCCTTATTTTCTTCGCAAATGAATATAGTAGCATTTATAACTCAAAATCAATTCTCTGTAAACGACAGCATCGTTGGCAGACGGTCTTAGGCAAAATTTTGTATTTGTGGGCATCCACAGCCTCCAGATGCTTAATAAACGTAAACATGACTGTGCTTAAACTGACATACAATATTTTTTTTTTTTTAGCGCAACGCAATCTGACTTTCAGAAACCCCTACAAAAGAATGGCCCTGACTAACATTAACCTATACCTTTCACAAATCACTTACCTCACAAAAATCTTCGTTACTCAAGCTACTGCAATACAGCGAGCGCCACTACTGTCAGCTAAATAAAAGATTCAAACTACGGAAGGCACTAACTACTGATAGGCATAGTTAGCAAATGAAAGATTTTGATAGAGAAGAAACAATTTATTTACCTTAATAGTGTTCAAAGGTCATAATATATGTAGCAGTTCATGGCATCCAGTCTTACAAATTTCAAAACTCCGCCATTTCTCTCCCCACATCCACCACTGCTGGCGGCTCACCTCCAACAGCGCAACGCTACGCGCTGTTAACATCCAGCTGCCCAACACTACAATGGCAGACAACAATGCAAACTAGCCACAGACTGCACACAGCACAGCCAGTGATTTTCATACAGAGCGCTACGGAACGTTGCCAATAAGAAAACATAAACAGCCTACTTACATAATACAGAGCACTACGTAACGTTGCCAATAAGAAAACATAAACAGCCTACTTACATAGCCCCCATGCTCCCCACAAAAAATTTTACAAATTGTCTTGGGCAGTGGCCAATACACATTTGAAAAAAAATTTGCATAGTTACAATAACAAAGATATCAAATGCACACAATTATTGATACAATGTTGGTCAAAAGCTAAAATTTTCTCACAGTCCATAAAGACAGTCCTGATCATTCATCACAGTAAAATTGCAGTGTTTTTCTCAAAGTCTGAGCAGCAAAAGAGAATGCACATGGAAGTAGTGGATTTCCATGCAGTCTTGAAGAAGTAGTGTTGCCCTTCCAACGGAAAGACAATGCTGACCCTTGACATGCAGACAGGTAATGGGCCACAACAGAGCAAACCCACAACAGAGTCATTCGAAGTTTTGAAGACTATTGGTAGGTAGGTCATCACAGAGCAGACCCACTGTAGTCCTGGTAGAGATTGTGGTATTGGTGGGCCACCAGAGGTGCAGACCCACTGCAGTCCTTGTAGAAATTATGGTACTGGTGAGTCAGCAAAGGTGTAGACCCACTGTAGTCCTTCCAGAAATAATGGTATTGGTGGGTCATCAAAGATACAGACCCACTGTAGTCCTTGTAGAGATGGCCAGCAGCCATCTGTTGTGACTGTGCAGGTGCACAATCACCATTGAAGAGTCTTGCGGATAATATAGCAAGTCCATAACCACCACTTGTGCACTCACAAAGTTTTTGGAATTGTCCTTAGAACCAGCAATGCTGTTATCCAGTCCCTTGCTGAATTATTAACAAACGTGCAAACACTACAGTCCCTACTTCTCACATATTGTCCATATACTATGACCAACAGAAACGTGTACAGTGAAATGGAACTTACAAGTTAATAATATGATGAACTGGTGTCAATTACAATTTTATAACATAAGAATACAATTACAAAGGAACAAAATACATAATTAAAGAACATAACAATACAGATAACTCTGTAGTAGTACAGGCTTTACAAAAGAATAGAAATAAACAGATACATCAGTGTTACAGGAATTATGACATAAGTACATACATAAAGATCAGAATAACTTTTGAAACATCACCTTCATATATGAGCAACAAAACAGAATAAATAATGTCTAAACATCTTTTCAAAGTAAATAACATATTATCAGAAAAATTCTACAATGTAACTCTCATCAGATAAACACATAAAGACAGGAAGAACACAAATATACAAGAGTACACAAACACATAGCGGAATAACAGAAAGGGAAAGGACAGGGTTTGTTTTACTGCAGTATCTTGCAAACAAAACTTTCTTTACTTCTTGGAGATCTCCCTTCGTTCTTCATTATTTCAAAAAGTGCTATCTATACCTGCTTTCTGTACTCTTTTCGTAAAACGTCTCAATGCATTTCTTCCAATTCATCGCAACTCATTCTCTTATATAGTCTACCCCCTCTTAAGGGGCTCCGGAACGCCTTATACTTGCAATGTTAAAATAACGCTTATAAATTACATCTTTCCTCACAAAGTATTTGAGGTAGGAAGTTGAAATTTTTACAGATTATTTAGTGGAATATGGGCTACAACTTAACACAGGGATTTTACAAAATTTTAGTTCGGTTATTAAAGATGATTTTTTTTTCAATTGTAATGAAAATTCACAACATTTTTTTGCAATTTTTTATTTATATATTCAAAAATATACAGTTTTTTGGAAAAAGGCTGTGTTAAATTATGCAGAAGGTACTGCGTAACATTTACTGAAAGTTTGAAACAAATATGTTTGGAAGATCCTTAGAAAACATGTAATTAGTATGAGAAAATAAAAGTTTTGGGAATCGAGCGACAAAGATTGGATTAACTTTTTAGTGCATTCCAGGTCCATAGGATGGATTATCTTCATCCTCTGCAAACTCCTCCTCCAGCTTCCTCTTGTTCCTCCTCCTGTTTACTCTTGCTTGTATTTCTAGACTCTTTACAGCCCTGTCTGCAGCCCGAAGGCGTTCCTTGTCTAAAGCAAGCATCGCTCGTTGTTGTGTTCGTAGATTTTGCTACCATTTTCTTCAGTTGCAGTTACTGCAACACTGTTCCAAAAGGTGGTCATGTATGAACACTTATCACATTTCAGTTGTATTTCACTAGCAAGACCTACGTGCTTTATTATGGAGAGTTCCAGACCAACTTCACTACAATGAATACATCTTACACAGATTAAAACTGTGTGTCCGACCGAGACTCGAACTCGGGACCTTTGCCTTTCGCGGGCAAGTGCTCTACCATATGAGCTACCGAAGCACGACTCACGCCCGGTACTCACAGCTTTACTTCTGCCAGTACCTCGTCTCCCACCTTCCAAACTTTACAGAAGCTCTCCTGCGAACCTTGCAGAACTAGCACTCCTGAAAGAAAGGATATTGCGGAGACATGGCTTAGCCACAGCCTGGGGGATGTTTCCAGAATGAGATTTTCACTCTGCAGCGGAGTGTGCGCTGATATGAAACTTCCTGGCAGCTCAGATGGTAGATGGTAGAGCACTTGCCCACGAAAGGCAAAGGTCCCGAGTTCGAGTCTCGGTCGGGCACACAGTTTTAATCTGCCAGGAAGTTTCATATCAGCGCACACTCCGCTACAGAGTGAAAATCTCATTCTGGAAACATCCCCCAGGCTGTGGCTAAGCCATGTCTCCGCAATATCCTTTCTTTCAGGAGTGCTAGTTCTGCAAGGTTCGCAGGAGAGCTTCTGTAAAGTTTGGAAGGTGGGAGACGAGGTACTGGCAGAAGTAAAGCTGTGAGTACCGGGCGTGAGTCGTGCTTCGGTAGCTCAGATGGTAGAGCACTTGCCCGCGAAAGGCAAAGGTCCCGAGTTCGAGTCTCGGTCGGGCACACAGTTTTAATCTGCCAGGAAGTTTCATATCAGCGCACACTCCGCTGCAGAGTGAAAATCTCATTCTGGAAACATCCCCCAGGCTGTGGCTAAGCCATGTCTCCGCAATATCCTTTCTTTCAGGAGTGCTAGTTCTGCAAGGTTCGCAGGAGAGCTTCTGTAAAGTTTGGAAGGTGGGAGACGAGGTACTGGCAGAAGTAAAGCTGTGAGTACCGGGCGTGAGTCGTGCTTCGGTAGCTCAGATGGTAGAGCACTTGCCCGCGAAAGGCAAAGGTCCCGAGTTCGAGTCTCGGTCGGGCACACAGTTTTAATCTGCCAGGAAGTTTCATATCAGCGCACACTCCGCTGCAGAGTGAAAATCTCATTCTGGAAACATCCCCCAGGCTGTGGCTAAGCCATGTCTCCGCAATATCCTTTCTTTCAGGAGTGCTAGTTCTGCAAGGTTCGTAGGAGAGCTTCTGTAAAGTTTGGAAGGTGGGAGACGAGGTACTGGCAGAAGTAAAGCTGTGAGTACCGGGCGTGAGTCGTGCTTCGGTAGCTCAGATGGTAGAGCACTTGCCCGCGAAAGGCAAAGGTCCCGAGTTCGAGTCTCGGTCGGGCACACAGTTTTAATCTGCCAGGAAGTTTCATATCAGCGCACACTCCGCTGCAGAGTGAAAATCTCATTCTGGAAACATCCCCCAGGCTGTGGCTAAGCCATGTCTCCGCAATATCCTTTCTTTCAGGAGTGCTAGTTCTGCAAGGTTCACAGGAGAGCTTCTGTAAAGTTTTGAAGGTGGGAGACGAGGTACTGGCAGAAGTAAAGCTGTGAGTACCGGGCGTGAGTCGTGCTTCGGTAGCTCAGATGGTAGAGCACTTGCCCACGAAAGGCAAAGGTCCCGAGTTCGAGTCTCGGTCGGGCACACAGTTTTAATCTGCCAGGAAGTTTCATATCAGCGCACACTCCGCTGCAGAGTGAAAATCTCATTCTGGAAACATCTTACACAGTTTGAAAAAATCCTTTTGAGAACCGACATATCAAATATTTCATTCACATCCGATTCGCCCATAAAACATTCATAGTTTTCACTCATTGAACCAAGCTTCTTCTGTGAAGTATTTTCTTTCCCACTTTGACTGCTATGGGCAGGTGTACTTGAGAGGTTAGGTTCACTCACTTGGTTATCGTCTTTATTGTTTACAGTAATAACACGTACCTTTGGCTTTCCAACATTTCTCCTTTTCTTAAAAGCCTTCAGAGGATTTCTAATAACTTTACTTTTACTCATTATTATACTTCAACAAAACAGAGACTCAAGAAACAGAATTAATTACGAATATTTTCGAGATAACGACAGAGTAAATAAACATGAAACAATCGACAATCACACCAGCGATATATATTGAACCATCACAGGTTAGCCACAACACATACTTTATCTCACATCACTAAAATGTACCTGATGAACACGGACGTTAATAATAACACCATTTGGCAGCAGTTTAACAGCGCCACAGTGGGTCACGCCCATGTAGAACACATTTCAAAAAAAATTTAAAAATAGTTGTAGTCTTCGGAATTGAATAAATTATATATCTATTAAAAGGTAATAGTCTGCAGATTCAGAAAACGTAAAAAAGTAAAAAATGAACTTTTCATGATTTTGAGCCTTTCCGGAGCCCCTTAAGCTAACTTAAATCTACTGAGCTCAGATGCTAAACTAAGGGACGAGGCAATGCAGCAGCATAAAACAATTAATACAAACAGCAATGAAAAAAATGGAAATTGTCAAAGCAAGCTGCAATAAATCTAAATTACCAAGCAATGCAACATTACAACTAATATGAGCCAATGTGCAGCAACAAGAAAAATAAATCAGTAGTAAAACTAGCTTAACAGAGTAATACAAAGTGAAATTTAGTAGCACTATGCCTGGCAAACAGCAGCAGCAAATGCAATAACTTATATCTAAACATGACAAAGCTCAATCAGAAAAAATATTACAGTAAAAATGGCCATCTTTAATACGTATGTCACATCTTAACACTAGGGTGATGCATCACGAGAACTTACGCTAGCAGATAAGTTACCAAATCGTAAAAAAATTATTTATGCAATTCCTGTGAAGGGAAATGTCTATTTATGTGCCCTCATTTTCTTGGAAGTAGATCATAAATTTATAATTGACTGGATCTTAATAGTGTTGAAAAATCATAATATACATAGCAGTTCATGACATCCAGTCTTACAAATTTCAAAACTCCGCCATTTCTCTCCCCACATCCACCACTGCTGGCGGCTCACCTCCAACTGTGCAACGCTACGCGCTGTTAACATCCAGCTGTCCAACACAACAATGGCAGCCAACAATGCAAACTAGCCACAGACTGCACACAGCACAGCCAGTGATTTTCATACAGAACGCTACGTAACGTTGCCAATAAGAAAACATAAACAGCCTACTTACACATGGTCCGTAGTAATGTGATGCGAATTTTATTTAATCGTGTAATCAGCTAATTTCGACTAAGCATCATTGCCAAGCTCCTGTAAAAGCAACATGGAAAAGCACTACCTTGTCTGCATACGACACCATATGTAAATAAAACTTTAAACACTTCAGATTAACATTACTGTACAAATTTCTTACATTTGTAACATCTGTATTACATGCTATTTTCAAATCACTCTTATTTACCAATAAATAGTAGCCATATTCCGTCATTTTACGAAAGGATCCATACTACAGTGACACCTTTTAAGATCGTATTCTGAATTTTGCTCTGTGTACAAAAGCGTGGTACCTGACAGCAGCTGGTATTTGTTGTCACAGATACATATTCATCCAAAGACTTGAAGACTCTCGATAGCACATATCATAGGCACGTTACATATATTGCCGGCGTTCCAGACTTAGTTGATGTCATGTATAAAAACAGTCAGCAACCAAAGAATACATTAAGGGCATACAAATGAACATAAAATATTATATAAAGTACATGGCATATCACCGGATGAACTACATTATTTTTAACATCATATCAACAAAAATATATATGAGGTACGTAAATAACTCCACAAATAATTGAAATAGAATACCACACCAACTCCTGGGGAGCCAGGAGTGTGATATTGATATATACACATTTTATATTTCGGTGCTATGCTTACTTTATGTGGCCACATAACGTTCCCTCTTTTGAGGCTTCCTTTCTCCTCTGTTTATAGTTATTTCCCACGTTATTTCTCTTTATATGTACTTGATGTTCCCAATACTGGTCGATACATTTTATAACGCAGGTGACATTTGGTTGTCACGCTTTCATTCTGCTGATTATCTTTCTGCACAAATAGTCACGTCAGGTTTCTGTGCGTCTATGAATAACTTTCAGACACTGATGACTTACGATATGAGGTAGTCGTTATACCTTGCAAACCAGAAATTGCTGGAATATTCTATTTCAATTATTTATGGAGTTTTTTACGTACTTAATATATATTTTTGTTAATATGATAAAAATAATGCAGTTCGTCCTGTGATATGCCATGTTCTCTACGCACTATTTTATGCCCTTTTGTATGACTTTAATGTATTCTTTGGTCGCTTACTGTTTTTATACATGACAGTAACTAAGTCTGGCACGCCAGCAATATATGTAACGTGCCTATGATATGTGCTATCGAGAGTCTTCAAGTCTTTGGATGAATATGTATCTGTGACAACAAATACCAGCTGCTGTCAGTTCAAAAAATGGTTTAAATGGCTCTGAGCACTATAGGACTCAACTGCTGAGGTCATTAGTCCCCTAGAACTTAGAACTAGTTAAACCTAACTAACCTAAGGACATCACAAACATCCATGCCCGAGGCAGGATTCGAACCTGCGACCGTAGCGGTCTTGCGGTTCCAGACTGCAGCGCCTTTAACCGCACGGCCACTTCGGCCGGCCCTGCTGTCAGTTACCACGTTGTTGTACACAGAGCAAAATTCGGAATACGATTTTAAAAGGTGTCACTGTAGTGTGGATCCTCTCGTAAAATGACGGAATATGACTACTATTTATTGGTAAATAAGAGTGATTTGAAAATGACATGTAATACAGATGTTATAAATGTAAGTAAGAAATTTGTACAGTACTGTTTTATCTTAATCTGAAGAGTGTAAAGTTTTATTTACATATGGCGATGTGTGCAGACAAGGTAGTGCTTTTCCATGTTGGTTTTACAGGAGCTTGACACTGACGCTTAGTCGAAATTAGCTAATAGCACGATTAAATAAACTTCGCATTACAGCCTATTACGGGCCATGTTTATGTTTATTAAGGTATTAGGCAAGAAAGCGTAATGAAGACGATATGAACATATTGCCAACAGGAGGAAATGAAACAAGATGAAAACTAAACGCAAAATATCTCCTCACAGGACAACCGAAGGTAAAAGTTTCATATGCTCGTTGACAGCACAGTCGTTACAACCAGAAAATTTGCTTAGTTGGAGAAGGACGGGTGAATCAGATGGTGGTAGCTTGTTTTTCAGTGACCATTTCAGCAATCATCTAAAGCGATTTGCAAAACCGTAGGAAGCGTAAATCAGACTATGTCGGTTATCATTTGAACTTGCTTCCTGCTGAATACATGTCCCCTGTCTTAATCATTACGTTCCACAGATAAAAAAATGATGCTCTATCACAGTGCGCCGGGCATCAAATGAACCATAACCTTTCTGAAGGAGGGTTAATGAATGCGATAAACGGAGCCAAATACACGTTCTCCCTTGTTTCTAGTATGAGGCAGTTTAAATTTTCCCTTGTTTCTAGTATGAGGCAGTTTATTGTCTGTTGCGAGCCACGTCTTACCAAATGCATTGTGGCAAAAATACAAACACAAGGTAATTACGTATTGACGAATAACTATCATCAACTGTAACTACGAGTATGAATACTTTATCTCGCAGCAGCGCGTTCACTATCATCTGTGTTCGAAACAGGTTGAAACTGAGGATCGAAGAAGTACATAATTTTTTCTCTTAATGTTTTTGCCTCAGGCCACACAAGTGCTGTTATTACAGGTTTCGACTTATCACCCTCATTAACTTAATATGCACTGCGAAAGTATGGTATATAAAGAACGCAAATCAATGTTGGACAGAGCTATCACGTTCTGATGGCTTCTTATTTGGAGACGTGCATTCTTATAAGATAAATATAAAATCAACTAACTGCAATTTAGAAGTTGTCTTTCTTTCATTTAAATACTCTGATGATGACCTGGTAATTAACCAACGCTGGTAATGACACCATTAGTGTGACCTGGAACTGAAATATGCAGGATGTCCTATTTATCTTGCTCACCCAAAATAACTTTTCTGATGGGTTAAATAAAAAATAGTTTCAAGCAATGTTTGTTAACATCACTAGGTAGTTCTTGCTGAGGGTATACGTTCTGTACGTCCCTACAGCTGTAGGATAGGAGATACGGAGTAGAGGTTAAATTTTTTTAAATGTAACCATGTATATTTTATTCAAGAATACACTCACCCATCCTCTCCAGGAGCTACTCAAAAAATGTACCACACTGCACCATTTTATCCACGAAACTAGTAGCAATGGAAATGATGAATAATATATAACTTCTCTAATTTTAAATATCACTTCAGTGGATATCATTTACTAAATCATTTAAGCTCTTCAAGGTGGGTTTGAACGTTATCAGTAAACTCTGATTGCAACAGTACTACACTGTGTAGTAACTGGATCTTGTTACTGTACAGTCCTGTATCACAGTACTTATGACAATGCAGAAGTAACATGGCCCTTTGTAGTAACTTTTACTGTGATACTACCAGTAAATGAAAAACATCGTGTTACTACTTCCTCTGTGATGGCTCTACAGCATCCTTGACTGCTCCCCATAGAAAAAAATCCAGCGGTGTAAGGTTCAGAGATCGGGCAAGACAACTAACCGGCCCATCATGTTCAATCCACCTACCAGGCTATTTACGGTCCAGAATTCGTCGTGCTCGTAAGGCGTTGTGTATAGTGCATCCATCATGCTCATACCACATGACCATCCTCTGATTCAGAGGTACGTCGTCCAAGAGAACAGGAAGAGTGTGTCTTAAAAATTTGGCATATCGTCCGCCATTTTGATTGCCATTTACAAAACAAGGTCCGATAATGATACCTCCAATAATTCCTTACCAAACGTTAACGTTCCATGGACGTTGATGCTTTATATGTCGGAGCCATCTTGGATTGTTGACGTAACAATAGTGCATATTTCATGTACTGACATTTCCTTCGTTGGAGAATGACGTCTTGTCTGTAAAAAGAATATCTGAGAAGAAATTAGGATTGGTCAGAAGTTGTTGCTGAACCCACTGACAAAATTGAACCCTATTGCTGAAGTCATTTCCATTAAGTTCTTGGTGTAAATGATCATGGTAAAGATGGAATTTATGACATTGCAGAATGCCATGTGCATTTGTTTTCGAGGCACCTGCTTCACGCGGAATTCGTCGTGTGCTGACTTGAGGATTCTCGGCTACGGCAGCGAGCGCAGCGTCCTCAGCAGCTTCGTCTGTTCGTGTTATAGACTGGTTTTGAGGTCTTGCATTTAAACTCCCCGTTTCACGTGGACTAGAAATGAGACGACCAAATACCCAGCGAGGAGGCGATGGCTTGTCGGGGAATCGTCTGCTGTGCAGTAGTTGTGCCTGACCAGAATTTCGCCCGCTTACGGGAAATTACAGTATAGGTATGTACAGCAGAGTGCAAGATAGACGTGATAATATAATAGTCATAATGTTCTCTAACAGTACTGAACAAAGAAACGCAAGAATGCTGTCATCAGGCAGCATTTCTACCTTATTGTCATGTGTGTACATCATACACCTTTACACAACAAAATTGTATTCACACTGTGTAAACCTCCATCCAGTTACTAAGTTACTTTGATGCACGACTACACTGGTATGCAGTGTCCTGTACGCTAAAGCAACAACAAATGAGGTACGCAGCGGGGGAGAGGACTACTTGCGTTTACGTGAGTCGGAAATCATAACCAAACCCCACACCTCTCCTACAGCACTACATTGTGTACGTAATGTGTACAATCAAGGCAGTAAATAGTTCGTTTTTTTCACAATCTGTGTACTCTTTGCCGTTTGTACTGCAACGTAACCCTCCTACCAATGGTACTGATAAAATTCGACCGGGTAGGATGTTTACAGTCGCTTATCGTGTCCTACTGCTTCTGAAAGTTACCCTCTGTGGTACTGGTTTAACAAATTCGTGTGCTCCACGAAATTACAACCTACCGGTAAAAATTTGAAGGTAACGGATAACGCAATCTTCATAACCACTGCAGAGGACACCTATGTAGTGCTTATTAGGGAGCATAGAGCTTTTACTTATTTTATTTGTTGACCTAGCATGTGGCTGAGGTAGGAACTCTAGGCAGGTTTGGATACTTTAGGTTTCACCTATTCTTTGAGTTGTTAATGATAAAGGGAGGAAATAATCAGTAGAGGATTTAGATTGATATTTATTGACCACCTACTGCATTTGAACAATTAACCGTGTATCTATCGGAATAGTTACTGCCCATTCTTATGCAACAGCTGGGGCTCTCATATTACAAGTCATGACAAATGCCCTCTCTAGTCAACAGGATTTACTTTCACCTCGTAATTATGGAAAGGGAGAGGGGAGCGCAGACCTGGCTTTAGTGGAATTTTATGCAGGCACACAATTATACTTAAACCCATGCTTTCTATTGATATTACATTTAATTACTACAAGTCACGCAGAACAAGTTCAACAAAAGACACTAGAAGTGAACGTGGTCAGGGCAGAAGAGCATCTGCCTAAATATTTCAATTTTCATTAAAACGTGCGCCGAAGAGATGTAGTAATTGGTCTACTTGACGATGACTGACAATTTTGCTTTAATACTGCGTTCCGACGTTACTGAGCTGGGGGGGGGGGGGGGGGGGCAGGAACATTTACTATCATATGGCGGGAAAATATTTTGCAAGTCTCTATCCCACCAATTGGCATTAAAATCTGAACTTTTTATAGATACAAGAGTTTAACCCGTATGTTATGTAACACACTTCATTATAAGCAAATCAAATAGTTATGGGGGCTTAAGAAACATTTACTAATTATCACCTTGATGCTAGTTCATACACGTGGCCACGTTGCGGTAGCCAACAGAAATACAAAAATGCTGACACACAAGATTATTTCTTCCCCCTCTTACACTCACGCACTACCATATAGTTATTCACTCGTACCTTGTACCTATTGATGTGACCCACCTTTCTATTAACGACCGCTGACAGTTTCACGCTATAGTGAATATGAGCACATTTCATGATTCAAAGTTCTCATTCTCCGCACAAATTTATTGTTTCCGAATTCTGCTACACGAAACTGTAGTGAAGCTACTGTACATTTTTGGAATGAAACTGCACTTTATTAATGTGACGGTCGCTCCAACCGATCACGTGGCGGGAAACCAAGCACACAAAGAAAACATATCAGAAATCGAAAAATCCCCAAAATATCACAGTGAAAGAAACACCACATTAAAATACATTAAATGAGTTAACTTCTGTTACGCACAGAGCAATAATACGACTGTGAGCTTAAGACCCATGGTGCATGCCTGACCAAGGCACAAACGCAAAGTTCTTACTGAAATTTAATCAAATTACGAAAACAAACTCCCTTATGTGGGTTTCGTGGTCATATCACACATGATTTCAACAATATGGACTTTAGTAACGGAAAGATTTGAAACAGTCTAATACCTTTGATAATATTACCATAAAATCGAGAGTTAAGTCTTCAACGTTTGCACAGCGCCGCTACCCACGAACCAGTGACCTCCAGGCCACATCGCCTAACCGTTGTCCGTTCAAAAGTGGTGGTGGAAGGGATGGTTCGCCAACCTTAGAGCCAATACTCGTGCCTTCGCGACCTCTTTCACCTGACTTGCACACCTTCTTTGCCAAACTTGCTCGCGTTGAGGGGTTGGTACCTACCACAGAACCACTCTACTCATACAATGCTACAACCTCTGACTAAAGCTTTATGCTACTTCACATAATTTCTCATTCATACCGCCCCGGTCACACAAGGGAAAGTATGCAGGAAAACGTGGTACACACGAAATAACATCAATAAATAAACAAACGCCGTTTGGTTCATTCGCTCCTGCCTGTTACCAACTGATTCAGTTCTGCAGAGCAAAAAAAAAATTCTCTTCATTAATTCTCTTGTACCGGAAATTTATTGAGAAAATATGGAACGGTACAAGTTCAGTTTCAGTACATCTACGTTTTATGGGCAAAAATGTTACAGTGTAATACATTTTTCAGTAGCTCTTGGAGAGGGTAAGTGTATTCTTGAATAAAATGTACATGGCTACATTTAAAAAACTTGTATTTCCTACATCTGTGGGGACATATAAAACGTATAGCCTTACCAAGAACTGAGCAATGATGTTAAAAAACATTGGTTGAAATATTTTTTCATTTAAGACATCAGAAAAAAAGCTACTTGGGTGAGCAAGATAAATGGGACACATTGTATAATAAATAATATTTCCATGGCGGTCACTGGGTAGACAGGTGAATCCTGACTGATGACTTTCAACAAACGTATGAGAGACATACTGGTTTATTGGAGCTTGAAGACTTTAGCTGAGTTGTCGGTCATTGCAAGATACCTAAGAGGGGGCATTTGGGGGGGCGGGGGTAGGTGGGGAGGGGGGTGGGTGGGTGAGTGGGAGATACCGTGGTTCTGACTCGATAAACTTTTAAAATCTGTCGAGAAGAGCCCACAAGTGCATTTTTTTTTTTTTACTTTCATTACCTCTTGGACAGAATTTAGTTAATGTAATGCTTGACAGCAATTTCCTTATAGGGAAACAAGAGTATTGTAAAGTAGGTACAAGGATGAAGAGGGAACAATAAGAATGGAAGACCAACAGACAACTGGTGAGATAAAGGAGATTGAAAGGCAGGGATTCAGTCGTTCTCCCCTATTGCTCAACGTCTAAGAAGCAA
Organism: Schistocerca serialis cubense; assembly: GCF_023864345.2. Taxonomy (NCBI): domain Eukaryota; kingdom Metazoa; phylum Arthropoda; class Insecta; order Orthoptera; family Acrididae; genus Schistocerca; species Schistocerca serialis. Next base: position 31,235,102 of record NC_064646.1, read on the forward strand.
TGAAGAAAGTGCGATTCAAGGTCTGGATGAAAGGATATCGAAGATAAGATTCGCAGATGACTTTTATATCTTTTGTGAGAGTGATTAAAAATTACAGGACCTGTTAAACGGGACGAACAACCTGATGAGCGCAGGTTATGGACCGAGGGTGAACCAAAGAGAGTCGAATGTAACAATGTCTATCAGAAATGATACTGGAAATATGAACTGGGGACCACGTAGTAGACAAAATGAAGGAATTCCGCTGCGTTGGAAGCAAAATAACGTAAGGAGATATGATTTAGACTAGCACTAACAGACATGGCATTCCTTACTGAAGTTAAGTCTGTTAGTATCAGACATAGGTCTCAACTTGTTTTAGGAAGAAACTTCAGAGAATGTACATCTGGAGCACGTCATTGTATGGTATGAATCGTGAACCGTGGAACTATCGAAAAAGAAGAGATTCGAAGCGTTCCGGATGTGGTATTGCAGGAGGAGATGTTGAAAAGTCAGTTGATCCGCAGAAATGACGAGGAAAGATTATCTGTAAAAGAGTGACAAGCAGGGGCATGATGACACCACATGTGTTACGGTATCAGTGAATAGCTTCCATGATACTACAGGGAGCTGTAGAGGGTAAAACCTGAAGAGAGAGACAGAGACTGAAACATATTCTACAAATATCGAGGACGGTAGATGGAAGTGCTAGTCTGGAATGAAGACCGTGGCAGAAGAGAGGAAGTGGTAGCCTCAAAAAGCCAGTCGGAAAACTGATGACAAAAGAGAAAAGAAAAAAGACTTACAAAACTTTCTTAATAGTGATAGTCGTGGGTAAAAATTTCTTTTGCTTATGATATCAGTGTTATAGTCACTTAGGAAACAAGAGAACTCCTTTCAGAGAAAGCAAGTGAAAATTGTCAAGGAAATTTAAATTGGTCATTATGCAATACATGATACTGAACATAAAGAAAACAAATGCCATAAATTTCGCTTTGAATTGGGAAAAAGACATATTTACCAAGAAAGATTCATATAAAACTAAAAACAGCATTATCTACGAAGAAAGAAAACTGCAGAATTCAAGTATATTGCCCAAATACACTCCTGGAAATGGAAAAAAGAACACATTGACACCGGTGTGTCAGACCCACCATACTTGCTCCGGACACTGCGAGAGGGCTGTACAAGCAATGATCACACGCACGGCACAGCGGACACACCAGGAACCGCGGTGTTGGCCGTCGAATGGCGCTAGCTGCGCAGCATTTGTGCACCGCCGCCGTCAGTGTCAGCCAGTTTGCCGTGGCATACGGAGCTCCATCGCAGTCTTTAACATTGGTAGCATGCCGCGACAGCGTGGACGTGAACCGTATGTGCAGTTGACGGACTTTGAGCGAGGGCGTATAGTGGGCATGCAGGAGGCCGGGTGGACGTACCGCCGAATTGCTCAACACGTGGGGCGTGAGGTCTCCACAGTACATCGATGTTGTCGCCAGTGGTCGGCGGAAGGTGCACGTGCCCGTCGACCTGGGGCCGGACCGCAGCGACGCACGGATGCTCGCCAAGACCGTAGGATCCTACACAGTGCCGTAGGGGACCGCACCGCCACTTCCCAGCAAATTAGGGACACTGTTGCTCCTGGGGTATCGGCGAGGACCATTCGCAACCGTCTCCATGAAGCTGGGCTACGGTCCCGCACACCGTTAGGCCATCTTCCGCTCACGCCCCAACATCGCGCAGCCCGCCTCCAGTGGTGTCGCGACAGGCGTGAATGGAGGGACGAATGGAGACGTGTCGTCTTCAGCGATGAGAGTCGCTTCTGCCTTGGTGCCAATGATGGTCGTATGCGTGTTTGGCGCCGTGCAGGTGAGCGCCACAATCAGGACTGCATACGACCGAGGCACACAGGGCCAACACCCGGCATCATGGTGTGGGGAGCGATCTCCTACACTGGCCATACACCACCGGTGATCGTCGAGGGGACACTGAATAGTGCACGGTACATCCAAACCGTCATCGAACCCATCGTTCTACCATTCCTAGACCGGCAAGGGAACTTGCTGTTCCAACAGGACAATGCACGTCCGCATGTATCCCGTGCCACCCAAGGTGCTCTAGAAGGTGTAAGTCAACTACCCTGGCCAGCAAGATCTCCGGATCTGTCCCCCATTGAGCATGTTTGGGACTGGATGAAGCGTCGTCTCACGCGGTCTGCACGTCCAGCACGAACGCTGGTCCAACTGAGGCGCCAGGTGGAAATGGCATGGCAAGCCGTTCCACAGGACTACATCCAGCATCTCTACGATCGTCTCCATGGGAGAATAGCAGCCTGCATTGCTGCGAAAGGTGGATATACACTGTACTAGTGCCGACATTGTGCATGCTCTGTTGCCTGTGTCTATGTGCCTGTGGTTCTGTCAGTGTGATCATGTGATGTATCTGACCCCAGGAATGTGTCAATAAAGTTTCCCCTTCCTGGGACAATGAATTCACGGTGTTCTTATTTCAATTTCCAGGAGTGTAGATTATAGAGATTGAAACGAATTTATTTAAAAAGGCATTTAAAACGCATAAGTTAAGCGATACTTTCTGTACAGTGAAGGATTATTTGAATAATATACAGGAGTGGTTCTGTGAAGAAGATAACACAAGTACGTAAGTAAGTAATAATAATAATAATAGTTCACATAACATTTTCACAGTATGTTTCTCCACTCTTTATTATTTCTATCCTTTTTTTCCTTCGTGGAGAAACTTGCTCCCAAAGCTATGCAATGTATAACACTAACACCTTATCCACCATATAAGTTTATTCGTTCAAAGAAGGAGACAGCAACTAGTCACTCAATAATGGCTGGTTGCTCTCTCCTCCTTTGAAAGAAGCGACCTATATTTTGTACACAACCGCGGTCTGTACATGTCAGTTTTCGACAAAATAACCTTATCTTCTTTTTGAGGTCAACATCTCACTCTTTATAGAGGGACGCTGGCTCATTTTTCAGGCTAGCACATGGGAAGTTGTAGTACACAAACTGGAAACCAAACATTGTCAGCTGATAGCTTGTGTAGTGTTACGTTATCAAACAATGTGTGTATAGTGTGTGCGGTATGTGCAGTAACTGGGAGCGAGAAATGAGTGAACAGTGGAACACTAGTCTTTTAGATTATTAAATAAGTTCTTCGCAAAACAGTGATATACAGTAGGGAAAACCGAATCACGCAGCAATGTTTTAAACAGACTGGCGTTACATACTGGAGAATGAAGGTTCCAGTCTTCATACAGTCATCCTGATTTAGGTGTACTGTGGGTTCCCTAAACCACTTCAGGCAAGTGCCTGGGCGACAACAGATGTCTCAGCCTGGTCATATTAGATCCGTAGTATGGAAACATCAGTGTATATGAATGATGTTACTTTTGATGTTCTTAAACTGACATGGCATGCCCAGCGTCCTTGAAAAAGTGATCCAAAGATGAATAAAACTCTACTAATGCTGCTGCTGCTTTTACTACTAAACTGATGTGATGTGGGATCGAAATGCAGTAGTAGAAATCAGTATTAAGGCATAGATATTTGTAGGAAAATTAACATTGTCGCGTGGAATAGCTGTGCACAGTGTATATGCAATACCATGAGACCCAGTATACTGACAAATGCAGTCAGAACCGTATCTGATTTCGGTAGTACAACATATAACAAGACATCTACGACTCAGGTGGTAGATGGTGGAACTCGGCATAAAGCCAGTCGGCTGTGTGTGTTGTTAACATGTGCGTATGTGGCTTTACTGGAGATCGGAAACAGACGCTTTTAGTGACAGTACGTGTTGCGACAAAGCCACACGGAAAACAGTTATCACGCGACGAAAACGCAAAAATCGGTGCGTGCAAGGAAATAAGACTCTCTAGTCTTCCAGTCGCCAAGACGTTGAACCGTTAAAGTATACTGACTGATAATTTCGTTAGATTGAGCGCACTATATAGGCAGAAAGGAAAATATGGGCTAAGCAGAAAATTATTTGAGAAATCGAAGCGGTTCCTTTTGCGCAAAGCAAGAGCCACAAAATGTTATTATTCTCAGTTTGTTGCTGATTCACGGCGGTCAGCAACTGCCAGACGTGTACGACAAATTTAATCAAATGACAAACATCTTGCATTCAAGAAACGACTCCAGAAACCTGCCTTAAAACTCAGACATAAAAAGGCTAGATTGGAGTTTGCTGAAAAACGTATGTCATGATCTTCAGAATAGGATAAAGTGATCTTCAGTGATGAGAAGAGGTTTAGTGTAGATGGGCCGGATGGTTCAAAAATGGTTCAAATGGCTCTGAGTACTATGGGACTCAACTGCTGAGGTCATTAGTCCCCTAGAACTTAGAACTAGTTAAACCTAACTAACCTAAGGACATCACAAACATCCATGCCCGAGGCAGGATTCGAACCTGCGACCGTAGCAGTCTTGCGGTTCCAGACTGCAGCGCCTTTAACCGCACGGCCACTTCGGCCGGCTAGGGCCGGATGGTTTTCAGTGCTACTGGTATGATCTGAGAACAGAGCAGCAGGTAAGGATGAGGAGAAATTTTGAAGGTGGAAGTGTTAAGATTTGGGCAGTCTTGTATGCTAAAGGTAAATCATACTTTGCGCGGTTGAACACTAGAATGAACTCTAACATATACACAGGGGTGCTAGAGACAGAACTGATTAGAATGTATGAGGGCGTAGGGAACGAAAGGCTAATGCTTCAACAAGACAATGTATGTGTGCATGTTTCTACTACAACCAAAAAGTAGTTTGAAGATAAGGATACCGATGTCTTGCCCTGGCGTGCACGTATCCCAGATATGAACCCCGTGGAAAACACTTGGGGAATACTTGCAAGACGATGTTATCGCAATGGAAGGCAATCTGAGGCAGTATGTGAGCTGAAAATTGCGATAGGAGAAGAGCGAACGACAATTTCACTGCAAGGACGAGAAACGTTAACAAAATCAATGCTAAAGAGAGTTTTTGGAGAAATTATGAAGAACAGCGACTGGACAAAATACTAACAATGCACTAACACAACAGGACAGTGAGTGCATTTATTCCATCCAGGAAATGCAAACTCCTTACTTTGTTACTCGCATTATGAAAGATACTTTATGTGTAACACGTATCTACCACTTTCGTAATAAATTTGATACTGTGTGATACAGACATTGTACTATTACTTTCGTAGGAACCCTGTCTTTAAACTGATTTCCACTACTGTACCTTACATAACATATGGCTTAGATTGCGCTGACCTTACCACAAAGAAAGAATGTCTCCATAGGTTGCTGATCAGTAATACCGAATCTGGAAAGCGTACTTGTGTTTAACGCGGTGTCTCTGTTATTTTGAACGCTGCCTGTGTGCCACATAACGCATACGCCTTCCCAGTAGAGAGGGCTTCGGCGCGTCATGAATTGTGGCGCCTCTGGGTTAGCTGCAGGCTGGGATTCTGGCGGCAGGGCGTGTCTGGTGACGTCCGAGCGCCACAAGGCAGGCCATTCATCCATCCTGCGCCCCCCGCTCCGCAGGCCGCTTAGCCGAGCGCGGGCTGCCGTGACTCACGCGCTGCAGTTACTCCTCCACGAGGCCAGCGATGAAAAACTTTCTTAATGAGATTGGCTTATGCTTCTGGTTTCAGTCGGCTGAATGCCAGTACCATAACAAAAGCACCGCATACCCCCACTCCCCTATCCTTTTTCTTTACAATTCATGTCGAACAGTTTTGAAACAATGCATTTTTAGCGATTTCAATGAAGTACATTTCATACACTGTTTCAGTAAACAGCAACATGGATTTAAGATTTCAGTGGCAGTTATAGCACTGGTTGGTGTACATCGTAACTACACTACTATTTCACGGACGAATAGATACACTGGGGTGACAAATGTCTTAGGGTAGCTCCTAATGCCGTGTCGGACCTCCTTTCGCCCGGCGTAGCGCAGCAGCTGGACGTGGCGTGGACTCGACAAGTCGTCGTAAGTCCGCTGCAGAAATATTGAGTCGTGCTGCCTACATAGCCGTCCATGATTCAGAAACTATTACCGGTGCAGGATTTTGTGATCGAACTTACCTCGATTATGTCCCTTAAATGTTCGATGGGATTCATGTCTGAATGGCCAAATCATTCGCTCGAGTTGTCCAGAATGTTCTTCAAAAAAATCGCGACCCGTTGTGGCCTTGTGACATGGTACATTGTCGTCTAGAAAATTTTTTATCGTTATTTGTGAACATGAAATCCAACTAGCCGAACATAACCATTTGCAGCCAGAGATAGTACGTTCAGTTGGATCAAAGGGCCCAGTACATTTCATGTAAACACAGCCCACACCATTATGGAGCCACCACAAGCTTTTTCAGTGCCTTGTTGACAATTTGTGTCCGTGGCTTCGGGGGGTCTGCGCCACACTCGAACCCTACCATGAGTTCTTACCAACTGAAATCGGGACTCATCCGACCAGGCCACGTTTCTGCAACCAACCGATATTGTTACGAGCCCAGAAGACGTGCTGCAGGCGAAATTGTGTTGTTAGCAAAGGTCTCCGATCGTAGCTCATTAACGCCAAATTTCGCCGTACCTTCCTAACGGATACGTTCGTCGTAAGTTCCATATTGATTTCTGTGGTTATTTCGACGCAGTGTTGCTTGTCTGTTAGCGCTGACAGCTCTATGCAATCGTCGGTGCTCTCGGTCATTAAGTAAAGGCCGTCGTCTTCTGCGTTGTCCGTGGGGTCCCAGGGAACCACAGAAGGGGCGCCCGTCTAAAAGTAGACAGGTAAAAAACTGTAAGGTAGTTGTAGAAACGACTGGTATTGTAGTTGTAAATTGTCGTAGCAATGCCTGAAATCTGATATTCTCGGCACACTCTTGACCCTGTGGATCTCGGAAGATTGGATTCCCTAACGATTTCCGAAATGTAATGTCCCATTCGTCCAGTTTCAACTACCATTCCACGTTCAAAGTCTGTTAACTCCCATTGTGCGGAAACCTTTTCACATGATTCACCTGAGTAAAAATGACAGGTCCGCCAATGCACTGCACTTTCACACCTTGTGTACGGGATACTACGCCATCTGTATATGTGCATGACGTTATCCCATGGCTTTCGTCACCTCAGTGTAAAGTACCGTAACATATTAACTACTCGGTGGATATGGATTGAAGTCCGGTACGATGGCCGGCCGCTGTGGCCGAGAGGTTCTAGGCGCCTCAGTCCGGAACCACGCGGCTGCTACAGTCGCAGGTTCGAATCCTACCTCGGGCACGGATGTGTGTGATGTCCTTAGATTAGTTAGGTTTAAGTAGTTCTAAGTTATAGGGGACTGATGACCTCAGATGATAAGTCCGATAGTGCTCAGAGCCATTTGAACCATTTTGAACCGGGACGGTGTGGCCAGAGGTCTTCCAGTCATGGACAGAAAGTCTGGCGTTATATGGCGTGCGGTCAGTGTGACTATAGCGCCAAATGGGTCTGTGCCCGAAACATGAAGCAAGTTGAAGGAACGGTAAAAGACAGTATCAGTCAGCGAGTAGCAACCGTGAACAGTGGTGGTGTTCATGATTACAGCATGACCCGGAGACAAAATCTGGATGACTTCACACGGGAAACTGAAAGAAGGACGACGTGTTACGAGCATACCCTACGGGTTTGGTACTGCTCCCAGCAATTTTTCACGCTCGTGGAGAGCGTCCCGAGCCACAGGCACTGCTGCCAAGAGGGGAGGGGTGGTCGACAACGGTCAACTACGGCAGCAGATGAACGCTACGACAAACTGTGAATGTAATTGCTTCCACATTTAACAGGACTGCAAAGCGCGCAGTATCAAGCTCCACAGTGGCACGGTGATTGCGTAGGGGTGGTCTCTCGACCAGTTCCGTTCACACATGCACATCGGCGTTACAGTCTGCAACGGTGCCAAGAGCATAAGCACTGGGCCAACGAAGAGGGAGGTCGCTTGATCTTTCAAGATGAGAGCAGATTCAGTCCGATTAGTGAGTCTGAACGCCGAGAGGGGGGAACACGTAATGCACACAGAAGCATTGTCGAACATTTTGGCGGTCCCACCGTGTTGTATGAACACACTGATCTCCAGATCTTTGAACACGCTACACTCGCCGTTCAACATTACTGCGGCACTCTACTCCTTCTCCATGTGCGTCTTTTTAGCTGGAGGAGCTCTTGATACGACAGGCTATTTGGCGAACAGACTGACCTGCTCGTTTCCCCGGCTTAAATTCCGCCGATCACGTGTGGGACGCGTCTGGGACAGGAACTACAGCGTATCCAATCAGGAGTTGTCAACCGCCCTTTTGGAGGGATGGAGCACCTTACCACAAGACCATGTGGCCAGCATGGGAGCACGTTTCAGACCATACATTGCCGCCCGTGGTGATCACATGCCTTTTGTTATGCCCAAGGGATCATGACAAAATCACTTCACTGTAATTATTGTCTTTCAATAAAAGTGTTATTTCTGTTCGTTTCATTGAGCATTTCTGTCAGTTACCTTCTGTACTATACTTTAGCATTTCTTTCCATGTATGGACCAAATCGAGCTATGTTACTTGGAAGTGCCACATCATGCGAAAGTTACTTTCGTCATTACGTTTTGCACAGTAGTGTACTATGACGGACTCTGTGGCTCTTCTACATCTTGCAGAAGAACCTCACTCATCCAAAAAAAGTTATTACCACTACTTTTCATTAAGTTGTGACTGATAACAGTTTGTAAAATCCTTACCCAAAGATGGAGAATGAGTATTATCATCTAAGAGAAGCGAAATTTGGTAGAAGGTTTGTTTGGTGTACCTTGTAACATTTCTGACTCTGGAAGCCATAAGCTTCATTCCCTACGTTTCATATCTCAGTTGAGCGAAGATGCAGTAGCTGACACTTTTTATTATAAAGTGGAGTGAGATACGAGCAACAGATGGTACTGCAAGTACAACTATTGTCAGAAATTGCGCCAAATGAATAGCCTTGTAATCTGTTTCGCTTCTGTGGAGGAAGATGGAGGAATTACCCTCGAGCCAGCGCCCCAAAGCTCACATTTTCATTCATTGACTGGTACTAAACAATAATTTCGTTTAAAGTAATAGGTTAGTTTTGAGATGGAGGCCATCTATCACCACATAATCAAAGTTTCATTTTAGTAGAAATTTTTGGAGAATATTTAAATAACTAAGAAAGAGCCGACTCACTTCGTGTGTCATTCGCTTGGCGTCGAATGACCGCCCAGCGAAGCGGTCCGTGCTAACAAGTTCAGTTTTAGCAGAAGGGCGAAAGAGCTCATTCGTTAAGGAGGGGCCGAAGAGTAAAGTGCTAGTTGTGCGCCGAATACTACAGTCGGCAAAATCGCGACTCTTTGAGCAAGGCGGAATGGATTGAGCTTAGGAGGTATAATTTGATTTGCGAAACAATTACCATAGTTTTAACATTTTTAACAATATGTAAGGATTACGTTTGTGAATAATATGGGTCATTATGGGGGGTGGGGGGGTGGGGGGGGGGGGTTCAAAATAAAAGGGACGACACAACATTGTGGGTACAAGTGAAGTTTTTATTCAAAAGTAATCACCAGAGGCGTGAGCGCAACTACCCCACTGTCTCATGAGTGGAAGGATTCCCTGTTCCCAACATTCTTGTTGCTGTGACAGGAGCCAGTTCTCCATTGTATCTTTCAGTTCGTCGTCCGAGATAAAGCGGTTCCCTTTGCGTTGTTTCTTTATGGGACCAAACACATGCAAGTCGCAAGGCGACGCGTCCAGTTTGTAGGAAAGATATCCAAGCTTTTCCCACTTAAATTTGGCCATTACACTTTGTGTGACCTCGGTGACATCGTTGTTATGGAACAGAATCCTTCATTGCTGAGCAGCTCCGACCGTTTGCTCTTGACAGACTTGCGTAGGCTGCGGAATGTCTCACAGTATATCATTTTTAATGGCCTTTCCTGCTCAAAGAATTCTAGTATCGGACCTCAGACGTCGAAAAAGACCGTAAGCTTCATCTTGCCTGCCGAGGACACAGCTTTCAATTTTTTTAGGGGTAGGTGACGACGCTACATTCACATCCCTAGATGTCTTATTTCTTTATCCCAAAGCGCCATGTGGAGATTTCAACCAGTTCTTTTGACACAATGTTTCGTATCTTTTCATTTGAATGCTCCTTGTAGTTACTTCACGTGTGACTTTTGTAAGGATACGTTTTACCACACAATCCCTGCGATCAGTTTTTGGCTTTAGCTCACGCAATACGCAGAATAAAAAGACGATGGAATCCAAATAAACTTCTGGAATCATGATTACAGTGGTAGTGAACCTTAGCCGTTTCGTTAATAGTTACATTACAGGCTCACAGAAAGACCTACGGACTCACGATCTGCTGGGACGGAAACTTCATTTGAAGACGCAAGGTTGGAGTAAATTTTCAGAAACTCTGCGTCCTGCTCTGGCGCAACTAGGCACCTTACACGTGCTCTGCCCCAGTACAAATTGGGACAGTTGCGTACTGTCTGCAGTAATAACAGAGAAATGAACCGCAAACGCATTCGATTTGATGACTGAGCTGCATCATGTTCAGTAGCTACGACGGTGCACATTAATTACACACCCATTTAATAGCGAAGGAACGCCGTAACCTGACATTCGAAAATAGACAGTATTTGGAACTCCAGTACGATGCGAGTCTTACTGTTGGTCTCTTCAACGAGACATACAAGAGGTAGTTCGTCGGAGAAAGAGCTGTGTTAGCTATTTCAAGGAGCAGGGGAAAAATAAATATAAGGAACGGACACGCAGTTCTAAGGTAATAAAAAGGCATTTGTTATTTAAAAATGATTTGACTTTTCATTTCACCTACATGTGTTTTGTTAATTTCTTGTTTATAAGGAAGCCATATTGTGTCAAAACTGTATGTTGTACAAACAAACTGAGATCAGATCTGGATTCAGTGCTCAAATCATCACACGATCCAGACATGAAAAGCATATTGTTAGGCAAAGAGTTCTTGTTATGGGGCAGCCGCAACTATACAAGTCCAGTTTGAAAAATGAAAAAAAACTGTAGGACAGTTGCTTAATCCACCATCTTTATTGGGTACACGATAGGTTTCGGAACAGTTGGAATTCAATCACCTGGTCTAAAAAATAAAGTCACTTAATCATCTGGGTTCAAAAAAGTAAAAGGGACAATCATTCCGTAAGAGCCGTTCCCTCACGCTGCGGGACTGGGAGCACAAACAGCTTGTTACAGGGATACTCTGCAAATCACATTCAACTGTCTGGCAGAGGGTTCACCGAACCACCTCACAGTTCTCTATTATTCCAATCTTGTATAGCGTGCGGAAACAACTAACACCTATATCTTTCCGGACGAGCTCTGATTTCCCTTATTTCATCATGGTGATCGGTTCTCCCTATGTAGGTCGGCGTTAACAAAATATTTTCGCATTTGGAGGAGAAAGTTGGTGATTGGAATATTGTGAGAAGATTGCTCAGAAACGAAAAACGCCTTTGTTTTAATGATGTCCATCCCAACTCCTGTATTATTTCAGTGACACTCGCTCCCTTATTTCGCGATAATACAAAACGTGCTGCCCTTCTTTGAACTTTTCAATGTTCTTCGTCAATCCTATCTGGTAAGGATTCCACATCGCGCAGAAGCATTCTAAAAGAGGACAGACAAGCGTAGTGTAGGCAGTCTCCTTAGTGGATCTATTACATTTTCTAAGTGTCCTGCCAATAAACCGCAGTCTTTGGTTAGCCTTCCTCTCAACATTTTGTGTGTGTTCATTCCAATTTAAGTTGTTCGTAATTGTAATTCTTAGGTATTCAGTTGAATTTACGGCCGAAGTTTAACGGATTCCTTTTAGCACTCATGTGCGTGACCTTCCACTTTTCGTTATTTAGGGTTAATTGCTAATTTTTGCACCATGCAGGTATCTTTTCTAAATCGTTTTGCAATCTGTTTCGATCTTCTGATAACTTTACTAGTCGATAAACGACAGCGTCATCTGCAAACAACATAAGACGGCTGCTCAAATTGTCTCCCAAATCGTTTATACAGATAAGGAACAGCAAAGGGCCTATAGCACTACCTTGGGGAACGCCAGAAATAACTTCTGTTTTACTCGATGACTTTCCGTCAATTACTACGAACTGTGACATTCCCGACAGGAAATCAGAAATCCATTCACATAATTGGGACGATATTCCGTAAGCACGCAATTTCACTACGAGCCGCTTGTGTGGACAGTGACAAAAGCCTTGCGGAAATCCAGGAATACGGAATCAATTTGAAATCCCTTCTCAGTAGCACTCAACAGTTCGTGCGAGTAAAGAGCTGGTTGTGTTTCACAAGAACGATGTTTTCTAAATCCTTGTTGATTGCTTGTCAATAGTCGTTCTCTTCGAGGTAGTTCGTCACGTTCGAACTTAATACTCTACTGGCCATTAAAATTGCTATACCAAGAAGAAATGCAGATGATAAACGGGTATTCATTGGAAAAATATATTATAATAGAACTGACATGTGATTACATTTTCACGCAATTTGGGTGCATAGATCATGAGAAATCAGTACTCAGAACAACCTCTTCTGGCCGTAATAACGGCCTTGATACGCCTGGGCATTGTGTCAAACAGAGCTTGGATGGCGTGTACAGGTACAGCTGCCCATGCAGCTTCAACACGATACCACATTTCATCAAGAGTAGTGACTGGCGTATTGTAATGAGCCAGTTGCTGGGCCACCATTGACCAGACGTTTTCAATTGGTGAGAGATCTGGAGAATGTGCGGGCCAGGGCAGCAGTCGAACATTTTCTGTATCCAGAAAGGCCCGTACAGGACCTGCAACATGCGGTCGTGCATTATCCTGCTGAAATGTAGGGTTTCGCAGGGATCGAATGAAGGGTAGAGCCACGGGTCGTAACACATCTGAAATGTAACGTCCACTGTTCAAAGTGCCGTCAATGCGAACAAGAGGTGACCGAGACGTGTAACCAGTGGCACCTCCATACCACCACGCCGGGTGATACGCCAGTATGGCGATGAAGAATACACGCTTCCAATGTGCGTTCACCGCGATGTCGCCAAACACGGACGCGACCATCATGATGCTGTAAACAGAACCTGGATTCATCCGAAAAAATGACGTTTTGCCATTCGTGCACCCAGTTTCGTCGTTGAGTACACCATCGGAGGCGCTCCTGTCTGTGATGCAGCGTCAAGGGTAACTGCAACCATTGTCTCCTAGCTTATAGTCCATGCTGCTGCAAACGTCGTCGAACTGTTCGTGCCGATGGTTGTTTGTCTTGCAAACGTCCCCATCTGTTGACTCAGGGATCGAGACGTGGCTGCACGATCCGTTACAGCCGTGCGGATAAGATGCCTGTCATCTCGACTGCTAGTGATACGAGGCCGTTGGGATCCAGCACGGCATTTCGTATTACCCTCCTGAACCTACCAATTCCATATTCTGTTAACAGTCAGTGGATCTCGAACAACGCGAGCAGCTATGTCGCGATACGATAAACCGCAATCGCGATAGGCTACAATCCGACCTTTATCAAAGTCGGAAACGTGATGGTACGCATTTCTCCTCCTTACACGAGGCATCAAAACAACGTTTCACCAGGCAACGCCGGTCAACTGCTGTTTGTGTATGAGAAATCGGTTGTAAACTTTCCTCATGTCAGCACGTTGCAGGTGTCGCCACCGGCGCCAACCTTGTGTGAATGCTCTGAAAAGCTAATCATTTGCATATCAGAGCATCTTCTTCCTGTCGGTTAAATTTCGCGTCTGTAGCACGTCATCTTGGTGGTGTAGATAATTTAATGGGCAGTAGTGCATATGTTTCAGAATGCTGCTGCATATGGATATTAATGATATGGGTCTGCAATTTAGTGGATTACTCCTATTGCTTTTCTTGAATGTTGGTGTGACTTGCGCAACTTTCTACTCTTTGGGTACAGATATTTCGTCGAGTGAGCGGTTGTATGTGGTTTTTAGGTATGTGGGTATTGCATCAGCAATACCTACATTGGTGTACAGTCTGGACAAGAAGACTTGCTGCGCGGGGTAGCCGCGCGGTCTAGGGGGCCTTGTCACGGATCGAGCAGCTCCCCCCGTCGGAAGTTCGAGTCGTCCCTCGGGCATGTGCGTTTGTGTGGTCCTTACTGTAATTAGTTTAAGTTGATTTAAGTAGTGTGTGTAAGCTCACGGACCGATGACCTCAGCGGTTTGGTCCCATAGAACTTACCACAAATTGCAAAATTTTTCCAGAAGACTTGCTTTTATTAAGTGATTTAAGTAGCTTCACTACTACGGGGATATCTACTTCTATGTTACTCACATTGGCAGCTGTTCTTGATTCGAATTGTAGGTGGTGGTGGTGGTTAGTGTTTAACGTCCCGTCGACAACGAGGTCATTAGAGATGGAGTGCAAGCTCGGGTGCGGGAAGAACGGGGAAGGAAATCGGCCGTGCCCTTTCAAAGGAACCATCCCGGCATTTGCCTGAAACGATTCAGGAAAATAACGGAAAACTTAAATCAGGATGGCCGGAGATGGGATTGAACCGTCGTCCTCCCGAATGCGAGTCCAGTGTGCTAACCACTGCGCCACCTCGCTCGGTAATTCGAATTGTAAATTGAAGGCTGGAGGTTCGAGGGGGAGGGGGGGGGGGGAGAAAGGAAACAAAAGGAATTACTGCTATCCGTTGCATCGGGACATTACACGGAAAGACCGACGACAAGTGAAAATGGATACGGACCGGGATTCGAACCCGGGACCTCCCGCTTACTGGGCAGGTACGTTAACAACTACGCCAACCGGGACACAGTGTTATTGCAGCTGCGCGGTCTGTCTCGGCACGCCTCACGTCCGATCCGCACTCCCACCGAGCGCATCTATCAGCAGTTCCTGTCCATTTTCTCCAGGCTGGCTACTTGGAAATTCCCGCGGGAGGTCGGACGCACTTCTGCATGAGCACTGAAGGAGGTGGATTCACTGTCTATTTAGGCGAATCAGTTATTTGAATGCGTGGTGTCTGTTCTTTCGGACGTCTCCAAATTATGAACATATTTCGAATATGTCCGCAGCAATATGACTGTGTAGTGCGTATGAAAAAAATGGTTCAAATGGCTCTGAGCACTATGGGACTCAACTGCTGTGGTCATAAGTCCCCTAGAACTTAGAACTACTTAAACCTAACTAACCTAAGAACATCACACACATCCATGCCCGAGGCAGGATTCGAACCTGCGACCGTAGCAGTCGCACGGTTCCGGACTGCGTGCCTAGAACCGCGAGACCACCGCGGCCGGCACGTATGAAAAGCTACGAATATTAAAGGAAGGACACGGCTCACTTTTTACAAAAACTGGTGTTCGCGCGTTTTAGAGATACTCGATACAGTCCAGAGGATGTGCATGATAGTGACCTACTACCCCCAGACTCAGAAGACATAGTTGCTGAACAGTTCAAAGAAAACTTGAGTGTCATTTCAACTAGGTACCCCGCTCATACAAATATAGTGGGTGGTGACTTTAACCTACACTCGATATGCTGGAAACGTTATACGTTTAAAGCCGGCGGCAGGCATAAAACGTCATCCGAAATTGTAGTGAATGCTTTCTCAGAAAATTATTTTGAACAATTAGCTCATGAACCCACCCGAAGCGTAAATGGTTGCGAAAGCGTACTTGACCTCTTAGCAACAAATAATAATGGACAAATAGGGAGTATCATGACGAATCCAGGGATTAGTGACCGACCACAAGGCAGTTGCTGCTAGGATGAATACCGTAACTCCTACAACCATCAAAAAGAAATGAAAAGTACATCCCTTTAAAAAAGCTGATAAAAATGGTCTTAACGCCTTTTTTAAGAGACAGACTCCACTCCTCAAATGGCTCTGAGCACTATGGGACTTAACAGTATAAAGAGCCAGTTGTGTTTCACAAGTCCGTGCAGATTGTTCGTCAATAAACCGTTTTCAAAATGGTTCAAATTGCTCTGAGCACTTTGGGACTTAACATCTGAGGTCATCAGTCCCCTAGAACTTAGAACTACTTAAACCTAACTAACCTAAGGACATCACACCCATCCATGCCCGAGGCAGGATTCGAACCTGCGACCGTAACGGTCACGCGGTTCCCGACTGAAGCGCCTAGAACCGTACGGCCACACCGGCCGGCGTCTCCACTCCTTCCGATCTGATCACATAAGCGTAGAAAAGATGTGGAATGATTTTAAAGAGATAGTATCGACAGCATTTGAGAGATATATACTAAATAAATTAATAAGTGATGGTCCTGATCCACCATGGTACACAAACGGGTCAGATCAATGTACAGAAATAGCAAAAAAATCATGCCAAATTTAAAAGAACGCAAAATCCCCAAGATTGGCAAAGTTTTGCAGAAATTCGAAATATAGCGCGTACTTCAATGCGAGATGCTTTTAGTAATTTCCACAACGAAACTGTCTCGCAATCTGGCAGAAAATCCAAAGAGTCTCTCGTCATACATAAATCACACCAGTGACAAGAGCAATCAAAAATACCTTCACTGCGTGGTAACATCGTTGAAGTCACTGATGACAGTGCCACTAAATCACAGTTAATAAACAAGGTTTTCCGAAACTCCTTCACCAAATTCCGATCAAGAATAACTGCCAAGATGAGAAACATAGAAATAGGTATCCTCGGTGTAGCAATACAGCTTAAATCACTTAATAAAGGCAAGGCCTCCGGTCCAGGTTGTATACCAGTCAGGTTCCTTTCAGAGTATGCTGATACAATAGCTCCATATTTAGCAATTGTATACAACCGCTTGCTCACAGGAATTTCAGTACCTAAGGACTGGAAAATTGCTCAAGTCACACCAATACCCAAAAAGGGAAATACGATTAATCCGCTGAATTACAGGCCCATATCACTAACGTCGATTTGCAGTAGGATTTTGGAACATATTCTGTGTTCGAACATTATGAATTACCTCGAAGAAAACGGTTTAGCCGACCGTGGTGGCCGAGCGGTTCTAGGCGCTTCAGTCCGGAACCGCGCGACTGCTACGGTCGGAGGTTCGAATCCTGTCTCGGGCATGGATGTGTGTGATGTCCTTAGGTTACTTAGGTTTAAGTAGATCTAAGTTCTAGGGGACTGTTGACCTCAGATGTTAAGTTCCAAAGTGCTCAGAGCAATTTGAACCATTTTTGAAAACTGTTAATTGACGAACAATCTGCACAGACTTGTGAAACACAACTGGCTCTTTATACTCATGAAGTAATGTGTTCTATCGACAGGGGATGTCAAATTGATTCCATGTTTTTAGATTTCCAGAAGGCTTTCGACACAGTTCCTCACACGCGTCTGCGCGCCTATGCAATATCGCATCAGTTGAGCGACTGGATTCGTGATTTCCTGTCACAAAGGGCGCAGTCGTAGTAATAGACGAAAAGTCGTCGAGTAAAACAGAAGTAATATCCGGCGTTCCCCAAGGAAGTGTTATAGGCCCTCTATTGTTCCTGACCTATATTAATGACATAGGAGTAGCCGTCTTAGATTATTTGCAGGTGATGCTGTCACTTACCGTCTTGCAAAGTCATCAGATGATCAAAACGAATTGGCAAAATGATTTACGTAAGATATCTGTGTGGTACGAAAAGTGGCAATGGACCCTAAATAAAGAAAACTGTGAAGTTGTTCACATGAGTACTAAAAGAAATCCGTTAAATTTCGATTACGCGAAGGCTGTAAATTCAACTAAATACTTAGGGATTACAATTAGAAATACCCTAAATTGGAACGATCACATAGATAATGTTGTGGGTAGAGCCAACCAAAGACTGCGATTCATTGGCAGAACACTTAGAAGGTGCAACGGGTCTACTAAAGAGACTGCTTACACAACGCTTGTCCGCCCTATTCCGGAGTATTGCTGCGCGGTGTGGGATCCGTATCAGATGGGACTGACGGATGAGATCGAAAAAGTACAAAGAAGGACAGCTCGTTTTGTATTATCGCGAACTAGGGGAGAAGGGCCACAGACATGATACGTGATCTGCAGTGGCAATCATTAAAACAAAGGCGTTTTTCGTTGCGACGGGATCTTCTCATGAAATTTTGATTACCAGTTTTCTCCTCCGATTGCGAATACAGTGTGGGGAGAAATGATCATCACGATAAAATAAGAGAAATCAGGGATCGCACAGAAAAATTTAAGAGCTCGTTTTTCCCGCGCGCCGTTCGAGAACGGAGCGGTAGAGAGACAGCTTGAAGGTGGTTCATTGAACACTTTATTGTGAATAGCAGAGTAATCACGTAGATGTAGATGTACGTCATGCACATCAAACTGTGCGCAACATAGATTACAATGATTTCAAGAGAAGCAGTGGATGGTTACGTAACTTTAAACAGTGCTAGAGAACTGGAAGACGTAAGATAACGAAATTTCAAACCAAGCGTCAACTTCACGAACCCCAGCAAACTATGGACCCGACCAAAAAATTTGTAAATGAGATAAGTAAACGTATCCCATCGTTCGGTAAGGAATTTGTTATCATCTCCGAGCAATCGGAATTTGAAGAGGAAATGCATATGTAATGAACCCTGGAAATTAGAAGTGCCAAGAGAGTTGTATCGAGAACCAATAACATCAGCGCCTTTACCCATTCGTATACAATTATGTCGACTGTTAATCTGGATGGTAAATTGGCTGGAAAGTTAATTTATTGAGCTGCGAGAAGTTGGAGATTCTCTGCCCCCTAAGACTCTTTCTCGCGTGTGTGATCTAGGAGGGCAATGGGAAATATTAACGTCACGGCAAGCAAGGTTGGGAAAATGGGCGTAAGAGAACTACAACTAAAGTATGAGCTCTGCTTTTGGCCATCAGGTGGTCAAAGTAACTTGCTCTTGCTTCATTCCTGGTGTGCGTATAAAAATCAGACTCCATTAGAACTAACTATACCTTTTGAAAGGGGTCTCACATTGCAATTCATACCACATGGAGCCACTGGACAAAATTCAGCCTCTGGAAATATGTCTTTTCCGTGCCTGTAAAACATATTATCGTACAATCTGCAGCTACGCCTCAAAGGATAGCCAGTTTTACGATAAGCTCCACGACAGACTGTTTCGCATTCGGTTGCATGCCATCAGATTCCATCACTTCTCATCGTCCCGTTACTCCGATATGATTCTGTATGCTTTGTCTAAGAGTGGATTCATAGCTGAACGTCCTGCACGGTTTGCAACTACCAGGGAGTTCGCCTTCCGTCTTGATGGTCCGAATCTTTGTGATCACAGTGGCGCGCCATTTTTCACTCGGAGTTCATGGTGCAAGTTAATGGTTTGTTTTGAACATTCCTTGAATGTCGACGATGTCCATTTTGTGAAGTGTAATACGTACGTCCCACAGAAAATTGATCTCTGCGTCTCCCTGACATGTGATTTCTGTCGCTCTCCTGATGTACAGTCTTAGACATAAAAACTGACCGCCGGCCGGCCGCCACAGAGACTAAGTCGGAGTCGTTCACTTAAGGTGGCCAATAAAACTGACCGCCCCTGACAACGCTAAGTCCGGCCATCTGCACAATCTGGCAACACTGTAAGATGGGCGAAGTGTTAGGAGGAAGTATTGTCTACTTCCGAGTAGATATGCATGGAGTGAGCCCGTGGTCTTGCGGTAACCGTCGTACATTCTAAACTTGGAGTCGCGTGTTCGCGTCCAACTATTTTTTTTTTTTTTTTAACCACATTTCGGTCTAAAGTTATGAGTCTGATTGAACTTCGAAGACAATTCGCTTAACATTCTACCCACCCGCAATAACAAGTATTCCAGAAACAATTCCGCAGAACAGCTCGTGGCTGCGTCACGATCATAACAGCTTACGCTCGAGCGTTTCCTCGCGTTGCAGCGGCTACCGGCCACCGGCCAGACGCCACCCGCCACATGAAATCCGGCGCCGCCCATGTGAAGGCGGCGCCACGCTGTCAGAGCATGTATCAATACCATTTTCGTATTTGAAGTTCTAGTTATCATCTTGCAGTTAAGCATTGGATTTTGCATACTTGAAAATCATGAACTACAGTTAAGCATTGAAAAATTGAGTCGCAACTGGAAAAAGAAGTAACATCTGCAACACAACGTTTACTTTTGGTACAACAGAGCGGTGAATGTAGAGGAGGCAGCTAGAAAGATTTGAATTGAGTGTGGAGCGAGTGCTTTTGGGAAAAATACGCCAGAAAAAGATATTCTTGTTTCAACGATGATCGTTCTGGCATGAATGATTTTCCACATTAAGAAAGTCTCGACTACTGATATATGTGACAGATTACCATTTTACCATCATGCGACATTTGCATTCAACAAGCAAAGTTCAGAAGTCTGGTTTAGGAGTACTGCATGCTCTAATTCGAAACAACAAAAATCAACGGAGTGACTATTATTGAACGTTATCAGGTGGCTCATTGAGCATTCCTATGCAGTACTGTTACTGGTGACGTGTTACGATGCCTTTATCGTTAACTTCCTAAGAAGGAATGCAAGGCTGAGCCCCACCAAAACACGTAGACTAGAGTAAAGTGTAATGTGAACATAATATTTTACATTTGATAGCTCCATAAGTGTGTTTTGGACTACGAATTCTGCCCCAAGGGGTGTGTGCAACTCAGCTGGAATTTGTTGTCAACAACTGAAACACCTTTCGGTCGCAGTGTAAGAAAGTCGAGCAACAAAACTACATCACCTGTGCTACTGCATGATAACTCACTCTGTTGATTTGAGAAACAAAACTATCCAGGAGATTGATAGGAAAATCGTCTCTCAGGCACTTGTATTGATAGGGAAGTCCTCTCTCAAGCACTTGCCCCTCTCGACATATATTCGTAAAATATTACCTTTCCCGCTCTTGATCGATCAACCGTCAAGGCAATTCATTTCTAGACGAAAATACTCTTAAAACTACTATGGTTTAATGACATCGTTAAAACAAGCAGGCGTAGAATTTGTAAACAACTATTGCATTGTCAGATTGTTGTAGATATGGAGAAGAAAAAATTCAGCTGCTGATTAATTTCTCTTTGATGATTACTGTTGCGTTTATTAAACTAATGGAAAATGTAAATAAAATAATCACTTTACTAATACAAATTAAATTCAGCTCACTACAGAAACATCACGACGGCAGTCTATCTTAATAAAGCATTAAGTTCGAAAATGGTTAAAAGGTCTCTGAGCACTATGGGACTTAACTTATGACGTCATCAGTCCCCTAGGACTTAGAACTAGTTAAATCTAACTAACCTAAAGACATCACACACATCCATGCCCGAGGCAGGATTCGAACCTGCATCCGTAGTGGTCGCGCGGTTCCATACTGTAGCGAAGCATTAAGTGCCTGTAAGACGATTGATCCCATTTTAACACGAATTATTAGGATATTACCGATTTTTAATTTCGAAAAGATCTGTATTTACTTCATTTCCTGTATCATTCGCAAGTATTATGAAAATGTGGCATTTCATAGATAAAATTATGTATTCACAACAACAAAAAATATGTCGGCAGAAAACAAAAGTGGCATTATGAAATTGGCAGTACCGTAAGGTTTTCGCTCTGACAGTAAGGGTTACTGAAAGTACCAAGACGAATTTTGCTCGAGCGCTGTCTTACGATTCCCTTATTGAGTTTGTATCTGCCTGCTTGTAGCTCTACTGCAAAAGAATAAAAAGTCTGGCTTTCAGCGAGTCTAGAAAGGCGAACGACAGCAGCTTGCACCTGGTAGCCAAGCATGTTACCTGAGAAATGGTATTTTCCTAAAGTGGGAAGATATCCTTTTCTGGTTGAATTGTTGGCAATAGTCAGTCAGACGTGTGCCGTTGGTCTAAGCGTTTCGGTGTGTAGAATTTGTACCAATGATTTTTCTAGAGGTTTTTTCTGTCCCAAATAGAGAGTTGAAGTCACCCTTTAGTATTTTCACGTCATCTTGGTGACTTTTGCTCATAATATTTTCGAGTGTGTTCCAGAATTTTTCGACATTTTTGATGTTTTCCTTATTTTCGATGTTGGTGGGGGCATGTGCATTGATGAGTGTATATTTTTACTGGGTCTCTGAATGAGAAGTCGATTGTTGATGGCTGTGTTTCTTTGACAGACCTGATGATAGATCTGTGTTCGAGAAATGCCATGGCCAAGATTGGTACGCCTTTCGCTACCTTTTGTTGCATTTTGCTCTTGAAGATGCAATGGTTTCCGTAATGCAAGGTTTCATTGTCAGTTAGTCGTGGTTCTTGAAGAGCAATGGTGAGAATTTTTTGTCGGTCGATTTATTATGTTAGATTATTTAGTTTTCGTTATTTGGATCAATGTATTGATATTTTGTTATAAAAAAGGGTCTTATGTATGTGAAATCTTATGGGACTTAACTGATAAGGTCATCAGTCCCTAAGCTTACACACTTCTTAACTTAAATTATCCTAAGGACAAACACACACACACACCCATGCCCGAGGGAGAACTCGAACCTCCGCCGGAACCAGCCGAACAGTTCATGACTGCTGCGACCGCGACCGCTCGGCTAATCCCGCGCGGCGTGTAGTTTTCAAATGCATGTTTTCTACTTGTAGGGAAAATTTACAAGAGATCTTCAATATTCTCTGCCGTGCTAACCTGGCCTCCCCAGAATCCGAAATTCCAACTGCCGCCTGTCGACAGTTTGCACAGTTCATGTTTGCTTGTGTTTCATTGGTTTGGCCTGGGTGATTCCAGGACCGGACAGGACCAGAGGGTGTTGAAGCCTTTGGAAGCAAATATTTTCAGCCGAGCTCATTGAGTTAACAGACGGTGACCAGAGTAGCGGTGGTTTTCACTCAGACGTGTGTGGATTTTGAGTTCAACGGATTGAGTAGTCGCTGAGGATTGTGTTAGTATTTGGTTCACCCCAAGTATTTGATTTTCTCGGTACCACCCATATGGGGGAGGGTTTCCCCTATCGGCCCCACGGGATTATTATTATTGTCATTATGTCATCAGCAAATCCGATATGGTGCATCTTTCCACCACTGAAATAGATGCGCATTGTTCGACTCAGTATTTCCATCACATAAATATGGGTTATAATTACGTTTCATTGCTGCTAGTAGACATATTTCTCACTTTTTCTTGAGCAGTTGCTACCTGTTACTCCATCATAGGAATTTATGTGCGCAGCATTGTTGCAATACAGACGTTCAAATTATCCAATTTCTGTAATTTCATTTCGATACCAGTTCGTTCTAATCGGATTCAGCCAGTCAGGCTTAATGTGGACATCCGAATACGACTCTCATCATTTGATAGACTGGGTAAACCACATTCTTAATCGGACGGTTGAATCTAGATCACTTATTTATGTCAGGGCCTGAATTCTTAAACACTGTCAAAAATAATAATACAATGTGCTTATTACTAATATTTTATTTAAATATAAATATATGAACGAACGAGATAACAGTTTATTTACAGGAGCACAGCCCCATCCATCATAGCAGAGCAGTGCGAGATTGGTTTCAGGGCCAAGAGAGGATAAAGCTGTTGCCGTTTGTTCCACGATCACCGAAGATCAACCAGATAGAGGATATGTGGGCAGAGGTAACAAGGTCATTGCCATGTGGACCTACAAATGCAAGCGACCTTTGGACGAATATAGAAAACGTATGGTGGGAAGTAAACCACCACGCTACACTGTCGATGACTTAATGAAAACAATGCCCCTACGCCTTCGAGAAATCTTACGTAATGATCGTGGGTGGGTTGGTTACTAAAAGTATACTCGTCCACAGTACCCATGTAAACAATTATCTGATAGTCGGTCAAGCTTTGCTTTGTCGCAGCTCTTTAGATACAAGTCCATTTACTTTCAGTCTCCTCCTTACAATTCTTGCAATGCAAGGTAATTGAAAAATCGCATCCACTCGACGCCAGCTGAGGAATTGACTGGTGCATGTGTTGTTCAACACACAGTAGTTGTCACCCTCACTGGTATCAATGACTGTTTGTGTGTGCGTGTTTTCGTGTTCACGCACAATCTGAATCAATACTATTAACATTAGAGAGAAAAACCAACAATAAATATTGCACCAAATATGACTATAAAGTATTTTAATGCGATGGGAAGCTACAAACTGAATTTTTACCTAACGCACGACCTGTATATTACGTTACGTTAAGTAAGATGTATTAACTCCATAGTGTCGTTAGCAGAGACAGTGCGCTCTTGTTGTCGAGGCTCGCGACAAGTGCAGCGATTGGCAGTGCCCAATGCGCCGCGATTTATGTTGGCTGAGCGTGGACACTGCAGCAGACGCTTCGCCATAAACAGAAAGAAATCACCTTGGCTCTGACTGCAGTGAGCGGATATCACTGCCTGCGTGTTCTTATAGTAACCAATGTGAGACTCTACTCATAGGTGCCATGGAGCAATTGCAACGGGTATCATGTCATTAGTCATCAGAATATTAACCAGTGATGAAATGTCCACTCTATTTGAATCCCAAGAAAATAGGAACCTTCTCACAAAGGAATGTGAGGTGATATCAAAATTTATCCAACATACAAAAATTAACTGCAGGGCTTTCAAGTATGCAGTAGTAGCACACAACGAAATATTTTGTCTCGGAAGCGTATATTTCATTTCCTCTGCTCATATTAACGCCCTTGTTTTAGTATGAAGTGAGAAAAAAACATGAAAAACTAAAGTTCCTGAGAAGCATATCAGTCATTTCCTCTTCTCAGATCATAACTTTTATTTTAGTATGAAGTAAAAAAACAAACAGTTTAAGTTTGTGAAGCATAATATGACACAAGATTCTTATCGTAGGCGCTATCGGAAACGCAAAAAGCAGGGAGCTGTCTATTCTTTTGTCCAACAGTCTGTCTCCTTTCATGCATTACTCCCGCTGGGAGATTCTTATTTAAGGACTTGTGGGCATCAAGTTCTTCATCAGAACAAGCCTTATGTTATTGTGCTAATTACGGTATGGAAAAAATGCAACAAAGACGATTTCCCCTAAAGCAGTGGGGATATTTGCAAAACTCTGTATTCAGCAATGACTGCCAGCTGCCATAACACTTGACAGAATCCATGCGATAGGCAACACAACTGTGCGTGCACTTCAGACTTCATTCAGTAAGACGTCAGGAGATGAATGGAAACGTCAAATTAACAGTCGTATTCATTCCAGAATGAGGTGTTATTAAGGTAGTTGAGCGTTCTAGCAATTACACTTTTATAATTTCCATATGAGTATTCCGATAGCCAAAAGAACCCGTTAGTGTGAAACTATCGGGAACTGCATTAATATCAAACTGCAAGAACTTGAGACAATACGTGGATTCTTCTCTTCGCTGGGTGACCGATTACTGTTATTTAGGATTCTCTCCGTCCTAGGCGTAATGCAAATGGAACTTCAGAGGCGCTTTCCGCTATTCTTGACAAACATCAGCAACTTGTCATCACTGCGAATTACAACTGCGTGATGATATGGCTCAGGTTGTCAGTAGTTGTGGTGGTGTTATGCTGTCAAACTGCTTACAGTAACGTTAATGGTGGCACGCATAATTTAGCGCTGACTACCTACTTAAGTAAAGATAGTGTTGTGGCGTCGTCGCTTCTCTTTATTTGGCCTCACCTTGAGTAATCCGATTTAACGAACATAGAATTCCATTCGCGGGCTGCTAATGATACAGTATGACTACAGAAATCATCGTGCGGGTATTACATTAATTCTCCAATGAATTGCTTAACAAATATTACCCTCAGCTATGCAGCTGGAATGACTCATTACATAGGTACTCTATGTTGCACTTGGTTAAGGGATCAGTTCGCTGCAATCCTGCTTCTACTGTTTGTAAATGCTCGTATACTTCATAAATGGTTCAAATGGCTCTGAGCACTATGGGACTTAACTTCTGAGGTCATCAGTCCACTAGAACTTAGAACTAATTAAACCTAACTAACCTAATGGCATCAGACACATCCATGCCCGAGACAGGATTCGAACCTGCGACCGTAGCGGTCGCGCGGTTCCAGACTGTAGCGCCTAGAACAGGTCGGCCACACCGGACGGCATACTTATTACTCACCATTCGTTATTTGACTAAATATGAACTACAATCTGATTCGCATGTATATGACATGGGTTAGCGCCGGCACAAAGCGATGACTAAGGGTTGGATGCCGTTAAAGTCCCGTTACTCTGATGGCAAGACAAATGTTCGCAAATCACCTCTATTGCCTCAAGAAACAATTGCATCTTAAATGTCGAAGGACCGACGTCCACACTGTCACAGCGCGTTGAAATACAGCTAAGACGGCAGATGAATATTTGTGACCGACTGGGCATCGAACTTGGACCTCCTGCTTTCTAGACAGACATGCTGATCACTGCACTATTATTTTTTTTTAAGTTTGAGAAGGCTTTCAGCACCAGGTAGGCGGAGGCAAAGAGGGCAGGGGTCGAAGATCCGAGGCCTGGTGTCAATGCCTCCCCCATACCTGTCAGTGAGCAGCTGCATTATTCCCATGTATTCCATGTTTGCACCCATATATACCTTTAAATTGTGGAAAAAAATTGAAGTAGTAATTAAGGTAAAATAAATTACAGATTGCCGCCTCCAATGGCGTGCGTTCCTTGTAGAACATAACCTATAACAGTGAAAAGGGTGACGGAAAAATACATAACAAACTTTCATTCAGAAATATAATTACAATTTAAGTTATTTTGCACTCGATGCATATGAGGTCTGTAAGGAAGACTTATTTTTTCCACAAATGATAAAAATTTCGGAGCCGGAGGGGTTTTGCCAAATTAGAACAGTTCTGATTTGAGAACCAACGTAAAAGAATATTCCAGGAATTAAAAAAAAGGTGAAAGAATGGTATCCTGCTTCTAATCAAAAAAACTGTCCACCTCTTCGTAGCCCACATAAAGCAATAGATAAAAAAAATTGAAACCATTCCTTTTATTTGTTATTCTTCTTCGGCGTAAAATGTTCTTCTGCAATATAAAACATGTACTCTTCTAAGTTCTGTTTGTTACGACGTAAAACACAAACTGTCCCAGAAGCCACGAATAACTGTTATTCTTTGCGGACGGGTAACATTTCCAGTCGGGTTGTAAAGCTTCAGTTATCGGTATATGACTTTCGGCGGTTCTGTTGATAGTGCTAATTTCTTCCTAGTCCGGTTCCAAATTCTGATTCTATTTTCACATAAGAAGATGTGCTCTACAGTTTCTACAAGCCGACATTTGTCGCAGTATGGAGATGGTCTCAATTTGATGTCATGGTCCTTCAACAAGGTTCCGATGACATTAAGTTTCCGCTCCCAATTGTTCGTGGCCATGCGCTTGGGATTTGCCCTTAACCTCAAGCCGAGTTGGAGTCTCTCTTCAGTTACATCTAACCAGTGCGCACCTGTTGCAGTATTGTAAGAACCGAGATGCAGGTTCATTTGGCTACAAGAATGCGTATGTTCCTCCAGCACGACGGGGCTCCTGCACATTCTAGTCGTCAGGTGACACATTATCCAAACCTAACATTTCCCGGAAGGTGGATCATTAGATATGACACTTTTCTTGGCCTTCAAGGTCCTCGGACCTTATCTCTTTGGATTTTTGCCTGCGTGGATAGTTAAAGGCGAAGTCTACAAATAAAAGGTAAACCCAAGAGCCGATTTGGGTTTATGAATAGTGCAGCCCTCATAAAAGGACGCAAAGACGACCTCAGTAAGGCTACACGTGGTGTTATCAAGAGAAGTCAAATGTGCATTGAAGTTGGTTGGTGAATTTTTGAGAATCAACTTTGAATGTCCTCATTTGCCTTTGCTTTGAGTTTGTTAGCGTTACGTACTAACAGCTGTATCTCTGTACTCAATAGAAAGTGGACGCATTTATATGGAATTTTTTTCGTCTGTACTACCACCTCCTAAAATATGTACTATTCCTCCTGAAACACCCTGCATATGGATATATGTGTGGTGTCTGTTCTTTCGGACATGTCCGAAAGAAAATGCTTCATGGCATTCTGCAACGACCTTAGATCTAGTTGCAGGGGCTGATACAGATTTCAGCGATGCTTGGCTGTCTGAATAAAAGTAGATGCTACGATTTTTGTAGGGTCTACTCTAATTTTCCTCCGTGCACATGCTGACAGGAAAAAAACGTGTAATACTGTGGCCATCTTCCTTAAAGAGATTCTAGGCAGTACACCAGACCTGGTACTTTTATCTGTTTGCGACCTGTCAGTAAACCACTATATTATGTCTCCTGCACGGTGTTGTGGTTCGTTTTTCCACTGCTCCCTGCTTCCAACTGTTACATGGCAAAGTTTATTGAAACAGCTAGTATCCAAAATACTGCATGTAGGTTCTTACGATAGTGCAATAGGTGCGCACTGGTTAGCTGTAACTGAAGAGAGACTCCAACTCGGATTGTGGTTAAGAGCATAATAACTTAAATTGTGAATATATTTCTGAATGAATGTTTGTTGTGTATTTTTCCGTCACCCTTTTCACTGTTATAGGTTATGTTCTACAAGGAACGCACGCCATTGGAGGCGGCAATCTGTAATTTATTTTACCTTAATTACTACTTCAATTTTTTTCCACAATTTAAAGGTATATATGGGTGCAAACATGGAATACATGGGAATAATGCAGCTGCTCACTGACAGGTATGGGGGAGGCATTGACACCAGGCCTCGGATCTTCGACCCCTGCCCTCTTTGCCTCCGCCTACCTGGTGCTGAAAGCCTTCTCAAACTTAAAAAAAAATAATAGTGCAGTGATCAGCATGTCTGTCTAGAAAGCAGGAGGTCCAAGTTCGATGCCGAGTCGGTCACAAATATTCATCTGCCGTCTTAGCTGTATTTCAACGCGCTGTGACAGTGTGGACGTCGGTCCTTCGACATTTAAGATGCAATTGTTTCTTGAGGCAATAGAGGTGATTTGCGAACATTTGTCTTGCCATCAGAGTAACGGGACTTTAACGGCATCCAACCCTTAGTCATCGCTTTGTGCCGGCGCTAACCCATGTCATATACATGCGAATCAGATTGTAGTTCATATTTAGTCAAATAACGAATGGTGAGTAATAAGTATGCCGTCCGGTGTGGCCGACCTGTTCTAGGCGCTACAGTCTGGAACCGCGCGACCGCTACGGTCGCAGGTTCGAATCCTGTCTCGGGCATGGATGTGTCTGATGCCATTAGGTTAGTTAGGTTTAATTAGTTCTAAGTTCTAGTGGACTGATGACCTCAGAAGTTAAGTCCCATAGTGCTCAGAGCCATTTGAACCATTTATGAAGTATACGAGCATTTACAAACAGTAGAAGCAGGATTGCAGCGAACTGATCCCTTAACCAAGTGCAACATAGAGTACCTATGTAATGAGTCATTCCAGCTGCATAGCTGAGGGTAATATTTGTTAAGCAATTCATTGGAGAATTAATGTAATACCCGCACGATGATTTCTGTAGTCATACTGTATCATTAGCAGCCCGCGAATGGAATTCTATGTTCGTTAAATCGGATTACTCAAGGTGAGGCCAAATAAAGAGAAGCGACGACGCCACAACACTATCTTTACTTAAGTAGGTAGTCAGCGCTAAATTATGCGTGCCACCATTAACGTTACTGTAAGCAGTTTGACAGCATAACACCACCACAACTACTGACAACCTGAGCCATATCATCATGCAGTTGTAATTCGCAGTGATGACAAGTTGCTGATGTTTGTCAAGAATAGCGGAAAGCGCCTCTGAAGTTCCATTTGCATTACGCCTAGGACGGAGAGAATCCTAAATAACAGTAATCGGTCACCCAGCGAAGAGAAGAATCCACGTATTGTCTCAAGTTCTTGCAGTTTGATATTAATGCAGTTCCCGATAGTTTCACACTAACGGGTTCTTTTGGCTATCGGAATACTCATATGGAAATTATAAAAGTGTAATTGCTAGAACGCTCAACTACCTTAATAACACCTCATTCTGGATTGAATACGACTGTTAATTTGACGTTTCCATTCATCTCCTGACGTCTTACTGAATGAAGTCTGAAGTGCACGCACAGTTGTGTTGCCTATCGCATGGATTCTGTCAAGTGTTATGGCAGCTGGCAGTCATTGCTGAATACAGAGTTTTGCAAATATCCCCACTGCTTTAGGGGAAATCGTCTTTGTTGCATTTTTTCCATACCGTAATTAGCACAATAACATAAGGCTTGTTCTGATGAAGAACTTGATGCCCACAAGTCCTTAAATAAGAATCTCCCAGCGGGAGTAATGCATGAAAGGAGACAGACTGTTGGACAAAAGAATAGACAGCTCCCTGCTTTTTGCGTTTCCGATAGCGCCTACGATAAGAATCTTGTGTCATATTATGCTTCACAAACTTAAACTGTTTGTTTTTTTACTTCATACTAAAATAAAAGTTATGATCTGAGAAGAGGAAATGACTGATATGCTTCTCAGGAACTCTAGTTTTTCATGTTTTTTTCTCACTTCATACTAAAACAAGGGCGTTAATATGAGCAGAGGAAATGAAATATACGCTTCCGAGACAAAATATTTCGTTGTGTGCTACTACTGCATACTTGAAAGCCCTGCAGTTAATTTTTGTATGTTGGATAAATTTTGATATCACCTCACATTCCTTTGTGAGAAGGTTCCTATTTTCTTGAGATTCAAATAGAGTGGACATTTCATCACTGGTTAATATTCTGATGACTAATGACATGATACCCGTTGCAATTGCTCCATGGCACCTATGAGTAGAGTCTCACATTGGTTACTATAAGAACACGCAGGCAGTGATATCCGCTCACTGCAGTCAGAGCCAAGGTGATTTCTTTCTGTTTATGGCGAAGCGTCTGCTGCAGTGTCCACGCTCAGCCAACATAAATCGCGGCGCATTGGGCACTGCCAATCGCTGCACTTGTCGCGAGCCTCGACAACAAGAGCGCACTGTCTCTGCTAACGACACTATGGAGTTAATACATCTTACTTAACGTAACGTAATATACAGGTCGTGCGTTGGGTAAAAATTCAGTTTGTAGCTTCCCATCACATTAAAATACTTTATAGTCATATTTGGTGCAATATTTATTGTTGGTTTTTCTCTCTAATGTTAATAGTATTGATTCAGATTGTGCGTGAACACGAAAACACGCACACACAAACAGTCATTGATACCAGTGAGGGTGACAACTACTGTGTGTTGAACAACACATGCACCAGTCAATTCCTCAGCTGGCGTCGAGTGGATGCGATTTTTCAATTACCTTGCATTGCAAGAATTGTAAGGAGGAGACTGAAAGTAAATGGACTTGTATCTAAAGAGCTGCGACAAAGCAAAGCTTGACCGACTATCAGATAATTGTTTACATGGGTACTGTGGACGAGTATACTTTTAGTAACCAACCCACCCACGATCATTACGTAAGATTTCTCGAAGGCGTAGGGGCATTGTTTTCATTAAGTCATCGACAGTGTAGCGTGGTGGTTTACTTCCCACCATACGTTTTCTATATTCGTCCAAAGGTCGCTTGCATTTGTAGGTCCACATGGCAATGACCTTGTTACCTCTGCCCACATATCCTCTATCTGGTTGATCTTCGGTGATCGTGGAACAAACGGCAACAGCTTTATCCTCTCTTGGCCCTGAAACCAATCTCGCACTGCTCTGCTATGATGGATGGGGCTGTGCTCCTGTAAATAAACTGTTATCTCGTTCGTTCATATATTTATATTTAAATAAAATATTAGTAATAAGCACATTGTATTATTATTTTTGACAGTGTTTAAGAATTCAGGCCCTGACATAAATAAGTGATCTAGATTCAACCGTCCGATTAAGAATGTGGTTTACCCAGTCTATCAAATGATGAGAGTCGTATTCGGATGTCCACATTAAGCCTGACTGGCTGAATCCGATTAGAACGATCTGGTATCGAAATGAAATTACAGAAATTGGATAATTTGAACGTCTGTATTGCAACAATGCTGCGCACATAAATTCCTATGATGGAGTAACAGGTAGCAACTGCTCAAGAAAAAGTGAGAAATATGTCTACTAGCAGCAATGAAACGTAATTATAACCCATATTTATGTGATGGAAATACTGAGTCGAACAATGCGCATCTATTTCAGTGGTGGAAAGATGCACCATATCGGATTTGCTGATGACATAATGACAATAATAATAATCCCGTGGGGCCGATAGGGGAAACCCTCCCCCATATGGGTGGTACCGAGAAAATCAAATACTTGGGGTGAACCAAATACTAACACAATCCTCAGCGACTACTCAATCCGTTGAACTCAAAATCCACACACGTCTGAGTGAAAACCACCGCTACTCTGGTCACCGTCTGTTAACTCAATGAGCTCGGCTGAAAATATTTGCTTCCAAAGGCTTCAACACCCTCTGGTCCTGTCCGGTCCTGGAATCACCCAGGCCAAACCAATGAAACACAAGCAAACATGAACTGTGCAAACTGTCGACAGGCGGCAGTTGGAATTTCGGATTCTGGGGAGGCCAGGTTAGCACGGCAGAGAATATTGAAGATCTCTTGTAAATTTTCCCTACAAGTAGAAAACATGCATTTGAAAACTACACGCCGCGCGGGATTAGCCGAGCGGTCGCGGTCGCAGCAGTCATGAACTGTTCGGCTGGTTCCGGCGGAGGTTCGAGTTCTCCCTCGGGCATGGGTGTGTGTGTGTGTTTGTCCTTAGGATAATTTAAGTTAAGAAGTGTGTAAGCTTAGGGACTGATGACCTTATCAGTTAAGTCCCATAAGATTTCACATACATAAGACCCTTTTTTATAACAAAATATCAATACATTGATCCAAATAACGAAAACTAAATAATCTAACATAATAAATCGACCGACAAAAAATTCTCACCATTGCTCTTCAAGAACCACGACTAACTGACAATGAAACCTTGCATTACGGAAACCATTGCATCTTCAAGAGCAAAATGCAACAAAAGGTAGCGAAAGGCGTACCAATCTTGGCCATGGCATTTCTCGAACACAGATCTATCATCAGGTCTGTCAAAGAAACACAGCCATCAACAATCGACTTCTCATTCAGAGACCCAGTAAAAATATACACTCATCAATGCACATGCCCCCACCAACATCGAAAATAAGGAAAACATCAAAAATGTCGAAAAATTCTGGAACACACTCGAAAATATTATGAGCAAAAGTCACCAAGATGACGTGAAAATACTAAAGGGTGACTTCAACTCTCTATTTGGGACAGAAAAAACCTCTAGAAAAATCATTGGTACAAATTCTACACACCGAAACGCTTAGACCAACGGCACACGTCTGACTGACTATTGCCAACAATTCAACCAGAAAAGGATATCTTCCCACTTTAGGAAAATACCATTTCTCAGGTAACATGCTTGGCTACCAGGTGCAAGCTGCTGTCGTTCGCCTTTCTAGACTCGCTGAAAGCCAGACTTTTTATTCTTTTGCAGTAGAGCTACAAGCAGGCAGATACAAACTCAATAAGGGAATCGTAAGACAGCGCTCGAGCAAAATTCGTCTTGGTACTTTCAGTAACCCTTACTGTCAGAGCGAAAACCTTACGGTACTGCCAATTTCATAATGCCACTTTTGTTTTCTGCCGACATATTTTTTGTTGTTGTGAATACATAATTTTATCTATGAAATGCCACATTTTCATAATACTTGCGAATGATACAGGAAATGAAGTAAATACAGATCTTTTCGAAATTAAAAATCGGTAATATCCTAATAATTCGTGTTAAAATGGGATCAATCGTCTTACAGGCACTTAATGCTTCGCTACAGTATGGAACCGCGCGACCACTACGGATGCAGGTTCGAATCCTGCCTCGGGCATGGATGTGTGTGATGTCTTTAGGTTAGTTAGATTTAACTAGTTCTAAGTCCTAGGGGACTGATGACGTCATAAGTTAAGTCCCATAGTGCTCAGAGACCTTTTAACCATTTTCGAACTTAATGCTTTATTAAGATAGACTGCCGTCGTGATGTTTCTGTAGTGAGCTGAATTTAATTTGTATTAGTAAAGTGATTATTTTATTTACATTTTCCATTAGTTTAATAAACGCAACAGTAATCATCAAAGAGAAATTAATCAGCAGCTGAATTTTTTCTTCTCCATATCTACAACAATCTGACAATGCAATAGTTGTTTACAAATTCTACGCCTGCTTGTTTTAACGATGTCATTAAACCATAGTAGTTTTAAGAGTATTTTCGTCTAGAAATGAATTGCCTTGACGGTTGATCGATCAAGAGCGGGAAAGGTAATATTTTACGAATATATGTCGAGAGGGGCAAGTGCTTGAGAGAGGACTTCCCTATCAATACAAGTGCCTGAGAGACGATTTTCCTATCAATCTCCTGGATAGTTTTGTTTCTCAAATCAACAGAGTGAGTTATCATGCAGTAGCACAGGTGATGTAGTTTTGTTGCTCGACTTTCTTACACTGCGACCGAAAGGTGTTTCAGTTGTTGACAACAAATTCCAGCTGAGTTGCACACACCCCTTGGGGCAGAATTCGTAGTCCAAAACACACTTATGGAGCTATCAAATGTAAAATATTATGTTCACATTACACTTTACTCTAGTCTACGTGTTTTGGTGGGGCTCAGCCTTGCATTCCTTCTTAGGAAGTTAACGATAAAGGCATCGTAACACGTCACCAGTAACAGTACTGCATAGGAATGCTCAATGAGCCACCTGATAACGTTCAATAATAGTCACTCCGTTGATTTTTGTTGTTTCGAATTAGAGCATGCAGTACTCCTAAACCAGACTTCTGAACTTTGCTTGTTGAATGCAAATGTCGCATGATGGTAAAATGGTAATCTGTCACATATATCAGTAGTCGAGACTTTCTTAATGTGGAAAATCATTCATGCCAGAACGATCATCGTTGAAACAAGAATATCTTTTTCTGGCGTATTTTTCCCAAAAGCACTCGCTCCACACTCAATTCAAATCTTTCTAGCTGCCTCCTCTACATTCACCGCTCTGTTGTACCAAAAGTAAACGTTGTGTTGCAGATGTTACTTCTTTTTCCAGTTGCGACTCAATTTTTCAATGCTTAACTGTAGTTCATGATTTTCAAGTATGCAAAATCCAATGCTTAACTGCAAGATGATAACTAGAACTTCAAATACGAAAATGGTATTGATACATGCTCTGACAGCGTGGCGCCGCCTTCACATGGGCGGCGCCGGATTTCATGTGGCGGGTGGCGTCTGGCCGGTGGCCGGTAGCCGCTGCAACGCGAGGAAACGCTCGAGCGTAAGCTGTTATGATCGTGACGCAGCCACGAGCTGTTCTGCGGAATTGTTTCTGGAATACTTGTTATTGCGGGTGGGTAGAATGTTAAGCGAATTGTCTTCGAAGTTCAATCAGACTCATAACTTTAGACCGAAATGTGGTTAAAAAAAAAAAAAAAATAGTTGGACGCGAACACGCGACTCCAAGTTTAGAATGTACGACGGTTACCGCAAGACCACGGGCTCACTCCATGCATATCTACTCGGAAGTAGACAATACTTCCTCCTAACACTTCGCCCATCTTACAGTGTTGCCAGATTGTGCAGATGGCCGGACTTAGCGTTGTCAGGGGCGGTCAGTTTTATTGGCCACCTTAAGTGAACGACTCCGACTTAGTCTCTGTGGCGGCCGGCCGGCGGTCAGGTTTTATGTCTAAGACTGTACATAGTGAGTCCTTAGCACTTAATATTTTTCCACACTTTCAAATGAGCCTTACAAAAGACTGAACTTGCGACCTCGGACTCAAGGGATTCCTTGTGGGCGGAACGGAGTATTCTTAAGTCGGCGTGTGAACCAACACATCCGTAGAAGACAAGCCGCAGGAGTGCCAAAGGGCAGGCAACCTACTACAGTGCGTCACTGACCTGTGCTCTGCGTTGATGTGGCGATCTCCGGTAACCGTGAGTCTGCCTCTGGATTCAGGAGATCACACCCCGGCTTACGAACCTACCGGCCGCCGCAGAGGAAAAGACGACAAGACGCATTCTGAGGGATAAAAGAAGTAATTTGTAATCTTGTTTTATTGTGTCTAATGACGGCACACAGGTTCCTTGGCCTCCATCCTGGCGGAACAGAGGAGGTTTTCATCCCTGGAGCGGAAGATCCCTGCGTAACACAAAACGAGAAACTGTGCCTTTTGTCCAAAGCTTACGTTAACCTGCAGACTGTAGACGTAGATGTAAATGCATTCAAGCGCTGGAACTTCAGTTCACTGCTTGCTAAAGTCCACTTAATCGGTATTTTTTCTGTATTGTATGACACGGTATATTTTATTTTTCTGTATTAGTTGTTTCATCTGTTCCAGAAAATAAATAACGAGTGGTGGACCACCTAACTAACACCATCTTTTTGTAGCGAGGAAGACTCAGTCTAAAAATCCAAAACATTGTGATCATTCTGCAGAATGGCTACGATTATCAGGTAACACACATTTTTCATAGTACGTATCTATAGAATGGTGAATCGGATTGCTTCTGTTATATAAGAGAATACAGAATGCATACTTTCAAGCGACGATTTATGCATTTTCAGCGACGCCATAGGAATCTATTTATCCTTGTTAATGACTACTCGAAAGTTTTGCATATATCAGCAGTATGTGCAATACGTTCCACTCAGGGTGCATCGTGTTCGTTATCGCACGGCGAAGAGCAGGCTGAACTCGTTCGCACAGTTTTCCTTTGTATTTTCACTGTCTGCCGATAAAAAAACCCGCGTGGTTGCCTTTCTCTGCGGTTATAGACTAAAGAAAACTTTGAATCGTACCTGCATTATTCACTCACTTACGACGTCAGAGTAGATGCTCAGTTGACTATCTTAGCTAACTCTATCCACTTTGTGATAAAGTATAGGCGACCTATGCTCTTAAAGAAGACGTAAAACATTTGCTGCTCGTATCGTTTCAAAACTGACTTACGTGCTGCATTCAGAACTTTAGCTTTGTGGTTAGGTCACATGGTCATTTGAAGTGTGCGAAGATCCACACTAACTCATCCTGTAGTTCAATATTTAATATTAATCATATAATATTAATCATGTGATTATAAATGACCACTCAAAAGTGGCAATGCACCGCTCTCCCTAGCACTTCATTACTCGATTTGAAACTAAGAAGTGATTTCTCAGCACTGAAACGTCACTGGGCAACTCTAATACAGAAGTAAGGATAAATTATTTCATCAATCATTGGGATTGCGAACCCTGTGACCTTTTTTTTCCGTAGCACTCGCTCTTTCGACATCCATATCTTTCTTTTTATTTTATTTTATTTATTTATTTATTGCAATCAGGAATGTGGCATTTGTTTCTGTAGACAAACATCCTGCCTGAAGCCACAATGCCACTACAGTGTAAAAGGAAGAATGTCATGGCACCACGGGTGTGCGAATAATTTAAATAATGTTTTGTGAGTTTTCATTATCTAACTGCTCGAGTATTGCCTTCTTGAGGCGGATATAGGGAAGTAGCATTCGCCTAAAGATGATGCGTAAATCTAATTGAAGTTATTGAAGGCCACACCCTTTGTGCCCAAGTATAAGACCAACGTCCTCTTCTACGACGTGTGTATTCCACCCATGTCTCTTAGGCTAGTAATCGCTTAGCTCACTACGCTACATTTTTTTCCCAAGTGGAAAAGCAGATAGTCAAATCCACATTTTCCCAATCAGTTGGTCGCTTGCTATATAATATTACTCTGAATGTTCAGTTTGGGAGTACTCTGAAATATCCCATATATGACTCGCAATAAGTATATCCGGTTTTGAGAAACATGATAGACTTCACTATTCACGGTTCGACGCCCTGCGGCACACTCACTCGCCCAAACATCCAGAGTACTCTGTAAGCCTGCTCCTGTTTCTAGACAGCGATTGCCTCAGGTAGCAAGGCAGCGATATTCTCTGAACGAATGAATCAGTGTTTAAACGGCCCATCGCCCCCCATTAAGGCAAGCACACTGGAGACTGACTTCAGCGGTCAACGCTCGTGGTTCTAGGACTACCACCAGTGACGACATTCCAGAGAATTCAGCACTCGTCGGCATATAAGTCAGCGCAGAGTATTTGTCCTCCGGTTGAGTCATCTGATTTCGTGCTTAGTGTAGTGCTGCTTGGCTGTCCAGTAGATGGTTTAGACCCTAAAATTCTTCAATTGCGTGGCCCTAATGTCCGTAGCTGCTTTACAATTGTTTAGGGTATTTTCGTTCTGTCGTTGCAACTACAAAAAATGCGGGCTTTTTTCACCAGATGTCTTTCGCTTTATTGAGGTAAAGCATCATCAGTGATTTATAATTAAGTTGTTTACATTTTGATTTGCTTTAAGATCGAAACTATCAGCGTCTAAAGAAGAAAAACATCAATGATGTTCTAGCATACGGCATTTCCCGATGTAGGAGAGAAATCAAGCGGAAATTACCGTAAGTAAAAACCAAAGTATTACTAAGGAACTGTTAAATAACTTAATTATAGACCACTGATGATGCTCTAACTCAATAAAGCGAAACGCATCTGGTGAAAAAAACATGCATTTTTTGTAGTTGTAACGACAAAACGAAAATACCCTCAAGCAAGATTTAGATCCTATTGAATTTTTTCACTCATTGTTAATGTAATTGTTCCGATTTACAACTGACATTTCAGTACGATAAGTTTATGAGTTCTCTTCACTTGTGCATCGCATTGGCAACTCCAAATGAATGTTGTAACAAACAACTGGCGTGATAGAGTTAATAGGTTATGTATTTGTCTTCAAGAACTTGACGCCTCAGTTCCAGCTCATATCACTCCCATTCCTAAGAGCGTTCATGTTTTCAGCAGACTAAGTTCCTCCACATAATTTATTTCAAATTTACTAGTAAGCTTCCAAAGAGCACATTATTGTTCGCCTGCACGAAGGCCTTTTTTGAATTACAGTTCGTTATGGCATGTAACGGTTAGGGTGTTCATTATAACTCACATAGTCTAATGTTATGTCTGGGATGCTCTCCCCTTACGTTACGTTTGATGCAGGATCAAATGGCTCTGAGCACTATGGGACTTAACTTCTGAGGTCATCAGTCCCCTAGAACTACTTAAACCTAACTAACCTAAGGGCATGACACACGTCTATCCCCGAGGCAGGATTCGAACCTGCGACCGTAGCGGTCGTGCGGTTCCAGACTGTAGCGCCTAGAACCGCTCGGCCACCACGGCCGGCTTGATGCTACATTTTTTATCTTCAGAGAAGATGCACGAAATCTAATGGCTTAGCTTGTTTTTAAATAGGTTAAGACAGTTAACAGTTCAGGTAGCGGGCTCTAACAGCTAAGCGGGGACGACCGTTAGTCGTGGGAAGGAGTACAAATAAAGGCAGGAGAAACGGCCTCCATCTAGCTGTCAGCACATCCATTTTTTTTACGGTATATAATAAGAATTAACCTCGTCCATATACATTTTGTGGCCGTTCGAAACCACTGAAGGGAAATACGCAACTGATTATACAGCTATCTCGGCGAGCATTTCACCGGTGAGAGAGACACAAACTTCCAGGTGGTATGTAACCTAGCCAACGGCCTTGCCGCGTTGGTAACACCGGTTCCTGTCAAATCACCGAATTTAAGTGCTGTCAGGCTAGCACACGGATGGGTCACCATCCGGGTATGTCCAGTGCTTTTGGCAACCCGGGATGCACTCAGCCCTTGTGAAGCCAACTCAGGAGCCACTTGGTTGAGAAGTAGCAGCTCCGGTCACGAAAACTGACAACGGCCGGGAGAGCGATGTGCTGACCACATGCCCCTCAGTATCCGCATCAAAAAATGGTTCAAATGGCTCTAAACATTATGGGACTTAACATCTGTGGTCATCAGTTTCCTAGACTTAGAACTACTTAAACCTAACTAACCTAAGGACATCACACACATCCGTGCCAGAGGCAGAATTCTAACCTGCGACCGTAGGAGCAGCGCGGTTCCGGACTGAAGCGCCTAGAACCGCTCGGTCACAACGAGTTTCCGCATCCGGTGACGCCTGAGGTCTGAGGATGACACGGCGGCCAGTCGGTACCGTTGGGCCTTCAAGGCTTGTTCGGACGGTGTTTGTTTTTTGGTATGAAATCTAACATGTTGCAGCAACACAAAATGTCGGTTTTAAAAGCATCTCTACTCATGATTTGTTGTGAGATCTAAATACTGGTATTGTAGACTTTCGCTCCATATTTGTGACTTTACTATTTGCAGATTCAGATGTTCGCGAAATTAATGTTTCTTGCATATATTTAGTATCTGTTAACAGAAGAGAATATAATGATAAATCTGTAAAACTTAGAAGGTAAATCCATCACAGTTCGCCGCCTGATACAGTCAAAACTTCACAGGGTGAAGATAACGGGTCACCTGTTTTGGATTAGGCACTTTAATAGTTTCCGAGAGAGCGGCGCCTAAAAGTTTCGACGCCACTTCACCAGACTGCTTACCCGGCGTATTGTCAAGTGCGTCTGCAGCTGGCGATGGTGAGCCCTAACCGGTCTAGATTGTTTTTGTGTCATTGACGTCACAAATAGGGGAATATCTTCATTCCATTAGAAGCTGTTAAAACTAATAGACTTTCAATGGAGCATGCCCGGGAAAAGAAGGGATGCTGAAAGTGAGTCTGTAGCAGGAACGTCACAATCAGTTTCACACAGGGAAACTGTTAAAAGAGAAATTGTTGATTATGATCTTGAAGAGTATGAAAGTGTGACCCCGGGAACGAAAGAAGATATAAACACTACAGTGTGCTATTGCACTGAACTTTGGATAAAATTCGGTAAAGGCTAACCGGTCTAAAATCATGGCTCAAGAAATGGCCAAGGCAATCATCAACGTTATAAACGAGACAGAATTTGTTGAAGGTATGGAACTATTGACTGCAACGGAAACATGCTATGCTGGTATCACATATGCAGCGGCCAATGTCAGACGCACAAAACAGAAGTAATGTCCCGCTTCGCCAGAACTGAGCGAAGATGAGTCGGAAAGACATTCCGTTCTCCACCAACTGAAAGTAAATTTAAAACAATGTATTTATAAATTAAATAACATTAAAATTATGAAGTATTTCATAAACGAGCCATTTGGTGATTTATTTTTACCTACCTGTTCAGTACATGCCCCGTGTGAGAAAGAATGGGACTTTTGTTTTCGATTGCAGTTAAAAGCAGGAAGACTCCCTGAGCTTTGTCCGAAGTGGTCAGTGAAATTGTTGGCAAAGGAGAGGACGTGCAAACTTACAAGTACAAAACGGCTATCGTAATGGAGAAGCCAAATGGTATGCGGTGGACCGACTGGAAATAAATACAGTATGATCGATGTCGTTTTACGGATGCAGGGAATAGTGGACTTCTGGTTGATACACGAACATTGCGACAGAGGGCAATGCCTGTGGCGACATGAGTGCAGTCGGAAACTTTTGAAGGCAACTTACCTGGATGAACTACCTGTACAGCTACGATTAGTGAAATAGTTTTCATAAGCATCACCTGCGGCCCTTCAATCCGCTAGACAAGTTCTGTAGCATTTTACTTGCACTCAGGTAAACTTAAAACATTCGACCACTCGACTGCTAACATACGATGTTAACATACTAGGCTGAGGACAGTCCAGTGGCAGACAGGTCTTTCGATATTCATCGTGGGCGCACCATCTCGTTGCCCATTTGAATGTGCGCCAAACGAGTGTGGAACAGTAAGAAGATACGCGTGATGAAGGTACGTAGTATTCCTACCAGCTTTTTCCCGGAGGCTTCGCCTGCGACACATATGTGTCGCATATATTTCACACACATGCACTATACATTTCGTTGAAGACGACGTTCACACCATATCTCAGATTCAGCAGCCTGTGACCTGGCTCCTTCACACATTCCTTGTAAGCAACGTCCACACCGTATCTCAGATTCAGCAGTCCATAATGTGCTGGGTCGTTATCTCATTCCTTGTAAGCAACGTTCGTGTCGTACCTCAGATTCACCAGCCCGTGAAGTGCTGGCTCGTTCCCTGATTCCTTGCAAGCGATGTTCACTTTCTTCTGGCTCACAAACATTGTGGAGACACATTTACCGTCAGACTGTAGACAATGTCTTTGTTGATAGTCTATTTCATTTTTTTTTTTTTTTTTACCATAACGCGATCTCCCTTCCTTCCTTCATTTCTTCGCAAACAGTTTTGCCTTTTTTTCCTTTCCACTGAATCTGCCCGACAGACTACAGTTTCATTTGCATCGTAATGACAACAGCGCTGGATGACAGTTTTGAGAAATAACACTGCCGCTGGCAACTGTCTGACTCTCTTTTGCTTTATGTCACGCGACTCCAGCACGGAGACTACGTTAAATGCATCTGTGATATTCAACAATGTGCCATCATCATTGGACCCGAGACAAACTGGCAAAATTATCGGTACGCTGCAGTGATTCTTCTCGCTAACAGATTCACACTCTGAGCAGCACAAATGAGTTGGAAATTGCGCTTCATACTTTTAAAGTATTCCAAGTCAGCTAAATACGGAGCAGATGTACCAACAGGACATTTTCGAGCATTCTTATCTGTCAACCATTCTCATCCTCGATCTGTAGGGGTAGTAGCGGTATCTTACTCCCACAGTATTTTATATAAAAAGAATGTGTGACATACACACTGAAGTTAGAGGAAATTGTTCCTTGCGTTTCCTCATTTTTACTTTTATGTCACACTTTTTAACCGCCATGCTCAACCTTGAGGTGCAAGGTTTTTTTTATTGTCAGTAATTTTTTCCAGCTAGCCAGTGATCTGTGTGCTAAGTTCGGAAGAAATTGCTTCTTGCATTACAGGGCTATGCTGTATGTCACAGTCATTGCAACGCCCCGCTTCCCATAGGGGTGAAACGTCATTGGTGCTGTCACCAATGAGTTCAATGATCCAGTAAAGTATGGAAGCGATAGTAATATCGGTCGTTATCGAATATTTCACAAGTCACGGCTCCTCACCCCTAGCCCCGACCCTAGTGTGGGTACTGCTACATTACCCCGGAGTGTTTCTTTTCAAAACTAATGATTGTACAAATATTGAGTCGTGAATATACAAAATTTAATTGAAATCGCTCCATATCCTCGTGAGTTATGCTTTATGACACATCCTCTTTCACACCCTGTTCCAACCCCTATGGGCAGTAAGTGATTCTTACCCACACGATGCTTCTTTGCGTATAGTAAGCTACACTATGTAATCCAAAGTATCCGGACACCTGGCTGAAAATGACTGACACGTTCGTGGCGCCCTCCATCGGTAATGCTGGAATTCAGTACGCTGTTGGCCCACAGTTAGCCTTAATGACAGCTTCCACTCTCGCAGGCATACGTTCAACCAGGTGCTCCAAGATTTCTTGGGGAATGGCAGCCCATTCTCCACCGAGCGCTGCACTGAGTAGAGGTATCGATGTCGGTCGGTGTGGCCTGGCACGAAGTCGGCGTTCCAAAACATGCCAAAAGTATTCTATAGGATTCAGGTCAGGACTCTGTGCAGGCCAGTCCATTACAGGTATGTTATTGTCGTGTAACCACACCGCCACAGGCCGTACGTTATGAACAGGTGCTCGATCGTGTTGAAAGATGCAGTCGCCATCCCCGATTTGGTTCAAATGGCTCTGAGCACTATGCGACTCAACTGCTGAGGTCATCAGTCGCATAGAACTTAGAACTAATTAAACCTAACTAACCTAAGGACAGCACACAACACCCAGCCATCACGAGGCAGAGAAAATCTCTGACCCCGCCGGGAATCGAACCCGGGAACCCGGGCGTGGGAAGCGAGAACGCTACCGCACGACCACGAGATGCGGGCCCCCGATTTGGTCTTCAAGGTGCTTGAAACATCAATTTAGGCCTGTGCTGTGATAGTGCCACGCAAAACAGCAAGAGGTGCAAACCCCTCCATGAAAAACACGACCACACCATAACACCACCGCCTCCGAATTTTA
Source organism: Schistocerca serialis cubense (assembly GCF_023864345.2). NCBI lineage: Eukaryota > Metazoa > Arthropoda > Insecta > Orthoptera > Acrididae > Schistocerca > Schistocerca serialis. Next base: position 31,279,188 of record NC_064646.1, read on the forward strand.
CTGTTGGCACTACACACGCTGGCAGATGACGTTCATCGGGCATTCGCCATACCCACACCCTGCCATCGGATCGCCACATTGTGTACCGTGATTTGTCACTTCACACTACGTTTTTCCACTATGTTTACGCTCCATACACCAAGTTAGGCGTCGTTTGGCATTTACAGGAGTGATATGTGGCTTATGAACAGCCGTCCACCATTCAAGTTTTCTCACCTCCAGCCTAACTGTCATATTACTCGCAGTGGATCTTGATGCAGTTTGGAATTTCTGTGTGATCGTCTGGATAGATGTCTGCATATTAGGCATTACGACCCTCTTCAACTGTCGCGGTTTCGGTTAGTCAACAGACGACGTCGGCCTGTACGCTTTTGTGCTCTACATGTCACTTCACGTTTCCGCTTTACTATCACATAGGAAACAGTGGACCCAGGGATGTTTAGGAGTGTGGAAATATCGCGTACAGACGTATGACGCAAGTGACACCCGATCACCTGGCCACGTTCGAAGTACGTGAGTTCTGCGGAGCGCCCTTTTCTGCTATCTCACGATGTCTAATGACTACTGAGGTGGCTGATATGGAGTACCTGGAAGTATGTGGCAACACAATGCACCTAAGATGAAAAACGTATGTTTTTGGGGGTGTCCGGATACTTTTTATCACATAGTGTATATGTGTAGCTTGTTTGCATGCATTCGATCCAGTGGTTAGGAGCTCATGTAGAACGTACATACAGACATACGCTATCTGATCAGAGGTATATGGAGATCCATTAATGGACATAAATATGGAGTGGGCCCACCCGCCGGCCGGGGTTCCCGAGCGGTTCTAGGCGCTACAGTCTGGAACCGCGCGACCGCTAAGGTCGCAGGTTCGAATCCTGCCTCGGGCATGGATGTGTGCGATGTCCTTAGGTTAGGTTTAAGTAGTTCTAAGTCCTAGGGGACTGATGACCTCAGAAGTTAAGTCCCATAGTGCTCAGAGCCATTTGAACCATTTATTGTGCCCACCCGTCGCCTTCATGAAGGCTTGAACTACGCTGGGAAGGCTTTCAGTGAGGTGTCTGTATGTTTTTGGAAGAATGGAAGTCAATTCTTCCTCAAGAGCCGAAACTAGAGAAGATTTGTTGGAAGCTGGGGTCTCTGGGGTCCGAAGAGAAGTCGACGTTCTTAGGTGTTCTGTTGTATTCAAGTCGGGATTCTAGGCGGGCCAGTCCATTTCAGGAATTTTACTGTCCACAACTCATTGCCTCACAGGTGCTACTTTGTGACAAGTGCATTGTCATACTGATACAAGCAGCCATCGCCTCAAACTGTTCCTCTGTTGTACGTGTTCTGTTCAGATCCTTCACATTCACCGTTGTCTAAGCACAATATGGGGACCACACCCTAACCACGAATAATACCCCCATACCATAACACTGCCTCTTCTCTACTTAACTGATGGCGCTAGACACGATGGCAGGTGACGTTTCCAGGCATTTGCCAAACACAAACCCTTCCATTGGATTTCCACGGGGTATAGCGTGATTCAACGCTTCACATAACTCCCTCACAGCCATCAGCTGTCCAGTGCCCTCGCTCTTTACACTACCCCTAGCGTGATTACAGAAAGTGTAGCATATGAGGAGGTGCTTCAGCATTGCAACCCATTCTCTTTAATGCGCACAGCCATTGTGCTACATGTGCTGCTGGTAACGCTTTGGAACTCACGTGTGACTCCTTCCGCTGATTTCGTTCCCTTCTGTCCGTCAATCATAAGGTCTGCCTGCTCTTGGTGTAGATGTGTTTGTTCTCTCGCGGTTCCACTTCGCGCTCACATCACCAACAGTGGATCTGTGCAGTTTTAGAAGGGTGATGAATTTGTTAATCCACTGACTTTACTGAGCCGCACTGATCGATCCCTTATGCTTTTGCTACTTCTCTATTGACAACATAAGACTCCACGCCTCCTTTTATATTGACAGATCGGGCGCTCGTGACAACTGTTGGTCAGTTACCTACTACGTAACGGTGTCCGGATGCTTTTGATCAGGTAGTGTACACACATACTTACTGTATATATATACACTATACATACATACAATGACTGTTACAAATATGTAGATTCGCGGTGTGGAAGATGAAGCGATGTAAATACAGTGTTGGGTATTGAAAGCTTTTCGGTCGCCACCAACATCAGCTAGCAGACAACACAGCGTCTAACACGTAGATAAATAAGATGATTTCAAACCCCATTGCAGACAACATTTCAGCGATCGCAAGTTCCATTTATTACTTCCTAAAAATATTATTTGACGTCTAACGTTGACAGCAACCAGAAAGCAGTCAGTACTGGTTGATGTGATTTAGTTTTTATTGATTCAGCTGCTGCCATCAGTGTGTGTTTGGAGTCGTGATTAGTATTTGTGTAGCTACTTGGAAAATTGTCACATCCAGCTGATATATCGAGGAAGAAAGCGGTGAGGATGTTGCGGTATGAAAGCGACCAAGAAGTCAATACTGATATGCCTTCGACGTACTATTTGCGCTTTGTTTACAATCCAGGCACACGCTCTATCGGAACAGTCTTCTGAAAGACATTTTTAGGTTACTTAGCCAATGTGTTTATCTCAAACGTTTGTGGTCAATGATACGGTTCTGTGATGTACAGGGCTGATAAGAATCGAAGAGAGCTTCCACATCTTGAGAAAAAAGTTGCCAGGCGTTTTTAGTATCAAAATACAAACCAAGGAATGAGCGGAAGGATGGATATGGTTTTGTGCCGGCCGGGGTTGGCCGAGCGGTTCTAGGCGCTACAGTCTGGAACCGTGCGACCACTACGGTCGCAGGTTCGAATCCTGCCTCGGGCATGGATGTGTGTGTGATGTCCTTAGGTTAGTTAGGTTTAAGTAGTTCTAAGTTCTAGGGGACTGATGACCTCAGAAGTTAAGTCCCATAGTGCTCAGAGCCATTTGATATGGTTTTGCGCTCTTTATTTAATGGAAATAAGATCTGCAGTCTTCACTGCAAAACTAATTGCCTAGAATTAATGAAGTGCTTTAGTTCAGCTACTGTACGTTTGCGGTGCACGTGGTAACTGCAGTTGTGAAAAGGCCAGGTTTTTTGAAGTCGTTGTAGGACGTTCTGAATTCAAAACTAGATATAATTCTTATGCTTCTGTGTTCTGAAGATACTGTCTAAAATACTATAGATAACGTACTTCGTCATTACCAACAATTCTATTCTCTCAGAGAATAGTCAAAGACATGAAAGTGACAGTAGTGCGATAAACAACCTCCACTATGAATTGAGGGGATTATCATTAGTACATAAGAAAGTAAAATACTTGGGTACTTGGGTATTTCACAACCTCTCAAACATACTAAGTGTCACATAGATAATTCAGTTGACTTTAAGGCTCAATTGTTTTTAAAATCTTTCTGTTAGGCATCCAGTTTATTACAGTGAATAGTATCCCCGACGAAATTCATAAGATTAACGTTGAAGTTTATTTTATTATGAGCATTAGCACTGTAATACAATAGCCTCTCATAATATCAATCCATTTCATTACGTTGTACCTAAAGAGAGTGTATATCTTTGCCTTCATTCCACATCCCCGAGACCCCACTCTACGGGATCCATGGAGTACGACTAATGTAATGTACATAATGTTCTGACCAATTATAACTGTAACTTTTTCAATGAAACGACCTGTCAGATCTGTGTTGAAGGAGAAGGTGGTTTTATCTATCGATGACCTTGTCCTACGTGGTAACCAGAGGAAGTTAACTTATGCATTCCTCGGAACAGATAAGATCTCAACAAGACATGGGAACAGGTTAACAGAAATAGTTTATCTTATAGCACCAGGTGGCGATGAAGCTGAAGTGGCAAAATCACATACAAAACAGTTCAGTATATGTACAATGCAGACAACTGAAAGAAGTGAGTGCACGATCAAACCGCTCTACCACGCGAAATGAAGAGTTTGTTTGTCAAGAAATTGTTACCTTAGATTCATAGGTCCAGACGAGTACATCGGGAGCATAATTGGAGAGACCTTACGAAACATTATAAAGATCTGATATCGAGAATAAGAGCTGAATGCAGGGACTGTAAGAAAATGAAACGCCTGCAGTCGTCCTTATGATCTTATTTATTGTGTAGTTACCAGTGTCGGCGCTTCAGTGGGCCATCTTCAGGCCTTAGTTAATGCTGAAGGGATTATCACGATCCATATGTACGCTGCATTAGTGGCCAACAAAACTGGTTTACGCAGACTATCTGTAACTATGATGGCAGCACTACAACCATCAACTGCAGTGGAGTGTTGACATCATAGTTACAGATAGTCTGCGTAAACCAGTTATGTTGGCCACTGATGCAGCGTACATATGGATCATGGCAACCCTTTGAACATCAAATAAGGCCTGACTATGGCGCATTGAGGCGCCGGAACTGGTAGCTACACAATAAATAAAATCACGAGGACGGCTGTAGGCGTTTCATTATCTTACAATAGTTAACAGTCGTGGTCCTAAAGACCTCCAGTCAAAAGGACGGACATACAGAAACCTGACTGCTGGGATGGTTGTGTTACATATTAACTCGAAATCAACATCCCGATATTCCCTACATTATTACCACAACAAAAATTATGTCTCTGATTATATTTTCTACCGTGCACAAATACGGGGAATCATTATCTCAGGATAGACTCTGCAGAATACTTACTACCACCTTTACCTCCAAATGACAGAAGTTAACATGACACCAAACTACAGCTGGCATTAAAGGTTCATTCTCGTCAGTCAGCGTATAATATTATCGACTTTTATGATTTTTCCAAAAACTAATGAAGCAATCAACGCAAACCCCTTAGCATATTATTTATTGATTCTCGGATAACATTTTCCAATTTTTAAAAAAAATTCAGTCGTCATTGAGCCCCCACCCACTCTCCCATCAGAGGAGGTAAAATTGCTCTGTCCAAAATGAGGTGTGTCCATGACGGAAGTCCCGCGATCTGCAAGTCTTACCTGAAATCTAAAAATAAACCATTTTCTTAATCTAAGAAAGTAATAGCACAGTCTTTAAAAATACTGAAAAGATAAGAAAATGGTGAATGCTTGAAACAAAGATGTGGTTTGGTCGTGTGTTTTTGGTCACCTTTTATGCAATAACTAATGAATTTATTAAAATGAAAAAAAAGACTATTACTTCTCGCGGACATGTCCGAGGAGTGATTCGGTCAAATTACAGAAATAAACTACACTTCAAACTGTCGGAATGGGTTGCAGGGACACTAATAAAGATATATTTCTAAAATTTTGTTGATTTGAATCTTGCTGGACAGAATTTAAAGATTCTCACCAAAAGACTGAAAACAATTGTCAGTAAGTACCGATATAGAAAATCTGCATAGTTGAAACACGACTTGTAACATCGTGACAAATACTAATAGGCTTAATTTATTCATTAGTTGTTGCAAAAAACGTGACCAAAAAACCCTACAAAACTACATATTTGCTTCAAGCGCCTGCCATATTTTTATTTTGTTAAATTTCAAGAAACTGAGCTGTTACTTCGTGCGCATTATCCTGCAGATTAAAACAATGTTTTTTATTTCAGATAATATTTGCAAACTGCAGGACTTCCGTCATCAATACACTTAGTTTTGGACAGAGCAACGTTAACTCCTCGGATGGGGGGCTTAATGATGACTGAATTTTGTAAATAAATCAGAAAATGTTCTCCAAGAATAATGTGCGAAAAAATTTACGTTGATTACTTCATTAGCTTTTTCCAAAAAAATCGTAAAAATCGCTTATTTTGTAGGCTGTGTGAGGCGACTGGACCATAAAATGAACATAACGACCTACAGTAGCAAAACGAAAACTGAGCAGTTAGTCAGAGCGCTAAACCTCACACATTTCGATGTCATTTTTGTTAGAGTTTGCCGTTATTAGCATATTTCAGCTGAACGCAGATTCTGAAGATAAGTGTTATATGACACGCTTTTTGTTGTTCGCTCGAATCTTTAACCGTATACCAATACTGGTAATGTATACTGTTTCATTTACTTTAACCCCCCCCCCCCCCTTTGTCACAATGTTACAAGTCTTGTTTTAACTACGTAGATTTTCTATATCGATACTCAATGACAAATGTTTTCAGTCTTTTGGTGAGAATCTTAAAATTTTTTCCAACAAGATTCAAATCCACATTCTCTTTGATACTTATTGCTTAAAGGAAATCAGTTTATATTTTACGCAAAGAAGGATGTAGCCAGTACATTTCAGCCGTCTATCAGAACGTCCTCAGAAAAACAACGTGGCTCAGGCGTTGCCTTGTCGCTCATACTGACAGCAATAATCGGTACAGCTGCAGTACATAACGTCATATCATCCTAATAAGCAGAACTATTGAGGACACTAGCTCTTTGTTTCTCACAACCTGAGGCCGAAACCGATCGGTACAGTTTGCCCTGCCGAATATGTCCCGAGTCGGAAATGACTCACTGTGCTGTTGGACCGCATGAGTTTCCCCGCAATTTAGCTCTGATGATGGAGAAAACGCGTGTGAAGATCAGTGGAATATCCAGAATGTGCCTATCAGCAAACTGTTAGGGCACTTCATGTGCCAATAAGGGATTCATCCGCTTCTTATTAATATTTTTTTATAGCTTCTTTAGTAGAAATATGAAAATATTGTACAAGGCCAGTGCACACATACTACATCTTTCGAAGCTGTACTTTCAGAATCCAAGCTAATATCACAAATACGAAAGTAAAGTTCTATTGTAATCTGTATATTAGTTATTGCAAAAAAGTGACCAAAACACACGACCAAACCACATCTTTGTTTCAAGCGTTCGCCATTTTCTTATTTTGTCAATTAAAAAAAAAAATATTACGCTGTTACTCCACGTGCGATATCGTATACACAAGAAAATTGTTTGGTTTTACATTTCAGATAAGATTTACAGATTGGTACACGTCCGTCATGGACACATCTCAGTTTGGACAGAGCGACTTTAACTTCTCGGAATGGGGAGGAGGCTTAATGAAGACAGAATTTCTTAAGACATCGGAAAATGTTGTTCAAGAATCAATAAATAATATGCTAAGAGATTTGTAACGCTCTCAACACTTAACCGCTCAACTAGTTTTGATAAAATAGTATGGAGATAGCTTGATCACTGGGGAAGAACACAGGTTATTTTAGAAATTGTTTAGGAGAAGATACTTATTGATTTAAGGCAAATAATGCGAAATGTGGAACGATAATTACTCTTTGAAAAAGCTGTTTCCTCTTTGACTTTTGAAAACCCTTTCAGTGTTTGATATATTCTACTTAATACGATTCAGCGTAATGAATACAGTGCTTATAAAATGCTTAAGTGTTTAATTCATACTTCCATACTAATATCAGTCAGAAGCCCATCGCGTTTTAGTTGCTGTGGATGGCGAGTATCTTACAAGTTCCGAGATTCGTGAGGACTCACAATGGAGTCGTGATTTAAATGCTGTACGGAAAATAGAGACATCGCGCCTTTACATGTGAAACATGGGAGACTTTTAGTGGGGCTGCACTTGATTATGACATGTGATCGCACCCACGAGTAACAGGCTGACATGAGAGGGCAGCTGATGTTATTACACGTACAAATATTATAAATTTGTGCTGCAATTAACTACAAATTAGTTATTTTCTTTTTTCGTCGCTGTAAATGTAAATGCCGTGTGGCTAGGGCCTCCCGTCGGGTAGACCGTTTGCCTGGCAAGTCTTTCGAGTTGACGCCACTTCCCGGCCGCGGTGACCGAGCGGTTCTAGGCGCTTTAGTCCGGAACTGCGCGACTACTACGGTCGCAGGTTCGAATCCTGCCACGGGCATGGATGTGTGTGATCTCCTTAGGTTAGTTAGGTTTAACTAGTTCTAAGTTCTAGGGGACTGATGACCACCGATGTTAAGTCCCATAGTGCTCAGAGCCATTTGAACCATTTTTTTGACGCCACTTCGGCAACTTGCGTAACGTTGGGGATGAAATGATGATGATAAGGACAACACAACACCCAGTCCCTGAGCAGAGAAAATCTCCGACCCAGCCGGGAATCGAACCAGGGCCGTTACATATGACATTCCGTCGCGCTGACCGCTCAGCTACAAGGGGCAGTCTTTTCGTCACTTTAACGCTGTTTAATAGCTTTAGAAAGGCCAATTTTTTTTTAGCACCTTCACCGTCACTCACCATAACAGAACTACAGAAATGGGTCAACAGCTTGTGGTCTTGTGATTAGCACTGATGATCCTCCATTACGGGCAAGGTAGTGCTGTTGATTGTGTTCACCGAGGAATCGCGGCTTTACACTACAGTGCCACAGATCGCTATCACCGGCGAGTGCGACGGCGACTTGGGGAGAGATGCCGTTCTTCCAAAGTTTTTGGAGAGGCACAGTGGTGTCATAGTATGGAAAGCTATCAGGTATAAATTCAGATCAGAGTTGGTAATGGTTGAGGAAACTATGGAGGCACAATGGTACGTAACGGCCATCTTGTGACAGTACTGTGGTCCCACTTTTCAACAACAAATGTTCGTCTGAACATGGCATGTGTCTCTATGAACTGTCTGCGTGATGTTGAGGTACTCCCGTAGCCAGCAAGATCCTCAGACCATCCCTAATAGCAAACGTGTGGGACTATCTTGGACGTTAACTACTTCCCAGTATCAGTATCCAGAATGTGAAGGACCAGTTGTAAAAGTCGTGGGCCAGTTTGACTCAGGAGAGGATACAACGACGATATGACACACTTCCCAAGCGAATCAGTGCATGAATCTAGTCCAGACGAGATGCACGTCATTCCGAAAAGTTACTTGTTAATTTGATTCGATTACGTAATTACCGAATTAAACTAACGTACCCTCTCAACCACAATAGTATCCTCCTCGCCTTCTGTCAGACACTGTATTTCAATGGTGCAACAAGTTTCCCCTAACAAATTTCAGCCTCTACAAAGCTCCCCTCCTTGGTCCACTGTCATCTTTGGACTCTCGCAAATTGCTGTTCCAGTGTGGAAATTATCGAAAGACGGTGATTTCGAATCAAATCTCCAGACAGAGGAATCCATGGATCAGTCTGCACCTGAAAATCACTCTTTTCTTTAAGACCCTATAAGGAATAGTTGTTTCTTGTGGAAATTGCATTCCCTTGACAGTGCATGCCATATCGTAGCTCGTGACAGAAATTCACAAAATAGACACGGTCGCATCTTGTTATGTGAATAGCAAGAACTAACTGCGTCGTGGCAGTTTCCCCAGGAACACAACCAGGACCCCCTTAATGTCATTCCACGCATTTATATGCTCTGATTGCAGCAGTATGAGGCTTCACACAGTACTGTATGCTAATGGTCGGAGATCATACACACATCAAAAAAAGTTTTGCATCACCTCGGTTTCGAGAGTTCCGGAACCTGTACAGAAAATTGGATGAGAGATCAACATCAACATAATTTCCGCCCTTTTTATTGCTCACGAAAACCAAACATTACATGTTGTACCACAATACAGCGATACATTCAGAGGTGGTGGTCCAGACCGCTGTACACAACGGTACCTCTAATACCCAGCAGCACATTCTCCTGCATTGATGCATGCCTGTATTTGTTGTGGCATACTATCCCCAAGTTCATCAAGCCACTGTTGGTCCAGATTGACCTACTCCTCAACGGCGACTCGGCGTAGATCCCTCAGAGTGCCTGGTGGGTCACGTCGCCCATAAACAGCCCTTTTCAATCCATACCAGGCATGTTCGATAGGGTTCATGTCTGGAGAACATGCTGGCCACTCTAGTCGAGCGATGTCGTTATCCTGAAGGATAAGATGTGCACGATGTGTGTGTGGGGGGGGGGGGGGGGCGAATTGTCGTCCATGAAGACGAATGCCTCGCCAATATGCTGCCGATATGGTTGCACTATCTGTCGGAGGATGACATTCACGAATCGTACAGCTGTTACGACGCCTTCCAAGACCACTAGCGGCGTTCGTCGGCCCCACATAATGCCACCCCAAAACATCAGGGAACCTCCACCGTGGCCGCACGGTTCAAGGCGCCCTGTCACGGACTGCGCGGCCCCTCCCGCCGGAGGTTCGAGTCCTCCCTCGGGCATGGGTGCGTATGTGTGTGTTTTACGTAGCATAATTTAGTTTAAGTATTAGTGTGTAAATCTAGGGACCGATGACCTCAGCTGTTTGGCCCCTTAGGAATTCACACACTTTTGAACATTTGAACCTCCACCTTGCTGCACTCGCTGAACAGTGTGTCTAAGGCGTTCAGCTTGACAGGGTTCCCTCCAAACGCGTTTCCACGATTGTCTGGTTGAGGGTAAATGCGACACTCATCGGTGAAGAGAACATGATGCCAATCCTGAGCGGTCGATTCGGTATGTTGTTAGGCCCATCTGTACCCCGCTGCATGGTGTCGTGGTTGCAAAGATGGACCTCGCGATGGACGTCAGGAGTGAAGTTTCGCATCATGCAGCCTATTGTGCACAGTTTGAGTCGTAACACGACGTCCTGTGCCTGTACGAAAAACATTATTCAACATGGTAGCGTTGCTGTCAGGGTTCCTCCGAGCCATAATCCATAGGTACCGGTCATCCACTGCAGTAGTAGCCCTTCGGCTGCCTGAGCGAGGAATGTCATCGACAGTTCCTGTCTCTTGCGTTTCCGATTCTCTGCCTCGTGATGGCTGGGTGTTGTGTGCTGTCCTTAGGTTAGTTAGGTTTAAGTAGTTCTAAGTTCTAGGGGACTGATGACCACAGATGTTAAGTCCCATAGTGCTCAGAGCCATTTGAACCATTTTTTTTGCGTTTCCGAACAACATCGCTTTGGTTCACTCTGAGACACCTGGACGCAAAGTAACAATGCGGGCGCGATCGAACCGCGGTATTGACCGTCTAGGCGTGGTTGAACTACAGACAACATGAACCGTGTACCTACTTCCTGGTAGAATGACTGGAACTGATAGGCTGTCGGACCCCTCCATCTAATAGGCGCTGCTCATGGATCGTTGTTAACATCTTTGGGCGGGTTTAGTGACATCTCTGAACAGTCATAGCGACTGTGTCTGCAATACAATATACACAGTCAAAGTCTATCTGCAGGAGTTCTGGGAACCGCGGTGACGCAAAGCCTTTTTGATATGTGTATATACTTCTACAATACACTACATATCAGTTGGCCATATGTTTCTCGGTCTTATAAATTTTCACTAAATTTAGTGCACGAGAATAGAGCCTGCCTTAATTCTTGGAAGCGTTTAGGACCATTTGTCTGATGTCAAGATGCAACAACTGGTTCTTTTTCAGAATCGTGTGCATCAGTTAAACATTTATATGAAAGATGTGGCAACAGTAGACTTCAAAGATTTTGAACAATCCCAGAATCCCAGTGTATCTCTGATCTCATCTGACGTGATGTTTTCCTCTTTCTACAAAGGAATATCCGAGTGAATTATCCGCTATTATCCGTATCAGAAGAGCTACAAATGACATTTAGAACAAATATGCTCTGTTGTCAGAACACATTATGAAAATAACTGCAGCCGCGTTCGCGTGTCAGTAATTTCGTTATGATGAGTGAGTAAGAAAGCTATTGTACGTCCAATAACTTCAGCTGCCCTGACGCATCTGCTTGTCTTGTTAAGCATAGCTCATGTGTGCACCGTTCCAGCGCACGACGCTACAGCATGCGCAGTGTCGCTGCCAAGCGATGTATGTGGGGATTTGTGGGCATCTATACGTTATACAAGGTGTGTATTATCATTATGCAACACATATAATAATTTTTAATACGGATCACGTTCCATTCCTTACTTACTGTTAGTGGTCGACTTATCGTTATGCAACACAATTAATAATTTTTAATATGGTTCACGTTCCATTGCTTGCTTCGCCCTTAGTGGTCAACCTTTTTTTCTTTTAAAGTAGCCTACGTTGTTTCTCAGAGTTCAGGCCATCTCCATGCAAAATCTCATCAAACTCGATTCAGCGGTTTAGTCGTCAAATCGACAGAATTGCCTTTGGGTGTAATAATATTAGTATGGAAGTGTGGATTAATACACTGACGATTGTATAAACATTGTATTCTGGCTGTTATCCATGGATGACCTCGTGTATCATTAAAATGATATGAAATGTGCGAATGGCCTTATTGGCTGGGGGGACCCTTTCAGGATGTTCGGCCACTTGGTGCAAGTCTTTTTGTTTGACGCCACTTTGTCGACTGGCGCGTCGCTGATGATAAAATGGTGATGAGGATAACGCACGTATCTATCCCCGAGTTGAGAAAGTCCTACCCGACCAGGAATCGAACCCAGTACCCTGTAATCGAGGGTCAGCAATGTTAACACCACAAGGCTAAAATCTTTTGACACATTTCTGTAGTTTTTTATGGGGAGTCATGGCGATGGTGCGAAAATAAAATACGGGCTTCCTAAAGTTATTAAATAGCCACGGCACCACTCTAAATGCAGTCGTTTGTACTATGATGTTAACTGCAGCCTACTCATGGGACGGTAGTTTCCTAGCCTGGCTGCCGTTAGTCCCCGACCAGTGGGGTGACATGACACAGGACCTTGCGTGGAGTTCATCACTTGTTTTCGGATGGCAGGCGCAGATATGAGAGAATTACGATGTGCTTGGTGCACTGTAAGCCGACGCTTCCTTGAGGTGGTCAGTAGTGGTCGATCTGAAACTTGACAAAGAGTATGCCTACCGTCACGTTCCCAGCAATACAATATCGGGACACTATCACAACCGCATAGCCCACGAATATGAGTATTACCCGACTTGATCAACTGGCCAAATGGAGACCAACAATGAGGCTCCTTTCAAACTCTATCAGGTTCTCATAATGCTGTCTCTCACGAGCATGTGGCCCCTCAATGTCCTTCACAGTGATCGCTCAATATCTGAATCTGTTCATGCTCCTTATATAGCCTACCAGGTCTGTTAACAACACATAACTCGATCAACACTAATGCACTCTGGTGGTCGTTCTACCTCCCACAGACAATTGCAACTCCAGTTGGGAGCTACAACGTTAGGCGCGTAATGGGGCCCCTTAGAAACATGGCTTCCAAGGAGGGGAAGAAATCCAGTGAGCAGTCTGATTGCATACCTGGGGGAGTCATTCTAGATGTGGAAAGGTTGCTTCCGGATGCCATGAAGAGTACAGGGTGCAGCCAACTGCAGGTGATGGCCCATGTCGATACGAATGACGTGTGTCGCTTTGGATCGATGGAGATTCTCTCTGGTTTCGGGCGGCTGGCGGAAATGGTAAAGACTGCTTCCGAGATTAAAGCGGAGCTCACTATCTGCAGCATCGTCGACAGGACCGACTGTGGTCCTTTGGTGCAGAGCCGAGTGGAGGGTCTGAATCGGAGGCTCAAGCGGTTGTGTGACCGTCTAGGCTGCAGATTGCTTGACTTGCGCCATCGGGTGGTGGGATTCCGGGTTCCGCTTAAAAGGTCAGGAGCCCATTACACACACGAAGCAGCTAACGGGTAGCGGGGGCTGTGTGGAAGGGACTGGATGGTTTTTTAAGTTGGACGGTCTCAGGAAACCACAGAAAGGGCGTCCGTCTAAAAGCGGGAAGGTAAAACACAGTAAGGTAGTTGGAGAAACGATCGGTATTGTAAATTGTCGTAGCTGTTTTGGGAAAGAACCAGAGCTCCAAGCCTTAATAGAAAGCACTGAATCTCAAGTAGCTAAAGCTACGGAAAGCTGGCTAAAGCCCTTAAATAGTTTAGCCGAATTTTTTGCAAACGACCTAACAGTGTTCAGAAAGGATAGATTAAATACAGTTGGTGCTGCCGGCCGAAGTGGCCGTGCGGTTAAAGACGCTGCAGTCTGGAACCGCAAGACCGCTACGGTCGCAGGTTCGAATCCTGCATCGGGCATGGATGTTTGTGATGTCCTTAGGTTAGTTAGGTTTAATTAGTTCTAAGTTCTAGGGGACTAATGACCTCAGAAGTTGAGTCCCATAGTGCTCAGAGCCATTTGAGCCAGTTGGTGCTGGAGTATTTATTGCTGGCAGAAGTAGTTTACCTTATAGTGACATTGAATTAGATAGCTCCTGCAAAATAGTATGGGTAGAGGTTATACTTGGCAATCGGACTAAACTATTAATTGGATCGTTTTACCGACCTCCCCCCCCCCCCCCCCTCCCGACTCAGAAGATATAGTTGCTGAACAGTTCAAAGAAAACTTGAGTCTCATTTCAAATATGTACTCCGCTCATACAATTATAGTCGATGGTGACTTTAATCTACCCTCGATATGCTGGAAAAATTGTACATTTAAAGCCGGTGGCAGGCATAAAACGTCATCCGAAATTGTACTGAATGCTTTCTCAGAAAATTATTTTGAACAATTAGCTCATGAACCCACCCGAAGCGTAAATGGTTGCGAAAGCATACTTGACCTCTTAGCAACAAATAATACTGGACAAATAGGGAGTATCATGACGAATACAGGGATTAGTGACCACAAGGCAGTTGCTGCTAGGGTGAAAACCGTAACTCCTACAACCATCAAAAAGAAACGCAAAGTACATCCCTTTAAAAAAGCTGATAAAAATGGTCTTAACGCCTTTTTTAAGAGACATACTCCACTCCTCACATGGCTCTGAGCACTATGGGACTTAACAGTATACAGAGACAGTTGTGTTTCACAAGTCCGTGCAGATTGTTCGTCAATAAACCGTTTTAAATAATGGTTCAAATTGCTCTGAGCACTTTGGGACTTAACATCTGAGGTCATCAGTCCCCTAGAACTTAGAACTACTTAAACCTAACTAACCTAAGGACATCACACCCATCCATGCCCGAGGCAGGATTCGAACCTGCGACCGTAGCGGTCACGCGGTTCCCGACTGAAGCGCTTAGAACCGTACGGCCACACCGGCCGGCGACTCCACTCCTTCCGATCTGATCACATAAGCGTAGAAAAGATGTGGAATGATTTTAAAGAGATAGTATCGACAGCATTTGAGAGATATATACTACATAAATTAATAAGTGATGGTCCTGATCCACCATGGTACACAAACGGGTCAGATCAATGTACAGAAATAGCGAAAAAATCATGCCAAATTTAAAAGAACGCAAAATCCCCAAGATTGGCAAAGTTTTGCAGAAATTCGAAATATAGCGCGTACTTCAGTGCGAGATGCTTTTAATAATTTCCACAACGAAACTGTCTCGGCAGAAAATCCAAGGAGTCTCTGGTCATACATAAATCACACCAGTGACAAGAGCAATCAAAAATACCTTCACTGCATGGTAACATCGTTGAAGTCACTGATGACAGTGCCACTAAAGCACAGTTAATAAACACGGTTTTCCAAAACTCCTTCACCAAATTCCGATCAAGAATAACTGCCAAAATGAGAAACATAGAAATAGGTATCCTCGGTGTAGCAATACAGCTTAAATCACTTAATAAAGGCAAGGCCTCCGGTCCAGGTTGTATACCAGTCAGGTTCCTTTCAGAGTATGCTGATACAATAGCTCCATATTTTGCAATTGTATACAACCGCTCGCTCACAGGAATTTCAGTACCTAAGGATTGGAAAATTGCTCAAGTCACACCAATACCCAAAAAGGGAAATACGAGTAATCCGCTGAATTACAGGCCCATATCACTAACGTCGATTTGCAGTAGGGTTTTGGAACATATGCTGTGTTCGAACATTATGAATTACCTCGAAGAAAACGGTTTAGCCGACCGTGGTGACCGAGCGGTTCTAGGCGCTTCAGTCCGGAACTGCGCGACTGCTACGGTCGGAGGTTCGAATCCTGTCTCGGGCATGGATGTGTGTGATGTCCTTAGGTTACTTAGGTTTAAGTAGTTCTAAGTTCTAGGGGACTGTTGACCTCAGATGTTAAGTTCCAAAGTGCTCAGAGCAATTTGAACCATTTTTGAAAACGGTTTATCGACGAACAATGTGCACGGACTTGTGAAACGCAACTGGCTCTTTATACTCATGAAGTAATGAGTTCTATCGACAGGGGATGTCAAATTGATTCCATGTTTTTAGATTTGCAGAAGGCTTTCGACACAATTCCTCACACGCGTCTGCGCGCCTATGCAACATCGCATCAGTTGAGCGACTGGATTCCTGATTTCCTGTCAGAAAGGGCACAGTCGTAGTAATAGACGAAAAGTCGTCGAGTAAAACAGAAGTAATATCCGGCGTTCCCCAAGGAAGTGTTATAGGCCCTCTATTGTCCCTGACCTATATTAACGACATAGGAGTAGCCGTCTTAGATTATTTGCAGGTGATGCTGTCACTTACCGTCTTGCAAAGTCATCAGATGACCAAAACGAGTAGCAAAATGATTTAGATAAGATATCTGTGTGGTGCGAAAAGTGGCAATTGACCCCGAATAAAGAAAAGTGTGAAGTTATTCACATGAGCACTAAAAGAAATGCGCTAAATTTCGATTACGCGATAAGTTACAGAAATCTGAAGGCTGTAAATTCAACTAAATGCTTAGGGATAAGAATTACAAATACCCTAAATTAGAACGATCACATAGATAATGTTGTGGGTAGAGCCAACCAAAGACTGCAGTTCACTGGCAGAACACTTACAAGGTGTGATAAGTTACACACATCTGAAGGCTGTAAATTCAACTAAATACTTAGGGATAACAATTACAAATACCCTAAATTGGAACGATCACATAGATAATGTTGTGGGTAGAGTTAACCAAAGACTGCGATTCACTGGCAGAACACTTACAAGGTGCAATAGGTCTACTAAAGAGACTGTTTACACCTCGCTTGTCAGCCCTATTCGGGAGTATTGCTGTACGGTGTGAGATCCGCACCAAATGGGACTGACGGATGACATCGAAAAACTACAAAGAAGGACAGCTCGTTTTGTATTATCGCGAACTAGGGGAGATAGTGCCACAGACATGATACGTGAATTGGAGTGGCAATCATTAAAACAAAGGCGTTTTTCGTTGCGACGGAATCTTCTCATGAAATTTCAATCACCAGTTTTCTCCTCCGATTGCGAAAACATTCTGTTGGCACCCACCTACACAGGGAGAAATGATCATCACGATAAAATAAGAGAAATCAGGGCTCGCACAGAAAAATTTAAGTGCTCGTTTTTCCAGCGCGCCGTTCGAGAGTGGAACGGTAGAGTGTCAGCTTGAAGGTGGTTCATTGAACCCTCTGACAGGCACTTAATTGTGAGTAGCAGAGTAATCACGTAGATGGAGATGCTGATTTACATAGTCGCCGGTGGTGTGTATGTGCACAAAGTTACATCAACATCCGATTATGTCTTATTTGTGCTTGTGACGCCTCTAATTAGTGGTAAAAGTAATTACAGTGATATACGCTTAGCAAAGAATATTTTTCACAAGGAGTGTATTCAAACCTTAGATTACTCGGTGACATGTAAAGATTCCACGAACTACTATATAAAGGAAAGACGTCATGCAAATTCTTTCGTATTACTTGTATTTTTGATCTTGTCGCTTGCTCTTGTCTTGCACACGTAGAGGTCGATGTATAGAGGCTTGCGGCCTATTCATGAAAGTTGGATTACCGTTAAATAATAATTATCACTGTTGCACTTTAAAATTATGTTCTTACTGTGAAACGGAAACCTTTTCTTCTACTTGCCTTTTAAGTAAATGTGACCAATGCTTTGTGTAGGTGGAAGCTCGTGTGGTATTTTAATTCGTAAAAGCAGTTTGAAATTAGTTTTCTTTCATTTTTCGCTTTCATTAACTTTGGATTGAGCCTCAGGAAGTAATATTTCATAATTAAAAGAATTTTCAATTTATTTCGAGTCAGAAAGAAAAATATTTAATATCTATAGATGAGATAGTTTTTCCTAGCAGTGAAATACATTTATGATATCAGAATAATAGGTGCTAACATTACGATATTTTCTCTTTACGTAAAGAATATGTATTTGAAGGGCTATTTCCATTATTAAATATAGGAAATTTATAATAATAAAATATAATTTATTATAATAAAAGAAGCAACACTTGATAGCCATTTGGGAGAATATCAGACTGGATTTAGAAAGGGCAGATCTTGCTCAGAACAGATTTTCAACCTAAAGCCCATAATTCGTCACAGCCTTACAAACTCCAAAGATATAGTTGTAACATTTATAGATTTTAAAAAGGCATTTGACTCGGTTGATAGGAAAACACTCCATAAAGTGATCAGAGAATTTGGCATCAAATCTAAATAAGTAACCATTTTTCGTGAAATGCTGACAGACACCAAATCAAAAGTATTTCGGGGTGAAATATCGAAGGCATTCAACATAAAAACAGGTGTAAGGTAAGGTGATGGACTATCTCCACTCCGGTTTAACTGCTTACTAGAGAAAGTAGTAAGAGAATGGAAACAAAAAGAACAGAGTCTATCTTTAATCATACTGGGAACTAAAAACAAAGGTATTGAAATTCACTGTTTAGCAAGAGGAAAGTGTTAAAAATGGAAGGATTCCAAAGCAGGAGGGAGAAGAAGACAGAGTCAAAATGGTCCGAGGAGAGAAAAAGAATACATAGTGAAAAGATGAAAGAATACTGGAAGTAAAAGAAAGAACAACAAAGAAAGAAGAAAAGATTTGCATTCTTGCTCCCTAATAATTTAAAATGTTTATTTGACACCACATTTTAAATTTCATTCAGTCACACTCCTTAATGACAGTTATGTCGAAATACAAAATCCCCAATAATTGTTTAGGGACATACTTTCTCAATTTCCCGTAATAAAATCAGGCAGGGTCTTGTTTAAATTGGCGACTGTGACAGGCCGTGTATTGTGAAGTTATGAGGACAGTCTTCCCCAAGCACGCAAGTCATCTACTCGAAGCGCTAAATTAATCTTAGCCCTCGATAAGTCAGTCGTAAAGCTGTTTCCTCATTAATCTTCCTTCCTTGCAACATCTCTTGACACTAAATGAGCAGCTGCTACGGAATTTCTGATAGGAAAGCACACGTTCAAAATTACAGTGTGTAATTCGACAGACTCAAACAGTCACAGAAGCAGATTATAGCTTGTCCACCTGGAACAGCGCCATGGAGTACTTTTGTTAACACTATACCAGTTTAACTCACTCGTCTTCAGATAACGTAACGCCTGGACTTCAGCTTTGCCTCGGCTGACGGAAGCTAGGCTCCTGTGGCGATTGCGTACGGAACCAATCAGCTGTCCATACGCACAGCGGCTGTCTGTAGGCAAATGTTTACCTACGTCATTTCCGATGGCGAGACTACACTGAGTGTTCGTCCTTGTTAGATAGTGCGAAAATCAGGGCTCTGCCAAACGAGGTCACCGGCTGAGTGACAGTTGTGTGCGTCCGGCTTCGTATCTGCAGAGTCAGTCAGTGTACAGTGACCTCCACCACGTCCTGTTCAGCCGGCGGTTGATACGGCATGTCACGATTCTCCGATGGCCTAGTGAATGGTCGTAACTCCGGAAGGAACAAAAAGAACTGACTGAGACGTAAGTACCCCTGTACAAAAGTTTTTGGACTTTAACTATGTATATACGTAGAGCACTCACAACAGTCCTAATGGCCGACTCCCGATCTCACTAGCAACACTCAAAATGAGTGGTAATGCAATATCGACAAATTCTGACTGCATTAGTGATTTCAGAATCTGTTAGCCAAGCTTCACACCGAACTTCTATTAAAAATAACTTACTGCAATTTAACGTGGCTGTGGTGATGACAGAGCAAAGAAAGATAAACGATACGTTCGAAAAGAAATAGGAGTGTTTTTTCAGCTTGTTTTTACGTTCGAAATTTAAATCTGGTAATGAGAAGCTTAGCTTTGTGGGGAAACCCTTGCCATTATTCCGTCAGTGGTGGCGGAACAGCTTTAGAGTTCGCCTGTATATTTCCTACGGTATGGAAGACTGGCAGCTTGTACATCAGTACAAGGCTTCAACTGATGAAAGATCCAAATCAGCAATACAGCATTACATCATTCCAAATCAATGATACATTTTTTGGCAGGATATGGTGAATGCTGCATGGATTTGTGTAGAATTAACAAGACTGGGAGACCGACGTACGGATTGGATTTGTAGGCCCACCTGAACATACTTTGTTTTATTGTGCTAACTATTCTGAGTTTAAAGAAGTGGGCGTAAGACTTGAGTGTGTATGGCTCGTAGACCTTAATGAGGAAAAGTGGCAGTTGCCTCATACTCTAGTGGCTAATATATCCAAAAAGTAAAGTAAATGAGTATGAACATACATAGTCTGATAACGGAAGTGAAGCCCCCAGAAGGGGAGGAGAAAACGAAATGAAACCACATGTTGAGAGGATATGCTACGTTGTTTCAGTGATTACAGAATCAAATTAAATTTATACAGTAGTTGGCAGTATAAACCCACTTATTAGCATGACGTCGCTGCCCGTCTTTCATGGATGCGTGTACTGACACGGTTGGAAAGAGTTCGTGCACTGACACGGTTGGAAAGAGTGATATAAAACTGTTGAACTGTTGTAACCTCTCTTGAAACAAGCTAGCCCACAACTATTGTAAATGGTTCTCGATGGCTTGGATTCTAGAACTGGGATGGACTTTACGTCGGAGTCGGTCCCACGCCTGTTTTGCTAGGGACTGATCTAGGGATCTCGCTGGCCTTGGGAGTACTCGATATCAAGGAGATAGTTCATGGAGACACGTTCCGTGTGTGGACGAGCATCGTCCTGTTGAAAAATAACACCACCATACCGTCGCACGAGAGGTTGCACATGAGGACGCAGGATATCCGCGATGCACCCTTCCAAAAAAAACATCCAACTTGAAGATGAACCTCCAGATTCGAAGCCGGTAATGTCGCTAATTGAGTAAATGAATAGCGTTACTTACAGTGGCTGGTTGCTGTTTTCTTCTTTGCGCGAATCAACGAGTAAAACTTTTATTATTGGCACTTAGAGCGAATCAATCACTTGGTATCGCGTGACACTTCGAATATTCTTAACAAAGTATTTACTTTCTAATTTGTCTCATTATTTTTTTCGATGACACGGAGAGCACCGTATTCTTGTGGTATCAGGTCACTTTCTCAGCTTTTTTTGGATCAAATCGGTTAGCCCGCATCTCGTGGTCGTGCGGTAGCGTTCTCGCTTCCCACGCACGGGTTCCCGGGTTCGATTCCCGGCGGGGTCAGGGATTTTCTCTGCCTCGTGATGGCTGGGTGTTGTGTGCTGTCCCTAGGTCAGTTAGGTTTAAGTAGTTCTAAGTTCTAGGGGACTGATGACCATAGATGTTAAGTCCCATAGTGCTCAGAGCCATTGGAACCATTTTTTTTTTTTTTTTTTTTTTGGGATCAAATCGGTTATGTACAAACAGAGATAGCCTACATTGTGTTTTCATTGTCCTCATAAATGTTAGATTTGGCACTTAGAAAGTTTTCCATTCCCACTCTTCATTTATCTGTAGTTGTAATTGCAAAGGTCCGCGAGCTAAATTAATTTGATCTTGAACACAGTATCGTAACCGTGGCGTAGTTGCGCAGTGTTTTGTTGGCATAAAGCAAAAGATGGGTCAGTCTGAGTGGAGCGATGAAAGAAGTTCTAGAAATATTAGGTTTCGTTTGGCATCACCCAACGATGCGAGCGTCTTTTCTTTCACTTCCATGGTTTGTGTGATTTCCATCCAAACTGTAAAGTACACATCGATTACTTAGTGCATGCTAGCCCATCTTTCCGCACAGGGGTAATATATGTCAAAACAGGCTACTTCCATGTCATGCAAAAACCCTCGAACTAGGAACAGATTTTTTAAAATTATTTATTCATGGTCTATTGGGGAATTCTGGCGTAGACTCATTTGGTTTTTCATCCAGTCATGTTCACCGAAAAGTGACCAAGACGGCATTTCGCGCTCAGAAGAGAGGATGAAAGGGTAAAAATGTTGTTTCGTTCCAATTTGGGTCTCCAGTCGACCACATGAGTAATTTTTTTCTGAGTTAACTTATAGTTTCTAAACATTACGTATTTCATTCAATTATGATCATAATTTCCTCTTTTCTTCGAGTTTTCATTTTTGGTTTCTTCTGTAGCCGGGATTTTAAAACTTGCTTCTGAATTGTATCTCTCTTGAAAATTTAATGCATTTCCATCTTCATCAG
This sequence comes from Schistocerca serialis cubense, assembly GCF_023864345.2. NCBI lineage: Eukaryota > Metazoa > Arthropoda > Insecta > Orthoptera > Acrididae > Schistocerca > Schistocerca serialis. Next base: position 31,301,381 of record NC_064646.1, read on the forward strand.
TGTGAGATCATTCCTGATTTCTTGCAGCCATCGGCACCACTATGACATTTTTTTGGATGACATGTTCGAAATTCTTTGATCACCTGTTGGCACTCATTTATCGCATTCGATCAGTGCCATCATTTCAGCTCTGCTTCAAATTTTTTATCAGTTTCTTTCGAAACAATTCTCTGCTTGTATTTTATTAGAATGAATAATTATAAAAATATACTTTGCATTTCACAATTATATTTATCGACAAAACACAAAAAAAAACAAATAATGTCTGCTAAGATTTTGGCCAAATCACGGAAATTGGTATTGCCTCCATGAAGTCCTCAATAGTGCACTTCAGAGGGCACTTGCTGCAGTTCATGCAGTGGGCTCTGGTTTCATCTTAGTCACATTCGCATAGCCTAGATGCGCTAGGGAAGCCCACTTCATGTTACTAATTCTGGCTCTGCCAACAGCAGTACGAAGGCTGTTTAACGATTTCTAGGTGGACCGATGTTCCTCATGTCCTGTGGGTACGTTGTCGACTAGTAGCATACAGCCAGCAAGGCGAGTGTTTCTCGTCTTCCATAATCTTGGCCTGTCGAGTGTTTTATGCATATCCGTCGATCCATGTCAGACAATTTCCAGTTTCTGGTATCCTTTTTCACCTGAGAGATTTTTTCTGTGTGACATGTTCGGTATGTTACAGGACATTTTTCATTCACACCAGATGTTCATAAAATATTATTTTGATTTTCGCTTATGATGATATTCAGTTGCTCCACTTTTTCAGTACGGAACTTCATTAATACTCTTCATGTGTTCACGATTGTTGTAATACTTTTCTCAGGATATGCCACTGTCTCTTTTCCATACTTTCTATTATTCCCGTCTTAGACAAATCCTCTAAGCACTCAGATGCGCATAAACAGTCTTGTTATAACACTGTAATGTAATGTTGGATCTTCTCTGGATCTCTTATCATACACATATTTAGTCAACTAATAACCCATTTCCATCATTCTTGCGCTGAGTTTATTAGCTTCTTCGTCATTATCGTTAACTATAGGAACACGTGTGTGTGTGTGTGTGTGTGTGTGTGTGTATGTGTGTGTGTGTGTGTGTGTGTGTGTGTGTGTGTGTGTGCGCGCGCGGGCACGGAGTTTGTCTGTCCTACAAGCGATAAGCTTTGTTTTCCGTTTGGTGTCACCGCTCGACATGCTCACAGATTGTCCATAGCGGAACGATGAATGGCGACGCATTATTTTCACTTGAGTCGCATATTAGTGCTACTGAATATGTTAATCACGCTTTGACCTCACACATATTGACGCAGTGACCAATTCTGCTTCTCAGTGACGAAATATGTTTACGCTCGCAGCTTGATTACACTGAGGTGACAGAAGTCACGGGATACCGATATGCACACACTCGTATACGGATGGCGGTAGATCGCGTAGACAAGGTATAAAAGGACAATGCACTGACAACTCTGTCATTTGTACCCCGGTGATTCATGTGAAAAGATGTCCGACGCGTATGTGCCCATATGACGGGAATTAATAAACTTTTAAGGCGGAATGGTAGTTGGAGCTAGACGCATGGGACTTCCATTTCGGAAATTGTTGGGGAATTCAATATTCCGAGATCCATAGTGTCACGAGTGTGCCGGGAATACCAGATTTCAGGCATTGCCTCTCATCACGGACAGTGCAACGGACGACATCCTTCTCGTACCGAGAGCAGCGGCGTTTGCACAGAGTTATCAGTGCTAACAGACAAGCAACACTGTGTGAAATAACCGCAGAAATCAATGTCGGACGTACGACGAACATACCTATTGGGACAGAGCGGAGAAATTTGGCGTCAACGGGCTATGACGGTAGACGATCGACGCGATTATTTTGCTAATAGTACGACATCGCCTGCAGCGCCTCTCATGGGCCTGCGATTATATCGGTTGGACCCTAGATTACTGGAAAACAGTGGCCTGGTTATGAGTCCAGAATTCATTGGCAAGAGGTGATGTTAGGATTAGAGTCTGGTTCAGGTCCACGAAGCCACGAAAATTGTCAACTAGCCCCTGTGCAAGTTGGTGGTGGCTCCATAATGCCGGCCAGAGTGGCCGAGCGGTTCTAGGCGCTTCAGTCTGGAACCGCGCGACCGATACGGTCGCAGGTTCGAATTCTGCCTCGGGCATGGATGTCTGTGATGTCCTTAGGTTACTTAGGTTTAAGTAGTTCTAAGTCTAGGGGACTGATGACCTTAGATGGTAAGTCCCGTAGTGCTCAGAGCCATTTTTGAGCTCCATAATGGTGTGGGCTATGTTTACATGGAATGGACTGGATCCTCTGGTCCAACTGAATAGATCATTGAACATTTGCAGCCATTCATGGACTTCATGTTCCCAAACAACGATGGAATTTTAATGATGACAATGCACCATCTCACCAGGCGACAACTGTATGCGATTACTTTGAAGTACATTCTGGTCAGTTCGAGCGAATGATTTAGCCAGCCAAATCGCTCGACATGAATCCCATCGAACATTTACGGGACGTAATCGAGAGAACAGTTCGTGCACAAAATCTTGCACCGACAACTCTTTCGAAATTATGGACGCCCATAAGTGGCACCACGGCTCAATATTTCTGCAGGGGATTTCTAACGACTTGTTGAGTCCATGCCACGTCGTTGCTAAACAACGCCGGGCAAAAGGAGGTCCGACACGATATTAGGAGGCATCTCTCGACAATTGTCTCGTCATTGTGTAAGGGTGATAATATTTTTAAGCTAGCGCATTTTTGAGACAGTTTTATGCACAAGAATTTACTACACCAGATTTTTGTAGCAGAAAGTAAATTAGGAGTAGATGGCAATCCTTCTTTGGTTTTGAAGTCAGGTGATAGTGGATGTATTCTGATTGCAAGGGATTATAAATGCATTAGATGAAAAAATTGTTATTTGGCTATAAGATTTAAATGCGTTCGTGGACAAGGCTGTAGAAGCGTATATGACTATGGGCTTGAACAGATATTTACTCTGGAGGGGGATCGAGTCTCTGAAATTGCCATTTTTGATGTAAAATGAGTAGATCAGTTTCGAGACGTTTGATGGTACAAGAAATAAATTTCATAGGGGTGCAAAAAACTTCTATCCCAAAGAATTGATGGTTATCCTCTCAATATTTTTGATTCAAATGGTTCTAAACACTATGGGACTTATCATCTAAGGTCATCAGTCCCTTAGAACTTAGAACTACTTACACCTAACTTAAGGATATCAATATTTTCGATTCAAATCTAAAAGGTAAGCATAATTTCATGATTACCTTCAAAGCACACCTTTTTGTATAATCAAAATGATTATGAATGTGATATTTTTTAGTTTAATGTTCTCAAATTATATCCTTGTGCAATTAAATCTGCAATGTATCCAAATCCGCAGCTCGTGGTCGTGCGGTAGCGTTCTCGCTTCCCGCGCCCGGATTCCGGGGTTCGATTCCCGGCGGGGTCGGGTATTTTCTCTGCCTCGTGATGACTGGGTGTTGTGTGATGTCCTTAGGTTAGTTAGGTTTAAGTAGTTCTAAGTTCTAGGGGACTGATGACCATAGATGTTAAGTCCCATAGTGCTCAGAGCCAATGTATCCAACAAAATGAATCGACAAAGCAGTGAACTCTATACTTCAAATTGTAGTTGAGGGGAGTGTCTAGTGACAAGCTCCATAACGTTGCCGCTGAAGCTTTAATACGCATTACCACATTCTTTTTCTTGTTTGTGGTCCATGCGCGTTATCTTACATTTTTCATATTTATTGACAGTCGTCATTCATTATTCAAAATGGACGATACTTGACTATAACAAGTATATCTTCAGTCAATAATTTAAGAGTGAGATTAACTCTCTACGGTTCTTCTTTGTGCGTCACGAGACTACTGGCGATCCTGATATGCTTGTTACGGCAAACTGATTTTACTTTCACTTCCCTTGAATATTCACCGTCAAGTATCGTTCTGGTATTGAACAAATTTCTGATCCGATTACATGCAGTATCTGATCAGAGGACTGCTGACACAACTATATAATGCGGAATGGTCACGAAAGGTGTGCCCTTCAGTATGAGAGGAGGCAAGGAGTACTGCGTTGTCGGTGGAGCAGCAGCAACTGCAGGGTGGATCGACCAGGAGAACTCAGTGACTTAGTGCATGGGCCAGTAATTGGATGTCACCCGAATAATGCATCCATCAGGGATATTTCAACAGTTCTAAAGGTGCCAACGTCGAATGTTGGTGATGTGAGTGTGAAGTGCGAACACGAAGGAACAACCGCAGCTAAACAGAGACGAGGCAAATATTACACTCCTGGCCATTAAACTTGCTACACCACGAAGATGACGTGCTACAGACGCGAAATTTAACCGACAGGAAGAAGATGCTGTGATATGAAAATGATTAGCATTTCAGAGCATTCACACAAGGTTGGCGCCGGTGGCAACACCTACAACGTGCTGACATGAGGAAAGTTTCCAACCGATTTGTCATACACAAACAGCAGCTGACCGGCGTTGTCTGGTGAAACGTTGTTGTGATGCCTCGTGTAAGGAGGAGAAATACGCAACATCACGTTTCCGACTTGGATAAAAGTCGGATTGTAGCCTATCGCGATTGCGGTTTATCGTATCGCGACATTGCTGCTCGCGTTGGTCGAGATCCAATGACTGTTAGCAGAATATGGAATCGGTGGGTTCAGGAGGGTAATACGGAACGCCGTGCTGGATCCCAACGGCCTCGTATCACTAGCAGTCGAGATGACAGGCATCTTATCCGCATGGCTGTAACGGATCGTGCAGCCACGTCTCGATCCCTGAGTCAATAGATGGGGACGTTTGCAAGACAACAACCATCTGCACGAACAGTTCCAGGACGTTTGCAGCAGCATGAACTCTCAGCTCGGAGACCGTGGCTGCGGTTACCCTTCACGCTGAATGACAGTCAAGAGCGCCTGCGATGGTGTACTCAACAACGAACCTGGGTGCACGAATGGCAAAACGTCATTTTTTCGGATGAATCCAAGTTCTGTTTACAGCACCATGATGGTCGCATCCTTGTTTGGCGGTGAACGCACATTGGAAGCGTGTACTCGTCATCGCCATACTGGCGTATCACCCGGCGTGATGGTCTGGGGTGCCATTGGTTACACGTCTTGGTCACGTCTTGTTCGCATTGACGGCCCTTTGAACACTGGACGTTACATTTCAGATGTGTTACGACCCGTGGCTCTACCCTTTATTCGATCCCTGCGAAACACTACATTTCAGCAGGATAATGCACGAGCGCATGTTGCAGGTCCTGTACGGGCCTTTCTGGATACAGAAAACGTTCGACTGCTGCCCTGGCCAGCACATTCTCCAGATCTCTAACCAATTGAAAACGTCTGGTCAATGGTGGCCGAGCAACTGGCTCGTCACAATACGCCAGTCACTACTCTTGATGAACTGTGGTATCGTGTTGAAGCTGCATCGGCAGCTGTAGCTGTACACGCCATCCGAGCTCCGTTGGACTCAATGCCCAGGCGTATCAAAGTCCGTTATTACGGCCAGAGGTGGTTGTTCTGGGTACTGATTTATCAGGATCTATGCACCCAAATTGCGTGAAAAATGTAATCACATGTCAGTTCTAGTATAATATATTTGTCGAATGAATACCCGTTTATCATCTGCATTTCTTCTTGGTGTAGCAATTTTAATGGCCAGTAGTGTATATACCGACGGAGAGGAACCGTAGGGCAGTGCGATGGGTGTTTGTAAAAATTGCGTGAAATCAGCGGAAGGAATGATTTGTGATTTCCGAAGTGTTACCCGCGGTCCACGTAGCACAGTGACTACTCATAGGGAGTTAAAAATAATGGGATCCAATGGTCGACGAGCTCGTTATATGCCACACATTTCTGTAGACACTCCTAAGCGATTGGTGAGATGGTGCAAAGAGCGACGTCATTGGACAGCGAAGCAATGGAGCCGAGTGATTTCGAGTGATGAACCGCGCAATCCGATGGAAGTGATTGGGTCTAGCGAATGCTTGGAAAACGTTGCCTGTCATCATGTGTGGTGACAATAGTGAAGTACGGGATGGTTAGGGTATGATCCACCTATTGTGCTTAAGAAAAGGCTAACTGTGGGAAGATATGAACACACTTTACAGAGTTGTGTTATGCCTACAGTGTTGGTGCGGTTCCAGGACGGTGATTGTATCAGCATTACAATTACGATTTCGCAGTATCGATACATGTGATAAAATATGTGTGTGTGTGTGTGTGTGTGTGTGTGCGCGCGCGTACGTATGTTTAAAACAAAAATGGTTCAAATGGCTCTAAGCACTATGGGCCTTAACATCAGAGGTCATCAGTCCCCTAGAACTTAGAACTACTTAAACCTAACTAACCCAAGGACATCACACACATCCATGGCCGAGGCAGGATTCGAACCTGCGACCGTAGCGGTCGCGCGGACCGATTTCAAGTGGCTGGCTCTGAGCACTATGCGACTTAATATCTGAGGTCATCAGTCCCCTAGAACTTAGAACTACTTGTTGTTGTTGTTGATATTGTTGTCTTCAGTCCTGGGACTGGTTTGATGCAGCTCTCCATGCTATTCTATCCTGTGCAAGCTTCTTCATCTCCCAGTACCTACTGCAACCTACATCGTTCTTAATCTGCTTAGTGTATTCATCTCTTGGTCTCCCTCTACGATTTTTACCCTCCACGCTGCCCTCCAATGCTAAATTGGTGATCCCTTGATGCCTCAGAACATGTCCTACCAACCGGTCCCTTCTTCTTGTCAAGTTGTGCCACAAACTCCTCTTCTCCCAATTCTGTTCAATACCTCCTCATTAGTTATGTGATCTACCCATTTAATCTTCAGCATTCTTCTGTAGCACCACATTTCAAAAGCTTCTATTCTCTTCTTGACTAAAATATTTATCGTCCATGTTTCACTTCCATACATAGCTACACTCCATACAAATACTTTCAGAAACGACTTCCTGACACTTAAATCTATACTCGATGTTAACAAATTTCTCTTCTTCAGAAACGATTTCCTTGCCATTGCCAGTCTACATTTTATATCCTCTTTACTTCGACCATCATCAGTTATTTTGCTCCCCAAATAGCAAAACTCCTTTACTACTTTAAGTGTCTCATTTCCTAATCTAATCCCCTCAGAATCACCCGACTTAATTCGACTACATTCCATTATTCTAGTTTTGCTTTTGTTGATCTTCATCTTATATCCTCCTTTCAAGACACTGTCCATTCCGTTCAGCTGCTCTTCCAAGTCCTTTGCTGTCTCTGACAGAATTACAATGTCATCGGCGAACCTCAAAGTTTTTACTTCTTCTCCATGAATTTTAATACCTACTCCGAATTTTTCTTTTGTTTCCTTTACTGCTTGCTTAATATACAGATTGAATAACATCGGGGAGAGGCTACAACCCTGACTCACTCCTTTCCCAACCACTGCTTCCCTTTCATGCCCCTCGACTCTTATAACTGCCATCTGGTTTCTGTACAAATTGTAAATAGCCTTTCGCTCCCTGTATTTTACCCCTGCCACCTTCAGAATTTGAAAGAGAATATTCCAGTTAACGTTGGCAAAAGCTTTCTCTAAGTCTACAAATGCTAGAAACGTAGGTTTGCCTTTTCTTAATCTTTCTTCTAAGATAAGTCGTAGGGTCAGTATTGCCTCACGTGTTCCAACATTTCTGCGGAATCCAAACTGATCCTCCCCGAGGTCGGCTTCTACCAGTTTTTTCATTCGTCTGTAAAGAATTCGCGTTAGTATTTTGCAGCTGTGACTTATTAAACTGATTGTTCGGTAATTTTCACATCTGTCAACACCTGCTTTCTTTGGGATTGGAATTATTATATTCTTCTTGAAGTCTGGGGGTATTTCGCCTGTCTCATACATCTTGCTCACCAGATGGTAGAGGTTTGTCAGGACTGGCTCTCCCAAGGCCGTCAGTAGTTCCAATGGAATATTGTCTACTCCCGGGGCCTTGTTTCGACTCAGGTCTTTCAGTGCTCTGTCAAACTCTTCACGCAGTATCATATCTCCCATTTCATCTTCATCTACATCCTCTTCCATTTCCATAATATTGTCCTCAAGTACATCGCCCTTGTATAGACCCTCTATATACTCCTTCCACCATTCTGCTTTCCCTTCTTTGCTTAGAACTGGGTTTCCATCAAAGCTCTTGATATTTATGCAAGTGGTTCTCCTTTCTCCAAAGGTCTCTCTAATTTTCCTGTAGGCAGTATCTATCTTACCCCTAGTGAGATAAGCCTCTACATCCTTACATTTGTCCTCTAGCCATCCCTGCTTAGCCATTTTGCACTTCCTATCGGTCTCATTTTTGAGACGTTTGTATTCCTTTTTGCCTGCTTCTTTTACTGCATTTTTATATTTTCTCCTTTCATCAATTAAATTCAATATTTCTTCTATTACCCAAGGATTTCTACTAGCCCTTTTCTTTTTACCTACTTGATCCTCTGCTGCCTTCACTACTTCATCCCTCAGAGCTACCCATTCTTCTTCTACTGTATTTCTCTCCCCCATTCCTGTGAATTGTTCCCTTATGCTCTCCCTGAAACTCTTTACATCCTCTGGTTCTTTCAGTTTATCCACGTCCCATCTCCTTAAATTCCCACCTTTTGTATTTTCTTCAGTTTTAATCTACAGTTCATAACCAACAGATTGTGGTCAGTCCACATCTGCCCCTGGGAATGTCTTACAATTTAAAACCTGGTTCCTAAATCTCTGTCTTACTATTATATAATCTATCTGATACCTTTCAGTATCTCCAGGATTCTTCCATGTATACAACCTTCGTTTATGATTCTTGAACCAGGTGTTAGCTATGATTAAGTTATGCTCTGTGCAAAATTCTACCAGACGGTTTCCTCTTTCATTTCTCTCCCCCAATCCATATTCACCCACTATGTTTCCTTCTCTCCCTTTTCCTACTGTCGAATTCCAGTCACCCATGACTATTAAATTTTCGTCTCCCTTCACTACCTGAATAATTTCTTTTATCTCATCATAAATTTCATCAATTTCTTCATCATCTGCAGAGCTAGTTGGCATATAAACTTGTACTACTGTCGCAGGTGTGGGCTTCGTGTATATCTTATCCACAACAATCCGTTCGCTGTGCTGTTTGTAGTAGCTTACCCGCATTCCTATTGTTTTATTCATTATTAAACCTACTCCTACATTACCCCTATTTGATTTTGTATTTATAACCCTGTATTCACCTGACCAAAAGTCTTTTTCCTCCTGCCACCGAACTTCACTAATTCCCACTATATCTAACTTTAACCTATCCATTTCCCTTTTTAAATTTTCTAACCTACCTGCCCGATTAAGGGATCTGACATTCCACGCTCCGATCCGTAGAATGCCAGTTTTCTTTCTCCTGATAACGACGTCCTCTTGAGTAGTCCCCGCCCGGAGATCCGAATGGGGGACTATTTTACCTCCGGAATATTTTACCCAAGAGGACGCCATTATCATTTAACCATACAGTAAAGCTGTATGCCCTCGGGAAAAATTACGGCTGTAGTTTCCCCTTGCTTTCAGCTGTTCGCAGTACCAGAACAGCAAGGCCGTTTTGGTTAGTGTTACAAGGCCAGATGAATCAATCATCCAGACTGTTGCCCCTGCAACTACTGAAAAGGCTGCTGCCCCTCTTCAGGAACCACACGTTTGTCTGGCCTCTCAACAGATACCCCTCCGTTGTGGTTGCACCTACGGTATGGCCATCTGTATTGCTGAGGCACGCAAGCCTCCCCACCAACCGCAAGGTCCATGGTTAAACCTAACTAACCTAAGGACATCACAGACATCCATGCCCGAGGCAGGTTTCGAACCTGCGACCGTAGCAAGCGCACGGTTCCAGACTGAAGCGCCTAGAACCGCTCGGCCACAACGGCCGGCAGTGGTCGTTCTGGTCATTCAGTTCCGCCATTGCAGGTATTCCTTCCCTGCCACTCGGCTACGACTAACAACCAAACCTCCCGATGTCAGGCACTCAGATCGGTAGCAAACTATGTCTGTCGATAGAGTATCAACCAAAACACCTAGCGCCCTGTGCGCTGTCGTCCAGTAGAAGACGCGTAACTGTAATTGAAAGTAACACTAGAACTACGGAGTATAGGCAAACCGTATCTGTGAGCTTCAGTTGTGAAGAAATCTGGTAGGTGAGTTGGAAGAGCGTCAGATTGGTGTACTATAGGTCACGCGTTCGAAGCCCCCTTGGTAGCGATTTTTGTAAACAGATTACGCGTGAAATTGCTGAATGGGAGAACATTTTTCTGCCATGTAAAATGACGTTTCAGAGATGTAGCAATTTTCTTTTGGCAGTCTGTTTTACCTTCGTTAATTGAAAGTAGCAAACCTATAAAGTACATTTGTATAGGTAGGTGTGGTATTATCTATACAAATATACGTATAGGTTTGCTACTTTCGTTTAACGAAGCGAAAGCAGACTGCCAAAAGGACATTGCTACAATCTCCGAAATGTCCTTTTAAATTTTCTCCTATATGAAAATTTCACGCGTAAACTGTTTAAAAAAATCGCCAGTAACGGGTTTGGAACCCGATATCTTTCGACAGCCTGATACTCTAGCAACTCACCTACCAGAGATAAGGATATGGTTTGGCTACACTCCGTAGTTCTGGCGTTACTTTTAATTCCTGTTTACGCATCTTCTACTGGACGACAGCTCATAGCACAAAGTAAATCGGTGTATTGGTTGATACTCTATCGACAGACAACGTTTGCTACCGATCTGAGTATCTGACATTTGGAGGTTTGGGTTTCAGTGCACTGGGTTTTTCTAGCCACCGAGCTAAGGCACGAGTTTAACTGGTGCTTTGCAACAGCTGTGGGATTTCTCATTCAGTTTCCGCTAGTCACACGTCTGCTGTGCCTTGCCACCAACTCCTGATGACGGCTGTAACCTTGGTGTAGCTCGCTGTTGAGTTCGCTCGCTGTTGAGTTCTGCACAGCGCAGGCGGCACGTCCCCTCAGCCATCAAACACACGTGCACACAGCCGCGTCTGGTTTTTAAGGTTATGTCGTTGAGCCGTAGAAGGCTGTACCTCACATAATGCACGCTGTCATAAAACAGCATCTGTTAGACTACGGTTTGTCGACAATAACATTCCTGAAATGGAATGTCCTGTCCATAGTCCCAACCTGAACCCAGTGGAGTGTCTTTGGAATGATTTAGAACGTCGACTTCGCTCCAGACACCAGCGTCTAACGTCAACATCTTTCTCGTTTTGATTTTTGAGGAAGAATCGGCTGCCATTCGTCCACAGACATCCAGACACGTCACTGAAAGTGCCCCCAGCAGAATTCAAGCCGTCATAAAGGCGAATGGTGTACACTACCCATATTAATGTTTCCTAGTAAGTGTCAGACAATTTTGATTGGATAGTGTATTTGAGAAGGTGATCGGAATGATCATGACTTGCTTATCAGTCGAGAATGTGTTTATAGTGGTGGAACGTCTTTTGACAGTGTTAGACGATTGAACGTACGAGGGTCGTTCAGTATGTAATACCACACATTTTTTTTTTAGAAAGTCATTACTATACCTATATAAACGTCCTTCTGGTCTTCACATTTGATGTTTCCTCTGTGAGCCGGTGAAGTATGGAACCGTTCTGACCGTAGTACAGCGTCAAAATGGCGTCTACGTACGACTCACGGTACAAGCAGCGTGCTGTTATTGAATTCTTGTGTGCAGAAAGAGAACCCGTGGTGAACATCCATAAACGTTTGTGTGCCGTGTATGGCGATGCTGCAGTTGAAAAGAGTACAATTGGGCGATGGGTCAAGAAAGTTACAACCTCAGGAAATGCAGAAACAGGGCTCCATGATCAGCCACGTTTGGGACGTCCTGTCACAGCCATTGCTCCAGACATCCTGAATTGTGCGGATGCCATTATTCGTGCCGACCGGCGCATCACGACTCGACAATTGACTCTACAGTTGTCTGACAGCATTGGAAGTGGGTCTGCAATGATCGAGACTCCCGGATATTCAAAGAGGTGCTCACGATGGTTCCAAGAATGTTCCCAGCGGACCATAAGATTCACAGAAAGGCCATCATCTGAATTGTTGGAGCGTTTTGAGGCCGACGGAGAGGCATTTCTGTCAGGGATCGTTACGGGGGACGAAAGCTGGGCGCATCACTTTACGCCGGGAACATAAAGGCAGTCCATGGAGTAGCATCATCCTCATCCACCACAAAAGAAGAAATTCAAGACAACCTACTCTGCCGGAAAAGTCATGGTGACAGTCTGCTAGAATTGTGATGGCGTCATTCTCGTGGATGTGATGCCAAGAGGGTCACCATCATTTCAGAGGCATACGTGAAGACTCTGAATAAACTAAAGAACCGTTTCCGACGTGTTCGATCGGACAAGAAGCCAGCAGAAGCCTTGCTCCCAACACGATAATGCACGCCCACACACAAGTATGAGAACCAGGGAACAGAATGCCAAACTGGGTTGGACATCGTTGCCTCATCCACCCTATAGTCCAGACCTGTCACCGTCGGACTTCAATCACGCTTTGAAGATAGCGAGGACGTCAGTCATGAAGTGAAAACATGGGTAAGCCAACAGGACAAGAGCTTTTCCGGCAGGGAATACATGCTCGTCCACAACATTGGCGTACAGCCATAGAAGATGAAGGAGACTAAGTAGAAAAATAGGACATTCACAAGACATGGTGATGTATATTGTCACCAGATTCTGACTCTTAACAATAAATATGTTCTGAAAAAAGAAGTAGGGCATTACTTATTGAACGACTCTCGTACCTCAGAAAACCATGTCAGATTAAAACCTTGCGCCGACACAGGAAACTCGTCTTTCGTGGGCAGAGCTCTTACTGAGCTACCTATCCATCAAACAATTTAAAAAGAAGTGTACAGTCCGCTGCAGAGTAAACGATACATACCTTCTTGAATCAGCAACTGGTTTGTGGCTGAGCCATTCCTCACTAGAATTCTTTCTATCAATACTGTTAAAAATGGTTCAAATGGCTCTGAGCACTATTGGACTTAACATCTGAGGTCATCGGTCCCCTAGACTTAGAACTAGTTAAATCTAACTAACCTAAGGACATCACACACGTCTATCCCCGGGGCAGGATTCGAACCTGCGACCGTAGCAGCAGCGCGGTTCCGAACTGAAGCGCCTAGAACCGCTCGGCCAGAACCAATACTGTTAGACCAGCAGGCTATGCACGAGAGGTTTAGCGATCTTTGGAAGAAACTGCAGTGCCCAGCGTTATCCGAGGTGTTTCATATCTGTCACATAAAGCGATTGTCACTGTGTCTTGTTGATACTCATAGCGAATGGAAGCCGCGTGGGGAACTGCAAACACTTTAAAGTGAAGGGCATATTTAATCACTGGGTGTCAACGGAATGGTATGAATGCATACTCCTTCAGTTGCAGCATTCATAAAAATCAAATTCTAGGTTTGCGGCTCTAACTTTCGCAAATATACACCAATTTCAGACCAAAAGCTTTGTAATAAAAATTACGTCTTAGATTATGCTTTGATTCCTGTTTAAATTACACATTAAAGTAAAAGTAACGTATCATGCACTTTTCGAGATGTTTGATAACGAAGTTTCTTCTTTATATATTTTATATACGTTTGTATATATTAATATACTGTGTATATTAAAAAATATATGAAGCGTATATTGGCACTAATGTTCATTCGGTGACCGTGTAGAAATTTGAAGTAAATCGGACAAGAACTTCTACAGATTTTTGGTATCAACCTTTCCGCTTCATATATTACGTACATATATGTCCCAAGTCAGTTTGCGAAATCTTGTGTAGACAGTGATCTTCCTCTTGTCTTGAAGGAAAAGTGTGCAACATTTCATAAAGATCAGAATAAAACTGTAGAGTTGTATGAATTACAAACAAACAAAGAGACAGTCTAATTTATATAGATAGAGGTAGAACAGAGGTACTGCCAGAGATACAGGTTTGAAGCCAGGTCGGGATTAGTGCCTCCAAGAAGCTAGATTCCAAGTTCGAGTCCAGTACAACGCACGGTTTAACCCTCTCAGAAAGTTTCAATACAGCGTAAATCCCTCTTCAGCGTTAAGAGATTAATTCTGCTCGTACCCGTTCGACTGATTCACCTACCTGCAAGATGCTTGCATTAAGGCGTCCGCCTCCGTTGCTGAGTGCTCAACGTCGCTGTCTGCCTTGCGGAGGGCCCTGGTTCGATAGCCGGCACTGCTATGGATTTTTACCGTGGTGGGAGGGTTTTCGTGATGCCAGCTGAGGAGCTTCTTGACCGAGTAATAGCGGCCTCAGGTCTGCTAACCCGATAACGGTCAGGAAAAGCGGCGAACTGACCCCAACCATTCCATACCGCATCCACACGGTGCCACCGGCTGGTAGCTGATGAAGACCTCTGTCGTGACCGATTTGTCCGCCTGTGGCCTAAACGGCGGTGCCTATCTCTGCTGTATGTCTGAAAATTGAACTGTGTTTCACACGCGTGATCCTTCCTCAAACCGTTCAAAATGGTTCAAATGGCTCTGAGCACTATGGGACTTAAAATCTGTGGTCATCAGTCCCCTAGAACTTAGAACTACTTAAACCTAACTAACCTAAGGACATCACACACATCCATGTCCGAGGCAGGATTCGAACCTGCGACCGTAGCAGTCGCGTTCCTCAAACCGTATTAATACTTCGAGATAACCTTCCTGCTAGCACAATTGTCGTCTTGTTCTAAGAATTCATTTTATTGCTGACCAGTTGAAGTTTCTCCTGGAGAAATTCTGCGATCGATTTCTCCGCGAAATCCTTTATTGCACTAGTGCAAATATACAGGAGATTTTCTATAAAGTTTGGAAATTAGAAAGAGATACTGGCAGAATCGAAGCTGTGAGGACAGGCCCCTGAGTATTACCCGGGTAGCTCAGTAGGTAAGAACACTGCTCGCGGAGGCAAAAGCCGTAGGTCAGAATTCCTGTCTGCCTCAAAGTTTATCTGCGGCTACCTTTACAAACATTCTGTGCAAGCGACTGTAAGGTGCGTGGCGGAGGTTACCCTGTACAACAGCTAGTCGTTTCCTTTCATGTTCCACTCGCAGACAGAGCGACGGAAAAAAGTCTATCTATGTGCCTCCATACGAACCCCAATTTCTCATATCTTATCTTTGTAGGACTTACGCGAAATGTATGTTGGCGACAAAAGAATCGTTCTGCAGTCAGCTTTGAATGCCGGTTCTCTAAATTTTCTCAGTAGTGTTTCTCGAAATGAACGTCGCCTTTCCTCCGAGGCATTCCCATTTGAGTTCCCGAAGCATCTCCGTGACTCTTGCGTTTTGTTCGAACCTATTGTGGCACAATTATGCTACAATAAAAAACAACCAGAAAGGCACAATATACATAAAGAAATTATACTTAACATAAACACAACGAAGAAGAAGAAAACAACATACGAAACCACAAATTAGGTAGGGAAGGTCTAGAAAAAATTTAACAAATTATTCAACAAAACTAACATCACACTGGCGTATCACAGCCTCAAACACAAAATCCACAAAGGCAGCTCGAAAATTTGCACACACAACAACGCCGCCATTTCCAAAATTTCATATAACACATGCCACAAATTCTACATAGGACAAACCGGTAGACACTTCAAAATTATGTTTATAGAGCACACCAGAAAAAGTGGAAACAAACCATCCACATTTTCTCAACATCTACAAACAAAATACACGACGAAAATCTATGAATAGTTTGGCCCGAGCACCCACGTGCTATGGCAAGAAAATGTATATATTTGTTACACTCAGCTTAATTGAGAGGCCCAGGGATGTGGCTGGTTTCAACGTTTGGCTACGTATTTCGTAATAGGGTGCCAGCTCACATCTGCTGTTAACTCAATTTTTTAAGCTGAAATAAGATATAAAAAAACAATGCAGGCAGGCATTGCGGTGAAATTTAAAATATTGAGTCTCTCACGTTGATTTATAATTTGAACAAGTAGTTTATTTTTCATCGATATTTCACCAAATACTTAAAATGCAGTCTGAGGGTCTTTTATGTAAGGGCGGCTGTTAATAACTGATGCGACAACACTTCACTATAAAATTCATATCTCGCGACCACGGCACTCGACAATCCGTTCACAATTCACGAAACACACTGTTGTCTGCTGTTCTAAACCACTATATTGCGCTCCACTTGATCGCTTGAGAATGTCGCTACATACGTACTTGTCCCCGAACGTGGCTACCAACCCACTACCACCGCCAGATGTGCGGCACGTCTGGTTCTTAGCGTCGCTCCAAACCCACCTGCTCTGTCATCCTTTGATGATGGCCGCCCTGTGCACCCTCGAAACGACTGCCTAACTCAAAACAATGTTTGACAAAATAATTACGAATATTCTAAAACTAAACACAAAAACACATTTGATACATTGAAAAAATATGGAAACTTTCTGGGCAATAACTATTTAAGGTCCAATTTTCTGTATCTGCCACCGTTTTTTTCACAAATAATGATCTTGTGGCGTGATATTGCTTTTCCCGGATTTTTTGATACTAAACATAAATAAACAAATGAAAATACGTACTTAATTACTCTTCTACCTCTTTAAACTTGAGAATGCTGCCGCTAGTTTCGTCTCTTTAAATTTATTTATTACCAAAAACACAGTTTCTCTTCGTCGAATCCCATATTCCGTCCTCTTCGTCAAAAATGGTAGATATTCAGCTAAATCGGATATGATTGTTTGATGCAGCTTTACTAACTGTCCGTAGACACTTCGTTCATATTAATCGACCAAAGCATTGCCGAGATATTAGCTTATGAACTTTCATAAATTTACAATTTTTAGGACAACAATAATTTTAAACTGTTAAATAGTTTTGTGGTGCGTCTAGGTAGTTTAGCTTTACATAATTTTCTGTCCATGAGTGCCAACTCGCGCCTTCATGTCACTCTTTGTTTTGATCAGTTTTTCTCCGGAATATAAATTTCTCCAAGCGCGCAAACACGGCCACACGCGCCCCTGCCTGCCTAGCTCCCACTCTGGTTTTTCTAAGGCCGTGTAAATGCTAGCCGCTCGTCACGGCCCCGTAGCAACCGCCAGCCACGTGCTCTGCGGCGAGAAACTGCCGCTCTGAACTCCCGCCGCAGCTTGCACGCTCACAACACCATAGTTTACTTATGCATTTGCAGAGTACCTGATGATGGTAATGCGCCGAAATGGGCTTATCGTAAATGATTTATAAAATGAAAACCATTTAAAGAGCACTATGGTTGGCTGATATTCGTAACAACTATAAAAATCATTATTGTTGTGATTGTTATGTAATATTTTTTGTGTTTGTTGTTCCTATTATAACCGCTCTTTTAATTGAGAACAATATTATCAGGCTTCTTCGCATATAGGAGAGAGGTGATCGATAATATCGAAAATAATTAAAATTAAAATTATCGATACATGATCTCTCATCAGAATAACGAGCGCAGCAAAGTAGCGCCTCAGAGAAATCAAAGACGGTTTAACGCGGATACTTTTGTTTCTAAATTCTTCTATACCTTGCGCGGGTATTGTCAGATCTCTTGTCTTGTTTTCTGCGCTCTGAATACGTTTAGGTGGCTGCGGCGTAGTATACAGGGTGGTCCATTGATCGTGACCGAGCCAAATATCTCACGAAATAAGCATCAAACGATAAAACTGCAAAGAACGAAACTTGTCTAGCTTGAAGAGGGAAACCAGACGGCGCTATGGTTGGCCCGCTAGATGGCGCTGCCATAGGTCAAACGGATATCAACTGCGTTTTTTTTCCAAATACGAACCCCCATTTTTTATTACATATTCGTGTAGTACGTAAAGAAATATGAATGTTTTAGTTGATCCACTTTTTTCGTTTTGTGATACATGGCGCTGTAATAGTTATAAACATAGGGCTCACAATTTTAGATAAACAGTTGGTAACAGGTAGGTTTTTTAAATTAAAATACAGAACGTAGGTACGTTTGAACAATTTATTTCGGTTGTTCCAATGTGATACATGCACCTTTGTGAACTTATTTCTGAGAACGCATGCTGTTACAGTGTGATTACCTGTAAATACCACATTAATGCAATAAATGCCCAAAATGATGTCCGTCAAGCTGAATGAATTTGGCAATACGTGTAACGACATTCCTCTCAACAGCGAGTAGTTCGCCTTCCGTAACGTTTGCACATGCATTGACGATGTGCTGACGCATGTTGTCAGGCGTCGTCGGTGGATCACGATAGCAAATATCCTTCAATTTTCCCCACAGAAAGAAATCCGGGGACGTCAGATCCGGTGAACGTGCGGGCCATGGTATGGTGCTTCGACGACCAATGCACCTGTCATGAAATATGCTATTCAATACCGCTTCAACCGTACGCGAGCTATGTGCCGGACATCCATCATGTTGGAAGTACATCGCCATTCTGTCATGCAGTGAAACATCTTGTAGTAACATCGGTAGGACATTACGTAGGAAATCAGCATACATTGCACCATTTAGATTGCCATCGATAAAATGGGGGCCAATTATCCTTCCTCGTATAATGCCGCACCATACATTAACCCGCCAAGGTCGCTGATGTTCCACTTGTCGCAGCCATCGTGAATTTTCCGTTGCCCAATAGTGCATATTATGCTGGTTTACCTTACCGCAGTTGGTGAATGACGCTTCGTCGCTAAATAGAACGCGTGCAAAAAATCTGTCCTCGTCCCGTAATTTCTCTTGTGCCCAGTGGCAGACCTGTACACGACGTTCAAAGTCGTCGCCATGCAATACCTGGTGCATAGAAGTATGGCACGTGTGCAATCGATTTTGATGTAGCATTCTCAACACCGACGTTTTTGAGATTCCCGGTTCTCGCGCAGTTTTTCTGCTACTAGTATGAGGATTAGCCGCGACAGCAGCTAAAACACCTACTTGGGCATCATCATTTGTTGCAGGTCGTGGTTGACGTTCCACATGTGGCTGAACACTTCCTGTTTCCTTAAATAACGTAACTATCCGGCGAACGGTCCGGACACTTGGATGATGTCGTCCAGGCTACCGAGCATGATGCATAGCACACGCCCGTTGGGCATCTTGATCACAATAGCCATACATCAACACGATATCGACCTTTTCCGCAATTGGTAAACGCTCCATTTTAACACGGGTAATGTATCACGAAGCAAATACCGTCTGCACTGACGGAATGTTACGTCATACCACGTACTTATACGTTTGTGACTATTACAGCGTCATCTATCACAAAGCGAAAAGGGTGGCCCAACTAAAACATTCATATTTATTTACGTACTACAAGCATATGTAATAAAAATGGGGGTTCCTATTTAAAAAAACGCAGTTGATATCCGTTTGACCTGTGGCAGCGCCATCTAGCGGGCCAACCATAGTGCATCTGGTTTCCCCCTTTAAGCTAGACAAGTTTCGTTCTTTGTAGTTTTTTCGTTTGACGCTTATTTCGTGAGATATTTGGCCCGGTCACGATCAATGGATCACCCTGTATAGCTGGCATTTCCATGTGATATGCTACGGAAGGGATCAGGGAACTTCTGCTAAATTGCAAGAAAAGTGACTATAGTTAATTTATACTGGACGGGCTTACGTTGAAACTTATACTGAGGTCTAGGTAGGTCTTTGCCGTAAGGTCACGAACTAAGAATGTCTGAGGAATTGTGTGCGCGAGAGAAAGTAGTGCTTCATATTTAACTCTAATACATGCCGAATAACCGATAATAGGATCTGTGGACTTTACGAAGGGACGTTAAATTGAATGTAAGAACGGAACTGGACACTTAGCTTCGTGAAATAAAAGCGTACGAAGTTTGAATGACTGTATCGAAGAATCGTAATGGACCATAGTCGTTACTAAATATCTTTGTCTGACGAACTATAAGAATCACGGACATTTTAGTTGCCGTAATTGCTGAGAGTAATTGTAGGATGAACCCTCCTTTTCTCTATATACAAACCGCAATCATTCAAGATCATTTAATTATTATTATTAAATGTTGTTTATTATTATTAAATGTTATTAATAAAAAACTAATGTGATTTCCACAATAGCGTGTGTATTAGTCATCAATAATCATAGACAAACAGCAAACTGTATCTCTGGATGACGGAAGGTTCGATTATGAAATATTACGTAGCGTAAATTGTGACTTACAAGCTATTTAACATTTCATTTCCAATCGGACAGAAATAATTCAAAATCAGAAACAGTGGGGATAAGTAGTAACGTGGGAAATAGGAAGCTGAAATAATAACTAACATCCAGAGACGTCATTAACTATCTTGTCTTCGGTAACGCAACAACAAATGAAGGGTGATCGACTGTGCAAAAGGTCGATATTAATTATGATTATGAAAACACGAAGTTTAGTCGCCGTTACAGTGAAGATGTTCGTGGCTGCTTCATCTGATGTGTAGATATAACGAAAAGTCAGGCATATACAGTGGATAACAACATCAACATCTCAGGTCAGAGGAGTCGACGACAGCAGATCGACGGAGGGCGGCTACACTGGTCAGACGTAAGAGAGGGCCTTAAGGCCCTAATCTGGTCAGGCTAAATAAGCAATAAACACATAAATAATACGGTCTATAAGCAATTCAGAGAAAATGAGGCAAGAAGCTTTCGAAACGTGCTGCTACAGTAGAATACTACTACTACTACGTGATCAGGCCCAGTGGACCGCACGCATTTACAAGTTTTCTCCTCCACTGTATTCTGTCCATTGCTGCTATCCGCTATCCGTTCACATCTATTGACACTTGGTTTAAATCTTCGTGGAGTCCATCCCTCCAACGCTTCTTGGGTCTCCCTGGCGGTCTCTTTTTTTGCTGTAGGTGTGAAATCCAGGAGCTTCTGAGGCCATCTGTGATCCTCCATCTGGGCCACATGGCCGGCCCACTGCATTCGGTTGGCTTTGACAGTTTCTGCTATGCTGGGCTGCTGGTATAGTTCCTCAAGCTCTTGGTTGTATCTGATCCTCCATTCCCCTGTATCTGCATCCAGAAGCGGACCGAAAATCTTCCGAAGCACTTTTCTCTCAAAAACAAGGAGCTTATGGAAGTCCTGTTTCCGGATACTCCATGTCTCACAGCCATATAGAACAACAGGCTGGATCAGGGTTTTGTACAGTCGTCTGGAGAGATATTTGGACCGAAGCAGTTGTGCTAGGCTGTGGTAAGATCGGTTTCCTGCTTGTATTCTGGCATTGATCTCTGCTTCACATGACGAGTTCTCAGTGAAAAGTGCCCCTAGGTATTTGAATTCTTGCACTCTCTTGTAGGACTGGTCCCCAACCTGCAGTGATTGTAGATGATCAGCAGTCTGACAATGACCACGCGTCATAACGAGGTCCTCTGTCTTGGCTTCGTTTATGTTTAGCCTAAATTTGCTGGCAGCCTCCTTTAGCGCTTTGGTCATTTGCTCCAACACCTCTTCCGACCTAGAGAGTAAACAGATGTCGTCTGCATAGGCTAAGTATGCCAGTCTCTTTCCTTCGATTTCAATCCCTTCGTTCTCTTGGAAGGTCTCGCGTACGAATTTCTCGAGGGCAAAGTTGAACAGGATAGGCGACAACCCATCTCCTTGCCTGAGTCCTGTCACAATTTCAAACTCCTCAGTTACGCGATTCCCCATCTTCACCTTTGCCCGTGTTTCGTTCAGACAGATCTTTATCAGATTGATGAGTTTCTCTGCTATGCCAAACTTCCTTAAACAGTTGAGCAGGCTCTTGCGATGTATGCAATCACAGGCCTTCTTAAAATCAACGAATGAAATATGCAAATCTTTACCATATTCACCCAGTTTCTCAGTGAGCTGCCGGAGACTGAAGATGTGATCTACTGTTGACCGTCCTGGCCGGAAACCTCCCTGGTACTCCCCAATCACCGATTCTGCTACTGACTGAATTCTATGTATGAGGCAATTGGACAGGAACTTATAGCAGACGTTAAGCAGGGCGATTCCTCGATAGTTGTCACATTTCAGTTTGTCGCCCTTCTTATGTATTGGACAAATCAGAGTTGTTTTCCATTCTCCTGGTAGTTCTTTTTTGGTCCATATTGCCTTTATCAGTCGGTGAATTTTTTCTGCAAGTTTCTCTCCTCCTGCCAGGATCATTTCAGCCTGTATTCCATCTTCACCTGGACTCTTATTCTGTTTAAGGTGTCTGATTCTGGTTTTTATCTCATCCAGGGTAGGTAGGGAATAGTCTGCATCGGCTGTAATTGGGTACTGGAAATAAAACTGCGGTTCGGGTTCATCACAATTTAGTAGCTGTCGAAAGTACTCTTTCCATCTCTCAGCTATGTCCCTATCGTTCGTCAGGATCTTATCATGGGAATCTTTGACAAATGTTTGCTTGGCCTGGTGACCTTTGCAGAGGTACTTCACCTTCAGAAATATTTCCCTAGTCTTTTGTACTCTGAAGTCTGTTTCTGCTTCAATGATGATATCCCTTATGTATTTCCTATTTGCTCTTCTCAGAATTGCTTGTGTAGTCTTTCGGACCTCCTCAAGTTGTGCTTTGGCCTGTGCCAGATTTGTCCCCTTCAGCCATTTGTTCCTGGCTTCCTTTCTCCTTTCCAGGGCATCTGCACATTCCTTTCCAAACCAGATCTTCTTGCCCACTGGGTTTCCCATGAGTGTTTCCTTTGCTGTATCCCTAACTGAGCTCTGGATGTTTCCCCACATTAGTTCAAGGTCCTGATTCGCGTCCATTTTACTGAGTGCTTCAAAGCGGTTACTAAGTTGCAACTGGTATCCGGTCTTCGTTGCCTCATCTTTCAGTTTCTCCACATGGTACCTTTCCACTCTTTTTAACTTAGGCCCCGTTCTTCCTTTACACTGTATGTTTAAAAGGCCTCTGACCAGGAAATGATCACTCCCACCTTCGGCACCCCGCGCTGTCTTAACGTCTAACACCCATCTCTTGACTCTGAGATCAACGGCAACATGGTCTATTTGTTTTACAGTTCTCCCATCTGGTGACACCCAGATTCCTTTATGTATGTTTTTCCGCTGGAAGTTTGTGCTGGAGATGAACAACCCTAATGATGTAGCGAAGCTGATGAACCTGCTACAGTAGAATGCTGGAGTAAATAATGAGGAGGCACTGATTCGAATTGGGGGAAAAGTAAATTGTGGCATAACTTGACTAAAAGAAGGAATCGATTGATAAGACACAAACTGAGTCATAGAGGTATCATCAGTGTGGAGAACGGGGGAAGATGGGGGCGGCGAATTATTGTAGACCAAGACCAGACTGGAATACAGTAAGCAGGTTGAAATGGTTACGGTAATTATATGAAGATGATGAGGTTTGCACGTTATAAACTAGCGTGGGGAGATGCGTCAGACCAGTATGATCGCTTGAAGAAGTCTGTCTTGAACGATTTTTGTAAGGCTGCACGTTGTACCAGCATGAGTGCAACGGGCAGCTGGTATCGGCGGGGACGGCTCAGCGTCGGCGTCGGCGTCGGCGTGAGGCGGCGTCTATTTTCTGCGGGCGACACCCGAGAGGCGCGGAGACGGCCGCCGTTGCGTCACGGGGGCGCTGGCGGGCGTCCCTCACGCCTCCACGAGAACAGCGGCCGTCGCTCGCCGTGTCCGGCACACACAGCTTCCTCCTCGAAGAACGCTTCTCGCCTCTTTCAGCGAGTAGTGGTTTGACGCAACTGCTTTGTCCTCTAAGAATCACACAGAAACAATGGTACTAACAGCAGCATGGAACAAGAGCCATATCCAGCTTGCATTTACCATGAACACCACTGACGCGTAATACAAATCGAGTGTATCACCTATAGAATTCGACTGAAGAAAAGTTCAGTAAAGTTTTGCGAAACTAATATGAAGTGTACAGAAACCGTCAACATCTGCATCACCCTCCGCAAGCCAGGTGTGTGGCTGAGGGGACGGGGGGTACTTCAGGTACCACTAACCTTTCTCACCTCTTCCACTCGCTTGGAAACAATGATTGTCGGTATTAGCTCTAATTTATCGAATTTTCTCGTCGTGGTGATTTTGGGGGGTGCATGCGGGAGGAAGTAACATGTTGACCGACTCTTCATGGAAAGCACTCTCTCGAAATTTCTATAATGACCTCTCCGTGAAGTACAACGCCTCTCTTGTAACGTCTGCCCCTGGAGTTTGTTGAGGATCTCTGTAACGCTCTCGCACCGACTAAACGACCACGCGACGAAACGCGTCCCTTCGTGGCATCTACTCTATTTCTGCTATCAGTCCTACCTGGGAAGGTCCCATACTGATGAAAATACTCAGCAATCTGCCGAACAAGCGCCATGTAAGCTACTTTCTTCGTGGATGAGTTACATTTCCTTAAGATTATTTCGATGAATCTCAGTCTGGTTCTGACTCTCCTACCACTTATCTTATGTGGTCGTTTCCAATTAAGGTCGCTCTGCATAGCTACTCCTAGACATATTACGGTACATATTGTTTCTAGCAGTTTGTTATCAGCAGTGTTGTTCTACAGTGGTGGATTTCTTTTCTTATGTATGCGCAGTATGTTACATTTATTTACGTTTAAGATCAACTGCCAATTCCTGCACCATTCGTCAATCCTCTGTATGCCAGTGTGCAAATCGATATTATTTTCTGGCGTTTTTACTTTCTTATAGACAACCGCATCATCGGCGAATAGCCTTAAAGAACTTCCGACTCTTTCCGCTATATCACCTACTCTGAAGAGCCAAAGAAACTGGTACACCTGGTGGAGGGAATTGACACCTTGAATCCTGCAGGGCTGTCCATGAATCCGTAAGAGTACGAGGGGGTCGAGATCTCTTCTGAACAGCACGTTGTAAAACATCCCAGACGTGCTCAATAATGTTCATGTCTGGGGAGTTTGGTTGCCAGCGGAAGTGTTTAAACTTAGAAGAGCGTTCCTGGAGCCACTCTGTAGCAATTCTGGACGTGTGGCGTGTCGCATTTTCCTGCTGAAATTACCCAAGTCCGTCGGAATGCACAATGCACATGAATGTATGCAGGTGATCAGAAAGGACGCTCACGTACGTATCACCTGTCACAGCCGTATCTAGATGTATCATGGGTCCCATATCACGCCAATTGCACATGCCCCACACCATTACAGAGGCTCCACCAGCTTGAACAGTCCCTTGCTGACATGCAGAGTCCATGGATTCATAAGGTTGTCTCCATTCGCGTACACGTCCATCCTCTCGAAACATTCTGAAACAAGGATCGTCCGACCAGGAAACATGTTTGAAGTCATCAACAGTCTAATCTCGGTGTTCACGGGCCCAGACGAGGCGTAAAGCTTTGTGCCGTACAGGCATCAAGGGTACACTAGTGGCCATTTGGCTCCGAAAGCCCATATCGGTGATGTTTCGTTGATGGTTCGCACGCTGACACTTGATGATGGCCCAGCATTGAAATGTGCAACAATTTGCGGAAGGTTTGCACTTCTGTCACGTTGAACGATTCTCTTCAGTCGTCGATAGTCCCATTCCTGCAACATCTTTATCCGGCCACAGCGATGTCGGAGAATTGGTCTTTTACCGGATTCCTGATTTTCACGGTACCCTCGTGAAATGGTCGTAAGGGAAAGTCCCCACTTCATCGCTACTTCGGAGATGCTGTGTCCCATCGTTCGTGCGCAGACTGTAACACCACGTTAAAACTCACTTAAATGTTGATAACTTGCCATTGCAGCAGCAGTAACCGATCAAACAACTGCGCCAAACACTTGTTGTCTTACATAGGCGTTGCCGACCGCAGCGCCCAGTTTCTTTGGCGCTTCAGTATATATACATTGCAAACAGTACACATCCTATCACACTTTCTTGGGGTACTCCGGAATTCACCTTCTCGTATGTCGATTTTGTTCCGTTAAGAGCGACGTGTTGTGTTCTGTCCACAAGGAATCCTTGAGTCCAGTCGAAAATCTGGTCCATACCCGAAAAGTTCTTATTTGTTTCATTAAATGGCAGCGCAGGACAGGGTTCAATGTCTTTCTGAAGTCAAGGAACACGACGTGAAGCTGAGCGCTGTTGGCTACGGCGCTGATGATCTCATGGAGGAAAAGAGCGAGCTGAGTTTCTCAAGTTTCCGGAATCCTTGTTGATTTTTATAGAGGAGGCGTAACACTATCTTCCGACAAACAAACAACGTACAAATGTGATTTCCAATTGAGAAACCCACTTCGTTATCTTTTCTTACATACAATATGTAGATAGCATTGCTCCTACCAACTTGTGCTATTAGCTATAATATAAATTATTTGCATACTCAAGCATATGTTAGCTATATTTCATGCGCCGCGACGTGTGATGTAATATGCAGCGAACACAAAATCACGGCGATCCCTATTTTTAATTGAAAATTTTTCTAATTTCGCACACTGTCTTACTGAAATGCGAAATATCGTAGTAACAATGACTGTTAATGATATAATGGGCACTTCAACATGAATCTGACGTATAAAGCTACAAGTAAGGAAGAAAAATAAAGTAAGGCAAAAATAATTTGTTTTTTTTACCGAATAGTTTCTGTGAAATCGTGTGATAAATATCGCAGAGCTAACGGAATGCGTACGACGCTCTCCTCGTGATGACATCTTCACACGTTGGTAGTGAGCGTTTTTTGGTGTGCATGCGTAGGTGCGTGTAAATGCGCTGGACAGCTCGGCGATGTGTAAATGCGCTGGACAGCTCGGCGATTCGGCACGCAGGCTACCGCCTTCCTTCGTGATCCTGCTCATTAAGGTTCGCCAGAGGCGATTGCGCTGGGCAGTTGTTCCGCAGGCGCCTGCTGAAGTGAAGCGGCGCCGTTGGCGGAGTCGTCCAATTTGGCTCGGAGTGAGTGGCAGTAGACTGTGTCACATTAACCGCTGCTAGACATCTATCTCGGCGCTAATGTTCCACGTCCAGTGCCCTACATCTCTTTCGGAACCCTAAATTACCGAAGAGCGAGAATGGTCAGCACAGCGCTCTCAGAGTGCAGGCGACCGACTCACTTCGATAGCTCCGCAGCCACCGGATTTCAATGAGTTTACTTCCATCCGTTTACGTGAGCCGTGATATAAGTGAAAGCTTACAGTTACATGCGTTTATATTTGTTGTAACGAAAAGAAATGACGGTGAGGATTTAACGTCCCCTCATGTACGATAGCTCCTGCTAGTGGAGGGTAAACTGTCCACCCTGTACCAGCACCATTATCTATCATGGAAGATGTAAGAAGAAGGATTAATGAAGGAGTTTAACGTCCCGGCGACTCGAAGTCTTTATAGACAGGAGCGTAGTGACTACAAGTACGTTTTCACGAAATTACGCGTTACTTCATACATGTTGTCTGTATCTGCATCAGCACTCGAGAAGCTACGCTGCGGTATGCGGTGGAGGGTACCAGTATCATTTCCCACCTTATCATCCCGTACGTAGATGCTATTGCAGATGAACAACTTTCGATTATCATGCCTCGTAGCACGATTTCTCTTTTCATGTAGGATGAGCGTCCGTTATCGGACACATGTAGTCTCTCTGTGATGCCCAAGGCATATTTTATATCATTGCACCGCCTTCTCCTGGCGTTTGACGGGCATTTATGCGACGCCCGCGTGCTGACGAAACGAAATGACACCTAAATTTCAATTCACACTTGACGTCACAGAAAGGAACGGCAAAACAGTCCACAAAGGATTTCAGTGGTGGGATTCACGTAGATCCTCAATGTTAAGGATTCTCGGAAAGAAAGTTTCCTTAAAAAAAAAAAGAAGGTGTGGGTATGAGGAAGAATTGTGACGTTCGTCTGTTAACATGGAAGTCAGCCTGTTACTGCCAGCCCCATCGTAGTGGTGGATTTTCTACTTTAGTGTTTTCTTAATCTTTATTTCATTGTTTACTTCGTTTTCATGACACATCAAGAAGGTTGCTCGAAGACTCATAGAAAAAAGTCTATGAATCTTCTTCGACGAGAGTGCAGGTAACTGAAACCGATTTATGTTTTGCAATCGCTGGACTGAGAAAAAGTTTACACCACGCATATATAAGAACATAAATACATAAACAAATTTACAGATAATAATTTTTTTATCAATGAAATAGTCGACTGCACTTGAGAAGAAAAACACATTTTTGAGGTTATTTGATATTAAGAAACAACAGAAAAAAACAGATAAGTAAAAATACTGTATTGCCTTCTAAATATTGTTTGATGCTTATGGATGAACATGTTTTCTAGAGAAAATAAATGTTTTCCCATTCTTTCACTCATCAGAAGTGTGAATATTTGCCATACAACATTTGTGAAGAACAGTCGTAATGAATTTTGCTGTGGCCGTAAGTAAACTCAGTATCATTATTAGTTCCTTTAGTAATGCCAGTTGCAAATAATTCACATAATCGTCCATGTAATACTGTGTATTCCGGCTTTTTGTAAGATGGACGGTATCTCATAACCGCACTTTCATCATTCTGTACTGAGTTAAGCTAAGCGTCTAGTGTGAACACACGCGTCAACTGATAGTAACTTTCGTTCTCTTTCCGTGTCTCCTTTTGACGTACAGTACGAATCGACCTTAATTGCGCATCTCTTGTCAGAATTTTCTTAGCCTTTACTGTTAATCTATCTTGGCGAAAGTGCCAGACAGAGCACATTAATCATTAACCTGACGCACGGAAGGTTTGTAAGTGAATTTAACTTCCGTAGCATTCTTCAACGACTCTGCTTGGTGTCTGTCTTCATTCAACATATCAGATTTACGTGGTCTTTCCACTTTGAATCACCACGAAGGAATACACTTAGGTATATATGATGGCTGATATTGATTCTAGTCAGTGATTAGTGATAGTGAAATGGTTGTCTCTTCTGCAAACAAAATTCGAAGCTTTCCGTCTGTTTATAAGCTTCACATTTCATCTGACTATTTTTGGAGCCATTTAGCTGTTCATATCTGTATGTTTTCACATGTATCGTAACGTCCATGTATAAAATGAGCGAGTCAGCGTTGCGGTTCGTTCTTCGTCATTTCCTTAGATCACTTGAAACAAGTTCAAGATGGTTCCTTAAAGTCACTTTGTGTTTTCAGAATGTTTGTTCCGTTTCTAAGGACCACGATGTCTATAGGACGTTGAACTACATGGTGCTTTGCCTGTCTTTTCCCTGTATACAACTCTGTCCAACACGGATAACTTCGGAAAAGTACCGACTTGTGCATCTTCACACCGCAATTGATTTACGAATGGAAGCAAGCCCTTTGATTAGCTTCATCTGAATTTTATTTCAAAATGTTCTTATTTATTTATTTATTTACACGTCAAGTTCCGTAGGACCAAATTGAGGAGCAAATCTCCAAGGTCATGGAACGTGTCAGTACATGAACTTACAACATAAAAGTAATAACAGATAAAAATAAATGTTCATGAACCTGAAAAAAAGGCAATCCATAAGTTTAAGTAAACGCTACCAGCAACACAATAAGAATCAGCTTAATTTTTCAAGGAACTCCTCGACAGAATAAAAGGAGTGACCCATGAGGAAACTCTTCAGTTTCGATTTGAAAGCGCGTGGATTACTGCTAAGATTTTTGATTTCGAGTGGCAGCCTATTGAAAATGGATGCAGCAGTATACTGCACACTTTTTTGCACAAGAGTTAAGGAAGTCCGATCCAAATGGAGGTTTGATTTCTGCCGAGTATTAACCGGGTGAAAGCTGCTTATTCTTGGAAATAAACTAATATTGGTAACAAGAAACGACAATAAGGAATATACATATTGAGGGGCCAATGTCAAAATACCCAGACTCGTGAACAGAGGTCGACAAGAGGTTCGTGAACTCACACCACTTATTGCCCGAACCGCCCGTTTCTGAGCCAAAAATATCCTTCTAGAATGGGAAGAGTTACCCCAAAACATAATACCATATGACATAAGTGAATGAAAATAAGCAAAGCAGACTAATTTACGTGTCGAAGTATCACTCACTTTTGATACCGTTCGAATAGTGAAAATGGCAGTATTAAGTCTTTGAACATGATCCTGAACGTGGGCTTTCCATGACAGCTTACTATCTATCTGAACACCTAGAAATTTGAACTGTTCAGTTTCACTAATCATATGCCCTTTCTGTAAGATTAAAACATCAGGTTTTGTTGAATTGTGTGTTAGAAACTGTAAAAACTGAGTCTTACTGTGATTTAACGTTAGTTTATTTTGTACAAACCATGAACTGAGGTCATGTACTGCACTACTTGAAACCGAGTCAATGTTGCACACAACATCCTTTACTACCAAGCTAGTGTCATCAGCAAACAAATATTTTAGAGTTACCCATAATACTAGAGGGCATATCATTTATATAAATAAGGAACAGGAGCGCCCCCAACACTGATCCCTGGGGCACCCCCCACTTGACAGTACCCCACTCAGAGCCCACGTCACAGCCGTTATCAACATTGTGAATAATGGCCTTGTTCTGCCTGTTGCTAAAGTAAGAGGTGAACCAATTGTGAGCTACTCCCCTTATTCCGTAATGGTCCAACTTCGGTAGCAATATTGTGAGATCAACACAGTCAAATGCCTTTGTTAAACAAAAAAATACGCCAAGCGTTCTAAACTTTTTGTTTAGCCCATCCAGTACCTCACAGAGAAAAGAGAATATAGCATTTTCAGTTGTCAAACGACTTCTAAAGCCGAACTGTACATTTGATAGCAAATCGTGTGATATAAAATGATCAATTAACCTTACATACACAGCCTTTTCGATAACTTTTGCAAACACTGATGGCATAGAAGTGGGTCTAAAATTATCTACATTATCCCTTTCTCCCTTTTTATAAAGCGGCTTTACTACTGAGTACTTTAATCGCTCAGGAAACTGACCATTCCTAATGGAAAAATTACAAATATGGCTAAATACAGGGCTAACATATGCAGCACAGTACTTTAATATTCTGCTAGACGCTCCATCATAACCATGAGAGTCCTTAGTCTTCAGTAATTTAATTATTGACTCAATCTCCCTCTTGTCTGTATCACAGAGGAGTATTTCAGACGTCAGTCTCGGAAAGGCATTTGCTAAGAAATTTATATGATTTCCTGTAGAAACTAAATTTTTATTTAATTCACCAGCAATGCTCAGAAAATGATTGTTAAATACTGCAAATATATCTGATTTATCAGTAATAGAAATATTATTACTGCGAACTGACTATATCATCGACCTTGTGCTCCTGACCAGACACTTCCTTCACAACTGACCACATGGCTCTAATTTTATCCTGTGAATTAGCTAAATTAGCTATTCTATTTGCATACCACATACTTTTTGCCTTGCTAATAACATTATTAACCATCTTACAATACTGTTTGTAATGGGCTACTGTAGCTTGATTGTGACTACTTCTAACATTTTGATATAATTCTCACTTTGTTCTACATGATATCTTTATCCCACTAGTCAGCCAACCGGGGTGTCCATTACTTCTAGTACCCCGTTTAGAATGTTCTAATGGAAAGCAACTCTCAAAGGGCATGAGAAATGTGTTATGGAAAGCATTGTATTTATCATCTATATTATCGGCACTATAAACATCTTGCCACTCTTGTTCCTTGACAAGTTTTAAGAAACTCTCTATTGCTGTTAGTTAACTTTCCTACGTAGTTTGTAATTAAGTATGACACTCGTTTGAGTACAAAAACCTTTTAGTGTTAAAATTTGTGCATCATGGTCCGAAAGGCCATTCACCCTTTTACTTACAGAATGCCCATCTAGTAATGAAGGATGAATAAAAATATTGTCTATGACTGTGCTACTGTTCTCCTGCACCCCAGTTGGAAAAAACACAGTTTGCAATCAGATCATATGAATTTAGGAGATCTATCAACATCCTTTTTCTTGCACAATCATATACAAAATTAATATTGAAGTCACCACATACATCTAGTTTCTGGTACTACCTACAAAGTGAATCAAGAACCCTCTCTAGCTTAAGCAAAAATGCTCTGAAGTCGGAGTTAGGGGACCTATAAACAACATCAATTAGAAGTATAGTTTCACTAGATTCAACTAATGCTGCACAACTTTCAAATATCTGTTCAGTGCAGTGTCGTAATACGTTTATGGATTCAAATGAAATACTGTTTTTTACTCCTTGAGAAACAGCCAGCTAATCTGTAGCCTGGTAAAGGAAGCCTCTGAATTATCAAATTATTATGGTGCTCTGATATACCAATAATTTCAGAGTTAACATCTGTTAACAGTTCACCAACTTTATCTCTAATACCTAATGTTCTTCGCAACGATTTCAGCTCTGGTTTGAAATGAATCATCGTAGTTTTGGCATAAAATGTGTGTAAGTAGCTCACTGCCAAAGAAAACAGTAGTTAAGCAATTTCTTGCTGGAACAGCTACTAGGGGCATTTTCGTACGGGGAAGAATGAATATTTTCACTTTATATGCCCCTTATTTGATTCTGAGATGAATTATGCACAATTTTTTCTTCAGTTAAATGCCACAACTGAGGAAATCGTTGATTTCCGCAGAATAATCACGTCTGGAAATGAAAGGTGTCTGCAAGGAGAATTTTGGACAAGGTAGAAAAAAGATCTGGATGTTCTGGGACAGTTCACTGGCCACTGGTCATTAAGGCACACAATAATAATACAACTAAGCAAGTGATCAATCTGTGATCATCATTATGTTACAGTGATGACATAATTATCTGGAACTAAAGTGTTTTCGAGTTGTTGCGGATTCTATTAGTTTTTAGTACACGACTTTATTTAAACTGCTTACATTATTTCACTATTCCTCTTCCATGTATAACATTTACCAGACATTTTCAGGATTGATCACAATTGTACGAAGATTACTAGAAAATCAATAGTACAATAAAATGCGTTTCGATAATAAGAACACAGCGTGTCTCAGCAGGAATGGTCAGTATTGAGGAATATGACAGGAACGGTCATTTGAAGCAAAATATTTCGTATGGACATTTGCCCTATTCCGAATAGTTTGCGAGATTGAACACTTTCAGTGTACATCGTTATTTATTTTCTGTTTTATTCATGCACACACATACAACAGTTAGAATACTGTACAATATGCCTTTTACAAAGTATATGTTGATATGTTCCTTCACAGATCTGGTAACGTCTGAAGGGGCTTCGTAATTCCGGAAGTACATTGCAATGCACGTGGCCAAAGGAACGTCTTCAAGGTGTTCAACAAATGAAATTTACAAAAAAATGTAAATAACTGTGTCCCGTCATTCGCTCTCCTAAGATGACTGAATCTATCAGCATGCCCGAATACAAATGTTCATTAAATGTGTTCTATCTCAGAAACCATTCGGAACAGGATATACGCCCATATGAAGTTTCTGCTTCAGATGATCGTTCCTGTCATATCCCTTAATTCTGGCTATTCCTCCTGGAACACACTGTGTATCGAAAACTGGAGGCACCTGTCGTACTGTGACACAAATTTAAATACTCGGTGATAGAGGTCTACAATAATGCAAATATACGCAGTAGTAATTGCTTTATGAATAAAAGCCCGCACTTACGAGGATACCGCGGGTATATCTGCGGATATTGGCACTAATAATCACACCGTCGTTAAAAGTTAATGGATAGTGCCATTATTCCAAATTTCGTCAATTTGGGTTGTATAAAATGGATAGTAACAATTCGTATTGTTTTAATCAACTCTTATTAAGCATTCAAGATGCAGTACCGCTGTGTGGCACGGTGTACTGGGGATGTGTTCTTGATACCTACAAGGACTAAAAATGGCAACGTCCTTCCTCCTACTTTTACGCATAATTACACGCGCATCCTACCTCAATCGTATCAGCAGGTGCCTTATGTCTGAATTATTCCAGTTTCGTTCGCATTGACAGCTGTCACTTATGCAGTAACAAAAACTGTCACAAAGTGACATGAAAGCTATTCGAGAATACACTACCGCTTGGAACCTTTGCCCCACGTTCCCATTCCTGTTTCACATATGACATACACAATGAACGGCGTAAAGTCAGTGAATATTCCAACATTTCTCTCGAAAATGCACTACTCCACAAAAAAAAGTGAAGCACTCAGAATGGGAGGAGGAAACGAAATGAAACTGCACTGGTTAATACGGTATGTGTCGCTATTTCAGTGATTTCAACATCGAGTCAAATTTACAAACAGTTTGGCAGTATGAGCACACTTATGAGTGTGACGTTGCTACCACTCTGGCCTGGCCGGACGCACTGATTCGGTTGGGAAGGGCGTCGTGAAGCATTGTATCTTCTCCTGAACAAGCTAACGCGTGACTGTTGTGACCGTTGTAACTGGTCCTTGGTGTCCTGCATGGGGAGAGAGTCGACGTCCGAGCTGGTCCTGTACACGTCCTATCGGAGACAGATCTGGGGATCTCGCTGGCCACTGGAGTACCTCATCACGCTGACAGTTTATAGTGGCGCATGCCATGTGAGGACGAGCGTTGAAAA
Organism: Schistocerca serialis cubense; assembly: GCF_023864345.2. Taxonomy (NCBI): domain Eukaryota; kingdom Metazoa; phylum Arthropoda; class Insecta; order Orthoptera; family Acrididae; genus Schistocerca; species Schistocerca serialis. The sequence goes on from NC_064646.1 coordinate 31,335,991, forward strand.
ATTGCCCTGCGGTACTGTCAACGCATGAAAGGTGACATATGAGGACTCAGGATGTCCGTCACGCAACACTGTGCCGTCAGAGACTCCTCATCACTACCAGCCGTGACCTCAAGTCATACCCGATGGCTCCCCACGCCATGACGCCAAGAGCAATACAATTGTGCCTCTCCAAAACACTGGAAGAATGGGACCTCTGTCCAGATCGCTGCCGTACTCGCCAACGACGGTCATCCGGGTTAATCGCTGGATTCAGCGCGAATCCATTCATCAACAGTTCATGCTTCTCGATCACAGTAAACCTCCAAACGCGCAGCCGTTTGTATTGCTGACGTGTGGAAGGATAATTGCCTAGTCCGTCTGCTGTTAACCAGTGGTGCAAGGTGACCAGCGCCGTTTCTAGCGCTAGGCAAAATTTTAGTGCCGCCAAAAGACGGAAAAAATTAATTTCAAATCAAACAGTGAGAAAACAGAGTCAATGAAAAAGAGGATAAATTGAAATACCGAATTGTTTTCAAAAGCATATGGAGAGTTACTTAATAATTCTTCACTGACACCGGCCGGAGTGGCCGAGCGGTTCTAGGCGCTTCAGTCCGGAACCGCGCGACCGCTACGGTCGCAGGTTAGAATCTTGCCTCGGGCACGGATGTGTGTGATGTACTTGGGTTAGTTAGGTTTAAGTAGTTCTAAGTTCTAGGCGACTGATGACCTCAGAAGTTAAGTCCCATAGTGCTCAGAGCCATCATCTTCACTGACTTTGACGAAAGTAAACACATTGCTTCTGTCTACCTGAATTTCAGAAGTCGAAGAAAAGAAATGAGAAATTGAAGACATTTGTTGTCTTCAATCAATTTTAATGGCATTAAGGACAAGGCATGAAAATTGAGGACTATTCCCAGAAAATGAGGACGTCTGATCACATAAGTTAAATTATTGAAAGTGCGATAGGAGATAAGCCTTGTTATACCGTTGGATGTTCGTGGAAGTGGAGGGGTGGAGGCGGGAGAGTATCGGGGAGACCCATGGTAGTAAAAAACAAAGGGCGTCATTTTTCTGTTCTCGCCTTGGTCAGCAAAATGCCTAGCAACAGCCTTGAGAGTGGCACAGAATTGTGCAGGGACTCCATTACTCGTTCTCGGGTGGCAGGCGCAGACTGAAGGGGCTATTACGATGTGCCTGGAGCACACACATCACGCCGATCGCCCGGGTCCTTGACGACGAGTACGCGTGCCCTCGCAGTCCCCACGCAGTCCAGCGCCAGGTCACTGTCACGTCTGGTGAGCGCCCCGCTGACCTGGGTATTGCTGCTGCTGGTGACGTTAAGCAAGTTTAAGAAGAAAATCATTTTCAACAATGTCAGCGCGACCGAAGCCGATAAATTAAACAATTTAGCTTCTCTGAACAATGTTGATTACGTTACCAAACTTAATCAGTTCCTTGATAGTTCCCAATTCGAACACTTGCAGAAAGATCCGAATGCAAGAACAAATAAAAACCACAATCATATAAAATTATTATATCTGAGTGCAACAGCCGCACACTAGTTAATATGAATCGCATGGCTCCTATATTATATGGCTTACCGCAATTTATAAAGACAGCGTTCCAGTAGGCTCGGTAGTATCATCCTCTTCTGTTCCATTTTACGTATTAGCGAAAGAGCTTGATCGTATCATTAAAAAGAAAACCAGTTTTAAATCTAAGTTTGGCATCAAAAATTCTCTTGTTGACAAAGTTATGCAAATCGCACCCAGCTCTAAACTAGTATCGTTCGAAGCCACTAACTCATTTACAAATGTTCCTGCTGATGGATCTATGAACATATCAACAGATCTTTCGCACAAATCCAGTGTAAAACCTGTAGAATTATATGATATAATTGATACTGGTCAAAGGAGTGTAAAACTGAGTTACTTACAGTTTCAAACCAAGTATTATAGTCAGTCTGATGGCCTAACTATAGGTTCACCTCCTAGTCCTATACTATCTGAAATTTTCATTGTCAAGTACGAACAAGTTTTCTTACAGAATGATACATTGAATACACAGTTAAGCATTGGTTCAAATATGTCGGTCACGTGCTGTGTTTGTGTGTCGATGCCATTAGACAATTAGCTATATTTCAACAGCAGTTAAACTCACAATATAAGAAAATTCAGTTTACAGTTGAGCTGGGAGGCTCTTCCATAAATTTCTCGAACGTTAATTTAGATATTGGTACATGAAACCAAGTATTTAACTAAAAAACATAGTTAGTGATACGGTAAACGCTGCAAGCTCCCGAACACCCACAGGGCCATAAACATCCATATTTCCATTCAATGGTGCATCGCCTCATATCTGTTCCATTATCTGAATCAGCCTGTGAATCAGAACTACAAACCATAAAACAAATAACTTACAGCATTGGCTGCCCTGATTGATAATATACCACGAATAAAGAAAATGTGTAAAATTACGCAATTTCTGTACGTTGGCCAACAGCAGTCACTCAGTATTTACAAAGTAGTTACAAAGCCTGGTGTAAAACTCCATATAATGGCAACATTTCAGATAGCCACACAAAAAAGTTAGTCTCGCAACTGCAGACCTAAATTTTTAACACCAATAGTATTTAAAAAATGTTATTCAATAGTAAAGAAAAACTGCAACTTTTGTCACAGAGTGGTGTGAATAAAATCATTTGCAGGCAGTGCGAAAAAGCGTACACTGGTCAGTCAGGCAGACCTGTGGCAATTAGGCTACGTCAAAGTGAGAGACGCTGGAAATTAAGGGACAAAGATTCAACATTTGCTGATAATCTTTTGACAGAAAACCAGTTGTATGATGTAGAATGTGGAGTTTCACTTTCTGTCAAGAAAGGAAGATAGACGACGAATACTGGAAATCAGCAAACATATGACAGCCTAGTATTAAATGATCAGACTCAATTTCCATTTTCCCTCTTGGCAAATTGTGTTTCCGTTACAAATACTACAGTCAAACTGTAAATTCATCTTATTTCTTACCATCTGCTAAATGTATCTCCACATGAAAACTATGTTTACCCTGTTTTTAGTTAATGTAATTATTTCTATGTGACAAAAATGTAATGTTTTCACATGTAAACAGTCTGTTATTTTTGTATCTTCTGTTCAAATAATATCTGCGTATGTCGTACAAAGATATTGTACGATGCTGCCAGTCTTATTTGTGTGCTTGTTCGCGCTTTGGTCAAACAGCTTCGTCAAATACCTTTTACAGTGTAATACGACCCTTATAGTAACTCCCAGTCGCGTGGTCAAACGATGTCGTATCTTTCCGTCTGTTGGGTAACTAAACGTTTTGTAGTTATTCATAGTATTTGAAGCGTCACACAGTCGTCCTACCAGAACTGCCCGTAGGTCGTTGCTGTTACCATCTGCTGCCGGGACAGAGGCCAATGCAGATAAAAGTGCGAGGCGGAACGTGTAAAAGACGGCGGGGTTTTCTGGTGGCGCAACGCCAAAGGCGGCCGGTGGTCATTGCACGGGCCACAAATAACCGTTACCACACGGCTTACACTCTCGCGCTTTCCTCACTGTCGCTTCGAGGCCAGCCCCTAGCTACGTGAATGCTGTTGTCATCTGAAATCGAAAAAAAAATTTACTTACACGAACTGTTTTACAGTTCAAGGTTTTACCTGTCAACAACTTTAGCCAACAATGCCTCATTACAGTTACCTTGTTTGTTGTATTACATACAGTACGACATTACCTACGATTATAACAGGTGGATACATGTTCCCTAGCGGTATTCTATCAAACACGAGAATGAAAGGAGTAAGTCAAGCAGTTCATGGCTAATCGAATTTCTAAACAGAAAAAATTAATATCATCACTTTGGATACTTACATCGGTAATGTTATCGCACACTCTACACCTACATCTACATCTACATCTACATTTATACTCCGCGAGCCACCCAACGGTGTGTGGCGGAGGGCACTCTATGTGCCACTGTCATTACCTCCCTTTCCTGTTCCAGTTGCGTATGGTTCGCGGGAAGAACTACTGCCGGAAAGCCTCCGTGCACGCTCGAATCTCTCTAATTTTACATTCGTGATCTCCACGGGAGGTATAAGTAGGGGGAAGCAATATATTCGATACCTCGTCCAGAAACGCACCCTCTCGAAACCTGGACAGCAAGCTACACCGCGATGCAGAGCGCCTCTCTTGCAGAGTCTGCCACTTGAGTTTGCTAAACATCTCCGTAACGCTATCACGCTTACCAAATAACCCTGCGACGAAACGCGCCGCTCTTCTTTGGATCTTCTCTATCTCCTCTGTCAACCCTACCTGGTACGGATCCCACACTGATGAGCAATACTCGAGTATAGGTCAAACGAGTGTTTTGTAAGCCACCTCCTTTGTTGATGGACTACATTTTCTAAGGACTCTCCCAATGAATCTCAACCTGGCACCCGCCTTACCAACAATTAATTTTATATGATCATTCCACTTCAAATAGTTCCGCACGCATACTCCCAGATATTTTACAGAAGTAACTGCTACTAGTGTTTGTTCCGCTATCATATAATCATACAATAAAGGATCCTTCTTTCTATGTATTCGCAATACAGTACGTTTGTCTATGTTAAGGGTCAGTTGCCACTCCCTGCACCAAGTGCCAATCCGCTGCAGATCTTCCTGCATTTCGCTGCAATTTTCTAATGCTGCAACTTCTCTGTATACTACAGCATCATCCGCGAAAAGCCGCATGGAACTTCCGACACTATCTACTAGGTCATTTATATATTTTGTGAAAAGCAATGGTCCCATAACACTCCCCTCTGGCACGCCAGAGGTTACTTTAACGTCCATAGACGTCTCTCCATTGAGAACAACATGCTGTGTTGTGTTTGCTAAAAACTCTTCAATCCAGGCACACAGCTGGTCTGATATTCCGTAGGCTCCACCGAGCGAGGTGGCGCAGTGGTTAGACACTGGACTCGCATTCGGGAGGACGACGGTTCAATCCCGCGTCCGGCCATCCTGATTTAGGTTTTCCGTGATTTCCCTAAATCACTCCAGGCAAATGCCGGGATGGTTCCTCTGAAAGGGCACGGCCGACTTCCTTCCCCATCCTTCCCTAATCCGATGAGACCGATGACCACGCTGTCTGGTCTCCTTTCCCAAAACAACCAACCAACCAACCCTAGGCTCTTACTTTGTTTATCAGGCGACAGTACGGAACTGTATCGAACGCCTTCCATAAGTCAAGGAAAATGGCATCTACCTGGGAGCCTGCATCTAATATTTTCTGGGTCTCATGAACAAATAAAGCGAGTTGGGTCTCACACGATCGCTGTTTCCGGAATCCATGTTGATTCCTACATAGTAGATTCTGGGTTTCCAAAAACGACATGATACTCGAGCAAAAAACATGTTCTAAAATTCTACAACAGATCGTCGTCAGAGATATAGGTCTATAGTTTTGCGCATCTGCTCGACGACCCTTCTTGAAGACTGGGACTATCTGTGCTCTTTTCCAATCATTTAGAACCTTCCGTTCCTGTAGAGACTTGCGGTACACGACTGTTAGAAGGGGGGCAAGTTCTTTCGCGTACTCTGTGTAGAATCGAATTGGTATCCCGTCAGGTCCAGTGGACTTTCCTCTGTTGAGTGATTCCAGTTGCTTTTCTATTCCTTGTACACTTATTTCGATGTCAGCCATTTTTTCGTTTGTGCAAGGATTTAGAGAAGGAACTGCAGTGCGGTCTTCCTCTGTGAAACAGCTTTGGAAAAAGGTGTTTAGTATTTCAGCTTTACGCGTGTCATCCTCTGTTTCAATGCCATCATCATCCCGGAGTGTCTGGATATGCTGTTTCGAGCCACTTACTGATTTAACGTAAGACCAGAACTTCCTAGGATTCTCTGTCAAGTCGGTACATAGAATTTTACTTTCGAATTCACTGACCGCTTCACGCGTAGCCCTCCTTACGCTAACTTTGGCATCGTTTAGCTTCTGTTTGTCTGAGAGGTTTTGGCTGCGTTTAAATTTGCAGTGAAGCTGTCTTTGCTTTCGCAGTAGTTTCCTAACTTTGTTGTTGAACCACGGTGGGTTTTTCCCGTCCCTCACAGTTTTACTCGGCACTTACCTGTCTAAAACGCATTTTATGATTGCCTTGAACGTTTTCCATAAACACTCAACATTGTCAGCGTCGGAATAGAAATTTTCGTTTTGATGTTAGGTAGTCTGAAATCTGCCTCCTATTACTCTTGCTAAACGACTTCAAGATTTGCACACGCCTTCTAGCAGTGCGACTCAAACATGTCTTACGAGACATTGTTTCCCACGAACAAACATCATTAGGCGGCGATCGTAATATACAGACAGCCTTCGGTGAATATCGAGATGTGATCGCTGTGGCAACACACTCGCGACTGCCAGGCGCTTTAATCTCCATCGCCTTCAAACAAGCGTTTGACCGCGTCAATCATGCGTTCCTCAGCGCAGTGATGGACCGAATGGCGATTCCTCCGACGTTCACACACGTGATTATGAGTCTCCTTCGTGGAGCAACGTCCAGGCTTCTCGTCAACGGCAGAGCTACAGAACCAATACGGATTGAACGCTCAATACGGCAGGGTTGCCCTTTGTCGACGGTGCTTTATGCCATTGCGATGGAACCACTTCTTTGCGGATTACAGCGACGTTTGACAGGTATTCCACTACGGGATCATGTGTTCCGCTGCCGAGCCTACATGGACGACTTGGCCCTCGTCGTACGTTCAGCGGCCGACGTACAAGCTGCGATGCAGTGGATTACCCGTTACAGGGAGCGCTATGAACGTCGCAAAATCACGCGCCATGAAGATCGGACGCGGCATTCCCGCAGACAGCGTAGTCCCCTTTCAACTGGTGGACACCCTTCGCTGTCTCGGGTTGGTGTACATGCGAGACATTCGCCGCACCTCGGCGATCAATTTTCGAGCGCTACTGCAACGCCAAATTCAAAACCACATACAACGCCCGCTGAATATGTGCCAGAGAGTTACTTTCGTCAATACCCACCTGGCAGCCCGGATACCCCATATCGCGCAGATTCTGCCCATCACTGCGACAATGGCAGCCAGATTACAGGCGGCTTTCGGGTATTTCGTATGTTCTGGACACATCTTCAAAGTCCAGTATGAAGCTCTCGCCTTACCAAAGCGGGATGGTGGCCTCGATCTGGTTAATTTGAGAGCCAGGACTACGACACTTTACACCAATACTATGCTCCGGTTGTGGAAAAGCCAAAAAACTCGCACCTGTTTCGAGACGCCCACCGACGTCTCTGGCATAATCCCACCTCGGATGTCGCATATCGGCCGTTTCTTTTTGGAATTCAGCTACATATGCACCGAGCTCCCCAGGACCAGGAAGACGACCACCCGCGACATCTACCGCCTTCTCCGAAAGTTCCCACCTCGAAACCCCGTCGAAACACGTCACCCCCAGGTTTCATGGCCTACAGTTTGGAAAACGATCCACCAACCATACCACACCACTGACACCACCGCGACGTGGTACCTTCTCGTCAACGGCAACGGCAACGGCAAGTATACAGCAACTGCATCGCATCGCCCTAGTAGACTAACCCCTGTGCCTCAAGTGCAATGTCGAAGATACAGATTTACATCGTTTTGAGTGTAGGCCAGCAGCAGCTGTCTGGACCCTGGTACAGAAGATTGTGGCTTTCTACCTTCGAGTATCACCACATCAGGTGTCTCCTACGATGATGATATATCCCGACACAACCTGCTTTCCATCGTCTAAGTGGCACGCCATCACATGGATCAGTGGCATGTCTATCAACTACCTCTTCCGGGACGACATCGTCGATCCGGCGGACTTTTGGACACGCCTCCAAGTACGTCACCACACCCTTCGCCGACATCGACACTATCGGGCCACTTTGGTGAACTATTTACAGAGTATTTTCGTCAACGCGCCTCAGAGGTGGAATCTCGGCGAACTGTGCCAGCCAAGACCGGATGATCCCAGATTCCCCTCCTAATGGTCAATGACAGAATGCACGTTGTTCTGATGGCGCGCCAAAGAGCATGGCGCGGAAAGTATTCCTAATTTCTTTCACTTCTCTTTTCTCCTCCTCTTCTAAGTTTTATCCCCCTTACACATGTTTGTCCGTTTATCCTTTTCACGCATAGCTCTCTATCTGCAACCTATTTGTTTTCTTCTCCTGTGCTCCCCCGTAAAAATGAAATAAAAAGAAGTTGGGTTGCTGCTGATGGTGAGACTGTATACGCATTTACGTTTAAAAAAATAAAAATAAAATGAAAAATACAAAGATGGATGTTGTGAAAAAATAGCCTACCTATTTATGTTTTACGTTTTCAAGGAATATTGTGTTATTTTATGAAGAACGTCGCCTTTTATTTTCGTACACTAGAGGTCTTTACTTGTTTTCTCATTACCTGTAACTTTTTGCTCATGTAGTAGGTGTTTGTTCCCTTTGAAAAAAAAAAAAAAGGATGGTGGAGGGTAGAGCACTTGCATTTATTTAACAAAAAAGTGAAAAATATAAAAAAAGTTGGTAGAGCACTCGATAAATCGAAAAAAAGCTGGAATAGCACTTGCTCGCGAAATATTTTTTTTTAAAAAAAGAAAAAAAGAGCCTCGGTCCGGCACACAGTTTTAATCTGCCAGGAAGTTTCATATCAGCGCACACTCCGCTGCAGAGTGGAAATCTCATTCTGTGCAGGACGTTCAGCTAGGTATCCACCCTTACAGAATGCATAGAAAATCATATTGGTGTAACGGGGTGATAAGAACGGATGGTATTTGATGGCATGCAACCGAATGCGAAACAGTCTGTCGTGGAAACTTACCGTGAAACTGGCTAACCTAATGCGATAATATGTTTTATGGACACTATAAAACAAACATCCATAGACTGAATTTGTCCCGTGGCTCTATGTGGTATGAATTGCAATGTCACACGCTTTTCAAAGAGGGATAGTTTGCTCTAAAGATGCATGATTTTTATACGCTGACTAGGAATGGAGCAAAACAAGTTATATTTATCAGCTATTGGCCAAAAGCAGTGCTCATATTGTAGTTGTAGTTCTCTTACGCCCACTTTCCCACTATTGCTTGCTGTGATGTAAATATTCCCTACTGCCCTTGCAAAGATCACGCGTATAAGGAGAATCGTAGGGGGCAGAGCACCTCCAACTTCTCGCAGCACAATAAATAACCTTGCAGCCAATTTACCATCCAGGTTAACAGTCGGCATAATTGCATACGAATACGTTAAGGCATGGCTGTTAGTTGATTTTGATACAATTCTAACTCTCCAATTCCCAGGGTTCAATTCAAGTGCATTTCCTCTTCAGATCCGTATTGGTCACGTATTTACATGATGTGCATCATAGCATATATCAGCATCCTTGAAATGCGTGAACACCAGTTTTTGAAAGAAGTGCGCCTTGTCCTCCCTTGAATATCCGTCGTTTTTCTTATGCAGTACACGGTAATACCGCTGCGTACTTATTCGAAATCTGTTCATGATTAAGTTTTTACGATTCTGTGGATGATCTTCCATCTACGTAATTACGTTTGGTGCCCCTTCCTTGGACAACGATTGTCCTTCACTATGTTTCACTGGAGATGGGATTTGTGGCTCCCTGTCCGACAAGGATCATGAACTTCATGTCTCGACACCTGTTTCAGTATCATTCACTTGTTAAGCACATATCGATATCACTGTACTCCTGTTGTACTCGTACATTGTCCGCACAGTCGAGCATATACGACACCACAAATTTCACTGAATCTTCTTGCAGAAACGCTAATATTTCATCTGCCACTTCTTTCTCACTCTGTGAAAGTTCTTGGTTCCTTTCTGACGAAATATCAACTTCGGCAACTGTTTTTGTAGATAGAATGCAATGTTTGCTTTGTTTATTGTTGCCATTTCGCTGCCTTGTATGAGCAACCGAGCGAGGTGGCGCAGTGGTTAAACACTGGACTCGCATTCGGGAGGACGACGGTTCAATCCCGCGTCCCGCCATCCTGATTTAGGTTTTCCGTGATTTCCCTAAATCGCTCTAGGCAAATACCGGGATGGTTCCTTTGAAAGGGCACGGCCGACTTCCTTCCCCATCCTTCCCTAATCCGATGAGACCGATGACCTCGCTGTCTGGTCTCCTTTCTCAAACAACCCAACCCTTGTATGAGCACCACTAGCAGCAGTGTAGCACTGTAGTGAATTACTCACCGACTACGCAGTTCAGCTACGCTTCGCAGCCTAATGCTGTGCTCACCATTGGATACCTCCAGTCACGCCCCTTGTTGCCCTAGCAGCCAATATTGTGGCCGCATGGTAGACAGTGTGTGGGGCGTCGAGTGCCGTAGACACCATTGACCTCTTTCGACGTCGCACTCGCGGGACTCCTTGTAACAGTTTCTTGCTTGTTAATTTTAGTGTTAAAGGTATCATTTCACTGTCACACCTCTGTTGGGTTCGTACTCTAACTTTTCTTTTTAGCATGTTTCTTCTAATCACTGCGTTATTATTTATGTTCTCATATTACTTCTGCTGTCTTTTCAACGATTACTTCTGCCACTTACGCAACTCTATTTCCGAATAAAGTCTATCATTCTTCTATACCTCCTTCCTGCGAATGAAGAGACACGTCGGTTAAGACGCTGGACTCATATTCTGTATGGTTTAAGTCATCGCCAGGCCATCCATATTCAGATTTTCTCTCTTTCCCTAAATGCTCCAGGCAATTACGGATTCTTTCATTGGAAAGGTCACGTACGGTTTCCTGTCCCATCCATATCCGATCTGAGATTACGCCCTCTCTGTCTCTAACGACCTCGACGCTGACATGAGATTTAAAACTAATATTCTTTCTTTGTCTTTCGTGCCTACTTTGTAAACTGTGTAGCCCTCTAAGCTAGTTTCCGTATTTTTTAAATCTGTTTCTTGTGTTATTTACATTGCGATCAATTGGGGATTGTTTTGTAGCTGTCACATTTCGATATTTAGTCTTTGATTAGAATAAATAAAAATACATGTATGTGAATAAAAAAAAAGATCGTAAGATGGTGATGTCTGTGGTTTCGAAACTATAAGAACAATGGTGCTAGACGCCTCTGATAACATTTACTGGTTGACGGCTTTGGACGTATTTGAGATTGGGACTGAAATGATTTGGTAAAGGATGTGATATGAGTATCGGAAAGGGTCGGAAATGGGTTGCAGTTATGTAGGGAAAGGGTGACGTACAACCCCAGCAATTGTATGCACAACCCCAGTTGTCAATCACATCGCGGACCCCCGAGGGATTTCTAATTTTTATTGCTTTTTTATCTTGCTAAGATTTTACATTCTGTAGAGAGTCGTTCCAGCCATCTACAAATGCCAATATATGTTTGTTGAACTGACAGATCAAAGTCATAGGGCAGTACAGAACAATAAGGAGGCGCTGCGTAGTCCTGTGCTGCATTATTGCGTCACCAATCAGAAACAGTGGGGGAGAAATCATGGGCCTGCAGCCCACGTCTGCCTGTTGAGGGATGCTTCTGAGGTTCTCTTCCTCTTGCATACTAGATCTCTTTTCATGGACCTTGGTTGTGTTACAGAGCAGATGGCATTACGCTGCCTGTCTCTGTGTCACTCTTGTGACATGCGTCTGCCGTTTGCTCTGCTATTAAACTTTATGGGATTTGTTTCGTGATTAAAATCTTCTCTCCTTACAACATTATTTGAATTACTCAGCACAGTGTTTTGCTTTCTGTTTGTTAAGTATGAGTTGTTAATAAGGCTATGAGCTTTCGGTACCCATACCTGGCTCGTTAATCTATTGTGGGCTTTCATCTGGACGGTCAGTGGCTGATGGTCCCAGGTTAGCTTTTGATGATGTTTTAGTCGAAGGTATTGTGGAGCTTTACTTGGAGCAACTGGACGATTGTGAATTTCTCCAGTTTTTCATCTTACGTCTTAACAGTGGAATCTTTTTGTCTGGGCTTACATAGTCGGTCACCACTAAGGATTCTCGTGTTGGCTCTATTACAGTGAGGTATCTGTTGCACCACACAGAGTTGGCACGCGCTTCCTCGTTAGCCCCTGCTTCTGGAGCCACCTCTTTCGTTGGCCAGATCCCAACACTCATTTTGCCACACCACGTAGGCGTAGTGAATCGTATGTCACGGTTACGATATAAACAAAAAGGTGTATCTGCAGATTCATTTTCTCGGCACCAATAAACCGTAAGTACTTTAATTTCTATTATCATAGTGGGAAACAATTTACTTGTGTTTATACAACCATATCCAAACCATAAAAATGTAGCAGGTAGTGAAGGTCAAATTTGGCGCTACACGTCGCAAAAGTATTAGAAGTTATAAATTCCAGTTGCGGGGAGTGAAAAAGAAAATGTAAACCACGTGCAATGAAACATGCATACAAAGAAACATGTTGAGTAAGAATTATACATAAGACAAAGTTAGATACCGCCCTGAAAACAATAAGATACACATTACAAAACGTAAGTCCTGAGAAATTATGTGATTTATTCAAATGTTTAGAGAATTGATGACAGTAACAAATACCAGTACAAAGTAACACCTGCATTGTGTCCCACCGGACCTATACTTATAAGTGCAAAGCAAAATCCTCTCCCACAAAACAGAAGTGACTGTCTTCATCCGCCCCATAAACACACCACCCCGTCCTAACAAGTCCCTACGTCCCACTTTCTCCACAGAGAATCTATTTTGTGACAACTGTCCTCCAAAATATCCATCTCACTGAGCAACCCCGTATTCTTCATCTATCACACTGGCTGCCCGTTTCATATTTCACCTGTATGCCAATGCCACGTTCTCCCAGAACCACTGCCACTACACTTTCTCCTGCTTTTATTTAATCCAGCTCCCCCTGTTCCACGCGTAGCATCTCCAGTCCTATAGTATACAATCAGTCCCATTACCCCAGTCCTTGGACGAAATCTGAATCTTTCCTTTCTCCAAGCCCCTACACTAATTCATTTTTTCTACGTTTGATTATGTTCCATGGAATCGTCTGCCCAGAGCTGATCATCAGTCCCTCCTCCCTCAAAAATCATACTACAGCTAGAATAAGGATAACATCATCAGCATCCAGCTTATTATCGCCGCCATAACAATCACTTAATCATCACCACAACTAAATGTGGTTTAGATGTTTCATGTTTATATTTTTCAAGTTTTATGTATGTTTAACTATATAGTACTTTAACAAACTGCACGGCTGAGGAGCAGTTATTCTCTGCTGCGAGCCTCACGCACATTGCTATTCTTTGGCAGGAGGGGGCAGGGGAATGGTTATGAAATAATAAGAAAAGAAGCAATAACCAAATGCGGATAAAAAGACCAGCTCAAGAACATGGTTAATACAATACAATAACTATGTATGGTGGGCTGAATTAAGTCAACATCAGCGAGAAATTATATCTTTAGCATAAATACAAAATCATGTAAACAAAAAAAATTACATTTCACCATAGTTTCCAGACAATGAGCCAAAATAAATGTATCATCTTTCATTGCTACGCTAATTCCCTATCACTTTTCCCTTGAGTACAAGTGCGATCAAATGGGGCTTGGAACAACGCCGCTCCCGAAAAAGAATCAGTTGCTGTAATTACTGCACTGTTAAGACTCGCTCTCTGCTTCCAAATTGTTATCAGCCATAATTAAGCTAAATTGGTAAACTTAGGACGGTAAATAATATGCAAACCAAGGCTAAATCCTTAACATCAACACGAAAGGAAGCCTTCCTGACTGCTGGATGCATCAGTGTTCGAAAATAGTTATGTCAAGATCATCTTCTGTTGTCAGCTTACCACTACTAAGCATCTGTATGATATGTATGTATACGTAACGTCAGTTAAGACCTTCGGCCCATCCGAACAATTAGAAGCATGTCTTTCTTTTCTTTTATCGTTGTCTCATTCCCCTCGCTTCACATGGGCAAAGAGGAGCAACTAGAGGTACAAACATTCACTCTTCAGCCAAACTGGTGTTAAATACAGAAAATGGAAATAACATGATTAAAGAGATGAAACATCTACCTGTAAAATGTAGAAAGACTGTTAAATTGATGTTTTTCACTGATGGAATTTAAAAAAAGTAAACTGCTGAGTTTTTTGTTATGAAGTCCCTATATATAAAAGGCAGTGTCTCGACTGGCTGATTGACTCACTCACTGACTCATCATCGCCCAGCCCAAACCACTAAGGACAAAAATTTGAAATTTGCAGAGGGTGTTGGTATAAGATCAACACTTATACTGTAGGCGTCGTTAAATAAGGGACTTTTCAAAATTCCATCCCTGAGGGAGTGAAATAGGGGATGAGATGCTTTCTGAAAACAAGGCAATTTTGAAACTAGACCTACGAAAATCGGTATTCGATTTATTGGTCAGAAATAAAGTTATACGTGGTTCACAATTTTTTGAAATTTAAACCTAATAGGGGCAAAATAGTGGGTGAAAGTTTTTCAAAATTAATCATTATTAAAGAACTACTAAAGTAGTTTTAAAACTAGATCTACGAAAAGTAGTATTTGACTTCTTTGTTAGAATAAAAAAGTTACATGTTACATTGTTTTTGGAAATTTAACCCCTAAGGGGACGTTTTATGAAATATTTCATTATAAAAGCATTTTTAAAGCTAAATTTATGAAAATCTGAATTTGGCTTCTTGGTAGAAATAAAAAATATGTATTTTACTGTTTTTGGAAATTGAATTCCTAAGGGAGTGAAAAGAGGATGAAAGTTTTTATGGAACTATTTCATTGTACAAGCATATTTGAAGATAAATCTGAACATTTTTATTGGCTTTCCTGTTAGAAATAAAAAAAATACGCATTTCACTCTTTTTCAATACTCAACCCGTTAGGTGGTGAAATAGGAAGTTAAATGTTTTATGAAAATATTTCACTGTGAAAGCATTTTTAAAGCTATATCCATGATAATTGGTATTTGGCTTCTCAGTTAGAACTTAAAATACGTGTTTCACTGTTTTTGGAAAGTCAATCCCTAAGGCAGTGGTATAGGGTCAGACTGGTTCGCTGACTCACCATTGTCCAGCACAAACGGCTAAAGATAGAAAGAAATTTGAAGTCTGGATAGGGTGTGGATCTTGTTATGTAGTCCAAGGCCAGGAGGGATTGAATGAAATTACACTCCTAAAGGGTTGAAAGATGAGATGAAAGGCTTTTTCAGAATACGTCGCTATTAAGGTAATTTTGAACCTAGGACTACGAAAATCGGTATTTGATTTCTCAGTCAGAAACAAAAGAAATACGAGTTACAGCAGTTTTGGAAATTCAGCCACTAATGAGGGAAAACAATGGATGAAAATTTTTAAGAAAATATTTTGTTATATTAAAAAAATGTAAAGATAAATCTATGAAAACTAGTATTTCACTTCTCGATTAGGTATAAAGAAATAAGTGTCAGGGGATGAAGTTTCTATGGAAATAACACCATAAGAAAACAAAAGGAATGATTAACAGAAACCTTGGACCCCACCTACCAAAATCTCTGTTTGGTCAGGAATACTTTCGGCAAAGATCATGCTTCTATGACCTTCTTTAGTGTGAAAAGTTTAGAAGGTGCTGCAATTTGTGAACAATATAAAAATTCGATTAAAGAAAAACAAACAAAAAAAACAAACTTTCAGACCATGCAGTGTGCGCGAGCGAAGCCGTGGGCACTGAGTGAGCAAAAAAGTAAAATGAAAAGATGGCACTGCAGGGAGAAAACCTTGAAAGGAAACGTTTCTGGGAAGGTACAGAGCTAGGAAAGGTAGTTTGGAAGTTCTGTGGGGTCATGGATTGTACGTGGTCAGGTGGGTTGCAATGTAGAGATGAGGATGAGGGTATATTGTGAGAAGAAGGGGGGGGGGCGATCGGGGGTGGATGACAGGTCAGAAATATAGTTGGGGGGATAGGGGTGAGGGCCGCTCCATCGTACGAAGAGGAAGTGGATAGAGAAAGATAAAAAGTGGAGTGGAGAACCCTGATGTCGGGAAGGCTTGGAAAACAATAATTAGAGCTGGCAGGATAGATAAATACTGGAATGAGTTTCATTGTCTGGGAAAGGAAATCGGTTGAAATTTTTTGGGAAAGGGTTGGTTGGTCGGATATCGGCATAAGCGCGGCAGCACGTCAGAATATTAAATTAGAATGATAAGAAGAGAGATACTGAACTAGAGTCCGTGGAAACTATAGGATGTACGTGGATGTTTCACATGAGCGAGGACTGGTGGGAATTCAATGATGTGGCAAAGGATGCATGAGTGGAACGAGAAACGGTTGTTGAAGGGAAGGCCGAGTGCATTGCTTCACGAAGAATGCCCTCGACGTGTCCGGATCGTTTATAGGAACGGATGTCTCACTTTGGAGAAGCGAGTCAGCGACACAGCAGGCACGGACACAGCTGGGATGGCTTTCCGAGAAAGCTGCCGTCTCAGCTGGCACGTCCGGCCTTTCGTGACAGCGTGGTTCGGGCGGTGTTCGCAGAAGAGCGGACTCCTATTCTCTGGAACGTCACGTCCTTGCCAAAAGCGCCAGCTGTCGTTTCGCGTGTACGCATAGCCGCGGAGTGGCAAATACATTACTGTGATACGAGTTGCAATCGTTTTCTACGACTTAAAAACCATTGTGGTGATCAGAACTGCGAAAAATACCATTATTGTGTTGCTTGTTGTGTGACGTAGGGTATTTCTACTTCGAGTTTTATTTTGTTAGAAACATAAAAGCTTTTTAATAAAAGTGTCACGTATACCTACAGGAGGTAGTTGGGGTCAAAACTAGAAAAAGTTGTTGTAACTACACATCCCGAAACCAATTCCTATTGCTATATTGGCCAACCTGTCCTTTAATTACCATCTGTCTGTTAATAGAAATAGATAGCACAGTCCGTGCTGCGTGCGGTTGCCACGCATCCTTACACATCCTTCAGCCCTTCTTCGCAGTAAATAACGCGCTCTTTCAAATAAACGTGGCTCCATTCGTATTGCGTCACACGGATTGGTCACACGCTCCTGTAACGCCTGTATATTGTCAAACAAATGCTTAGTATTTTACTTTTGATCTTTTCCTCTTTGTTCTGCTTGCTGTGGACTAAAACAAAATTTTGGTGTGACTAGAAAACTACAGAAGACTTCAAAACTGTCCATTTCCAGCTACATTATCACCTACTCTTATTCCGTCTGCAACATTTCTATCCAACTGTAAACTGACGAAAGAGAACGCTGTCAATGGACTGTCACCATTTAATGCAGATTGAAATAGTAGTCAATATAATTAGCATTATAGCTTTATATGACAACAAAACTGAGGCCAAATCAGACGTTTTATATTGACAGATGTTTCACCAAATATAAGACCGCATCACACGTCTTTATGAAGACAATACAAAATATAGATATGAAATCATTGAGAACAGATAGGCAACACAATTATTTGCTGCACGTTTCCACACATACCGAGGTTGTCAGCTGTGCGTATCACAAGTCTGAGAGTATCAAAAAAATGGTTCAAATGGCTCTGAGCAATATGCGATTTAACTTCTGAGGTCATCAGTCACCTAGAACTTAGAACTAATTAAACCTAACTAACCTAAGGACATCACACACACCCATGCCCGAGGCAGGATTCGAACCTGCGACCGGAGCGGTCTCTCGGCTCCAGACTGCAGCGCCTAGAACCGCTCGGCCACTCCGGCCGGCTGAGAGTATCGATGGGAGGACGACCAACTCCATATAGCTCAGTGACAGCAAACGGTACGGCGCAAATTACGGACCTACGGTTTAACATATTCTAAGTTCGATTATAACAAATTTCCTTAAGACTGAAAAGTTTCTATCTACAAATCGGTACGCATTTAGAAAGAATCGTTCGTGCAAAGGTCAGCTTGTCCTTTTTTCACATGATATCCTGCAAACCAGGGATGAAGGGTAGAAGGCAGATTCCATATTCTTAGATTTCCGGAACGTATTTGACACGGTGCCCCACTGCAGACTGTTAACGAAGGTCCGATCGTATGGAATAGATTCTCAGCTACGTGACTGGCTCGAATACTTCTTGAGTAATAGAACCCAGTACGTTTTTCTGGGCGATAGATCATCATCAAAGACGATGATATCGGTAGGAGTGCCCCCAGGAAGTGTGACAGGATTGCTATTGTTTTCTGTGGATACGTAAATGATCTGACGGATAGAGTGAGCAGCAGTCTACGACTGTTTGCTGATGACGCTCTAGTTTACGGGAAAATGTCGTTGAGTGACTATGGGACTATACAGGATGACTTAGACAGAATGTGAATATGCTGTGATTAATGGCAGCTCAGCTTACTCTAAGTGTAGAAAAACGTTTATTTAATACAGATGACTTGGCAAAATAATTCTGTAATGTTCGAATATAGTGTTAGTGGTGTGTTGCTTGAAACAGTCACGTCGATTAAATATCTAGATGTTAACGCTGCAAAGCGGTATGAATTGGAACGAATACATAAGGTCAGTAGTAGAGATGGTGAATGTTCGGCTTCGGTTTATTGAAATAATTTTAGGAAAGTGTATTCCAGCTATAAAACAGACAGAATATGGAACATTGTTCGATACATTCTAGATTACTTATAAGGTAATTGGGATCCCCACCATTTCGCATTAAAGGAAGATATCGAAGCAATTCAGAGGTTGATTTGTCACCAGTAGGTTCGATCAACACGCGATTATCAGGAAAACACTTCGTCAACTCAAACTGGAATTACTGGAGGGAAGACGATCTTTTCGCGAAACTGTATTGAGAAAGTTTGGAGAACCAGGCTTTGTGGCTGAAAGAGCACGAAGACAAGATAAGAGAAATTGTATGTCCGAAAATCTGTTGTTTCAGATATAAACTCCATCCCTACCATTCATCTGCTTTTCCGAAAATGATCGACAAGCCTCCGAACATCATCCTCCAGCCGACTTACGAGTACTGAAGGGCCAAGCTGATCATCCAGTTTGGAGAAACAGGCTTTGCGGCCGAACGATTTTATGGCCATCGACGCAAATTTCGCATAAGGAGCACGAAGACAAGATAAGAGAAATCGTTTGTCACTCGCTCCACTAGCGAGTGTAACAGGAGAGGGAATGACTAGTGATAGTACAAGGTACCACCGGAGTGCACCGTTTGGTAGCGTCCATAGTACGTATGTTGATATAGATGAAAATGAGAGAGAGGCATGAGTTGCGCTTCCGACTAGTAGTACGAGTTTATACATTACTCGTTTTATTCCGACGTGGGGGTGACCGGCAGGACGATGTGGACGACCTAGAATTTTTTTTTAACGCAGTGTAGTTTTGAAAAATGTTAAAAGATTGAGCACATACACATGATATTACCAAATTTGAAGATAGCGAAGATGGTTCGCAAAATGAACATTGATGAGCTGGATGATCAGTTTGGCTCATCAGTACTCGTAAGTCGGCTGGAGGATGATGTTCGGAAGCTTGTCGATCAGTTTCGGAAAAGCAGATGAATAGTAGGAATGGAGTTTATATCTGAAACAACAGATTTTCGGACATACTGATTTTTTTAGCCTCCACTTTAACCTGACTGTTAACACCGCTCAAATAACTGGTTTCTGACATAATCGATCTTCAGTTTTTCATTGTTGTTATGAGTATTTCCAGCAATAAATGTAAACTTCGAATGAAGACTGAAAAGTTCTAATGAACGTGAAGGAGTAGGAAGCCTCGGTCGATTATAGGTATATCGATCGAATTTACGTTCTCTTCGAAGAGACATTGTGGATGTTTGCTTCTGAAATGAAGTCACTAATTTCTTATATCTGCTCACACTATTAATTTTTAAAGCAAATGAAATACTGTACTGCAGTGCGGAATGGCAGCGCGGTTGAAGGCGCCATGTCACGGATTGCGTTGTCCATCCCGCCGGAGGTTCGAGTCCTCCCTGGGGCATGGGTGTGTGTTTTGTTCTTAGCACAAATTAGTTTAAGTTGGCTTAAGTAGTGTGTAAGTCTAGCGACCGATGACCTAAGCAGTTTGGTCCCTTAGGAATTCAGACACATTTGAACATTTTGAAATACTGTACTTCATTCCTACTCCACTTCGTAAAATATTTCCAAACTAGGCATGGTGCCATTCTGCAATACAACCAATGCCCGAGAACGACAGTGAGAAACTACTTTACACTGAGGAGAGAGAGAGAGAGAAGTCATGGGATAGCGATACGCATATATACAGATGGCGACAGTATTGCAACAAGATATAAGAGGATGCAGTTGTCATTTGTACTGAGACAGTTCATGTGAACAGGTTTCCGACGTGATTGTGGCCGCACGACAGGAAGTAACAGACTTATACCGCGGATGGAACATCCCATTTCGGAAAACGTTAAGGAATTCATTATTCCGAGATCCATTATGTCAAGAGTGTGCCGAAAATACCCAAATTCACGCATTATCTGTCACCACCGGCAACGCAGTAGCCGACTCCCTTCTATTAACGATCGAGAGCAGCGACGTTTGCGTAAAGTTATTAATAATATCTTCGAAAACCACATAATTGATACACTTCTCAATAGAAATAGCACAATAGAAAAAAATAAAACTGAACAGAAGAGAAAGATAAATAAAATAGTTCCGGCATAAACGGATTAAAATGTAATAGCCGCATACAAAGAACATATTAGGACACTAAAGAGTGACTGGACCCATTTCACATATGCAGAACACGGAATAAAAGAAAATCATCGTCACATTAGAATAAAAACAGGCATAGCAATCTTATGTCATAATAGAGAAAGAAAGGACCTGCTCACTCTCCAGGAAGAATATTTCATACAGAGGGCCATAAATAAAAATATAAATAGATTCAAAGATGAGAACAGAAGGAAAATATTCTCACTAGTTCATCGCTCACCATAAAGGATTAATTAAAATTACAAACAAAACTGAAAAAAAGTGAAACATCAACGCCTTATAACTTAGATGTGCTGCCAGAAAACACTACAAATCTCCTAACGAAATTGTTGTTGGTGCTGTTGTACTTTCAATATGCTCTCCACGCTACTCTATCCTGTGCAAGCCTCCTCATCTCCTAGTAACCAACATCCTTCTAAATCTGCTTACTGTATTCATCTCTTGGTCTCCCTTTACGATTTTTACCCCTCACACTCCCCTCTAGTAATGAACTGGTGATTCATTGAGGTCTCAGAATGTGTCCTACAAATCGATCCCTTCTTCTAGTCAGGTTGTGAAACAAATTTCTTGTCTCCCCGTTTTATTTACTACTTGCATATTAGCGAATACTTTTTACATTAAAGGGAAGAGGCTGACATGTTATGAAACGTCCCCTTAGAAAAATTATTAATGACTGTGGTTAAACTGACACACAATATTTTTAGCGCAACGCAATCTGACTTTCAATAATCCCTACAAAAGAATGGCCCTGACTAACACTAACGTATGCCTTTCACAAATCAATTACCTCACAAAAATCTTCTTTACTCGAACTACTACAATACAGCGAGCGCCACTACTGCCAGCTAAATAAAAGATTCAAACTACTGAAGGCACTAACTACTGATAGGCATAGTTAGCAAATGAAAGATTTCGATAGAGAACAAACAATGTATTTACCTTAATAGGGTTCAAAAGCCATAATATATATAGCAGTTCATGACATCCAGTCTTACAAATTTACTGTCTCTGATAGACACACGTCCAGATCGTCCGCTGTCAAAACTCCGCCATTTCTCTCCTCACATCCACCACTGCTGGCGGCTCACCTCTAACTGCGCAATGCTATGCGCTGTTCACATCCAACTGCCCACTACAATAGAGAATTTTTCAACAATGCGAACCAGCCACAGACTGCAAACAGCACAGTCAGTGATTTTCATATAGAGCGCTATGTGACGTTACCAATATAAAAACCTAAACAGCATACTTACATAGCTCCCATGCTCCCCACAAAAAATTTTACAAATTGTTTTGGGCAGTGGCCAATACAGATTTGAAAAATATTTTTTCATAATTACAATAACAAAGAAATCAAATGCACACACTTATTGATACACTGTTGGTCAAAAGCAAAAATTGTTCTCATAAAGACAGTCCTGATCACTTATCACAATAGTAATTACAATTTTTTCACAAAGTCTCATTAGTAAAAGAAAATGCACACGGAAGTAGTGGATTTCCATGCAGTCTTGAAGAGGTAGTGTTGTCCTTCCAACGGAAGGACAGTGCTGACTCTTGACATGCAGACAGGTAATGGGCCGCAACAAAGCAAACCCACCGCAGAGTCAGTCGAAGTTTTGAAGAATATTGGAAGGTAGGTCATCACAGAGCAGACCCACTGTAGTCCTGGTAGAGATTACGGTATTGGTGGGCCATCAAAGGTACAGGCCCACTGTAGTCCTTGTAGAGATGGGCAGCAGCCATCTGTTGCAACTTTGCAGGTGCACAATCACTATAGAAGAGTCTTTCGGATAATATAGCAAGTCCATGAACCACCACTTGTGCACTCACAAAAAATTTTTTTTTCAAATGTCCTTAGAACCAGCAATGCTGTTAACCAGTCCCTTGCTAAATTATTAACACATGTGCAAACACTAACAGTCCCAACTTCTCACATATTGTGCATATACTATGACCAACATAAACGTGTGCAGTGAAATGAAACTTAATTTGAAGAACTGGTGTCTATACAGTTATAAATTTACAACATAAGAATACAATTACAAAGCTACAATATACATCATTAAAGAACATAGCAATACAGATAACATTTGTTGTAATACAGGCTTTACAAAGAATAGAAATAACAATATACATCAGTGTTACAGGAATTATGACGTAAGTAAATACATAAAAGATCAGAATAGCTTTCAAAAATAATGTCTAAACATCTTTACAAAGTAAATAACATAGTATTAGAAAAATTCTACAACATAACTCTCATCAGATAAACACATAAAGACAGGAAGAACACAAATACACAAGGGTACACAAACACATAGCAGAATAACACAAAAGGAAAGGACAGGGTTTGTTTTACTGCAGTATTTTGCAAACAAAACTTTCTTTACTTCTTGGAGATATCCCTTCGTTCTTCATTATTTCCAAAAAGTCCTATCTATACCTGTTTCCTGTACTTTTTTCGTATAAGTTCTCAATGCATTTCTTCCAATTCATCGCAACTCATTCTCTTATATAGCCTAACTTAAATCTATGAACTCAGATGCATAAACTAAGGGAAGAGGCGATGCAGCAGCACAAAACAATTAACACAAACAGCAATGACAAAAAAATGCAAATTGACAAAGCAAGCAGCAGTATATCTAAATTAGTAAAGCAATTGCAATATTACAACTAATGTAAGGCACTGTGTAGCAAACAAGGAAAATAAATCAGTAGTAAAACTGGCTTAACAGAGTAATACAAATGTAAAATTTAGTAACACTATGCCTGGCAAACAGCAGCAGCAAATGCTATAACTTATACCTAAAAATGACAAAGCTCAAGCAGAAAAAATAGTACACTAAAGACAACAATGCAAATAAGGGAAACGTCTATTCACATCTTAGTGTCTATGTCATTAAAGTGGTGCACCACAACAAGTTATTCTACCAAAAAAATTACCAAGTAGTTGAAAAGATAATTATGTATGCAGTTACTGTTACTAGTCTCTTCTTATTGTTCTTTCCTTTCCAAGTGCTCCTTTTTTTGAAGAATGTGGAGCATAAAATTATTATTTAACAGATCTGTTGACAGAAAGTGTTCACATTACCAAATGCATTTTATTTTATAAAACTAATGATGCAACACATCTGGAAAACACATATCAAATGAAATAAGCAACTATGTAAAGCAAAGCATAAAAATATCTTTCAATAGTCATATGGTATTTCATAAGTTAGTAGAAATTCTCTCAATTCTCGTAGAAAGACACTTGTCATATTTAGGTGTGCAGATGTAAGAATATTTCCCATCAATTCATAAGCATTTCTGTAAGTAGCACAAAGTACGTGCTCCACAGTATAATCATATGTTTCCAAGTAATAGCGTGTCATATTTGCGATGCTTTCTACAAAGAAATATCAATAGCGAGGTTAATAGACTCTTTTTCTCTCCACCTAATTGCTTTTTTTCCAGGCAGCTGGGCACCCACAACGCATTACACCAAGGTCACTTAGGTTTCTTACCGAAATATTTACCACAGCAGTTTGCGCTATAGTGACAGTCTCATACAAAAAAAATTTCACAGGTCGAGAATTTGCGTTACAAATGTGTAGAAACAAAATCCTGTAAACATAACAGTGTCCAACAAATTTTCGCAGGCATTGTGATACATTCACACATACACACACATTTCATAACTCTTAAAGTACGATTCTTGGTTTCCAACATCCTTTTTCGCAAACCAGAGTCCCTAACCACTAATCATTATTCCTCATTTTATTACACATATACATATTTGTAGACACTTCTTCAATATTTCATCATAATAAATACATAGCATAATCAAATACCTCATATAGCATCAGTTTATTTACATAAACATACCTCAACAGCATAATACACATTGTCATTGTAATAATAACATCATATAAACCCAGCCAAATCTCAAAAACGTCGTAGCTTTCTGCAATATTTTCAGAACCTAAAAAAATTCTCTGCTCATTTCAATAGTGTCATCTACCTCAATCGTACTTTAAAATCATGATCCCATACCACACACATCATTCAAAGCTCTCATAGTATCACAATGGTTCCGAAAAAATATGAACAGTTCACAAAGTACAGACAAAATACAATTTCATAAGTGTGAAGTTATCCAACTGTGTTATTCTGTAAACATCTGTCACTGATGTAGTAAAATAAATGTTTGTCTCTCTAAGTTAAATGATCGGATAGCTGTGTAATTTATGTGTTAGAGAAATAGGGTACCGATGTGTAAAGTTGTATAAGCAAATAATATATTAGCTAGGGCTCCTTGTGCTTGCCAACACATGGCACACAAATTAGGCGTGTACCCCCCTGAGGATTAATGTAATTATACCCTCAGCTGTTACAGATTACAGCACTGGAATGGAATGTATCACGGAAAACCTTTGTATCCTTGTAATGCAAAAATCTTTAAAAATAAATGTTTTAAGTACAAAATTAATCACTCAAATACGTGTACTGTTGCGCTAAACTGTGCATCTTGTTCTAAGATAAACTCTGTCATTACTTAAGGGTAAAAATGTAGCAAGTGTCGTAAATATCGTCGTCTGTAAGCAAAGTTCTGTAGAAGTCAATGTACTTACCTCGTAATGAACAAAAGTGAAATGCTATGCGTGTAGATATCGTTGTTATTACGTACAGTACCCTGGTCAAGAAAGTACTATATTGTAACGTATTGTTGTGCTACACAAAAGGCTCTATCATTGTAGCTATACCACAAAAGTTACTACTAAAACATGTTTTACTTTCCAGAAGAATTCAGAAAAACTGTGCAGATATAAAACAGATACAGCACAAACGCAACAATGTAAATTGTGTCACACATTAGTAGCGTCGTGATATAATCGTGTAGCTGTCAAAGAAACCAAATACTAAGTCATGTTTAATCTCACAGAAAGTACTTTAAATCCAGAATGTATTTTCAAGTAAAACCAAAATGTTGCATTAAAATCTCATTAGCAGTACTGGTATATGATTTAAGTATGTGAGCCTTATAGTCGATGCGTAATCGTGCAACTAACATGCAAGAATGTACACACACAATAACACTGTGACGTCTGTTCACTATAACAATGCATTCGTAATTTCTGTTTCAATAAGTTCTCTTGGTTCTTGACTGGGTATTTAACTTCAAACATTGTTGCATGTTAACGGTTTCTAAGTCTGACATAGCATACTAGTAACGTGAAGTGAAAAATTTTATGGCAAAGAAAAAGTTAAAAAGCAGATTATCTCTCAATAAACGGTTTTACATGTGAAATGTGGTGCAATCTTTTACCCTTTATAGTGCACAGACTTTCAACTTCAAAGCAATTATCATGTTGTATACGTCGGTAAGGAATGCTAAAATTTTTATCAAGGTTAGCGTGCATGTCATTTGTAGACTTAGAGAAAGCTTTTGACAATGTTGACTGGTTATGACGGTAGTATCTGTTCCCGAAAGAACAGTTACCGTGGATGACCATGCAGCTTTGCTAGAAATGAAATGATAATTAAATGGACACCATAGCTGCAAACAGGCGTTGATGTACTTCATTGGGGATCTGAAAATGTGTGCCCCGACCGGGACTCGAACCTGGGATCTCCTGCTTACATGGCAGACGCTCTATCCATCTGAGCCGCCGTGGGCACAGAGGATAGTGCGACTGCAGGGACTTATCCCTTGCACGCTCCCCGTGAGATACACATTACCAACATGTCCACACCACTACATTCGTAGTACGCATAATTGATGTTTGCCCATCATACTCATTACTCGTGGCAGATTAGTCTACCAAGTCCCGTACGAGTTTGGGCATAGCGTGTGCGTTCGCACAAGAAGGTCAATGGCCGGGAAGCCATATTTATCTATATATGACGGTAGTATCTGTTCCCGAAAGAGCAGTTACCGTGGATGACCATGCAGCTTTGCTAGAAATGAAATGATAATTAAATGGACACCCTAGCTGCAAACAGGCGTTGATGTACTTCATTGTGTGTCCATTTCATTATCATTTCATTTCTAGCAAAGCTGTATGGTCATCCACGGTAGCTGTTCTTTCGGGAACAGATACTGTCGTCATATATAGTTAAATATGGCTTCCCGGCCATTGACCTTCTTGTGCGAACGCACACGCTATGCCCGAACTCGTACGGGACTTGGTAGACTAATCTGCCACGAGTAATGAGTATGATGGGCAAACATCTATTAGGCGTACTACGAATGTAGTGGTGTGGACATGTTGGAAATGTGTATCTCACGGGGAGCGTGCAAGGGATAAGTCCCTGCAGTCGCACTATCCTCAGTGCCCACGGTGGCTCAGATGGATAGAGCGTCTGCCATGTAAGCAGGAGATCCCGGGTTCGAGTCCCGGTCGGGGCACACATTTTCAGCATGTCCCCAATGAAGTACATCAACGCCTGTTTGCAGCTAGGGTGTCCATTTAATTATCATTTCAATGTTGACTGGAATACACTCTTTCAAATTCTGAAGGTGGCAGGGGTAAAATACAGGGAGCGAAAGGCTATTTACAATTTGTACAGAAATCAGATGGCAGTTATAAGAGTCGAGGGGTGTGAAAGGGAAGCAGTGGTTGGGAAGGGAGTGAGACAGGGTTGCAGCCTATCCCCGGTGTTCTTCAATCTGTATATTGAGCAAGCAATAAAGGAAACAAAAGAAAACTTCGGAGTAGGTATTAAAATCCATGGAGAAGAAATAAAAGCTTTGAGGTTCGCTGATGACATTGTAATTCTGTCGGGGACAGCAAAGGACTTGGAAGAGCAGTTGAACGGAATGGACAGTGTTTTGAAAGGTGGGTATAAGATGAACATCAACAAAAGCAAAACGAGGATAATGGAAAGTAATCGAATTAAGTCAGGTGATGCTGAGGGAATTAGATTAGGAAATGAGACACTTAAAGTAGTAAAGGAATTTTGCTATTTGGGGAGCAAAATAACTGATGATGGTCGAAGTAGAGAGGATATAAAATGTAGACTGGCAATGGCAAGGAAAGCGTTTCTGAAGAAGAGAAATTTGTTAACATCGCGTATAGATTTAAGTGTTAGGAAGTCATTTCTGAAAGTATTTGTATGGAGTGTAGCCATGTATGGAAGTGCAACGTGGACGATAAATAGTTTGGACAAGAAGAGAAAAGCTTTCGAAATGTGGTGTTACAGAAGAATGCTGAAGATTAGGTGGGTAGATCACATAACTAATGAGGAGGTATTGAATAGAATTGGGGAGAAGAGGAGCTTGTTGCACAATTTGACTAGAAGAAGGGATCGTTTGGTAGGACATGTTCTGAGACATCGAGGGATCACCAATTTAGTATTGGAGGGCAGCGTGGAGGGTAAAAATCGTAGAGGGAGACCAAGAGATGAATACACTAAGCAGATTCAGAAGGATGTAGGTTGCAGTATGTACTGGGAGATGAAGAAGCTTGCACAGGATAGAGTAGCATGGAGAGCTGCATCAAACCAGTCTCAGGACTGAAGACCACAACAACGTGTATGTTATTTTTCCCTGAGTCAGCCGGCGCACGTGGGTGCCTGCGAGTCATTGACTGTTTCTTTGTTGGCGCGCGTTGTTATTGGGATTTGGAGATCTAACTTCTACAAATTCACCTTGTCGAGAGGGCCCTGCCCTGTTTGAATCCCGCCAGTTCTGATTGATTCCTGGTCTGTCTTTTTGTCGGTAGTTTACATAGTTTCTTTTTGTCGGTCATGTGGTGGAGAATTTCTCCCGGAATCATAACGGCACAGGGGACCGTTGCGTCTGAAGTTATTCTGTCTCCCATGATAATAATTGTTTTGGTTCCCATATTGTCTGTTTCTCGATTGTCTCTGTGGTAGTCATTACCGCGGAGATGTGATCTTTCGCTGTAATTATTACTACTCTGCCAACGGTTGTCATACGGGTGGTGTCTGTTTTGGTCACGATTTACGTTGTGAGAATAGCCTTGTCGTGTTCAGTTATTATTTCTGTCATTGCGGAATTGTCACGGATGTGACCTGTAATTTTTGTGCTCCTGTTTTCGCGTTCTGCGATTGTCAGTGTCAATTTCCAATTCTCGTAACAGTACCTGAAAAGCTTCAATGTCGTCTTTTCAACTTCCTGCCAAAATAATATGTCGTAAATGTTCAGGCAATTTGATTAAGCAAATGCGGATGAGTTCTGAGGGGCTGTATGGGTTTGAAAGATACTGATTCTTATGTAATGTGTCTTCGAAATATTTGACAAGATTGGAAAATTTAGATTGTTCGAAATGTTTCATCATTATGATGCTATGTTTTACTCGGTCTTGAGTAGCTTGCGACCAATATGCTGATAGAAAGGCATGATAAAATTCTCCTTCACTGTGGTAATCGTGAATGACCGATTCTTACAGATGGTTCATTCTCTAAGTAGCCATACATAAATTCTAACCTGTGCTCCAATGGCCAGTTGGGAGGAAAACAATGAGAGAACTGATGGTTCAAATGGTTCAAATGGCTCTGAGCACTATGGGACTTAACTTCTGAGGTCATCAGTCCCATAGAACTTAGAACTACTTAAACCTAACTAACCTAAGGACATCACACACATCCATGCCCGAGGCAGGATTCGAACCTGCGACCGTAGCGGTCGCGCGGTTCCAGACTGTAGCGCCTATAACCACTCGGCCACTCCAGCCGGCGAGAACTGATGAAGCCATGCTTTTGGATGAATGTCATTGCCAGAATTCTTAAATGTTTTGAATTTACGTGTAGTAATGAACAGCTTATAGTCAAAATCATCGTGTCGGCGAGTCGCATATCGGTCATTGTTACTTCTTTTCGGTGGTTCCATCTCAAAATTCGGTGTACCTTGCCAATTCCTTTCATAATTTCCGAAGTGCCCTGTGTTATTACTTTGTGGCTGTTCCGTATTTCTATGTCCATCTTCCCGTACTGGAGCGTGAGTGTCCTCTGAAATATGTAATTCTTGTATTACCTGCGTCAACTGATCTTGTACTTCCCGGATTTCTCTTTTGTACTGTGTATTGATTTTATTTTGATTTTGTTTGAATTTTCTAATTTGTTCATACTCTTCTGTGTCAGTGAAGGCTACGGGTCTTGTGTCATTCAGATCATCATCTACCTTTGTAGATAAGTTAGGGAACTGATCCGAAAGTTCGGCTACTTTCTCCGATAGTGAACCACGTTTCAGAGTGTCCATTTGTGTTGAAATCGTATCTACTGTGTCCTTTAAGTTTCCTTGAGTTTTTGCAAGATGCGTAACCGAATCGGTAGATGCAACGGAGTCAATTTTAGCTTGCAATGTGTCGTGATTTTCATGAGCGATAGTTTGCAGTTCTTTTATGGCTGCTTCGTGATACTGTAATGCAGTTTCATGACTGAGAAAAAGTAGGTTGAAAATGCTCACGAATTTGTGTTTTTACGTCATTACAGACTTATTGACATTTCGATTCGATTTTAAGTAACTCAGCAGTTAAACCTTCACGTGTTTGTTCAAGCATTTGTTCTACTGAGTCTAACTTTTGAAGCTGTTGCTGTGTTTGTCTCTGATTTTGTTCCATCATGTCTAACTTTTGCTGTGTTTGTCTCTAATTTTGTTCCATTGTGTCTAACTTTTGAATATTTTCTTCCATTGTGTCTAGCTTTTGAAGCTTTTGTCCCATTTGTTGCATTAATTGTAATAACAATGCACTGGTGTCTGAAACATGTTCCTCAGTGCTATTTGGCAGTGCATTTGAACCGCCCATTTTCGCATTTTTAAAAGCAGAAAATGTGTCTTGACTTATTTGAGAAAACGGTGAGGATGCAAAACCTGAATCGACAGTATTTGCAAAATTGGATCCTGTCATTTCGGATTCTTGAGGCGAGCTGTTGCCGACCGATCGATCGATAATGCTTCCCTGTTCACTAATTGTTTCACCTTCTACACCATTACTTGCAGCCCGCTTCATTTCCCTATGCACAATTACTACTTTGAACATTAGTTAATTCATTACACGGTGGCAATAACACACTGCTTTCGTCTTCACTGTCATTTCTCAGTTTA